>NC_139220.1:85664103-87024084 GCF_055691185.1 Crinia signifera | reverse complement strand
TAACACGAATTCTATGTCACAGTAGATAGAGTAAAGCAGGCTGGGATCAAACTGGAGTAGAGGCTGCTTGATTTTCGATAGATCACTCATATACGTGAATCACCTCTTACAATTTATACTTGGTGTCCTGGATTTATTATTGACATTATTGACAATAGGGAGTGATATATTAAGGATATTCACGAATTTCTGATTATATCCCGAGCTATTATTCAATACGGTGCGTGGAGTGAATAAATTCAATTAGTGAATACTTTATATTTATATGTGAATGATAATAGGGTGTTATGTGATATCTTAATAAGTTCACATGTTCATACATAAATATGCATCCATATGTGCATAGTCACACGTACATGTATATAATTTATAAGTCAATACTTCAATCAAGGACAAAGGAAGGAGGGAATAAAGAATGTGTAAGTGCAAACGTAAATTAATAAAATAATAAAATGTGCAACACTAGTGAGTAACTAAATGGAAAGGGGAATAGACGGGACTGAGATTTATATTGTTTCTATAGGTGGAAAATAATCAGGGGTCATAATAAAAATTGTCATAGCTAATATCAGATATCAGTTGAACTTGATCCTTCTAGTTGTCTGCCAGTGTTCTCTCTAATTTAGCTGGCTTCAATCATAGGAACACTGTATAATTGTTTTCCTCGTTTAAACCATTTGGGGACATTGTATTCATGAGGAATATTAAGCGTGTTTCCTGTTTCAACAGTTCCCTATCCCAGTCACCCCTCCGGATTCCCATCTCAACTTTTAGCATTCCAAAGGCTTTGAGGCCAATGGCCTTGCCCTGATGATGTCGCATAAAATGTTTGGCAACCGGAGTCAAAGTTTTGAACCTAGCTTGATCCTTTTGGGCGTTTTTGATACTGAGGAGATGCTCAGACAGTCTGACTCTCAGGGACCGTCTCGTTTTTCCTATGTAGTGTTTACCACAGGGGCACTCTAAATTATAGATAACCCCTGTGGTATCGCATGATATGTACTTCTGTATTTTCCATATTTTTTGGAATCTATCTGTATAGGATTCAGTGGTGCACATGTAAGCGCATACTCTACATGTGCCGCATTTATATGAACCCTTTTTGTGATGAATAGGTCTGGTCTCTTTCTCTAGGTGACTCTGGACTAGTATATCCCTGAGATTACTACTTCTCCGCCAGCTAATGTCAATTCTGTCTCCTAAAATGTCCTCAAGGTCTTTATCCGTTTTTAAAATATGAATATGTTTATTCAAGGCTTGTTGCACCTCCCGCCATTCTTTGCAGTAGGTGCCTATGAACCTCACTTTCTCTTTCTGAGCTGTTTTGTTCTTGGGCACGAGAAGTTGCTCTCTATTACATTTGGCTGTCTCTTTTCTTGCTTTCCGTAGGGCTCGATTGCTATAGCCTCTATTTTTTAATCTCTGGTCCAATTGATCTGCTCTTTCTTTATACACCGCTGGTTGGGAACAATTCCGTTTTGTTCTTAAATATTCCCCTTTGGGGAGACCCTTCAACACAGGGGGGAAGTGTGCACTCTCTCGATGTAATATAGAGTTTGTTGCAGTACTCTTACGGAAAATATCTGTAGAGATTGTTCTGTCTGGCTCCACCATGATCCGGAGATCGAGGTATTCCACCTCTGTTTGACTCATGTGGTGGGTCAATTTGAGGTTTAAATGATTGGTATTCAATTTGTTGATGAATTGTGTAAATAGATCCTTCTCACCTTCCCATATGATGAGAAGGTCATCTATATAGCGTAACCAAAGTAACACATGTACTGTGTATATCTCATTGTCATCCACAAAGACCCTCTCTCTCTCCCACCACCCCAGGTACAGGTTTGCATACGTGGGGGCACAAGTGCTCCCCATCGCAGTCCCCTGTACCTGGAGGTAGAAGTTATCCTCACAGACAAAATAATTTTTGTTAAGAACAAAATGCAACAATTTAAGTATAAAATCATTCAATGGTACATCTCGGCCCATGCTCAAAAAGTACTTGGTTGCCTGTATACCAGCATCGTGTATGATGCTGGTATACAGGCTCTCCACATCACATGTGACCAGCCACGAGTTCTGGTTTAGTGTGATACCTTGCACCTTATTTAAGACATCCATTGTGTCCCGGACATAGGAGGGTAGAGTGATAACAAAATGTCTCAAATGTTGGTCCACAAATTGACTCGCTTTCTCAGAGAGCCCCCCTATGCCGGACACAATGGGTCTTCCTGGTGGGTTGTCTTCACACTTGTGGATCTTAGGTAGCAAGTATAAGGTGGGGATCCTCACATTCTTCACCACCAGAAACTCGTGTTGCATTTTAGTGATGACTCCATCTTTATAGGCCTGCTCTATTGTGTTTGTGTAGATTTCCAAAAAATCATTAGTTGGATTGAAGAACAGTCTCCTATAACAGGAGGTGTCACTCAACTGTCTCTTTAGTTCTTTTTGGTACTTTGTCAGGGACCATAGCACTATGTTCCCCCCCTTATCAGAGGGTTTAACAATAGTGTCTTTCCATCCCTTGATTTCTTGCAGTGCCTGTCTCTCGAATCTTGTGAGATTGTCTTCAGAGTTAAGTGCTCTCTTGTTTGTTTCTATCTGGTCGAATTCTCGACTCACCAGTTCAAGAAACACTTTAACCTGTGGGCAGATGGACGGGTCAGGTGTGAATGTGGATTTCTTTTTTAGTGCAGTATTAGGGGCCTCTACATTTTGTGTTGGAAGGGTGTCAGGGACATCCCCTGTCTCTGAAAGTTCTTGTAATATCTGTAATATGTGTATATCATCATTGTCCCATAATTGATCAATCCTCATTTGCGAGGGATCATTGCAGATAAGATTAGACTGTGTCTCATCATTTAAGCCCTGAGTATACTCCAGGCGTTTAGTAAAGAATTTCCTGAGTAGTAATTTTCTAACATACAAATGAAGGTCCTTTTGGAATTCAAATCTATCAAGGGACTTTGAGGGGGAAAAGGAGAGACCTTTATTGAGGATCGACATTTGTGCCTCTGTTAAGACATGTTCGGTTAAATTTAACCGAACATGTCTTAACAGAGGCACAAATGTCGATCCTCAATAAAGGTCTCTCCTTTTCCCCCTCAAAGTCCCTTGATAGATTTGAATTCCAAAAGGACCTTCATTTGTATGTTAGAAAATTACTACTCAGGAAATTCTTTACTAAACGCCTGGAGTATACTCAGGGCTTAAATGATGAGACACAGTCTAATCTTATCTGCAATGATCCCTCGCAAATGAGGATTGATCAATTATGGGACAATGATGATATACACATATTACAGATATTACAAGAACTTTCAGAGACAGGGGATGTCCCTGACACCCTTCCAACACAAAATGTAGAGGCCCCTAATACTGCACTAAAAAAGAAATCCACATTCACACCTGACCCGTCCATCTGCCCACAGGTTAAAGTGTTTCTTGAACTGGTGAGTCGAGAATTCGACCAGATAGAAACAAACAAGAGAGCACTTAACTCTGAAGACAATCTCACAAGATTCGAGAGACAGGCACTGCAAGAAATCAAGGGATGGAAAGACACTATTGTTAAACCCTCTGATAAGGGGGGGAACATAGTGCTATGGTCCCTGACAAAGTACCAAAAAGAACTAAAGAGACAGTTGAGTGACACCTCCTGTTATAGGAGACTGTTCTTCAATCCAACTAATGATTTTTTGGAAATCTACACAAACACAATAGAGCAGGCCTATAAAGATGGAGTCATCACTAAAATGCAACACGAGTTTCTGGTGGTGAAGAATGTGAGGATCCCCACCTTATACTTGCTACCTAAGATCCACAAGTGTGAAGACAACCCACCAGGAAGACCCATTGTGTCCGGCATAGGGGGGCTCTCTGAGAAAGCGAGTCAATTTGTGGACCAACATTTGAGACATTTTGTTATCACTCTACCCTCCTATGTCCGGGACACAATGGATGTCTTAAATAAGGTGCAAGGTATCACACTAAACCAGAACTCGTGGCTGGTCACATGTGATGTGGAGAGCCTGTATACCAGCATCATACACGATGCTGGTATACAGGCAACCAAGTACTTTTTGAGCATGGGCCGAGATGTACCATTGAATGATTTTATACTTAAATTGTTGCATTTTGTTCTTAACAAAAATTATTTTGTCTGTGAGGATAACTTCTACCTCCAGGTACAGGGGACTGCGATGGGGAGCACTTGTGCCCCCACGTATGCAAACCTGTACCTGGGGTGGTGGGAGAGAGAGAGGGTCTTTGTGGATGACAATGAGATATACACAGTACATGTGTTACTTTGGTTACGCTATATAGATGACCTTCTCATCATATGGGAAGGTGAGAAGGATCTATTTACACAATTCATCAACAAATTGAATACCAATCATTTAAACCTCAAATTGACCCACCACATGAGTCAAACAGAGGTGGAATACCTCGATCTCCGGATCATGGTGGAGCCAGACAGAACAATCTCTACAGATATTTTCCGTAAGAGTACTGCAACAAACTCTATATTACATCGAGAGAGTGCACACTTCCCCCCTGTGTTGAAGGGTCTCCCCAAAGGGGAATATTTAAGAACAAAACGGAATTGTTCCCAACCAGCGGTGTATAAAGAAAGAGCAGATCAATTGGACCAGAGATTAAAAAATAGAGGCTATAGCAATCGAGCCCTACGGAAAGCAAGAAAAGAGACAGCCAAATGTAATAGAGAGCAACTTCTCGTGCCCAAGAACAAAACAGCTCAGAAAGAGAAAGTGAGGTTCATAGGCACCTACTGCAAAGAATGGCGGGAGGTGCAACAAGCCTTGAATAAACATATTCATATTTTAAAAACGGATAAAGACCTTGAGGACATTTTAGGAGACAGAATTGACATTAGCTGGCGGAGAAGTAGTAATCTCAGGGATATACTAGTCCAGAGTCACCTAGAGAAAGAGACCAGACCTATTCATCACAAAAAGGGTTCATATAAATGCGGCACATGTAGAGTATGCGCTTACATGTGCACCACTGAATCCTATACAGATAGATTCCAAAAAATATGGAAAATACAGAAGTACATATCATGCGATACCACAGGGGTTATCTATAATTTAGAGTGCCCCTGTGGTAAACACTACATAGGAAAAACGAGACGGTCCCTGAGAGTCAGACTGTCTGAGCATCTCCTCAGTATCAAAAACGCCCAAAAGGATCAAGCTAGGTTCAAAACTTTGACTCCGGTTGCCAAACATTTTATGCGACATCATCAGGGCAAGGCCATTGGCCTCAAAGCCTTTGGAATGCTAAAAGTTGAGATGGGAATCCGGAGGGGTGACTGGGATAGGGAACTGTTGAAACAGGAAACACGCTTAATATTCCTCATGAATACAATGTCCCCAAATGGTTTAAACGAGGAAAACAATTATACAGTGTTCCTATGATTGAAGCCAGCTAAATTAGAGAGAACACTGGCAGACAACTAGAAGGATCAAGTTCAACTGATATCTGATATTAGCTATGACAATTTTTATTATGACCCCTGATTATTTTCCACCTATAGAAACAATATAAATCTCAGTCCCGTCTATTCCCCTTTCCATTTAGTTACTCACTAGTGTTGCACATTTTATTATTTTATTAATTTACGTTTGCACTTACACATTCTTTATTCCCTCCTTCCTTTGTCCTTGATTGAAGTATTGACTTATAAATTATATACATGTACGTGTGACTATGCACATATGGATGCATATTTATGTATGAACATGTGAACTTATTAAGATATCACATAACACCCTATTATCATTCACATATAAATATAAAGTATTCACTAATTGAATTTATTCACTCCACGCACCGTATTGAATAATAGCTCGGGATATAATCAGAAATTCGTGAATATCCTTAATATATCACTCCCTATTGTCAATAATGTCAATAATAAATCCAGGACACCAAGTATAAATTGTAAGAGGTGATTCACGTATATGAGTGATCTATCGAAAATCAAGCAGCCTCTACTCCAGTTTGATCCCAGCCTGCTTTACTCTATCTACTGTGACATAGAATTCGTGTTCATGCTCCGTCAGCAACGTGGTATTTATATGATACATATAAGCAGATAGCAGATCTCACTCATTTCTTTATTCTTCAATTCTCAATTTTTCTTACCATCTATGTCTCTATGCGAATCACCGCATGATAAGACAATTAATAAACATGACACACGATCTGACCAAGGTGTGCAGTGAAAGAGAATATTTCCTACAAAATTAAAGATTAGAATTCGTGTCTTTCTTTTTTTCTTTTCTAATAAAATTTAAAAACAAAAATAACCTATAATAATCAAAGAAATTCTCCCGCTCTCCAACATTAAGTTTTTATTTAAAAATTTTTTTTTTTTATTTTTTTTTTTTTTAAACAATGCAGCATTAATCAAATACACATAAATGATATTATACGAGTGGAACACTGACATTAAAGTCTTTTTCTCCTTTTTCCTTCATTTTCTGTGTGCTCCAGAGTAGTGTTTGATCCTTAATTGTTTCTTTACAAATAAAATGGAGTAAGGGTTAAGTCTGCCGACAGAGTGGATAGGGTGATTTCCCCTAATCCATGAGACAGAAGTAACAACCAATCCAGAATTAACAGACACGATGACACACCCTTACCTGCACTCATGAATATGCAGGAGGGGTGGGTATTTAAGGGGCTTCCGGGCTGCTACCTGGTTGGTCCTGATGAAGCTGGTCCAGGCGACACGCGCGTCGACCAGACACTCTCTGAGTGTGTAAATCCCCAATATCCCTTCCCCATTGAAATGTATTTTGTACATGTTTAGAGGGCGCATGGTATCCGCCATACAGAGGCATTGAGAGGCAATCAGCAAGAGACGTGGGGTCAGACCCTGACCACGTACTCAGATTGGCAGCGTGTGCGCAGCACGGAGGTGCAGATACCCAGTGCAGTCGGCCCTGGCTGCAGTGTGTGGCGGCGCGACGCGAGGATCTGAAGGGGTTTAGGAATCGGAGTGTCACTTTCATTGACCTCGATTCCCCCTCAGATGCCGGCGTGTGCGCACACTATCTTACAGCAAGCGGTCCCATACTGTCAGTAATGACGTTATTGTAAGACGCGACAATTACCGCAAAAAAAGTGCACTCATACAGTGGAACACTGACGGTTATGATATATAGAGTAATTGTCCTTGGATTAAAATACACGTCTGAGTGACGAAACCTCTGAAATTTCAATTAAATGTGTGGCAGCAATAAAAACGTTATGTGGTATGAACCAATATTTTATCAGTACACTTTTTGATGCTTGCCTAAATGGTGACATATTGTAGGCTTACATATGTTGAAACAGTATCAATAAAAAATATGTGGTAACAAGCACTTATATTATCTGTGTAGTAACGGTGGATACGCCCTAATTAGGGATACTTGAGAAGCAGACAGTTGATTCTCCTGCATGTGTATGAACTGTCCAGATTAAGTCTGACTGGTATATCTGAATACCGGGACTGGGAACAAACAGTTTAAATTCAGATCTTAATAAAGCAGAATTAACGCACCTATATATACTTCTCACCCGTTATTTACTCTAAAAGAGTGGTTGATAACGTAAAACTCACAACATAAAAAAGAAAGTCACACATTTAATCTGTGGGGTCATTCCTTTATAAAAGCAGAGATGGATATGTATTACAGTAATTCACGGTAATCACCGCTGACCATTATAGTGCATGATCCACACATTATACTGCTCGCTGAAATCTCTATTGCCTCACGAGAGCACTTACCCCTAATAGAATGGTCTCATAAAGTGGGTATTAAGTGACTCACTGCAAGAGGACTTGTATAAAAATTATATATCATAAACATTGTTACTATACAGCCCTCTGCAGACGAGCGGATACTATATAAGACGTCCTAAACCGATTCAATACAGGGGATAGTGTATTGGGGTTCACCATAAGAGGATTATATCCCCTTTTTTAAGTTTCCTACTTTTCTCACGTACCTCCTATGGTCAATGTTTTTTATATGTCGCAATTCTTTTAAATGAGATACTATTAAAAGTTACATTTTACTATTATTTTTCTTCTTTCCTAGTGCGCCACAAAAAATGACAGTCTTCTCTCTCTTGTAAATGTATGCTTAAATTTCCTGTCTTAGTGGCAGCACACCCCGGGTGAATAGCAACGTTGCTAATATCAGTAATAGAGGGGTCTATATAGATTTTTCCTGTGCGACTGGTTACAAAATTCTCTTTTTCCTGCAAATTGTATAGTGAAAGGTTCTTTTCACTTTCTTACTAGTCAGCACGGTACATTGTTTAAAGACACATTGTTATTGAATCATTAACCAGGTTACCGATCAAGCCCCTAATTAACGGTATGTCGATGTTCAACACCATAGTATCGACACAACCTCCTGTCAACACATCTATGTCGGCACCACAACCATTCAGTTTAAGCCAAGAACTTAACAGCAGGCAAATTAATTTAAAGAAATGCATGGAAACGATGTTAGATAAAGGTATCACCCAGATAGATACTACACAAGAAGATTGGGTCAATGACCTGTATGCACTTAAAAATGTCTTGGTTAAACAAACCAAGACATTCTGGAACAAAGCTACTTGTGAGAGCTATGTTAGACAAAAAATTACCCCAAGAGGCCTCCGACCTAGGGTCTTTCCCTCATACGAACTGGCAACTGAAACTCTAAAGAATGAATGGGAAAAAATATTAACTACCTGTACATTTGATCTGATGAGTGTCCTCATGAAGCATGATGAAATCATGTTGGAAAATTATGCACAAGAAATTAATAATCTGGGCGATAAATTAAAGAACTTTGAAGGCCTAGAGAAATTTCAGAGGACATATCAGAAAATTAAGGGAGAATTGGAAGGCATTGAAAAAGACATCATTAGCCGCAAAAAAGGCAAATTACAGAGGGATGTAGATGATTTCAGAAATAATAGAGTTTACAGATGGAACATTACTAATAGGAAAAGACCCACGAATAACACCACGGGGTATTCCACATCGGAGTTAGATTCCTCGGATGGGGAACATACAAATGCATCCTTTCACACTAAAACAAGGAGGGATTTTTTAGGGGCTACCCCCAAAGACCCCAAGGAGATACTAGAAGGGGGAGAACCAGGAGGGGGAAGAAGAGGGAAAAGAGGCCCAAGAGATTGGAGGGAGGACCGCAAAGATGCACGGCGATACAGGAGATGAACACCACTGACTCCCTGAGGATCGTAAATTTAACCGAACATGTCTTAACAGAGGCACAAATGTCGATCCTCAATAAAGGTCTCTCCTTTTCCCCCTCAAAGTCCCTTGATAGATTTGAATTCCAAAAGGACCTTCATTTGTATGTTAGAAAATTACTACTCAGGAAATTCTTTACTAAACGCCTGGAGTATACTCAGGGCTTAAATGATGAGACACAGTCTAATCTTATCTGCAATGATCCCTCGCAAATGAGGATTGATCAATTATGGGACAATGATGATATACACATATTACAGATATTACAAGAACTTTCAGAGACAGGGGATGTCCCTGACACCCTTCCAACACAAAATGTAGAGGCCCCTAATACTGCACTAAAAAAGAAATCCACATTCACACCTGACCCGTCCATCTGCCCACAGGTTAAAGTGTTTCTTGAACTGGTGAGTCGAGAATTCGACCAGATAGAAACAAACAAGAGAGCACTTAACTCTGAAGACAATCTCACAAGATTCGAGAGACAGGCACTGCAAGAAATCAAGGGATGGAAAGACACTATTGTTAAACCCTCTGATAAGGGGGGGAACATAGTGCTATGGTCCCTGACAAAGTACCAAAAAGAACTAAAGAGACAGTTGAGTGACACCTCCTGTTATAGGAGACTGTTCTTCAATCCAACTAATGATTTTTTGGAAATCTACACAAACACAATAGAGCAGGCCTATAAAGATGGAGTCATCACTAAAATGCAACACGAGTTTCTGGTGGTGAAGAATGTGAGGATCCCCACCTTATACTTGCTACCTAAGATCCACAAGTGTGAAGACAACCCACCAGGAAGACCCATTGTGTCCGGCATAGGGGGGCTCTCTGAGAAAGCGAGTCAATTTGTGGACCAACATTTGAGACATTTTGTTATCACTCTACCCTCCTATGTCCGGGACACAATGGATGTCTTAAATAAGGTGCAAGGTATCACACTAAACCAGAACTCGTGGCTGGTCACATGTGATGTGGAGAGCCTGTATACCAGCATCATACACGATGCTGGTATACAGGCAACCAAGTACTTTTTGAGCATGGGCCGAGATGTACCATTGAATGATTTTATACTTAAATTGTTGCATTTTGTTCTTAACAAAAATTATTTTGTCTGTGAGGATAACTTCTACCTCCAGGTACAGGGGACTGCGATGGGGAGCACTTGTGCCCCCACGTATGCAAACCTGTACCTGGGGTGGTGGGAGAGAGAGAGGGTCTTTGTGGATGACAATGAGATATACACAGTACATGTGTTACTTTGGTTACGCTATATAGATGACCTTCTCATCATATGGGAAGGTGAGAAGGATCTATTTACACAATTCATCAACAAATTGAATACCAATCATTTAAACCTCAAATTGACCCACCACATGAGTCAAACAGAGGTGGAATACCTCGATCTCCGGATCATGGTGGAGCCAGACAGAACAATCTCTACAGATATTTTCCGTAAGAGTACTGCAACAAACTCTATATTACATCGAGAGAGTGCACACTTCCCCCCTGTGTTGAAGGGTCTCCCCAAAGGGGAATATTTAAGAACAAAACGGAATTGTTCCCAACCAGCGGTGTATAAAGAAAGAGCAGATCAATTGGACCAGAGATTAAAAAATAGAGGCTATAGCAATCGAGCCCTACGGAAAGCAAGAAAAGAGACAGCCAAATGTAATAGAGAGCAACTTCTCGTGCCCAAGAACAAAACAGCTCAGAAAGAGAAAGTGAGGTTCATAGGCACCTACTGCAAAGAATGGCGGGAGGTGCAACAAGCCTTGAATAAACATATTCATATTTTAAAAACGGATAAAGACCTTGAGGACATTTTAGGAGACAGAATTGACATTAGCTGGCGGAGAAGTAGTAATCTCAGGGATATACTAGTCCAGAGTCACCTAGAGAAAGAGACCAGACCTATTCATCACAAAAAGGGTTCATATAAATGCGGCACATGTAGAGTATGCGCTTACATGTGCACCACTGAATCCTATACAGATAGATTCCAAAAAATATGGAAAATACAGAAGTACATATCATGCGATACCACAGGGGTTATCTATAATTTAGAGTGCCCCTGTGGTAAACACTACATAGGAAAAACGAGACGGTCCCTGAGAGTCAGACTGTCTGAGCATCTCCTCAGTATCAAAAACGCCCAAAAGGATCAAGCTAGGTTCAAAACTTTGACTCCGGTTGCCAAACATTTTATGCGACATCATCAGGGCAAGGCCATTGGCCTCAAAGCCTTTGGAATGCTAAAAGTTGAGATGGGAATCCGGAGGGGTGACTGGGATAGGGAACTGTTGAAACAGGAAACACGCTTAATATTCCTCATGAATACAATGTCCCCAAATGGTTTAAACGAGGAAAACAATTATACAGTGTTCCTATGATTGAAGCCAGCTAAATTAGAGAGAACACTGGCAGACAACTAGAAGGATCAAGTTCAACTGATATCTGATATTAGCTATGACAATTTTTATTATGACCCCTGATTATTTTCCACCTATAGAAACAATATAAATCTCAGTCCCGTCTATTCCCCTTTCCATTTAGTTACTCACTAGTGTTGCACATTTTATTATTTTATTAATTTACGTTTGCACTTACACATTCTTTATTCCCTCCTTCCTTTGTCCTTGATTGAAGTATTGACTTATAAATTATATACATGTACGTGTGACTATGCACATATGGATGCATATTTATGTATGAACATGTGAACTTATTAAGATATCACATAACACCCTATTATCATTCACATATAAATATAAAGTATTCACTAATTGAATTTATTCACTCCACGCACCGTATTGAATAATAGCTCGGGATATAATCAGAAATTCGTGAATATCCTTAATATATCACTCCCTATTGTCAATAATGTCAATAATAAATCCAGGACACCAAGTATAAATTGTAAGAGGTGATTCACGTATATGAGTGATCTATCGAAAATCAAGCAGCCTCTACTCCAGTTTGATCCCAGCCTGCTTTACTCTATCTACTGTGACATAGAATTCGTGTTCATGCTCCGTCAGCAACGTGGTATTTATATGATACATATAAGCAGATAGCAGATCTCACTCATTTCTTTATTCTTCAATTCTCAATTTTTCTTACCATCTATGTCTCTATGCGAATCACCGCATGATAAGACAATTAATAAACATGACACACGATCTGACCAAGGTGTGCAGTGAAAGAGAATATTTCCTACAAAATTAAAGATTAGAATTCGTGTCTTTCTTTTTTTCTTTTCTAATAAAATTTAAAAACAAAAATAACCTATAATAATCAAAGAAATTCTCCCGCTCTCCAACATTAAGTTTTTATTTAAAAATTTTTTTTTTTTATTTTTTTTTTTTTTAAACAATGCAGCATTAATCAAATACACATAAATGATATTATACGAGTGGAACACTGACATTAAAGTCTTTTTCTCCTTTTTCCTTCATTTTCTGTGTGCTCCAGAGTAGTGTTTGATCCTTAATTGTTTCTTTACAAATAAAATGGAGTAAGGGTTAAGTCTGCCGACAGAGTGGATAGGGTGATTTCCCCTAATCCATGAGACAGAAGTAACAACCAATCCAGAATTAACAGACACGATGACACACCCTTACCTGCACTCATGAATATGCAGGAGGGGTGGGTATTTAAGGGGCTTCCGGGCTGCTACCTGGTTGGTCCTGATGAAGCTGGTCCAGGCGACACGCGCGTCGACCAGACACTCTCTGAGTGTGTAAATCCCCAATATCCCTTCCCCATTGAAATGTATTTTGTACATGTTTAGAGGGCGCATGGTATCCGCCATACAGAGGCATTGAGAGGCAATCAGCAAGAGACGTGGGGTCAGACCCTGACCACGTACTCAGATTGGCAGCGTGTGCGCAGCACGGAGGTGCAGATACCCAGTGCAGTCGGCCCTGGCTGCAGTGTGTGGCGGCGCGACGCGAGGATCTGAAGGGGTTTAGGAATCGGAGTGTCACTTTCATTGACCTCGATTCCCCCTCAGATGCCGGCGTGTGCGCACACTATCTTACAGCAAGCGGTCCCATACTGTCAGTAATGACGTTATTGTAAGACGCGACAATTACCGCAAAAAAAGTGCACTCATACAGTGGAACACTGACGGTTATGATATATAGAGTAATTGTCCTTGGATTAAAATACACGTCTGAGTGACGAAACCTCTGAAATTTCAATTAAATGTGTGGCAGCAATAAAAACGTTATGTGGTATGAACCAATATTTTATCAGTACACTTTTTGATGCTTGCCTAAATGGTGACATATTGTAGGCTTACATATGTTGAAACAGTATCAATAAAAAATATGTGGTAACAAGCACTTATATTATCTGTGTAGTAACGGTGGATACGCCCTAATTAGGGATACTTGAGAAGCAGACAGTTGATTCTCCTGCATGTGTATGAACTGTCCAGATTAAGTCTGACTGGTATATCTGAATACCGGGACTGGGAACAAACAGTTTAAATTCAGATCTTAATAAAGCAGAATTAACGCACCTATATATACTTCTCACCCGTTATTTACTCTAAAAGAGTGGTTGATAACGTAAAACTCACAACATAAAAAAGAAAGTCACACATTTAATCTGTGGGGTCATTCCTTTATAAAAGCAGAGATGGATATGTATTACAGTAATTCACGGTAATCACCGCTGACCATTATAGTGCATGATCCACACATTATACTGCTCGCTGAAATCTCTATTGCCTCACGAGAGCACTTACCCCTAATAGAATGGTCTCATAAAGTGGGTATTAAGTGACTCACTGCAAGAGGACTTGTATAAAAATTATATATCATAAACATTGTTACTATACAGCCCTCTGCAGACGAGCGGATACTATATAAGACGTCCTAAACCGATTCAATACAGGGGATAGTGTATTGGGGTTCACCATAAGAGGATTATATCCCCTTTTTTAAGTTTCCTACTTTTCTCACGTACCTCCTATGGTCAATGTTTTTTATATGTCGCAATTCTTTTAAATGAGATACTATTAAAAGTTACATTTTACTATTATTTTTCTTCTTTCCTAGTGCGCCACAAAAAATGACAGTCTTCTCTCTCTTGTAAATGTATGCTTAAATTTCCTGTCTTAGTGGCAGCACACCCCGGGTGAATAGCAACGTTGCTAATATCAGTAATAGAGGGGTCTATATAGATTTTTCCTGTGCGACTGGTTACAAAATTCTCTTTTTCCTGCAAATTGTATAGTGAAAGGTTCTTTTCACTTTCTTACTAGTCAGCACGGTACATTGTTTAAAGACACATTGTTATTGAATCATTAACCAGGTTACCGATCAAGCCCCTAATTAACGGTATGTCGATGTTCAACACCATAGTATCGACACAACCTCCTGTCAACACATCTATGTCGGCACCACAACCATTCAGTTTAAGCCAAGAACTTAACAGCAGGCAAATTAATTTAAAGAAATGCATGGAAACGATGTTAGATAAAGGTATCACCCAGATAGATACTACACAAGAAGATTGGGTCAATGACCTGTATGCACTTAAAAATGTCTTGGTTAAACAAACCAAGACATTCTGGAACAAAGCTACTTGTGAGAGCTATGTTAGACAAAAAATTACCCCAAGAGGCCTCCGACCTAGGGTCTTTCCCTCATACGAACTGGCAACTGAAACTCTAAAGAATGAATGGGAAAAAATATTAACTACCTGTACATTTGATCTGATGAGTGTCCTCATGAAGCATGATGAAATCATGTTGGAAAATTATGCACAAGAAATTAATAATCTGGGCGATAAATTAAAGAACTTTGAAGGCCTAGAGAAATTTCAGAGGACATATCAGAAAATTAAGGGAGAATTGGAAGGCATTGAAAAAGACATCATTAGCCGCAAAAAAGGCAAATTACAGAGGGATGTAGATGATTTCAGAAATAATAGAGTTTACAGATGGAACATTACTAATAGGAAAAGACCCACGAATAACACCACGGGGTATTCCACATCGGAGTTAGATTCCTCGGATGGGGAACATACAAATGCATCCTTTCACACTAAAACAAGGAGGGATTTTTTAGGGGCTACCCCCAAAGACCCCAAGGAGATACTAGAAGGGGGAGAACCAGGAGGGGGAAGAAGAGGGAAAAGAGGCCCAAGAGATTGGAGGGAGGACCGCAAAGATGCACGGCGATACAGGAGATGAACACCACTGACTCCCTGAGGATCGTAAATTTAACCGAACATGTCTTAACAGAGGCACAAATGTCGATCCTCAATAAAGGTCTCTCCTTTTCCCCCTCAAAGTCCCTTGATAGATTTGAATTCCAAAAGGACCTTCATTTGTATGTTAGAAAATTACTACTCAGGAAATTCTTTACTAAACGCCTGGAGTATACTCAGGGCTTAAATGATGAGACACAGTCTAATCTTATCTGCAATGATCCCTCGCAAATGAGGATTGATCAATTATGGGACAATGATGATATACACATATTACAGATATTACAAGAACTTTCAGAGACAGGGGATGTCCCTGACACCCTTCCAACACAAAATGTAGAGGCCCCTAATACTGCACTAAAAAAGAAATCCACATTCACACCTGACCCGTCCATCTGCCCACAGGTTAAAGTGTTTCTTGAACTGGTGAGTCGAGAATTCGACCAGATAGAAACAAACAAGAGAGCACTTAACTCTGAAGACAATCTCACAAGATTCGAGAGACAGGCACTGCAAGAAATCAAGGGATGGAAAGACACTATTGTTAAACCCTCTGATAAGGGGGGGAACATAGTGCTATGGTCCCTGACAAAGTACCAAAAAGAACTAAAGAGACAGTTGAGTGACACCTCCTGTTATAGGAGACTGTTCTTCAATCCAACTAATGATTTTTTGGAAATCTACACAAACACAATAGAGCAGGCCTATAAAGATGGAGTCATCACTAAAATGCAACACGAGTTTCTGGTGGTGAAGAATGTGAGGATCCCCACCTTATACTTGCTACCTAAGATCCACAAGTGTGAAGACAACCCACCAGGAAGACCCATTGTGTCCGGCATAGGGGGGCTCTCTGAGAAAGCGAGTCAATTTGTGGACCAACATTTGAGACATTTTGTTATCACTCTACCCTCCTATGTCCGGGACACAATGGATGTCTTAAATAAGGTGCAAGGTATCACACTAAACCAGAACTCGTGGCTGGTCACATGTGATGTGGAGAGCCTGTATACCAGCATCATACACGATGCTGGTATACAGGCAACCAAGTACTTTTTGAGCATGGGCCGAGATGTACCATTGAATGATTTTATACTTAAATTGTTGCATTTTGTTCTTAACAAAAATTATTTTGTCTGTGAGGATAACTTCTACCTCCAGGTACAGGGGACTGCGATGGGGAGCACTTGTGCCCCCACGTATGCAAACCTGTACCTGGGGTGGTGGGAGAGAGAGAGGGTCTTTGTGGATGACAATGAGATATACACAGTACATGTGTTACTTTGGTTACGCTATATAGATGACCTTCTCATCATATGGGAAGGTGAGAAGGATCTATTTACACAATTCATCAACAAATTGAATACCAATCATTTAAACCTCAAATTGACCCACCACATGAGTCAAACAGAGGTGGAATACCTCGATCTCCGGATCATGGTGGAGCCAGACAGAACAATCTCTACAGATATTTTCCGTAAGAGTACTGCAACAAACTCTATATTACATCGAGAGAGTGCACACTTCCCCCCTGTGTTGAAGGGTCTCCCCAAAGGGGAATATTTAAGAACAAAACGGAATTGTTCCCAACCAGCGGTGTATAAAGAAAGAGCAGATCAATTGGACCAGAGATTAAAAAATAGAGGCTATAGCAATCGAGCCCTACGGAAAGCAAGAAAAGAGACAGCCAAATGTAATAGAGAGCAACTTCTCGTGCCCAAGAACAAAACAGCTCAGAAAGAGAAAGTGAGGTTCATAGGCACCTACTGCAAAGAATGGCGGGAGGTGCAACAAGCCTTGAATAAACATATTCATATTTTAAAAACGGATAAAGACCTTGAGGACATTTTAGGAGACAGAATTGACATTAGCTGGCGGAGAAGTAGTAATCTCAGGGATATACTAGTCCAGAGTCACCTAGAGAAAGAGACCAGACCTATTCATCACAAAAAGGGTTCATATAAATGCGGCACATGTAGAGTATGCGCTTACATGTGCACCACTGAATCCTATACAGATAGATTCCAAAAAATATGGAAAATACAGAAGTACATATCATGCGATACCACAGGGGTTATCTATAATTTAGAGTGCCCCTGTGGTAAACACTACATAGGAAAAACGAGACGGTCCCTGAGAGTCAGACTGTCTGAGCATCTCCTCAGTATCAAAAACGCCCAAAAGGATCAAGCTAGGTTCAAAACTTTGACTCCGGTTGCCAAACATTTTATGCGACATCATCAGGGCAAGGCCATTGGCCTCAAAGCCTTTGGAATGCTAAAAGTTGAGATGGGAATCCGGAGGGGTGACTGGGATAGGGAACTGTTGAAACAGGAAACACGCTTAATATTCCTCATGAATACAATGTCCCCAAATGGTTTAAACGAGGAAAACAATTATACAGTGTTCCTATGATTGAAGCCAGCTAAATTAGAGAGAACACTGGCAGACAACTAGAAGGATCAAGTTCAACTGATATCTGATATTAGCTATGACAATTTTTATTATGACCCCTGATTATTTTCCACCTATAGAAACAATATAAATCTCAGTCCCGTCTATTCCCCTTTCCATTTAGTTACTCACTAGTGTTGCACATTTTATTATTTTATTAATTTACGTTTGCACTTACACATTCTTTATTCCCTCCTTCCTTTGTCCTTGATTGAAGTATTGACTTATAAATTATATACATGTACGTGTGACTATGCACATATGGATGCATATTTATGTATGAACATGTGAACTTATTAAGATATCACATAACACCCTATTATCATTCACATATAAATATAAAGTATTCACTAATTGAATTTATTCACTCCACGCACCGTATTGAATAATAGCTCGGGATATAATCAGAAATTCGTGAATATCCTTAATATATCACTCCCTATTGTCAATAATGTCAATAATAAATCCAGGACACCAAGTATAAATTGTAAGAGGTGATTCACGTATATGAGTGATCTATCGAAAATCAAGCAGCCTCTACTCCAGTTTGATCCCAGCCTGCTTTACTCTATCTACTGTGACATAGAATTCGTGTTCATGCTCCGTCAGCAACGTGGTATTTATATGATACATATAAGCAGATAGCAGATCTCACTCATTTCTTTATTCTTCAATTCTCAATTTTTCTTACCATCTATGTCTCTATGCGAATCACCGCATGATAAGACAATTAATAAACATGACACACGATCTGACCAAGGTGTGCAGTGAAAGAGAATATTTCCTACAAAATTAAAGATTAGAATTCGTGTCTTTCTTTTTTTCTTTTCTAATAAAATTTAAAAACAAAAATAACCTATAATAATCAAAGAAATTCTCCCGCTCTCCAACATTAAGTTTTTATTTAAAAAAAATTTTTTTTTATTTTTTTATTTTTTAAACAATGCAGCATTAATCAAATACACATAAATGATATTATACGAGTGGAACACTGACATTAAAGTCTTTTTCTCCTTTTTCCTTCATTTTCTGTGTGCTCCAGAGTAGTGTTTGATCCTTAATTGTTTCTTTACAAATAAAATGGAGTAAGGGTTAAGTCTGCCGACAGAGTGGATAGGGTGATTTCCCCTAATCCATGAGACAGAAGTAACAACCAATCCAGAATTAACAGACACGATGACACACCCTTACCTGCACTCATGAATATGCAGGAGGGGTGGGTATTTAAGGGGCTTCCGGGCTGCTACCTGGTTGGTCCTGATGAAGCTGGTCCAGGCGACACGCGCGTCGACCAGACACTCTCTGAGTGTGTAAATCCCCAATATCCCTTCCCCATTGAAATGTATTTTGTACATGTTTAGAGGGCGCATGGTATCCGCCATACAGAGGCATTGAGAGGCAATCAGCAAGAGACGTGGGGTCAGACCCTGACCACGTACTCAGATTGGCAGCGTGTGCGCAGCACGGAGGTGCAGATACCCAGTGCAGTCGGCCCTGGCTGCAGTGTGTGGCGGCGCGACGCGAGGATCTGAAGGGGTTTAGGAATCGGAGTGTCACTTTCATTGACCTCGATTCCCCCTCAGATGCCGGCGTGTGCGCACACTATCTTACAGCAAGCGGTCCCATACTGTCAGTAATGACGTTATTGTAAGACGCGACAATTACCGCAAAAAAAGTGCACTCATACAGTGGAACACTGACGGTTATGATATATAGAGTAATTGTCCTTGGATTAAAATACACGTCTGAGTGACGAAACCTCTGAAATTTCAATTAAATGTGTGGCAGCAATAAAAACGTTATGTGGTATGAACCAATATTTTATCAGTACACTTTTTGATGCTTGCCTAAATGGTGACATATTGTAGGCTTACATATGTTGAAACAGTATCAATAAAAAATATGTGGTAACAAGCACTTATATTATCTGTGTAGTAACGGTGGATACGCCCTAATTAGGGATACTTGAGAAGCAGACAGTTGATTCTCCTGCATGTGTATGAACTGTCCAGATTAAGTCTGACTGGTATATCTGAATACCGGGACTGGGAACAAACAGTTTAAATTCAGATCTTAATAAAGCAGAATTAACGCACCTATATATACTTCTCACCCGTTATTTACTCTAAAAGAGTGGTTGATAACGTAAAACTCACAACATAAAAAAGAAAGTCACACATTTAATCTGTGGGGTCATTCCTTTATAAAAGCAGAGATGGATATGTATTACAGTAATTCACGGTAATCACCGCTGACCATTATAGTGCATGATCCACACATTATACTGCTCGCTGAAATCTCTATTGCCTCACGAGAGCACTTACCCCTAATAGAATGGTCTCATAAAGTGGGTATTAAGTGACTCACTGCAAGAGGACTTGTATAAAAATTATATATCATAAACATTGTTACTATACAGCCCTCTGCAGACGAGCGGATACTATATAAGACGTCCTAAACCGATTCAATACAGGGGATAGTGTATTGGGGTTCACCATAAGAGGATTATATCCCCTTTTTTAAGTTTCCTACTTTTCTCACGTACCTCCTATGGTCAATGTTTTTTATATGTCGCAATTCTTTTAAATGAGATACTATTAAAAGTTACATTTTACTATTATTTTTCTTCTTTCCTAGTGCGCCACAAAAAATGACAGTCTTCTCTCTCTTGTAAATGTATGTTTCTTCAAGCAGTTCAGAAGCTGTTGTCCGCGGGAGTTATAATGCCTGTTCCTTCCGAACAACGCACGGAGGGGTTTAACTCTCCTCTGTTCCTGGTCCCAAAACCGGACGGTTCGGTTCGACCAATCTTGAATTTGAAAGCTTTAAATGAATACATCGCGTACCACAGATTCAAAATGGAGTCACTCCGTTCTGTGGTCGCAGGTCTGGAACCGGAGGAATTCTTAGCATCTCTGGATGTCAAAGATGCTTACTTACATATTCCCATTTACGATCCTCATCAGAAGTTTCTTCGCTTTGCGTTAAAGGATCTCCATTTTCAGTTTCAGGCTCTGCCCTTTGGCCTTTCATCGGCGCCACGTCTGTTCACCAAGGTAATGGCAGTGATGGTCGAATTACTGCATTCCCTGGGAGTAAAGATTGTTCCTTATTTGGACGATTTACTGATCAAGGCCGGATCCAGGGATCAGTTGACGCAGGCGATTCAGGTGACCTGCCAGACGTTAATACTCCATGGCTGGATTCTCAACTACCAGAAATCTCAAGGATTGTATTCCTGGGATTGATTTTGGATACGGAGGTTCAAAAGGTTTTTCTGCCCCGGGAAAAGATGTTGTCCCTGCAGGAGTTAGTTCGGCAGGTGCTTCGGCCTCGGAGAGTGTCGGTGCACCTATGCATTCGATTGCTGGGCAAGATGGTGGCCTCATTCGAGGCTCTCCAGTTCGGCCGTTTCCATTCAAGGACCTTTCAGTTAGATCTTCTCAGGAAGTGGTCGGGTTCCCATGTGCACATGCACAAGATGGTGATTCTATCCCCTTGCAGCCGTCTCTCTCTCCAGTGGTGGCTGCTGTCGGCCAATTTGCTGGAGGGCCGCCGTTTCGGAATCTGGGATTGGACGATAGTCACGACCGATGCCAGCCTCCGGGGTTGGGGGGCTGTAGTGTTGGGACATCACTTCCAGGGTCGTTGGTCTGCTCAGGAAGCGAAGCTATCCATAAACATCTTGGAGCTTCGGGCGATTCGTCTGGCCTTGTCCAATGCGGACGGGATTCTCAGGAAGAAGGCTGTTCGCATTCAGTCGGACAATGCCACGGCTGTGGCTTATGTGAACCGGCAGGGCGGATCACGCAGTCGCGGGGCCATGCAGGAGGTGTGTCCAATTCTGCAGTGGGCAGAGCGGCATGCTCTGGCCTTGTCAGCGGTCTTCATTCCCGGGGTGGACAACTGGGAGGTGGATTATCTGAGTCGCCAGGATGTTCACCCTGGGGAGTGGGCGTTACACCCGGAGGTATTTGCCCAGATTACCCATCGGTGGGGTATGCCTCAGGTGGACATGATGGCCTCCAGAAACAATCGGAAGGTGCGGCTGTACTGTTCCAGGTCTCGCGATCCAGAAGCGGTAGCGACGGACGCGCTGACCGCGAGTTGGGACTATTCCCTCATATATCTGTTCCCTCCGTTGCCTTTGATTCAGTTGGTACTCAAACGAATCAAACGGGAGAGTTCTACGGTCATTCTGGTGGCCCCGAATTGGCCTCGTCGTCCTTGGTATGCCGAGCTTCAGGGGCTCCTGATAGATCATCCTTGGCAGCTACCTCTAAGGGACGATCTTCTACAGCAGGGGCCGTTCGCCTACCAAGGCTTACGGCAACTTCGTTTGACGGCATGGCTGTTGAGGCCGCACTGTTGAGCAGACGGGGAATTCCTAAGTCAGTAATTCCCACTATGATAAGAGCCAGGAAGGAGGTTACTTCCCGGCATTATTATAGTATTTGGAAGGCCTATGTGGCGTGGTGCGAGTGCCGTAACTTGCCCACGGCTGTTTTTTCTTTGTCTCGGTTGCTGCAGTTTCTGCAGTCAGGGTTTAAGGCGGGTTTGCGCCTAGGATCCCTTAAGGTACAGGTGTCTGCATTGTCCGTTTTCTTTCATCGGCGTCTTGCCGTCATTCCTGAGGTGCAGACTTTTCTGAGCGGGGTTCTCCGTCTTCAGCCCCCAGTGCGGGCTCCGGAGGAACCTTGGGATCTTTCTTTAGTTTTGGATTATCTTAAGTCGAGTGTTTTGGAACCCTTGGACACTATTGATTTGCGTGGAACGTGGAAAACGGTGTTACTGCTCGCGCTAGCATCGGCACGCCGGGTGTCCGACCTTAGCGCTCTTTCATGCCGGTCTCCCTACTTGGTGTTTCATCCGGACAGGGCTGAGCTTCGGACCAGGTTGGATTATTTACCTAAGGTGGTATCTTCTTATCACCTAAATCAGCCAATCGTGGTTCCAGCTCTTACGGGAGATTCCGCCTCGCTGAACGTGGTCCGAGCCTTGCAGGTGTATGTGAATAGGACCAAGGATCTCAGAAGGTCGGATTCACTTTTTGTTCTTTATTCCTCGGCGAAGCGTGGTTGGCCAGCGTCTAAACAGACTCTGGCTAGGTGGATCTGTCTCACCATTAAACAGGCTTACTTTCATGCTTCTCAGTCACCGCCAGTCAGGATTTCGGCCCATTCCACCCATTCGGTGGGCCTTCCTGGGCCGCTGCCAGGGGAGTTTCCCTGACACAGCTATGTAGGGCAGCCACTTGGTCGGGCCCTAATACTTTCGTTAAGTTTTATAGGTTTGACACCTTTGCGGCCTCTGCTTCCAGTTTCGGCCGTGCGGTGCTTCAGGATGCCCAGTGCCTTCCCACCCGTGGGGATGGCTTTGGGACGTCCCCAGCGTAGACTTCAGTGTCCCCAAGGATGAAGGAGAAAATAGGAATTTGGTACTCACCGTTAATTCCCTTTCTCCGAATCCGTAGGGGACACTGAACGCCCTCCCGGCACTGTTCATGCCTAAAGGGGGGGTTTATTTTTAGCGCATGCAGTTGTGTTTGGTTGTGCATGCGTTTGTGTGTTGTTGATAGCCTGCTGGTATAGTATGGTTGTTCGGTTGTTGTTATTGTCTCTCTCTCTCTCTATTGGGGATTCCCTGGTCTCTTTTCTCCTCTCAGGCACGGTCAACTAAGACTGAGGTCTGAGGGGGGAATAGAGGGGGAGGAGCCAAGCCACATTTCAAGTTCTTAAAGTGCCGACTCCTCCATTACACCACTCTATCCCCAGCGTAGACGTCAGTGTCCCCTATGGATTCAGAGAAAGGGAATTAACGGTGAGTACCAAATTCCTATTTTTTCCCTATCACATTGTATGTATTATTTTAACCACACCTTCACCTCCTTACATAGCACTTATGTGCTTCTTATTTAACACCTACTAATTTTCATTTGTGTGCTGCCCTGGAGTAGTCAGCCTGTGCCGGCATATTGGGGGCCCACACCCCAGACCCATACCCAGTGTTAGGGACCCCCAGTGACAGAGATGCCTTGACGTACGGCCTGGGGGCTTAGCCCTATATCTGCAGATATATGCAACCAAGATCTCTGTATTATCTGATTATTATATGTATATTTCTCCTTCAGTGTGCAATTGGGATACAAACTGTTTTTTTTCCTAACCAGATTTACCCCTCCCTGTTGGCACCTGAATGACATTACCTCTGATTGAGCAGCTTGCCAATAAAAGTGTTGTGCAGTTGAGAGAGGCATAGATGGGTCAGCATTAGGAGGGATTGCTGACACCTGAGTGCCATTGGAGAAGCCAGGGGTATCTCCAGGTAAGCTGGCTCTCAGATGTTGTAAGCCATTATCATGTGGCCTTACACTGGGCTATTAGGCCCAAAAATTTGTTATTGTGCATGGGATGGGTTTGGGAGTGTGATTCCCTCTTTGTTGGTATGGCTGGTCTGCTCCAGGTTAGCGCACCCTAACACTTTATTAACATTTATGTTTTTGATGTGCCACACCCTGCACCTAGATATAGCGCTAGGGACCCCCAATATACAGAGAAGCCTTGACGCGGGTTGGGGGCATATCATACACCTGCGCAGGTATATGTAACCAATATCTCTGAATTCTATTATCATGTAGTGTTCAAGATTGGTTACTATTACTATTCAGTGTGCTGGAGGAACCAATGTCTTGTTACTTACTATATATATATATATATATATATACGCATGCTGCAGAATAGACACTGTACACATGCGCCTATTCTGCAGCCTGAGGGGCTGGGGACATATTCAGCAGCTCAGATAGTCATTTCATTCCACTTTGGAGAAAACCGCGTTTATATGTATAGACGTACAGAGCCTCTACTCCAATATTCCGCACAATCTGGGAGTAGAGGCAATCAAAAAACGCTTAGAATCTGATGGAGACCTCAGTCAGGAACATACACAATTTATTTTGGATTCTATTTCTTTTATTTTGGGACACAATTATTTTATTTTTCTGGATAAACACTACTTGCAGATCATGGGGACGGCCATGGGGACCAGATTCGCTCCGAGCTACGCCAATCTCTACATGGGGGAGGTCGAAGACTCCCTCGTGTGGGGGGGGGCGGTTGGGAGGCGGGTCCGGTCCTCTATGGCCGTTATATTGATGATTTATTTATAATTTGGGATGGGGACCACGATTCAGCACTATCCTTTGTTTCACACCTTAACACTAATAAATTTAATTTACAATTCACTCACACTTTTCATGAAACCAAAATTGATTTTTTGGATATAAGTTTGGTTATTAAAGATAACAAAATTCAGACTTCGAATTTCCAAAAAGAGACCAACACCAACTCGTACCTACACTTTCATAGTTCCCACCACCCTAACTGGATAAAAAATATCCCCAAGGGTCAAATGCTTCGCTTAAGAAGAAATTGTTCTGACCTGACTGCCTATGAGGAGCAATCTAAAGACCTCAGCAGAGCCTTCACATTACGAGGGTACCCGGAACCTCTAGTGGAAGGGGCCAGGGAAGAAGCCAGAAAATGCAATAGAGATACCCTATTAAAGGGTAAAAAATGTGTCAATAGTGTAGAAACCCAACAGAATGGCACAAATAAAATTGCTTTTATTTCCACCTTTAATTCTCAATACAGAGATATTAGAAATATAATCCAAAAAAATTTATAATATCCTCAAACAGGACAATACTTTAAGAGAAATCCTCCCCCCAAAACCAACTAGCAGCCCAAAAAATAAGAATGCCCTACAAACCAAACCCTACCCAGAGCCATATCGGAAGGGGGAGGGGCTGAAAAAGAGAAATCTTAGTGGTTAACATCATGATGGACTTTAAACACAACGAAATGCACAACTCCGGCCCAAGTGAACGTGAAAAACTTAAAAAACCTTCTCTGAACTGAACTAGGAACAGCCAATTGAATTAGTCCACAATGAAGGAAAAAGTAAAAAATTTCCTTTACACCGTCGATTCCGGAACGCTAGTCATTCCAGAACAGATTGTAAACAATAGCCGCCATAGCCGACTTTGACCTGCCCCGCCTATGGTGACCCCAAACAAAAGCGAATAACCGGTCCTCGACCGACTTACCGCTAGCCTCGGGGGAGCCCTGAAATTCCACCCAGTCCCGCCATGTGGCCCCATAAGTTCTACGAGTGGAAGGGGCCAAGGACAGTAGAGCCAGGTCCGTCATGCCAGCTCTATGATCTGCCACACAAAAGGGGGACAATTAAGCCCTAGTGGCGAAGCCTCGGGGGCCAACTCGCAAAACCTCGCGAACTGAAACCTCGAAAGGGCATCTGCTATGTTGTTATCAACCCCCCGGGACATACCTGAACTGAATGTTATGCCATAAGCAGAGCAGAACTAAGTGCCTTAGCAAACCCAAAGCCTTCGGGGGAAGCCGCCCTCTGATTATTAATTTTCTTACATAGAAGCTTTTTATTCTCAAATCCGGATTAATTGTATCCTATGAACCATTAAAATTGTTATATTTTTATAGTAATTTGATTCACTTATTATCAATTATTAATTTTACTGTACAACTGTCAGGTCTGGGGTCTGCTGTGTTCCCGACCCTGACCGTGGTGGACCAGTGGAGGGCGCTGTGTATCGGAAGGCTGGAGGCCTGATGAATGACATGCACAGAGGCACTGCCTTGCGTACCAGAGTGTTGGCGGAGACCGAAAACAGAGGCGCGGAGTCTAACCTGCCAGCGGTATTCACCAGAGACCCCCGCAAGGGGATATGAACTTCGCTGCGTCTGACAGGCAGGTCGCGGCCCTCTGCCCTGGTCCTCTGGACGTAGGCTGAGAGTAGTAGTGATACTGGAGACACTGGGGGTTGGAATAGTCTCTGGAAGGCACAGTGTGATAGTGTCAACACTGATGTCGACAGCAGGGTCGATGAGATCACTCAACTGCACGATGGTTATTTGCAGGAGGCTTCTGGAGATGGTATGCCAGGTAAGGATGGTAACAGGAGTAATACTCGACTGCAGAGTGGAATGGCAGGAGTCTTCTGGAGATGACAAACCAGGTAGTATGCAGGAAACTGCGAGAGGTACACGGGGAGACCGGATAGCCAGGAGCCTTTGGAAACAGCTGAACACAGGAGGGACTGAGGTCAGATGAACACATATTCAAGGCGATGACTGGGAGTTAGAAGCCGGAATATATCCCCCTTGCTGCGCACTGATTGGCTAGCGTCAGCAGCACCAATCAGTCCAGGGAAAGAGTGAGCACACCTGAGAGGTGTGCAGGTGTGTGGGTCAGAGGTCACCCTGGCTGGACCGCGGGATTGGACCCTCTGGTCAGCTGAGCGCATGTGTCATGGCGGCGCCCATGACGCGCGGGTTCCAGCGTGCCGGCATGTCGATTGCACGGGTCAACACCAGCCAAACATGGGACATCTCGCCAGGCGCTGACAGCTACCAGAGGCCTTACTCTCACCACTGACCACCGGGAAGGTAATGGACGTGGTCTCAGACGGGGCTGAGACCCACGGTTTGTGACAGTACCCCCCCCTTTTAGGGTGGGCACCGAACACCCTTTAGGCTTGGACGGGTTCTCTTCGTGAAATACTTTGAGTAAACGGGGAGCATGCACATCTTCTGCATCTGCCCAACTCCTCTCCTCAGGACCATATCCTCTCCAATCAATGAGATACTGGAGACGCCCATACCTCCGACGAGAATCAACAATCTTGTTTATCTCGAATTCTACTCCCCTGCTAGTTCGAACTTTGGGTAGTGATGGTGAGGAAGTATGGAAGCGATTCAGGATGAGAGGACGTAACAAAGAGATGTGGAATGAGTTGGGAATGCGTAAAGATTTGGGTAACTTCAGTTTATATGCGACAGGATTGATCCTTTGCAGAACCGTATAGGGACCGATAAATCTGGGAGCAAATTTCATAGAGGGAACTCTCAGTCTGAGATTCCGTGTAGAAAGCCACACTCTATCTCCTGGATGCAATTCAGGAACAGCTCTTCTCTTGCGATCTGCAAAGAATTTGTACCTTGTTGAAGCTTTCGTGATGTTGGAATGAACCTCTCGCCAGATTTGAGAGAAATGGTTAACGGCTGCTGCGGCTGCAGGTACCTCTATCGCTGGTAACATTTCCAAATTGGGGGCCCGGGGGTTTTGTCCATAGACTATAAAGAAAGGGGAATGACCAGTGGTTGTGTGGTACCTGAAATTATGAGCAAATTCTGCCCACGGGAGGAGTCTCGACCAGTCATCTTGAGAGGATGATATATAAAGACGAAGGAAGGTCTCCAGATCTTGGTTCACCCTTTCTGTCTGACCGTTGGACTGGGGATGATAGCCTGAAGAAAACTTTAATTTGATTTGGAATGCATTAGACAGGGCTCTCCAGAACCGTGCCACAAATTGTACCCCACGATCGGACACAATTTCGCTAGGCAAGCCATGACTTTTAAAGATATGTTGTACAAACAGCTGAGCCAGACTGGGAGCGGACGGTAGCCCGGGTAACGGGATGAATCGGGCCATCTTGGAAAATCTGTCAACTATTACCCATATGGTGTTATACTCTTGGGATTTGGGTAAGTCACAGATAAAGTCCATTGAGATGTGAGTCCAGGGACGAGATGGGATGGACAGAGGATGGAGCTGGCCGGCTGGGGCTTGTCGGGACACTTTGTGCTGTGCACATTCTGGACATGAAGCCACAAACTCTTTTACTTCCTTGCCAATCTGCGGCCACCAATAGGATCTCTGAAGAATTTTTAATGTCCCTTGAGCGCCAGGATGCCCAGAGAATAACGACTTGTGTGCCCAGGAAAGAAGCTTCTGACGTAGTTCAGCGGGAACAAAGATTTTACCAGGAGGAGGCACAGGCGACACCTGAGTGGGAGCAAAGGCGATGGGGTCCAGAATGGGCCGATTCTCCTGCAGGTCAGAATCTTCTTGCATGGAACGTGATAAAGCATCCGCTTTCACATTCTGAGTGCCTGGACGGTATAACAACTTGAAAGAGAAACGAGAGAAAAACAAAGACCAACGAGCCTGTCGAGGATTCATACACTGGGCAGACTGGAGGTACAGTAGGTTTTTATGATCTGTGAAGATCGTCACGGGGAACTTAGCACCTTCTAAAAGATATCTCCATTCTTCGAGGGATAATTTGATGGCCAGTAATTCTTGGTCTCCAATGGAGTAATTTCTTTCTGCTGGAAGAAACTTGCGAGAGAAGAACCCACAGGGGTGGAGTTTTTCATCACTGTTCTTTTGAGATAGTACAGCACCGACTCCTATGTGAGAGGCATCTACCTCAAGAAAAAAGGGTTTGTCGACATCAGGCTGGGACAGGATAGGAGCAGTGACAAAAGCTTGTTTTAAAAACTGGAAGGCTGCGACGGCTTCTGGAGGCCAGTTGGCTGGATTAGCCCCTTTTTTCGTGAGTGCGGTGATGGGTGCAATCAGCGTAGAGAAGCCTTGAATGAATTTCCTGTAGTAGTTGGAAAACCCTATAAAGCGTTGGACTGCCTTGAGGGAAGTGGGTTGTGACCACCCATTAATAGCCTCCAACTTCTCTGGATCCATACGTAGGTCGAACCCAGAAATGATGTAACCCAGGAAGGGCACGGAAGGAACTTCGAAAGTACATTTGGAAATTTTGCCATACAGCTTGTTTCTGCGAAGACGAGACAATACTTCCTTGACCTGAGTTCGATGAGAGGATAAGTCTTTTGAAAAAATGAGGATGTCATCGAGGTATACCACAAGACAAACGTAGAGCATGTCCCTAAAGACCTCGTTTACAAATTGCTGGAATACTGCTGGGGCATTACAAAGACCGAAGGGCATTACCAGGTACTCGTAATGACCATCCCGGGTGTTAAATGCGGTCTTCCACTCGTCACCTTCACGGATTCTTATTAAGTTGTATGCCCCACGGAGATCCAATTTGGTGAAGACTCGGGCACCTCGCACTCGGTCAAAAAGTTCTGTAATTAAAGGAAGCGGGTAACTGTTCTTGACTGTGATACTGTTTAAACCCCGATAATCGATGCACGGGCGGAGGCCTCCATCTTTTTTCTTTACAAAAAAGAAACCTGCGCCTGCTGGTGAACTTGAGCGCCGGATGAAGCCTTTCTGAAGATTCTCTTGTATGTATGCAGACATGGCTTGGGTCTCAGGAACGGACAATGGGTAAGTTCGACCTTTGGGGGGGAATTTCTCTGAGAGAAGGTCAATTTTACAGTCCCAATCACGATGAGGAGGAAGAGTATCAGCGGACTGCTCGCAGAACACATCAGCGAATTCACTGTAGACTTCAGGGAGGCCAGGAAGAATTTTTACATTGGCTGAACGAGTGGGCACCACTGACTTGATACACTGCTGTTGGCAATGAGAACTCCATTGCTCGATCTGTAGCGTCTTCCAATTGATGTTTGGATTATGAAGACGAAACCAGGGAAGACCAAGGACGATTTCATAAGAAGATTTGGGAATAACGAGAAATTTGATCTGTTCCTGGTGCAGCATGCCGACTCTAAGGGTGAGGAGACTGGTACAGAAGCGAACCTCACTGCCTGGGATTCTGCTGCTGTCAACTGCTGTCACAGCTAGGTGTGGAACTAATGGTTCCATTGGAATCTTCAGTTTAGTAACCAGGTCTTGAGAAATAAAATTCCCGGCCGAGCCGGAGTCTGCCAGGGCGGTACTGGAATGGGCACCAGCAGGGGTATCCAAAGATACGGGTAAGACAAAGTCATATTCTGGAGGAGATTTTGCCACTTGACCCAACCTGACTCCTCCCTTGCAGGTTAGGCCCGGTCGTTTCCCGAACGCTCGGGACAATTGTTAATGAAATGGCTAGGAGCAGCACAATATATGCACAGGCGATTGCGCTGCCTACGGGTGCGTTCTTCGGGAGTCAGTCGTGATCTACCCACTTGCATTGGTTCTTCACGCGTAGGAGACTCAGAACGAATCTTGGGAGAAACTTTGGGAATTAACTTCTTGTGTTTTTCTAGTCCTCTCTCACGAAGACGTAGATCAATCTTGACACATAGAGATATGAGATCTTCCAAGGGGGTAGGAAGATCGCGAGATGCCAGCTCATCTTTAATCCGGTCAGAAACTCCTAACCAGAAGGCAGCTGTCAGGGCTTCATTGTTCCACTGTAATTCAGACGCGAGAGTTTGAAAGTGGATTACATACTGCCCCATGGGGCGGGACCCTTGCTTAACCTGGAGGATGTCGGTAGCTGCTGACACGGGTCGACCTGGCAAGTCGAATATGCGGCGGAAGGTCAGGAGGAATTGGTCATAGTCTGTCAGCAGAGGATCTGCTTTTTCCCATAAGGGTGATACCCACTTCAGGGCCGAGCCAGTTAATAATGACACCATGTATGCGATTTTAATTCTGGCCGTAGGGAAGTTATGAGGAACCAATTCAAACTGAATTTGGCACTGGTTGATAAACCCTCTGCAGGTCTTGGGGTCACCATCGTATTTGGTGGGTGCTGGCAGGTGGAGACGGGATGATAGAGCTGGTGTTGCTGATCTTACGGCAGAGGTTGACACAGAAGTCGACAGGGACTGTTGCAGGGTGTCCAACCGACTGGACACATCTTGTAAGAATTTAATCACCTGCTGCTGAGTGGCTTCTTGGGTCTCCATTCTGGCAGCAACATTTTGAAGAACCGCTGGTCCCACACTTGGGTCTTGGGCCGAGTCCATCGGCCTTGAATATACTGTCAGGTCTGGGGTCTGCTGTGTTCCCGACCCTGACCGTGGTGGACCAGTGGAGGGCGCTGTGTATCGGAAGGCTGGAGGCCTGATGAATGACATGCACAGAGGCACTGCCTTGCGTACCAGAGTGTTGGCGGAGACCGAAAACAGAGGCGCGGAGTCTAACCTGCCAGCGGTATTCACCAGAGACCCCCGCAAGGGGATATGGACTTCGCTGCGTCTGACAGGCAGGTCGCGGCCCTCTGCCCTGGTCCTCTGGACGTAGGCTGAGAGTAGTAGTGATACTGGAGACACTGGGGGTTGGAATAGTCTCTGGAAGGCACAGTGTGATAGTGTCAACACTGATGTCGACAGCAGGGTCGATGAGATCACTCAACTGCACGATGGTTATTTGCAGGAGGCTTCTGGAGATGGTATGCCAGGTAAGGATGGTAACAGGAGTAATACTCGACTGCAGAGTGGAATGGCAGGAGTCTTCTGGAGATGACAAACCAGGTAGTATGCAGGAAACTGCGAGAGGTACACGGGGAGACCGGATAGCCAGGAGCCTTTGGAAACAGCTGAACACAGGAGGGACTGAGGTCAGATGAACACATATTCAAGGCGATGACTGGGAGTTAGAAGCCGGAATATATCCCCCTTGCTGCGCACTGATTGGCTAGCGTCAGCAGCACCAATCAGTCCAGGGAAAGAGTGAGCACACCTGAGAGGTGTGCAGGTGTGTGGGTCAGAGGTCACCCTGGCTGGACCGCGGGATTGGACCCTCTGGTCAGCTGAGCGCATGTGTCATGGCGGCGCCCATGACGCGCGGGTTCCAGCGTGCCGGCATGTCGATTGCACGGGTCAACACCAGCCAAACATGGGACATCTCGCCAGGCGCTGACAGCTACCAGAGGCCTTACTCTCACCGCTGACCACCGGGAAGGTAATGGACGTGGTCTCAGACGGGGCTGAGACCCACGGTTTGTGACAACAGCGCTGCTATTTTTGTTTTTTCTTTATAGTAGGCAGCCCTGTGCAGTATTGCACTGTGGTAAAGTACATCATAGGGCATGAGCTATGGGCCTAATTCAAACCTGATCGCAGGACATATTTGTTCTCAAACTGGACAAAACCATGCTGCACTGCGGGGGGGATGGGGCAGATGTAACATGATAGAGTTAGATTTGGGTGAGTTATTTTGTTTCTGTGCAGGGCATAGTTGCCTACCCACCTGCATTTTGCAGCAGTAGTCGAAGTGAAAATTTTAAAGTGGGGGTATGGAAAAGTGAAGGAATTTGACATGCGCACGCCGAAGCCACGCGCACGCTCCAGGAAAAGGGGCGTGGCCACTTTAAATGGGTGGTGGTCACTTTAAAGGGGCGTGGTCCTGTGTAGTGTGCCACACTATATACCTCTTATATACATTATGCAACACAATAGTAGACCCCCTTAACTATAAAAATTATGCCACACAGACAGAGCCAAAATTTACCTTATGAGACATGCAATGAGGAAAAAATCAAATGGAATAAGCCCCAAAAAAGTCACATTATAACTAGAGATGAGCGGTTCCGGATCTCCGGGATCTGACAGATCCGAATATGGTGATCCCAGTCAGGATCCGAACCGGCTCGGGAGTTCCAGCCTGAATTCCGGACCGAAAACGAGGCAAAACGTCATCATTGCGCTGTCGGATTCTCGCGGGATCTGGATTCTATATAAGATGCACGCACGCCCCACCGGCCACCACCATTATAGGAGAGGGTGGTTGGGTTCTGTGCTCCGTGCTCTGTGCTCCATGCTCCGTGCCCTGTGCTGTGATTTATTTAGTGATTGATTTTTTATTTTGCTGTAAACTAGGTGCTGCAGTGCTCACACGCAGGGGCTACAGTGCTACTGACTGTACACTCAGTGTACAGGGGCTGCAGTGTCCATAATACTGTGTCCATTGTCCAGGGGCTGTGTCCATTGTCCAGGGGCTGTGTCCATTGTCCAGGGGCTGTGTACATTGACCAGGGGCTGTGTCCATTGTCCAGGGGCTGTGTCCAAGGTGACAGACTGTATCCAGTGTCCAGTGTAACGGGCTGTGTCCAGTGTGACGGCATATATCTAGTGTCCAGTGTGACGGCATATATCCATTGTCCAGTTTGACGGCATATATCTAGTGTCCAGTGTGACGGCATATATCTAGTGTCCAGTGTGACGGCATATATATCTAGTGTCCAGTGTGACGGCATATATATCTAGTGTCCAGTGTGACGGCATATATCCATTGTCCAGTGTGACGGCATATATCCAGTGTCCAGTGTGACGGACTATGTCCAGTGTAACGGGCTGTGTCCAGTGTCCAGTGTGACGGCAAATATCTAGTGTCCAGTGTGACGGCATATATATCTAGTGTCCAGTGTGACGGCATATATATCTAGTGTCCAGTGTGACGGCATATATCCATTGTCCAGTGTGACGGCATATATCCATTGTCCAGTGTGACGGCATATATCTAGTGTTCAGTGTGACGGACTATATCCAGTGTCCAGTGTAACGGGCTGTGTCCAGTGGGGGTAGTTTATTAAACTGCCACCCTGTCTGCCCCTGCAGTGCTGCTCTGCTTCCAAGATGTGCCAGGTTGGGAGTGTAAGGTCCACATGTATGTGATGCCCACTGCTGTCGCCTAGCTCAGTCATCCAGCTACCTCGGTATAACCTTTTGGCCCAACTACAATCAATGAAAACAATTTTGTGAGCTGTGAAGTGATCAAAATTGACTATAAATTAGTGGAAATTAATGTTGTTGAGCTCAATAATACTTTAAGGGCAAAAACAGGCCCAAAATCTGTTATTTTAGCAATTTTTTGCATTTTTCCAAAAAAATCCAGATCCAAAATCAAAACCCGCAAGGGTGGTTTTTCCAAAACCAATCTAGATCCAAAACACGAAGGGAGATCCAGAGCCAAAACCAAAACCCGAAAATGTGCCCGCCACTTATCTCTAATTATAACACCCAGATTGAGCCAAAATTCACATCAAGTCACACTGACAGAGCAAAATGTCACATTATGCAACACAAATTGAGCCAAAATTCACGTCATGCCACCCGGATTGAGCCAAAATTCATGTTAGGTCACATTAAGGCGCCTATTGAATTATGTTGTTGTTAACTCATACCATTACTTAACTCTTATGCCTAGAAATAAAGGACACAAACACCTTATCTAAAAATAACGACACAGACACCAACTGCGTAAGGTTAAAAAGGTCATAGTTGTTTATTTAAGTGGTATGACCCCTATTTGTATAAGGGATGGCAAAGAAAGGTGCTTGAGACCAGCACCAAAACCTGGGTGTTGCCATGGTAGCGACCTTAGCGCCCGCAAATGGCCACACCCCTTCTTGTGGGTACAGCCTGCGCTGTGACAGACATACCGCCCCCTTCTATTGCATGACGTGGACCTTCCATGAAGAACCAACACCCCCAGCCGGAGCTGGGGAAACGCCCGCCTTCTTGGCAAAGGGGGGGGGGCAATACCGCACAGAGACCACCTGACACCCCACCTGCTTGCTGGTCGAGAGCGCCTTCTTGCCACAGCCTGTGTTACAAAGACCCCGAAGGGTCACCACGCGTAACCAGGCCCCGCCATCCTAAACAAATAACAACCTATGCTAAACTAACCTAAACTAGAGAAAATGTCCTCCAAAAACACTGCCATGCCTGAGTCAGAAAGATGTACACCATCCGGCCTGTACAATCCCACAGATTCCTTAACGATAGCCGAATGTCTAACCGCCGTGCCGCCCCGAGCCACAACATGCATAAACACCGCATGGTTCAACTTCCTCCTGGCCCTCTCGATTGCTGACACATTCCGGCAACCCCGCCAGTTAATGCGGGGGACTGTGTCGGACCACACAATCCTCGCCCCGGGCCAGAGGTCTGCCAGACGCACCAAGTCTGTCTTAATCTTGATAGTAAGCTCAATGCCCATCCTCTTGACCAGGTCATTGCCGCCTAAGTGAATCAGGAGAACATGAGGGGGCCCCACTTACGGGCTTTGGCGGATAACAGCTCATGGAGACCCCTGACTCCAAACCATCTAACAGCAAGTGCCCTCTCCAGAACAGGAGCACTGGAGGCTAGTGGGTGCCTAGCAGCCCAAAAAATAAGAATGCCCTACAAACCAAACCCTACCCAGAGCCATATCGGAAGGGGGAGGGGCTGAAAAGAGAAATCTTAGTGGTTAACATCATGATGGACTTTAAACACAACAAAATGCACAACTACGGCCCAAGTGAAGGTGAAAAACTTAAAAAACCTTCTGTGAACTTTAGGGAACAGCCAATTGAATTAGTCCACAATGAAGGAAAAAGTAAAAAATTCCCTTCACACCGTCGATTCCGGAACGCTAGTCATTCCAGAACCGATTGTAAACAATCGTTTTTGAGCCGGCACAACAGGCGCTTGAACTACAACTTATCTAACTTATCTAATCTTACATAACTCTTATAAGCGGAGGATTTCCACCTGCCAACTGCCTGAATGGCAGAAGGTGAAAGACCTGCCGCTGCTGCGCAAGTAGCAGCCCCAATTCGGAACGAATGCATTCCGAAATCTTGCTCCCGCAGACCCAATTCTACCAGACATCGCCAAACCCAGCCGAAAACTGGAATCGGGTCAGCGGTAGCCCATCAACGTGCGCCAAAAACTGCAAGGCGGCCTCCAGTCTGCTATGTTCCTTAGCTAAGGAAACTGGACACACGGCCGCTTCAGCCTGTGCATTAAGGGTAACCCAGTGGCCCCTACCCATCTGATCCGTTTTGGACCGCTTACTCTTACATAGCACTTGTCCTTCACGGAATACTACATCCTCCCCTAGAATGCCATTGCGGGACAGTTTGCTGGCTGCCACCAGCTCGCTGATGCGAAAAGCGCCATGAAACGCAAATGTAAATGCAACCTTAAACAGTGCAACTTCGTATTCGCTCTCAGCAACCTTAGCCAAACAACCCACCAGGTCCCCCAGCATACTTATGTCTATGGGTTTGCGTGAATCCGGGGGAACCGGACGCACCCGTGCCCAATCTTTCATGGCTTTTCACAATAAAAAAGACCTTGTGGGGTCGGGATCGCCGCGTAAACGTGAATAGAAAGCGATGCCAGCCAACGCCGCCGCCATAGCCGACTTTGACCTGCCCTGCCTATGGTGACCCCAAACAAAAGCGAGTAACCGGTCCTCGACCGACTTACCGCTAGCCTCGGGGGAGCCCTGAAATTCCACCCAGTCCCGCCATGCGGCCCCATAAGTTCTACGAGTGGAAGGGGCCAAGGACAGTAGAGCCAGGTCCGTCATGCCGGCTCTATGATATGCCACACAAAAGGGGGACAATTAAGCCCAAGTGGCGAAGCCTCGGGGGCCAACTCGCAAAACCTTGCGAACTGAAACCTCGAAAGGGCATCTGCTATGTTGTTATCAACCCCCGGGACATGCCTGGACCTGAACTGAATGTTATGCCATAAGCAGAGCAGAACTAAGTGCCTTAGCAAACCCAAAGCCTTCGGGGGAAGCCGCCCTCTGATTATTAATGGCATGAACCACCCCGAGGTTATCACACCAGAAAAGTAGCGGGCTCCAGGGAGATGTTCAAATCAGCGTGTGGCGGCAATAGAGCGGCAGCGTGTAGGGAGCTGCGCTTCTGTTGTAGGTTGACAAGTGTCTGCTTGCGAGGATCAAGTGGGTATGACGTCAACGCGTTTCGTCCCCTTCAGTCAAGTGGGAACTTTTTCAAGACGGATCAGGCTAAAGGGATGGATGGAGTCTTGTGGTGCACAGGAGACGGACCAGGAGGAGTAGGATTGAAACGTGCAGGTTTAATAACAGATGTCATAAATGATAAACTTCACTCAAATACTTCTTTAAGTGACAGTTGGGATAAATTAAATAGAGTCCAGCACAATACTAATAACGGGCAGGTAAATCTGGAAACGTATACTTGGTGAGCCAGAGTACATAGATGAAGATCCGGAAAGAGGTTGATTTGATGACAGAAGAAATGGATCCGGATGACTGAAAGATGATGGAATGAATGAGTTGTATGAAGGAAGGCAGCGGAATGCTGTGCAGGGTAATTCTGGGACACAAGCAGGAACAAGCACTAGGTAGGACTTGCAGCATTGGTGTCAGGAGAAAACTTCCTTGTAGAAAGATGCAGGGAGCAAGGCACCAGAGTCAGGAGAGAAAGAGCCAGGATCCGGGAATCAGCTAGGAGTTGTGAATGACTCCAAAGACTCATTGCACTGACACTGAACAGCCTAGGCAGATCCCCTATATCCCCAGGGGGCGGCTGCCATTGGCTGTCAGCGCAGGAGGAGGAGGGAACCTCCACTCTGGGCCAATCTGCCTCCTGCCCTCAACCAAGATGGCGATGCCGGCCTCCCAGCGCCGCTATCTGCAAGGACGCCGCTACCCGACGCTCCCCTGCTGCCATCCCTACCCAGAGCTGCCGCTACCCGCACACCGCAGACCGGGGCCTGCACACGCTAGCCGGCGGCAGGCGCGGACGGGTGAGTACTGTACCCGCCGCGCTCCGTCACGGCTATGTGTGACAATGTCGGTGGTGAGGGAGAAACAAACTTGCCCTTCCTAATCTTATCCCTTATTCCCTTGCGCAACCCGCGTGACACTGCTGTGTTGGAGCAATGAACCATGTCCCCCGAGGGGGGAGCCTCACCAGGCGTATCCTCCTTCCTGTGGCGTTTCTTACCCGCAACCTTTTTTGCTACTGCGCGGGCCACCATCTGCAAATTTACGCGGGCACTTGGGGGACCCCGACCCATCGCTGCTAGCAGATGAGTGACCAGAGGACAATCCACAACCAGAATGCTCACTACCCATGGATGCTTCCCCTTGATCGGCTGGGGTTGAAACTGTAGGTGCTGGATTGGCAGCCCTGGAAGTCGATCCCAACAGTGGTAACAGCAAGGGAAGGCTGCGATGCTCACCCACGGCAGAACTCGTGAAAACCCGGTGGCTGACCGATGCTGACGCTATTGGTGTTGCCTGTCTAGCCGCTGGCCTTGCAGTTGGCTCCGCGTCCCGAGAGACCCCTTGCGCCTGACTCCGGGATGACCCCCCGGATCCGGTATCACGACCAGCACCTGTGGTATGCTCGGGAGACAAAGGTAAAGCATTAATGACTGAGCCGGAAAGTGAAGGCTCACCCATGTCACTCCTGTGCAAACGCCCTCCCTGCCCGACCCCAGCTGAGGCAAATTGGGGTTGAGGTGGGGCAACTGATTGCTGTGGAGCATATGGATGTGAGTACCCCCCTCCAGCGGGGGCCGGCTGCTGGCCGGCCGGCCAGTACTGCGCAGGCTGTGGCTGGTAGCCCTGCCAAGGAGGACCATAGGACCCCCCGGCAGCACCACTAGGGTTGGAGAAATATGGGAAATCAGGGGCCTGTTTCCTGGAGTGCTGCGGTGTATACTGCGGTTGCGCGGGCGTATAACCCTGAGGCGCATTCACCAGAGGGGATGGGAAACCCCAATGCTGTTGGGTCTGTGGAGGGGCTGGAGGCTGAGGGTACTGGTGGTAACCCGGTTGAAACCCTTGTGCCCCGTATGTTTGATGCCCCTGCCGACCGTAACCCGGACCCCCAAAACCACTGTTGGGGCCCATGCCCCCTGCCGTGTTGGGCAGCCATGGCTGTTGCTGAGCCAAACCTGGTGCATGTGTGTGTGTAGGGGCTTGGCCCTGCATGTGCCCTGCAGGGTCACTAGGGCCCGTAAAAAGCAGGGCAGCCTGAGGAGGCCTGTTGGGCACCCTGTTTAAAACTGACTGCGTCTGCACGCCCCCCACTGAGTGGATGGCGATGACCAGCCCATGCAGCAAAGGGATGGCGCCCCTGGAGGGGCCCCCTGTTATAAGCTGCATTGGGCTGCATAAGGGGGTGGATGCATGCGGTGACCCCCCCCCGTGCCTGAGGCCTAACAGGGGAGCATGGGGGCCTAGGGACTCCGGGACCCTGTAGGCCTGGTCCAGCCTGGGACATCCCGCTGGTGCTTGGAGCGGAGGCATCGAGAGCTACCCCGGCCTCCCCTGACAAAGCGGGGAACCCTCTGTGTGCTGAGGTGCTCACTTCCCCTGGGACCATGTGACTCGCGGCCGGGAGCTGAAAGCCAGCGCCAGCGTGTGACCTGCCCTGCGCGCACCGTGGGAGAGGGTCATGCCCGCCTCCGGAGCTCCGGGGACGGGGCATGGAGGGGAGCCTGGCGGGGGGGGTGATCGTGTAACTGTGCCCAGATGACCCCCGCCCGCCCCCGCGTGACGCAGCAGTCGCAAGTGGCCGCGCAGCATCTGCCAGCCAGCGGGGAGGGGGAGCTGAACGTTTAGGATGGCCAGACATGTTGTAGATGCAGATAGCAAAAAATAAATCAAAAGAGTATACTTAGCTTCGTTTGTGACTGTTCCCAGCGCTGGATCCAGACTCAAAGAGGCTCACTTCCTGTCCCTGATCACTAATATAACCCTCTCTGGCTAACGCCCCCCTGCTACCTGATTGGCAGAACTGACTGCCACTCAACTACTATTTCCATAGGGCTTCACACAGATGCTTCTGTTACGCTTGCTTGTGGACAACAAATTCACAGGCTCTTAAATTCCCTCCAGCCTATGCGGCCCTCGCTCTGTCGGATTGAGAAAAAAATATCTCATTTGGCCACACAGATTGAGCAAAATGACATGATGCAACACAGATTGAGCCAAAATTTGGGGGGGACAGGGACCGTTGGGAGGTAGGGTCAGGGGGGAGACAGGGACCGCGGAGATCAGGGCCGGATTAACAATGGGCCTGAGGGAGCTACAGCTCCAGGCCCACTCTCCAAGCTGATGGTCAGGGCTTTCCAACAAGCCCAGCCCCATATCGCTAGCCCCCCGGGAACCAGAGATACAGCCAGGCATCGTTTTCCCCATATGATAACATGGAACCCGCTAAATCTGACCTCTACCCGGTTGCAAAGGCTGCCAGTTCCCCCTCCAGCATCACAGAAGCACGAGGTTGATCTCAGTCGAACCCAAATCACTGGGCCTTTAATTTGATACCTGGTCCATATGGGTTCATTGGTTCTAGAGATATTGTGGGTAAACCGATTTTTTCATTTCTGAAATGTAATTTTATGGCTGTTCATGTTGTTTGAGGACAAATTTCTCTGGAACCAAATGGACCAGTTTCAAGTCACCAAAATCAATCGAAGCCCACATGTAAATGGGTCAGTTGGTTCCGAAGATATAGCTGGTTGTTTAAAGGGGGGGGTGGTTTTCTCTCCCCCCTCACACCAGAAAATGCAGGGACTAGGCTGGTGTAAAAGGGGCCAGCCTGGGAATGTCCCTGCATGATCCTGGGACCATATTCACGGGCAAGTCCCTGCATTTTCTGGTGTGAAAGGGGTATTATTTCAAATAGCCTGGACCTGCAGTGCTCTGAATATAGCCAGGCAGGCCCCTGCTCTCTGCCCGGCTGTCAATGGCTGTTATTTCTGCCTGGTGGCGGCTGTCCCCCAGTTACCGAGAGCGTGTATTTCCCCTCGGCAATGAGCATGTAATCCAACATGGCAACAAGAATGGAACCCCAGGCAATGAGCATGGGACCCCTGGCAATGAGCATGTAGGTAAAAAGCACTCATGTAGCTTCATACTTAATAGGCATTATGGTGTTTGGCATAATACATAATGGACATTATGGTGTGTGGCTTAACATGTAATGGGCATTATGGTGTAAATTTTAAATGCTCGCCTTTGGCACGCAATGCCCCTGTTTATGAAGCATATTGTGCATTATTGCTCAATCTGTTTGGTATAGTCTGTATTTTGGCTTAATCTGAGTGGCATAACGTGAATTTTGACTCAATCTATGTGCCATAGTGTGAATTTTGGCTCAGTTGGTGTGAATTTTGGCTCATTCCGTGTGGCATAATGTGTAAGAGGCAAGTACAGTATAAGGGTGTTACTATAGTGTTGCATGATTTGTATAAGGGGTATATGCAGGGGCATAGCTATTGTAAGGCAGCCCCCGCTGCCGCTTGGAGGAGCAAGGTCTCTGTGGGCGCCGGCACCCGCCCGGGTGTGGTACTGTCACATACACTTGAAAAAGGCTGTATCGCGGCAGAAACGCGTTTAGGGGACATTATACATCCAGCCACACTGCTGCCCGAACAGCAGGGATACCTAACAGCAGCACCCGCTACAGCGCACGGAGCTCCACAGCGAGCCTGGCGCCCGGTGACATCATCACAGGGCACATGCCGGGAAGCCGAACGCTGCAGTGTAGAAGCTCCGGCTACGGGACACCGCAGCTCCTCTTTAAGATACCGCTGGACACAGCAGCGCAGAGGGACTGAGCACACAGCAGGGGACCATACTGCCAGCTGACTTAGCAGACTGCTGCCCAACAGGTACTGTTAGGAGTTCCGTGCACTACAGGGAGTCGGGACGCCTGCTCCCTGTAACACGATTCCCCTACTCAGCCCTATCCATCACTGGTGCCGCACTTACTTGCATTTCCCCCCTCCCCCCTTCCCCCTGCAATTCTTCACAGAAAGTTTGATTTGTGTTAAAGTTTATGCACATTTATTTTATACTATTACATTTTTAACCCTATATGCATTGTTGCTGTCCACACTCAAAAGGGTCTCAATATTGCCATCTACAGAGTCACGCACAGCCTGTTTTGTCCTAAACATATTATTACTTACATAGGTGAGCACAGAGCCAATTGTATAGATATCTTATAATTGCTTGTGAGTGGGGACTACTCAGGCTCGGCAGCCCCTGGTTTAAATTGGTATCTGAGCGCTAACAAACAGCGATGAACTTGTCCACATACTGTAGGCTTGCCGGGGGTGCACAGGCACCTTCTAATGACCGGCCGCCGTACAACTTCCCGCGCCGCTTCTGCAGCCGCCGCCAATCAAATCATGCTGATGCAGCTGAATGGCCGAGGACTGAGTCCCATTGCCTTCCCCCTCCCTCCACCAGTTGCAGAGGAGGAGGGGGCGCACGCGCACCAATGGCTTCTATCCTGTAATACTGGCATTACTGTATCACATATAGTGTAAGTTTCATTGCAGGGGAGGGGGGGCGCCAAATTTTTTTTGGCAGGGGGGAGCAAAATTTATAGTTACGCCACTGGGTATATGTTGTGGTAAACTTAGGTGACCACATAAAAGGTGCTGAAATGTTGTCTAAGAAGTTTCGGTTTTCAGTATTATTTTTATGACTGGAGTGCCACCTCACCCCGCAAGTATTTTATTACATTGGCGTCCTGTGGGTGCACCTTTGGAAGGCACCTGCCAATTTATCTCCCTGCATTTTTCCTATACCAGCCCCCTGCTTTTTTCAGGCATATATAATTAGTTAAAAGTATTTACACAAATACAGACACACTCATGAGCAGACCACCCAACCAGAACACTGGTCACGCCCCCCACATTATTAGGTGCTGGCCACAACCCCTATTATTGCGCATAATAGGCCCTTGATAATTTTCAGCTCCAGGTCTATTTAGACCTTAAACTGGCACCAGTGGCGTAACTATACATTTTGCTCCCCCCAGCCAAAAAAGTTTCTGGTGCCCCCCCCATGCCCCTTAAACATTACGTCACACATCATAATGCCCCTTGCACTATATGCCACATGTCGTCATTAACCTTACACTCCAGAAACCTAAATGCACCTTACACTATGGCCGGATTTGAATGCCACCCAAGTTCAGTGCAAGCCATGCCTCCTCCCATTTTCATCACTATGGAGGCATGCTAAGCGCTCTATAAGCTTCTGGCATGCCCCCAGCCCCTCTGTCTCCCATAAATAGATGCTCTGTGTAGGCGCAAAATGTCTATTCAACCCCTGAGTGACAGGGTGTCTCCCAACTGCCCCTCTCCCCATCGCAGGATATTGCTGCCCTTGGGTGGGACAGAGGGACAGTCACAACAAAAAAATCCCTGTCCCACAAAAATCTGTACAGATAGAAAGTTCTGTATGCTGACAGATGCTAATGCATGAACATGCAGACGCCGAAAAACAGACAGATGATGACAAATGGACAGATCCTAAAACACGGGTGCTGACAAGTTCATACATGGATGCTGACACAGACACATATGTTGACACATGGACACTGACAGACGACTATACACAGAGATACGCTGACACATGTACTGCACATAGAGACACTGATGCTGACAGATGCTGACATCTAGAGACAACACAGAAACCCAGACACTGACACAAATATGCTGACATGTGATGACACAGACTGACTGTTTTGCATCCCACTGTAGAAAACTAGGGTTTGAAAGGATTAACCTTATTGTTGTGTTTAGCTCCTGTGCTGAAGCCTGTAGAAGGGGAGGGCTCTGTAACTGGAGTGCAGAGTGCAGGGGAAGAGAAGGCAGCCACTGGAGCAGGATGGTCAAGATAGAAAAGAAGGCAGGGAGAGGGACGATGCTGCAGCTGCCCAGCCTGCGCGGACGGACGGAGGTTGTGCTATGTACTGTGTACACAGAAACAGTTACGAACTTCCTGCCTGTGTACTGCTGCTGGCAGGAACGGACTAGGGAGGTAGAGACAGGACGGACCTCACCTCAGTCAGCTCTCAGCTATGCAGGTTAGTTAGAGTAAGAGGCTTCCGGCGCCCACGTAGCCTCCGCTCCTCCATGCAGTGGCGGGGGCTGCCTTACACAAGCTACGCCACTGGCTGGCACTAGCGGAGATGCAGGGTGGGAGGGGGACGCAGGGTGGGGAGTACTTTTGGGAAGATGGGGGACTCAGGTTTAATATTAAAGCTTACCAGACTTGGGTATTGGAAGCGGCTCCTGGCGCTTGTGTCTCTGCTTGTGTGCGACACACGGGATCGCTTGCTGAGGGTCTGGCAGATGGAATCCTTTTTGTGGCTCTTGCCACTTGCGTCTCCGTTGTGTGTGACAGATGGCCATGTGGCTGGATGTAAGCACAGCGTGCAGCTGCTTTCTTTTACTGGGAGAGCGGCACCCAGGGGCGTAACTAGAACTAATTGGGCCCCGTAGCAGCATTTTAAGAGGGGCCCACTTGTACAGGCAGGGCCGGATTTGTGCCTAGGCCCGTGAGGCACGGGCCTCAGGGCGGCACCAATCGAGGGCGGCACGGCAGGCTGTCATTCTTTTAAATGGCAGAGCGGGTGGACAGCGACAAGTGACACTCGGCGCCGCCGCCGACATGATTCATCATATGTCGGCGGCAGCGCCGCTCGTCACCCACCGCTGCCCACCCGCTCTGACACAGTAAATCATCATCTGAGCGGCTTATCATCCTATGGTCCCCCTGTGCGTCCAGCTCCTCCGCTGGATTGGCTGCTGTGTATCTGAGCTGTGTAGCTGAGCTGATCGGCGCGAACCTCCCTGCACTCTCAATCAGTGTGAGAGAGACTGCAAATAAAGGTAATACTCTGACTCCCGGCCACCTTCCCTCCGGGTCTTTCATACAGTTAGTTGTAGATATATATATATATATATATATATATATATATATATATATATATATATATATATATATATATATATATATATATATATATATATATATATATATATGAAAAAGAGAAGGTGTAGAGGTGCGCTCTGAAAGTGGTTTCACCAGTCCACAAATTGTAAAAGTAAATACAAAATGTTTATTTTACACAATAAAATAATTTAAAATACATTTGTTTGTAATCGTTTTACATAAATTTTCGGTGGATCATTGTGGTCCAATACAAGATATCGACCATAGGTGCAGATTGATCGAGATCAATCTGCACCTATGGTCGATATCTTGTATTGGACCACAATGATCCACCGAAAATTTATGTAAAACGATTACAAACAAATGTATTTTAAATTATTTTATTGTGTAAAATAAACATTTTGTATTTACTTTTACAATTTGTGGACTGGTGAAACCACTTTCAGAGCGCACCTCTACACCTTCTCTTTTTCATCCTTCACATCAGACTCCCATTAGCGGCGGGGTCTTAGAGGAGTGCTGCTCACCTATAAGCGCAGGAAAGGGTCACAACCCCTTTTCATATATATATATAGGTTTGGTGGCTGGCACTCCAGTGCATAAAATATATAACTGATGCCCGGTGCCTTCCAAAGCTCAGGGAGATAGGATAAAACTGGTGGGCGGGCGGCACTCGTAGGCTATATAGTGTGCAAGTCACCCTGTGCAGACGCCGACTTCCCGCTGCAAAAGGTTTTATCTCTAGGCTAATTTTATTGTTACAGTATACTGGCAAGTTAGGACTTAACTTAATAATGATTACATTAAAATGGGGGGGGGGGGCAGCCAAAAAAATTGTGCCTAGGGGTGGCCTGACCCCTAAATTCGCCCCTGTGTACAGGGTGACACACATGGGTAGTGGGCTACAGGGGGGGTCACGCACAGGGATAGGGGATAAGGAGGGTCCACCACCAGATGTGGGGGGGGGACACATACAGAGGTAAGAAGTGGGAGACAAGGTTTCACATACACACACAGGGCTTGTGGGGTCACACACCAGAGATTAGGGTGGTAGGGGGAACAAGTAGGGCTGCCACCTCTCCCGGAATTCCGGGATTCTCCCGGATCTGGTGGCAACCCTCAAGGAGGCTTATTCAGTTTCCCGGATTCCGGGATTCTCCCGGAATTCATGTGTTTTAAAAAACCTCCATACGCTATCTCTCTCCCCACCGTGCGGCAGCGGCAGTGCCGCTGCTGCCTGGTGCCACTGCTGTCCGTACCTTTGTGCTGCCACCGCCGCAGCGTATACAGGGTTAAGCGCTCATGTTTAATGATTGTGCAGCAGTTGGCAGCTGTTCCTCCGCTGGGAGGAACCGAGGCTCTACGGCTGATGATCCGTCTTCTCTGGTGCGTGTGGTAAGAACAGTCTCCTCAGGGGGTATACTCACAGTACTAAGCAATGGAATTTCAGATCTCACGGCTGTACCTGCCTAGAACAAAGAAGCTTATTTTGCATTATGACTTTGGGAGGCAAAAATTAAGGGTTTGGGAAATCAATTGCTTAGTAATTATCTGCCTAACATGCTGTACGTTCAATGGAATTTGTGTAAAGCCCCGTACACATGGGGGAGATATAATGGGGGAGATATATTGCTCAGCCATATATTGCTAGCAATATATGGCTGAGCAAAATATTGCGCAGTTTCTCCTTTTCATCAGCGACCAGAGATGGTCGCTGATGAAAGGGAACCTCTGCCGGCGGTGCCACAGAGGTAATCAGCTGGTCGCAGGAGCAAGCTCCTGCAACCAGTGATAATAACAGGGCTGAAAATGGGAGCACGCACCCCGCGATTTATCGCCGGGGCACACTCCCATCACTGGCAATATGGTCGCCTGAGATGGTGTATGCATACATGTACATGCACCCGAGATCCTCCATAGGATCGCATGTTGCATACACTCCCACAATCGAGCTGCAGCTTGTTGCAATGGCAATGTGAAAGGGCACAAAATGTATGGTTTGCAGGAGGGCGCCGGACACTATTGCACCGGCCCTGAACCCTGTATTAGTATCTTGAAGTATTTTCCTATTCCATTATAGCCACACAACTTTAGCTGATTTAGTGCTGCTTTTTTCTCACAGACTCTGAGTAGGTCAAATCTGTGGGCAAATTGCTGTTTTATGGTTAACTCAGCGGCGTAACCATAGCACCGCAGCCCCCATCAGCGCGGGGGGGCTCTGTGCATGTGGGGGCGCCGGGGGCTGCGGTGCTATAGTTACACCCCCCCAATCCCCCGCAGACTTACCTATCTCGCTGGTCCTGGCGGCTCCGTTCTTCTGCTGAGGACCCATATAGCACACTGTTCTCTGAAACTGTCTGCTGTATGGGGGCGGCCATTTTGTGGGGGTGCGACTCCTCAGCAGAAGAACGGAGACGCCGGGACCAGCGCGATAGGTAAGGCTGCTGGAGATTGGGGGGGGGGGGGTGGTGCTTGGGGGGGGGGGGGGCGCCCAAAATTTAGCTACGCCACTGGGTTAACTTGCTACAGAACCCCTGGGACCAGCCCCTTTCCCCATGCTTAATGAGGCAGTTTTTTTTAAATGACTTCATTTGGCTATTTGTAAATAGGGTAATATTCTGCATAAGTTCAAAAATGTGGGACGTGTATGGGGACATTGTATTTACGAGGCAGGTGTTTATTTTGCAGAAAAACACTTGCTTTCTATCAATTTAAACTGCACCGATGTCAGCTGCCCGCCCATATCCGTGCCAGTGTGCACGCATATGGAAGTGACTTAAAAGTTACTTATATATGCATGTACCTTCCACATCTTTCTATGGTCGCCGACCATCGAAAGATGTGGACAGTTACCCGCAGCATGTGATGGATGTTTATGCTAAACATCCATTCCCAGCCTGTGCGGGCAAACCTTCGGCCTTCGGCGCGCGCAATACTTGCTAGAGGGAAATCTCCATGAATCGATGATGAGGAAGGTGGCAACCCTAGGAACAAGGTGTTACACATACAGGGATTAGGGTGGTAGGGGGCGGGGGGGGGCAAGGTGTCACACACACGGGGACATACACCAGAGATGATGGAGGTTTAAGGGGGTCATACACAGAGGAACAGGGTAGGGGGTACAAAAGTTTTACATACACAAGGTGTCACACACTGGGGGGGTGTATGTGGGTATAGGGATCGCCAGGCACTTACATATCTGTGGGGTAATGAGGTGTTAATGAATAAGGCCCATGGATGGACCCAGGCATAGGGTGAAGGGGAGACTGGCAGCAGAGAAATCCTGAATGGGAATTAAGGATGCCCGCCAGACTGGAAGCACAGGGTAGTCACCCCTGTGCAGAAGCAGAAGGCAGGCCAAGCACTGCTTCCCTTCACACATGGTGCAGCTGCTGGAGGATGGAGGTGTCTCGGCTGCTGGGCAGGGATCGGGCTGCGCAGATCATCTCCGGCGTCTGGGGTGGGTGTGTTAGAGCAGCTCCGGTCTCCACTCTCCAGCAGCGTCCAGGGGGAGAGAGCGCCTCAGATTTCTGGCGTCTGGGGTGGAGAGAGCGGCTCAGTTCGCCAGTGCCCGTTCTGTAGTGTAGTGTAAACTGTGTGCAGGGGAGCAGCGGGCCCTGGAGACGGCTCCGTTCCCACAACAGCTGCACCCCATGCACCGTCAGTACTTACGCCACTGGCGGCACCACTTGCAGGGGGAGGGTGCTGGCGGATGAAATCTTCAGCAGGCAGACTCCATACATCTGTCGGCAGCAGTGCAACAGGTTGGCCACTTCCACTGCCTCCTGCTGCACACTTTTTTATGAAATAAAAGTCACTTCCGTGTCAGTGGTCGAAGAAGTGCCGGTATGACATACAGTACCGCTGTATACCGGCCCACTTCGACCACTGTTCTGCAGGTGACTCCCTGAAATAGCAGCATTCTCCCTCTCTCCCTCATTAGTCTAGCAATCTCCCTCATGTCACCTAGCCCACATTACATTGTTACATTTTTTGGGGAAAAAAGGAATGAGAGACAGATACATTTACATTGAATCATCAGCACCATTTCCCAGCACTTTACCAAGTATAGTATCTCTACTAACTACTTTGGGGCTCATCTATATTTGGATATAAGTCATTCAAAAAGATTCCTCTCAGATGTAGCAGTACACACCCACGCTTCTAGGTGCCACGTTCACAATCTCTTTTCACAATCTCTTCATATAGACACACACTTTGGGTGGATCATGACACGCCCCCTTAGTGGGGCGCTGAGTAAATGTGATACCCTGAAATCGGGGTATCCCTTTTAAGTGCTTGGGACTGAAATAACAACCTATGTTACATTATAGCCATACACGCTCTCATACATATTTACATATATATATCCCACACTCCCAGACAGCCGATACGAGTACAGCTCCCACATCACCCCGGAGGAAAGGGTTGCTACTCCCCGCTGCTGTCACCAGCTCAGTGCCTCTTGCTGCTTTCAGCCCATGCCGGGATGTCACGCTGGTTCTGCAGCTGACGCTAGTGAGGGGCAAGCTGGTGTGGTACAGGTGGGAGGGCGGCTGCAACATGACACTGCTGCTCAATTCTCCCCCGCCTTCTACAGTATCGCCCGGAAACCGCTGAAACTGCGCAAAGCTTGTTGGGAGGAAAGTGGCGCCCGCGCTTAGGAATCGTGACTCAGCTTTATATAAATGTTAAATGAACAAGGGGTGCCCTCCAGCGGCCGGTTCCCTAGGCAGCTTCCTGAAGCTGCCTAGTGGTAGCGCCGGCCCTGCGGGACAGCCCTCATGGAGATAACTTTAGGTTTAGCCACTAGGGGAGGCGGAGCACATGTAGCCTGCTGTCATGCAGAGCAGGGATGGCGCTGAGATGCTGTGCGGCGCAGGAGGTCTAGTGCAGCCTACAGTGCTTAGTGCTGCTGTACCGTGTAGTGTGCCGTGTGTTGTTTGAAGCAGAGCTGCTGCTGCTGGAATTTAGGTGGGTGGGGCCTCGGGTGGCAGCTGGCACATACTTGCTTACCTGACCCGCTCCATGAGGGAGAAAATGCTCTGTTCCTGGACTTCCCTGTTAATGTAGGATTGCCAGCACCTGTGGTGAAACATCTTTCTTATCAATTACCTAGCTCCCCACAGGTGATGGCAATCTTACATTACCAGGGAAGTCCAGGAACAGAGCATTTTCTCCCTCATGGAGAGGGTCAGGTAGGCAAGCATGAGCTGGCAGGAACGCTATAGTGTAGCTGTAGCAGGAAAAGTGCTGGTGTGATCCGTTCCACTGGCGCCACAGCTGCGAGTGTGGAGTGGGGGTGTCACAGGTCCTGGCCAGGAGGAGGTACAGATGGCTACTCGCAGGCTGCAGGCTGTAACAGGAAATAAAAAATTCCTATCTGCAGACCATGTGGGCCTATTGTAATGGTGGGCCTGGAGCTGCAGCTCCATCCGGCCCATTCATAATCTGGCCAGCTACAGTAGGCCCTATATATTATTCCATGCATTATATGTTATCTATAGCACACTGCGGAGCAGTTATATTGTATGTTACATGAGACATCTGTATCTGAGCAGATGTACCAAACTTTGGAGTAAGAAATTGTACCAACCAATCAGCTTCTAACTTGCCATTAATCGAACACAGCCTGTAGCATGGCAGTTAGGAGGTGATTGGTTGGTATTTTATCTGTCTGTACAAGCTGTGATAAATATCCTGCACAGTCGGCCCTCAGGACCCCTGAGCTGCCCTCAGCTACTAATGTGCATCTTTGAAAATGTGGCAGTTGGTGATGAGTCACCTGACCTGTGCACCTGCCATAACAGTTTGCCAGCCAGCCAGAGAAGACGCATGGTGAGTATATGGTGAGTATATGATCTGGAAAATTAACTTTCTCTGTTTCTAACAGGTTAAAATGGCAAATCTTAGACACTTACCCATTTTGATTGGAGGGACACTAACAACTGCAGGGTCACTCATCACCATCATCGCCTATGAGTCCTGCCGGAGTGACCCAGAGGATGGCTGCAGCACTGTACTGAAGATCCTGGGACCAGTCTTTGCTGTTTTGGGCATTGGCTCCTTACTGCTGATGAGGTGCAGAGCTGTCTCCACAGTGGACATCACCACAGATCCAGAAGGGGACCCAGTTGCTGTAGAGTCACCACCACCAGTATACCAGGCCTACAGCATCACTGTGGGTGAGTACTTCCTACGGTTATGTTGCTGTCATAGGCTGATGGTGTGTAACTTAGCCAATAGCTGTAGGACCGCTGGTCTATAGGAAATATTAGTCAGTAGGGACAGGTGTTATATAGGGTAACAGTGTTATTGGTGATACACAGGGACGGTGGATGACAGGCACACCCAGAGAAGGCGGCAGTTATGTGGGTTAAGCCAGTGCTGACCCATGTCATTATGTAATACGGTGTAATGCAAAGTGATCTGCTCCAGTCATGTATACTCTGGTGCACATCACTTTACTATTGGATTGATGGTGATATCCACAGCAGTCTGGTCTATCTATGTATCTATCTATCTATCTATCTATCTATCTATCTATCTCTCTCTCTCTCTCTCTCTCTCTCTCTCTCTCTCTCTCTCTCTCTCTCTCTATCTATCTCTCTCTCTCATATATGTAATTTATTTAAGTACTCTTCACCTAGAACGGCGCCCATCGCGGGCATTGCATGTACATCGCATGCCATTATAATGGCATGCGATACGACCGATGCGATGGCCGCGATTTTACATAGAAATGCATGTTAAAATGTAAATCGCGTTGGTCGCATCGCATGCTGCCATAAAATCGCATGCGATGCGACCGACGCAATTACCGCGATTTTACATAGGGAACAATGTTAAATGGCCCAATTGACCCGATTTTACATAGGGAACAAAGTTAAATGGCCCACAGACCCCAAATAGCCACCCTGAAGTGTTAAAGGGGCCCCCCCAATTGTTAACGCAACCCCACGATCAACGTCAATCCAAAGCGTGGCTAGCGCAGCAAGCCCGCGAGGGGCGTAGGTACGCGTCCTCTGACCTTTTCATACCCCCACTATACACGTCGGCATTGAGTAGAGAATAGAAAGTGTGGCGAGCGCAGCGAGCCACTGAGCCCGAAGTGTGGCGAGCGTAGCGAGACCCGCGAGGGGACGCGGATACCTGTGAAGTCCGCGAGGGGACGCGGATACCTGTGAAGCCCGCGAGGGGACGCGCTCGCCACACTTTCTATTCTCAACTCCACGCCGACGTGGATAGTGGGGGTATGAAAAGGTCGGAGGACGCGTACCGCCGCCCCTCGCGGGCTTGCTGCGCTCGCCACACTTCGGGTTGACGTTGATCGTGGGGTGGCGTTAACAATTGGGGGGCCATTTCACACTTCAGGGTGGCTATTTGGGGTCTGTGGGCCATTTAACATTGTTCCCTATGTAAAATCGGGTCAATTGGGCCATTTAACAGCGTTCCCTATGTAAAATCGCGGTAATCGCGTCGGTCGCATCGCATGTGATTTTTTGGCCGCATGCGATGCGACCAACGCATTTTTTTAGCTTGCGATGCCTAAGATCAAAATCGTGGGCGCCGTTCTAGGTAAAGAGTACCTTTATTTATTTATTAACAGTTTCTTATATAGCGCAGCGTATTCCGGTGTGCTTTACAAAACTATCTATCTATCTATCTGTCTATGTAATATATAAAAGTGAAAATTTGTCTGCCCTTCTGCCTATCTATACAAATCCACAGAGTACAAGGGAAGATTAATAAATTTTATTTACAAGCGTATTAAAACACGGACGATGCAACTAAAAAAATTCCAAATTGGATTTAATTACAGCTCATTTTTTATTAATAAAAAATACAATTTCACATATCAATTACAATTACAATCTGTGAACAAATACTGTGGGGGTAACACACCCCTAGCACCCCTAGGGGTGAAGCAGCAGCACAGAGTATTCCAGCAGATAGCAAAACTCTGGAATGGCTGGTTCAATTTACAACAAACTTTGTACACATATGACTTGTTATCTGGGAACAAACACTGTGGGGGTAACACACCCCTAGCACCCCTAGGGTGAGTGCCGGTCTACTCTACATATCTATCTATCTATCCTGTATATATACGCATATATTTCATATATTTCTATATTTTTTTCAGACAATGAAACCATCAACCTTCCAGCACCTCCGCCATCATACTTTGACATCCCAGCAGAAGGCAGCTCCGGTGTCAGGAATGCAAGAGACGTAATTGATCCACCACCGCCGTACGAGAGTCTCTTCAGCAGACGGTAGGACAAATGTCTCACTGGTAACATGATATAAACTCTTGGACTCCTTAGCGAGATAGTGGAATGTCCCCATCTTATCCGGCTATGGGGTGTAGGTAATAGTCTGCGTGTTGAAGGAAACTGTTAGATTCTGTCGATTTTGCTGCTGGATTTTAATGTATCAATCTTTGAAGATGCAAATGGCTAAGGGGCTAATGGCTTAAGGCTAAAGGGCTAATGGCTAGGGGGCTAATGGCTAAAGGGCTAATGGCTAAGGGGCTAATGGCTAGAGGTCTAATGGCTAGGGGGCTAATGGCTAAAGGGCTAATGGCTAAGGGGCTAATGGCTAAAGGGCTAAAGGCTAGGGGGCTAATGGCTAAAGGGCTAATTGCTAGGGGGCTAATGGCTAGGGGGCTAATGGCTAAGGGGCTAATGGCTAGGGGGCTAATGGCTAGGGGGATAATGGGTAGCGGGCTAAGGGGCAAATGGCTAGGGGGCTAATGGCTAAGGGGCAAATGGCTAGGGGCAAATGGCATAGGGGGCTAATGGCTAGGGGACTAATGGCTAAGGGGCAAATGGCTAGGGGGCTAATGGCTAAGGAACTAATGGCTAAGGGGCAAATGGCTAGGGGCAAATGACTAGGGGCTAATGGCTAGGGGGCTAATGGCTAGGGGGCTAATGGCTAAGGGGCTAAAGGCTAGGGGGCTAATGGCTAAGGGGCTAATGGCTAGGGGGCTAATGGGCAAATGGCTAGGGGGCTAATGACTAAGGGGCAAATGGCTAGGGGTAATGGCTAAGGGGCTAATGGCTAGGGGGCAAATGGCTAAGGGGCAAATGGCTAGGGGCTAATGGCTAAGAGGTTAATGGCTAAGGGGTTAATGGCTACGGGGCTAATGGCTAAGGGGCCTATTTAAGAAGAATTGGTACTTGTGTATTATCACAGCGCCCCCTAACGGCATTTGCTTAGTGGGCTATTCAGGGTAGTGAAATCGCATTGCAGCGCATGCCATTATTGTATGGCATGAGATGAGATGGGATGCGATGCAATGCTATTTTCCTATGTAATGTATTCACTGCTCTCTGTCAGTGAATACATAAAAAAAATCGGGTGTGATAAAAAATCGCATCCTATCGCATCGCATGCCATTATTGTATGGCATGCGATGCGATAATAATGGCATTTAATGTGCTATTCAATTAAATGACATATAATGTAATTTATTTAGGCTCCCCAATCCCCACTATCCACGTCATCCCGAAGCGTGGTGAGCGGCGGCGGAACGCGTCTGCCCGACGTTTTCATACCCCCACTATTCACGTTGGCGTGGAGTTGATTTTATATAGTGTGGCGATCACAGCGAGCCACCGAGCCCGAAGCATGGCGAGCGGTGGCGGAACACGTTCGCCCGACCTTTTCATACCCCCACTATCCACGTTGGTGTGGAGTTGATTCTATATAGTGTGGCGATCGCAGCGAGCCACCGAGCCCGAAGTATGGCGAGCGGACGCGTAATACATGTAACAAAATATGCGTCCCCTCGTGGGGCTCACTGCGCTCACCACGCTTCGGGCTCGGTGGTTCGCTACGCTCGCCACACTATATAAGATCAACTCCACGCCGACGTGGATAGTGGGGGTATGAAAAGGTCGGCCGGACGCATCCCGCCACCCCTCCCGGGGCTCGCTGCGCTCACCACGCTTCGGGATGACATCGATACTGGGGGAGCGTAAATAAATGACATTATATGTCATTTACTGGTATAGTACAGTGGTTCCCAACCTTTTTTCTCTCCCGTACCCCTTGATTAGGCTTTTCATTGATAAGTACCCCTTCGTCTCATTTTGAAATATGGACAGTACTTAGCGGTATGCGGATCCTTATGCATGTCCTTATATTGAGGAGGGTAGGAGTAGTATAAATAAAGGAATCATGCCCTTCTGTGTCTAGACACTGGTTGTGTACTATCTCCAGGATTCCCGCTAACACCGGTAGGATTAATACAGCTGCTTCCTCCACCTTTGTCAGTGCTGGGCAGATGACTGCTGATGTCTGTGGGCAGCATGGGAAGCTCCCAGTGCATTGCTGATCAGGCATATGACACAACATGGTTTGTCTCCATGGCAATGGGTCTTCTTCAGCCATCAAAAGACCTTTTCATCGTTCGCCATTACCAATATTATTTTCAAGTACCCCCAACTGGTCTGCAGAGTACCCCCAGGGGTACTAGTACCCCAGGTTGGGAACCACTGGTATAGTACATTAAATGCCATTATAATAGTTAAAATCACATCGCATCCCATGCCATACAATAATGGCATGCGATGCGATGCGATTTCACTAGGTTTGCGTACGTAGTCAAATCGGGCGCCGTGATAATACACAAGTACCGAAGGATTACATATATAGTGCAATATGGGCAGAATCTTACCCCTCAGGATCGCATTGTAATTTGCTATCCTAACGTCCTAATGCATCTGCCTGCATATACCAGATACAGGGGTCTGTGCATGCGCGGCTAGCGCTGACCCGTGCTGACTGCATTGCCCCGGCAGCGCTGCGGTCTGCTGCCCATAGGCTGTAATGGGCTACCACCAATTTAGAATAGAGGTGACCCTGGGACCCGATGCGATGCTGCCCGATAATGATACATTGATATGATACATCACATAACAGAGATCTACGTGTGTGTGATCACTTACACAGCGCTCGCTCTGTGACTGCAGTCTAAGTAGTGACGGGGGCGGCAACAGACTGTGGCAGGGACCCAGCGTGCCCCTTTCCCTGTGTTGGGTAGCATCCCCTCCCCTGCAGCCTAGCTCTGGGAGTTGCTATTTTGCTCAGTTACAACTCATGTTGAATCAGGCCTACAGTCAGGCACAGATATTTGCAGTGGGCGCCTTTTGCACACAAATATAACAATTTATTAAATGGACAAAGCACATAAAAAATGAATATACTAAAAACACGAAAGACGAGTTCGGCTTCCTCTACCCCCTCCACCCTGTCACCCCCATTTTTTATCACCTCCCGAAAATACACAAAACACTGCACAATCCACCTGGGCATCCTATTATTTCAGGGATTGGGGGTCTCACATCTAATTTGTCACAATTTATTGATAGTTACTTGCAACCACATGCCTCCTCTCTGAGATCCCATATCAAAGATACCACCCACTTCATCAAGATGGTGGAAGGCATTAAATGGGACACAGGATACCAATTGGTGACCTGTGATGCCCAGGCCTTATATACAAACATCCCCCATCAAAATGGGGTCTCAGCAGTAGATTAATCTCTGAGGAGAGATATGGGTATCTCAGAGGGGAGTCGGGAATTTATTTTGGCGGGTATCAGATTTATTTTGTCACACAATCACTTTTTATTTGATCACTGTCACTATCAACAGGTCCTCGGTACAGCGATGGGGACCAGGTTCGCTCCTAGCTTTGCAAACATCTACATGGGTAAATTTGAAGACCAGTATATCTGGAGTGGGGACTGGGATGCGAAACCTGGTCCTCTATGGTCGCTATATCGACGACCTGTTCTTCATTTGGCACGGCAGCACTGAATCTGTTAATAACTTTGTTATGCACCTTAATAATAACACTTATGGTTTATCCTCCACTCACTCGCACCACCCTTCACATATGAGTTTTCTTGATGTCACGGTGGAGGTGGTAGAGAGAGTGCTGGCAGTTGCCGGCTACAAAAAGCCAGTTGACGTTTGTAGCTTTATTCCTTACTCCAGCATTCACAAAAAAAGCTGGCTCAACAATGTTCCTAAGAGTCAAATACATAGGATAAGACGTAACTGCACATCAGATGTCAAATTCTCGGAACAAATGAGCAGTCTTCTGGAGGAATTCAAAAAACGTGAATACCCCCAACCTGTTCTCACTGAGGCTCTGGAGTACGCTGGCACCCTAAACCGAAATGAGATCATCGCCAGTAGCAATAAACAAGGTCCCAGTAGTATGGCCACAAATGTGGATAAACTTAAAAGTGGAGCTAAAAACAAACTATGTTTTATCTCCATATACAATGTAGCTGCAAATAAAATCTCCAATATTATAAAGAAAAACTATAAACTACTTAGCACTGATCCGATACTCAACGCGAATTTAGAAAAGGAGCCAACCATTATATTCAAGCGTGCACGTAACTTAAAAAACATCTTGGCACCCAGTTTTTTTAAGGGTTCTTCAGGCAATAAAAGTGGAAACACACAAAGTACAATATCAGGACCAAAGATAACTGGTTTCTATAGATGCAATCATGCACAATGCATGACTTGTAAACATGTACTGAATAAAACCCAGAAAATCACAGCGTCAAATCAGGACAAAACCTACAGTATAGAGACCTTCATTAATTGTACCACTAAGTACGTGATTTATTTATTACTATGTCCATGTAATACTTACTATGTAGGACGAACCATCCGCCCTTTGAAGACCAGAATCCTAGAACATAGAAGGAACATAGTAAAGAAACTCACCAATCATAGTGTTCCCCGTCACTTTACAGAGCACCATGGGGGGGACCCCCTAGGTCTCAGAGTGATAGGTTTGGAACATGTAGCCCACACCAGCCGTGGAGGAGACCGTTTCAGGACACTATGTCGCCAAGAGGCGGCATGGATCCTGAAATTACAGACTTTAAAACCCCATGGTCTGAATGAGACGATATATCTTGAATTCATTTAAGTCCACAAATAATAGTATATATTGTGACATCTGTGTAACACCTCTAAAAATATTTTCATAGAACACTGAAGATTAATTTAAAATAATTTAAAATCTTTAAAATCTTTAAAAATTATAAAAATCATAAATTCAAATTTGAAAATAGTAAAAATATGTATATAAAAAGTGTCCTAAAAAACAATGATTAATTTTCCGGTTCTCTCCCCCCTCTCTCTCTCGTGTGTACTCCAAACAAATAAATATTTATTCCACCAGTATATACCCTGTTATATTTACGGGATTGGCTTCAGATGGATTGCAAAAACGTTTGAAATAGAACATAAATCTATAGATAACTTGTCTTCTCTCTTTGGGTTTGCGTGCTTTATTGCCCACCTCACTTTATCACTCAAAATAGTGAATATTACATCCCCATGCAATTTATCTGAGCGTGTATTCCATTATATTAAAGTAAGTATACTTTAATGTAGAGATGTGCGGGCTCGGATTTCAGAGATCCGAGCCCCCACGGACGTCATCATTCCGAGCCCGATTCCGAGCAGCGCTCGGAGATTCCCGCCTGACTCGGTCCGTCCGCGTGATTAGAACGTCATCTCCCGGCGTCGGATTTCGCGAGGCTTTATAAGCAGCTGCCGCGCCCCCGCCATCTTCACTCCAGTCAAGTAGTGGGTTGGGAGAGGGTGTGTTGGTGCTGCTGCTGGGGCTTAAACTTGAGCTTGACCTTGAGCTTTTGCAATCGCTGGTGCTGTCTCTCAGTGCTGCTGTGTAGTAGTCTAACTGTGTACTTGTAGTACTACTGTCTCCTCTGTGCGGTCTACCTCTGGTGTGCTGTGCTGCCTGTAATTGATTATTTTATTTGCTGGGGCTGTCTCCCTCAGTGCTGCTGTGTACTCTGTTCTCAGCTTAGGACAACAGTCTAACTGTGTACTTGTAGTACTACTGTCTCCTCTGTGCGGTCTACCTCTGGTGAGCTGTGCTGTAATTAATTATTTTATTTGCTAGGGCTGTCTCCCTCAGTGCTGCTGTGTACTATGTTCTCCTCTGCTTAGGAGAACAGTCTAACTGTGTGTACCTGCCTGTAGTACTACTGTCTCCTCTGTGCTGGGGCATACCTCTGGTGCTGTGCTGTGCCATTTATTATATATATAATTATTAATTAATTATATTAAATATAAATATATATAGTCCACTGGTGCTGCACTGCTGCCTGCACTGAATCTTCCAGTCTGGCGGTCTGTGGTCTGGGGCTCACTGGCTAATAAATAATTAAATACTGCCTGCCTAATAAATAATTAAATACTGCCGTATATCTCTACCTTTGTGGTCTGGGGCTCACTGGCTATACTGCCGTATGTACCGTCTGGTCTGGGGCTCACTGGCTAATAAATAATTAAATACTGCCGTATATCTCTACCTTTGTGGTCTGGGGCTCACTGGCTATACTGCCGTATGTACCGTCTGGTCTGGGGCTCACTGGCTAATAAATAATTAAATACTGCCTGCCTAATAAATAATTAAATACTGCCGTATATCTCTACCTTTGTGGTCTGGGGCTCACTGGCTATACTGCCGTATGTACCGTCTGGTCTGGGGCTCACTGGCTAATAAATAATTAAATACTGCCATATATCTCTACCTTTGTGGTCTGGGGCTCACTGGCTATACTGCCGTATGTACCGTCTGGTCTGGGGCTCACTGGCTAATAAATAATTAAATACTGCCATATATCTCTACCTTTGTGGTCTGGGGCTCACTGGCTATACTGCCGTATGTACCGTCTGGTCTGGGGCTCACTGGCTAATAAATAATTAAATACTGCCGTATATCTCTACCTTTGTGGTCTGGGGCTCACTGGCTATACTGCCGTATGTACCGTCTGGTCTGGGGCTCTCTGCCTAATACTGCCGTACCTGTCTGGTGTGTGGCTCACTGCCCAATACTGTCGTATCTACCCTCTGGTCTGGGGCTCACTGCCTAAATACTGCCGTATATCATTATCTACCTGTCTGGTCTGGGGCTCTCTGCCTAATACTGCCGTACCTGTCTGGTGTGTGGCTCACTGCCCAATACTGCCGTACCTACCCTCTGGTCTGGGGCTCACTGCCTAAATACTGCCGTATATCATTATCTACCTGTCTGGTCTGGGGCTCTCTGCCTAATACTGCCGTACCTGTCTGGTGTCTACCCTCTGGTCTGGGGCTCACTGCCTAAATACTGCCGTATATCATTATCTACCTGTCTGGTCTGGGGCTCTCTGCCTAATACTGCCGTACCTGTCTGGTGTGTGGCTCACTGCCCAATACTGCCGTATCTACCCTCTGGTCTGGGGCTCACTGCCTAAATACTGCCGTATATCATTATGTACCTTTCTGGTCTGGGGCTCTCTGCCTAATACTGCCGTACCTGTCTGGTGTGTGTCTCACTGCCCAATACTGCCGTATCTACCCTCTGGTCTGGGGCTCACTGCCTAAATACTGCCGTATATCATTATCTACCTGTCTGGTCTGGGGCTCTCTGACTAATACTGCCGTACCTGTCTGGTGTGTGGCTCACTGCCCAATACTGCCGTACCTACCCTCTGGTCTGGGGCTCACTGCCTAAATACTGCTGTATATCATTATCTACCTGTCTGGTCTGGGGCTCTCTGCCTAATACTGCCGTACCTGTCTGGTGTGTGTCTCACTGCCCAATACTGCCGTATCTACCCTCTGGTCTGGGGCTCACTGCCTAAATACTGCCGTATATCATTATCTACCTGTCTGGTCTGGGGCTCTCTGCCTAATACTGCCGTACCTGTCTGGTGTGTGGCTCACTGCCTAATACTGCTGTATCTGTATAACTGCCTGCTGGTGCATACTCACTGACATATATAATTGCACTCCAGTGGCGCTGTTCTGTGACATAACTCCACAATAATAATGGAGATCCAAAATATGGAGGTTAACAAACAAAGGAAAGATGAAGATGCACTTCCTTATAGTTCTGAAGCTGCTGCCACTAGTCATGACATAGACGATGAAATGCCAACAACGTCGTCTGCCACGGCCGATGCCCAGTGTGAAAGCAGAGGGCATGTACAATTGAAACCAAACTTCCGTAAAAGGAATAAAAATATGAAATGTAAATCGTTGGAAGAGAAACTTAAACTTGGCAATATGCCATTTACGACACGGAGTGGCAAGGAACGGCTAAGGCCATGGCCTAACTTCATGACTAGTGGTGCAGCTTCAGATGACGAGGAAAGTCCTCCTCCTCCTCTCTCCCCGCCCAATAGGAAATCAAAGAGAGTTAGGCTGACACCGACTCAAAAAAGTCTGTCAAAATTTCAGAAAAAAAAACAGAAAAAAATTCAGAAAATAAATCTGGAAAAAACTCATCCTTCTAAAGACATATCCCAAATCCCCACGGAGAGTCCGAGGGTGGCGGTGGTTGTGATGCCGGACCTTCCCATCACTGTACGTGAAGAGGTGGCTCCTTCCACCATTTGCAGTACGCCCTCTGCATATGCTGGAAGGATCACCCACAGTCTAGTTCCAGATTTTATTAGTGAAGGTGATGTTGTACACCAGGAGGAGGATATTGATGTAGCTGGCACTGAGGAGGAAGTTGTCGAGGAGGATGGAGACTTGGTTTGCTTAAATGACGCACCAGGGGGGAATGAGGCACCTGTGGGGGAAAAAGTTGTTGTCCATGGGATGAAAAAGCCCATCGTCATGCCTGGACAAAGGACCAATAAATCCACCTCTGCGGTCTGGAATTTTTTTTATCCGCATCCGGACAACAAAAGTATTGCCATTTGTAGCTTATGTAAAACTCCAATAAGCAGGGGTAAGGATCTTGCCCACCTAGGGACAACCTCCCTTCAACGTCACCTAAAGACGCGTCATGGTTCAGTGTTTAGTCCAGAAAGTGCGGCTAGCAGTCCAGCGACACCTAAATCACTTGGTCCTCCTTTTGGAGCCAAATGCCTGAAAAGCACACCACCAACTCCCTCCTCGACAAATTCCTCCTCGATCCGGATAGGGGGGAGTCCTGCAGTCCATCTCACCTGCATGAATGACTCCATAGATTCCTCCGGAGGATCCTGCAGCACTACGCCTACTACTACTACTACTGCCGCTGCTGCTGCTGCTCCTGGAAGTCAGTCATCATCCCAGAGGGGAAGTCAGTCATCATCCCAGAGGGGAAGTCGTAAGACCGCTACGTCTTTCACTAAGCAATTGACCGTCCAACAGTCATTTTCCATGAGGATGAAATACGACAGCAGTCATCCTATGGCAAAGCGGATAACTGCGGCCTTGACAGCTATGTTGGTGTTAGACGTGCATCCGGTGTCCGCCATCAATGGAGTGGGATTTAAACTATGGAAGTCGAGTTACACACACGCCATTTTAGGATAGTATGGCCGCCATTTTGGTTCGCAGAGTTGCGCAAATAAAGTTTCCATACCCGAGTATGCGCGGCAAAGTGGACCAGAAGAGTAGCCATACTATCACACATAAATTCATAAATACATACTGGCACTAAGTAAAATATAGTTAAAGGTTTAGAACGCCACACATAGCTTAGTTAGCCCTGCATACATCTGTCTGTATCGTGTTTAGTACCGTTCCGTTCAGTTCATTATGCGAAGTATTCCGGTCATTGCGAATATTTCGCAATATACACTGCCCGATAGTTATGGACATAATCCATATTCCAGAGACAGTTTCTGTTGAAAGTAGGTAACAAAGGAAACTAGATGAAACCAGTTCTTATCCCTGCTGACGCCGAAACCACCAAACAAAGGACTCTTAAAGTCCACTCCCCTGCACCTATTCAGACCAGGTGCAGCGTCTAACCTCCAATCACAGTGGACCGGACATATGATCTCTGACCAATGAGAATGGCCTTTGACCTCCCCTTTCTGACCCTATAAGATAGGCGACCCGGAGCAGGCTCGGGCACTTCGGCACATCTACTTTCCCTGGACCTTCCTACCGGACTATAGTTCATTCCTGAACGATAGTGAGCTCTGACCGGATTGCGCTTCGCATACTTGATGAGACGGGTAACGGTTGCATTTTCACGGTATTTATTCTTAAAGTATTGTTGGCTGATTGTGTCTTGTATCTGTTTTCTTTCCCCTTAGCAGAGTCTGTTTAGTATTCATTGTTAGTATATTGTATTACTTGTTATACCTGTTTATTCTTATTTCTGTAACCCCCTTTTGTCCATTAGGGACTCAAATACAACCTTTTTACGGAGTTCTTATCTCCATATTTCTATACAGTGGTCGTGTCTGTTTATTCGCATAATAGCGATAAGGTATATTGCGGACACAGTCCGATAAGGTATATTCGCAGATTAGAGACAAAGTACTGCGAAGGAATCTCTGATTAAGGTATTGGTTCTTGGTATACATAATACAATAAAAGGTACGCTACGCTGCGCTACGCTTTGTTCGCACGTAGTTAGGTATAAAGGGTACGTTGGTTGCGGACTTATTACGTAACCAACGCTTTTCACTTATTGTCACTCTGGTCATATTTTAATCGCCATTAACAAAACGGTTGATGCAGGTATTGTGTCCCCGGTACCAAATCCCGTCTAGATTCCACTTCACTAGGCAGGCGATACCCGCGATGTACAGGGAGGTCAGAAAAAGTGTCCTCAGTGCCCTGAAAAATGCGGCTGTACCCACTGTACACTTAACTACAGACATGTGGACAAGTGGATCAGGGCAAACTAAGGACTATATGACTGTGACAGCCCACTGGGTAGATGCATCACCTTCCGCAGCAGCAGCAGCAGCAGCATCTCCTGCATGCCAGCTCCTTCTTAGGCAGGCTACGCTGTGTATCACCGGTTTCAAGAAGAGGCACAACGCCGACAACCTCTTAGAGAAACTGAGGGAAATCATCTCCCTGTGGCTTACCCCCCTTAGACTCTCCTGGGGATTTGTCGTGTCGGACAACGCCAGTAACATTGTGCGGGCATTAAACATGGGCAATTTCCAGCACGTGCCATGTTTTGCCCACACAATAAATTTGGTGGTGCAGCATTTCATAAAAAATGACAGGAGTGTGCAGGAGATGCTTGCGGTGGCACGCAAAATTTGCGGACACTTTCGGCATTCTGCCACAGCCTGCCGAAGGCTGGAGCGGGAGCAAAAACTCCGCAACCTGCCCTGCCATCAGCTGAAACAAGAGGTGGTGACGCGCTGGAACTCCACCCTCTATATGCTGCAGAGGATGGAGGAGCAGCAAAAGGCCATTCAAGCCTACACAGCCACCTACGACATAGGCAGAGGAGCGGGGCTGCACCTGACTCAAGCGCAGTGGAGGCTGATTTCCGTGTTGTGCAAGGTTCTCCAGCCGTTTGAAGTAGCCACACGTGAAGTCAGTTCCGACACTGCCTGCATTAGTCAGGTGATTCCCCTGATCAGGCTGTTACAAAAGCAGCTGGAGAAAGTGAGGGAGGAGCTAAAGCGGAGCGATTCCGCAAAGCATGTCGCTATTGTGGATGAAGCCCTCCATACGCTTTGCCAGGATACGAGGGTGGTCAGTCTGTTAAAGTCAGAGGAATACATTTTGGCCACAGTGCTCGATCCTCGGTTTAAAGCATATGTTGTGTCTCTGTTTCCGGCGGACACAAGTCTACAAAAGTGCAAAGACCTGCTGGTCAGGAGATTGTCATCTGAAGGGGACCGTGACACGGCCCCAGCTCCTCCTTCATTTTCTCCCCCACCTGTGCCTGTGAGGAAACAGCTGCGATTTCCCACACAACCCGCTGGCGGGGATGCAGGGCAGGCAGGAGGGAGTTTGGACATCTGGTCCGGACTCAAGGACCTGCCAACGATTGCTGACATGTCTACTGTCGGTGCATTGGATGCTGTCAACATTGAAAAAATGGTGGATGATTACTTTGGTGACAGCATTCAAGTAGACATGTCAGACAGTCCTTACCTGTACTGGCAGGAAAAAAAGGCAGTTTAGAAACCCCTGTACAAACTGGCTCTATTTTACCTGAGTTGTCCCCCCTCCAGTGTGTACTCCGAAAGAGTATTCAGTGCAGCGGGGAACCTGGTCAGTGAGCGGCGAAGGAGGTTGCTCCCGAAAAATGTTGAGAAAATTATGTTTATAAAAATGAATTATCACTTATTCAATGAAGACCAGGAATTGCCTCCAGAGATTATAACTGGACCTGTGATTGTGGAGTCCAGCGGGGACGAATTGATAATCTCTGAGAATGAGGAAGTACACACTGAAGGGGGCGAGGAATCAGAGGAGGAGGAGGAGGAGGATGATGATGATGATGAGTGACGATGACATCTTGTTACTGTAGATCCAGTTTATACAGGGAGATATTATGAATTGGTTTATTTTTTGTGGGGGCCCAAACAAACCAATCATTTCAGCCACAGTTTTGTAGGCCCTGTCGCTGAAATGTTTGGTTTGTTAAAGTGTGCATGTCCTATTTTCGCAACATAAGGGTGGGTGGGAGGGCCCAAGGACAATTCCATCTTGCATCACCATTCATTATTCCTACTGCTGAGAGTCATTCATATGTGGGACTTGTCTTTTCAATGCATACAACTGTTTGCATTCCACCTCATTGCTGCACCTTCATGGGTGAGAATGTGATCTCCCTGACCTGGAGGAGTCAGGGCTGTTGCCGGAAGGCTCAATTACACTTCTTTTTGGGCGGCTACACTTTTTTTTACCTGTCTGGTCTGGTGCCCACTGCTGAGAGTCATTTTTAATGCACATCAGGGTCAGGATCAGGCACATCATAATTAATAATCAATCAATCAATCAATCATAATCAATCAATCATAATCAATCAATCTATCATAATCAATCAATCAGAATCAGAATCAAGCCTGGGCGGCTGCAATTAAAGTTCTTTGTGGGCGGCTAAAGTTTTTTTTAGTTTTCCAGTTACTGCAGTTTTATACATAGCTTGGTTTTTGTAAGTTGAAGACTTGTCAGTGCAATTTTCTTTTACAATATCCTTTATCTTTGCATGGACTTTGTGTATTTGGTTAGCATTCTGAGGTGTACACTGACTGCCTTCACCTTGAGCACGATCAGTTTCTGAAGCGGCAAAAATCCTTTTGTTTTGAAGATAGTCACTTTCTTTGCCGTTAGTTGTACAGGCTGACCTACTAACAGACACAGTTGCTTCGGAACAAGTTGTTGGAAATTTTTTAGGAGATAAAGCTGTACAAACCTTCTGGCCCCCCTTTTCAATTTTTAATTGATTTGCAAACATTTTGTAGTATTTGTCATATGTGCATAGCCTTTTAGAGAGAACTGCTTTTCCCTCATCAGATAACCTTTGTAATGATTTGACCTTCGCATCTCTCTCCTTTTTATTTAATGACAAGAACGATGAATACTTCTTTAATTTCTTCATCAACTGTTCTTTATTCATGAAATGGTCCGATAAAGCCTTTCCTCAAAACTTAAGTAAAGTTATGTTTCCTTGATAATACTTTCACAGCTCACAAAATTCTCATCACTGGCTTCCTTTTCTTTGCCACTTGATACCTTGTTTTCACAATAAAGATTGGTTTCTTTTTGATGACCAGTTGGGTACAATTAGTTACACATCTTTTTGGGCGGCTAAACTTTTTTGGGGGAGGCTGCATTTAAACTTCTTTGGGGGCGGCTGCAATTAAACTTCTTTGGGGCACAGGGGCACAGGGGCACAGGGGGTATCCTGTAATGGGCTGCCACACATTTTTTTAAATATGGATCTTTCAGCACAGAGACCAACTGCACATCAGGGTCAGGATCAGCCAGGTTGTTAAACGGGGTTTCGACCATGAATCAATCACATCATAAAATTAATTAATAATCAATCAATCAATCATAACCAGAATCAAGCCAGATAGGGGTCTTGTTAAATATTAAACTGACCAAAACAGATACACACACAACTAGTACTGCCTCATCTACCTGTCTGGTCTGGTGCCCACTGCTGAGAGTCATTCGTATGAGGGACTTGTCTTTTAAATGCATACAACTGTTTGCATTCCACTTGATTGCTGCACCAATCGGCCACTGCTGGTTGCAGCTCTCACCCTGCATTAATTTGGGAGTCTGCCACTGCAGTCTTTTTTTTTGGAGCCTTGAAACTTTTCGGGATGCTGTACTAGCCGACACCTTTAGGTGGACTCTGGTCTGTCTTGTATCCAGCACAGTGGTCTCGTGTGCAAGAGATTGTTCTCTGTCCTCTTTTGGATTTGTGTCACCATCACCATCTTCATGGGTGAGAATGTGATCTCCCTGACCTGGGGAGTCAGGGCTGGGACAGGAAGGCTGCAATTACACTTCTTTTTGGGCGGCTGCAATTACACTTCTTTTTGGGCGGCTGCAATTAAACTTCTTTGGGGGCGCCTGCAATTACACTTCTTTTTGGGCGGCTGCAATTACACTTCTTTTTGGGAGGCTACATTTTTTTTATCCTCCTTTTTTAATCCTCTTATCTGCACAGCCGGGTCCATCAGTTACTGCCACTGCTGCAACCAATGCTAGTGATGGTTACGCATGCCCTATGGCATCACCATGGGCAGCAAAGTTTTCCAGTGCTGCATGGAGCAACAGTTCGCTGGCTTTCCATTTGACATCATCGCTGTCAACATCCTCCTTATCTGCACAGCCGGGTCCATCAGTTACTGCTAGAGATGTGCGGGCTCGGATTTCAGAGATCCGAGCCCCCACGGACGTCATCATTCCGAGCCCGATTCCGAGCAGCGCTCGGAGATTCCCACCTGACTCGGGTCCGTCCGCGTGATTAGAACGTCATCTCCTGGCGCCGGATTTCGCGAGGCTTTATAAGCGGCTGACGCGCCCGCCATCTTCACTCCAGTCAAGTAGTGGGTTGGGAGAGGGTGTGTTGCTGCTGCTGCTGCTGGGGCTTAAACTTGAGCTTGACCTTGAGCGCAATATTTTGCAATTATTTACCGTCATTTTCGTTCCTTCTAGGGGGCTGAAAACAGACTCTGTTGGAGGTGGTACGGCTGGTAGGGCCTCCTTTGTAACAAGAGTACATGACATATTGGTCAGCGTTTTAGTCCGTAGTAAAGGTACTGTTGGGGCAGGCGGTGTAGCACTGGGAGCAGTGTACGTATCATTCTGTACAACTTTAGTGAAAGGTAATGTTTGGCCAAGTGAAAATTGGTTGCCCAATGTTCCTGGTCTTTTCTGTAAAGTATTTGCAGCTGTGAATTTCATCTGTTTGGAAGGGATGGGAGCAAGTTCCATCTCATCATCCTCATCATCATAGTCATCATCCTGAGATGAGACCTGCTGCTGGTGGTTGACCACATTTATTCGCATTCCCTTGACAGAGTTATTCAGACCTGAAATGGTCTTGTGTTGTGGAATCTGGATGTTTTTGTGAGGTTTATTGCCGATGAACCTTGTGCCATTGGTGATTTAGCAGCTACTGTTGGAGCACTCCTCTTAAAGTAATCTTTTCACGAGCGTCCATCACTTTGATAGGCTTGTCTCCTGCCATGATCTGTTGCTTTCTCGAATTCAGCATTTCACGGGCGTCCTGCACTTTACCCCTTATGCGGAAGCGAGCATCTTTGACCACCAACTTTTCACGGGCATCTTTTATCCCTAGTTTTTGGCGTGCATCAGTCACACCAATTTTCTGACGAGCATCAAATGTTCTCTGAAAACTGGTGGCAAGTGGACGATTGTTCACAGATGGTTGGAGTCTGGATCTCACGTTTCCTATACCTCCCCTGTTACTGACCCTGCGGTACATCCCGGTGCCCACGGACATTCCCCGTTTCCTGATCAGTTCATCCAGTGACACGTCAGCCATATTCCTCCAACCACACCGCTGCTACTGTATATCTAATTTAATAAAAACAAAAATAATACTTGTGCTGTGTGGGACTGTAAAAAAGAATTCCATGCTGCTTGTGCACTGACGTCTGCCACTGAGTGCCACGGCCAAGCAGTAGCTAATAATAAAATTAATTATTATAAATTCTGCTGGTGCACAATACTAGTATTGCTGACGTATCTACCTGTCTTGTGCCTAGTACTACTGTCTTATCTACCTGTCTGGTGCCTAGTACTTCCTAGTACTGCCTTATCTACCGGTCTTGTGCCTAGTACTGCAGTATCTACCGTGTGGTGTCTAGTACTGCTTCATCTACCTGTCTGGTCTGGTGCCCACTGCTGAGAGTCATTCGTAAATGCATACAACTGATTGCATTCCACTAATGAGAGTAATTGATTGCTGCACCAATCGCCCACTGCTCCTCAGCTGCACTGTGTAAACAGTGCACAATCAAGCCAGATAGGGGTCTTGGTACTTGTTTTGAGGTTGTACTAGGGGAGTGCAGCTACTCGTAACACCTTGAGCAAAGATCAGTACTTCTCTACCGGAAAAGGACATCCTCCTCGACAAAGCGCACAGCTTCACGAGGAACGCATGTGAAGCAGTGAGCAAAGGGAACACCCGCCTAGCGAGCCAGATCACCTGAATCCACCCTAGCGATCAATAGAGTTACAGAAGTCGCAGCCAGATAGAACTCTTCCAGCTGCCACCTAGTCATTGATTAGCCCCCTCCCCTCCACCCATTAGGCAATGATTGATGAGACGAATGGTAATAATAAATAATAAATGAATAATATTACTAATCACCGAATTAAAAATCAGATGAAATTAATTATAAATAATCATAATCACAATCAAGACAGATAGGGGTCTTATGAAATATTAAACTGACCAAAACAGATACACACTCTGCACCATTTAGTAGGTGATCACTGACATGCCAGGTGCAACGGTCTTTAGCACCCTGAATGCCAAGTGTGGGTTTTGGCAGATCCCTCTGGACAGAGCCTCTTCCATGCTTACTGCCTTCATGACCCCTATTGGGTGCTACATCTTCCTACGCATGCCCTATGGCATCACCACGGGCAGCGAAGTTTTCCAGCACTGCATGGAGCAACAGTTCGCTGGCTCTCCCTTTGACATCATCGCTGTCTGCATCCTCCTTATCTGCACAGCCGGGTCCATCAGTTACTGCCACTGCTGCAACCAATGCTAGTGATGGTTACGCATGCCCTATGGCATCACCACGGGCAGCGAAGTTTTCCAGAGCTGCATGGAGCAACAGTTCGCTGGCTCTCCCTTTGACATCATCGCTGTCAGCATCCTCCTTATCTGCACAGCCGGGTCCATCAGTTACTGCCACTGCTGCAACCAATGCTAGTGATGGTTTACATTACATTACATCTTCCATCTGCCACCTTAAAATTGATTAGCCCACTCCCCTACACCCATTAGGCAATGATTTAAGAGACGACTGGTAATAATAAATGAATAATAATCACAAAATTAAACAATCAGATTACATTATCACACAATCAAGCCAGATAGGGGTCTTGTTGGATGTTAAAGTGATCAAAACAGTTACACACTTGCAGACAAACTCTGTGCTGCACAAAATGCCCACCGCTCCTTGGCTGCACATGGTAAACAGTGCATGATCAAGCCAGATAGGTATATTTTATGGGCCTATTTTTTAAAACTGCCATCATGTCTGCCGCTGCAGTGCCACTCTTACATGAGCCACGTGTTTGTGCCGCACACTTGTGTGGCTTAGCATAGTTATCCAGCTACCTCAGTGCAAACTTTGGCAATAAAAACAATATTGTGAGGTGTCAGGTGTTCAGAATACACTGGAAATGAGTGTAAATGAATGTTATTGAGGTCAATATAGCGTAGGAGCAAAAAAAACCCACCAAATTCTGCGATTTTAGCTGTTTTTATGCATTTTTAACAAAAAAATCAGAACCCAAAACCCCAAAAAATCCAAACACAAAACACTTAGGAGGTGTTTTGCCAAAACCCATTAGAACCCAAAACCTCAAGGTAATCAGAACCCAAAACCCAAAACCCGAAAAGTGGCCGGTGCACATCTCTACTTTAATGTACTGGATAGATATGCACATAGTGTTGCTATACGACTTTCCCTCCTTTATCTGAATATGTATACATAGATCTGTTATACTTTCTATTTTTTACATATATTTTATATTTTATATTTTTATCTAGTATATTTTCTCACTAATAATAAAGCTTGCTATATTTATTCTCTATATTTTCTATATATTATGAATCATTTTAGTTTTTCTTCCTCTCTCTTTTTCGTCCGATATATTTGATATGCATTCGGTCCTTATCAAAAGACCGCCTAGTCACTATTTCCATTGGGTAAACCTAATAAATACTTCTTTCTTAATAAATATTGTTTAGTCCTTTTGAATTAAATGAAAGTCTGTTTAAACCTCCTAGATATATTGCGATAAGCTATACATAAGTTTATGAATATAGTCATATACCCAATATTTCAATACTGTCAATGCGCTTTTTTGACAATTATTTATAGGAATGGTCTGTCAGTGTAGCATTCTCCGAATACTCTGAGAATGCTAATTTTAGATTTATATAAATATACTGGGAAGTGGATTGTACGCTCCCAAGAATTCATATATGCGTATATTTGTCCTATTTATTTTTATTTTTATTTACCTATATTTAGTACATTAGAATTATTATTTTTAGTTCTTTTTGATATATATGTACTCTATATATATTTTTTATACATATAAATGCATGTGCTCATACAGAACGCTGATGCTGTGCACAAAACAGCTATTCTTATCCTGATAAAATGCAATAAAGATTTCTCTGGCTGACTCGCAGCGCGAGATACGGCAATGAATCCGGCAACCGCAAAGACACTAATGATTGGTCATACACACCTGTGTACAACACCTAGCCAGGTATAAGACCAGCCCACCAAGTTGAATTCTCTATCCTCAATTGAAAAAGCCGCCGTAGCGCGGCGAAACACGTCTTGAATAGGAATTCCTGTTGCTGCTGCTGAGACCGTGGACCTGGAGGAATCTCTCACCTAGCATGAGCTCCACAATAAGTACCACACCTCGGTCCTTGTCATTATCTCAAAAGCGCAACCTCGGAGCGTCCCTGAAGACGACATACAGCCACCCTGCCATCCCTGCGGCATACGGCAGCTGCACTTACAGCAGAGCGCACGAGACCCACAAACAAGGTAGTCTCCGCCCGCCGCAGTGTTCAGCGGCTTGTACCTGGCTCGCTGACCGGTGCAGCTGCTCTCTACCACCTAAACACTGACAGGCATGTGGCGGATTGGCGCACTCACCTACCCGAATTGGGACCTGCTGAAGACCCCGCACCTGCAAGTAAGATAACCATTGGCTGTCGTCTCCATCGACCTAAAGGTGTCGACTGCACCGACTCTGCAATTTTTGTTGTTGTGCTACAAAGCATATAAAGGAATACCCTTTGTGGATTACAAATATCTGTTGGGAGATTCTACAAGTATCCACCTACTCCCACAGAGCGCTGGTAATTTTACCTTTTAAATCAGGACACTAGCACCTGGCCTCATATGCGCATATGAGAATCATCTACCGGGACCTGGTAACTATATACCACATCAAACCAGCATTTTATTATTGCACATGCTTTTTAAGTATTTTATGCATACTTAATATTTTGTGTTTATTCTGTGTATATTCTCTTTTTTAGTATATTCATTTTTTATGTGATTTGTCCATTTAATAAATTGTTATATTTGTGTGCAAAAGGCGCCCACTGGTATCCTTCTTCTTTCCTGTACTTTTTGGGGGCGGCATCCCCCTCCCAGAAGGCAGCCACTTGCACACAGCACTCAAACACTAGCCCATAGCGCTCAAAGTATATTGTTTTTGACAGATATTTGCAGACTGCAGATACGGCATATGGGCACGGATGGAGGCGTTCTGCATTCCCAGATATATATATATATATATATATATATACAGTATATAGGTGGATGTCCGGCACTCCTCTCGACCCTCAGAAGCAGGGCATCACGGTGTGTGGCATATGTATAATGGGCATCACGGTGTGCGGCATATGTATAATGGCATCAAGGTGTGTGGCATATGTATAATGGCATCACGGTGTGCGGCATATGTATAATGGCATCAAGGTGTGTGGCATATGTATAATGGCATCAGGGTGTACAGCATATGTATAATGGCATCAAGGTGTGTGGCATAGGTATAATGGCATCACGGTGTGTGGCATATTTATAATGGCGCATCACGGTGTGCAGCATATGTATAATGGGCATCACAGTGTGCGACATATGTATAATGGCATCACAGTGTGAGGTATATGTATAATGGGCCTTGGTAAAATAGGCCACACCCCATACTGTTGGGGCCACCCCTCCAATTCCCAATCCGCCCCTGATGTGACGTGCACATGTGATAACCTATGACGCCTGTATTTGTGTCTTTTCAGTTCTGTAGACACAACACCCAGATTCCCACCCTGGGTAAGATCTGCGTGGAATCCTGACCCGCCACCAAAATACGAGGATGTCTGCCCTGTGTATGAAAGACCTCCTCCTGCAGGCACGGAACATCAGCCTCCATCACAGCACCCCGGCCCTCTACCTCAGTGATCAGGTAACATCTCCAGGTTATTCCTGGCTGCAGGCTGCCCATTGAGCGCTCCATCCGGCTCTAGTATCCTTTATATGACCTAATAAGGTTTTGATTTTGACATCTTGATTTATTTGTTTGAAATATGTTGATTTACATTGAGATCAAAGGGAATAGAATTGTTAAATGGGAAACTTAGCAAATTACTACTTGGGGATATAACTTGATTTGCTATCATTTAATCATTTTATTACTATATATAGTAACTTACAGTTTACTGCTTGCCGGTATTGATCGTTTAGGAGAGTGATATTATATTGCTAATTAATTTAGGAATGTACTTACAAGCAGCGGAGCGCACAAAGGTGTCACCATTTGCCAAATGGTGAATCTTGTGCTGCATTGATGCTGCCATTGTTTTATGCTGTCTCTCCGTTAGTCTGTTTTGTCTTCCCCTGTCTATCCTACTCGGGGCTTTTGCCACTCGCCACTTTCAACAGTGGGGGTCTTGAGGGATTTTCTATTTTTTGCCTGACTAGATGGACATAATTCGGACATAATTTGGACATAATTCGGACATAATTTAGACACAATTCGGACATAATAAGTCCCTCAGCAGGTTTTATGGTTTTACGTCTTGCCGAGTAATCTTGTGTTTCCCTGGCTTTCCCTCCCTCCCCTTCCACCTCCTTTCCCTCAGTCATTCCTTATGTGTCATTTGTTTTGTCCGTGCTCTTGCCTACACTAAAACCAAACACTTTTTTGGCATTATTATTTGATCAATAAATTTCTGACTTTTTAATGCCAGCCGATGTCTCCGTGTCATTATTGTAGTGTTAAGTTATTAGAATTTTTACGTTTATGGAGTTGGGAGCCAACTAGAAACTGGAGAAATATGTAATAACTGCATTTTTCATACACAAAAGCTGCAATTCTTTTGTTTTCATTGTAGGCTATATTAAAATGAAACACTTTTTAGAATTACTAATGGAATTATTTAATCATTTACCACCCCTTAAGATGGTATGTTTTTAGTCGGTCCCGATTATGGGTAATTTATATTTTTTGGGGGGAGGTGAAGGTGGCTTCTATAACTGGTAGGACGGTTATTTTCTGGAACTGGTAGGATTAAGTGGTTGGGCCATTGTTGTCCTCATAGAAGTTTGCGGAAGGACACTTAGCTGCTGTGGAACAAGCTCGCCTGTGCTACCACACAGGGATGCCAAGATGTCAGCCTGGCACCAGTAAGCAGAAGGAGCGTTGCCTCCTGTGTGGGAATGCACACTGCCAGCGGAGGGAGAGAGATGGCAGTCTGCCCCTGCAGCTGCCTGTCTCCCCAGCCCAGCACAAGGAACTGAGCAGCTTTTGCTGAGCTGGGGAGAGAGGCTGTGCTGCCACAACAGCTTGTGCTGTCATGCTCGTTCTGCCGAGATACCCTGCTCAATGCTGTCGGGGAAGACAGCATTAAATAGGTTCCGGCGGGCATCTCCCTGACGGAGATGCTCACCAGTGATTGAATATCCCCCTTAGCCTCAATCGTTTTGGGATAATGATGTAGATTTTGCAGCTGTGGACATTGGTAGGCAGAAGAGTAACCTTGTGGTTGTAAATGTAATCTATCCAATGGGGGTGCCGTAGTTAAACACCCATTGTTATTTTCAGAGATCAGCATTTGTACTATTCTGATGGCAACATTTATCAGGGGATGGTCTAAAGCGGGTCCTGGTGATTCCATTGCCAATTCCCAGGACCCGCCATTAGACAGAAGGGGGCGCGCGCATGAGACGCTTGCACGCCCGTTCTGTCTGAGCCCACCACCGCCCTCTGCTGCCTACCCGCCGCTCCCCCATCAGTGCCACATCCACCCTCACTCCCCCTAACCTTGCCCGTCTCTCTGAAGTGGAGACAGACAGGGATTCCGCTCCCCGCCGCTGAGAAACAGGGACACGGGTGCGTGTGAGATGCTTGCACATCCCCGTCAGATGGAGCGCCTCTCTGCCAGCTCGCGCCAGCGGAGGAGATTTGGCGAGAGCTGGTGCTGAACAAGAGGCGCTCCATCTGTAGGTTTATTCTTTGGGAATAATTTTAGGTGTCTTACATGAGTGTATGAGTGCATTACAATTGAAGGAGCGCATAAAAGAACTGTCAGTATTTTTTCTTTTTCTATTGCATGTGTGGTGTGTTAGGTGACATACCTACTGTACAGGTTTAAGCTGCTCTTAAGCGCATGATTTCATCCCAGAAACAATCTTTGTATCCAGTTGTATCTGTTGATACCCCATGGGATGCCCACTGTAACCTGTATCTGTTGATACCCCATGGGATTCCCTATGTTACCTGTTTGTACTAGGGACCTTATTCAGACCGATGTTTTGCGTCTGCGCATGTACAGACTTTCAGTTTGCCGTGAGTATGAACCCTACACACCGAGCGGGGGGGGGGGGGGGCGGAGAAGGGCGGGGGGGCACCAGGCAGCTCCATTAGCATATGAGAACGCCCAGCGTTTCATGGGCGCTCCCATGAGAATGCTGGGCGTTCTCAGGCTAATGAGGCCACGACAGGCATGCATGGGGCGGGCAGCTGACATCACCGGATGTCAGCTGCCCGCCCTGTCCTCACACAAAGCTCGATGGTCGCAGGCCTCGGCCAGTCTGTGTAAGTCAAAGCTCGATGGTTGCAGGCCTCGGCCAGTCTGTGTAAGCCAAAGCTCGATGGTCGCAGGCCTCGGCCAGTCTATGTAAGCCAAAGCTCGATGGTTGCAGGCCTAGGCCAGTCTGTGTAAGCCAAAGCTCGATGGTCGCAGGCCTCGGCCAGTCTATGTAAGCCAAAGCTCGATGGTTGCAGGCCTAGGCCAGTCTGTGTAAGTAAGCCAAAGCTCGATGGTCGCAGGCCTCGGCCAGTCTGTGTAAGCCAAATCTCGATGGTCGCAGGCCTCGGCCAGTCTGTGTAAGCCAAATCTTACTCAGACTGGTTGACATACCTGGTGACCAAGGAGCTGACACAGAGGATAGCATGTGTATGAGGCACATTGGCAGGAATATAACCAGTATGGAGCTCCGTGGCTGATTTATAATAAATGTTCTGGTAACCACAGCGGCTTTATAATCCTTGCTTGTTGCTGTGTCATTTACAATATCAGTAGGGGTCACAATGGATGAATGAGGGGCAAAAGGCCTGTTGTAATCAATGTGTTGGGCACAGCGGCTGATTAATAAAAAACACAGAGACAGCCTTCATCATCATCATCATCCCGATACTCCCATATGACAACTGAACATTACTGATCAATGAATGAAGACTGGCAGCACATTGCCCACACTGCAAAAATAGCAATCACAGTGCATGGTGGCACCCTACATCATGCACTATACAGAGAGAAGCAAAGGTCTGTTTGGTTGCTATGGGTTACAACAACTCTGTGCACATTTATTAAATAAGCCAAAGGTTTTCTTTCTCTTACTCTGTTGTTTTCAGCAGCAAATAGCAGCAAGTCTTTGGGGTTATCCTTCAGATTCTCCTCCTGGGTCTGGTACCGCTCCTCACCCTTCTCCTCATCTTCATCATCAGACTCCCCCAGCCACGGACTCCGGGTCCCGGTTGGAATGAGACGTCTGTGAGTTTCCAGTAGATCCAGCTGGTTAAAGTCATCAGGAAAGTAATGGAGATTCTCCTGCAATTCCCTCTGGCATGTTCGCTGTACCTTGGCCCTGGGCAGAGGTGACAGAGGCCAGGCTGGGAGAGTCCTGTTCCCACAGGCTTGTCATCTGGAAGAGGCAGGGGACAGGTGTAGAAGGAGAGACTGAGTGTGGTGATTGTGACTGAGTAACATTGCTCACCTGCATTGTCGCACACACAGTGAGGATTAAACGGCTCCCATCCATTTCTATCCCCACTTATAAGGACAGCGGAACCTCTATAGTATTATTACATTATATAGTGATCATTTCAGCACCCGGCACCTGTCACAGGCTGACACACATTAGGTCAACCACTGAATGCCGACAGGGCTTAGGTAGACAATGGGTCAAAAAGTCATCACGAGTTTTTCACATTTTTTTTCCATAACAGGCAGTATTTCATACCCTACCATCCACTAGGGCAGGAATGGGGAACCTTCGGCCCTCCAACTGTTGTTGAACTACACATCCCAGCAAAACTGTAGCAGGGCATTCTGGGATGTGTAGTTCAACAGCAGCTGGAGGGCCGAAGGTTCCCCATCCCTGCACTAGGGCTTGTCGACTTATGTCGAAATTTGGGACAAAAAAAAAGTGAAAAACTCATGTCAACCTTTTGACTGTAATATATATGTCTACCTTCCCATTGTCAACCTAATGCTTGCGTCAACCTGCAGACCCCGTCGACTTATTTTATGTGTCGACCTTCAGTTCCTATTTCCTGTCTGGGGTGTGTCACGATCTTCTCTGGTACTTCTAGCACACTCTGGTCTGTAACTCAGTGCTGATATACAGATCAGAGTGTGCAAGAGGCACCAGAGCAGAGAGAACTGCACAGGGTGTGACAGGTGCAGGGTGCTAGAAGGAACATTATTTTTATACACCCTGTAGAGATCACTATAGCATAGATCCCAATATTGTAATATGCGACAGTGAGTGTGCATCCACCCATGTCCAAACTGTGGCCCTCCAGCTGTTGTGAAACTACACATCCCAACATGCCTTGCCATAGTTTCAGCATTCCCTAATAGCAAATCTACGTCAAGGCATGATGGTACTTGTAGTTTTACAACATCCGGAGGGCCATAATTTGGACATGCCTGGTGTAGACGAACAAGGAGCATTGTTTTTACCCAGAGGCGGAGCTTAGCCTGATGTAGAACATTGCATTGGGCCTACACTACAGCCTCAAGTCCATTTACACCCAAGGACTTCTTGCCCAACATTAGTACTGTCCTGTGCCCAATAATAACCAGCTTTTGACAAGATGGGAATCAAACATGGAAAAATAGGCTCCCTGGGCCAGTTGTTACCCATATAAGGCCCAACACAACACAAAATACCTCTCCCGGCCTATATACCCAATATTATGCCCCCTGATCTGTACTGTGCCCGCCCTCACCTGTTTCATATAAATTATTGTCTATAGCAGTGATGGAGAACCTTGGCACTCTAGCTGTTGTTGAACACATCTCAGCATGCGCAGTAAGTTTTAGCATGGTCAAATAGCAAAACTAGCAGGTCATGTAGTCCAACAGCTGGAGTGCCAAGGTTCTCCATCACTGGTTTATAGCATCCTCAAAAAACTGTATTGCTCCTTTCCTCTTCCATAATCTATAGGCCCTGTAGCATACCCTCCAACTGTACCGAATTTGCCGGTACAGTATCGTTTTTTAACAGTCTGTATCGTCAAATTCTAATAGTACCGAATGTACCGATTTTTATACATGCCTGAGCTGGCGTCACAGTCTCAGTCACTCTCATGTGCGCCGCTTCCTTCTCCTGGCTCCCGGTCCCCGGCTCCCTCCGTGTGGTATGCCTCCTATGGTGTGCTGCCGGCTCCCCGGCTCTCCCCCACCCGTTCCCAATAGTGCATTGCGCGGGCCGGTGCCGGGCGTCATGACGTCGCGCGCCGGCACCGCGCACAGTGTCACTCTTCAAAGCTCAGTTATCCCTCAGTCTCTTGGCGTGAATCTGCCGCCCTGAGGGAGAGGGGTGCGGTGGCAGGCCAGCCAGCCCCGGCGCGCGTGACTGGGGGGACATCTTAGCATCGGAGGAGGCTCCTGGCCCGGCTGCCACGCCTTCAGCACTGTAAGTGGCTGCCGCTTAGGTTACATGTAAATAATAAATCTCCACACAAATTATAAATCCGTGTGAGGCACCACCTGCTCTGGCTGCAGCTCATGGTGGCTTGGTGGGCTGCTCTGGTATATTAAATAAGTATACTTAATATACTTATATTTATTAAATAAAAGTATATTAAATATACTTATTTATTTTAATATGACAGCAGCCCACCAAGCCACCATGTGACATGAGCTGCAGGAAGCAGCTCATGTCACCATGGCTCGCTTACTACAGCTGCCAACTGTGACTAGGGCCCTGTCCCACCCCCTGTCAAAGGCCTGCCACCAGCAGTGATGTGGCCCACACATCACAGCAATCAGCTGGTTATTTTATTTTAAATGCCCAGCTCCTATACATACGAAAAGAGGATGGTCACGCCCCCTTACCAGAGGACACACCCACTTTACTCCCCTTTCGGATGTGTACCGATTTCCATTCTTCAGATGTTGGAGGGTATGGATGCTGTGTACACACGGGTACAATCTCTTTACGATTCTGACTATATAGTCAGAATCGCATCGGTATCGTGCACAGATCGCATGCAGATCGCAAGGGTTTTAACCCTTGCGATCCGGATCCGATCCAGATGCGCGTTCACGTATCGCAGCCAGAAAGTCTTGGCTGCCTTGACTATATAGTGCAGATCTGCACTATATAGTCAAGATTGTATGCAAATCGGATGTGCCTTGCGATCCGATCCCGATCCGAACTGATGTTGATACATCGGGCAGCTTCGCATCCCCCCATAGAAACCTATGGGGGATGCGTCCGGCGGCGATGCAGGGGGGGATCGCAGCAGGTTAACCCCCGAAAAAATATTTGCGGTTAACCCCCGAATTCGGGGATTTAGCCGCAAATGTTACTTGATAAATGGGCCCCTATCTCTGGTATATCTCCCTGCGCTTCTTCTTCTCACTCACTGCACTCCTCTCCTTTCTCGCTCTCTCTGCTTACCTCTCTGTTTCTTTATGCACTCCTTCTCTCTCTGCGCTTCTCTCTCGCTGTCCACGATCCTTCTCTCTCTCTCTCTTTCTCTCTGAGCTCCTCTTTCACTGCAGGCTCCATCTTTCTCTCTATCTGTGCCCATTCTCTCTATCAGTGCTCCTTTGTTCTCTCTACACTCCTTTTCACTCTCGCCTTCTATGCTTCTCCTCTCTGCGCTTCTCCTCCCTCACTCTCTTTCTGCGTTACTTCTCTCTCTCTCTCTCTCTGCTCAAGTATTTTCTGCTACTACCCAACCAGAAAAGCAAGACTGCCCCTTTCCTTCCACTTTTTCCTGCAGCCCCCATTTGGCTCCTTCTTCTGCAGAGGACTATGGGGTTTATTCTAGTTCATTCTTTCTGACAAAATCCTTCTTAGATGGACAAAACCATGTGCACTGCAGGGGGGCAGATGTAACATGTGCAGAGAGAATTAGATTTGGGTGAGTTATTTTGTTTCTGTGCAGGGAAAATACTGACTGCATGAATTTACACTTCAATATAGATCTCACTTTGAAGAAAAACCCAACCCAAATCTAATTCTCTCTGCACAAGTTACATCTGCCCCACCCGCAGTGCACATGGTTTTGTCCATCTAAGAAGGATTTTGTCAGAAAGAATGGACTAGAATAACCCCCTATGTTTCAACTAGTAAACTCATGTAGCGGAAAGAACTGAGATGGTCCAGTATTATTGTGGGAAATGTTGCACAGTTTAGTAATAAAGTGTGTAGGGTGATGTACATCAGGGTATAGGTGGATGTGTGGCAGGTGCCCCTGTAAACGATTAGATGAGAGCGTACCTGGATCAGACGACGGCTGTACACTCTGGAGTCTTCACGGCCCTTTCTGCTGATGAGGATGCACCTGTGGCAGGGGATGGAACACCCGGGAGAGAACCCACCAAAAAGCACAAAACAACCACAGCTGGTAGCAACTGATATTTATTAAATGGAAAAATAATGCACGGTTGCTGCGCTTTGCTCAAGAAATATAATAACATCACACTTACAGTAATAACGGCACAAATGAATGAATAAATAAATATCCCTGCAAAACAGACTAGGAACCAATGACCACCTCAGTCCGTATCAAAGGACAGACTGCCTTGGCCATGAGCAATTCTACCTACGGTACCGTAAGGTTAAGGGATGACACATAAAATCACAACAATGATAATGACAGTTAGAATAATGCGACAAATAAACTAGGAATAAAAGAGCTGTAATAAAGATAGATATTACAAAAGGATGCTGAACTGCTTCAATAAAGAACGTCCACCAGAGGGCACCATATACCTTACATATACATTTAAATTACAGTCTCGGATGTGAGTCAGTGTCCCTAAACTCAAATAAAGGTCCCACGACGTTCAATCCTCAAGGTGGATAACGGCCTATTTAAGTGTGCACACTATGCTGAAGAGGGTATGGCAGGATAACGGTCCCCCTAGGGGTACAGGCAAGCCCCCGTTCCCTGGGTGACTCCCTGCTAGAACTGCGGCAACTTGTCGCCAGGGCTGGGCATATCAGGGCAGAGGCCCCTTGCAATAGGATCAGGGAGATAAACAGGTAATACACTGTGGTGAGGAAAACTGTCCCAGTAGGTGGGTATGGCAGGGGGACCCACAGTGGCACCACAGGGGCTGCTGGACAGTGCAGTGGAAGTGGGAGGGCTTGCTACCCCAGGGACTCCGGGTAGGCTCTCCCTCCTAGGGCAGCAACATATAGTGTGGGGATTTTAGTTAATGTCCCAAGGGCAGGGTCTCAGTGAGGGGCTTGGGGTCCCAGGGTGCAGGCTAGGTGGGTGGCAAGGAGTACCTGTGCAATCAGCTTCCGTTGCAAGCTCCTGCCAGTACCGATACTGCTCCCGACTCTCTGGGTCCTGGGTCTTCTCTCTTCTCCCTCAGGTCGGCGGGGGTCACTGCAGCTTCTCTCCTCGCGCGGCACCAGCAGCGTCTTCTCCTCAGGGCGCAGGCAGCGTCTTCTCCTCTGGACTCCAGCGATCTTCAGTGACGTGACCCGGCGCTCCGCTCTCCGCCCGCCGTCACTCACTTGGTCTGGGGTGTCTTCTTCTTCCTGCAGCTACTGGACCCGGCGTCTCTCTCAGCTCCCGGCAGCGTCGCACAGCAGCTGTCAATCACCGCCGCTGAAGCGCTGTTCTTCTCCGGCTCCCTGCACGCTGGTTCCCTTGTCAGTCTTCCGCTGCGCACCGCTCTGCTAGCAGGTTAGTTGCCCCTTTCTTGCTTCCTCAATGATGGCAATCTTCTTTCTCCTCTTCTGCCCCTCACGTGCGCCCACTACTCACTTAAATCACCTCCTCTTCACCCCTGACCTCCCTTTCCGCGCCAGTGGTCAGCCAATCCCCATGAGACCAGACTCCCTTCACGTGCAAGGGAGCTGGGTGCAAACTGGGGTTTTGATTAACCCTTTCCGTACCTGCCACAGAGACAATTTATACAGGTAGCCTATGCTGCTACAGTGGGGTGCCACAGATGTAGTGTAGTGATGTAGTGCAGGGTATCCGGGGATATATTGCAGTGATGTAGTGCAGGGTATAGCGGAATGTAGTGCAGTTATGTAGTGCAGGGTATAGGATAATGAAGTAGTGTATAGGGGGATGTACTGTAGTGTAGTGCTGGGTATAGGGGGATGTAGTGTGGGGTATAGGGGTATATAATGTTGTAGTGCAGGGTATAGGGGATGTAGTGCAGGGTATACAGGGATCTAGTGCAGTGATGCAGTACAGTGTATATGGGGATGTAGAGTAGTGATGTAGTGCAGGGTATACACTAACCCAGCCTGTAACACAAATGCTGATTGGCTGGCTGTTTATCACTCTCCATTTTATCACTTTTTGAAGCTTGATACATCTGGCCCAAAGAGAGTAGTTATGTAGTGCAGCATATGGTGATGCACAGTAACGCATATGGCAGGACGCGCTATGAGGCCAGGTGACAGTGGCTTGGGACATTTAGGCAACCAGCCATGCGGGGAACACATTACTGTGAAAAGGGGGCACACATTCCATCACAGTACTAACTGCAGAATATTTCTATAGAGTGGGAAGGTCCAAATCATTTTTTGCACCTGTGCCCAGGTCTCACTAGTTGAGGCCTTAGGGCCTGATTCTTATCTGCCTGGCAAGCTTCGAAGTTCACAGCTTACCGAGCAGTTGTGGCGCTGACCCACCAAATCCCTGCCGCCATATGAAAACACATCTCCTCGCATGTGCCGTCAGCGACCATCGAATGATTTCACCTGCCCTCGTAAATATAAGTCAGTGGAGACTGACTTATATTTGCGGGCAGTGGGACAAAGACAGGGACTGCCCGCACAGTAGATGTATGAAGCAGTGAAAAGGGAGGAGAAGTGATAAAGTGCCTGGCACTTTATCACTGGCCAATCAAATCCTACCTGTCACTTTTTAAACCCAGCCTGTATCTTAACAGTCAGGAGCTGATTGACCGGTGATAAAGTAGTACCAGCCACTTTAGCACTTCCCTTCCCTTATCACTGCTTCCTACATCTACCCCTGATTAACTACGTCTGCTCACCTCATTCAACAAACTACTGAGTCTACTTATTGCATCTGATCTTGTACCAGAAAGGTCTGAGGCTTCCCTGTCGTCACCATGCCAACCCACATACTACATTCCCTGTCAGGGTGAGCGCATCCACCCTCCCTCACTGTCACATACAGTAACTGCGGCGCTCCTCCCCCTGCCTGTGAGCGGGGCACAGGGATTGGCTGATGGCAGACACGGCTACAACTAACTCTTTTTGTAATTGGTCATGGTTCCTATCAATCCACTCAGCGCTGCCCATCTGACGCATGCGCGTTATGAATGAGTGAGGCTGCTACTGGGCTAATTGGCAGCTCGGTGTCTCAGGGATACGGCGGGGCGTCAGATCTGCCATTCGGGGCCTGTCCCAGAGCCAGCGCAAGGATGCCGGTAATGATGAGGGAGATGGGTGTGTGACACGGTTGATGGCTGCGGGTGTGGTGGCATATCCCACCGCTCGGCCTCTTCCTCCCATCCCTGTGCACCGGGCTCTGACAATTGCACAGCTGACGCTGCTGCTATGTGCGCACAGAGGAGGGGGGATGCTGGCATTGAGTAAGCAGCTGGCACTGCCACAGATGTTAGTTAACCCTCATGGAAGTCCCGCAGCACTGCCCCTGCTCCATATATAAGATCCCATGTTACTATATTGCTAGGATTGGTATATATGTCTGGGGAGGTGCCTCCATGTCATTATACAGCACATTCACAGGGCAAGGCCATAGTAATAAAAAAAACAGTATATACAGTAGCTCGCAATGTTTTTATATAGTGTAGGACTGTGGGTATAAGGGAGGGTATGAATTAACAAGTCTGCCTATAGGCCCCTCTGCTGCCTGTCTGCTGTTGATCTGTTATGCTGAAAGCTGGCAATTGCGTGAGAAATAGCTGCGATCTCCTGTTGTGCAATATCCTTCAGTGCTGCATATTGCATCCTTTTGCTCCATATATTTATTCACTCATTCATTGACAAGGCAACAGACAAAATCTGTTGACATGTACACAAGCCTATGGATTCGCTTTGTTGTCAATGGCAATGTATCTATTTTTTCGACAGCGGAACCTATCTTTTCATCAGACAATGAATTTAATATAAATTAAGTTTATACCTGAAGAGAATCGATCATGCGCCGATGTATCGATTGTCTGATCTATTAATTACCTTATTTGACCTCAGTGTGAAGACCCCTTAGAGCTCCGTGAGAGTGTAACCTCATATGATATGACCAGTAACGATGACCACAGATACAAGGTTGAACTCTGATTTAATGATGACGAAAACAACATATTTATACACAACAAACGACGCTGGTTCAATTACATGATTGGTTAATATTTGGTGCAGAGGTAGGGAAATAGCAGTGTCTTTGTGGGGTGGCTTATACATCGCCTTGTGTAGTATTCGTTAGTTATGAGAAAGCACAGAATGTACAGTGTCTAAGGAAAGTAACAAAGTTTATGATAGCAGCGAGTACTGGAAAAGAGCCAGGATATAACCACCTTGAAATCAGCAGGGACAGACATAGAGAAACAAGATGGCTGATTAACCCTTCAATCCCCTCTTAGAATCAATGTCCTTTTTAGACAATTTGATTCTTGTAGATGGCATCTTGTTTGGTACGGTGAATTTTAACATATTCACTATAATCTTCTGGTGAGGGAAGGCTTTTGGCGAGATCAGTGTACATAGCAGGTGTTACATTATCCAGGTACTTGGAACCAATCTTCTTACATATGGGAAAGACACAATATCCTACTATCATAAGTACAATAATTATAATGAGAATAAACATGCCTATTTGTGTTAGTGCGTGTTTCCAATCGTTTAGCCATCCAAACCAGCTACTCCAGGGGTCCGTGACACCTGAGTTCTTCTTGAGTTCGATGGATAAATTTTCTAGATGTTTAATAGCTAGGGTAGTTTTTCCATTAGGACCTGTGTTGTCTGGGATATAAGTACAGCATCCATTAACCTTACCTATGTACACACAGGTTCCTCCTTTCTCGGCAAGCATCATATCTAAAGCCATGCGATTCTGAAATGTCATTTGTGATGTAGCTTCTAACTGTTCAGCAATACCTTTCAAAGCGTCCCTAGTATCATTAACGAAGCGCTGTTGATTATAATATATGTAATTTATCCAGTTCACATTTTTATTGATGGTTACCTGGGGAAACAGGGACTCGAAGCCGGCAGCGACCTCATCACGAGCCTTAAATTCTTTAGGAACTCCCCGGGGAACACCAATAGTGTCTATGTATATGTGTGGATCGAAGCTTTCCTTTGGAGCTTCTCTTTTGTTTCTGGAGTTTGTGTTAGGTTTATCTGTGGGAGGAGGCTCAGGCAAATCGGCTGGGAGAATGTGTATGGGCATAATGATCTTTGCCAGGGCACACTCTCCTTTCCAAGGATTATCCAGCTTTGTCCTGAGTCTCATGTCTCCACAAATAAAATAAATATCTCCCAAAGATTTCTTCATGGTGGGTATGGTGATATGTCTTCTTTCAGCACAATACCCATCAGGAAACAATTTCAATTGTACAACATTTTGATCAGTACTATTAGAGAAATAACAAGTGTAATTACCGGGGTAAATAGTTATAGTACTACCAGGGTTGGTATTCTTTGTCATAATGGGGTATTCCTTTTTCCATTGTTCACATTTGGCTTCTTCTATTACAGTGTCAGTGTATAAACTAAAAAAGCATTTATCCTGTTCAGGTGGTATGTGTATGGGTACAGTACCTAAATGGGGTCTGGACTTTCCACACACATAGCAATCAGTTTGATTAACCTTGCGGGCATTATACTTCATCCATTCTAACCAATAGTTTACATCAGAGAAACCTGTTTCCATAGACATGGTATCTTCATACGTGGGATTATCAATGGCTAACATATCATTAAAAGTAGTGACATGTGGTTTAAGGAATGATGGTGGTGTTTTAGGTTTTACAGTGGCTTTGAGGGCGGTGTATTCTGGGTTATCGTACATGTCCTTTAAATGGAATTTTCCTCTTGGGCCCCCGTTTTCCCCTGATTGATATTTACCCAAGACATATAGTCCGGCATCACCGGGGGCCGGGTTTTCTAAGTTAATGATAAATTGGCCATTGCAGGTGCCCTTTTTTCGTAGGGACATACGGGCTAGTAAGGATCGACCATTGGACCATTTATGGATGCCAACATCGGGGTAATATCCCCAGTCTTGGCTGATATCAAAGGCAGTGGTATCTGCTCTAGTGTTCCACCCAACAGCCCCCCATGAGTTGCAAGAATCTCCCCAGTAAGTACTAGTGACACAGATATATACGTGACTTACAGCGTGTGGTGTGTGTTGGATGTTACACAGCCAGGGCAGCGGTGGTTCTTCTCGATTCCCGCCTTGATTGTTTGAACAAGATACAATATCACAATAAGAAAATATGAAAGTAGCAACAGTTGTACTAGAAGAATTATACCAGAAGGTAAAACGTCCATCATTCTGAGTAATATCAACTTCAGCAAAACAGTTATAAAGAACAAGCCCGAATAAAATCACTAGGGCTAAGGTGGGGGGAGTCATATCCTGTAGCGTCGTCCTCGGCTTCAGAATGTTGTACCCCTGATTCCTCATCACCTCCAGCCGGCAGGTCTTCTCCAAGTTGGAGGTCAGAGCCACTGGCTCCCGTTATTACCTCTCTCGTCCCGTCTGTGTCAGTCTCGGGATCGGTGTCGACCTCTGTGTTGACGTGTGGTGGAGGTGGAATTTTCTTTACTCTGGATGCATGGATCCACGTTGGTCCTTCGTCGGTGAGGACAGCCGTCCTGGTAACCGCGACCACTTCTGTTTCTGGACCGTAGGTGAAATCTCCGGGGTGCTTGTTTCTCGGCAACACTTTCACTACGACCTTGTCTCCAACCCTGAATGGGTGAGTGGGTATCTGTGGATGAGAAGGATTCTTAAAGATAACATTTTGTTCTAACTCATTAAGTTTCTCTATTAGGGATCTAATGTACTCTTCTCTTATTACGTCTAGATCTCCCTCAGTTGTAACTAGTGGTTTCTTTGCCCAGGGCGTGGGAAAAGGTCTGCCCATTAGTATTTCAAAGGGGGAGTAACCTAGAGTCTTTTGTGGTGTCATTCTAATTTCAGCCAATACGATAGGAAGGACTTGTTTCCATTTTGCAAATGTACCTCCTGTCGCTTTACGTAGTTTATCTTTAAGAGTACGGTTCATGCGTTCCACGATACCGGAACTCTGTGGATGATATGGAATGTGAAACTTCCATTCTATTTGCAGTGCTTTGACTAGTTCTGCTGTGACCTTGGCTGTGAAGGCTGAACCTTTATCACTATTAATTTGAAGCGGGCATCCTCAGCGCGGAATGATTTCTCGCGTGAGTATGCGGGCTACTGTTTTTGCATCTTCTGATTTAGTGGCATATGCTTCTGGCCACCGAGAAAACATGTCGACAATGACCAGGGCATATTCCTGTCTTCCTGCATTATTGATATGTGTAAAATCGATTTGCAGGTGAGTGAATGGAGTGGTTGGGTATTCTAGGTGCTGGTGTCTTGCTTTGTCTGGGTTATTTGGGTTGTTTCTGAGACATATTATACATCTACTGATGTATTGTTTAATGAGATCTTTTGCATTAGTAATGTAGAAATCATTGGAGAGGAGTAAAGTAGTTGTTACTATACTATGGTGTCCTACTCCGTGGTAGTGTGCTATGAACAATGATGCACTGGTTTGGGGTATACATGGTTTCCCCTCTTTGCAGATTAATCCAGTCCGTGGATTCTTCTGCAGTATTGGATATGTCCAATCTGATAGATCTGAATTAGAGGCAGCAGCCTGTAATTCTGTCAGTAGGTATGTATCATCTAACGAAGGAGGCGAGATGACAGCAAGAGTGAGGTTATATGTTGCTATAGTGGCAGCACGTTTAGCAGCGGTATCAGCAAGAGCGTTGCCTTTGCTGATATCATCCTTTCCTCCAGTGTGTGCTTTACAATGAAGGATGGCAATTTGAGATGGTAATGTAATTGCGTGTAAGAGATCTGTGATGAGTTGCGCATGTGATATGCCTTTCCCATCAGCGCCAGTGAAGCCTCGGCGTTGCCAGATCATACCATGATCATGAACAACTCCGTAAGCGTATTTGGAGTCTGTGTAAATTGTGACAGGTTTGTCTTTGTAAATGTGACAAGCTCGAGTGAGTGCAATGAGTTCTGCAGCTTATGCTGACTGTAAGGGGACTGTCTTTGCTTCAAGGGTGGTGTTTGGAAGTTTAACCACTGCATATCCTGCCTGGTACGTGTTGTCATTGGGACGGCTGCAGGAGCCGTCAACAAATATTATGTCGGCATCGGGGATAGGCACAGTCGACATGTCTTGTCTGGGTGAAGTTTCTGAGTCAATTGTCAGAGTACAGTCATGTTGAGGCGGCGCCTCGTCGTCAGGTCCTTTAAGACCTAAAAGTGCGTTTAGTACAGGGACAGGTCCTTCTGTGTTTGTTGCGTATTTTACAGTGAGAGAAGGGTTCCCTAGTAGGAGTACTTCATAGCCGCTGAGTCTTTGGGCAGACATGTGTTGTGTGTGTAGACCTTTGAGGATGGAGAGGACATTATGTGTGGTATGTAACACAGTAGGATGTCCTAATGTAAGTGATGTGGACATCTCAACAACCATTGCACAGGCAGCCAGTGCTCGAAGACAAGCTGGCATTCCTTGCACAGTGACAGGCATTACCTTTGAGAAGAATGCGACTGGGCGCATTTTGCCTCCATGAAGTTGGGTCAGTACACCCGCCATAGTTGTACATGTGTCCCTTGCAAACAAGTGAAATGATAACATATAGTCCGGGAGACCAAGCGCGGGACTCTGTACTAACATTTCTTTCAATTTTTTAAATGCAGAATACATTTCATCTGACCATTGTATAACCTTGGGTTTGTCTTTGAGTGTGCATTGTCTCAAGATATTATCATAGTAGGAACAATCAGAGATCCACTGTCTGCAGTAACTTACCATACCCAAGAAAGACAACATATCCTTCTGGGTAGTTGGGGTGACCAGGCCCAATACAGACTGTATGCGTTGTGGACTGATTTTTCTTTCTCCCTCAGAGAGTACAAAACCCAGGTAATTGACATGCGTTTTACACCATTGCAATTTTTCTCTTGACACTTTGTGTCCACATTCTGCTAACCAGTTTAACAATGAGATTCCATCTAACCGGCTGGTCTCCTCGGTGACACTACAGAGAAGCAGATCATCTGCATACTGTAGCAGGACAGAACTATGGGGGGGGTGCCATGGAGCCAATGTGGCTTGGAGGATTATGCTATAGACCACTGGAGAGTCAATATAGCCTTGGGGTAAACGACACCAGGTTAATTGTTTACCTTCAAATGAAAAAGCAAAGAGTAATTGGGTCTCTGTGTCTATAGGAATGCTAAAAATGCGTTTTTCAAATCTATGACATTAAAGTGGGTTGCGTTTGCAGGGATTGCTGAGATGAGTGAATTGATGTCAGGTACTATGGGTGCAATAGGAACAATGAGATCATTTACTTTTCTCAAGTCTTGTACGAATCTAACAGAGCCATCGGCCTTAGCAACAGGGTTGATAGGTGTCGAGTAAGGTGAGACAATGTACCTGAGTATGCCTTGTTCGAGGAAGTCATGTATCATAGGTCTAAGACCTTCAATCTTTTCTGGTGAGAGTGAATATTGTCTGCAAAACACGGGTTGTGTATCTGGTTTGAGCTTGGCTTTGTATGGTGTACAGGGTATGAAGCCAGTGTCATAAGGGCCAATGGCCCAAATTCTATCATCAATTTGATCAAGTGAGTTGTCCAGAGTATTTTGTAGTGACACAAAGTGTGGGGAGGTGACTTGGAGCCCACTCCCTTGTGGAGAGGGTGAGATGGAGATGTGGAATTTACTAAACAAGTCACGGCCCAGTAAGTTAACAGGACATTCTGGGATGATCCTGAATTGGTGTATCCCTAAGTGTTTTCCCTTGTCAGAGCGTATGATAACTGGGTCAGTCAGGTATGTGTCAGTGGGTATCCCGTTGATTCCCATTGAAGGAGTAGTCTTTTGCAGTTCACCATCATAGTTAAGAGAACACAAAACACTGGTTGTTGCCCCACTGTCTACTAGAAAGGACAGTTTTTTTATCATCAACATATAATGTGATGAGGGGTGAATCTTCCCAATGAGTAGTGAACTGTGCAAAAGATGGGATACCCTCCTCCGGGCCCCGTCAATGTGCAGGGTCAGACCAGTCCACTCTGAAACGTACATGGTCTTGAACTGATGTTGAGTGTGGTCTGTATGGTCCCTGTTGGGGTCTGGGAGTGTAAGGTTGTTGTGGTTTCTGGGGAGGGAGTGGACAGTCCCTAGCCCAGTGTGTATTCCGGCCACAGTTGAAACAAGTTGTTTGTCTTGGTACTGCACCAGTATTGTTGTAATCTCTGTTGTATGGAGGCGCACGGGGTGTTGGACCCTGAGGGGGTCTATATGGTCTTTTCTGGTTATTTTGTGGGATCCCCCTATTTGGTCTATTTGGTGGGCCTCTGTTATTATTTTGGAAGTTGTGAGTAGAAGTGACGACAGTCTTCTTCATATCAAAACATCCAGCAGATTCTTTTTCATATAAGTGCTCACTAAATTCAGTGAGTTTGTCAGATGTCCAGGTAGAGACATTCTGTTTGACTGGCGTGGAAATGGAGGGGTGTAGGTTATTGATAAAGGTGGAAATGAGTAAAGGGAATATTTCAAGAAATAGTCCCGTTTCCTCAGTCCAGCATCTTTTAAATCTCTTCCAAAATTCAGTGACTGTAGGTTTCTATTTACATGAAACTGCAATAGGCAGCGATGTTCAGTGTTAGGGAGAGAGAGGCCAATACTGCAGCTTCCCCCTCAGACCCCCCTCTTCCAGCAAAGACACAGAAGCCTAGCAGGAATCCGCCGTACACCCTGAGAGCTCAACAGAAAATAGATCTTTCAAAGCTGAACTGGTGTACGGTGATTTCATTCCACATGTCAGTTATCTCCTGTGCTTTGTTAAGGGGATAGTCTGCAGCTGTTTACTATATTGCAGGGATCGGGGTATTAATACTGGGGACTTGATTCCAGTCCCATCTATTATATTGTCCACCTCATGGATTAACAAGGTAATAATTTGTGGGCAACATATTCCTTACATATTTCACTAGGTAATGGGGGTGGATAGACTGTTTTATTCTTACTATTATTTCCACCCATGTCGGGGTATGATTGTGTATCAATATTTCTGACTATGAATGGGAGCGTGGAAAGTTCTTAATACTCAGACCAGGGGCACCGTCTTCAGTCAGGCAGGTCGGGACCTGTGGCAGCAGACTGTGAGGGTTGGTCTTTATCTGAATATTATATGAACTATATTTCCTCTAGATACATCCCATTAAATATAAAAGTACAAAATGTTAGTGAAACAACAGACCGTCTACGTGACGGTGGACAGAGTCTTGTTGTTATGTTGCTGAGAACTGTATGTGAAGCCTCACGTTGCGTTACTCCGAGAAGGAGAGCATAAAGTCCGCAAGTCTGTTGGCATACAGTAGTCAGATTAGACAAATGGTGAAGTTATTGTGCGTGAACTTACCAGCCGCACGGTTTACAAGGAAATACAGATATCACGAGTGTGTATACTCACCAATCACACAGGGATATTGAATGAAAGAAAAACTTATACTTTAAGACAATACAATAAAGACAATTGGCCAATAAAGAATGGGCGTTCAAAGTGAGGTACTATTTAGACTAAAGACCCCAGGTCTCCTTCGTACTCCAAGTACGGCATCTGATCCTAGATCAGGTTATGTGCACAAAAATAGAAGACTTTAACTTCTATGATAGAAGACTCTAACTTCTATATAAGACATTCAACATACCCCAGGCATGGTGTCACAGGTTCAGGATCGAGTATGTCCGTAACCTCACAACAGATTCAGGCAGACTGTAAAATCTTTATGACATCTGTGTAGGAATGGACCTCGCATCCCGGTGGCCGAGCCCCCACTTGAAGAGAATCGATCATGCGCCGATGTATCGATTGTCTGATCTATTAATTACCTTATTTGACCTCAGTGTGAAGACCCCTTAGAGCTCCGTGAGAGTGTAACCTCATATGATATGACCAGTAACGATGACCACAGATACAAGGTTGAACTCTGATTTAATGATGACGAAAACAACATATTTATACACAACAAACGACGCTGGTTCAATTACATGATTGGTTAATATTTGGTGCAGAGGTAGGGAAATAGCAGTGTCTTTGTGGGGTGGCTTATACATCGCCTTGTGTAGTATTCGTTAGTTATGAGAAAGCACAGAATGTACAGTGTCTAAGGAAAGTAACAAAGTTTATGATAGCAGCGAGTACTGGAAAAGAGCCAGGATATAACCACCTTGAAATCAGCAGGGACAGACATAGAGAAACAAGATGGCTGATTAACCCTTCAATGCCTATGCAATTCTCAAAAGTTTTGTAAAGGGAAAATGTTTTTCATTTAATGGACACTTATAGGCCTTTAACCCCTTTGGTGGTATGGTCGGAAATGTTTTGGTCTGAGTTGCATTGTAAGAGCGTCTCTCTGGAGACATTTTCATGCATGCCACTGTAAAGAAAGGGTGTGCCAGTGGTGCCTCCAGCGGTGAGCCACTGGCGCACTACCATCCTCTCTGCCACTGATCCCGAACCCCCCCCCCCCCCTGATGCAATCATGACACCAATCTGTTGCCACTCTGGGAGGATCAGGGCCTGTTGGGGAGGTTCGGCCACACTACACCTTTTGTGTGTTCGGGTGTCCAAACTCAGGAATGCCCGAACTGGTGAATGGCTGAACTCCCGAGCCCCCCCCCCCCATGTGGCCACAAATAGCAGAATCAGTCAGCAGCAGCCCCAGGGGAGCAGGTGCTGCTGCAGAAGACGGCTGAGTGGCTGCCCCTTCTGTGGTGAGTATTTCTGGGGCAGGACAAACCTGCCCTGGTAGATTTGTCCTGCCCCAGGAAAACCCACTACTCACTGAGTTAAGGGTGCACTTAAGGGAGTCTGTTTATTGTGTTGTCTTCAGTGCTGTCAAGAGAGGGTACTTTTTACCCGGCGATTTCCCTATTTATCAAAAGTCCCTTAATTGTAGTCTAATATGTCTTTCTTACAATCTGTGGATGTTTATCTTTGTTGTGTCTTTTAACATCTTTTCTTAATTAATTTGTTTTGCAGATAAACAAAGCAGATAGACCAGAATCTTGTGATAACGTGAAAGTCGTGGTACGATGTCGCCCTTTAAACGAGCGAGAGAAGGCCATGAGCAGCAAGATGGCTGTCAATGTGGACGAAATAAGAGGAACTATTGCTGTTCACAAAGTGGACTCTATGAATGAGCCTCCAAAGACCTTTACATTTGACACTGTGTTTGGACCAGACAGTAAACAACTGGATGTCTACAATTTGACAGCTAGGCCTATTATTGATTCTGTGCTGGAAGGCTATAATGGTATGTGTCATCTTAAAGTTGCAATACGTCATATGGGCTACTGATCTGGTGCTTATTGGTTAGAGAGCATTGTGGGAATATCTTTTGATTACCAATGCATGTCATCCTCAACAACCTGACATCTTATTATTAACAACACCTGCCCCCAGGGCCGGTGCTAGGCACCGGAGCGCCCCAGGCGGGGAGGGTCTCCCCGCCTGGGGCGCTCCGGTGCCTAGCAGTGACCCGGCGATCAATCACTAACCCGCTTGAGGGGGGGCCGCCTGCCGGGTCCAGTGATGCGGTGTACATCGCCGTGACGTTAGGGGGGGGCTTGCCATGCGGGGATGGGAGGTGGAGGGGGGTTGTCTGGCACCATGACGTTCCAGGGGGGGGCGCTTGGTGGGTGATGCGGGTCGCCGTGATGCGACGCTCTCCAGGGAGGGGGAGGGGGGCTTGCTGGGTGATGCGGCGTGGGGGGGACCAGCTCCGAACTGCCGCCCTCCAGCGGCCGGCGCCCTAGGCAAATGCCTAAGGCTGCCTAGTGGTGGCGCTGGCCCTGTCTGCCCCCTTAAACACTGTATTGCCACAAGACTTCTGAGTCCAATATATCAGAAAGGAACAGATCTGGGATTTTGTATCATAACTTTCAGACAAATAACTGAAAGCGTCTGTAAATGAATGCAGCCATTGTAGCTACTTGAACATAGGTTACTTAGTTAGCATGCGATGCACCATGTGTGAGAGATGCTGTAATCCTATTGTGTGTACGAGACACTTGGCCTTGTCTGGGGCCATTCAGAGGATGAGGCTATTGGTACAATCATCCCCTTTGTACCATTGAGCATGACATGTTGGTGTATAGGATGTTTCTCAATAGAATATTATTCCTTTAATCTTGTTTATTCTTTGTGCTTTGCACATTGATGATGTGCTGGGTATAATTAACACAGCTTGAAAGTTATAGTTTATTATATCTACTTATAGCCTTAATCAGCACCATCCCTAGTAAGGGGTTAAACTATTTGGGAAATGCAGACTTTGTTGAGTCTTATAGCCACTGAATGTACATTACGTTACGTTGTGCATGCCAATTATGTTGTATCTGCCTAATCAGAAGTTACCCATCTCCAGTTACAGTGTACGCAGTTGGGATCCATCTTGAATATTTTTATTTTTTACTTGTTTTGGCCAATCAATGTAATTAGCAAAAAATTAGTTGGTTGCTATTGGCAACTTATCCGATTTGTCCTCTTTGGAAGGTTTGCTCCCCTATGTCTCTGATTAGTAAGGACCGGTGACCTTGTCTTCCTCCTCCCAACATTCCTGCTTTCACTGCGTCAGAAGGTTGATGAAGTTCCCAGCTTACTGCTCAGCCAGCGTTTGTGCGTCACGCAAGAAGAAGTTTAGTACTGGTTCTGTGCAATCCTGACTGTAAATGAAAATGAAATGTGGGTCCCACTCACATTTTGGAATCAATGTAATGATAATTTCCTTTGTTAATTCTCCTGCCTTTTCTAGGTACTATATTTGCATATGGACAGACTGGTACAGGCAAAACATTTACGATGGAGGGAGTCAGGGCCGTTCCTGAGCTTAGAGGGATCATCCCTAATTCATTTGCTCATGTTTTTGGACATATTGCTAAAGCAGAAGGAGATACACGGTAAGGCTGCCAGTGGGGGATTTCCGGTTCCTGTGTATGCTCTTCTCAGAGACTGTAAGGCCTAACTATATTATCCCCTATATACCTTCTGTTACATGACTGACTTCCCTTCCACTGTATATAATATTTGTTATTTTAATGCAGGGCTCGTTTTATAGTGGCCCCTTCAGACTACAAGAATATGGAAGTCAGTGGAGGAGGTTTATTGGAATCCTATAGTATTATGTTGTTCCTGAATCTAACTATGCACTATGACCCTGAACTTCTTCATTATTTCGCTGGTTCTCATAAAGGGGAAATTCAGTTACATTTGAACACTAATGTGTGCAAATGATGCATGTATTTGAAGTTATTCATTTACATGGAAGAACTGTAGTTGTATAATTAACTTAATCCATTTTCCACAGTCTGTTCTGCAGCAAGGTGAGAAGTTAGGAGAGGGGTGATAATCTAAACACAGACAGGGGGAAATTTACTAAAATGTGAGCCCTTCTTCACCTGGGATTTTGCTGTGGGCAACCAATTCTGATTGGTTGCCCATAGCAACTCCCATCTTAGTAAATTTACCCCACAGCATCTGACATGTAGATGGATGGATTGATTGATTGATTGATATGTATACAAAGCTAGAACTGTTATTTCACAGCAATCCAGTAGATTTAATGGAAGTCAGCTTGCCGCTAAGCAATACCTGCTTGGTGCATATATTAAAGTTCAATTGTGGGGTTTAGTTGTCCTTTCATCACTTAATCCAGTGAAAATACAATGTTGTCTTGGTTACTGTGACCTGTTTTAAAATATGTTCTCAGGGTGTGCATAACTGGCCTTGGTGGCGCTGGATTAGAGTACCCGCTGACATCTGCACCTCTCTGCCTCCGGCACATGACCGACACCGATCCTGGTGATTTGTCAGTGCAGGTTTGGTGTTGGCTGCCTAAGAGTAAACTGGGGGCATTCCCTGCATATCTTGTGCGCACGCTTATGTCTGTACTGCAGGTATTGCCCTATGTTTTAGTTGGATATTCTTGTGTTTTATAGGTTCCTGGTCAGAGTGTCCTACTTGGAAATTTACAATGAAGAAGTTCGGGATTTACTTGGAAAAGATCAAACCCAGAGACTAGAGGTGAGGAATAGAAGATTGGAATTTACATAATCCTCTTGATTTATGTAGTTAATATTAAATATCTAGAGGATAACACATACTTGGTGGCTAATTGATTTGCCCGGTGCCAGCCAATTAGTCCTGAAATGAAAAGCCAGCGCGAGCTGCCGGCCTTAGGCAGTCGAAACAAAATCACTGAAGGCAGCCCTATTTTAGCACAAAAATGGGTCTGCAACTGTGGAAACACGTTTGTGTATTTCATGTCCTAATAGGATTGTCAAAGGCCCCACCCCAAAAAACAAAACAAAGAGGATTTATCTAAAACCAAGAAAACAACCTGTTTTTTTTTTTTTTCCAGTCCTGATGTTTTATTATCCGAACCATTTTTATTAGAGGCTATAAAGAGGTTAAGGTAACTCGCTGTCCTTTTGTTCAGAAACTGTGAAAGGTTTTAGATTGGCATTGATTAATAATTGTCCCAAAACTGGGTGCTGCAGGTACTTAGTTTAATTTTTTTCTTTCCCCCTGAATTTCTTAATAAGAAGCTTTTGGCATAAAGGTGTCATAAAAAATTCTGGTAATGTCTAGGGTGCTCTGATTCCAGAAAGTTTGTTTATATCATATTTGATCAAAGCCACTAGATGGCACTTGTGCACAGCACATTGTAAGATTTAAGAAAATCCTGTTTTTCTTTTCAGTGAGTGTACTTGGATTGTGGGGTATGCTGAGTGCAGGAGGCCTGGGCACCAAGCAATGAACTACTCAGGGGTAAATATATTTAAGGTGCCCACACACTAGAACAATGTTTTGGCCGATTTCCGATAAATCGGCCCATATATCGTCCGATTTCAGTCTGATGCGCACTCCCGTGGATATTTTGCTAAATCTTCTGATCTTACATGCTTCACGAAAGATCAGAAGATTTAACCAAAGATCTATAGCAGGCATTCCAAACCACGGTCCTCAAGGCACACCAACAGTGCAGGTTTTGTAGATATCCAGGCTTGAGCACAGGTGACTTAATTAGTATCTGAGGGATTCTGATTAAACCATCTGTGCTGAAGCCTGGATATCACTAAAATCTGCACTGTTGGTGTGCCTTGAGGACCGTGGTTGGGAATGCCTGATCTATAGGAACGCAGGTGGAATCTAATAATTAAGAAAAATCTTTGGTAAAGATGTGCGCTTGCCTGAAATCTTTTCTCCAGAACGGACAAAAGATTTCAAGGCTAATTTATGCGCACATTTTAAGATTGCAGATCTTTCTAGTGAGTGGGCACCTTAAGATTGGAGTACTATTGAAGATTGGATGTTGCCCATAGCAGCCAATCAGATTCTACATATTTGTTTAGCACCTTCAAGAAAATAACAGATAGAATTGCAGCATTGGCTCCTCCCCTTTTTATCCCTTCAAGTGGTGTTCTGCCTGCCATCTGGATCTGCTCAAATGCCACCCCTTTAGACTCTTAAGGCCCCCATACACTCTGTGATTTTGGCCCGATTCACTCAATTCTGACAGATCGGGCCAAGAATACCTGTGAAATTGTCCCAGATTGCATGTATATGACATCCAATCTGATGTGCAGATCAGAATTGGAGGTCTGCCCGACCTCCGCCTTGGGCCCCCCCTCCCAGCATAAGGGAGTGGGATTGCATGCGATACACCACATGCAGAAGGACCGCATGCAATCCTATGGCTCACAGGGAATTGAATGGCCATATACTGCTGAGAGACCTCGCATTAGTGTATGGCCACCTGTATCCTTCCTAAAGTTAATGCCGCTTGGCTCGTTCATTGGGTTTAAACTTTCTGGCAGAGGGTGCTCCACCTTCAATTCCACTTTGTTCCTCCTGGTTCAGCCTTGGGATTTGATTTTGGCTCTCAGGATTCTCCCTGTTCTAGCTATTCTTGGAAAGCATTTTTGGAGGCCATTGCCCCAGCGTGCAAAGTCTGTGACCTAGGTGCCTTGTCTCACAAGGTCCTACTTCTGGTTTTACACCTGGATCATGCTGTGTTTTAACTTGTCTATGTTCCTATGGTAGCATCCAGGTTTCATATTAATCAGGAGATAGTTGTTCCCTCCCTGTCTCCTTAAAGGCCCCCATACATTAGGCCGACTTGTCCTTAGGACAAGTCGGACCCAATTCTCCTGTGAGCCGCCCGGCAGCTCCCCGGGAGGCTCACATACAATTTGGCACTGGATGAGCCAGTTTTTACATGTGATAAATCGCTTGCGATTTATCACATGTAAAACAAATCGGGAGCAGTGGGGGCGGGCGGCGGCAGTAGTGGTGGCGGGCGGCGGCGAGTGATGCTGACCTGGCCGGGCAGCTGTGATCACAAATAGCAGCGCTGCCGCTGCGGGACGGGACGCACAGTGGCGGCTATTAGATTTTCAAAATGCCTGTCAAATGACCGGCCGTTCTGTGATTGGCTGAGAGAGCTCTCAGCCAATCACAGAACGGCCGGTCATTTGACAGGGATTTTAAAAATCTAATAGCCGCCACTGTGCATCCCGTCCCGTCCCGCAGCGGCAGCGCTGCTATTTGTGATCACAGCTGCCCAGCCAGGTCAGTGTGTCTGCCCGCCGTGCTCCCCCGCCCCTCGGTGTCTGCATGCTTATGCCTGACAGGTGGGCAGGCATATGCATAGCATACAGGGAGGTCGGATGATCTTATGTGCTGACCGTCCGACCTCCCTGATCCGGTCCGATGCGCACAGGACCGCACATCGGATCGGATCATACATCACACACCTGCGATTTTGGGGCGATTTCATCCGGTTATCGGCCCAAAGTGCCGAAATCGTCCCAGAATCGTATAGTGTATGGGGGCCTTTAGACTCTATGGACACTGGTGCCTCATTTGTCACCCTCGATGTGGTCTGGGTTCTGTGTATTTCCATTCACCGCACTCCGTCTTTCCTTTTGAAACTAATTAGTTGTTCGCTTTATGATCACAAATGTGGCTAGTCGCTATTAAGCAGTTGGTTGCTGTTAGCCAGGCTTATCTGCCGGCTGGTAGATAGTCAGGGCCCACTCCACTTGGTCGGTTGAGGCTTCTTGAACAGTGTGGCTTCTGCAGAGCAACTTAGCTTGGCAACTACCTGGTCTTCTGCCCACACCTTAATTTAAAGCTGTTGCTTTGACACCTTAGCCTCGATCGATGGGGTCCACAGCGCTGCTCAGGAGTGTTTTCACCCATAAAGGGACAGCTTTCGGATGTCCCACAGTCCCAGAATCCAGCATTGGCTGAAAGGGGAAAAAAATGGGATTTACCTGTAAAATCCTTTTTTTTTTTTTTTTTTTTTTTTTTTTTTATGAGGCCATAGTGGGTCCTTGGCCTCAGCCCTCACACTCCTACATCTTGGGGTTCCTTTTTTTTCTGGCACTCCGAGCCATAGTGGTGTTTGTGTGTGGTTACTTCTTTCTTTTTGTGTTTCTTTGGCTTGTTTGCTCAATCTGTTGTTAGCCTGGGTTACAAGGGAAGAGGAGCCTCTGCTGCGCTTAAAGTTTAACTTCCTGGTGTCTGGGTCTCCTGATCTCACCATACACCACAGTTCCAGTATCCACCATGGCCTCAGAAAAAAAAAGGATCTTACAGGTTAGACAAAAATCCTATACTGTTTTTTTTTTTTTTTTTTTTTTTTTTCTCCAGTAGGAAAATATTGACAATCTCTAATTGAAAATATGTTTTTGGAAGTGTGTAACAAAAATAGGATAATGAATAAAATTATAAGGTGGTAGTTTTAAAAAATGGTTCCGTAACACACACAACTTTTATTAACACAATAAAAGCCCACCAAAATGAAGGTTTGGTCTCTATCTGCTCCAACCTCCAATCTGTCTTCACAGCTCGCTCTCTCCATATCCAGCAAGTTTGAAACAGATCATTTTGCTTTCACTTTCTGTTAAGGAGTAATTTGGTCAGTCGAGTGACCTCTAGTGGTCACTGGTGGTACTTCACCTAAGAGGTGAGGTGTATTTAGCCTTTTTTATTTATAGATGGTACAACCATAAATGCTAGAGAATTAAGAATCGTATCTGTCAATTGGCAGGAAATAGAAAATCCTGTAATGGTAAACTATGAGAGATACAGCTGTAATGTTGAGATTATTTGCGAATGGTGGCAATGGTGATAACCCTGCTCTTTAGTTGTGTTACTTCAGAAACATGTACAAGTAACTAATATAATGTATTATACTCTAGGTTAAAGAGAGACCTGATGTAGGAGTTTACATTAAGGACCTGTCTGGATATGTTGTAAACAATGCAGATGATATGGATCGGATCATGACCCTGGGACACAAAAATCGTAAGTCGCAGTTCTTAGTGCACCTCTCAGGGTGCATACAGGGTTCTAAGCTGACCTTCTGCATAGTAGCCAGTATTGTCCATGCAGCATGCTGAGAAGTTACCCAGCCCATGTACTATTGCAGGCCTTACTGCTCGGCCTTGCATTAAGGAAACTGGCCATGTGGAGAAGTGTGATGGTAGCTGATCCACTGGATAGGGTTTATGGACTTCCTTTGAGGGAAAGAGGGGAATTGTAAATTGAACATGAGCTGTTAGGAATAGCCCTATTGACTATCTAAGGCCTTATGTTATTTTATCCAAAAATATTAGATAGTAATTAGATTTATGTCCAGACAAAAATAGGACCAAATCCATACCTGAAGATGAAGTCCGAATCACATTGCATACTGCAGACATAAGGGGGCTTTTATGTTTACCATATGGTGCTGAGCTACTTGGCCCTGGGACCTATTGCTTTGAATGCATTAGCCCTCCATAGAACCTACAGCCCAGCTTTTAATGTTCAGCTCCAACCTGCAGAGAAGCAGCAGCTTATAAAAGCAGCCACTTTGTACAGATAGCCCCAAGTCCTTAGAATAAGAAAACCAAATTGATACATTCCTGTACAGTATATTGTGAAGATGTTCTATTTCCCTTTCCCCAGGTTCTGTTGGTGCCACCAACATGAATGAGCACAGCTCTCGGTCTCACGCCATCTTCACCATCACTATAGAGTGCAGCGAGAAAGGGGCTGATGGGAACATCCACGTGCGGATGGGGAAGCTGCATCTTGTAGACCTTGCGGTATGAATATTTTTTTTAAACTCTGATACTGATTATGCTTCCTGGTCTGCATTGTAACTAAGAATGCATATAGCACAGCTGCAATGTGTTATACTGCAACACCTCACTGATACAGGGAACAGCAGAAGTATCATGTTACCTGTTCTGTATGTGATGTGTGCATGGAACACAGACCTCGGCATTGGCCAAAGGAAAGTAATCTATGCCACGGGAACCTAGGCATTGAGCAAAGGAAAGTGTTGTATGCCACGGGTACCTAAAATATGGCTATATACATTTTTTTTTTTCGTGTGTGGTTTGGTCTGATCGGTCCATAGAACATGGTCACATTTTTTTTTCTGAGAGAAGAGATGTCTAACTGCTCATGTGTACTTATTATATGGATTGGGAGAAGTAATTACTACAGTCCCGTAATGTTCTTTCCCTTGCAGGTCTTCCCAAATTACCTATGTACACCCGGACACATTAATGCATCTGCTGCACCCCTGCTGATTGGAACATGTGCAGCTTTTGTGTCTGGATTTGCATGGCTGATCATATAATTGTAATATTACAATACTGAGCATGGGTCTTCAAACTGCGGCCCTCCACATGTTGTGAAACTACAAATCCCAGCATGCCTTGCCAAATTTTGCTATAAGGGAGTGTTAAAACTGTGGCACGGCATGCTGGGATTTGTAGTTTCACAACAGCTGGAGAACCACAGTTTGAAGACCCATGATACTTTCAAGATTTTGTTATGTGGTTGATATATAATGAGTAATTATGACTCACTGAAAACACTTCCATCAGACAATGATTAAATGTCTAGACCTGTATTGTCTGTGATTTTTGCCCTTTACTTATTCTCACTACACATTGACCCGTTCCACTTCTGTACAGGGAGACGGGAGGAAGAGGTTACTAGGGAGAGGGGGAGGAATAGTGGCAAAAGGTGGTGGAGATAGGAGGAACAGGGGTGAATTGGAGCAGGAACAGGAATAAGGAGAGGAATTGGAACATGAACGAATGCGACTAAGCAGAGGGATTGGAGCAGGAACAGGGGTGAAAGGGGAGTAAAGCTGGCCATACATCTACAGATCTTTTGTCAGATTGGGCTGGTTGGAACGAAAACCTGGCAATGGATGAGAGTAAATGACAGTTGACCATTTGCTTTGAAATGCTGGAAAACTGCCAAAAGCTGTCACTCATTCATTACCAGGTTTTTGTTCCAACCAGCCAGATCTGACAATCGATCTGTAGATGTATAGCCACCTTAAGGAGAGGTATTGGAGCAAGAACATGGGTTAATTCGAATAAGCAGAGGAATTGGAGCAAGAACAGGGGGAAATGGGAATAAGCAGAGAAATTGGAGCAAGAACAGGGGGAAATGGGAATAAGCAGAGAAATTGGAGCAAGAACAGGGGAAATGGCAATAAGCAGAGAAATTGGAGCAAGAACAGGGGAAATGGGAATAAGGAGAGGAATGGGAGCAAATATAATGGGAGATGTGGGAAATAAGTGAAGACAGATGGAAAAGTGGGGGAAGACAGAGGAAAAACAACTCTGCCTAATTGGGTGGTACAAAATGTAAGTCTTTTATACTGTAAGTCTCTTTTTGTGTGCCATTTAAAGCTGATATACACAAGGCAATGTATAGTATATCTTTGGTTCTAAGCACAGCAAGCTTGTCACAGATCTGTATTGACAAGTACACATGCTGTTCATATTGACTGACCCTTATACCCTGGTGTATATTCTTGTAGATCGCTGCCTTAATGCAAGGTTGGGAAGTGGACTTTATTTTGTACCAATAAATATTAAATATAAAAAAAAAAAATCCCCATAAAAGGAAAACTGTATATAACCACATTTCTGAAATGGTTTTGCTTTTTAATACATTGTACAAGTACATAAAAATTATTTCTAAAGAAGAGTATTTTAAGAATGCATTATTTAAGGATTATTTAGAGAAAAAAAACACAGATTTTCTATACTTGCTTTTGTATGGTTTCTTGTTTGTTAGGTAATGATTTCTTATTTTAGTTTCTCTCCTATTTACTTCGGTACTGAATGTTTCCTCCCTCTATGCTGTTATTTTTATTTTGTTGGATATATTACTGTAGTTAACAACGGACAGTATCCCATGCAGCCAGCAAGGGGGTTATGCCCCGGGGATCGCCAAAAACAATTGACCATCGCCATTTAACCCCCGCGCCAGCCGCTCACCGTATTCAATGTTCCAGTGGATGCCTATAAAACGCAGTAAATCCTGAATGAGCCCCTTAATTCTGCTTTATTCAAGAGGTTACTGTGTGGATGACGTGCCAGGGACTGCATGCCACTATTTTAAAGTAATAGTAGGGGCCATGTAGAGGTTGGTGGCACTGTAGTCATTGACAGCAATTTCTTCTGGTCTTCTCACCAGTCCAGAGTGATTACAACTTGGGGCCTCATTCAGGTCCCGATTGTTTTTGAGGCACCTGTCACAAAGGGCCTAATTCAGACCTGATAACAGAGCACATTTTGTTTGCAGATGAACAAAACCATGGTACACTACAGGTGGGGCAGATGTAACATGTGCAGAGACAGTTAGATTTGTGTGAGGTGTGTTTAAATGAATATCTATATTGCAGAATAAAGCAGCCAGTATCATCCTGTACATGTTACATCTGCCCCACCTGCAGTGCACATGGTTTTGTCCATCTGCAAACAAAATGTGCCCTGCGATCAGGTCTGAATCAGGCCCAAAGTACCGATGTTTTACGCATGTGCAGTACGGGCCCCGCATCACCGGAAGCAGAACGGCTGCAAACATTAAGTGATTTAACAGTTTGCAGCTGTCTGGTGGTGGTGTTGGCGGCCCCAGTTTCCCAAAATGGAGTCTCCTATTCTCCTTATTGTGAGTGTTCCAAGGCTAGCTTCGCCATCGTCTGACAGATTTCCTCGCCTCTTGGAAGGTGCTACAACAGCTGGCCTGTGTGACTTCATAGGTCCTTCAGCTAGCCGATGGTGTAGCAAGTCATCCTGTGCTGTTTCCACAGATGAAGCAGAGGAGTGCGCATGTATGAAGGACGGGTCTACTTATACCAGACGCCTCCTGTTGCATTACACTATCTGGGCATTGCTTCTGCCTCCAAGTACTCAGCGATGCAATTTCCAGCCACATCTGTATAAGGCCCTTGGTCAGTAACTGACATATATTTTTGAGGGGCTTTAGTGAATTTAAAATAAATGCTGTATGTAGTCTGGGTTTTTATTTTTTTTATCTTTTTTATTTTTATTATTATATTATGCTTGGACATAGTGCACATACCGATAATAGTTGGTAATTCAATTTTGATATGAATACATGTAACATAAGCTGTAAATCTTCACCTCCTCAGGGCTCAGAAAGGCAAGGCAAGACTGGGGCAACTGGACAAAGGCTGAAAGAAGCTACGAAAATTAATCTGTCGCTTTCCACACTGGGTAATGTCATCTCTGCTCTGGTCGATGGAAAAAGCACGCACGTACCATACAGGAACTCCAAACTGACCAGGTTGCTGCAAGATTCATTGGGTGGGAATTCCAAGACAATGATGGTAGGAATCTTTCTCTGTCTTGCCAGTCCGTACATAATGACTGTCTTCTCTGTTTCTGTGTGTGGTGTATTTGCTTATGAAATGTACAAATAAAGTTAAATATTTTTTTTTTTTTAAATAAATAATCTGCTTAGTGTAATAACAGTTATATTTTACAACAGATTACGACTGCTGGTGTGGTTGTTGGCCCATCATTGGTGTAGAACATAATACTTAAATGTCAGTCTTCTTACAGTGATTGTATACAGCATATTAACACAGTACATGAGCCGAATTCAGACCTGATCGCTGGGCAAATTTCGTTCTCAAAATGGGCAACTCTGTGCAATGCAGGTGGGGCAGATGTTACATGTACAGAGAGTTAGATTTAAGTGAGTTGTTTTGTTTCTGTGCAGGGTAAATTCTTGTTGCTTTATTTTTACACTGCAATTTAGTTTTTAATCTCAACGCACCCCACTCAAATCTAACTCTCTCTGCACATGTTACATCTGCCCCACCTGCAGTGCACATGGTTTTGCCCATTTTGAGAACAAATTTGTCCTGCGATCTGGTCTGAAGTAGGCCCAATGTTTTGCAAAGCCTCCTTATGTCATGCTAGTAAAATTGTATTATGTTTTGCAAAAATGGAGAGCTGCCTTTTGAAGACTAGCCTCTAGATGTCACTATGTGGCCTTTATTTGCAATTACAGAAGGAATACCACCAAATTAATTTGGTGGATGCAGTAAATCTTGCTTCACCATGTTCTTACACATGGTGGACAATCTAATTAGCTGTACCGGAACCTCCTATGATGACACTCCATGACATTTTAGGCTTATTTGTGTACATTTTGAATATAAATGAAAACAAAAATAACTTTAGTGCCTGGAAAAAACTGTACATCTTGCTCACAGCTAATTAAATCTACTAATTTAGTCAGAAAAAAATAGTAAATAAATATCCTATGTCTGACCTTTTTTAATTTGCGCTACATAGCATTAATGTATAATGACTCAAAGCCACTAATTATAGTAATAATGAATCATCCAAAACGACATTTCTGCCTTACAGTGTGCAAATATCGGCCCGGCAGATTACAACTATGATGAGACAATCAGCACTCTGCGATATGCAAATAGAGCTAAAAATATAAAGAATAAAGCCAGAATCAATGAAGATCCCAAGGACGCCCTCCTACGCCAATTTCAAAAAGAAATTGAAGATCTTAAAAAGAAACTTGAGGAAGGTAATAACTGTGTGAGAGTGGATGAATAACAATTATTCATAAGGAACTGTAGTGTAGTCATCAGTTAATTGGGGATCCTGGGTCATTATAGATAGGTAATAACCTTATCCGGTTGATTTAAACCTTATACAAGTCATTTACAACTCAGGAGATCTTGTGTGGTCAACTTGATGAACTCCCCAACTTCACCAACTATGTTACTATAGGAGTATATGTATGCAGTGATAAGGGAGGAGAAGTGAGCCAGAGGAGAAGAGGTCCTTGACAACCAATCGGTTGCTTTATATAATTCTATATTATGCATTATAGATGTTATTTCAGTGCTGATTGGTTGCCATAGACAACTTCTCCACTGGCTCACTTCTCCTCCCTTATCACTGCTTCACTCATCTGCCCCTATGTATTTTACTATGAGGGTTTTACTATGAGGGATGTATTTTACTCTTGGCTCTCTGGCTGTTTCTATACTGCATCTGCCGTGAGGCTCATCCAACCATGAGAATGTCGGAATACTGATGTTTCTGCTTTACTTACTGTCACTTAATCTACTGTAGGGGAGGAAATATCTGGTTCGGATGACAGCGGCTCAGATGAGGATGATGATGAAGATGGAGAAATTGGAGAGGATGGAGAAAAGAAGAAAAGACGACGAGGTAATTACTGTAGTTTTAAAAAAATTTAATTGTTGCTGAATCCCCATCGCACTATTGCCATTGTACAGTACTGCAGTAGCTGTGCGTCATAGAGTACTGTGAGCACAGATAGTAGTTTAGGTCAGTCAGAAACCTTCTAATTGGTCTTTCGCTGCGATGCCGTAGAACCTGAGGCCACTCCATGCAATGAGTTCAGACTGAAGCAGCTACTTACTCCTTGCTTTGCTCTATCTCACTCTCGCCATACCACTGTTCACTGCCATAGCACACCGTTAAACAGCAGAGATGTCAGATGTTACAGCCTCCATCGTCTTCTCGTGCATCACAGACCTTTCCACATAGAGAACAGAGATTCTGTTTCTCTACTCATAATATCATTGGCTCTATTATTTGAAAGAACTAAGCAACATTTTTTAAATGGAAAGTATGACTGTTAGAAACTGTGGGGTAAATGTATGAAGCTTGGAGAAGTGGTAGCTATCCCCTTAAAGAACATAGGGGCAGATGTATCATAGCAGCGCTTATCGCGCCGCTATGATACTTCCTGCTTCGCCTCAATAGCGAGGCGAAGCAGGAAGGGACATCGACAAGATGTATTAACATCTTGTCTGCCGAAGCGGGGGAGCGTTAACTCCCCCCTTCGGCGATGTCCCTTTCTGGAGATAGCGCATCAGTATGCGCTATCTCCTGTCCCCCGGCCGGCCGCACTGGGCATGCGCGGGATCTCGCTGTTCATGCGAGATCCCCAGCGCAGCCCAGACCTAACAGCAGGGACAGCGCTGTCCCTGCTGTTTAGATAGGGCTTCGCCAGCCTGATGCTGGCGAAGTCAAAGCAGGCTTCGTGCGGAACGGTCAGCGATGCTGACCGTTCATACATTCGGCCTGCTATCATTTTGATAGCAGCGCCGATATGGACAGGGGCGCATGATCACCTTGCACATGACCTTCTTCTTTATGGGGATAGATACCACTTCTCCAAGCTTCATACATTTACCCCTATGTTACTTATCTGCTATGAGTGCAGTAGTCGTTAGAGCTGATTTAATTACTCCTTTTTCTAATAAACAGGCCAATACCTACTAAGTAATACAGTACTCTCAGCTTATATTTTAGTGTTTTCCATTGTGAATGGCTGACAGACAATTTCTAGGTCCACTTGCAAATGCTCGACATCGACAAACAGTCGCCACAAGCAAAAGGTGAACATTAATTATTTTTGTTTCCTTTTTTTTTTCTCTGCACTTTTTCATACTATACCATCCATGTGGACTGTACCTGGGGAGTTGGATTATCATTATACTGTTATTTAGTGCCACAAGAAAATTTTTAACTTTAAAGGGGCAATCATTTACAAGGCATGGTTTTGCCATTTAAAAAAAAAAAAAAAACCTTGTTTTCGATCGGCATCCTGAATGGCTGCCAGACTCTCACTGCATGGCATCTGACACTTGGAACAGAAAAGTGTGCAGAGCGCATTGATAGTAGAGAGAGGCACCAGGCACAAAGCATGGCAAGTGATGTGGTACACTAATTGGATGCTCCGAAATAGAAAGCCCGTATCTGTGGGTGCTGTTTTTGCTGCTGCTCTGGAGGAGAGTGTGAAGACCCTCTAGCAAGGAAAACAGAACAAAAAGTGGGAGAGCAGCGCTGGGTTTCACTGAGAACATAAAGCATGCACAAATCTCTTATAAGCAATGCGCAGGGCCGGCGCCACCACTAGGCAAATCTAGGCATTTGCCTAGGGCGCCGGCCACTGGAGGGCGGCATTTTGTGCCGCCCGGTTACCTGTCCTACGGCACTGTGTATTTAAATCTGGCGGCGGAGGCAGCGGGGGTCCCTGCAGTCCATTAAAAATCACGAGCGCTATCCGCCGGGCTATGCGGAAGCGCTTCTAGTGTGAAAACTCTGGCAGCACAGCGCACGCTGATCTCAGCCAATCAGCGTGCTGCCAGTGTTTTCACAAGGCTTGTAATGCCTGTCTGATATGTTTGTTAGCCTAAAAATGTATATAAATTATGATGTTGGTTCAATAGGGCGCCACCAGACCACCTAGGTGTCGATAGATAACACCAAAGGTGAAGCAGGTAGCAGGTGTGTTTGGGCTGTTCTACAAAACGATAAGGGGATAATTCAAATCCCGTTCAACAGCATAATATATCTACCTGGGCGCTCATAATATAACCAGAGAAACCCTAGACATTATATACTGTCCATCTTCCAAGGTGGTTTTCCTTCTTTATTGTTCTACACTAAAACAAATAAAACACTCTTGTCTCCCCCTCTGTGACCCCCAATAAAATCAGAGGACCACTATAATAAACTAAGTCCGAGATAATATTTTCAACCACCAGTAGGTGGCACCAAAGGACAATTTACCAGATGATCACATTGGGATAACACCTTGAGAACTGTTATAATACCGTTAAACCACCAGCAGGTGGCACCAAGGGTACAGCAAGTCTGAGTGAAATAAGTGTTTTCATATTAAAAACAATAAAAAACACCAAACAGGGGTACATCTCTCTGATTATAGCACCACATCGTTGGCTATTACCCAACAAATATTTTTCAGACAGGATTCAAGTGTATTTTTAAAAACACTTTATTTCTTGTCTTTTTGAGCACATAGTGTGTATATGTTGGTATGTCTAATATGTTTTAACCTCTACTTTTCGCTGCATTCCCATATAAGCTAATTGTGGGATTATTAACAATAAAGAATTAAAAGTTATATTTTATGATTCTATTTCTTTAGTGCGTTCCCCCCAAAGCAGTCCCTTTTCTCTTCTTGTTCTAAAATGCTATTTGCCTGACTGCTGGGAACAGCACCCCCTCCTGTCTATATATGAAAATTGGGGTTCCTCTTTCTAAATACGTCGTAATTATCTGGTGTGCAGACGTGCAACAGGCTTCCTAGTGGAGCCACAATACGCCGTAATATAAAACAAGCAATATGTAATATAAAACATGCACATATATCTTATAAGCAATGCTTAATATAAAACATGCAGATATATCTTAGAAGCAATACGTAATATAAAACATGTACATATATCTTGGAAGCAATGCGTAACATAAAACATCCATATATATCTTAGAAGCAATAAGTAATATAAAACATGTACATATATCTTATAAGCAATGCGTAATATAAAACATGTATATATATATCTTATAAGCAATGCGTAATATAAAACATGCACATATATCTTAGAAGCAATGCATATTATAAAACATGCATATATATCTTAGAAGCAATGCGTAATATAAAACATGCATATATATCTTATAAGCAATGCGTAATATAAAACATGCATATATATCTTAGAAGCAATGCGTAATATAAAACATGCACATATATCTTAGAAGCAATGCTTAATATAAAACATGCACATATATCTTAGAAGCAATACGTAATATAAAACATGCACATATATCTTAGAAGCAATACGTAATATAAAACATGCATATAGATCTTAGAAGCAATACGCAATATAAAACATGCACATATATCTTAGAAGCAATGCGTAATATAAAACATGCACATATATCTTAGAAGCAATACGTAATATAAAACATGCACATATATCTTAGAAGCAATGCTTAATATAAAACATGCATATATATCTTAGAAGCAATACGCAATATAAAACATGCATATATAGCTTATAAGCCAGGCATGTCCAAACTATGGCCCTCCAGCTGCTGAAACTACGCATCCAAGCATGCCTTGCCACATTTTTGTTATTAGGGAATGTTAAACTATTGCAAGGCATGCTGGGATGTGTAGTTTCACAACAGCTGGAGGGCCATAGTTTGGACATGCCTGTTATAAGCAATGCGTAATATAAAACATGCACATATGTTATTTGAGCTCAACCAGACACATAGAAAAATACATAAAACAAATTGCAATAATACAAATTATTGTTGATTCTGAGGTATCAATAATGTCGAAGTATGGAGCACAGTCTTATTTACGACCAAAGGTAAATTAATTAAAAGGGTAGGCACATACTATATGTATGTGCTAATAACAAACGTTCTGGTATAATGCCCGACTTGGGGTGTGATAGTTACCCTGAAGATTGTTTCAGATCCATCTGGAATAGTCTGTGTATAAGCAAATGGCACTTTGCTGAGCAAACATCTGAGACAGCAGGGTTCAAATCCACAGTAGTTTAGGCATACCTCCCAACTTCTGTCCGGAGGAAATAGGGACGCGAAGCCGCGCGAGCGCCCGAAAAGGGGGCGGGGCGTATGCAAATGAGGGTGCGGCTTATGCTAATTAGCCGCGACCTCATTTTCATACGAGAATAGACGCTGTGCGCATGCGCACAGCGTCTATTCTACTAGATTGGGGGGTCTCCCAACTGCCACCCCCCGCAGCGGGACAATGCCTGCCGCGGGTGGGACAGCGGGACAGGACCCGAAAATCGGGACTGTCCCTCTAAAATCGTGACAGTTGGGAGGTATGGTTTAGGTGCTGGTCCAGAACAAAGATAGAGGTGCTGAAAAAGTGGGGGAAAAACTCATGTCAACATTTTCTCATGTTACCTTTTTTCCATGTTCACCTTTTGCCTGTATCATCTTTTTGTCAGTGTTGACCATTTGCTGTCGCCCTAATGACTGACCTAAACTTTGTCTGTGATCTAAAACACACACACTGGTACAAATGTATGTTTGTCACCAGCAGAAATGGAGTTGTGACCTCAGCTGTATTATCCCAAAGCGATGTAGGTCCACTGATGGATGACAGCTGGCCGAGCTTGCTGCAGTATCCAATATTGTAGTATGTGTGCTAGAGGGGGTGAGACTTGTCCATTGTGGACTAATTGAACACTGAAGATGCAGAATCTGCCAAGTGTATTTTGCCCCTATTATCCAGCTGCATACATTTTGGATATTCGTCTCCTGTGTGATTCTTTTTACTTTTCATTTGAAAAATGACCTTTTCTCAAATGGGACTTCAGCCTAAAGCTGGGTACTCCTAACGATGATATCATAGTGCATATCGATCAGTGCGTACACACTATATCATTAACGATGCATGCTCCTGTGGATTGTTAATGATGAGCTTGATCGTCCGAGCAATGCAGTCCAATCTGTTGCTATAGTCAGTGACTGCATGTTTGGCAGGGGTCCGTGCAATAACGGTGAACAATATCGTTAATGATATAGTTCCGTGCTTACCCAGGGTTCATCTGTCTTCGCGGAATTGCTGAATTAAGTGTGTACGGACCTTTTGAGGAAGAAAATAGGCAACTTCATTATGGCAACTTCAATATCTTCAGTATCTGGGGTTGATGTATCAAATAGTGAAAATAGGGGATATCAGGGGCAAAGAGAGTGGAGCTTTAGGTGCCAGTAGGGACAGAAGGCGCTGGCTCTCTGTAACAAGCTGGATGTTGGGACTTAGGGTAGGTAGAGAGGACTTTAAGGGAGGGAAGAGGGCACCACACTTACTGCATATTCCATGTCAGTGACTGCATTGCAGAGCAGTGTGGTGTTGAAGGGTGAGGAGAGGATTGGAGTCTTGTCAGAAAAACCTTCCTGGCTGTCAGGTATTTGCATTCAGTTATATGGAACATACAGGCAGTGTGGTAGCCACCCCTTCCCTCTCCTCAGTCTCCCTATTTTGCTGCCTAAATTAATTTTGCTACTTTTACAATCACATGGAATATCTGTCCCATCCTGACTAGAATGAGGTGTGTGTGTGTGTGTGTGTGTGTGTGTGTGTGTGTGTGTATGTATGTCTGTGAGTCTCCGAAATACTGCCATCTGCTGGCAGAGAGTGAAACTACATCTTTCTCACACATGCACAAACACAGAAGGTAGCAGACTTACTTTTGAAGCTTTTGCTTCGAGCAAGCTTACTAGTGTGTGTATGTATGTATGTATGTATGTGTGTGTGTGTGTGTGTGTGTGTATGTATGTATGTATGTATGTATGTATGTGTATATGTGTGTGTATGTATATGTGTGTGTATGTATGTATATATATATATTACTAGCACATGTGGTGGTGGGGGGAGGGGGGTGTTCTGAGTACTAACTGACCAGGTTTTTTTGTTTTTTTCCTATAAAGGAGCCTCTACCCCACCCCTCTATCATTATGCTTCTCCCCTTGCAAAGATCGGGTTGTGCAATGGTTCTGCAGAAATGTGGGTTCCCTTTCCGGGGATTGCAGGCTTAAAATGCATTGATCAGTACATGCACTAAATCTTAACTATTTGTTTTTGCTTGTTAGTTTAATATAGGGAGTGTAGTGCCCCTGTGATTTCTATTTAAACAATGTGGTCACAAACAAAGAGTGCTATTTGTCCAGAAACTATTGTATTTGGCCCAAATCTAGGAATTGTGAGTGCCGTGGTGAAGTGCATAAAACAGATGTAAATATTCATCCAGTGCTTGCAAAGGTCTGTAGAACCAGCCAGCATAAAAAGCAGAGGTGCAGCACAACGGACTGTTTAAATGAAGACACTGGGCAGTGTGCCATATCAATGTTTGAATGTGGTTACATTGTCATGGATATTGGTTTCCTTAGCCTGGCTTCTGGTTGAGCTCCTCCTATACAGCAATGGTTCTCTAATACAGTTATCTATCTATGTATCATCTATCTGTCATCTCATGTAGGTCTATCTATGTACACTAGTTTAACCCCTTCAGTGGCGCTCCAGTGCGCAGCCTGGCAAACCTGGAAAATTCTTGGGAGTGCCACTGCCTGCGCTCCCTCCCGCCGGCAGCGTCGCTGAGATCAGCGCCACGTTTAGCTTCAGCGGCTGCATGGCCCAGCCTCCTTCCACCCCCGGCTCTGTGCATCGTGACCTTGTAAAGTCACGCCGCACACAGCTGGGTTGCCGGGGGCAGGACAGGGCTGATCAGTGACGCTGCCCGGACCCGAGGTTACAGTGGTAGGTTTTTTTTTTTTTTAGGAAGCGCTCCCCTTAAACTCACCCAGTTTGGAGCGCTCCCTAAAAAACACCCACCACTGAAGGGTTTAACGGACATGGCATATACTGAGTCACCTCATATACTGGCCTTCACCCCCCTGCTTAGTTTCACCTATCTCTGGAAACCCCCTTCTGAAAATCCTGAATTTGAACTTGATGTGTGTATAATAATTTGTGTGTGTGTGTGCCTGCGTATGTATCTATATATATAGGAATGTGCGGTGGGGGGCATGGCCCCACGCTATGCCTAGACCAGTTTCTACCTATCATTTTATAGCGTGTACTTGATTAATGCTTCCTCAAAGCTTATTGGTTGCTATGGGTAACTTCTCCCCTCTTTTTACTGCTTGATACATCCACTCCTCTATTACAGTTACGTGCAGCTCCCTTCATCTGGATGTATAAGCATCTACGGTTCTCTGCCTGTTATTGCTCTTGTCTGTCTTCTCATGATCTGTGTATTCCATGCTGTCTTCTGGGGACATCTCTTATTTTCCAGGCAGTAGCAGCAGTAGCAACTCAGACACCACAGTGATAGAGAGACCAGTGGATAAGTCCTTACCTAGTGAGTGGCAGCTTCTGAGCGGTTTGGCAATCTATCGCTTTAACATGCCCCCTGCTCCCCATTTAGCTGTTGCACTGCTACCAGCAATTGAAGCAATATGGCTGACTGCAAACCCCAATGCATGCTGTAAGGTGATGCATTTGTTTCACATCCCAACTTTTTTCTGTAGAATAAACTGCACCGATACTTTGCAAAAACTTTGCCCCTTGATAACTGTGCTCTGTGCCGTTCAGTTTACCTGTCAGTGTGCCCTGTGCTTTCTGCTGCTCTACCTGGCTCACCTGTAATATCCTTGTTCTTCATATGTGCTCAAATGACCATGTTGTATCATTTACAAGGCCACTAAATCCCGAATACTGGTTGATCCACTCTAATTATACACCTTGTAACAAGTCCTGCAACAAGTGTATAGTTTTTATATATGAATGGAAATAAAATGTTTATATAATAGCATTCTCTAATTAATTTCCAGTATCCAGATGTCTCTCAGAGAATGTCTAGTTAGAAAGTCAATTTGTCCACACCATAAAGTCGACATGCACTAGGACGATATTCACAAAAGGTCGACAGAAGCAAAAGTTCCCTTTTTTTTGGGGGGGTCAACCTTTTATCACTGCAACCTAGTGCGTGTCAACCTTTTGGTGTCAACCTATTTGACCGTCTACCTGGACATTGTTTGTGAGCTAATCCACAGCCCTATTTTCATATGTATTTAAATACTACTTATGCTGTGTTATCATCTATCCCGGTGGTGGTGGTGACTCCATGCTACTTACCATCAGGCTGATGACTTCTCTAATCTCAGTGTTTCAAGGAGTCTGAAAAATCTGTTGAATTGTCTGTTATGTTAGACTCCACCCATCATTTTGTGCCTCCACAATGCTGCCATGTATGTGCTGTCTGCTGACTACACATGTGATGTGATGACCTTCTGCAGTAACTTGCTGTCATTATGTTTATTGTCTGATGAGGTCCCAGCACAAAATAGTTTGAGGACCCCTGGTCTAACCTAATCTCTGCAGTGCCTTTCTCTTCAATAAAGTGGAGGCTTAAATCCAAATGTTAGAGTATAGCCAGCTATTGTCATTAGGTGGAGGTATAAATGATTTTCTGGCAGTCACAGTATGCAGAGATATAAATGATGTGGTACAGGTACATAGATGTATAAATGATGTGATGGCATAGTATGCGGAGGGATGAATTACATGGTAGGGGTCCATAGAGGAACAAATTATGCTCTGACAAGCACAGGACCTGGAGGTAAAAATGTTGTGGTATGGGTCATTGCAGGAATAAATGATGCTCTGACAAGCACAGTACCCGGAGGGATACATTATGTAGTTAAATGGTGTAAATCTCACAGTCCAATGGATTTCTTTACATATAAGACTATCTACCAGTCCTATAGTTGTGCCCTGGAAATGCCAAACATATTTCCAAACTCTCATTTCTGCTCAAGCTTCTAACACAAAACGTATTTTTAATACATTTAAATCCCTTCTCAACCCTCCCTCACCCAAGCCACCAGCCACTATCCATGCACAAGATCTTGCTTCATACTTCAGGGATAAGACTGACAAGATCAGAGATGAATTGGTATGCTCCAACTCAGTTGGTGATCTGCTCCATTCCATGCCTGAGCCCTCTGACGCATTTACTTCATTTGATCCCATCTGCACTTTTCTCTTCCCACTCTACTACCTCTCTTCTTGACCCTATACCCTCACAAATAAGTAAATCTCTGTCTCCTGTGCTCATGCCAATCTTAACTAAAATCTGTAACCTCTCTTTCTCTACTGGTGTCTTTCCTTCATTGTTCAAACATGCAGTTATTACTCCGATTCTGAAAAAACAAAATTCTGACCCAAGCTCTCTCTCAAACTACAGTCCCATCTCTCAACTTCTATGCGCCTCCAAACTACTTCAAAGACGCCTACACTCGCCTCACACACTTTCTTAACTTGCACAACTTACTGGACCCGCTTCAGTCAGGCTATCAGGTCAACACTCCACACAGACAGCACTGACTAAAGTTGTGAATGATCTGGTCACTGCTAAGTCTAAAGGCCACTATTCACTACTAATTCTTCTAGATCTCTCTGCTGCTTTTGACCACACACTTCTCACACAATCACTTCAATCCCTTTGTACCCCACATTCAATCTGTCTCAAAATCATGCCACATGCATCTAAAAAACATATTCAAAATTCGCCCTTACATTACACAAGACACTGCAAAATCTCTAATCCATGCTCTCATCATCTCATGCATTGCTTATTGCAATATTCTCCTTATTGGCCTTCCCCAATACAGACTTTTACCACTACAGTCCATCATGAATGCAGCTTGCGAGGCTAATCTTCTTAGGCAGACGTTCATCTTCTGCAAAATTACTCTGTCAGTCACTTCACTGGTTACCATATTCAATTCAAAATTATTTTACTACACACAAAGCCATAAACCAAACTACACCAACATACATCTCTTCTCTTAAGTCAAAGTATCTTCCAACCCGACCTCTACGCTCCTCCCAAGATCTGAGTCTCTCCTCCACACTCATTACTTGCTCCCATTCCCGATTGCAAGACTTTCTTCGGGCTGAACCCACTCTGTGGAATGCCCTCCCAAGCACAATAAGACTCTCCCCCAGTCTCCAAACCTATAAACGTTCCCTGAAAACTCACCTTCACAAACTTCAGACAAGCTTATCAAATTCCAGAACCAGTCACGGAACCTTGCATTCTGGTGGAATTGATGCAATAAAGAATACAGTATCTATCCTTGTGTATCACTGATTATTTCCCTATAGATTGTAAGCTTGCGAGCAGGGCCCTCCTACCTTTTCACTGTCTGTAAATACCCTGTTTGTTGTATTACTGTCTCCTTTTGTAAAGGGCAACAGAATATGCTGCGCTATATAAGAAACTGTTAATAAAAAATAATAATAATACATGGAGGTGTAGTATTGTTGGGTGAGGGGTTTTAGATCTTGAAGATGATAATGTGTTTTAAAAACCTCCTGTTTTCCCTTGCAGTTACTAATGACTTTCTGTAGGGTCCTGCTATATTACTTGCCACGTTCTTTAATGTCCAGGGTGATCTGGTTTTACCACCTTCTGATCTTCACTCTATTAAGTTTAATCTCATATCTATTTAGTTAAGATATACTCCTGAAATGTCTACATTAACCATGGCTCTTTAAATACCTTTTTGTCCACTGTTGGGAGATGTAATTTTATCTCTCCTTTACCTGATAGACCTCAATGTGATGACTCCTTAGAATTCCGTGAGAGAGACCCTGTATAGGAATGATCAATAATCGAAGACCAAGTATGCAGGGTACAACTCTGCCTTTAATGTTACAGATTATAGGTATATATATCAGTAGACAAGAAAATGAACATTGAACTATACATTTAATTGGACCAAAAGTGGTGCATAGGGGTGGCTCTGACGTAGGGGGATACTGCATCAGCAGAACTACATGTTTGGTAAACTTTTGTACTCAGCAAGAAGTTTGCACACTGGACAAATAGAGTTTGCACTCGATATAAAACAGGGATGGGAGGGAGGAGGTCAAGGAGCAGACAAAAGACAAAGAAGTTACACAACAGACGTTTAGGATATAATAAAGACAGCTATGTACACATAGAATCCTACAATCCCCTCTTAGAATCATGTTTGTTATATTACATGATTCTTACAAGTAGATTCTTCTTCTTTCGTTGTTCTTGTACGTACATAGCATAATCCTCGGGGGTAGGGGGGCCACGTGTCAAATCAGTATACATAGTGGGTGTAGCAGTATCAAGGTACTTAGAAGCTACCTTTTTACAAAGTGGGAAAACACAATAAGCAGTAATCACAATGAATATCAAAACTACAAGGATAATGATGCCTAGTTGTGCAAGTGCGTGTTTCCAATTGTTCATCCATCCAAACCAATCAGCCCAGGGGTCAGAGACACCTGAGTTCTTCTTGAGTTCAATGGAGAGATCCTCTAACTTTTTAATAGCTAAGGTTATTTTGCCATTGGCACCTGTGTTGTCAGGTATGTACGTACAACATCCTGCAACCTTACTAATATATACACAAGTTCCTCCCTTCTCAGCAAGAATCATGTCTAAAGCCATACGATTCTGGAATGTCATTTGTGATGTGGCTTCCAACTGTTCTGCAATACCTTTCAACGCATCTCTGGTATCATTAACAAATCTCTGTTGATTATAGTACATATAATTTATCCATGCTACATTCTTATTGATTGTCACAATGGGTATCAGTGATTCAAAGCCGGCAGCAACTTCGTCTCGTGCTTTGAACTCATCTGGGACCCCTCTTGGGACACCAATAGTGTCGATATACACATGAGGATCAAAACTTTCCTTAGGTGTTTCTCTTTTACTTCTAATACTGTCTAATGGTTTTGTTGTGGGTGCAGGTGTGGGTATTTCAATGCTGGAGGGTAGAACGTGGATAGGCATAATGATTTTAGCCAGGGCACATTCTCCTTTCCATGTGTTTTCGAGTCTGGTTCTAATCTTCATATCACCACAAATAAAATAAATATCACCAAGGGATTTTTTTCATTATGGGCATAGCAAAGAATCTGCGAGTGGCACAGAATCCTTCAGGGAATACTTTCAGATCAACTCCATTGGTGGTATTTGAATAGTAACAAGTATAATTTCCTGGATAAATGGTGATGGTGTTACCTGGGTTAGTATTTTTAGACAAAATGGGGTAATTCCTTTTCCATGACTCACATTCATTATCTAATGTCTTATTACCAGTGTACAGAATAAAAAAGCATTTATCCTCTGATTCTGGTATGTTCAGAGGGACAGTACCTAGATGAGGCCTAGATTTAGCACAAACATAGCAATCAGTATTATTAGTTTTATGGGCATTATATTTCATCCATTCCAGCCAAAAATTATCATCTGAGAATCCAGTTTCCATAGCTATACTATCTTCATAAGTAGGGTTATCAATGGCTATCATATTTTTGAACTTAGTAATATGAGGCATAATAGATCTGAACGGGGTTTTAAAATCAAGGTGATTATGCATATTATTCAAAAATATGGTGCGTCTGGGGCTATGGTATCCTGATCCCCACCACAATCCTATAACATATTTCCCGCAATCATTTTTATTGGGGTTTTCTAGATTGATAATAACTTGGTATATGTTTCTTCCTGGTTTCTTGGTGAGTGTCAGGCGAGAGATGAGAGACTTACCATTTTTGTCAGTGCGGGTTAGCGCCACATCAGGTTTGTATCCCCAATCAGTACCGGTATTCCATCCTACTGCACCCCAGGAATCACATGTTTCTCCCCAAGACCCTCCAGTAACACATAAGTACACAATTTCTTCGCTCTGTGCTTGGCGTTTAGATAATAGGGGCCAATATTCTCCGGGGAACAATATCATTAAATCTAGCGAATATGTGGCGACATGGGTGTTGGAAGAATTATACCATAAGGTAATACAGTCATCTTTTTGAGTTATTGTAACTTCAGCTTCAAGGGGAATGTATACTGCAAGACCTAGCAAAATCACTAGGGCTAAGGCGGGGGGAATCATTTCTTTCAAAGTCCCCCTCGGCTTCAGGAGGTTGTAAATCTTCGTCTTCGGTGTCTGCAACCGGCAGTTCTTCTCCAGGGTGGAGGTCAGGGCTGTCTGCCCTCGTTAGTACCTCGTCCTGTTGGAGGTCAGAGTCATTGACTCCCATTAGTACCCCTTCCTCGATCTGTTCTCTATCCGGGACGTTACTCGGGATCTTCTTTACTCTGGATGCGTGTATCCACACCGGTCCTTCGTCTGTAAGAACAGCCGTCCTGGTTACAGCGATGACTTCCGTCTCTGGTCCGTATGCAAAGTCTCCTGAGCTCTTGTTTCTCGGCAGGATCTTCACAACGACCTTATCTCCAACCCTGAATGGGTGAGTTGGTATCTGCGGATGAGAAGGATTTTTAAAAATAACATTTTGTTCAGTCTCATCTAGTTTCTGTATTAGGGATCTTACGTACTCATCCCTTATTAGTTCCAAGTCTCCTTCCTGTATGACTAATGGTTTCTTCGCCCAGGGTGTGGGGAAAGGCCTACCCATTAGTATCTCAAAGGGGGAGTATCCTAAAGTCTTTTGTGGCGTCATTCTAATTTCAGCCAGTATGATGGGAAGGACTGCCTTCCATTTGCTGAAGGTACCGCCTGTTGCTTTTCTCAGTTTATCTTTTAGAGTTCTGTTCATGCATTCCACGATACCTGAACTCTGGGGATGATATGGAATGTGGAATTTCCATTGGATTTGCAAGGCTTTAACTAAAGCTTCAGTGACTTTTGCAGTAAAGGCTGATCCTTTATCACTATTGATTTGTAGTGGGCATCCCCATCGCGGAATGATCTCCTGCGTGAGAATACGGGCAACTGTTTTTGCGTCCTCGGACTTTGTTGGAAATGCTTCTGGCCATCGCGAGAACATATCAACTATGACCAAAGCGTATTCTTGTTTTCCTGTACCTGGTATATGGGTAAAGTCTATTTGCAGGTGAGTGAACGGGGTTGTTGGATACTGGAGATGCTGGTGTCTTGCTCTATCTGGGTTATTTGGGTTGTTTCTAAGACACACAATACATCTGCTAACATATTGGTTTACAAGTTCTTTTGCATTTGTAATATAAAAGTCATTGGTGAGGAGCAGTGTTGTTGTGGTTTTACTATGGTGACCTACTCCGTGGTAGTGCGCTATGAACAGTGAAGCACTTGTTTGGGGATGCACGGTTTCCCCTCTTTGCAGATTAATCCAGTCCGTGGATTCTTCTGCAGAATTGGATATGTCCAATCTGATAAATCAGAGTTAGAGGCAGCCGCCTGTAGCTCCGTAAGTAAATATGTGTCATCTAATGACGGTGGCGAGATTACGGTCAGTGTGAGATTGTATGTGGATGTAGTGGCAGCACGTTTAGCAGCAGTGTCAGCAAGGGCATTGCCCCGCGAAATATCGTCCTTTCCTCCGGTGTGTGCTTTGCAGTGGAGGATGGCAATGTGTGAAGGCAATGTGATTGCATGTAACAAATCAGAAATGAGTTGGGCATGAGAGATGCCTTTCCCATCGGCGCCTGTGAAGCCTCGGCGCTGCCAAATCATGCCATGGTCGTGAACAACGCCATAAGCATATTTGGAGTCTGTGTAAATGGTGACAGGTTTTCCTGTGTACAAGTGACAAGCTCTAGTGAGAGCAATTAGTTCAGCAGCTTGTGCTGATTGCAGAGGAACTGCTTTTGCTTCAAGGACAGTTTGAGGAAGTTTAACTACTGCGTAGCCTGCCTGGTACGTGTTGTCATTTGGTCGACTGCAAGAGCCGTCAACAAAAATTATGTCGGCGTCGGGTATGGGCACAGTCGACATGTCACTTCTTGGTGAAGTTTCTGAGTCGATAGTCAGAGAGCAGTCATGGGGTGGTGGAGGTTCATCGTCAGGTCCTTTTAAGCCTAAAAGGGCATTGAGTACAGGAACAGGTCCTGCTGTGTTTGTTGCATATTTTATGACAAGAGATGGGTTTCCTAGGAGGAGCACCTCGTATCCACTGAGTCTCTGAGCTGACATATGCTGTGTATGTAAGCCTTTGAGAATTGTGAGGACATTGTGTGTAGTGTGGAGAACAGTGCAATGTCCTAACGTGAGTGTGGCAGCCATTTCAACAACCATTGCACAGGCAGCCAGTGCTCGAAGGCACGCAGGCATTCCTTGTACAGTGACTGGCATTACTTTGGAAAAGAATGCGACAGGTCGCAATTTGCCTCCATGAAATTGTGTTAGCACGCCCGCCATAGTCTTACAGGTGTCCCTTGCAAACAAGTGGAATGGCAAAACATAGTTGGGGAGGCCCAGAGCCGGACTTTTAACTAACATTGACTTTAACTTTTCATATGCAGCTGACATTTCACTTGACCATTGTATGACTTTGGGTTTGTCACTGAGAGTAGCTTGTCTCAGAATGTTATCATAATAGGAACAATCAGGAATCCACTGTCTGCAGTAATTTACCATTCCCAAGAAAGATAACATTTCCTTCTGGGTAGTTGGGGTGACCAGGCCCAATACAGACTGTATGCGTTGTGGGCTGATTTTCCTTTCTCCTTCAGAGAGCACAAAACCCAAGTAATTGACATGACTTTGACACCATTGCATTTTTGTTTTAGACACTTTGTGTCCACATTCACTTAACCAGTTTAGCAGTGATATACCATCCTCTCGGCTGGCCTCCTCCGTTGTACTACAGAGTAGCAGATCATCTGCATACTGTAGCAGGACAGAACTCTGGGGGGGGTGCCATGGAGCCAATGTGGCTTGGAGGACTATGCTATAGACTACAGGGGAGTCAATATAGCCTTGTGGTAAACGACACCAAGTCATTTGTTTACCTTCAAAAGAAAAAGCAAAAAGTAATTGGGTCTCTGCATCTATTGGAATGCTGAAAAATGCGTTCTTCAGATCCACAACTGTGAAAAATGCTGCGTCTGCAGGGATGGCTGAAATGAGTGTGTTAATGTCTGGCACTATTGGTGCAATTGGGACTATAAGGTCATTTACTTTCCTTAAGTCCTGTACAAATCTAATGCTTCCATCAGCCTTAGCGACTGGGTTGATGGGTGTACAATAAGGTGAAATAACATATCTGAGTATTCCTTGTTGTAGGAATTCCTGTATCATTGGTCTAAGACCTTCAATTTTCTCTTGTGAGAGTGGATACTGTTTGATGTACACATGGGGTGAGTCTGGTTTGAGCTTTGCTCTGTACGGTGTACAATGTATGTGTCCGGTGTCATAAGGACCACTGGCCCAAACTTGTGGGTTGACTGTGTCAAGTGTTGAGTCAGAAATCTGCGTTGACAGAAAATAAGGTGAAGTGACGTGGAGTCCACTTCCCTTTGGTGAAGGTGATATTGAAATGCTCAGTTTGCTAAAGAGATCCCTCCCCAACAAATTAACAGGGCATTCTGCAATTACTCTGAATTGATGTTTACCAAGATAATGTCTTTTCTCTGATTCTACCGTCAAGTGGTCAGTTAAGTATGTGTCAGTGGGTATCCCGTTGATTCCCATTGAAGGAGTAGTCTTTTGTAATTCACCATCATAGTGTAATGAACACAGAACACTGGTTGTGGCCCCACTATCTACCAAGAAAGGTAATTTCTTTCCATTGATATACAGTGTTAATAGGGGTGCTTCTTCCCAGTGGGTGGTGAATTGTGCAAAAGATGGGATACCCTCCTCCGGGCCCCTTCACAGTGAGGGGTCAGTCCAGTCAACTCTAAAACGTACATGGTCTCTGACTGGTGTGTTATCATGTTGGGGTCTGTGTGGGCCTTGTGGAGGTCGGTAAGATTGCTGTGGTCTTTGGGGTGGGAATGGACATTCCCTAGCCCAGTGTGTGTTTTGACCACAATTATAACATGAAGTTTCTCTTTTCATAACTTCATGAGGGCCCCTGTTCTGGTTGGGTGGGCGATGAGCGCCATTGTGTTGTTGAGGTGGCCTAAAGGGTTTCCTTTGGCCCTGGTATGGTTTCCTTCTATATGTGTCTGGTTCCTTATTGTTGTGTTGGTAACTATGGGTAGGGATGGCGGCGGGCTTTTTCATTTCAAAACAGCCTGCGGCCTCTTTTTCATATAAATGAGTTTCAAAGTTTTCAACAGTATCAGAGGTCCAGGAAGAGACGCTCTGTTTTACTGCGGTGGAGATGGAAAAGTGCAGATTACTGATGAAAGTGGAGATGAGTAGGGAGGACATCTCTAGAGAAAGTCCCGCCTCCTCAGTCCAACATTTCTTGAATCTTTTCCAAAATTCAGTGACTGTTTCAGTGGCCTTTTGTCTACACGCTACAGCAATGGGTAGGGATGATCGAGTCTTAAATACTTCGACCATATATGCTTCTAATTCAGTCCACATTGCTTTTATTCCATCTGGGTGGTTCAAAGGATATCTATCAGCTCTAGAATCGGTAACTCTTTCACTAATAGTTTTGACCTTTTTCCAATCCCAGGCATGATGGTGATCTATGACATTATCGACAATTAGTCTGATATCATCCTGTGTGTAATTTCGGCCTTTACATGCCTTTTTTAAATAAGCAATGCATCCTGATGCAGTGACAGTGGGTTTTGGGCAATGCTTGATTATCCTATTTAGGTCTTCAATCTCAATAGATTTTATGAGAAGTTGGTCTCCAATAGTCATAAATGGTGTATGTGACGCGGTAGGGGCATCATAAGTAGCACCAGATCTGACAGTTTTGGCGCCAAGATCATCAGTTATTAAAGATTGATCTGCGGTTAATCTCTTTTTACTGGTGAGTTGGATTTTTAAAGGTGTTATTTGTTCTTTCTCTTCTTTTTCCTCATCCTCACTGGTTTCTGATTTGGGGAGATCCTCCTCATCTCGGCCAGATGGTGGGGCTGTGGGTTTTAAGACATGATGTCCGACAGCCATTAATTCAACATCTGTGAGTGAGGGATATACTGGACTATAGGGAGGAGGTGACAGATTTTTAAGGGTCTTATTACTCCTTAATTCTTCTATATTGTGTAATTTTGTTGTGACAGATTTTATCTTTCTCTGTTTCTTTGATAAGTTTGTGTCATGCCAGGAGGGGGCAATGATCAGCCATTGTTCTCCTCCTGCACGCATATATTTCATATCCCATTTGGGATCTGCTGTGTACCATGGCCAGGCTTCTTTGTCCTCAAGACAAAGACCTTTGACCATGTCCATAAAGAAGGGGTAATTAGATCCTTCTCTGGGAAAAGGGTTGGGACTTACTGTTTCTGTCCACCCTGCTAAATTGTCCACCCATGGATTAACTAAGAAGTAATCAGTGGATGAATTACGGGCTACATATTCCTTACATGTTTCACCTGGTAATGGGGGTGGATAATAATTTTTCTTACTATTCTTTGCACCCATATTTGGGTCCAAATGTGTTTCAGTATTTGCAATTATGAATGGGAGCGTGGAAAGTTCTTAATACTCAGATCAGGGGCGCCGTCTCAGTCAGGCAGGTCGGAACCTGTGGCAGCAGACTGTGAGGGTTGGTCTTTATCTGAATATCATATGAACTGTGTTCCCTTTAAGTACATCCCATTAATATTATACTTAAATACAGAATGTTAGTAAAACAACAGACCGTCTATGTGACAGTGGACAGAGTCTTGTTGTTATGTGAATACTGTATAGGAAGCCTCACATAGCGTTATCCTTAAAAATAAGGAAGCATAAGACCGCTAGTCTTTTGGCATACAGTAAACAATATTTTCCTGATGTTATTGTGCGTGAACTTACCAACCGCACTTACAATGTTTATACAGATATCAATTGTGTGTTCACTTACCAACCACACAAAGGATATTCATTTAGACGAACAATCTTAAACATGTAACAGATGAGAGACAGAAGAGAATGGCCATAAAGAGACGAGTGATCAAATTGAGGTCACTAAATCGGACCCCAGGTCCTGTCCATGTGTCCCAGACACAAATGTCAATGTTCAGATCCCAGATCTGTGTGCGCACATTGAAGTGAAGTCCCTGACTTCAGAAGTCCCAGACTTCGTAAAAGTGTTCTTCTGTTCCCGGAACAGAGATACACGGGTTCAGATTCAGACTGTCTGTAATCCCACAAAGACAAAGAAATAAGCCCTCTGTCAATTTGGGGACAGACTCTGAATCCCGGCTGCGAGCCCCCAGCTGTTGGGAGATGTAATTTTATCTCTCCTTTACCTGATAGACCTCAATGTGATGACTCCTTAGAATTCCGTGAGAGAGACCCTGTATAGGAATGATCAATAATCGAAGACCAAGTATGCAGGGTACAACTCTGCCTTTAATGTTACAGATTATAGGTATATATATCAGTAGACAAGAAAATGAACATTGAACTATACATTTAATTGGACCAAAAGTGGTGCATAGGGGTGGCTCTGACGTAGGGGGATACTGCATCAGCAGAACTACATGTTTGGTACACTTTTGTACTCAGCAAGAAGTTTGCACACTGGACAAATAGAGTTTGCACTCGATATAAAACAGGGATGGGAGGGGGGAGGTCAAGGAGCAGACAAAAGACAAAGAAGTTACACAACAGACGTTTAGGATATAATAAAGACAGCTATGTACACATAGAATCCTACATCCACATGGTTGAATAGCAGTCAGAATATATTTAGTTAAATACATACTGTAGATTTCTGTTAATTCAGAAATATTAGTAATTTCAGAAGTACACAGGGTTTGATGGCTTAGTCTAAATGAAGAGCAAATCATGTCTTTCTCTTTGTCCTATATTTTCCTATACACATCTTGCTGTGTCTGCCCAGCCTGATCACTTGCATGGGAATCCAATTACTCATAAGAGCTGGACTGTTCAGGCTTCCGGGGCTAGTAAATATGCCCATTAAGACACACGCATGCCTTGGCACTCCCAGAAAATGACACACCCCTGCTTTCTGGAACACTGCCAAGCCCCGCATCCTCCTGCTCCCATGTGGTTAGCATCTTAGGGGACAATGCATGCAATGACACAGGACCCCTTCTGCACATTGTTGTGTTTTTGAAAGGGGGTGATTCAATTGTTTGATGCACCTGACGTGTCTGCAGCTTGCGGGGCACTTTTTAGTTCTTTATTCACACTGATTGTATGCAGACAGACAGGTTTAGCCACATGAAATAACAAATCCCAACCCAATCACTATGTTAAAAGTATTTTTTGGGTGCCCAAACGGGTCACTTTTCTCCCATTTCCAGCTGTCTCATTTCCAGCTGTTTTGCAACAGACAAATGGGTGTTAACAATAGGAATGCATGTAAAAGACCCATGTACTGCAGACCGAAAAAAAGTAACAGAATGTGCACTCTGGAAGCCAGGTGCATGGCCACAGGAGCATTACAGTACCAATTTATCTGCATTCTTTATGCCGCCACATAAGGAGCTTTGCACCACTCTGAGTCAGACTCTGAGCTCTTAGTGATTCATGTTATTGAACAATGGTAATCCTTTCTAGCTGTATAATAATAGTAGAGTGTGTACAATATTACAGTAAGTGCCAGTGAATGTAGTGATCTTACTTGCTCTCGTTTCTGACATGTCATAAAGCAGGGTTTAAGCCCCAGTCCTCAAGTGCTCCCAACAGGTTATGTTGTCAGTACTTCTTTCATCATGCACGTGTGATTTCATTTAGTTCACACCTTCTCAAAGTCTGCCCTCAGGACCCCACATAGTGCATGTTTTTCACAGAATCAAGTGAAATAATAAGCTCAACCTGTAGATCTTTCAAAATGTCAGTCGGTACTGAGGGCACCTGTGCACCTGCCGGGTGACCAGGAAAATGGGAAATATGTGGGTCATGAGGACCGAGTTTGAGAACCACTGATTTAGTTTGCAGTTTCAATTATATCGCACCTGTTTGCAAAGACTGACATCCCTAGCACATGCCTTGTTTGAGGATACTTTAGAAACCTCTGTCCTGAAAAATAATCAGATCCTATACCATGGGTAGTGCAAGTCCACTTAGAGGGTCATATTTTCTAGAACATTTTTATGTGTACCCTCCCACATGTTTTTTTCCATTAAAGTTTTTTTATTGAAGGTATTATGCAGAAAAATCTGAAGTTACTAATCAACAAATACATGCGAGTCTCACAGTCAGTTATCTTGTTAGGCCCCTCCCACATGTTATTTAACAAAGTCCTTAGTTAAGTCAAAACATGACAGAAGACTAAGGTGACATTGGTGGTGTACTTAGCAACAGTCTCACATAGATGTGGATACAGTTTCATGCCTTTTATTGTATTATGTGTGCTGTTCAGTGAGCACGGTGTATACTGTATCTTGTGTGGGTCACTGTTTTGGTTTCCCATTAATAAAGCCCTTTGCCATAATTGAAATTTTGGAAGGAACATCCCATTCTATAATGCCCTTGCTTAGTGCATTATATGAAAGTTGCACTTGCTGTTCCTTTAAATGTCCCAGAATGCCTGCTTGTTAGCCACCATCTTCTTGCATCTCAAGCTCATTTGCTTTTGGCAAGTGACTTCTCTTTGATTAAGCTGTAACTCAATTAATGTTGTATAAAATAGTAAGAAAATTATATAGAACTGGCCCTAAGGGACAGAGCTGGGGGTGCTGACCAGGAGTATAATTTCCTGCAGCTGCTTAGTAAAGGGATAGTTAATCCCGTAGAGAAAACAGAAGACAAAAAAGTAGCAGCGCACAACTTTGAGAATGAATGACGAAAAATTTCAGTTGGAAAGAACTGGATCAATAAATTTAATGCACTTAATACAGTTTAAAAATTGCACCTTTGGGTTTCCGGTTCCGGCGCTGGAGGAAGCAGCAGCTCCCGAATAGGGCTCCCGGCGCTCCCCAGCCTAAAACCACTGCCGACCGTAGAAGACCCCGCTGGTCCCCCCTCCTAACCTGCCCGAGGGTACAGGCGCAGCCTGCCGCTACTAATAGCGCCGTCCGCCGCCGGGATCGCAGCACCACGGACCCCGCTGCCGCGTGACATCACAGCCTGCAGCAGCACGAGGCAGGAGACGCGCTCTCACTCTGAGAGACGCCGGCACTTCCCTCCCCGGCTGTTAACCATTCGCAGGCTGCCCCGGACCTCACCCACACCCTCCATAAGGCACCAAATTACGTGGGGACTCCAGAAGCCCCAGACCTGATCCCCAGGCACAAATCACCTCCACCAGTATAAGCAGCGCTGCAAGACCCCTGGCACCAGCAAGGCCACACAGACAAAGCATAAACGGAGCACCATTCCTGTCACAGGAAGTACAGGTGGAGGTAAGCTCATAACCCCCCTGACTCCTGCACCCAAACGACACAGCCTCCCCACCCACAAAATAAATCTGCCAGCAGTGTATAACCCTGCTGCAGCAGACACACAGCATCCCTTACCCACCCTAAGCAGCAAGATTTGGCCACACAGTCATCCCCTGCACAGCATAACCTCCCACCAGAGACACCTCAGGAGGTGAAAAACCACCCCAGCCTCCGAGCCCTGGCTGACCCTGGGACCCCCACCCCTACCATGAATAAAGGGCAGCAAGCACCCGCAGTTGAAGAAACCCCACGACACCGCTCGTCCAGCCGTCAGGCCAGAGACAAAATGGCGTCCGCGGGGGCACCCACTACCCACCCCAAACCCCAGAACACTGCAACCAGAGGTAGAAAGGGAGGAGAACCCCAGGACACCCCAATGGCTCCCGCACAGTTGGAAACCACTGAGCCTACCCCGCTATGGAACCCTACAGATGAGTCACCAACTGACCAGATGGATAACTCACCGTCATCATCACCTATTCTGAGGCGACAACTAACTCAAACTTCAAAATCACATGAAGGACCAGTTACTTATGCAGACATTGTGCAGGCCATCCAAGACACTATTGGCCCTATTATGGAGGCCCACGCTGGGAAAGTGACACAAGCAGTCCAAGACATGAAGTCACAATTTAAGCAAATTACAAAAAGGGTGGCCCACACAGAACACCTAGCCGGCGAGACATTTCAAGACGTCGCCACACTCAAAGCCCAACATGAAGCCATGCAGAAGTCACAATACCAAATGCAGGCAAAAATAGATGACCTGGAGAACCGTTCCAGAAGGAACAACCTCAGGGTGGTGGGTCTGCCCGAAGATGTAAAGGGACAGGCCCTCCTTACTTTCATACAGACTACTCTCCCGGAAATCCTATCAGTCACTGGGGAATGCACGGTGATCCACCTTGATGCTTCTTAGATATTTCTCCCCTGTATAACCACTGGAAAAGAGCCCAAAAATGAGACTCCTATCAGAAAGGGCATTCCAATCAAAGACTCAAAAACTATACTTATCCTAACAGATGAAGAATCACTCTCACCTCTCCCCCCCCCCCCCCCCCCCCCCCTCTTCCTCCCGGCTATACCCGCCAGAAGTCTATACTGGGGAAAGTAACCAGTATCGAAGAAAACTCTCCTAACTTTTGGTCCCCTGGTATAGCACTTGGCTACTTCTCACTTTATGGGAACTCCAAGTTGGGAGAACCCAAAATGACTATACTAAGTAGAGAGGACCAGCGAGGTTAAGATTATAATCTATGATAATCTCTGCTCCTTGCTGCTTTAAGCAGGAAGGTATTATAAATTGGTAGACCATAAGTTCACACCACTAAGGTGTCTGTTAATACCCGCTTGGTAAGGCTGAGGGAGCCAGGGTCTGCTGGTTCAGCCCCTTAGGCACAGGCCTATACTCACCTCATTCGTTACCAACCGGAAGTTGATAATGGAAAATAAGAAGGTTAGGTGCACCAGAAGCACCTGGTTTGTATTACTGCTACTGTTTTTTGTGGTTTATGTTGTATGTCCCCCCTCCTTCCCTCATGTTTTTCCCCAAAATCCCAAAAGATATCTAACATGGTTTTGTCCTCTCAGATACGCTTCAGCTACACCCTGTCGACCACAGATGTCCAGAGGCCGTCCCCATATGCTTATCCTGGTCAACCGTCCGCGAATCTGTGAGTTACCTTGTCCCCAGACTAAATAATGACTTCCCTGAAACTTGGAACACTTAATGTGGGGGGTTTCCACTCCCCCGCTAAAAGGAAAAAAATCCTGCTGTACCTTTCCAGAGTGGGGACTGAGGTAGCGTTCTTACAAGAAACACATTTAGTCCCAAAGGAGATACTTAAATTGAATACCTTAGGATGGCAGGTACTGTCGTCGGCTCCTTATAATTCCAAGGCTAGGGGAGTGGTCACCCTAATAAAGAAATCAATACCGACTGAGATTCATTCTTCTCGGTCCGATCCAGAGGGTAGATACACAATAACTGATGTGACCATACATTCCACTCGATATATTCTTGCCAATATCTACGCCCCTAACACCAACCAGAGCCAGTTTAACATAGATATGGTAAAGAGATTACTACCCTATGCACACCAGCAAATAGTCCTAGCAGGAGATTTTAATTTGACAAGTTCTGACACACTTGACAGGAATACCACTATACCCACTAGACGCCAAGTATCCAAATACGGTATACAGTATCTGTTAACCCAATTACATCTAGTGGATGTGTGGAGGGCGTGTCACCCGGTTGATCGGGAGTACACGTGTCTCTTGGCGGCACATGGTTCCCTATCCAGGATAGATTACGTGCTGATGTCTTCGACCCTATTCCCAAGGGTCCAGGACTCAGCACTGGAACCTATAACATTATCAGACCATGGGATCAGCTGGGTGGCGCTCGCGACATACATCGATAGAGGCCCTGTGCGACAATGGCGCTTCCCATCCCAACTAATTGATTCAGAAAATTTCCGTAATATGCTTGAGGCAACCTGGATGGATTACAAACATTCTAACACACAGGCAGAAGAAGACACTCCACTCCTATTCTGGCAGGCTTCTAAGCCGGTCCTCAGAGGCTCAATAATATCATACACCTCCAAACATAAAAAGGAATCCCAGAAGCTATATTTAGAATCTCAAGCTAAGTTAACTGAGTCATACCAGATATTCCAAAAATACCCCACAAGGACAAACAAAGCTCAATATGAAGAGCAAAAATCTCTCTTCGATATTTTACTGTCTAAAATGGAGTCTAAACTCACATTTCTCTCCCAGGCCAGGTTCCACAAACATGGCAATAGAGCGAGTAGACTTATGTCAAACCTATTGCGAGGCCAACACCCTCCTACTATTATACAAGCACTTCAGAAAACAGATGGCACAGTAGTACACTCTGGTGCACAAATAGCAGAAACTTTGCATTCCTTTTATGGAAAACTATACTCCCAGCCCCAAACAGACCTACAGGAAAAAGAAAAATTTTGGGACACTTTAACACATCCGACACTAAGTGTAGACTCCGCACACACACTGACAGCCCCAATAACAGAAAAAGAAGTACTAGCCACCATTAAAGCCCTTAAAACAGGAAAATCTCCAGGCCCCGACGGACTAACCAATGAATACTACAAACTTTTAGCCCCTAAGCTAATCAAGCCCCTATGCTCTCTTTATAATACAATACTACAGGGTACGCCCCCTCCACTATACTTCAACTCAGCTATCCTAAAAATCATACACAAACCAGGTCGAGACCCTCTCCTCCCGAGCTCCTATATATTTCCCTTCTAAACACCGACTATAAAATATTCACAAAGCTCTTAGCTGATAGACTCAAACTTAAACTACCTTCACTGGTCCACCCTGAGCAAACAGGATTTGTGTGGGGACGCCACTCAGTACTTAATGTACGGAAGGCCCTCACAGCAATGCAGTGGGTGGAGTCGGTTGGGACCACGAGTCCTCACGCCCTGCTTTCGTTGGACGCAGAAAAGGCGTTTGACCTAGTTGATTGGGACCACCTATTTAATACCATGAGACGATTTGGACTCCCGACCGACTTTATCCGTACAATCCAATTATTATATAATAACTCTACTTCCCAAATATTAACCAATAATTACTTATCAGCTTCCCTCTCAATATCAAGAGGGACAAGACAGGGGTGTCCCCTCTCGCCATTGCTTTTTGCTCTGGCGATAGAACCCCTGGCAGTGGCCCTGAGGACATCCCAAGACTTCCGAGGTATAATGATACATACATCGGAGGTCAAGATAAGCCTCTTCGCAGATGACATCTTATTGTTTATATCTGACCCCAATACTTCCATCCCTGCAATACAAGACATAATATTCCATTTCTCTCAGTTTTCAGGATTCAAAGTAAACTATGACAAATCTCGCCTACTACCCTTCCACTCCTCCCAAGATTTTTTTCTCCTCCCCCTCATTCACCTCACAATTTACGATATGCCACCCTACCCTAAAGTATTTAGGAGTCCTGATTCCTAACAAACTAGAAGACCTTTACACAGCTAACTTTCCCCACACATATTTAACAGTAGAAAAACAGCTAATGGGATGGATGACACTCCCTCTATCACTCGCGGGCAGAATAACAGTAATAAAGTCAGTAGCCTTCCCTAAACTTTCCTACCTACTACAGATGTTGCCCCTCAAGTTGAAAAAACTAGATCTCCAAAAGTTCAAGACACTATTTATTAAATTCACCTGGTCGGGCAAAAAGCCTTGCATCCCTTTTGACCGTCTTCGCCTTACAAAGCAAGATGGTGGTCTTGCTATGCCAGACATACAGGCCTTCTCACTAGCATCACATTTCAGATACATAACAGATTGGTTTATGGGCAGGGCTGAATATACGATCCCCACTCTGGAAGAACAGTTATTTCAACCATACTCTCCGGCAGCACTTCTTCATGCTCCGGTCAGAATGATCCCCAGGCAGATCAGGGAGTCAGTATTGTTTGGGGACACGTACAGATCGTGGAAGAAAATAAATAAGATACTGCATAGAAACCCTACTTCCTCCTCCTTCACCTCACTATGGGGAAACCCATTGTTCGTCCCCGGCGTGGACAATATGGAGTTTAAGGGTTGGAGAGATAAAGGAATTACCAATATCCGTAAACTCTTTGATCCAGGCGGCTCACTAATGCCATTTGCAAAGCTATCAGAAAAATATGGCATCCAAAACAGGCAATTTTACATGTACTTGCAAACCAGACATTTTGTTCAAACTTAGGTACACCCCATGGATAAAAGAGAAATTGCTGACCCCATAGACACACTACTTAGACCAGAATACGTGATGGGATATAAGATACGTTACCTTTATTCCTCATTGATCACAGCTGATGTGGAACGCCACCATAAGCAATTACATGAAAAGTGGCTAATAGATATTCCTGATCTTGCGGCTCCTCCCAAGTTGTTCAACAAACTCTCATATACGATGAAATATCTACAATCCATTTCCTTACAGGAAACACATATCAAATTCATCAATAGAGCATATATTGCCCCAGTCCAAAGAGCCCATTTTGTCTCTGAGGACACGGGGGAATGCTATAAGTGTCAAAAAACAAAAGCCACGTACTATCATAACTTTTGGGAGTGCCGTAAGGTCAGAAATTTTTGGGATAAACTAGTGGATTTTGTTAACCGAACGTACACTCTGAAACTACATAAAAAATCCACTGGCTTGTCTGTTCTTGCAATACCACACATGGGAATTAGGCCCTAAAAAACCGCAGATAATACCAATCCTTACGATTATATTAACTCTAGCAAAAAAATTAATACTACTACATTGGATCCATAGAAGAGCCCCCTCTATATTAGAATTAAAAAAAGCTATCCTCAATATATTGTTTTATGAAAGACAGAGTACTTTATCAGACTTAGAAAAGGGTGCCCCTCGGTTTTATAAGAAATGGGAGCTATATATCAGGAGTCTAGATCAGACTATGCAGGAACGCATACAGAAACTCTTTGAATCTACCTCCTGGTATCTCCTACGGCTATTAGCAGGAGAATAGAGCATAATGGTAATCTCAAAAAAAAAAAAAAAAAAAGGGAAAGTGATAAATTGTAAGACACTGAGGTGCGAAACCTGAAAACTGATTTTGAAAGGATACCCCCCCCCCCTAACTCTTCCCTCCCCCCCTTTTACCCCCTGTTGATTATATAGATGAGTATATATATATAAAAATAAGAGCTAAATGTTGATTGATGTTAAAGGTAGAAATATAGTCATTGGCATCCGCCATTATAATAATTAATCGTAGAAATATATTCTTCCTGCCGCAACTTATTGACCTAGAATTAACAACATGGACCAGGCGAGATATAGTGGAAGAGACGACATAAAATAGACTTTCAGACATGTACGATGTAATAGAAATAATAGCAGGCTCGCTATCCTTTGAGTTTATTTTAGTCTAGAATAAGTCTACCTGCAATTAATAATGCCATTAGGATCAGTTAGAAGAAAATCACACAAAAACATCAGAGGCATGTGAAATAATGAATACGAGTAAAATGGATCCACGGAGACTTATAGAGACATATTTAATGTTGTTATTTCTTGAAAATGCACGATGTTCACAGTATACACATCAATATTGTAAAATGTATAATTTGTTTATTTTGTATTTTCAAATAAAAAAAAAAAAAATTGTTTACCAAAAAAAAAAAAAAAATTGCACCTTTGATAAAGCCACCTGGTGTGGCGAAATGCGTCAGTAAAGCTGTCTGGACAACCCTTATTGCACACCTCCACCGGATAGTAGCCCGAACCAACCTCTGGGATCCCTCATTACACCAAAGGGACTTACCACCATCATTTACATTTGCAAGCAGCCATCAACCCCAAGCAAGGCACTACATCTATGGACTTGTGGACTGTATACAAACTTCATCACAGCCATCGGTAATTTGTGCCATCTTGGACCGATTAAGGACTGTTGGAGGATTTGCTGCAGTCCATATCTGCTAAGCAAATTCCTGTATCCACGGACCTGTGGACTGAATCCTATTGTCCCCTCACAGCCATCGGTAATTTGTGCCACTTTGGACCGATTAAGGACTGTTGGAGGACTCCCGTACCCTTACTAAGGGTGGTAACTATAATTCTCCCCTATTCTTTATCTCCCAGAGGTACAGTATAATAGGAACGGACTCTCCGGTGACTACTGGCATATTGGGCTGTCCTTTTATTGTTCTTACATGCTTTATGCAATTTTTAAACTGTATTAAGTGCATTCAATTTATTGATCCAATTCTTTCCAACTGAAGTTTTTCATCATTCATTCATTCTCAAAGTTGTGCGCTAGAAAACAAACATCCTATAAGACCTACCTTACCCGTCTCTCCCTTCACCAGAGAGCACAGTTAAATTTCTCTGTTATTACTTGCCTACTTGTCTGACGGCCATGCCCAACAGCTGTCCAAAAAGTGTGACTATGCATGACCAATATGTAGCCACAAGCTCACCACCTACAGCATCTTATTGATACTCCCGCTCACAACGATCTTGGCAGCAATTTTACAGTGATAAACCATTCAAGTATTATTCTGCATTCAGTGACGGAGATTGTGGGCCCAAGTGCAAAAATATAATTTGGACCCCAACCCAAGTTCACAATATGCAACATGACAGTGGGTGAGAGGGAGAGGCAGGGGGAGGCAGAGTGTGACAGGGAAAAGCAGTGGGTGACAGGGGCAGCAGTGGGCCCTTAGTCCTTAGGGGTCCCGGTGCACTGCACCTGCTACATCGATAGTTCCGCCTCTGGCTGCAATAATGGAGCCCACAAATAAACTTTAAACAAAATGTTTTGTTACTGGAACCGCAGCCTTCAAAATAAAAATATTCTACTGATAAAAATGCCATTCTTCCCAACATGTGAATGTTATTTGTCAATTACAAGGGTTTTGTTTTGTGTGTTTTTTTTTTTTTACTTAAATGAAGCTTGTCCTACTGTCTTTCATCTGGGTTTGATCTATTTTGAATTCTGGGCACTTTCTTCAAAAGGTTCAATAATCCTTATTTGAGTTGCCGGTTATGTTGTGTTCACCAAGTAGTGGATGCATTTTAGACGCACTGTGTCAGGCACAGGAAAAGAGCCACATAATCATGACCAGTTCATATTAAAAATAACAAAACTTTCAGACATTATTGTGATATCAATTTGTATTAAGCCATGATAAGAAATACAAGCAGTAGATTATTGGCTTTTTGGTGCATGCTCACGTCTTTTGCTTTTCCTTTTCTTACGCACTGCTCCCATTACTCTACGTATGTGTATTAAGCTTTGCAGCTGTGTTACAGGGCCTGATTCAGATCCGCACACTGCACCAATATTCAAACTTCTTCTCAAGTTGCGATGGGTCACATAAAGGCACACAGAACGAGCTGCACTGCCGCAAGACGCTGCAAGCGGGTATGCGATCTGTTGCAGACATGGCTTTGTCTGACTCTGAATCGGGCCCATAATAAACGCTACAGCCCAAACCATCACCCACTGCCATTGGGAATAAAAGGGAAGATCCTGCGGTACTGCTGTTTATGGTTCCTAATGGTATGCTCCCAGTCTGCACAAAGACGCAATGTTAATCTATATCAGCATTTCACTGCGGCTTATGACAATAACTACACCTCAGGAGTATTCTGTATTGACAGAATGGTCACCCACAGGCAGTATCGTTTAGCTAAAAGGTGTTTTTTTTTTTTTTTTTAATTCACTGGACCAAAATGTAACCTAATTTGCCTGCAAGATGCTAATGTGAAGTAATGTCATTTTTTTCCCTCTCTTCATGTCAATGCTGCCTACCTGCGATTTAATTGCAACTGCTTCTTAATGCAAGAACAAGCAGGTTGGTGTAATGGGTTTGCGCTCCATTTTCTAAGTAGTGTTATAGCTCCTCCTTGGTAGTCCTATGGCAGTGATGGCTAACCTTAACACTCCAGCTGTTGTTCGAACTACTCATCCCAGCATGCCCTGCTACAGTTTTACTATTTGGCCATGCTAAAACTGATGCAGGGCATTCTGTGATGTGTAGGTAAACAACAGCTGGAGTGTCAAGGTTAGCCATCACTGTCCTATGGTGATGACTCTCTGTCCCCAGTCTGACTCTGAGCAGACCTATTTCCTTCTATAGCCTCTTCAATTGCGTGCTCCTACACCTAGCGTCTGGTCTGCCTGTGACTCTCTAGAACACAAGAAAGCTGTACTTTTTGTCTTGGAAATGTAGTTTTTAAAATGAACTGATTCTGTCCGGTTCTTACACATCATCTTCACAACACCACCTTCTAATTTTAACATTCATTAAATAGAATTGATGGACCACTGTGGGATCTTGCTAAAATGGATTGAAATATTGAGAAAGCTGAAGGGGTAAGGCCGGCTTGTACTAACTGCACAGTAGTGGTTCATGGCTTGTGTGTGTGTGTGTGGGGCTGCTTTTGGCATATTGGATGAGTATACAGTCACTAGTTAATCCGTGCATCATAAATCTGGATATGTTTCCATAGGCAAGAAGAAGGTATCGCCAGATAAAATGGCAGAGATGCAAGCACGGATTGATGAGGAAAGGAAGGCTCTAGAGGCAAAGCTGGATATGGAAGAGGAAGAGCGGAATAAAGCCAGAGCAGAGCTGGAGAGGAGAGAGAAAGATCTCCTTAAAGCCCAGTAAGTAGCTAAAGTGCCACGCTATTAGCAGGCCATTCTAAAAGCCCATCAAAGTAAAATCATTGTTTCACATTTTGGTTCTGCGAGGCAATCTGGAAAACAGGCTTTGTCCAGAAATCATCATACATGACAATTTTTTTGCTTTTTAATGAAGGGACTTCTTAAAAACCTGAGCTGAGGTTTGACTTCCTGATATATGTAAGAGATAGTGTTCCCTCTAAGCTTCTTTTGCAGGGTGCCGCACCCTGCCCATTTTTTAAAACCTTTAAAATGCACCCTGTCGTTGTTGTGTGTGGCACTGTGCGCCCTTATTCTGCCCCCACCGCACTGACATGTCGCTGAGAACTTTCAGTGTGTGGCATCATGTGTAATGGGCATTATGGTGTGTTGTATAATGTGTAAGAGGCATTACAGTATGTGCCATAATGTGTAATTGTCATTACGACAGAATATGTCATATATAGAAATATAAAATGTGCCCTGCCCGATAGTCAGCACCCTGCCCTTAAAAAATCCTAGAGTGAACACTAAGGGAGATATTCAATCTCCCGCCGCCATTACCAACGGGGGAAATGGCGGCGGGGCCTCCACAGCATTGAACAGGGATCTCGGCAGAACGTGCCCGTATGGCCGGGAGTTGACAAGCTCCCAGGCGCAGCTCGCTGATCAGAAAATTTGAATTTGTTTGATCTAAACAATGTGACAATTCTTTTTGTCCATTTTCCTGGGCTTGTGAACAAATTGCTGATTGTCATCTGCTCCAATATAGTACCAAAAAGTTGGATGAAAATTGGTCTAGTGTATGGCCAGCATTACACTCACTCGTGTCCTAACAGAATGGCCCTTAAATATTTCAAAATGATTTACGGTCAGGGGTTTGTTGACTTTTTTTTTTTTTTTCACCAGTTCTAGAACACATTATTTTGCCTTCCCATAAAGAATGATGGGAAACGTTAGTCTGTACACCACATCATGTTTTGCTTCTCATTTTACTTTCAACTTCATTATTATACCAGTATTGGGTGGTATTCACTACTGATATCTGTACGGAGCCACTTTCACCCAATATAGTCTATTTGGCTAATCATTCACACATGTGATTTCCAACCCCACTAGCTTCCCGCCTGCTGCACATTGCTGGGGATCTTGCCAGGCAGTCATTTGTTAATGCAGAGAAAGTGTAATATACTGTATCTTGGCCCTTATTCTGGTTCACTCGCAAAGGAAAATTCCTTCTCAAATGGACAAAACCATGTGCACTGCAGGTGGGGCAGATGTAACTTTTGGAGCAGAATTAGATTTAGGTGCGGTTTTACTTCAAAGTGAGATCTATAATGCAGTGTAAAATAAATCAGCCAGTATTTACCCTTCACAGAAACAAAATAACTCACCTAAATCGAATTCTCTCTGCACATACTACAACCACCTCACCTTCTGTGCACATGGTTTTGTCCATTGGAGAAGGAATTTGCCTTTGCGAGTGAACCAGAATAAGGGCCCTTATTACAGAGAAATAGAGCAGCTTTTATCATAGGATGAAATTTCCCCTTGCGAAATGAATATCCAATCTCTTAAAAAGCCAAATTCTAAGTAAAACGTAATGTGGGCAGTTATTTCTTCATGTGAATTTTTTGCCTTATTTGTTTGAATGTGTTTAAATGTAAAACCAGTTATAATGCAATGCAAAGAGTCACACAGGTAGCAAAGAAATTATTGGGTGTGGTATAAGGTTCCGACAGTCGGGATCCCTACTGGCCAGGCTCAGACAGCATGGCGAGCGCAACAAAGCCCCTTGCGGGCTCGGTGGATTGCTACGCTTGCCACCTATTCTATTCTCCCTTTATGGGGACATGGACCCCCACGAGGGAGAATAGCTGGCGGCCGCCGGGAACCCGTCTGCCGGTGTTTTGACAGTCTGGATCCCGACGTCGGGTAAATGACTGTCTGGATCCTGACTGTCGGAACCCCGTCCTACACCCCAAATTATTAACATACGGGCAATGCTGCAATAGAACGTGTTCTCGTTTCATTCTCCACCCTTCATCCAAATGGCACTTACCTTGGAAATTATGTTTTACATAATACAGTAGTTACAGGGATTTCCTGTGGCCAACATGCTGACTGGGCACATGCAGAACAAGCACTGTATGATCAGTCAGCAGGTCAAAGATCAAGCTGTGTGGCGGCTGAAGAGCGATCTGATTGAATCCCTCTTTGTATCCATAGGAAGAAACATTCTTTTAGAACTAGTGCAATATGGAAATGGTGTTGGTTCTTGTGTTTTCGTAGTTTGCTGAATACTAGGTGGTCCTGTTAATGAATGGGCCCATTACTTGTGCAAAATCTAGCCATTCAACATGTGATTTAGGGGGTATTCAATGTCAAGGGCACGGCTGTTTAGCAAGCTCGACAGCTGTGCCCCTGTCCCGTTCTCGCTTTGCTCGACTTGAGCACAGCGGTCGGGATTCAATGTCCCGAGCTGCGAGAAAGGGGCGTGGCCGCGAGCTGAGGGCGGAAATAGACGAGCTCCGGCCGGGAGCTCGCCTATTTCCAGCTTTTCTCGGCAGAACGAGCCCGACAGCTTGTGATGTCGGGCTCGTTCTGCCGAGAACCCCTGTTCAATGCTGTCGGGGAAGACAGCATTGAATAGGGCCCCGCAGCCATCTCAACATACATACTGTATTACCAAACAGTGGTTACATTTCCTAAAACAGAGAGTCAGAAAACATAGTGACTGCAATTAATCCACCAGGTATAACATAGTTCAGCCTTTCCATATCCATCAATTAGTCTAGAAGAGAAGAAAACACTCAACAGGTTTCAGACCATGGGAAATTATGGTGGACGCAGCTCCATACATAAATACAACTGAAAACAGAGTATAAGTGTGTGGCTAGCTAGGTGGGCATCAGAAGGTCTAAAGATCCGGAACAAGTAAACAGGGACAAATTAATCAGATGTTTAAGATAAAGCTGTGAATTCTGTCAGAGGCCCCATACGTTGTCATACTTTAGATCACATTCACATTTGTTTTTTGGTATGCATAGAACATTCATGGCAAAGGGTGAGATTAATTACCGCAACCCAGGAGAAATGGGAGAACAGCTGAGAGCTCATCCAGGTACACAGTACACACACACAAGCCAAAGTAAGCGGATTATTTACATACAGATGAAGATCAGTAGAGAGTGACTCCCCCAATATCAACCACACAAAAACAGGGGAACTTGACTGGATCAGAAATACCTGTAGTACTAATACTAGAAGTCACAGCCTTCCAAAAAGATCCACCGAGGTCACTGCCACAACAGGTGACAGAAATTAGCCTCAGTCATTGAGCATTTAGGACAAGCAGCCGATGATGATGAGCCTCCAATCCGAAATAAACTATTTGGGGTCCAATAGACTCTATTGTAGGATAATAAATTTTAATTTGTTGGAACCCAGCGACATACCTAGGCAAGCTGATAATATAATCCCACTCTTTATCTTCAATTGCACGTAGATCATTCACCAAGTTTAGTGCACAGTTCACATCAATCGGGTACAGGAGAGAAAAAAGGTTGGGAACCGCTGTACTAGAGCATGGACAGGTGTGTTAGAGAGTTGCGAAGCTCGCCCCACTGCGCATTTACAGCATGACGAAGCTGAAGATAGCCGACAAATAATGTGTGGAAATACTGTTTGTATTTTTTTTTTTTTAAATAAAAGAAATGTTTTTTGGTGAAAAGTTTACTTCTGGGGCTTAATTGAAATTTGTCCTTATTTTTACAGACAAGAACATCAGTCCCTGCTTGAGAAACTGTCTGCTTTGGAGAAAAAAGTCATTGTTGGTGGGGTGGATTTACTGGCTAAGGCAGAAGAACAAGAGAAACTTTTGGACGAATCAAACCATGAGCTGGAAGAGCGCAGAAAGCGTGCAGAGAAACTTCGCAGGGAGCTACTAGAAAAGGAGGTTTGTAGGCTGAAGTGAATGTTTGGGTGCAGTGGTCAGGCAACAGATACAGCAAATAATCAAAGTGAGGACAACATTGTTACATTTCTTGCTGAGAAACAGGGAGAGGTGTGTCAGTCGCACAAGACCAATGATATGTTCGAGGACCCCCTTATTCAATATTGTGCTTGAGGTAATCTTCTTGGATGGAGGTGTGCAACCCTAGGACAATAGGTAATGATATATCGAAAATAGAGAAAGAATGTCCTATCAAATGGGTGCACCTAGTGACATCTAAAATTTAACTTTTAATAAAATGCTGCGAAATATCTTAAAATGGATAGAAGACAGACAACAATGAAAGTAGGAAATTACATATAATTAAAATAAAGGTGGCAAGCAGATCTGGGAGTTAGTTCTGGGCACCCTGTATTAATGGCTAGTAATCACACACTGTGGGTCTGCATGTGGGGATTAGCTATAGCCTGAAGTTCTCCGGCTGTCCGTCAGCCGCTGTCTGTGCTTGTAATGCACTGAGCGGTAAAGAAACCAGGGGTTAATACCCACAAAGAATTCAGCCTGTCTCTCGTTCTTCTAGCATCTGCGTTTAAACTGTATCCACATTGCTACCTGGACATCTGGAGGCTGTCTAGTGGGGATTTGATATAACCCTAACTAGCGGGTCTGAAGTTATCGGCCGCCCGTCAGCCATTGGTGCCTAATAATTACGCTCAATGAGGCAAATCAGTAGGTAGGTTATGCCGAAGACCATACCCGGTAATATCCACTACCCTAACAAGGGCTGTGGGATAAAGCCGGAGACAAACATAATCAGTAAATACATTTCTAATAAGAAAAATAATTAAAGTGTGAGAGCGCTGTATCTGCTTGCACACCACTAGCCGGCACGCGCTTCGCAGATCAGCTTGTTTTTGGCCCTGAAGAAGCTGATCTACGAATCGCGTGCCGGCTTGCAGGATGCAGTGTCCAATGATCTACATGAACATCAGTCATCTGTGTACCCTCGGGTACTCGGGATGGATGGGAAATTCAAGGTCGCAGCCACTTGCTTCAGCATGCCCAGAAAATGTGACAGACTCCCTTGGTTTCTGTAATATTTCCTGTCACCTATAAACGCTGCAAGCAACATTGAAGCATTGGCAGATCAAAAACATTGGAAATGAATGTAATGGTTTGCGTGTATCTCCAAATTAGTATATAATTTGTTTCAAATCTTTACTGTTTATTTAGTAACTTTGAACTGCCTCTAGCATGGATGGTGTAATGGTTAGCATTACTGCCCACAGCACTGAGGTCATGGGTTCCACCATGGCCCTAACTGTACGGAGTTTGTATATTCTCCCTGTACTTACATGGATTTACTGGTTTATTGGCTCCCAACAAAATTAAGCCTAGAATGAATGTGTGTGCGTGTATATGTGGTAGAGAATATAGGGCCTGAATCAGGCCTGGCTAGTGAACAGGTAAACGCTGCTCCGACGATCTGCCACCCAAATCCTCTCACTAGCATGCGATCAGATGTGTTCACTTACACATCTGCTCACATGTGGTCGCAAGGAGGAGAAGAAATCATTCGATGGTCGATCACTATCGAATGTTTTTTTCACGGTTCGTAAAGAAAAGTTCAGCCGAATTAGGGACTGCGACTGATGTTGTGACATCACCCACCCGCTCCAAGCAGACATAGGCATGCCTGCATTCGCAGGGCTATGCCCAGTGTTTCTATCCTGGAGCAAATGCACCAAGCAGGTATGAATAGATTGTAAGCTTCACTGGGGCAGGGACTGATGTGAATGCTCAAATATTCTCTGTAAAACGCTGCGGAATGTGTGTGCGCTATATAAATATCTGGTAATAAATAATTCTATCCTACTACCCACAGCAAGAGCGGTTGGATATTGAGGAGAAGTACACTAGCTTACAGGAGGAAGCGCAGGGTAAAACCAAAAAGCTGAAGAAAGTTTGGACAATGTTAATGGCAGCAAAGTCTGAGGTTTGTATACTACGTCCCTTGTATTACACCTTTTATAATATAATAAAATTGAGTATTTGTTATCTCTATAATAGCTATTATTTACTTTAATGGTTCATATTGTTGACTTCTAATGACTATTTGCCTGCAATCCCCCACTGTATATGTATTTACAGCTACCGTAGATAAGTGTTTTCCTGGTAGCATTGCATGCTTTAGCTTCATGGCAATAACCATACTTAGAATGACTACACTGAGGGCCAAATGTATCCTGAATTCTGATTCTGTGGGGGGAATTTAGTAAGATGGGAGTTCTATTTCAGATGGGATGATGCCATGGGCAACCAATCTGATTATACTTCTTATATGTTTAGCACATTGTAGAAGATAATAGATAGGTTGATTTGGTTGCCCATAGTGACATCCCATTTGGTTGCCCATAGTGACATCCCATCTGAACTCCCATCTTAGTATTTTCCCCCCTGTGTGTTTGAAGAGAATTCTTTGACTGTTCTCCTCGTGGTGACCTAGACGTATTGAATCTGCACTCATGGGGTGTTTTCTGAAAAAGTTGCTTTGAACATGTAACATTTAATATACTAAAGGTATTATATGGTACATTTTATATCTTGAACAGGCTTTATCACATGTGACTTTAACCTCTATGGGACCGTATTTGCTATCTTTATTAGGAACGCAAAGACTGACTGCTGCACTGTAGAGCCAGCGGAGTAATAGCTTTTATGGCTTTTTCTATTAATATGGAAAATGAAGTGCTGTCAGTGCCTGACGTTCCGCAGTTTCACTGTAGGAAGTGGCTGTCACACTTCTCTTAGTGCAGGTGGCTGCTGATTCTCCACTCTCTTGTCTCATCATGCATTGCCACACTCTGACACGCTGATTGTAATTCCACAATAGCAGGAGAGGCCCAGGTTGGTTACCACTAATCTGTTGTATATTTGCACCTATTAGATGGCTGACCTACAACAGGAACACCAAAGGGAAATAGAGGGGTTATTGGAGAACATCAGACAACTGAGTCGGGAACTTCGACTTCAGATGATCATCATTGATAGTTTTATTCCTCAAGAATATCAGGTAACGCAAGACCCTTTATAATATTATTCTTCAGGTTTTATGCTTTGCTGATCTATCCTAGAGCACAGGGCTTGATCACTACAGAGAACCATGAGGTAGTCCTTATTAGATCTCATCAGAGCTACAGATATTTGAGCAAAACTGATTTTTGGGGAACTGGCTTTTTGGTGCAAAGGAGCCAAACACTCCCTGCAGCTGTAATGATTTGCTAGAACTACAATGCTTGCAAATGTGACCAGCTTAACCCCTTTACACCAAGTGATGTGTAGAAATGTCAGAGCAGAGATGCTGGGATTGCTCTCATGCAAGGACTGCCTCGGGGTCCATATGGATGACCGATGGTCAGAATACTGACACCAGCATCCCTGAGGAGGGGATTCTGACAGGGGTTAGGCCCTTCTGAGTGATATCTTTTAAAATAATTGGAGTTTTGAGTAATTTAAAATTGGACATACTCCTCATGGCTTTATTAGAAACATGCATGTGTCCCTAATATGTCTGGAACACATTGATTAAAAGTATATATATTTAATACGCTGTTATCTAAAGCAGTGGTTCTCAACCTCCGTCATTAGGACCCCACACAGTGCATGTTTTCCAGGTCTCCACGCAGAATCACAGGTGACCTAATTAGCTCCACCTGTGATCTTTTACCTATGGGCAGTCCTGCTTCCCATAGGTAAAAACTGCCACGGTCTGGGAGTATATAGCCACGGGCCAGACAGAAAATATGCAAATAAATTGCAAAACTTTCACAGATCGCTATCCCCGCACAGATACATACGCACCATCAAAAGGGTTTTACAGTCTGTGAGAATCTGAGTAGCTCTGAGGCTTCCATTTATCTGCCTCTTAGTTTGATTAAGGCCAGCGCTGATGTCCAAGACCCTCCTTGAAAACACCTGGGCACGCCCGTGTTTTTTCTGATACTCACAGAACACTCCAAGTTTCCACCCCCTAACACTGGCTTCCTGTCAGTCAAAGTGCAAGGGGGGGATTGTGTTTACAATCCATACGCATTTATAGACGCTGTTCACCCTCGCGCATGCGCAACGTGTACGGTATGCATGTGCAGTCATTTGATAAACACTCAATCTGTATATTCACTGACTAGTTTATCCATGCTGAATTACGCCCATGGGGCCTTATTTAGATCTGATCGCAGTACTAATTTGTTCTCAAAATGGGCGAAACCATGTGCACTGCAGGTGGGGCAGATGTAACATGTGCAGAGAGAGTTAAATTTGGGTGGGGTGAGTTGAAACTGAAATCTAAATTGCAGTGTAAAAATAAAGCAGCCAGTATTTACCCTGCACAGAAACAAAATAACTCACACAAATGTAACTCTCTCTATACATGTTACATCTGCCCCACCTGCAGTGCACATGGTTTTGCCCATATTGAGAACAAATTAGTACTGAGCTCAGATCTGAATAAGGGCCATAGTCATGAAATTGGGCCTAGTCATACACCGCCACCAGTCCTGAATGGTTTAAATCATTTATTGCAATGTTTGTTCTAGAAATGTTGTGTCCTGTCTATGTGTAACAATTACTGATCATATGGGGGACCGTAGTAGCCCACCTGTGTGATTATGTTAGTAAGGACAGAGGTGCATGTGACTGAGCAAGTGCTGTAATGTGAGGATGGGAATGGCGGCGTGCAGGAGACCATAGTTACAGCTGCTGGAAGGAGGAAGGCCCCAACACAGGATATCAACTACATAAAACACATGTCTATATTACACACAACGTAACTGTTATACATGTGTCCCTGTCTGAGTAGGAAGGCTGTATTACATACAATTGCTAAATGTCTGTGTATAACCTGCTTTCTCTTATTTATTTTAAGGACATGATTGAAAATTATGTCCACTGGAATGAAGATATTGGAGAATGGCAGCTGGTATGACATTTGTAACATCATTTGTATTAATAACTGTTTGTGATGCGAAGTACATGTAACCCATGCATCTTTCTTTTTCTTTGTAAGAAATGTGTAGCCTACACTGGAAACAACATGAGAAAGCAAACGCCTGTGCCAGACAAGAAGGAGAAGGATGTAAGATGATTGTTATGTGTGGAGCCGTTTGTTTTGTGTGCAACATAGCAGAAAGTAATAGGGCGACATGTTGGTTTTGTATGAAACATGGATTCTGTTCTAAAGCAGCCACAATTGGTGTCACATGGATCAGAGTAATGTTCTGTATACGTTCCGAGCACATTCCGCATCTGGCTGCATGGAGAGATCTGAGCTATATTTTGCATGGACAAGTGCCTCCAAGATCAACACAATTGTATCTCTAGACCTAAAGCTAATATGCAGTTTGGCCATATTTTCCTTATGTGTAAAAGGCAAGTTATGGGAAGCTTCCCAGAGTTTGTATAGATGGCTTTGCTAATAGAAGTCTATGAGCATAGGTGTGAAGAGAACAGAGTTGTTGTTTTTTTAAGGAAAAGGGGTTTAAGAGTTAGGATAAGGGTGGAGTTAGTCTTTTATAAACATACTAAATAAAATAATAGTCTATGTGACTGGTTATAGTTTTAAATTCAGTAATTTTTATTGTTTTTACAATAATAGAGCCCCCAAATAGGCAGACACGTCGACTGGTTATAGTTTTATTCTAGGGTAACTTGCATGAAGGTTAGGCTTTTCTTCTGGTCTGAAATGTGATTGTTTTTGGCTTGCTTTTCCCACAGCCTTTTGAAGTGGACTTGTCCCACGTGTATTTGGCTTATACCGAGGAGAGCCTACGTCAGTCCTTAATGAAGCTGGAGAGACCAAGAACATCTAAAGGAAAATCAAGACCTAAAACTGGCAGAAGGTGTGTGTGAGGGAAAGGGACTATGGGCCTGATTCAGGTCTGATCGCTGGGCTGCGAATGTTTCTAGCCCAGTATTCAGGTAAACGCTGCCCCGCCACAGACTTCTTACACGGCTGCTTATACGTTCAGAACCGTGCACACAGGTGAAAACCATTCACAATCACTCACCATTGAATGGTTTTCCCCTCTGTTCGCAGTCACCGAGTAAGACTTTACTTACTCGGAGCTGCGATCACCTAACTCCGAAAAGCCGATCCCATCTGCGTTTTTAGGCGACACTCCCAGAAAATGCTGGAGTGCCTATTTTACAGCTTAAAAAGGAGGGGGTGGGAAAAATGTAAAATAAATAAGTAAAAATAAATAAGGTAAAAATAAAGTCTCCCTGCACAGTATGCACTGGTGTAAAAAAAAGTCTCTCTCTGCACAGTATGCACTGAGACTGAAGTTCTTTGTTTATTTCCTGCCTGTGCCTGGTGAGATCACAAGGGAGATAGCCTATCACCCTCTGTGACCTGCTCATGACTTGTAAATACCGTTTCCGAGCCATTCACGCTACACACTGAAACGGGTAGGGCCGTGTTTTTAACCTGTTTTGAATTACTGTTATTCTAAAACCGGTAAATTTACTCTGGACCTTTCACATTACAGCTAGAACAGTTTTAAACCCCTTCAGAATCGGCAATATACCGTGTTTTAGCTGTAATGTGAAAGGGGTATAATACAGTATCTCCTCAGGTTACATTTTTATTTTTGGTAATTAACCTTTTTGCAGTCCAAATTTTTTTTTCCATTCAAACAGTCTGGTCTAAATGGTTAAATTAATTGTAATTTTTTTAATTTTATTCAAAAATGGCCTACAGTACATTGAATGTTGAACGATGTTAATGGTCTTATGTTAAAGTGGCTCACCATTGGATCTGTTACTAGCACTAGGACTCTTAAGCCTGACTAGATGTTTGTCCTGAGAGAGTAAATGGAACAACAACAGTGGGAACCCACCTGCTGCTGTTTTAGATAACCAACAAGATTAACCAGAATACAGGCTTAAAATGATACAGGAAAGTTATAAAAAAATCTCAGCTTATTTTGACTTATTTGCCATAAATGATACAGTACTATACGTAGACGCAGCATGCAAAGTACAGTGACCAGACATAATTGGTCAAACCGTGTAATTAACCAGCAACAGACAGAACTGTACTTAGAGCCTAATTCAGACCTGTTCGCTAGACTGCGTACACTCGCAGCCTAGCAAACAGGTCAGCGCCACCTGTATCCCCTCACTTCCATGCATGAGAACACATCCCCTCGAATGGGGCCAAAGGGGGGAGAAATCATTAGATGGTCACCGACCATCAAATGATTTATCTCCCCTTCGGAAATAAGAGTCAGTCTAAACTGACTTTTATTTCCGCCGCTGGTCGCCAAGAATGGGGCAGGCGCTGCCGTCATGTGACGTCTGCTGTCCGCTCCGAGCAGGCAGCACCACACCTGCTTTCCCAGGGGAACACCCAGCGTTTTTGTGAGGGGGGGGGCATAAAACACTGGGCGTTCCCCTGGCGCTGCCCCTTGCCCATACAAATGCCTTGGCGAGTGTGATACTCACTGAAGGTGTTCACACAGGGGGTCTGAACATGCAAAGATCCCCTACAATAGAAAACAGGGCCAAATTTTGACACGTACATATGGCTCTGAATCAGCCCCTTAATGCACATTTGCCTAGATCCTATGTAGAAATGTGATTTTATATTGAATGTTTTGGAGGCTCCATTCATTTGAATGCATTCTCCGTGCTCTGCTCCTTGGTACAGATTCCAATACACAGTGCAGTGTGATTCCCCTTCCTTACATGTGATTTATTAATGTTCTGCTTTTTCCTTTCAATAGGAAGCGTTCAGCAAAACCAGACGCCGTAATTGACTCCTTACTGCAGTAGCGATTTACTATATTGGACTGTGAAGAACTTTCTGTGTTGGTGTAGTAACAGCCTAAAACTGACTTGTGTATTGCAGTGTACAAGGCTTTATGGCAGATTCAAGGCAAACCATTTTAAGGCTGTGTAGGATATTTAATGTTTTGCAGAAAGACGGTTGTACTTTTATAATATCCTGTCTTGCTATGCTATCGTGAAATGTCTCAGCTGTCATAAGAAGTGCTCTATGGCTTTTCAAGGTTCCGTTTGCTGACAGCTGATGTTCCCATCTTTCATCTTGCCGGCTACAATTAATCTTTCAAATAGAATTCCTTTTAATCAAGTTCTACTGTATTCTGCTATGTGCAAGCCTGTTGTAAACATGCATTGGCTCTAGGTATAGCTCATAGGGACAGATATGTGGAGCTGAGTTTGAGAAACCCTGACCTACACATAATAGGCATCTAACAAAGCCAGTTGTGTTAAGTAAACCGGTTGTGAGGCTCCAGTCATTGTGACATTCCCAGAAAGTTACTTCCTATCGCTACACATTTATTGTCATCTAAATGTGTTCTGTTCTCTTACCAATACTGTATTGGCCCTCATTCAGCATGAGTAATTCGAATTTTTGCAAAATAACAACTCCCGACGTTATGCTGTGTGTGCGGTTGGTTGGGTGTTTGCACGCAGCACTGGGCAAGGTGAGATGTCATGCAGCTGTGGTCTGTCTCCGCCCTGCAAATGCTTGGTCACCACCCCCCATCACTCCGCTGACCGATGTTGCAGTTCACCGCCTCCAGTGCGTGCATGGGCAGATCTGCTAAAATCCCGGTCTGCTCTTTTTGCAGATATGCATCCACTACTGAATTAGCCCCAATATACCATAATTGACAGATTTGATGTTTCTGTGCCTATGTGGACATTTTAGCCTTACAATGTTACTGAAATCACATTGCAATGAAAATCTAGTATCTTCCTTAAATCTGTTGAGAAAAGATTTTTTTTGTATTGTAAAATATTAGATTTATGTCACTTTGCAGTGATAAAGTGATTTGTGGCTTCTTTCTAATGCCCGGTACACACAGGGACGATGGTGCTCGTGAGCGAGTCGTCACAGGAACGTATGACCCGCTCATGAGCTGACGGCGCCGCTGACACCCCGCGAAAATGCAGCTGATGTTATCGCGATCCGATCACGACCCCCACCCACTGCAATGGTCGGTTCTGAGATCCTACCTGCAGCAGGTAGGATCTCAGAAAAGACCGACCGACCCGCAGGGCCGCGCATCGGATCGGGATCGCATCAAAAGGCCACTGAAATGGCCCAAAACATGGCCAATTTACATACAATCGGTCGAGATTGTATCTAAATTGACTCGTTTTGGGCCATATCATCCTGGTGTGTACACCACATGTGTTCATATTGAGAAGAACATGTGACCTCATGAATTTCTGTTACTAAGAGTTTTGTTTCTGTTACTTGATGACAAATATTAATTCATAAAAATTACTAGTAGGAATGTACACAACACTGTCTGACTGCTCCCTCCACAGCATCAGTCGCAGGCTCTTTGGGAATGAAAATCTGTGTGGACCTGCCCTTGTGTGTTATGTTTTGTACATTGTAACTAATAACATAATTGATTCCTCACTTTGCAGAACAGTGGTTTTCAAACTTTTTTTAAGTTGAGCTTAAAAAGTTTTATTTCAAGGAGCAATAAATATAAATATACCCCAAAGAGCCACCTGTGTCCATTCAGATGACCTGTGTGTTCACAGCAGCATACCCTTCAGGAGACGATGATCGAAGACTAAAATGATCCCATGCTTCCACCAGACCCAACTGTTTAATATATACACACACACCACTGAATTGCAGCATGCACTTGTTAAAAGATTATGGGTGAGATGTACTAAGCTTGAAAAGTGATAAAATGGAGAATAAAAAACACCAGCCAATCAGCTACTACCTGACATTTTTCAAACACCGCCTGTCAGATGACAGGTAGGAGCTGATTGGCTGGCTGTTTATCATTCTCCATTTTATGACTTTTCAAGCTTAGTACATCTGGCCCTATATCACCAATAGAATGTTATTTTACACTTGCATTATAGAAAACAACACAGCGTAATCCTCAATATCCTTACACCTTTTCATATTTTATTTATTATATGTATATTTGTGTGTATACTTTATGCCCTGATGTACAGTGTTTTTTTAATTGTATTTTTATTTTTGTGAATATAGCTTAAATCAGATAGTGGACTGTCTTTGTCTTGTACGGTATACTAAAAAAAATTCACAACTGTCTTTGCATACTGATTTTAAATAAGGAAATGTCAGAATTCCTGAAGTTCAGGAATTTAGTAATGTGTAATCAAAATGTTAGCGGGCAGCATGGCTGCCTGGCCCAGGGTCAGCTGTAAAGGTCCATACTCACCGGGTGATTTTGAGCTGAAAGCAGCTCATTTTTGCCGTTTGTGTATGGCCCGGCGATAAGCGCTGATGTGCCTCCTGCAACTTGAACCACTTATGTCCTTAAAAGAGAACCAACATTTCAAAATATGTGTAGATGTAGCAGATACAGAGACTGCGGGTATTACTATACTCAGTATCTTAAAGCTAGCCAGTCTGGGGCTGACATTTCATAGGACAGTGTGTGCTTAGCTTCCCAGTAGCTTCCTTAGGTCAGAACGCGGGAAGCGGTGCCCATTGTGCCATATTTTAACTGAACTATGTAGCATGCAGTCATTAATATTGGGATACTAGCGGTAAGCAGTTTTCTTGTGCACACATTAGTGTTTGTACTATTAGAGTAGGGATTGGTTGAAATTGATCCATACATAGTAGTCCAAGGAGACCTATCACTATAACTGTACTACAGTCTTATTATTTGGTAAGGGGACGGTAACCTTTATTTCATTTACTATTACTGCTATAAGGCAGCATGGTCCATTCGGAACTGTTTCCTGTGTAAGTCTGACTCTCTTTACAATAAACTCTACATGTATTCTGATACTAGGTGTATGTTGTTGTTTTTTTCTATTATACTTGCTTTTACATGTTGTTGAGTTACATTGCATGCGACTTCTCCCCTCAGTCAACTGATTTCTAGTTTGCTCGGTCCCCCGCGTGTTCGCATGGGGGACCGACGTTGAGCTCTGCACATGTGCAGGGCTTCTGGGTGGGCGCCTTCACCGACCTGCATAGTTGGCATGGCGCTTGCACAGTGATGGGGGCGGTGACTGTGCTGAGACATGGGAACACCTAGCGTTTCATGGGCGTTCTCTTGCACATACGGCTGTGACGCAGTGTGTCCTGGGTAGGCGGCTAATGTCACAGGGCGTTAGCCACCTGCCATGGTCCAGAGCCAGCAAATGTAAGTCAGTCTCCAAAGTCTTATATTTGTGAGCCAAGAAGAAATCATTCGATGGGTGCTGACCATCGAATTATTCTGCTGAGCAAGCACATGCGAGGTGATGTGTTTTCATTACACACCCCCTCACATTGTTGCGAGGGGATATGGCGGGGGGGCACTCTGGGACTTAGTAAGCAACGAAGATTGCAACTTAACATGTCTGATCAGGCCTATAGTGTACAGAGGCTTTACTCCAGTAATGAAGGTATAACTGCACATTCTCCCTTTTACCAAATGTACAAACGAATTGCATTATGGAGATGTATTCTGTTTCATGCATCTGGATGTGAAAGTTCATCATGGAATAAGAGATTGAAATTCCTCCTCAATTACTGTTAACTCCTACACTTCAGATCATCTGACTGAAATATCTGTTTGATTTCCAAGCATGTCTGTATTTCCCCTTGCTCTATGATGCAGATTTGATGGTACTACACTAGCCTGATTGTTATCATGTATATCTCTATCTATATGGTTTCCTTTTATCAGCTGACAGATAAGCTCACATGGTCCTAGTCATCTTAATATGTGCTCAGTGGAAAACGCAGGATTTTTAGAGGGGGGTTTCCAAATGTAATTAAAAATCTTCCACTCTGCAGCGCATTGGAGTAAGTACGGAAGTCTGGGGGAGCGGTAACAGCCCTGATCATTAGTATTTTTATACACTGGATACTGTATGGAATACAGTATTAATATTTATCAGTACAGATTGTCTATAATATGGGCTGTTTCACACATTTAAATAAGATAAGTGGTCAGGAAAAGGTTAAACATATAATAAATAAATACACAAACATAATAAACCCAGTACTGCAAGCTCAAAGCTCACAATCTCTCACTTCAGGGTCCTGTCTCTTCCTCCTGGCAGCTGCTCTCTGGTCAATTGCAATGTTTGAGGGCTCAGATCCATATATACAATAGAGTGGAAGAAAGGGCTGGTACACTAGAGAGCTCTGCTCTGGCCCTTACATTGCATGACGTGGTGGCAGCTCTATTGATCATATTATATACCGGTGCTATTGTTGTCTTAATTTATGGCACTTTTCAAAAAGGGGGGGGGGGGTTCTGGTGATCGGAACCCCCCCCCCCCCCCCCCTTCCTGCATTTGCCTATGGAGCTACAATATATTTTTAGTCTGAATAGGGCGGATACATTTGCTGGAGGTGGTTTTCTCTATAAGTGACTTTTTGGTACTTATGTAGTATCTGGGCGTCCGATTTAGAAATCGCATCGCATCGCATGCGACCAAATCGTATGTGATGCGATGGTCAAGATTTGGGGGAAATGAACAGGACCTTCTTAACATTAAATCCTATGCAAAATCGCATCGCATCGCATCTGATTGTATGCCTTAAGGTAAGGCATACAATCACAAAATCGGACACCCAGATACTACATAAGTACCGACTTTTTCTCTGAACTGTATTAAAAACAAGCAATGAGGACATCTGACCACAAGCGGCATCTGTTCAGCCAGGTGCACACTAGACAATGGGCCTGATTCTGGTTGACTCGGTAAGCTGCAAAGATCACAGCTTACTGAGCCCTAGAGTGCCCGCCCCAGCACACTTCATAGCATGTGTCGTCCCCCCCTTCGGCACACTTTGTCCCGCCTACATTTGCATGGGAACGCTCAGCGTTATCATGGGAATGCCCATGAAACGCTGGACCTTCCCATGTCCCATCACTGCCCCGCCTGTCCTCCTTTCTCCCTGCTGCGAACAGCATGGCAACAGTGTACACCGCCACAGCCATTTGCAGTTGGGGTTTGCGCATGCGCAAACCCCGACTATCAGGACAGGGGCCGATTTTTTTTTGGTTCATTGCAAATGAACCAGAATTGGCCCCAATATGTAAAACACATTTGCCAATAATTACACATCATTACAATAAATTCTTAGAATCGTGTAAAACGTGAAAACCGGGTCGCTAGCATAGGCGAAACTAGAAAGTTGCCAATGAGCGGTCCAAGTTTCAAATTTCAGATTTTTTTAAACTAATAAATTGCGCTCACCCACACAAAAAAGGGGGGTCTCAATGCATGGGTTGCCCTGCTACTGCATATAATAATGTCAGGGTCCAGTTAGCTAAATTGATGCCCGAGTGTTGTTAAAGGTGGACTTGGAGGGAGACTGGGAACAAGGCAGTTCCCAATGTATATCGGGGCTTTGGACTGCTTAGGACTACCCTCAGGGTCTCTGCACCCAGCTTGGCTCCATGTGCACAGTCCTTGCTCTATGGGGATACCACAATCAGTGGGGTTGGCACACCAGCTTAAACCTTAGCCCCATCCCTCCTTCGCTGCTCTGTTAAGGTACTTCAGGGTTCTTCTGGGTAGAGCTCTCCGTCCTAATGGTGCTTGACCCCATAGGCATGTGGGTATATTAAAGAAAATGGACTGGTCTCAATAAAAGTGCATTTAATACAATGAAATAAAAAAATCAGCTACAGTGTGGCCACATTGGCCAATAGCCACAAAAACAGTGAAGGGAATAAATGAAAACAATAGCACTCACTTCTCTGCCAACATGTTTCGGCGGTCACAGCCGCCTTTCTCAAGATCCTTGAGAAAGCAGCATGGGTGCCAAGACTTATGTGGGTTATAGGGTCGACACAATTAAGGTTGACAGTCAATAGGTGCACACAAGCCACAGTATCACACTGACTTTTTGGATAAGGGATTTTAGCAGATTTCTGAATATATTTTTTTCTATACTTATTGTTCCCCTGACGGTGCCCCGATGTCCACAGTGACCCCTGGCATCCACAGTGGCCATCATGATCCTCTTCAATGCCCTCCCTGGTCCCAGGGATGCATTGTGCAGGTGCTCCAGTGACAACTCCAGTGACTCATGTCAACCTTTTTTATTTCGACTTTTGCTTGTTTGAACCCTTTGACCCTGTCGACATAATGCATGTCGTTATTTTCTCATGTGTCAACCTAAAGTTGTTGATCTATATGGTCCAGCACACTTATACGGTATCCATATCGACCTGTGCGGAAAAAACGATCTTTTTCATGTTGACCTTTTCCATGTCTACCTCCTAACCATGTCACCCCAATGCATTATGACCTTTTTAATACGTTGACTTTTGCCTGTCAGCCAATAGCGGTATTGGTTGACAGGCAAAAGTCAACGTATTAAAAAGGTCATAATGCATTGGGGTGACATGGTTAGGAGGTAGACATGGAAAAGGTCAACATGAAAAAGATCGCTTTTTCCACACAGGTCGATATGGATACCGTATAAGTGTGCTGCACCATATAGATCAACAACTTTAGGTTGACACATGAGAAAATAACGACATGCATTATGTCGACAGGGTCAAAGGGTTCAAACAAGCAAAAGTCGAAATAAAAAAGGTTGACATGAGTCACTGGAGTTGTCACTGGAGCACCTGCACAATGCATCCCTGGGACCAGGGAGGGCATTGAAGAGGATCATGATGGCCACTGTGGATGCCAGGGGTCACTGTGGACATCGGGGCACCGTCAGGGGAACAATAAGTATAGAAAAAAATATATTCAGAAATCCGCTAAAATCCCTTATCCAAAAAGTCAGTGTGATACTGTGGCTTGTGTGCATTCAAATATCTGAAGGATGAGCTTTGTAGTTTCTTACAATATATAGCCAATAACAGATAACAGGCCTTTTCTGATTGGCTTCCTGGTTAATAACTTGTCAAATGATGAATTATGATTATGGGCCTAATTCATGTTTGTATGCGTATGAAATTGCAATTTACTAGGCTATGGAGCCGCTAATGTTAACAAGTGAAGCTGCCTCCCAGGAATAAAAAGACACCCATGGGAGCCATTGTAAACTCATTCGTCATTGCGTACACATTCGCAGCCCATACACAATAAAGCAGAACATCGAGGTTGGCTGTGGCTACACAGACTGGATCAGACAGTAGTAAAGCTGACGCCATGTTATTTTGTATACATGATCACAGACTGGACGGCAGATATCCCCCTTAAACATGTCATGACACACTTTTGTGTTCTAACCACTCCCTGTAACTCCCCATGAACACTTCCAATGGTCACTTCCTGTCAATGGTGTTTTGCATCAATTCTTCATTGCGAGCGATCTCACAGCACATTCGCAGTCTGACAATAATTGGCCAGACTGAACATCGCCAATTGAGCCCGATTCAGACCTGATCAAACTGCTGAAAATTTGTAGCCAGCATTCAGTTAAGCCGCCACCGCGCTAATGTGAAACCCTGGCTTGCGAATCAATGTGCACACTGTGAGAATGGATGTGTACAGCTATACATCTATGCCAGGGATGGGGAACCTTCAGCCCTCCAGCTGTTGTGGAACTACACATCCCAGCATACCTTGCAACAGTTTTAGCATTGCCAACTAGCAAAACTGTAGCAGGGCATGCTGGGATGTCTAGTTCGACAACAGCAGGAGGGCCGAAGGTTCCCCATTCCTGATCTATGCCAATATGTCCAAAACCCTTTGTAACAGGCTCAACATGTGATGATTTTTACACTGGCCGCAACTCATTGTTTCTGGCACGCCTGCGTTTTTCTTAGCACTCCCACTAAACAGCGGTCTCCACCGCAGACGCCTACTTCCTGTCAATCAGCTTGCGAATGGCGGGAGCATAGAAACAGTTGCAGGTGTTCGCAGGATGGCCTCCCGCATGCATACTGCAAACCGGACGCATGCGCAGTGTATAGATAATCGTCCGCTGTGTGAATTTGCAGCCGTGTGATCAGGTCTGAATTAGGCCCATTGTGTACAAACATGATTTACAAGTCACAGCTCAGGTCCAGTCTTCTAGATTCCCATACTTCATGCAAGAAATGATTTAATTTCTGTACAATATTCTGTGAGCCTAGTGGCCCTGCAGGTCACTTTGCAATAACAGGCAGGCTATGGCAGCCAGTCTGTCACAAATGTCATTTTACAGTATGACCCCGGTAAATCCAGATAGCACAATGCTTACTATTCCACTCCACATACACAGAGCATCAGGTCAACAACCCACTGGGAAAAATCCTGGATAGTATCCCTATATTTGATAATGAATTTCATTCCCTGAGCTTATTATACAGTATGTACAATATGGACTGGTAACTTTCACAATCTCAAGCTTGTTTGAATCCTGTACGTCTTCCTGTGCTTCACATTAAAATCTTGGGTGATTTTGGGTTATTGTGATAGACAGGGTTGGACTGGTCCACAAGGGACAATGCTGGTGGGCCCCACTGCCCTTCTCTAGGGATTAAATGGCATACTGTGCATACTGTGCACTTGATATATACATTATAATATGTTCTGTTATACTGCACAGGACTATGGTGTTTTTTCAACAGTGCATTGCTTAATCTGGTACATTATCATGCAGGTACTGGTGAAGAGATAACCTGGAGATAATGCTCCAGCCAATCAGCTGTGTTTGCAATATGACAGTTGGGAGTTGATTGGCTGGAGTGTTATCTCCTTCCACTTTATCTCTTCACCAGGCTTAAAACTACATCTGCCCCATTGTTCCTTCTTGTAAGCAAAGATTGAGAAAGGATTCAAAAAGTTAATATTTTCTACCCAATCTTAAATGTTTTCCGTTTCTAGCAGGGTGGGCAGTGGCGAAACTGGTAACCTTAGATTTATTTTCTGTATGGAAGTCCTATTTTTTCTCAGTGCCTAGCTGGCTATATCTTTGTGTTTCTTATGTTTTTGTTGTGTGTTTTGTCCTGTCTTCCCCTATCCTTCATGTTCTTTCCTTGGTCGAGGTTTGAATTATTATCAGTTGTCTGCATTTCATCCTATTTATCCTGATAGATGTCTCTATGTGTAGGCTCATTGAATGTCAGAGGTATACACACTCCAGCTAAACGTCGCAAAATACTGACGTACCTAACCAAACAAAATATTGAAATCGCATGTTTACAAGAGACACATCTTATGCCCCTGGAAAAAAAAAACTGAATATGCTCGGCTGGACAGTTTTAGGTTCGGCATCTTTTAACACAAAATCACATGGAGTTATTACCCTGGCAAGAAAGAGCTTGAACATACAGATTAATTCAGAGATTTCTGACCCAGAGGGTAGATATGACATTCTTTGTATAAATGCTTATGGTAAATTATTTACGTTATGTAATTTGTATGCTCCAACACCATATAGAAAATCTATTTTCATAGATTTACTTTCCAAACTCCATGTGTGTGATCTATCCACGATGATCATATGTGGAGATTTTAATTCGGTTGTCTCGAATTTCTTGGATAGAACCCCAGTTCCGAAAAGACAAATATCGATACCAAAAATTAATGTCTCTTATATCATGGACTCTCTAAAATTAATAGATGTCTGGCGTGCTATAAACCCAACTGAGAAAGAGTACACATGCTTATCCCTTACCCACTCCACCTGGTCAAGAATTGACTATATCCTACTGGCTGAGCCTCTGTTCCCCAAAATTTCCTCTGTTCAGATCTCCCCTCCAGTAATATCTGACCATGGTCTTGTTTCAATGGTTATAAATATAACTCATAAAACCAATGGATAGGCCGATGTGCCGATTTGCCTCTCACCTATCTCAATCCCCAGAGCTCAAAGACAGACTTTTTAAAGTGTGGACCGATTACTGCTTAGACAACGACAATATTTCTAGCTCTAGCCCTAACCCTGCAATATACTGGCAAGCAGCAAAATCTGTATTACGTGGGGAACTTATTGCATATATGGCCAGACTTAAAAGACAACAAAAACAATCATACTTAGAATTGCAAGCTAAATTGACATCTGCTTTTAAAACATTCAAACTTAGTCCATCTCCCCGCAATAAAGAAGAGTATAAATTAGCTAAAATACATTTTGAAGAATACCTGCAAATGCAGGGAGACCGCTATCTGTTTAATGTAGATTCCAAATTTTATAAGTTTGATAATAAGGTTGGTAAGCTTTTAACAAACCTGCTTAGAGGACCTCGGACTTCTAATACAATACACTCTTTGAAAAGGGTAGATGGAACTATGACAACCTCAGATACTCAGATAGTGGAAGAAATGAAAATTTTCTATCAAGTTCTTTACACACCACCGGGTGTTCTCCCAGACGAGTTGACTAATAATGCATCACAATCAAATACGCCTCTACCCTGTTATCCTTCCTCTTACTGGGAGACTTTGGACTTACCACAGGTCCCAAACTCAGCTATACAGACATTAGTAACTCCAATAACTTTAGAAGAGGTGAGGTGGGCGATAGGCCAGTTAAAACTAGCAAAAGCCCCAGGTCCTGACGGATACTCAAATGAATTTTATAAGATAATGGGCGAAAAATTATACCAACCTTTAACGTAGGCATGTCCATAGTCAGGCCCGGGGGCCAAATGCGGCCCGTGCTGTCATGTGAAGCAGCCTCCAGCTGGAAGTGGGCAGAGCATCAGATGTGGGAAGCACAGCACAGGACACTAAAGGTGGGCCCCCGGCGAGCACGCCTTTACCTTGCTGTCTGCTGCAGTGAGGAGGTGCCGGCCGCCACAGTCAGATGTGTTTGGCATCCTACCGCTGCTGCAATTATATATCACCCTCCTCAACAATCAGTGACAGCAGTGTTTGGGGGGAAGCTTGCTCCCATAACATGCAGAGTGGAGGAGGGTGGCAGCGGGAGCCCAACCATCTCCTGTCCTTGCAGTTCCTGCTTTGCCTCTCCATCCTCTGGCTCACACAAGGGTCTGGGTAACATACAGAGAAGGGAGGGGGCAGAGTGGGGGACATACAGTCAATGGGGGCAGAGTGGGGGACATACAGTGAAGGAGGGTCAGGCTGGGGGACATACAGTGAATGGAGGCAGCAATGGCCATTCAGAGAAGGGGGAGCAGGGCTGGGGGACATAAAGTGAATGGGGGCAGAGTGGGGTACATAGTGAATGGGGGTCATACAGTGAAGGAGGGTCAGGCTTGGGGACATACAATGAATGGAGACACTGGTGGACATTAAGAGAAGGGGGCAGGCTGGGGGACAGAGTGAATGGGTGCAGGCTGGGGGACATAGAGTGAATGGGGGCAGAGTGGGGGACCATTCTGATGTGATTAATGATTCAAAGAATGTCAGGCTAAATGGTCGGCCCCCACACATTTACACTTCTCCAAATCTGGCCCTCGTCGCAAAAAGTTTGGACACCCCTGCTTTAACGGATTGTTTTAATCATATAATTAGCTCTGGGCAACTACCGATCCACTTCTCAGATGCCATTATTTGAGTACTCCCCAAGCAAGGCCGAGACCTAGGACTACCTGCATCATATCGACCAATCTCTCTGCTCAATTGCGATTACAAAGTTTTCACTAAGATATTGGCAGAGAGATTGAAAGCGATATTACCAATGATCATATATAAGGATCAGACGGGATTCATTGCAGGGCGTCATGCCGTAGTGAATGTGCGTCGGGTGTTGGCTGCGGTGCAGGGGTCGGGGGCCTTGTCTGCGTCCGATGGGCTGCCAAACATGGTGTTGTTGTAGGATGCGTAGAAGGCCTTCGACCTAGTATTGTGGCCCCACCTGGTTCGCACATTAGAAAAATTTGGCTTCCCTTCTGTCTTTGTAAAAATCATAGAATCCCTCTACTCTTCTCCTAAGTCGATAGTAGCTTGTAATGGTATATATTCGTCCCCCTTTCAATTGGGAAGAGGTACACGTCAGGGGTGTCCTCTGTCCCCACTCCTTTTCGATATAGCTATAAAACCCCTGGCAGTGGCAATTAGATCCTCTTCAGATGTCCAGGGCATTAGGATTGGCAAGGAACACCTGAAGATAGCGCTCTTCGCTGATGATACTTTAATTTTTATCTCAGATCATATACATACTATTCCAGCAATATTGCAGTTGGTTTGGGAGAACATCTGGATATAGAATAAATCTGTCTAAATCTGAGTTACCACCACTAGGTAAGTTTAATCCAGATATTTTAAAGACACTGAATATTCCGTTCGCTATAGTGACATCACATTTTAAGTACCTTGGTATAAAAATTACTGCTGACCTGGGCAAATTATACTATCTTAACTTCTTGCAAGTAATGTCAGAAATCTCCACAAGACTAGTCGCGTGGAATGAAATGCCATTGTCCTTGCTAGGCCGTCTGGCAGTAATACAAATCGATAGTTTTTCCGAAGCTCCCCTATTACATGCAAATGCTTCCAATAGCATTGAAGAATTCTGATATTCTAAAGGTTGAAGCTGCCTTCAAAATTTCTATGGCGTAAAAAACGCCCTAGGATTGCCAAACTTAAATTAAAGTCCCCAGAAGAGGAAGGCGGTCTAGGATATCCGGATATACAGGCATATACATCAGCTATATTTTTTAGGTACATTAGCGACTAGCTGCTAAACAAGTCAATCTACACTGACAAAAATTTAGATAGAGCAATTTGTGCTCCATATGCTCCGGCAGCACTAGTCCAGATTAGTAAATTTGAAATTCCTTTAGATTTAAAAACCCATATTCTATTTAGAGACACATATGCAGTCTGGATTAATACTAATAAAAAATGCATAGGGATGTAAGAAGCTCTTATTTTATTCCACTGTGGGGAACCCCGTCTTTTATACCCTCTATTGAAAACCAATGGTTTAATACCTGGAGAGATAAAGTAAGGGCTTAGATACTTCATATAAGGTGTTTGATCCAGGTGGGAGTGTCTCTTCTTTTCAAGCATTGGTGGAGAAATATGCAATACCCAATAATAACAGATTTATGTATTTTCAAATCCGACATTTCGTGCAAAAACAAAATTCATTAGGCCCTTTACCTACAAAAATACCTTTACTGTCTCAAGCAAAGACAATTGACCTATTACTAGTTTATCTGCTCTTGCACTCATATAAATTACAATACTTATATAGACTCCTGATAACATATAACCATTCAATTAGTTCCCAATTGGAATCATTGCTACACAGATGGAAATTGGATATTCCTTCTATACGAAACTTAGAAGATGTTACAAAACTACAAACTATCACAAGGAAATCCTTGACTTCAATGTACTATCAGGAAGTTTACATTAGGACCATCCATAGGGCTTATATCACTTCTCATCGTAGAAAATTTATGGTAACAGATGAACAAGGGCACTGCATGAAATGCAGAGTCACTAAAGCAGACTATGCCCACTCCATGTGGGATTGCTATAAACTTAAAAAATCCTGGTTTAAGGTGTTGCGTTATATCGCTGAAAGAGGGTTGAAAAAAGCTCCATTCCTCTTCTTATAACTGTACTTACCGTGGCAAGAAAATGCATACTCTTACTTTGGACAAAGAAGTCTGCCCCATTTTTACTAATGTTGAAACAAAGATTGCTACGGATGGTATATTATGAGTGGAAATATGCTAGATTGGACCCTCGAAACGGGACACGGTCATTTTATAGTAAATGGCGATTACTCATTAACACATTTGATAATGATACCAAGTCACACTTTAAGGCCATCTCAATTCCGCGAAGTGAGTGATACACCCCAGTGAGTGAATGCCGTAGAGGTTTACACATTATATGTATTTCTATCATCTTTTCTCCAGGAGTGTCTTAGATTTAACTTATTTCAGAAACTGATAAGATGTGATTTACACATTATAATTATAGCTGACCTTGCTCTCCCCCCCCCCCTTCTTCACCCCCCCTTTTTACCCGGTGCGTCTTTGTCATTGTTATGTTGAAAGTTTTTCTGGTATATTTTGTTTGTCAGTAATTGGGGTATAGTATAAAGGTGCATAATACAACGCACTCTATTATATATTTTTGTTGCATACATTCTCGAGATATACCTCGTCGTATGACCATTGTTGTATTACTCTGATACAGTCTCAAGTCGTGGATTTCAATAAATGTAAGGTCGGTATTACCGGAAATATAGGATGAGATGCATAATCTTATATATGTCAAATAACCGAAAGACTAAATTGTTTTCATTATGTTTTGTATTACATGGTAATTTCCCTTTAAATAAGTATGATTATGATACATATACTGTTTTTTTTTCTCAAAAAATGTACAATATTGCTGACAGATGTCTGTTTGTATGTTTATTCTTTGAAAATTTTCAATAAAAAGCATAAAAAAAACAACCATGTACTTGTCCTAAACTGTCTTGTACTGTAATTTGGGTACTCTTTACCTAGCAGGGCGCCCACGATTTTGATCATGGGCATCGCAGGTAAAAAAATTGCGTCGATCGCATCGCATGCGGCCAAAAAATCGACGCGATTACTGCGATTTTACATAGGGAACAATGTTAAATGGGTCAATTGACCCGATTTAACATTAGGAACAATGTTAAATGGCCACAGACCCCAAATAGCCACCCTGGGCACCCCCAATTGTTAACGCCACCCCATGATCAACGTGAACCCGAAGCGTGGCGAGTGCAGCGGTACGCGTCCTCCGACCTTTTCATACCCCCACTATCCACGTCGGCGTGGAGTTGAGAATAGATAGTGTGGCGAGCGCAGCGAGCCACCGAGCTCGAAGCGCGGCGAGCGGACGCGGATACTGAAGCCCGTGAAGGGATGCGTTTTCCTGTGAAGGTATCCGCGTCCCCTCACGGGGCTCGCTGCGCTCGCCACGCTTCGGGCTCGGTGGCGCGCTGCGCTCGCCACACTATCTATTCTCAACTCCACGCCGACGTGGATAGTGGGGGTATGAAACGGTCGGAGGACGCGTACCGCCGTCCCTCGCGGGCTCGCTGCGCTCGCCACGCTTCGGGTTCACGTTGATCGTGGGGGGGCCCAGGGTGGCTATTTGGGGTCTGTGGGCTATTTAACATTGTTCCCAATGTTAAATCGGGTCAATTGACCCATTTAACATTGTTCCCTATGTAAAATCGCGGTAATCGCGTTGGTCGCATCGCATGCGGTTTTTTGGCCGCATGCGATGCGACCGACGCGATTTACATTTTAACATGGGTTTCAATGGAAAATCGCGGGCATCGCAAATGGCAAGCGATGTACATGCGATGCCCGCGATGGGCGCCCTGCTAGGTAAAGAGTACCGTAATTTGTTATGTGTTTTTGATTATAACTATGCTCTGTAAAGCGCAGCGGAATCTGTGTGCGCTATATAAGAAACTGTTAATAAATAAATAAGAAAGGCCCCAGGTGGTAGTCGGGCTCCAGGTCGATTTAAAAAAGGCCCCAGGTGGTATGTGGGCATAAGGACAGTGTAATGAAAGGCCCCAGATGGTATTCGGGCACCAGGTCCATGTCAAGAAAGGCCCCAGGTGGTATTTAAGCGGCAGGTTGGTGTCAAGAAAAGCCCCAGGTGGTATAAGGGTGCAAGGACAGTGTTGGGAAATGCCCCAGGTGGTATTCGGGTGCCAGGTCAGTGTCAAGAAAGGCCAACCGTGGTAATCATGCCTAGGTCGGTGTCAAAATGGCCACAGGAGGTATGTGGGCATAAAGATGGTGTCAAGAAAGGCCCTAGCAGGTATAAGGGCACCGTGTTGGTATAAAAAAAAAGGCCTCAGGTGGCATTCGGCACCAGGTCTATGTCAAGAAAGGCCCCAGGTGATATTAGGGTCACCAGTTTGGTTTAAAAAATGGCCCCAGGTGGTATTCGGGTGCCAAGTTGGTGTCAAGAAAGGCCCCAGATGGTATTCGGGCATCAGGTCCATGTCAAGAAAGACCCCAGGTGGTATTTAAGCGGCAGGCTGATGTCAAGAAAAGCGCCATGTGGTATTAGGGCACCAGGTCCATGTCAGGAAAGGCCCAGGTGGTATTCAAGTCACCAGTTTCGTGTAGAAAATGGCCCCAGGTGGTATTCAGGAACCAAGTTAGTGTCAAGAAAGGTCCCAGGTCGTATTAGGGCACCAGGGTGGTGTCAAAAAAGGTGCCATGTGGTATGTGGGAACATGTACAGTGTCAAGAAAGGCCCCAGGTAGTATTAGGGTGCAAGGACATAGTCGAAAAAGGCCCCAGGTGGGTATTCATGCACCAGGGGGGGGGGGGGTCATAAATGGCCCCAGGTGGTATTTGGGTGCCAGTTCAGAGTCAAAAAAGGCCTCAGGTGGTCTTCGAGTGCCAGGTTGGTTTCAAGAAAGGCCCTTGGTGGTATCTGGGCCTAGGTTGGTGTCAAAATGGCCACAGGTGGTATGTGGGCACAAGGACATTGTCAAGAAAGGCCCCATATGGTATTAGAGCACCTGGTTGGTGTAAAAAAGACACAAAGAAAGTGTCAAGAAAAGCCCCAGGTGGTATTGTGGTGCAAGGACAGTGTCAAAAATGGCCCCAGGTGGTATTGGGGCACCAGGTTGGTGTAAAAAAGTGGTATTTGGGTACCAGTTTAGGGTCAAGAAAGGCCATTAGTGGTATTCAAGCCCCAGGTCCATGTCCAGAAAGGCCCCAAGTTGTGTTTGGGTTACCAGTTTGGTGTAAAAAATGGCCCCAGGTGGTTTTCAGGCGCCAAGTTGCTTTTAAGAAAGGACCCAGGTGGAATTCAGACTCCAGGTTGGTGTCAAAAGGGCCGAAGATGCTATGTGGGCACAAAGACAGCTTCAAAAAATGTCAATGTCAAGAAAGGCCCCAGGTGGTATTTGAGTGGGGTTGATGTCAAGAAAAGCCCCAGGTGGTTTTGGGGTGCAAGGGCAGTGTCTAAAAAGGCCCCAGGTGGGTATTCAGGCACCAGAGGGTGTAAAAAATGGGCCCCATGTGGTATTGGGGCACAAGGTTGGTGTAAAAAAGGCCCCAGGTGGTATTTGGGTCACAGGTAAGAGTCAAGAAAGGCCCCAGGTGGTATTCGGGCCCCCATATCAGTGTCAAAAATGGCCCCAGGTGGTATTCGGGTGCCAAGTTGTTGTCAAGGAATGCCCCAGGTGGTATTCAGGCTCCAGGTTGGTGTCAAAAAGGCACCAGATCCTGTCTATTATCTTATAAAAGTTGCTAAATAAATTCTGATTGGTTGCCCACAACAATAGAACTCCCATCTTAGTAAATTTCCACCTGTGTTTTTTATAACTTTTTAAATTCAGAAAACAATATTAAGTCATCCTTAGACTCAGTTATGTGGTGAAGGACACATTTATGGTTGTCCACATATGAAAGCACTGGTTTTGCCTATTACATTGACCATAAATAATTTGATTGTGTCTTGGATCTCAAACCAAGACACATCTCGGGTTTGAGATCCAAGACACAATCAAATTATTTATGGTCAATGTAATAGGCAAAACCAGTGCTTTCATATGTGGACAACCATAAATGTGTCCCTCACCACATGGCCTACAAACCCAGTCAGTGGAAAATAAAGCCAACCCCATTTTGTACATCCTCATTTTAAACATTTTTACACATATCAGCTCTGTCATCTGTTGAGTTTTAGGAATCATATATCTCTCTTATCCCAATAATGGTTATTGAGATTGAAATATGATATAAAATATATTTATTATATCTGGTATTGATATAATAACATATATATTTGACGTCTGCAATTATATTCTAATAGACTTTACAATACAATATGCAGAGTACTTGTCATAATTTGATTCCCCAAATATGAGAGTTCAAGACTTGTAATTTTAGCTCAGAAAGTCTGATATTTATTTACAGGCAAAACAAACCATTACAGAATACATTAACACAGTAATTTATGTATATGCTATTATATATATAATAGCATATACATAAATTACTGTGTTAATGTATTCTGTAATGGTTTGTTTTGCCTGTAAATAAATATCAGACTTTCTGAGCTAAAATTACAAGTCTTGAACTCTCATATTTGGGGAATCAAATTATGACAAGTACTCTGCATATTGTATTGTAAAGTCTATTAGAATATAATTGCAGACGTCAAATATATATGTTATTATATCAATACCAGATATAATAAATATATTTTATATCATATTTCAATCTCAATAACCATTATTGGGATAAGAGAGATATATGATTCCTAAAACTCAACAATGGCGACCACGGACGGGACTTGTACATTTTGGTATCTGATTGTATGATTATAATATTTATAAGGAGTAGCAGATGCGTGAAGCTGGCTACCTAACCTACAGAATCACAGTGAGGATGTATCTAGGAAAACGTAATACTATTGTGTATTTTTATCTTGCATTGTTTGTAGACCTAGAATGACGTATTGGTAGAACAGAACTGATATTTTAACTAATACTATATGTACTAGGCTCAGCACAAGGGTTGGTTAGCCTGCTGACACATTGCAAGATCACAGTGGGGTATGTTACTAAATAGGCACATGATAATTATAAGGCCTATAATAAAATAGAATGGAAATGAGCATTTCCAAATAAATGATAATTAGTACCAGATATTAGAGTTAACTTTGAGAATCCGGACACTCTCATTGGGAGGATATCTTGTGTACAAAATATAAATATAGCATTGCAAAACGTGTGCAATGCTGAATTTACATAAAGTTGCAGTAGCATTCAGGAAAATGCCCCAAACTGTTACTTTAGGATCTAGAGAGAAATCAGGTTCATGCCTCAAGAGGGCATGCCTGAAAATGAATGCAAAGGTGCATTCCTTCTTAAAATCCCTAAAGGTTAAGAAGTGTACTCAGATGAATTCTGAGACAAAAGTAAATTTTCTGGCAGATTGTGAACAAACTGCCCAGATCTCTCATGAAGGGATCACAGAAGCACCCAGCATAGGTGTTAGGAGCAGGGATGAGACCACAGAGAGGCTCATTCACAAACAGACTACAAAGTCTAAAATGGTCACAGATGCTAATCAGGGCTCTGTAATAGAGAGAGAATGTAATACTGTGCATGATGTACCTATACTCAAAGCGCACATTACTGCAAATAAGGCAGGAGCAATGAAAGATATCCCCTGCACTGTTTTGATTAAGGGGGGAGATCAGTACATTGAGAAGGAGAGTGATTCTGCAGAATCCACTCTCACAGCCCCCATTGTGACAAAGAAACTCGTGTTGCCCTCAGGGAAAGGGGAACAGACAATAGCCTTGTATACACACACTCCAATCGTAGGTAAAGTTGTCACAGAGTTAAAAGAGCAAATGTATTCAGCCACAAATATGTTTGAGCTGAGCAATGGCATGAATTTAGGAGTGCATGTTAATTCCCAAAGTAACAATACCTTTGCCTCCCCCACACTGCACCCAGCGACATCTAGTGATGTCCACAATCTCTCAGAGAGACCACATGCAGAGTGCCAATCTGTGAACACCACACAGAAGTACAGGAATGCTAAAAAGCATCACCAGGATGAGAATGTTTATATGTCCTGGAGTTCTTACCATTTTATTTTAGGTTTGGTCAAACATGAAGCTCCGAGTCATACCAAGCATATTTGGCACAGCCTAACTAGTTTTTCGCCCCACAAGTATATTTTTCAGAAGCACCAAGTTTCCAGACTGAAGAAACTCGCAGGACCACCAAAAGCAAATCGAGAAAAGATGCATCCTGGCAATGACAACAGGGAGTATTGTTCATTTAATTTATAGATTAAATCTAGTTATTGGGTGGTGTAAGGAACTGCCACATGTTTAAATGGATACAAGATCCAGATTAAATCTAACCTCATCACATCAGCAGCAAAGTTTATGTTGTCAGTAACACCTCCTATTACATAGAGGAGAGAAATGGTACAAACCAGAAAACATGGCCAGCAATGTTGGACCAGTAGATAGCACAAAAGATATAGCAGCATTGTCACACCAGTTTGTAAATAGCAATAATAGTAATTGAATTTCTTTTTGTTTCAATTTTAGGTTACAAGTTCTACACTGCAGCAACAAAGCTCCAATTCACACCAAAGAACAAGTTCTACTAACCCTTTTGTTCACAGCCTGAGCAAACAGATCCTTGATTAACCTTAAGGAAGACTAGATTTTATGACACCTTGAGTCTTGGGAACCAACATTATTGCATGGGAACAGGCAATTTCAATTACTGAATTTGTGATATAAGGAAAGAGACAGATAGATCAGACACTCTCACACAGACACTCACAGACACGCACACTATGCAGTGAGAGAAGACATCAGAAGCGAGAGGAACCAAGGAATGGGCTGGAGTGAGAGTCTGACAGTAAACATGGTAGTTATGAATGTTCATTTATGGGTATAAGTATGTCATTTATGTCAGTATTGTAGCAGTCTAGGACTGTCGATTGTTTTAATGTCATTTTATGTAATATAAGCAAGGAGGCGTATATAGATATATATATAATAGCATATACATAAATTACTGTGTTAATGTATTCTGTAATGGTTTGTTTTGCCTGTAAATAAATATCAGACTTTCTGAGCTAAAATTACAAGTCTTGAACTCTCATATTTGGGGAATCAAATTATGACAAGTACTCTGCATATTGTATTGTAAAGTCTATTAGAATATAATTGCAGACGTCAAATATATATGTTATTATATCAATACCAGATATAATAAATATATTTTATATCATATTTCAATCTCAATAACCATTATTGGGATAAGAGAGATATATGATTCCTAAAACTCAACACATCCCCCCCCCCCCCTCCTTTAACCTTCCTCATTCTCTGCTGCCCCCATCTCCAATATGTTCACTGTGCCCTGAGCGGTCTCTAACATCCTCCTCCGAGTCAGCTGGGCTGGGCGTGCTGCGGGTGGGCGGGTGTGCGCAGCAGCACCACGTGGCTAATATATTATGGCCACAGACAGTGCTTCTGCGCATGTGCTACTGTTTGAGCCCAAGAAAGGAGAAGCACTGCACAATCAGTGAGGTCTGATTGCGGAAGCCGCTGCTGCAGCAATGTTATTAAGGGCAATAAAGGAGGACACTTTTCGAGGCAAGACAGAACCTATAAAAGAAGGACAATGCTCCCTAAAGGAGGATGTTTAGTCACCTTAACAAAGAAACATTTAAATGCAGAAGATATATAAATAGTTGAAACATGTCAAAGTGATACTTTCCACTGTTTTGTAGCGACTGACAACAAGAGCAATTTGCTATGGCATGCCGTAGACTTTAAAGATAGATCTTTTCATTCATTAGTCAACAATCTACTGATTTTATCATTATTTCTTATGATCTTGTCACTGTTTCCCTTCCTTATGAGAAGTCAGAGAGGAGGAATTGAAACAGTTTCAGACCATTATCAATGTAATTATCATAAGTGCACTTTTGACCGCAAAAATAAAAAAAGCTCTGGTTTCATAGACAGCTCATTGACAGAATACATATATTTAACTTTTATAATGTAGAAGTTATTTTATACGACTATACTTGATAGACCCCACTCCTGGGCCCGGGACTGGAGTTTCCGCAGACCCCCCCTGATGGCTGCCCTGTGGTGATGCCATGAAAACCTTGAGGTTCGGATTTCCCTGCAATAATTATGTTCATTCACACTTGCCTACACTTTCAGGATATGTGGAATGTTGATATGTTCTACATAGTAACCTACTCTCCAGGATTCTGTGAAAGACATATGGGGCCAAATGTAATAGGGGTGAGAATCAGAAAGTGAGAGATTTTTGGAGAGTTTTACCATTTGTTTAAAGCTGCAATCAATTACATGGCAACAATCGACCTGGTTTTGCAGTATAATGATTGCCTCTTTTTTTTTTAAATTGCAAAATTCTCCCAAAATCTCTCACTTTCTGATTCTTACACCCCATTACATTTGGCCCATGGTTTTTCAAGGAAGTCTGCCGCATTTCTGTAAGAATGGGCCTTAGTCCTGCAATGGGGCGCTAAAAACAGTTAACCTGTATGAGCGCATGATATATTAGTCCAAATCTTTTGTCTTTGTATGAGGCGGGGCCTAATGAAGCAAGTCTATGTTAATTGTGACATTATAGACCCACCGCTATACAAAGTTGCAATAACCACATTGGTTTCCCCGCAAAGAGGTGAGGTCTGATAAATGTAATGGGACTTCTGTAGTTTCACGGCGCCAGCATGGCGCCGTGCTACTTCCGGGTTCTACGCTCGCCACGAAATATGTCAAAAAAAGTAACTTAACTCCATGCCAACATGGATAGTTCATACCCCCACTATCCATGTTGGCATGGAGTTGATTTTAAATAGCGTGGCGAGCGTAGCGAGCCACCGAGCCCGCATACTGGCGCCGTGAAACTACAGAAGTACCAATGTAATTAGCCCGCCCTCCATTATGGCCACTGACCTGCTTCTCCTATTCAGGCATCTCCTGGAGAGGAATATAACGACATCAGAGAGAGATAATGTGAACAATACATTTATATTTAATAAGAACAATTCATATACCACACATAAATGAATAAAAAGTAAACTGATAAAAAAATGAATAATGAACATCACAATTTTAAAAAATTGTACAGAGATGAGTCCACAGGTCCTGCTAAAGATAATATATTATATATCAATACTATATATCAATACAATGTCCCGTTATGCCAGAATAATGTCCTTCTGGATTATAATTAATAATAACCCCTCAAGCGCTATGCTCCACCTCCGGGTCTCCGAACCCAAAAAGGATTGTGGAAGAGTTAAGCTGGGTACACATCTATACAATCCTTTTTTTTTGCAAGCGTTCGGCCGACCGTACTCCCGTCGGACCGTCCGCAAACAACAGCCGACACGCGCGTACACACCTGTACAATTTACTTGCAACGTCTGATGTACTCCCGTCCAAACAGTCGCAAGAAAAGGATTGTACCACCGTACACACTCTCCCGATTTGGGCTATTCACACTTCACATGTGACCAAAATTATAATAATGGGCTGGGTTAGGGCATAATTATAGCAGTCACCCTTTTACCTATTAAAAAAAAAAATGGCGTGGGGTCCCCCCCACAGCCGTAACCAGCACCAGGCTGAAGGAGCCGGGGCTGGTATTAAAAAATCAGGAAACCCGACAAATAGGGCTTCGCTGATTTTTTAAAACCAGCCCCAGGCTCCAGGTCCGGGGCTGGTTCCCAAAATACGGGGGACAAAATGACTAGGGGTCCCCCGTATTTTAAGAACCAGCCCCAGGCACAACCAGCCAGCAGGGTAATGCCACAGCCGGGGGACACATATGATATAAGTTCCCGCGGCCAAAGCATTCATCCCTACTGACCAGTCAGCCTGGCCAGGGGCCCTGGGGGATTGGGGACCCCCCCAATGAAGGGGTCCCCCCCCCCCTCCAGGACTTACCTGACCAGGCTGAAGCCTGGTACTGTCCCCGATGCCCCTGGGCGGTGGGCATCGGGCTGATGGAATGGTGTAAAAAAATAGAATAAAAACTATTGTTTTTTCCTGTGGAACTATGAGTCCCAGCAAGCCTCCCCCGCATGCTGGGACTTGGAGAACCACAAGTACCAGCATGCGGGGCATTAAAGGGCCCGCTGGCACTTGTAGTTCCACAGAAAAAAAAATAGTTAAATAAATACACACTGACACATATGAAAAATAAAAGTTTAATACATACATACATTACACAAACACACTGATACTTACCTATCTTGATCCCGTAGGTAGGGCCCTGGGTCCGGTCCACTGGCTTGGTTCCGGGGCTGGTCCGGGTCCGGGGCTCCAGGGCTGACTAAAATGTAGACGCAGTAACTGGTCTATATAGAACTTTAGTCACCCTGCCGGCTGACTAAAGTTCTATATAGACGTGTTTGCGCCTAAATTTTAGTCAGCCGGCAGGGTGACTATAGTTCTATATAGATGGGTTTGCGTCTAAATTTTAGGCACCCTGCCGGCTGACTAAAATTTTGACGCTAACCCGTCTATATAGAACTTTAGTCAGCCGGCAGGGTGACTAAAGTTCTATATAGACCGGTTACTGCGTCTACATTTTAGTCACCCTTTTACTAGTTAAAAAAAAAAAACGGCGTGGGGTCCCCCCCACTGCCGCAACCAGCACCAGGCTGAAAGAGCCGGGGCTGGTATTAAAAAATCAGGAAACCAACCAGATAGGGCTTCACTGATTTTTTAAAACCAGCCCCAGGCTCCAGGTCCGGGACTGGTTCCCAAAATACGGGGGACAAAATGACTAGGGGTCCCCCGTATTTTAAGAACCAGCCCCAGGCACAACCAGCCAGCAGGGTAATGCCACAGCCGGGGGACACTTATGATATAAGTTCCCGCTGCCAAAGCATTCATCCCTACTGACCAGTCAGCCTGGCCAGGGGCCCTGGGGGAGTGGGGACCCCCCCAATGAAGGGGTCCCCCCCCTCCAGGACTTACCTGACCAGGCTGTAGCCTGGTACTGTCCCCGATGCCCCTGGGCGGTGGGCATCGGGCTGATGGAATGGTGTAAAAAAATAGAATAAAAACTATTGTCTTTTACTGTGGAACTATGAGTCCCAGCAAGCCTCCCCCGCAGGCTGGGACTTGGAGAACCACAAGTCCCAGCCTGCGGGGCATTAAAGGGCCCACTGGCACTTGTAGTTCTACAGTAAAAGAAAGAGTTAAATAAACACACACTGACAACACAGAAAAATAAAACTTTAATACATACATTACACACACATACTGATACTTACCTATCTTGATCCCGTAGGTAGGTCCCAGGGTCCGGGGCTCCAGGGCTGAAGAGTCCGGGGTCCTGGATCCGTAGTACTCCAAAGGGGTACCTGGGGAAGCAAATCCTACTCACCTGTCCTGTCCACCCCGGCATCTTCACTTCAAGACGCGCTGCTCCCGGCTTCTGTGGTACCCGCTCTGCCTCCGCTGTATACTAGAGATGCAGAGGTCCTTCTCCCTCGGCGTCTCTCCTCAGAATGATTTCTGGCCAATCAGGAGCCGACTTTTTTTTGGCTCCTGATTGGCCAGAAATCATTCTGAGCAGAGACGCCGAGGGAGAAGGACCTCTGCATCTCTAGTATACAGCGGAGGCAGAGCGGGTACCACAGAAGCCGGGAGCAGCGCGTCTTGAACAGCAGATGCCGGGGTGGTCGCCAGAAGACAGGTGAGTTGGATTTCCTTCCCCAGGTACCCATTTGGATTACTACGGATCCAGGACCCCGGACTCTTCAGCCCTGGAGCCCCGGACCCGGACCAGCCCCGGAACCAAGCCAGTGGACCGGACCCAGGGTCCTACCTACGGGATCAAGATAGGTAAGTATCAGTGTGTTTGTGTAATGTATGTATGTATTTTTTTTTTTTATAAACAATTTTATTAAGCAGTTGTGGAAAATACAGTGACATTCACAGACCAGCTGTTGTAGATACATATTTGTTGTACATATGTTACAACCTGCTAAATTTTCTATTTTATCACAATAAAGATTAAACAAAGTTTCAATGCGTATATCAATAAAGTATACCAGTTAAAAGCTGTAAAGACGCATACAAGTGTGAGTTTTTGTTCATGCAGTTATCTCGCTTACATTTTATCTTGTCGATACATCACAACCTTTCAACAAACTACTATCTCTACCCCCCCGTCCCCTTCCCCCCTCCCCCCGCCCTGCAGAAAGTAATCCAGTTCTGTTCTCTACAATGTCCTCAATAGATACCACGTGGTGCCCTCAAATAATTTGAAAATATGTGTCTTTGTAGCCTGATCTAGCGAGTCTATATAGACCCCCCATTTCCTATGGAAGCGTCGCACTCCATTTTCTATATCTGGTAGTGTGGCCCTTCTATCAAAAAATAACAGATTATTAAGTTCCACCGTGACCGATGACAACATTGGTGCCTTAGTCGAGGTCCATGATCGCAGAACCACTTTTTTGGCCACTGTTACCGTCATTGTCAAAAATGGGTACAATACTGTCTTCTTGCCCTCCAAATTCCAATTACCAAAGTTTTCCAGCAACATAGCCATTGGATCTTTCACCAGTTTTAGTCCACAAACCTTATTTATTAGTCCCATGACCTTATCCCAGAGCTTTCGTATCTTACTACATTCCCACATACTATGGAAAAAATTGGACTGTGAGCTCCTGCATTTCAGGCACAAGCCCAGTTCCCCTGGGATGAAATGTTTGCGTTGTGCCTGGGTCATGTAAGCTCTGTGAAGGGTTTTTAGGTGTACCTCTTGTAGCATGGCTGACTGTAAGATTTTCATGGTCTTTTCTAGGTGTTTAGTCAGAGTTTCCTGAGCAGTCACTGATGAATGTATGTATGTATTAAACTTTTATTTTTCATATGTGTCAGTGTGTATTTATTTAACTATTTTTTTTCTGTGGAACTACAAGTGCCAGCGGGCCCTTTAATGCCCCGCATGCTGGGACTTGTGGTTCTCCAAGTCCCAGCATGCGGGGGAGGCTTGCTGGGACTCATAGTTCCACAGGAAAAAACAATAGTTTTTATTCTATTTTTTTACACCATTCCATCAGCCCGATGCCCACCGCCCAGGGTCATCGGGGACAGTACCAGGCTTCAGCATGGTCAGGTAAGTCCTGGAGGGGGGGGACCCCTTCATTGGGGGGGTCCCCACTCTCCCAGGGCCCCTGGCCAGGCTGACTGGTCAGTAGGGATGAATGCTTTGGCCGCGGGAACTTATATCATAAGTGTCCCCCGGCTGTGGCATTACCCTGCTGGCTGGTTGTGCCTGGGGCTGGTTCTTAAAATACGGGGGACCCCTAGTCATTTTGTCCCCCGTATTTTGGGAACCAGCCCCAGACCTGGAGCCTGGGGCTGGTTTTAAAAAATCAGCGAAGCCCTATTTGTCGGGTTTCCTGATTTTTTTTAATACCAGCCCCGGCTCCTTCAGCCTGGTGCTGGTTACGGCTGTGGGCGTTCCAGCTTTGTCAGTATAGTCGCAAGGACGGCAGCATATCGGTCGGACGTGCGTACACACTGCACTTTTGTACCGATATGGGGCCGTCCTGTCGGATGAAAATTAAACTGCAAAGAACCATCGACCGACCGAGTATGGACGGTCAAGACAGTTTTTTGCCGTTTATCGGTCGGTAGGGACAGTGTACACACCTATACAATTGAACGGCTGTCCGACCCAGAACGGAAGAACGGCCCGACAATTGTATATATGTGTACCCAGCTTTACTGTATATAAACGGCAATGAGGTCATGGGTAAAAGGCCATTGTAAGTAACAGTCTGCAACGCTCAATGTGAAAAGTTGTTGTTAGGTGAACCGTCAAATATATGGCGTGGCAGAAGCAATTTATCTGGTACGTCAGCTGCAACAAGCTACATACAGCTTGCAAGATGGTTTGTCCGTGCCGCTGTCATTCACTCTGTGCGGCTCAAGGGGATGTCAGGACCGCGCTTGACGCATTTCTCCGCTGTTTAATGTAGTGGTTTCATCAGTAGAATTGTTGTGTGCTCAGCTGGGTTGGTTTTTAAAGCACAGGTAACCAATCAGTTGGACCTCACTATTGATCACCTGTGATGAAAGGTAATCAAGCATAATTAAGTATTTGTTTAAAAACCCTGTCACTGTAAGTGTATGAAACATATATCTTATAAGAAACAATAAAAAACTCCAAAACTCATGAGTAAACAGAGGGCGGAAAGAATAAAATAAACTAAACAAAAATATATTAGTAAAAAATCTCCTGAAGAAGAAAGCAGTCAAATTGGCAAGTACAGTTTTATTAATATGAAACCTAGAAGGTTATCAAAAGGCATCAGCGTAATTGTGAAACAGAGTTTAGGCCACACAGTGATCCTTAAACAGGATTAACTGCCGCCGCAGACTTTAATTTTAAAACAGATTGGTCAAAAGATCTATCTTTAGACAAAAATCTACTGATTTTATCATTATTTCTTATGATCGTGTCACTATTTCCCCTCCTTCTGAGATGTCAGAGAGGCGGAATTGAAACAGTTTCAGACCATTATCGATGTTATTATCATAAGTGCACTTTTGACCGCAAAAGTAAAAATAGCTCTGGTTTCATGGACAGCTCTTTGACACAAGGGCAAACGCAGGATTTTCAGAAGGGGGTTTCCTGAGGGGCAGAGCAAAGCACGGAGATGGACACTTAGGTGACCCAGTATGTGCTGGGTCAGTTAAAATATTATAGATAGACCAAATGTATATAAATAATAATAATAAAAAAATAATATATATATATATATATATATATGCACACACACACATATATACATACATATATAAAAATACAGGGGCATCAACAGCAGTGTAGACCCCTGGGCATAGCAAATGTATTGGGGCCCCTGCTGATCCTCCAGCGGTAGAGGTGGGGGAAGCTTTGATGTCCCGCAGATGGTAGGGGGTATTATATAAACCACTCAGCATGTAGGGCCTGGATCAGTAATTTCCACTAATTACCCCTTTACTGCACAGATGGTGAGAGAGGGAACAGTAGAGACAAGCTACTAGAGGCTCCTGCCCGTAAAAGGAGGCTGTGTGCCACGTGCCGCCACTGCTACTGCGTAAGCATCCTGTGCCCTCCTGTCCTGGCTCCCGGCAGTGCGATCTCTCACTCTGGTCCTCCTGCCCAGTCCAATGTGCTTCAGTAAAGCAAGCAACTCATGTTACTGCATGTACAATGTTGATGAATGAAGATGTGTGATATAGAATAGGCCCCATGTAGCCTATGCCGTAGGAGACAACTGTAATGCATAATATAAATTGGTATTATTTTGTGGCCACACCCTTCCCCATGAAGCCACTCCCCTATAGTTTTGGCTTGAGCACCCACCAGCAAAAAGATAAATCGGCACCTATGCCATGCTTAATAAATATATGGGGTGGCAGAAGCAACTTATCTGGTAACTCTGCTGCAACAAGTTCCGTACAGCTAGAGAGAGGGTTTGTCCGTGCCACTGTACTTCACTCTGTGGCCGGAGGGGATGTCAGGACCGTGCTTGACTTGTTTTTTGTTTTAGGGTAGCGGTTTCATCCGTATTTTTGCTGGGTTGTTTTATTTAATTTTTTTGTATACAATTTTTATTGAAATACAAAATATATGGCATTGCAAGATAAACTAATAAACATCATATTACAGGTACAATTGAAGAAATAGAAAGAAATAAAAGGGGACACATGAACCACAGAGACTAAGCACAGTCAGAAAGCTGGGTTGATTTTTAAAGCACAGGTAACCAATTATCAGTTCGATCACATTATTAATCACATGTGGTGAAAGGTAGTCAAGCCTAATTAAGTATTCCTTTAAAAACCCTGTCAGGGTAAGCATAAAAAACGGTACTTGTGAGTTATCCGGGCTGCCGATTTCTAAATCGGGTCGGATCGGGCACATCGCATCGCATCGCATGCGACCATCGGATGCGATGCGATGCGATGCGATGTGATGACCCGATTTTTCCATAGGAATCAATGTTAAAATGGACTGAGTCCATTTTAACATGGAATTCAATGGGAAAAAGGGGTCCTTTTCATACCCCTACTATCCAAGTGGGCATGGAGTTGGATATAAACCTGTGGCGAGCGTAGCGAGCCACCGAGCCCGAAGCGTGGCGAGCGTAGCGAGCCCCGCGAGGGGACACAGAATACCGTCCCCTTGCGGGGCTCGCTTCGCTCGCCACGCTTCGGGCTCGGTGGCTCGCTACGCTCGCCACAGGTTTATATCCAACTCCATGCCCACTTGGATAGTAGGGGTATGAAAAGGACCCCTTTTTCCCATTGAATTCCATGTTAAAATGGACTCAGTCCATTTTAACATTGATTCCTATGGAAAAATCGGGTCATCGCATCCGATGGTCGCATGCGATGCGATGCGATGCGATATCGCATCGCATCGCATCTGATTGTATGCCTTAACTTAAGGCATACAATCAAAAAATCGGCAGCCCAGATAACTCACAAGTACCTAAAAAACATATATCTTATAGACTGTAAGCTTGCGAGCAGGGCCCTCCTACCTCCTTGTCGGTTTGTTTCTGTTTAATCACTGTTGTTTCCAATTGTAAAGCGCAACGGAATATACTGTGCTATATAAGAAACTGTAAATAAATAATTCAATAAATAAATAAGAACCAATAAAAAACTCCCAAACTCATAAATCGTCTGGTAAATTGGGTGTACACAGACACCTAGAAGGATTGATACAGACTCAAAACATTTCTTTGTTTCTGTTTTTATTTGTATTATGCATATCTCCTGAGGACCACTATTGGGAGAAATCAAGGCAAAGTAGCCTGGAAGACCCCAAGTTCTATGGAAATTTGTATTATCTTATCAATGAAGTGTTTTTATACATCTCTATTTTTATATTGGTAAAGGTTGTGTATCCGGCTTCACTAAAGTACAGGTTATATAGGCTGTAGCACAGGAGCAAACTCCTCTCCAACATGACACAATTCGGGACTATCAGTGAGTAAAGGTGCGTACACACGGGGGGAGATATATTGCTAACAATATATTGCTTGCAATATATTGCTGAGCAATATATTGCCCAGTGTCTCTTTTTCAACAAGCGACCAGAGATGGTCGCTGTTGAAAACGAACCTCTGCTGCAGTGACGTGCGGTGAGGTTCATGGTTGGTGAGGCAAACACTGTGTTTATTTAAAAACACACTTATTTTACACAAACACACAGTACACACCTCTCTGTCACTTTACACAAATACACAGTTATACATTTCTGTCCCTTAACACAAATACACACAAGTCTGTCCCTTAACACAAATACACACAAGTCTGTCCCTTAACACAAATACACACAAGTCTGTCCCTTAACGCAAACACACACAAGTCTGTCCCTTAACACAAATACACACAAGTCTGTCCCTTAACACAAACACACACAAACACAAACACCTGTGCCACTTAAAAAAACACAGCCCCCACCCTCCACAAGTGCTAAACACACATTACGTTACAAAAAGGCACTGCTTACTTACCCAAGAAGAACGACAGGCAGCAGTGACAGGAGCGTTCCTGGGACAGGCACCCTGAGCGTTCCTGGGACAGGCACCCTGAGACAGAGTGCCGGCGGGAGGCGGAAGAGGGACCCCGGATACTAAAGGGGAGCAGATAGCAGCGGGAGCTGGCAGCCCAGCCCGGCACCGCCGCTCCCCTCACCGCCCGCAGTACAAGTCAGAGAAATGCAGAGGAGCCCGGCAGTCCAGCATGGCGCCGCCGCTTCTCCCCCCCCCCTGCCCGCATTACAAGTCAGCGGAGGAGGAGTGCAGAGGAGCCCGGCAGCCCAGCATGGCGCCCCCGCTTCTCCCCCCCCCTCTGCCCGCATTACAAGTCAGCGGAGGAGGAGTGCAGAGGAGCCCGGCAGCCCAGCATGGCGCCGCCGCTTCTTCCCCCCCCTGCCCGCATTACAAGTCAGCGGAGGAGGAGTGCAGAGGAGCCCGGCAGCCCAGCATGGCGCCGCCGCTTCTCTCCCCCCCCCCTCCGCCCGCATTACAAGTCAGCGGAGGAGGAGTGCAGAGGAGCCCGGCAGCCCAGCATGGCGCCGCCGCTTCTCCCCCCCCCCCCTCGCCCGCATTACAAGTCAGCGGAGGAGGAATGCAGAGGAGCCCAGCAAGCCAGCCCGGCACCACCGTTTCCCCTCTACACACACACTCCCCGCCCGCCCGCATTACAAGTCAGCGGACGAGCCAGGGCTCCGCTGTATGACAGTGTATAGGCGGCACCTATAGAAGTTCCTTGGTAGCAGTCAGGGACGTGTTTTCTGCCTATATGAAAGCACACCCCTGTCACTGAGACAGCGCCACTGTGCCCAATCACATCTGTCTCAGTGACAGGGGCGTGCTGTCATATAGGCAGATTGCACGTCCCTGTCACCGAGGCACCGATATAGGTGCCGCCTATACACCTTTTTTCAATTAGCTTTTACAGCCCTGTTCTAAGCCCTGCCTACTGCTGGCCCCTGACAGTCTAACTGACAGTCCATTACTGTAATATGGACAGCGGGAGGCACCGCTCTTGGTGCCTCCTAAACTAATTAATAAAAAAACAAATAGAGTAAAAATTATTATAATAATACAAAGCATATACTTATGACACATAATATGTGTCATAAGTATTTTCTTTTGTATTTTATTATTATTTTAATCATTAATGACAGGGGAGGCACTGCCTCCCCTGCCTCCCCTGACTGCACGTCCCTGCTCTGCTGGGGGTGCCGCAGAGGTAATTAGCTGGTCGCAGGAGCAAGCTCCTGCGACCAGCGATTACAATGGGGCATAAACGGGAGCGCGCACCCGACGATTTATCGCCGGGGCACACTCCCAATCACTGGCAATATGGTCGCCTGCGACCATATTCCCAGCGATTATAGCACCTATCTCCCCCGTGTGTACACAGCATTAGGCTATCCTCCCAAACCCTCTGTAATTCACCAGTGAGGAGCTGTGCGCAGCAAATTGTGTCTTCTGGGACCTGCTCCTCGTGCTGCATGATGCCATGTACCACTCCGCCAGTGCTAGCCTGAAAATTAGACAGGTATGATTTATTAAGCAGGATTATAGTGGGCTTTTTGCACATAAAATGTCCCACCACAACAACACTCCCACATATTTTAGATTCCATTATTGTCAGCAGCTAATTAACTAACTGGCCCCTGAACCGTGAGCTAGCAATTCTAGCCACTATGCTAGTACTGTACATAATGAAATCAACATTTTGTTCTTCAAAGTTATGTCTCTGATCAATATAAGTGGGAGCCCCCCTTTTAGGCTTTTAGCATTTTTTTCCATAGGAGATCAGCAGCAGCAGCAGCGCTGCTGTCTCCGTTACATTTAATAAAACCAACAGGCACTAGGACCTGTGTGGCTCTAAAACCAGGCGGGTGTTATGTTTAATAGAGCCAGCGGGCACTAGGATCCGCTGCGACTCTAAAGACAGGTGGCTGTCCGGCACATCTCTGCACAGGGTACGGGCTGTTTCACACTATCCGGTTTTGACCAGACAGCAAAAATCCGTACTGACTTTGTTCGGCTTTTTACCTGACAGCAGTGCCTCTCACATGCCCTGGCTCAGTGACTCAGTGCTGTGTGAATTTAGGGGTGGGGATTACATATAATGTTAGATTGGGGGTTGGGGATAGCTATAGCACACCAAAAATTCAGTGTGAAAGATCCCATAGCTCTCTGTGCTACACTGATATATTAGGAAGGCCTAATGGGAATTGCCATCTGGGTTAAATTGGGGAGTGTGAATTAGCCCTTCCACACACACAAATACTGCCGGCAGTGGCTCCCAGACTCCCAGCTCCGCACAGCATTAAGTTACTGTAAAGGAGGCCATACACACGCAGATTTATCTGCAGATCTATCTGGTTGGAACAAAAACATGGTTAGGGATGAGAGCAAATGACAGTTGACCATGTGCATGGAAATGCTGGAAAACTGACAAACTGTCACTCATCCATAACCATGTTTTTGTTCCAGCCAGCCAGATCTGAAGATAAATCTTACTAGTGTATGGGCACCTTAACCAAGCTGCAGGAATAATGCCCGATGTTTAGGGTAGTCTCACGCAGCCCCGAAAGGGTAGGTAACTAACTCTCCTAGTGAAGCTGCAAACACAAGCACGTCTCAGTCATACAGTATTTATCTGAAGTATACTGTAGTTCCATGAGCAAACAGACACACAAACCAGGGGTTTATACCCAGGGGTTAAAGTAGGGGGAACAGGGTGTAACTGAGGTCCACCACCTCTAATGGTAGGGGGGATTCAGTCCCACCTCCACTACAGCCATGCACAATAATTCCAGCAGAAAATCCTATTCCAGTGGCTCCTTTTTCTCCCACGTCATATGTGATGTCATGTCACCCCACTGCTGAAGTGAAGAAAAGAGGAGAGGAAGCTGCTGGAGGGACAGAGACAGATATGTGTAACTGTCTGATACTACTGTAGTTAGGATTATGTGTATAAACAATGCTACTGTGGGCATTATGTGTAAGCGACACTACTGTGTGGCATACATGTAAAAGGAGTACTACTGTGTAGCATGACTTAAATAAGAGGCACTAATGTGTGTAATAATGTGAATAAGGGGCACTACTATTATCTTGTGTAATATAAATCAGGATAACTACTTGTGGTGAATATGATAGTGTGGCATTATTTGAATTGGGGGTACTATTGTGAGCCCACTGTCCCTTTATAAAGTTGAAAAGTGCAAAATTTTGAGTTTGCAGGAGTGCCATAATCCTGACACTGGCCTGGGCACCACCTTATAGGGGATGGGGTGGGGGTGTAGTGGCAGTTCCACTATAGCACACCAAAATTCTGGAACTCATTGCCGGTGGGGGTGATTACAGCAACTACTCTTAATGTATTTAAATCAAAACTGGATACATTTTTGGCCACTAAGGGACTTCTATAGATATGACTTACTCAAGTCAGTAGTTACAAGTTAGATTAGTTGAACGAGATGGACTAACATCTTTTTTCAGCCTTAATTACTATGACCCTTATTCAGATCTGATCGCAGTACAAATCTGTTCTCAAAATGGGCAAAACCATGTGTACTGCAGGTGGGGCAGATGTAACATGTATAAAGAGAGAGTTAGATTTGTGTGAGTTATTTTGTTTCTGTGCAGGGTAAATATTGGCTGCATTATTTTTACATTGCAATTTAGATTTCTGTCTCAATACACACCACCCAAATCTAACTCTCTATATACATGTTACATCTGCCCCACCTGCAGTGCACATTGTTTTGCCCATTTTGAGAACAAATTTGTACTGCGATCAGATCTGACTAAGGGCCTATATTACTATGTTACCTATAGGGTCCCACTTAGGCCTGTCCTTTTCTCCAGTAGAATCCTTAGGGGTTCCTGTGAAAATAAATTATAATCACCATCCCCTCCAGCGGAGATTATGTCCATGTAGGCATCCACGATTTAAAAACATAGACAGAGTAGCCCGTATCCATCGGACTGGAGGGGCTTTAACATGGGCTTCTATGGAGCCGTGGAGATCTCATCAGCGTCATCGCCAAAAATGACCTTCTAGAAATATTACAGTACCACTTTAAGCCCTGCTTATCCCATACACACAAGGGGACACTGATAGTGACCTGATAGTGACTCTATAATAACCATACATTCGGGGACATAACTGAAAGCTAACCCGGGTGGCACCCACTAGGGTATCTGGACAAAGGGAGTGGCACCCTATTGGACATATTCAAAACCACAGCAGTCCTCCTAGCTTACAATCAATGGGACTAATATCAGGGGAGTCACAATTCCTGGCCAGCTGTGCCCACTCAGTAGTATAAATGATGCAAGTGGTGCTCCAATTTATTATCCCATCTGTCACTCCCCCTTTGTCGGTCTGTATGACAATAATGAGACATCATTTGGAAACAGAGGGAAATGTAGTCATCAGACCGCTCCTAGGAACAATACTATTGGCCACCACCCTTCCTTCCAACTACAAAAGCTGCAGAGACACCATGATAGTGTCACCGGCAGCTCGGGCTCTGCATCCATATCCCAGGGCTGTAGCCTCCCAGCAGCCAGCAATTAGGCCCTGATTCTGAAGCAGCTGTATTTAACTGCTTTGTGCGCCTTGTATCATCACCCCCCCCCCAGGTGTGGCAATGCCCCCGCCACCCAGCGAAGATACCCGGCATACTGCGAATGGATATTTTGCATAAACATCCATTCGCAGGCTTGTGTGCGGGCCTGAAATCATTCCATGGTCACCGACCATCAAATTTCTGCAGTGCTCGCTAATCTAAGTCAGTCTCTGTGGCGTCCTGCTCCGAGTACTGGACAGGCAGCTGACATCTGGTGATGTCAGCCGCCCGCCCTCGGAAGGCAGGTGGCCACACCCATTTGCATCGGGATGCGTTTTTCTGGGTGCACCCAGTGTTTTCATGGGCATGCCCGCCTCCTACAAGCTCCCCCTTTGCGAGTGCATCGGAGGCTATACAAGTCTCCGAAGAAGCACGCATAGAATCCCTGCACATGTGCAGAGCTTCACCATCGAACTCCTTGTGCGAACATACCGGTGAGTTCGTAAATCAGAATCAGGGTCATAGTCCCATTGTTATCTCAAACCCTATTTGATCCTTAATTCTTTGTTAAGGATGCCCTTATGTCTATCCCATGCATGTTTAAATGGCTATACTTTATTATCCTGTACCACTTCTGAGGGGATGCGATACCTCTTAACCACTACCCTTTATGTGAATTATTTTTTTCCTGTAATTTCCAATGAACCTATGTTAGGTTAGATGTGACAAACGGGGGGGGGGACAGTATGCCAGTAACCCTTTCTGTACCTTGTTCCTTGGGTCTCATCACCGTATTCTTCACCGCTGTCAACTCTGAAGTGTAGACAAGTACCTGTACCTTCAAGATAATGAGTTGGTTCAGTGACTTCTCCTTATGGGCGGGATGTATTAAAATACATCACCGCCCTTCGCCGCCCCCCCCCCCGCCGCGATGCTGCCGCATATGTACTAACATATGCGGCTGGCATCGCGGTGCGGTGACGGAGGGCCCCCGCGATACCTGTACTCTGGTGTGCGGGGGGTCTCCATCATCTCCCTGCCACCACGCTCTCCCCTAATGCCGGGGACAGCTAAGCAGGCTGTCCCCGGCACTTCCTCCTCCCCCCTGCAGCCGGAAGGATGTCCGGCTGCTTCACTAGGGGGAGGAGGGGTTTACCTTCCAGGGTCCAGGAGGACCCTTCAGGTAGGTAAGCCAGAGGGGGGTCGGCGAGGCGGCGGGTTTGCATCGGCAGGCGGCGAAAGGAAACACATAGGCTTCTATAGTGTATCGCCACCCAAAGGTGGCGATACCCTTTAATGCGGTATCGTTTTTAATACATTGGAAAATGCGGTAAAACCGGGGTTTTACTGCATTTTCCATTTGATACATCTCGCCCTATGGAAGCCTGTGGCAGAAAGGATGGACACCCCAAGCAGCACACCCCACACATAGAGATCACACACAAAGTGACGGTGACAACAATATTTATTATGCAGGAAACCACTAGTCCCCTCTGCAAACCAAATATTGTTAAGGTCAATTATATGCAATAATCATCAACACAATGCACGGTTATTATTGTGGACTCAATAACAGTAACTGCAAAGGCGCATAAATCCTACTATAAAACACTGGCACAAACCACATATAATGGTAAACATTCAAATATAGACATTACAATTCAATATATTAAGGCAAGTAACACTGTCACTAAAAGGCGGTAATATCGGTATTGTCCACAAGGTAACACTAAAGATAGGTTAACCAGGCTGAATATGTTTTCACTGGAGAAACGGAGGTTGAGAGGTGATATGATTAGTATGTTCAAATACAGGATTGGGAATCATATGGACTGGGAGATGATTTGTTCACTAACAGGCCTATAATTAGGACATGTGGGCATGTACTGAGGCTCGAGGAAAAGAAATTCCATACTGAATTAAGAAGAGGATTCTTCACCATTAGAGCAGTAAAATTCTGGAACTCATTGCCGGTGGGGGTGATTACAGCAACTACTCTTAATGTATTTAAATCAAAACTGGATACATTTTTGGCCACTAAGGGACTTCTATAGATATGACTTACTCAAGTCAGTAGTTACAAGTTAGATTAGTTGAACGAGATGGACTAACATCTTTTTTCAGCCTTAATTACTATGACCCTTATTCAGATCTGATCGCAGTACAAATCTGTTCTCAAAATGGGCAAAACCATGTGTACTGCAGGTGGGGCAGATGTAACATGTATAGAGAGAGAGTTAGATTTGTGTGAGTTATTTTGTTTCTGTGCAGGGTAAATATTGGCTGCATTATTTTTACATTGCAATTTAGATTTCTGTCTCAATACACACCACCCAAATCTAACTCTCTATATACATGTTACATCTGCCCCACCTGCAGTGCACATTGTTTTGCCCATTTTGAGAACAAATTTGTACTGCGATCAGATCTGAATAAGGGCCTATATTACTATGTTACCTATAGGGTCCCACTTAGGCCTGTCCTTTTCTCCAGTAGAATCCTTAGGGGTACCTGTGAAAATAAATTATAATCACCATCCCCTCCAGCGGAGATTATGTCCATGTAGGCATCCACGATTTAAAAACATAGACAGAGTAGCCCGTATCCATCGGACTGGAGGGGCTTTAACATGGGCTTCTATGGAGCCGTGGAGATCTCATCAGCGTCATCGTTAAAAATGACCTTCTAGAAATATTACAGTATATATGATTTTAGCCCATAGCAACCAAACCGCTTATATCTATTATCTTTTTGAAGGTGCTAAATAAATGAGAAGTATAATCTGATTGGTTGCTATGGGCAACATCCCATTTTCAATAGAACTCCCATCTTTGTAGATTTATTATACATAGAGTTAGTTAATTTAATTGTGATACTGATGAGATCTGTAAAACATGCCCTGTTAGGTGTCACTGAAGGCTGGGTGGGAAACACTGCTATACAGTTAAATTGATAAGCATGGGTAAAGGCCCCCATACACTATGCGATTTGGTCCCGATTTCACCCGATTCAGATGGATCGGGCAGTGAAATCGGGCCAAATCGCAGGTATAGACACCCGGTCCGACCCAATGCGCATCGGGTCAGAGTCGGGAGGTCGGAACGGTTGCACATAAGATTTGCTAAATCTTATGTGCAGCCGGGCAGGGGACACAGGTGGCGGATGCTGGCGAGGGAGATGGGCAGGGGGAGCCGGAGCAGGGAGCTGTCAATGCTCCGTCCGGTGGGGGGAGCAGGGGGGGGGGGGCGGGGGACGCTTCTAGTAGCGCAGAGGACGCTGCGGGGGACACAGGCGGCAGTAACGTAGAGGCAGGCAGGGGGAGCCGGGATCTGTCAGCGCTGGAATGGGCAGACTGTGATTGGCTGAGCGCTCTCTCAATCACAGGCCGCCCATTCATTGTATGGGCTTTTTTTTTCTCCAGCACTGACAGCTCCCGGCTACCCCTGCCTGCCTCTATGTTACTGCCGCCTGTGTCCCCCGCAGCGTCCGCTGCCTCTGGGCTACTAGCAGCGCCCCCCAGCCACCTCGCAGCGTCCTCCACCCGCCACCTGGATGTCCCTTGCCCCCCTGCTCCCTCCACCTTGTAGCTCCCCGGGAGTTGCAAATGATACATCGCATGCGATGTTTCATTTGCAAAACTTGGCACATCAGTGCCTAATCGTGTGTGTCCCTCCCGGGGAGCTGCAGGGGGAAATCAGGTCCGACTTGTCCTTAGGACAAGTCGGACTAATGTATGGGGGCCTTAAAGCCATGACTTCCAAGACTTCTTCACAAGAACATAACAATGACACTCATTTTCAATTGCATGAAATTGGTTCATCTATTCAGATCTTGAAGGATGACATCACTAATTAACCACATAGAACTTTTCATAGTATTTATTTAGTACTTTTTTCTACAAGAGGGTGTATTTTCCAGTATGTGATATCTAACCTTGGCTAAGTAATGCTGGCCACACATCAGACCAACTTTCCTCCAACCATCCAACTAGTTGGTTGGATGGAATAAAAACCTGGTACTGAATAGGAGCAAATGTCATTTGTAATTAAGTCATTTATTTCCCAAATCGGAAAATGACAACAACTGTCACTCAGACAATGTACTGAAGTTGGACCTATTTGATTTAAACAAAATCACTGAATGTTTTTGTCCATTCTCCTGAGCTTGTGAGCAAATTGCTTATTGGCATTTGCCCCTATCCAGTACCAGATTTTCAGTCCAACCAACCAACTACTGTAGTTGGATGGTTGGAAGAAAGTTGGTCTGATGTGTGGCCAGCATAAGAGTGATCTTTGCCAGTAACTCCTGAATTCCCTGTTTTAAGAGGTATTTTACTTTCTGGTTCTGAGGCTCCCAACCCTAAAACCTTTGCTTAGATGCATTGCAATTTGTGGAAAGCTTTCCTTTTCACTAACTAGCGTCAGGCCCCTTAGAGGTGTTGGTGTCGGATCTGGTGGCACTCTACCTTGGATTGTTACACTCAGCAATTGTCATCCTAAACATCTGATAGTCATTTCCCACCTAAAGCCCCATATACACTTGAAAATATACAGTAGGTCCTTTCTGAGCGATATCTTTTACTATATCACTGAATATCACCATTATCGATGTGTGCTCTATGCATCGTTAACACTACCTCTCTCATCCTGCATGTTCTGATGAGGCAGGCCCTCATTAACAATGGCCATGCTGCTGCATGGCCCTAGCTCCCCCCCCCCTCGACGTGCCCCCCCCCCCCCCCCCCCGACGTTGCTCCCAACCCACCTGCACCCCTACCTACTCACCAGTGGCGTAACTATAAATTTTGCTCCCCCAAGCCAAAAAAAATTCTGGCGCCCCCCCCCATTATAAATGTGCCACTCCAATAGATATATAAAAAAAGAATGTGCACATTACAAAAAAGGGTGTGTGGCCTCGGTTTAAGGTGTAATGCCCATTACACATTATGCCACACCGTAATGGTCATTACATATAATGATACACACCGTAATGCCCATAACACATTATGCTATGTGTGTGTGTGTGTGTGTGTGTGTATGTGTATATATATATAGAGAGAGAGAGAGAGAGAGAGAGAGAGAGAGAGAGAGAGACACACACATACATACATACATACATACTGTATCTTTAAACTTTTTGAACACATACAGATAGGCAGTGCTGCTCTGCCTCATGCACCTTTTATCATCTTTTTTCATTAAGCATCCATTTTCCAGCAGAGTTACTGGTCCTCTCCACCCCTGCATCTCTACGCAGTACACAGCAGGTCAGAGGGCGGATGGAGAACTGCAGAGGGAGTATGGGCCTTGCAGATGGTGAAGGGAGGAGGAGGGGGTGTGGATGGCAGAGGGCGGATGAGACTTGCGCTGCACAGTGATGTGACGGTGGAGAGAGGAGGGAGTTAATACGGCAGAGGGCGGGGAGACTCGCGCTGCACCGGTGATGGATCTGGGACAGCAGAGAGCGGAGGAAGTTAATGCACTGTGCCGTGCGGCATAGGGCAGAAGGAGACTAGCACTGCACAGTGATAGGAGAAAGAAGAGAGTCTCGCGTGGCACCGCACACGTGAATGACGCCACAGCTGACTAGCCCGTGCTTAGCGAGCACGCGGGCAGCGGCAGGCTGCTGTGGCACAAGCAGCATCTCTACGTAGTGTGACAGACTCAGAGCTGATAGATATGATGGGAGAGGATGACCGCCAGGGTGAACCAGTGGAAGGCAGGCAGAGACAGTGGGATATTGCATTAATTGGAAAAAAGTTACATAACAAAAAATAAATCTAAGCTGACCTCACTCACTGACCCCCAGTCAGCAGTGAAAGCAAGTCCTCACCATGCAGGTGATTCCTTCAATGTACAAAATAACAATTTTATGATGGTATGAAGCAATGGAAGATGAATAGAAGGTGATGCCAGAGAAAGCAAGTGGGTGGCAGGAAAAGGGTGATGGGGAGCAGAAGTGGGAGACGGAAGGTGGTTGACACCAAGGAAAGGCAGTGAGTGTTACATGGTCACAGGTAGTTGGTGACACTAGGAAGAAGGTAGATTGTGACAGCCAGGGCGAGTCAGTGGCAGATGGGCAGGGGATGATGCTGTTGGGAGCCACTGGGTGACAATGAAAGGTGACATTGAGAGGTAGGGGGATAAGGAGAGGGTGAGCAGAGAGAAATGGTAACAGGGAGATTGTGAGTCAGTGGGTGACAGGAAAAGGTTCACAGGAGAGAGGTAAAGGGGAGAGTGTAATGTTTTTACTTACTATGCTTACTGATAACTACTAATTAAAAATATATATTATAAACATGTATCATAAAACACTTACCTTTTTCTGTAACTGGTTCTTCTTACTTCTACACTCCTTTTCTTGAAGTCCCTCCTCCCTCTGCTTAGGCTCCTCTTCGGCAGGATGCCATTGCAATGCTCTCCTCTCCTGATTGAGGCCAGGGGAGGGGGGAGGAGGGGGGCGAGATGGAGGGTGCTTCAGACTGCAGAGTGGAAGGAAAAAAGGGAGAGGGTGGGGAAGGGGCGGCACTTCTGCCCGTCTGTCATCTGCTTAACAGGCATAGCAGACAGGAGCAGAGGAGGACCCTGATATGATAAGACCCCGGGGATACACTTTATGCTGCCAGCGTTACATACCCTCCAACATGACCCATTCCATTAGGTACAAAATGCTCTGTTCCTGGACTTCCCTGCCAGTGGCAGTTACAGATGTGAGCCTGCAGCACAGTCCAATATTCAAAAAGGGGAGCCACACCAGCTGCCATCCCAAACATCACTGAGAGTTGATGTGACCCCCCTCTTTAAATATTGGACTGTGCTGTAGGCTCACATCTGTAACTGTCACTGGCAGGGAAGTCACGGAACAGAGCATTTTGTACCTAATGGGATGGGTCATGTTGGAGGGTATGGCGTTACTGCCTGTCATAAAGTTTGACAGGAAGAGGCTGCAGTAGCCGGCAACTAAAAAGCCAAGGGCAAATTGCAAATGAACGAGGCAGAAAGGGGTAAACAGCGCTGCTTTTTATGCCGCCGGGCCAGCGCTGCTGCTTGTTACAGCTAGACAAGCATAGGCTGGGGCAGCTATGGGTCCTTCACCAATAGGGCTGAGAAGGGGATGCGCGCTCTTCGTGCTGCCGGGAGTCGGGACCACTGCCTTTCATCACACAGTTAGACAGGTGCAGGCTGTGGTTGTCGGTAGCAACATGTAGCAAAACAGGGAGAGCTTACAGTATGGTGCCTCCCCCGCTTTGCAGGTCGTGCTGACTGCTGAGCGGTTAGCACCGGCCTGCCCTGTGTATGTCCACCTAATAAAAACCGGGAGGAACAGCAGCATTTGCAGGGCAGCGGGCGCCCACGCAGCCCCCGCTCCCCCAAGCAGCAGCGGGGGCTGCCTTACGCTATATACGCCACTGCTACTCACCTAATGTGTAGGGAGCTTTATTAAAACCCAGTGTCGAAACTAGATACATGTGGGCCCCATAGCAAAAGTTTGTAAGGGCCCCTATTCATCAACTAATGCTGAAAAATGTATATAGAACATGATACTTTGACAGGCAAAGTGGGCCCCTCTCAGCTCTGGGCCCCATAGCAGCTGCACCCCCTGCACCTATGGTAGTTACGCCCCTGTTAAAACCTGTTGGCCCACTTATTGTTTGGCAGGTTCACAGTAACATCCCAGCTTTGAAAGGTTTACTTTTTGGTCCTAATCTCATAAATTATATCTTTTTTTTTTGTTGTGATGTGTTTTATATTGTATATATTAAGGTCTCCTTTTTTTTCCTATTTGAAATGTTGGTAGAGTTATTGTTCATTCAGTTGTAAGCATATCAAAAAGGTTGTATGCAAAGTGAAGAAGTCAGGAATTAATGGAGCAAATATCTGGTCATACTCACTATTACTAATACTCAATAATCACTTTATTAATTCAGGTCTCATAGGAAAATGAAACTGTTTTGCACAGAACCCCACCTCCTCTTGGCAAGTGCCTTAAATTATGACAATAATAGCACTGGCCTAAAACATTGCAATAGACCAGCCTATACTATATATGGGGCCAGATTCTCTAAGCTTCAGAAGTGATAAAATGGAGAGTGATAAACAGCCAGCCAATCAGCTCCTACCTGCCATGTCACAGACTGTGTTTGAAAAATGTCAGGCTGGAGCTGATTGGCTGGCTGTTTATCACTCTCTATTTTATCACTTTTGAAGCTTAGAGAATCTGGCCCATCTGTACTGTTACATATTAATACTGTATTCCATATTGTATCCAGTTTATAAAAAGACTAATTTTCAGGGCTGTTACTGCTCCCCCAGACTCCCGTTCTTATTCCAATGTGCTGCACAGTGGGAAATTTTTTTTTTAAATTTAGTAATTTTTTTATTGATTTTGCAAAGTGAAATAACCACCACCAAAAAAAAAAATTTTTTACATCACAGACAGCAGAGTTTCAATAGGTGCATATAGGAGGTATATGGCAGCGCACATATTTGTGTACACAGGAGTAGACAAAGAACTTATGTGGTCTGTACGTAAGATGAGCACCTTCCCCACAGGATATAGATTCGCATTAGAGCAAGTACCTGGAGGCGCCATCCAAGTTCCCATAAACGGAGAGGTAGAAGAAGGCACATTGGCATAAACACAGTGCATATCAAATCAGAAGGCACCATTAATCTGTGTTGTAAAACAAATGAAAACCCCACTGTCTGAACTCAAATATCTACTAACATTAAGAAAAACAAAAGGACCCAAAGCAAACCTCCCAAATATCCCCCCACCCTGCACTACCCACCCCCAACTTAGGTGTACCTGGAGCCCTGCAACCTCACTATCCCTCTACCCGTTACTACCTATTATGAACTATAGGAGAGCAGATTAGTGGTCCTTAGCTATATGGTAGCTAACTTGTACCAAAAACCTAACCTACCCCCCCCCCCCACCCACCCACCCAACTATATCTATGCTATACTACACTAATACTAATCTAACCCAACCCTCCCCTTCCCACCCACCCACCCAGGTATTGAAGGATATGCAGAAGGATATTTGACAGGGGCTAGGCTGTAAACTAGTAAACTAATAGCCTTAGGAAAACTAGGACAGGTACTCTCACAATATAAAGGTGTAAAATATCATAGCCCTCAAAGTTTAGAATAAGTACAGCCCCAAAAGGTGTTGAGTGTAGAAATGGCGACAGGCTAATTTAGAAGAAATGTGACAGAATACACATAGCTCTGCCCACCTGCTATTGTACATGTGCAAAAAATATTAATCTGGCCAGGCCTGCAGATTCAATGTCACTTGGGAATGGGCAGGAGGAGTACATCCAGGAGACAGCAAAGTCCAAGATCGCAGTATTCCCATCAGGAGAGGAGGAATCTTTTTGGGAAACTCAACATCAGATGGCTCAAATAAGGGACTGTTCCAAATTGGTGTCAAGTTTGTCAAATGGGAATGTAGCTGGCCCAAGCAGACGCCAGAAGTTAAAGAGCACCAATCCAGGATTTGCAAATGGTTCTCGACGGTGGGTACAGCTCCCTCAGAGCATATGTACTGGACATATAGAGATTCAGGATCTATAGGAGTTGTGACATCAGGACCCTTAGGCAGAATTTCAGTAGGTATAACAGGAGTATAGGAAGGAGACATAATGTCTTGTTGTATGTCAGTAAGTTAATTCACAAGCCTGTCTGCAGCGGAGGCGATAGCCAACAGAATCTGGCGTAGTGAGACTTCCATCTCAGGATCCATCGGCAGTAATAGAGGGGGTCAAAAAATCTATATAAAAAATAAATAACAATAATGCAGCAGTGATATCAGAAGGTAGCGGTGGCTAGCACACCGCTAGTGTATAAAGGAGACTGGCGGCAGAAGGGCAGTCAACCACAATCAGGCTGGAGAACACCTCTATTATAAATCAGAGAAATCCTGCCAAGCCTATGGGGCTCAATGAGATGCGACAGCTCCGGCACCAAGCCGCAGGAGACTTGCTGAAGATTCTGTTAAACAACAGAGGATTGCAGGGGAAACAGCCACCTCTCCCAGGCCAGACGGCACCAGCGTCCCACGTGTGAGGAGCGAGCTCTCAGCGGATGTATCCGCACCACTCCCCACCACCACCGCCGTACTCACCGCCTGGGCCGGGAGCGGAACAATGCAGGAGGAAGGTGGCAACATCAGCAGCTCCCCTCGGCTGTATCACAGAGCAGGGAGAGGCAGATCCAAGATGGCACCCGTGCCCAGCGGAGAAGGAGCACGGAGCGCCAGCAGCTGCCGGAGCCTCCCCAGGCTAATTATGAAAGTCGCAGATGGCACGAGTGGTGCAGGAAGGGTCACGGAGGGCAGAAAGGTAAATATGTTGCACCTGCGGTCGCTGGGGAAGGATAATTAATCAGGATCTTAGCAGAGCTCTCACCCCCAGCGACCGCTCACATGTTGGGTCAAGCCACTGCCCCGCACAGTGGGAGATTTTGATTACATTTGGAAACCTCGCATTTGCCACTGGGTCTTGTGAATTAGATTTTGTTAAAACATTATTAACATTCAAATATATTTCACAGTTTTATCTTTAGCGATAAAGAAGTTGTCATAATTTTGCTGGCTTTCCACAACCACAGTGAATAGGGTCTAACATACAGTAATAGCACTGTAGCAATACAGACAGACTGTTATCTTACTTTATCTCTATCTTTCTGCTTGTGCTATAATTTTAGACATTTAGTGAGATTAGTAATAACATTAACAAAGGCTTATAAAGTGTACACACACACACACACTAACACACAAACATAAAACAGAACAAATACACACAATAACTTACATACAGTATACACACTCACACATAAAAAACATAAATACACACACATACACACACATCAGAAGCTTAAATACACTTACATTTGGAAACTGCTCTGCCCTGATAAAGCAGGATGTCAGAGTGCCACAGGACAGCAGGAGGTCATCCTTAATGGGGGACAAGGCAAATACACTTTTCATCATAGCTCCTATATCAAGCAATTTTAAGCTACTTTTTTTTCAGATTCACCCCCTCCTGACAGTTCTGTGAATCTTGGGATATAGCCGCGAGGGGGCGAGGCTGCAATGGGCCAACATACATACGTGTGTGTAACACTGTGTGTGGGTATATATATATATATATATATACACACACACACACGGCCCTCGAATATTTACTTGAAGTGTAAAGCGGCCCCCCAGCCGTTATAGTTGCCCACCCCTGATCTTGAGTGACACGGTCACTCCGCCGCGGCGCTCGCTTGGAGGAGGAGGGAGGCGGGACACAGTTGTGTGTGTCACTGTGTGTGACGTGGTGTCCGACTCCTCCTGTGGGCAGCGGCTGCGGCGCTGCCGCGTGACACACGCCCACCCGCCTGACAGCAGTGACACCACGTGAGACAGAGTGCGGCTGCCTGACGCGACGGACGCGCCGGCCGTGAGCGCTGTGGCATGATGATGATTGCATCCGCAGCCACTGCAGTATATTATTCAGCAGTACCAGTACTGTAAGTTCCACAGTGTGGTGGGTGGGCGGGCAGAGGGCTGTGTGTGGGCACAGGATCAGTATTTATATTGTATATTATTCAGTTCAGTATACTACTGTAAGTTGAGTTTACTTATTTCCCTCTCGTTATGTTTCTGTGTTGTGAGGGCAGAGGGCCACACTGTCACCATACTGTCACCAAAGTCCAGGCAGGCAGTCCCCTGTCCCCGTCTGCGCCGCACCCAAGTCACCTGGGCGATGTTGAGTTGTGCCCGCCGCAACCACCCAGCCAGGCCTGCTCCAGCCAACCTCCCAGCCAGGCCCAGCAAGCACTGCCAGCACTTAGCACAGCCACAGGAGCTACTCTCTCTCTAGATTTACAACTGTGGCCAGATTAACAACTGTGGCTGGCCTGGGCCTGGCCCAATACAATAGTATGTTGTTGTTGTATGATGATGACGATCACTATTTTTCAAGCAAGCTTTTGAAAGCAAATAATAGTGTAGTCACCAGTGTGTCAGTGAAGATTTTGGAATAATGTGTAATGGGCATTATGGAATGTGGTATACTATGTAATGGGTGTGTGATGTGTAATCAGCATTACGGTGTCCGTGTTGTCCCTATTTTAGAATAAAATTGAGTCCTGGCATAACAAGTAATAAGCATAATGTGTAATGGGCATCACGCTGTGTGGCATAACGTGTAATAGGCATTATGGCAGGTGGTATACTATGGCATTTTGTACACTATGTAATGGGTGTGTGACGTGTAATCGGCATTATGTTGAAAATTTTGGACGCGCGCCTTCGGCGCGCACTGTCTGTATTGTTCCTCCTTCCCAAAAACCTTTTTCAATCCTGGCATATCGTGTAATGGGCATTGCGGTGTATGTCGTAACATGTAACTGGACTTATGGTATGCAAAATCAAGAATGAAATTGAAGCAAATGTTAAAAAAAATCAACATAAGGCGGGTCAAAGGGCGGAGCTGGGGGCGGGACATGGGCGGGGCAGTGGGTGTGTCAAGAGGGGCGCCACTATCCGGGAATCTCTCAACAAAAAGGTGGTAACCCTAGCCATCATACTGTCTGTGGCTAAGATGAAGCAAAAAAAACAAGAGAGGAGGAACTGCTACTGCAGATCATTTGCAGCAGCCTTGCTCCCGCAGCCATGTTTGATACTCCCCTTCTGCCCGCACTTGTCCTGACAGCTCCCAGCTGAGCTGCCCGATTGGAGCTGAGAGTTCCGATCAGGGAAGCCAGCCCAAAGCATGACATCCACTAGCCCAAGGCAGGCTTGAATGCCCTAGGCATTTGCCTAGCTTGCCTATGCCTATGGCCAGCTCTGGGTATACAGATCTACTACAGAGGAGGAAAGGGATCTACTGTAGGAGTTACTATATCAGGTGACTTAAAGGTGAGTAGGCGATGTAACAAAGCAATGAAAAATGTTTGGTTGCATAGGGAGAGGAATTAGTACAGGTCGGGTATCCCGTATCCGGGCATCCCGTATCCGAATTATTCCAAAAACCGTGGGTTTTTGGAATAATTCAATTTTTCCCCCCCCCCTAACCCTCTTTTAATACTTACCAAGTCCTCCGGCGTCCATAGCAGGCCTTCAGCATCCTCTCCGGCATCTCCAGCGGTCTCAGGAGTGCTTTGCGCAAGTGCGCGCGCACGCCGGTGACGTCACCGGCGCGCCTGGGAACTTGCGCAAAGCACTCCTGGGACCGCTGGAGACGCCGGAGACGGTGCTGGTGGCCTGCCGTGGGCGCCGGAGGACTCCATGGACGCCAACGGACCGTCAGGGACCCACCAGAATGCTCGTGGTCCCGAGCATTTCGGATAAGGGATACTCAACCTGTAGCAGCAAAAAAAGTAATAATGCCACTGTATAGGTTACTGGACTGGCCTCGTACATTTGGATGTACCTCATACCCCCAGCATGACAAAAATGAGAAGTGTGGCTCGCTAGGACAGCATATTCTTTGAGGCTATGTATGCCCATTTAGCAAGGCAATGCCCTTTTTAAGGAGCATGCATCTTTACAAACATACTTTCCACCTCCAGCCTCCCATCCACCTATCATGGTGCCCCCCTGTCATTTTCTTCTGGATCCACGCCTGCCTGGAACCACTGAGTGCCCCACAGTGCTAATGACACAAATAAGCCTATAATAAAAAAAATGAACTATGGGACCGATTTATGTTAAGAGCACTCTTTTATCAAACTTAATTTGACAGGTACCACGCCCCATTTCATGCCCCTTTCCACCCCCCCCCTTTTACGCCCCCTTTTCATATGCATTTGATTTAAATTTAATCTAAATGTTATATCAATTTAAAAATAGCAAAAGATAAATTGTTTTGAATAGAATGTCGCACAGCGGAGGGCGTATAATCAAGCAGCTGAAATAAGCATATTACACCAGAATAAAACCAGGTATATTTTGCTGTATTGATAAACATTATGAATTGATTAAAGATATATTTGAAAGATCCCTGAGAAAATGGCTACAAGAGCAAGATGCATACACATTGCACAAGCTGGCGAGAAAAAACTATAAAAGGATCATGATTTGCGCATTGGGTATAACTCAGCAGTGACAATGTGATTTGGTATCGCTCATAGACCTGGCAAAAAGGGGCGTGGTACCTGTCAAATTAAGTTTGATAAGAGTGCTCTCTACCTACTCTAGCCCACACAATGAGAGATTTGGCAATGGACGGATGAATCTGTCACTACTTTCAATCTTTCATTGTGTGTGCATGCATGGCACAGTGCATGCACAGTCCGCACTTGCATTCAATGATGCATACAGTAACATTTAAGATATCCACGGCACAGGATATATCTACATGTAGACTAATGGGCCCCATACATCAGCAATTAATTGTGACAATCCTCCGTTCTGGAGATGATTGTCACAATTAATCTTTAATGTGTGGGCTCCCCCTTTTGGCGATCCCAATCAAAAATGAATAGGGATCGCCAATCGATTGCTGAATCAGATTTTTTAAACATGGTTAAAAATCTGGTTTTATTGGAGTTTCATCTTTGTATGTGTGGGTATTCTAAAAGGAAAATACTGTCGATCACTGAAACAAATCTGTAATGTGTGGGCAAGCCAAATAAATTAAAGAAACCATTTATCTGGGATCACTGGATTTGAGAAGCAATTAATTGTGGTTGCTGATGTATGTGGGCCATTACATCTGACTCAGACTCAGGTTGTGATTGTTGCTATTATTGCTATTTTTAGATCTATTTTAGCAATTTTGATAAAACAATTTTTTTTATTTTGTTGTTTCATTATTGCTAGGCAAATAAATCGCAATACAAAAAAAGAGAAGGACAAGAAAAAAAAAATAACATTTGGTAACAGCATAACAAATTGGCATGAAGTTACACTGCCTTTTGACCATGTTATACATGACCTTACACAGTAACATTGGGGTTTATTCTAGTTCATTCTTTCTGACAAAATCCTTCTTAGATGGACAAAACCATGTGCACTGCAGGGGGGCAGATGTAACATGTGCAGAGAGAATTAGATTTGGGTGAGTTATTTTGTTTCTGTGCAGGGAAAATACTGACTGCATGATTTTACACTTCAATATAGATCTCACTTTGAAGAAAAACCCCACCCAAATCTAATTCTCTCTGCACAAGTTACATCTGCCCCACCCACAGTGCACATGGTTTTGTCCATCTAAGAAGGATTTTGTCAGAAAGAATGGACTAGAATAACCCCCATTGTTTTGTAACCCTGTTATTCTTGTGCTATAAAAAAATATGAGACAATCGCCATACTATTATATAAGGAAATAGACTTTTCCAATAAATAGGATTGGGGGCTTTAAGACTCATATTTAAACAAACTTATATTTCCCCCAACCAACCCAAACTAACTATCCCCCCCTCCCCCCCACCCTCTACAAGTATAAGATCGCTCGGTGTGATAATCTACATTGATAATGACCTAAGCAAATACCATGTCGTACCCTCAAACACTGTGTAAATGTGTGTCCGTACATCAGGTTCCACATAATCAATATAAATCCCCCATTTCTTATAGAATTTTACCACTCCCTTTTCAATGTCAGTGAGAGCAGCCCTCCTGTCCATGTATAGTAGTTGCAGCAGTGTTATCTTTACCGCAGACAGAAATGGTGGGGTCGACGATGTCCAGCATCGTAGAATATATTTTTTTGGCAATCGTTATGACAATAGTCAGGAAGGGAGTCAGCACCATTTTCCGACCTTGCAAATCCCAATTCGAAAAATTTGCCAGGAGCATAGCTAACGGGTCTTTATGCAATGGCAGACAACATTAATCAGGTTCATTACCTTGTCCCAAAATTTGCGAATTCTCCCACAATCCCACATGTTATGATAAAAGGAAGAAACTTTTACACTTTTACACTTAAGACCTTGGGTCCTCAAAAATTAAATTCGATAGCAGCTTGCCATTTTTGTTGCCATGACGATAGAATTGAAAATTGGAGTTAGTACTATATTGAGTGGTTTGAGAGAGTCAAAATGGGTCTTGGCTTGCAGGATAGCTATTTTATTATTTGGAGTGGGCGCGTTTTTATATGCCGCATAGGTGGAAGTTAACGTAGATTGTGGCAATAAAATATTGGCTGATCTATCTTTCATGTTCTTGTTTACATAAGAGATCATTTCCCCTCTTAAGACCGCTTTAGCCATCTGCCATAGCAAGACAAGGTCCTCTACGTGGCCCTAGTTATCATGAGAAAATTCAACCCACTTTGCTTCTAAGGCTTGTCTGAATTTTTGGGATGAGGCCAGATATGAGGGAAATCTCCACTGTTTGTGTTTCCCTATGTCTACCGACGTCGCCAATGTGCACCACGTATTTTAGCAATTTTATAAAACAAAGCATACTTGCTTACCCTCCCGGAAGCTTTGGGAATAATGCCCAATGTTTAGGGTAGTCTCACGCAGCCCCGAAAGGGTAGGTCACTCTCTGAGTGAAGCTGCAAACACAAGCACGTCTCAGTCATATTTATATGAAGTATAGCTCCATGAGCAAACAGATACACAAACCTATATCCAGGGGTTAAAGTTTGTGTGGGGGGGAGGGACAGAGTGTAACTGAGTTCCACCACCTCTGATGGTAGGGGGGACTCCGTTCCACCTCCACCACAGCCATGCACAATAATTCCAACAGAAAATCCTGTCCCATTGGCTCCTCTTTCTCCCACGTCATATGTGATATGTGATGTCATGCCATCCCCACTGCTGAAGTGAAGAATAGAGGAGGGGAAGCTGCTGGAGGGACAGAGACAGATTTGTGTAACTGGTACTATTTCAGTGTATAAGCAATACTATGTTATAGCAATACTATTGTGGGCATTATGTGTAAGTGACACTACTGTGTGGCATACATGTAAAATGAGTATTACTGTGTAGCGTGACTTGAAGATGGGGCACTAATGTGTGTAATATTGTGAAAAAGGTGCACTACTATGTGATAGACTCTAAATCGTGGTCACTACATGTGGTGAATATGATTGTGCTACCGTGTGGCATTATTTAAATTGGGGGTACTATTGTGGGTGAGAACACTGTCCTTTTATAAAATTGAAATAACCATACATTCAGGGAATGCCAAGTCAGATGGCACCCACTAGGGTATCTGGACAAAGGGAGTGGCACCATATTGGACATATTCAAAACCACAGCAGTCCTCCTAGCTTACACTCAATGGGACTAAGATCAGGGGAGTCACAATTCCAGGCCAGCTGTGCATTGTGTATTATAAATGATGCAATTGATGCTCCAATTTATTATCCCTTAATTTATTATCTGTCACTCCCCCTTTGTCAGTCTGTATGACAAAAAATTAGACATCATTTGGAAACAGTGGCAAAGTTAGTCATCAGGCCGCTCCTAGGCACAATATTATTGGCCACCACTCCTCCTTCCAACACAGAAGCTGCAGAGACAGCATGATAGTGTCACCGGCAGCTCAGGCTCTGCATCCATATACCAGAGCTGTAGCCCCCCAGCAGCCAGCAATCAGGCACATAGGTTCTGATTCTGGTTGGCTCGCAAAGCAGCTGTATTTTGCTGCTCTGCGCGCCTGGTATCGCCGCCCTTGCCACCCAGTTAAGATTCCCGGCGCACTGCGAATGGATAGTTTGCATAAACATTCATTCGCAGGTTTGTGTGCGGGCCTGAAATCATTTGATGGTCACCGAATATCAAATAATTTCTGCAGTGCTCGTTTATCTAAGTCTCTGCGGCATCCTGCTCCGAGTACTGGACAGGAAACTGACGTCCGGGGTCATCAGCCGTCTGCCTCCGGAAGGCAGGTGGCCACACCCGTTCGCATGGGGATGCCCAGTGTTTTTCTAGTCGCACCCAGCGTTTTCATGGGAAAGCCCCCTACCCATCGCCTACAAGTTCCCCCTTTGCAAGTGCATCGGAGGCTATACAAGTCTCCAAAGGAGCCCGCATAGAGCCCTGCACATGTGCATAAGCGAAAATGCGCATGCGCAGAGCTTCACTATCGAACTCCTCGTGTGAACGTATGGGTGAGTTCGTAAATCAGAATCAGGGCCATAGTCCCATTGTTACCTCAAACCCTATTTGATCCTTAATTCTTTGTTAACGATGCCCTAGCCAATGCATGTTTAAATTGCTCTACTGTATTATCCTCTACCACCTCTGATGGGATGCGATACCTCTTGACCACTACCCTTTATGTGAAGTAATTTTTCCTCAAATTTCCCCTTTGCTGTGTTTTGCTGATGGATCATTGATTATCATTGTCTGTTGATCAGCATTTTGGATCACCAGAAATAATCAGGTCATAGCTGTATGACCCCAATACTTTGAGTTTTTTTCCTTTTATTTCTATTCAGCTTTGTCTATCTTAAAATTCACGACCAGATCCAAGGAAGGCTGACAGGGACAGTCATCCTGGGGCCCCCACACATTAGGGCCCCCTGCCCTCTCCCCATGAATTGTGCACGCCATTGTCTAATGAAATCGTAGCACAGCATGATTCTCCAATTTCCCAACTACACAGCCACTGCCAGTACCTTCCGCCAAGGTGCTGCTGAAGTCACTGTCAGCCTGTAGTGGGATTTCCCTGTCACTGACTCATCCAGGAGCTGAGAGTGAAATGGCGCCATTTCACTCAGTCTCAGCTCCTTCCTCCGCGGCGCCGGCCGTGTATGACTGGCTGGCAGTGGACTTTAAGTTGTGTGGCACCGGACATATCAATTATTGTGAATTATTTATAAACAACAGCACTGTATACTATTTACAATTATATCACTTTTATTGCTAGGGGCCCTAACAAGTTTGATGTCCAGGGCCCCCAAAGACCTTAAACCGGCCCTGTTGAAAATGCAAATGGAGAGTTGTCTTTAGAATGTGAATATTACGGAATATTTTTGACACACACACAATATACAGTATGTGTACACCATTAGCGTCTCTAAACATTCCCAGGAAGGAGCATAAAATAAACTGACAAAACATGAACTATACTGCAATATATACATTTATTTTTATTAATACATAGTTAAAATGCATTTGGCTTTCTGCCAACATAAATAAGTTAAATAACTTTTTGCATATAAATAAGATAACAAATAGATTATTATTTTATAATAAAAAAAGTGTTACGCAAACTTTGAAACATTTTCAAGTAAGTTACACAAATGTAGAAAATATTGTGCGATTTCAGTTACAAAATATTAATAACATACAATATGTAAACATATTTAAAGGATTTTCCAAAACTTGATAAAATATTTGAAATTCTAAGTAAAATAAATACTTTCTATTTAGTCTTTCTTTCTTCTTTCAGTTTGACAAAAGCTTGCTGGAAAGTAGTTTTAATTGCACGCAGAGCTGTTGGCACGTCATATTTTTCAACTGGATCTACAGTGCAGGTTGTCTAAGAAGTAAAAAGAAAAAAGATAATAAATTAGTAAGATGATAAATCCTGGACACATTGGGTCTGATTCAGTTGTGGACGGAGAGGCTGTCACTGCTGCAGTGATAGCTGTAATATGGTAATGCAGCAGTTGGGTGTGTAGAATCTCCTGCAATACTGATACAAGCTGCTTCCTAGGACCCAGTATCGGATCATCAGTGAAACCAATGGCCCCTGTCTGACTCATGGGGTCGCACAAGCTGGCCTATCAAAAGGCGAGGAATTTTCCATCCTCTGATGGAGATCTTGGCCTAATCCCTCCCTCACAACAGTAATAGAATGCCTCTGTTTTGAGAAACTCATGTGGCACTCAAAAGTATAATGGGTGCAATAAATAGTACTTCTTGTGATTGTCACACCTAAATGCATCGGGATTAGACACAATAAGTGTGTGAACACCAGTAGCGCACGCAGGGGGGGTTTCCGAGTACCCAGAACCCCCCCCCCAGGAGTCTAAGGGCCCCAGGCTGAAAGCTGAGGGTCCCCTCTTTCCATGAGTACAAGAATTTTTAAAATCGGACCTTGGGAACCGGAGATATCTGACTTCAAAGAAGTGGTCCCCATCCAAGCCTTTTAATTGCTCTTCCCAGTCAGATATTTCAGGTTCTGTCTAAATTAGAGTTTATCTGAGGGTATATTACAAAAGCTTGGACTCTCCCCCTTTGATGGATACTAGTAGCTTGTCTCTCCTGTTCCCAGAACCAGAGATATCAGCCTTCCAGCAGCTGGTTACTGCTCCAGCTCCATACACCTGGTATGTAGTTTTATATACTCGTTGGCAGATTGCTCTGCCTCCTGAAGTCTGATCCCCTAGTTCCCAATACCATTTGGTAGGTGGGATTCTCTAGTTTTTAATTACATTAAAATCTAAGAAATCTATTTCCGGGAACTGGAGATATCTGCAATCAAGCAAGTTGTCCTCCCACCAGAAAATTATGATTAATAAGCCCACTCCACTATACACCCTTCCTCTGCGTATTAAACATCTTCTACCACCCCGGAAGTTATGTATCGGGGCCCCTTCATTCAGCCCAATGCCCCTTTCTCCCACCTCATCTCCCACCATCTGTGCAGTAAAGGATAATTAGTGGAAATGACTGATCCAGGCCCTACATGCTGAGCGGTTGATATAATACCCCCTACCACCCGCGGGACATCAAAGCATATACTGGGTCACCTAAGGAGTCCATCTCCGTGCTTTGCTCCGCCCCTCTGGAAACCCACTTCTGAAAATCCTGCGTTTGCCCCTGAACACCTGCGTTCAGTCCTTGCTAGTAAGCATAAATCATAGTGTTAGTGCTCACTCAGCCAACTTTTCCTCATGTACTTACACCCAGACAGCAAATCAATGAATAGCTACAGTCATTCACCCATTATTTATGGGTAACCAAACACCATTGGAGGCTCTCACCCTGAAAAATGTATTGGTAACCTGTGAGATGTAACATAAATGCAGTTTTGTTCCTGTTCATACTTTCCCAGCACAGATAAAGGCCCTTATTCAGATCTGATCGCAGTACAAATTTGTTCTCAAAATGGGCAAAACCATATGCGCTGCAAGTGGGGCAGATGTAACATGTGCAGACAGAGTTAAATTTCGGTGGGATGTGTTGACACTGAATCTAAATTGCAGTGTAAAAATAATGCAGCCAGTATTTACCCTGCACAGAAACAAAATAACTCACACAAATCTAACTATCTCTATACATGTTACATCTGCCCCACCTGCAGTGCACATGGTTTTGTCCATTTTGAGAACAAATTTATACTGCGATCAGATCTGATTAAGGGCCAAAGTGCAAAGTGGAATAGATGTACATTCATGCGATCTTTGCTCCCCAGAGAGAACATTGTAGCATCAGGCTAAGTTATATTGGGATAACGTATCAAGCCTTTTAAAGACTGAGAAGTTGGCCATAGAAACCAATTAGTACCTAGCTAGCAGGTATCAAGTGCATTCTATGCAATAATATGTACAACTAACTGTCTGCTACAGGCACATTCTTATTTAAGTGCAACATTTCCCCGATAAATGTAAGGTCCCACATCATCATCATCATCATCAACATAATCATCAACAACTCCACACATGATCCACTTACTATTGCTCTATAAGTAAGGCGTCTAATGCATTATTGAGATGAACCTTTTCTTTCAACTTAAACCTTGATTACCCCTAGCAGTAAATCACACGGACACATGACCTGAAATAACTCACACGGACACGTGACCTGAAATAACGACACGGACAACCACTGCATAAGTTTAAAAAGGTAAAGGGTATTTATTGTGGTATGACCCTATTGAAAGGGATGGCCTAGAGAGCGCTTGACGACCAGCCAGTCATAAACGTTAGCAATGGCGGCGACTACAACGCCCCAACTTGTAACTAGGGCGAGGAACCGCCCCCATTGAATTCAAAGCCAGCCTGCGCTGTGACTGTCTTGCCGCCCCTCCTAGGGCCTAATGAGGACAGTTCTAAAAGTGTCCTGCGTCCCCCCTCGGGGGCAGAACTCACCAGCCTTCCTGGCAGAGGGTGGCAATACCTCACAGTGACCACCTGTACTTCAAACTGGACTGCTGATCGAGAGCGCCCTCCCGCCAATTTATATTAAAATTGATGAGAGCCAAATTTGGGTGACGGCCGAAAGGCCCTGTGGTAGGTTAGCACAAGGGAGGGAGGGTGGGAATCCAGACTCAAGAGGAAGATGGATCACCTGACTACCTCTTATATACCTCCACCTAAGCTACCACCCCTTCTACACCTGATTGGCTACCCCATCTACACTGCACTTCTATGGGTAAGTGACACTCTGATTTCTATCTTTGTCATACCATCTCAAACTGCACCGACTCTTATATTCCCTCATGCCTAGGCAGCCCTCGCTCTCTCTTACCAAGCCCCCAACCCCGGAGATTGTCCTAACGTTACTGGGACTCCCTCAGTCAAAACTATTGCCCCAATATTACTAACTATATTTAGATTATTTGCAGACATATACTACTAGATATTCTGCCCAGTGCTGAGGTGTGTTTTATTTTGTTTGTCACCCTTCGCCCTTCCATCTCATCTCTGTCCCTCTCATCTCCCTCTCATCTCTATCCCATTCCCTTATCTGTATCTTATCTACAGCCCCCACTCACCCACTTTTCTCTCTAAACACTGCTCCCCCTCCCTCTCACTGATTTCTGTCCCTTGTACACAGGAGGGAGCAGTCATGTGCAACCTCAGTACTGGGGAGAGGAGGGCTGTGTCTGTGAGGTGGCCATAGAGAGCTGTGCCTCCCTCTACCTATAGATGAGCAGCTATGAGACAGACAATTAATATGATTATATAATAGATATGGGCTATACAGTTACAGAATATGTTGCAGTTCTTTTTTATTGAATTATGTTGGGCAGGATGTAATGCCGGCCTGGTTTGGCGGCCTTGTGAGATGGCGGCCAAACTCGGCATTGCTTTAGAGGTGCAATCACCTACAAGGCAAAACAAATGTCTGAGTTTGATGGGCATCCAGCCCATATCATCCCGCCCATTACCGTTGTGTAAGCAGTCTATTTGCCCATTCTATATATGTTTCTTTATTTAATAACATTTATGTATATGGTGCCAGCATATTCCATTGTAGTCTTTTGTATAAAAATACAGTCATTTATACTTACATATTTGGAGAAACCCCGGAGTAACCTGTTCAGTTTTACAAAATGACACTTTCTAAAACATCTTTCAGGTATTTCCTGGGAACCTTTTCCTGTGCAAGATGTTTCCTCAGCCGCAGCATCCTGTCAGACAGTCAGATTTGTAATTATTGCAAACATTTCATGACTATGAAGACAGTTAGCAATGACTTTTACCATATTATTTGCATTGTTATTGTAAGTTGCCGAGTAGTGATATTGCTTACATTTAGGCATGTAAGTAGCTAGATAAGAAGTATCATCTGGGCCATTACTAAGGGTGCCCAAGCTGGGTTGTCAGACAGAGCGCAGGGCTGGGGGTGGCACTATAGCTGCCCCTCGGCCTTGCTACTGAGTAGTAGTAGTAGTACGTTTATTAATAAGGTGCCACAAAGTGTCCGCAGCGCCGTACATGCAGTAGCAAACAAAAAAACAAATTACAAGGTAACGTACAGGGTGTGTTGATAAAATACAGCACAAATAGGGTATAGCTGGTAGAACTAAAATCAGCATCAGTTCTGAAGTAGGTGTCGAAATTGTCGAGGAGACTGAAGATGAAGTAGAGGAAGGGAAGAACAGGACAGGAGGACAGGTGAGGTAAAGAGGTAGGGTGAGTACGTGAGGAAGGAGGGCCCTACTCATAAGAGTTAACAGACTAAAAGGAGGTGGGTGGACGAACGAAAAACAATAGGATAAGTAGGAACGGATGGGAACAGATGGAGGGGTAGGGTAGGCAGGATAGGAGGAGCATAAGAGGTTAGGAGGAGGAGGGATAGGCCAGTCGGAAGAAGTGGAGAAAAGGAGCGCTTGAAGGAGTTAAGGGAATCAGAAAGCCTGATGGGTGGCGGGAGGTTGTTCTAGTGCAGGGGGGGCAGCAGGGTTCTTTGGAAACTCAGGCAGTGCTGAACTTCCATATTCAATGTCATAAACTCAGGGGGTGAGGCCAGCACATGGTGCATTGCAGCCCAATTATGCTGTTCGGTATCATTATAGAGCTGATTTTATTCTACAATTACTGTATTGACGGCTCCAGAGGTGGCGCTGCAACACAGTTAAAATTTCAAATAGGGCTGCCACACCAAATGTCCATTTAGAATGGCAGCTGGTGGCAGCTGGTGTGGTTCCTCTATTTGAATTTAGAAATTTGCTGCAGCCCCCCTCTGGAGTCACTAGTGGGCTTAATGCCGACAAGCTCCGCCCATGGAAAAGCTGCAGAGAGTCTCCGGGCTTATCCCGGAGAGTAGACTCTAAAGGTAGGCAGGTATGTGATAATTCACTGTGATAATGTAACTGTTTGCACAATCAGGGTCCATTAACATACTTACATTACAGTACAGGATAGCAATTTTAAGGACTTGATTTGTATAGAGATAAATTACACTTACCTTTTCGAATTCTTTCAGGGATTCTACTGCTTTGCAGGCCATTTCTTCAACTGACAACTGGAGAACATTAAACTGTGAATATTTGCTTTTGAAGACTTTACAGACAGTAATAAAGTACATTATATTGTGATATTTAAACGCATTGTTATTATTAGGAAAGCATGAGATCCGTTTTATATATTAAAGGCTGTATCCGTCTTTCATCTCTAAAAAATAAAATATGCTTCTAAAACATCTCCAAAATGTCCATTATTCCTATACAAATATTCATAACTCACAGCAGTAATATAACACATGGTATTATAGCAGCTGGATATTTTGATCAAGACCAAAAGTGTTATTTTAGTATTTAGACAAGTGACTTTATATATTTCGGGGGCCAGGTGGAATTACTGGATTCAACGCCATCATAAATAATAAGCAGCAATAATCTTTTTAGAATACATACTGTAAATACATAAAACAAACACAGCTCTATGGAATAACATTATACTGTATAATACTGGTTCATTATTATCATTATTATGATGATGATGTTGATACACACTGATGCTGCTTTCCCACTGCAGACCCGTTTTAAGTACTGGTATTTTTAAAATGGTATTTAAAACGGTATTAGCATTCCCACTGCAGCAGATTATCGTTTTAAATATTTAAGTGCTATTCCCATCGCAGTGAACCATTTAAAAAAGAGTGCCTGTCTTTCATAACCCCTCCCCTAGTACCTTTCCTGGAGCCACCCTCCCTCCCCTGGTACCTACCCTGCACCCACCCCCTCCCCTGGCACTTACCTGCGTGGGGGATCCAGGCAGCTGGGTCCGGCATCATGGCATGGGCACAGCACTTCAGGTCCCTTTCTGTGGCTGGTGATGGATGCAGGGCAGTGGGGAGGCAGCGGGGTGGGGTCCATTTGGGATCTGGGCAGTCCCTGGGGATGATGGTAACTAGTAGTTTCCACTATACGCATGTGTAATGAGCGCCGTGCATATAAATGAGCCGCTCATTACATATGCGCATATGTAATGAGCGGATCATTTATATGCACGGCGCTCAATACACATGCGCATAGTGGGAACTACTAGTTACCATCAGCCCCAGGGACTGTCCGGATCCCAAATGGACCCCACCCAGCTGCCCTGCATCCATCACCAGCCACAGGGAGGGACCTGAAGTGCTGTGCCCATGCCATGATGCCGGACCCCGCTGCCCGGATCCCCCACGCAGGTAAGTGCCAGGGGAGGGGGTGGGTGCGGTGCAGGTACTTTTCCAGGAAAGGTACCAGGGGAGGGGGAATTAGTGTGGGATTTTTAAATACCGTTTAAGAGGCATTCCCACTGCCTTAAAAACTGTATTTAAACGTGTAGGACTCTACACGTTGCTTTTAAAACGGGTTGAAATACTGGTTAACGCGCATCAGGTTGGAATCTGCATCGAATGCTGCTAAAGCAATCAATGTGCATTCTGCTTCTATAAACAAAATCGAATAGAAAAATAGTGGAAATCTCACTGTGTGTACCCTCTATAAGAGAACCGGCATACCCAAACATGAGTTGGAGAAAGCTGAATTTTCTTAACTATTTATACAAAACTCCACAAAAGTACATTTTTAGTTTTGGTGTATTTATCCTCTAAAACACCTGGATTTCAACTAAAAATACTCAAGTGGCATAAAAATGTATGCTAATTAGAATCTGGTTATCCATTTTGTGATGGACTGTAAGCTGTAAAGTTGCCCATACTTGGTGCGTTCTGCAAGTGCGATGCAATCTAGTACAAAAAGTATGGAGCACATTGCTCCTTGTATGAGCACCTTCAGTTCATCAGCATTCTTGTTTGGAAAATGGACAAACATGGGCACAAACTTAGTCCTGGGTGCACATGCATCATCTGCACTGGGGTTCTTGCTATATGTGCCTTCTGTGCCTTCTCCCCACGTGAGGCATGGGGAGAAGCCAGAGAAGGGCATTAAGGATGAGAAGACTAGCAACGCATTTATGGAGAACACATGTAACACCTGTGCAATTTAGGGGGTACTACAGCATAATTTCCAGGTACCATTTGTCTAAATTTACTGTACCATAGACTTTGGTACAGTAGATAGACAAATGGTACCTGGCAGCTTTGTATAGTGACTATGGTCCATAGCCTCTAAACAAAGATGACAGGCCAATAAAGAATCCATGTAACAGAATAAAAATATGTAACAATATTGGAATGGTAATTGGACCAGCTTTATCATTCGGATGGATGATGAGGAATAGAAGCACATCCACTGACCATTTCTATTGCTGCACCTTTTACAAGAAGGAGTCTGAATAAAGACAAACATTGAATACATCTAAAACAGCCCAATTAAAATAATTAGTGACATATATTTTAACGGATAACATTTTCCTGAAAACTTTTTTCACATTTCCTCCATTAAAGCTTTCTTACCGCTTTTTTGGAATTGTATGTTAAGTTTGGTACTAAAATACAGATGTAGTTGTTGATCTAAAAGAGAAACAAAATAATATCACATTAATACAGAAATATTTTGAAAATAAAATATATTAAGAAATATTCAATTATTTAAAGTGGTATATTTTAAGAACTCTTATTCAATTACAAATTGCTTTAGTGCATGCTAATTTGTAATAAATACACTGTGAATGTAATTAAAATGTATATTTAGTATAAGAGGTAAGTTGCTTACTGGTTTAATTTCAAGAAGTTCAAGAAGTACATCCAGCTCGTCTATGATCTCTTCCATTGCCGCTTTCTCAAATAGTTTTCGCACAGATTTTGCAGGAATGGAATATAACAAGGCTGACATCAAGCAAATCATATAAAATAAGTTACTCATTGTCTGCTAATAGTGTGCTATCCTGTGTATATTCAGATCTACTGTAAATATCAATTGTCCTAAGTAAAGATTCATCTGAGTCTCCGTTTTATAGGCAAGTTTCAAACCTCAAAGGGAAATGACACTACTCTCAGTGCTACTGATCTGATAACAAAATCTGATAACAAAATCCCAATAAGTGTAAAGAAAAAAAGTCCATGAAAATTACAAAAAAAATGTGTGGGGGCAGTGGAAATAAATGACCAACATTATTTGGAATACATGTAATATTTAATTGTAACAGTAGATGTCAGTTCATAATTTGAAGACGATATTTGCACAATTCTCTATACTGTACTTTTTTTTTTTTTTTTCAGATTGTACTATATAATAATTTATTACCCACACATAATCATAAATGTGATACCTCTGTTACATGTTTAAAAATCTGATCCAATCACTTTTTTTTTTTTTTTAAAGATTAATTTTTATTAGTTTTACACATTAAATTGCAGGGGGGTAGGGAAGTACATGTATTGGGGGGAGAGGGAAAATAAAAAGGGGGCACACATTGAAACAGACGTTCTGAAACAGATCAATATTTCTATCACTATAGGGATTGTTCAGATACAGTACTAGGCATACATAGAGTAAGCTGTTGGGGGGAAGAACAGCGCATAGATAAACATCACAGTGTGGGTTCTGTCATGGCCTGTCAAGTTTTAGAGGTCCAGTATTCAGTCCAGCTAAACCATTTGATTAATGGGTTGGTAGTCGCGGAAGAGTAGCGTACTCCTGCAGTCTCGTATTCACAATGATACTGAACAGCTTGTTCTATTTGAGGGATTGTTGGGATTCTGGTGGAGCGCCAGCATTGCGCAATTAGAATTTTGGAGGTGATTAAAATATGGCCCATATATCTATCGTTGCTGGAGAGCCCTCCTATCGAATGGAATATAGCTACTTTCGGGGCCGGAGGGATGGGTATTTTCAATACTTTTGAGACAAGTGCGAAAACCGCGGCCCAGAATCCCGAGATGCATGGGCATTCCCAGAATATGTGGAATAGGGAGCCTACGTGGCCACAGTTTCGCCAGCAGAGATTCCAGTTAGCTGGACTGAATTTACGTAGTAAAGCAGGAGTCATATACATACGATGAAGTAGTTTATAGAATTGTTCGGAGTGTGAAGTACATTTAGACAATTTAAAACAGATTTGAAAGATTTGGTGCCACTCTTCTTCACTAATGGATTCATTCAAATCCTGTTCCCATTTTATCAAGGATGGGTATTTTTTGAAGCTCGATGGCGCCATCAGGAAATTATACCACCAGGTGATGCCACCCCTACTGCCCACGCATGTCAATTTATTCAGAATATACCGGGGGAGTGTGGGTACGACATGGGGAGCTGTGGTTACTGTAAACAACCAATGTCTGAGCTGCAGGAACTTGTAGAAGTCCCTATGGGAGAGAGAGAATTGGGATTGGAGTTGTGCATATGTTAGTAAAGTTCCCGAGGACGTAGCCTCCGCGAGTGTTGAGACCCCCTGAGTGTCCCATGAGGTGAAGGAGAGGTTTGGTATCTGGGAGGCTATGGCTGGGAGCGACAGCTGGGAACAAGGTAGTGTTATATCTGAGGCTAATTTTGCCACCTCCAGCCATGCCTTGCGAGTGTGTATGATAGAAGAAATTGGTGTCAGGGAGCGAATATCTACTGAAATGGGAAACCACAGACAGTCTGTGAGTGGGCAAGAGGGCATTAGGTTACGTTCCAGGGACACCCACACTTTAGGGTCTTCTGTCGCAAACCAAGCACCTATTTGAGAGAGGATACTAGCGATTTGATAGTTATGCAGGTCAGGGTAAGCCACCCCCCCTTCCCGTTTTGAGAGTGATAGAATTCTCCGGGCCAATCTGGGTTTAGCGCCTTTCCAAATGTATTTAGTAAAAGCAGATTGGAATTTATTTAACAGGGGCATGGGAACCAGGAGGGGAATGGTTCTAAATAGGTATAAAATGTAAGGTAGTATCATCATTTTCAGAGCCGCGATTCTGCCAAGCCAAGAGATGTGCAACATCATCCAATCGGTTGACATTAATGAGATCTTATGGAGGAGTGGGGCATAGTTAGCCTGTATTAGATCCCTAGTTGAAGGGGTAATGTGAATTCCCAAGTATTTAAGACTACTGGTTTGCCAGGAGTATTGATACTTAGTTCTTAGTGATTGTAGGTGATCTTGGTGGTAGTTTATAGGAAGAGCCTCAGTTTTGGATCCATTTAATTTGTAATATGATACAGCGGAATATTCATCCAGGATCTTATGGAGATTAGGCAGGGAATATTCTGGGTCAATGAGGGAGAGTAAGACGTCGTCTGCAAATAAACATATTTTATACGTCACGCCCGATAGCTCCGGGCCCTTAACGGAATTTGAAGATCTTATAGTTTCGGCAAGTGGTTCAATTGCCAGAGCAAACACTAAGGGTGACAGGGGGCAGCCTTGGCGAGTTCCATTGGAGATTCTAAAGGAGGAGGACAGTAGACCGCTTACAAATACTCTGGCTGATGGGGAAGAATATAAGGCAGATATGGATGTCAAGGCGCGTCCCGTTATACCGAATTTACGAAGTACCGCATGTAGATAGCCCCAATGTAGCCTGTCAAAGGCCTTCTCAGCATCTAAGGACAGCAGCAGCAACTGTTCGCCCGATCCCGAGAAGGCCTCGACTAAATCAATTATTCTCCTAGTGTTATCTGGTGACTGTCTACCTTGCACGAACCCCACTTGGTCCTGATTAATGAGGGTGGGGAGCAGGGGATTAAGTCTGTTGGCTGTCAATTTAGCATAAATTTTAACATCGGAATTAAGCAATGCTATGGGTCGATAATTGGTTATAATGGCGGGGTTCTTTCCTGGTTTAGGGAAAGCGACTATCCTAGCTTCAAGCATTTCTTTTGGAAAGCTACCCAACGTGGATGCTTCATTAAACATTTGGGCCAAAATAGGGGAAAGGGTATCTTTAAAACGGGAGTAAAATTTGTTGGTGTAGCCATCTGGGCCGGGGGCTTTTTCGGCCGGGAGTGACTCAATAACAGAGTTGATCTCCTCCACTGACCAGGGCTGGGAAAGTGTGTGGAGGGCATTCATGCTGAGGGAAGAGAGAGTAATCTGGGCAAGGAATTGATCTATAGCGGAAGTTGAGGGCTGTGGGGTTGCTGGGTCTGCCTTCAGGTTGTATAGGGTAGAATAATATTCAGCAAAGGCATTAGCTATATCCGCTGGGTTAGACACCTTAAGGCCTCTGTTGTCTGTGATTGATCGTATTCGGTCTTTGACTAGTTTCCCTCTTAGCTTTCTGGCAAGGAGTCTACCCGCTCTGTCACCTTGTATATAGAATTTCTGTTTCAATTTGGATAGGGATCTATGCACTTCCTGTAAAGCTATGACATTCCATTCTTCCCTAACCCGCAGTAGGTCCTTATAAATCTTAGAATCAGAGGGGGACATTTTGTGTCTTGCCTCCATATCTGCCATTCGGGTTTCTACATTTAACTGGTGAGTAGCTGCTCTCTTGCGTATGCGGGCCGCCGCCTGAATCGCGGATCCCCGGACAACTGCTTTTAACGCGCACCAGAAATTAAATTGTGACGTGTCATCTGGTGAGTTGGTTTCTAGGTATTGAGAAAGGGACTCGGAGATAATCTGTTGTGCCTCCATATCTAGCAAAAGATACTCGCCAAGGCGCCAGGTGCTGGGGGGGGTCTGGGCAGAGGACAAATTCCAATGTATACATAATGTGGCGTGATCGGACCATGTTACAGGCAGAATGGAAGCTTTAGTAATCAGTTGTAGGGCCCATTTGTCAGAAAAAACTAAGTCAATGCGGGAGTAAGTACCATGGACTGGGGAAAAGAAGGTGTAATCTCTTACATTAGGGTTTTTGGCTCTCCAGACATCGTAGAGATCGTATTCGTGTATTAATCTCCGGAAAGCGGAGGACTGGGTGGGCTCTGTGCGGTTACCATGCTTATTGAGTTTTACAGTTTTGTCAATAGAGGGGTCCACTACTAGGTTAAAGTCTCCTAAAACCATAAACAGCCCCTTACGACATGTTGAGAGAGTGGTACAGAATTTCCTTAAGAAAGGGAGTTGCTTGGAGTTAGGGGCATAGAGGACTGCTAATGTTACTTGTTTACTGTTTAGTTTCCCGGTGACAATGAGGTATCTGCCCTCCCAATCAGTGAACTGTTGTTCCAATACAAAGCCACAGGACCTGGAGATCAGAAGGGCGACACCCGCCTTCTTGCTAGGCCCGTTGGATTGGTAACAATGGGGATAGAAGGGGCTGGAGAATTGGGGAGGGGATGATTGGGGGAAGTGGGTTTCTTGGAGAGCGACAATATGGGCTTTCTGTTTGCTAAAGTACTTCAGGGCCACCTGTCTCTTGTTAGGCGAGTTAAGGCCTTTGACGGTGGGGAAGGCATGTTACTTCACAGCCTAATCTCATCATGTAATAGTAGAACAACTGTGTGCATTTTAAAGGTAAGTAAAATAAAATAAGGGGGAAGTGAAAAAAGGAGCCAAGTAAACAATGGGAGGGGGAGGGTTGACAGGGGTAAATTAGCTCCATAGAGGGGCTATAGAGGGCCACCAACTTAGGTGACACAATAGGGGCGTGAGGGAGTAGCTAACATCACCAACACTCCTGTGGGAGCATTGGGAAAGAGATGAGACATGAAAAGGGCGGAAAGACGATCCTGTGTCGTGGTCTCCACCGTCCCCGAGGGCCGGGGGAGGAGGGGCTGCTGCCAATATAGTGTTTGAACCGTAGCGGATAACCGTAGGCATTAAGATCTTGCTCTATTCTAAAGGAGAGCCACGACCCAGGACTCATCAGAAGTTACTGTATAACAATATTAACAATATTAAACTAAACTAAACTAAGCGGTAGCATATATGCCAACTGGGCCATAAAGGTCCCAAACAATTCCAAATCACACAACTTGAGTCAAGACAAACTGTTAGAAAGAGAACATAGTTAGTCATAGAACAAAATAGACTATTCTATAGTAGGGATCCATTGTAGTTGAGGGACAGGGTCAAGCCTCAGGGCATGGTGTAATGCTAATTGGGTCTGCCTGCCACTGACCAGTCTTGGGTGAGGCGCAGATCTTCAGGGCTCCTCGCGGGGCCCGCCTCAAGTTTCCAGGAAGCCAGAAACTGTAAGCCCTCAGAGGGTGTAGAGGCAACAAATGTAGAACCATTTCTCCGAATGAGTAATTTTGTGGGATAACCCCACCTGTATGGAATGTCCGCTTTTCTGAGGGCCTTTGTCACCGGGGCAAACGACCTGCGTAGAGACAGGGTACCCACGGACAGGTCGCCAAAGATCTCCAAGGGCTGAAGCGGAGTGGCTGGATGGTCTAGCGGACCTGAGCAATGAGTCTTTGATATGGAAATAGTGGAGGCGCATGAGCGTGTCACGCGGGGCATCTTGGGGGGCGTTCCGGGCTTTTGGGATGCGATGAATGCGATCTAAAAGAAAGTCTGCGATCTGTGTGGTTGGCATCAGTTTGGAGAACACATCTGTAACATATTGCGTTAGGTCTGAGTTGGGGACAGTTTCAGGGATGCCTCTTATTTTGACGTTGTTGCGTCTCGATCTGTCCTCCATGTCGCAAATCTTGGATTGAAGTGCTCTCACTTCATCCTGGACTCCTTCGTGGAGGGCGAGAAGTTCGTTGTGGGATTTGACCACTTCATCCATCTTGTTCTCGATGTGGTCCGTGCGGCGTCCGACCGCCTCTATATCTTGCTGGCAGGATTGGAGAGCAGATTTAAAGTCTGCGGATATTTCTGTTTTAAATGAGGCTAATAGTTGTTTCATCAGTCCCAATGTAAGGGGGGCATCGTCCCCTACTGGTGATTGTTGACTGTTGCCCGCTATGTTAGGCTCGAAAGGTGCGCTGTGTGCTGATAAAGTAGGCGTACAGGAACCTTTGTTTGCAGCCTGCTTTGGATTAGGCGATTGAGATGAGGATTTAAAAAAGCTAACTGGGGTGACGCCACTTGTATCCTTCACTTTTTTAGGGGGCATGGTTGCCGCAAGTTAAGGGGCAGTTGACGGGATGATTAGATTTAAAGAAGGCTCAAATACAGGTACACGCTAAGCTGTCATTGGGTTAGAGTAGGCCCGCTGACATACTGCCACTGCGGTTTAGGTGCAAATCATAACGGAGTGGTGGTGAGTGTCAGCATCCCCTAGAGCATACAAGGTGTCATTTTTGAGGAAGTGGGGGACTTAGGGGACAGTGTAGTATGGATGGTTACTGTTTAGCGAGGGACCAGATGGGGTGGTCGTGCCAGCACTGGCCACCAGCAACAAATTGCACCCGCTATATATATGTCCCCCACTGGGTCCCTGGGGTGAGGGGCAGCTGGAGCAAAGCTCAAGGGAGTGCTGTGTGGGGTCCTGCACTTGAGGATAACCCCTGATGATTGTCAGGCACTGTGGGGTCTCAGTGAGGAATCACTTCTGTGCTGCTGCGGCTGTAATAGATGGTCCAAGATGGCCGCCGCTTGTGTAATGGCAGGGGAGAAGTGGGGCTCCTCCGCTCCGTGGGGGCTCCCAGGTCACTCACCTAGGTCTCCTTGGGTGGCGCTGGGTCAGGGGGAGGTCCGCTTACCTCTGTGCCCCGTTTCTGGGGTCTCCAGGGGTCTCGGCACCCCGAACTGCCGCGATCCGGCTCCGGAGCTCCGCCGCCGGGTGCCCGCAGAAATCGAGGCCGCGGCTTGGAGCTCAGAGTAGGCCTCAATCACGGGAGGGTGGGAGAGACGTCCCCAGGCACCGCTGTTCGTGCCGCTTGAATCCGGAGCGTCCCCGCCGGCTGGATGTGCGAGGGTGGGTGAGTCCAGGCTGTTAAAGAGGGCTGTGGGCAGGTTTTTTAGGGAAAAACCTGCAGCAGCTGCGAGACTGGGCTACCTGCTCCTTCCGTGGTCAGACCACGCCCCCTATACTGTACTTTTGTATGCTTATTAATACACTATGCTTACATCTGACTATTATACAGTATACTTGGGAGAAACTTACTAAAAAGGATTGGCAGTAATTGGCCCGAAAATAGGAACGGAGAATACAACAGATTTACTAAACTGTCGTTTCCTCTTGATTCGTATTTTCCGGTGGTGAAACCATACGTACGAGCCATCAGCATCGCATGGATCACTCAGATCTGTGTGATGATTCTTAGTTTTAAAAAGTAAAATAAATAATTTTAAAATGGGGTGTGTTCCCCCTGCCCGGTTATAACCAGCCCCTGGCTCATGCATAAATACAGGGGTAAAATGTAATGGGTCCCCTTGTACTTCTATAACCACCACCACCACCTTGGCCTGGTCCTCATTTCCAAAATATGGGGGACAAAAGGAGTAGTATTTTGGCAACCAGCACTAGGCTCAAACAGCCACAGTCAGGGACACTTTTTCCATAAGGTCCCCCAGCTAAAACATGATCCCCCTGGCTGGTCAGCCCCTCTATTAAAATAGACCCACACCATTGCTGCTACAGTCTACAAACTACGTCCTTATATCTGACCCTCTGACCGATCCCTGATCCTCCAAACCCACCGCACTCACGGCCGTAGTGCTGGCAGATCAAACCAGCATTTGTCAGGGTACAGTGCACTCCAGCATTCACCCGAAGTCCCACCCACCGCCTGAGGCAACTGACTTGAATGACCTGACTGACACCATTACATCCTACATAAGCTACTGTGAGGACATGTGTATACCCACCAAGACCTACCGCAACTTCAACAACAACAAGCCATGGTTCAATGCCCAGATCAGACAACTCCGCCAAGTCAAAGAGGATATCTACAGCAGCGGTGACAAAGCATGATACAACCGAGCCAGAAAGTCCCTACCAAAAGAAATCAGGCTAGCAAAAAAGCGGTTCTCTGACAAGCTGACAAATGACCTGTCCACTAATGAAAACAGCAACACCAATCACGCTCTAGGCGTGTGAGCAGCGCTAAGGAAGTGGTTGGCATACAATAGTTTGGTACAATATATAAACTTTTACTGAATAAAATAAAACATGTAATAAATCGGTGTCCGCCGAATTGGCCAAAAACAAGTGGAGTGGTGGTATCTGCTCACTGAACAGTGTCCTCCTGTTTGGTTGCAAGCTTGATTTTTGCCGCTGGATGTTTGGGAGGCGCAGTATCCACCAGACAAAATGGAGCTTTATCAAAGGTGTCAGTTGGCAGTGAAACGCGTCAGGCGGACTGCTTGTTCTTCACTCCCAGGACCCCAAGTGTGGACTCCTTCATCTGAATTGGACCCACTTGTTCCAGGTGTATTATCACCCACGGATTCTCATTGCTCCCCCCCAGGAACTTCCTTCCATTTTGTCTGGTGGATACTGCACCTCCCAAACATCCAGCGGCAAAATTCAAGCTTGCAACCAAACAGGAGGACACTGTTCAGTGAGCAGATACCACCACTCCACTTGTTTTTGACCAATTCGGCGGACACCGCTTTCTGGATCTCCCGGGGATAATCCATCTCTCCCCACCCCCCTCCATCCAACAGACGAGGGGCACCCACTTAAGCGGAAGTCGACTTTCCTCCAACGGGTGTTCAAAAACCGTACACCATTGTGAGGACCTCACTACCACCTAAGTGGAAACCTTGGACATCCAGACCTCCGACCAATTGGTAAAGTATACTTACCTGTGACTCCTTCCCCCCCCCCCCCAACCTCGCATCCAATTTCCCCCCTGGGGCCCCAACTGTATCCAATTCATTTCCCTGTGATGTGAAGATTTTATTTTACATGTCAGTAGCAACTGTTTTTATATTGTGATTTATTACATGTTTTATTTTATTCAGTAAAAATTTATATATTGTACCAAACTATTGTGTGCCAACGACTTCCTTAGCGCTGCTCACACGCCTAGAGCGTGATTGGTGTTGCTGTTTTCTTTTCAGGTGGGGACCGACTATCCCCCCTTCTGAGCAGCAGCTAACCCTTAGAGGGACAGATCTTGTCAAGCGCCTGATTTTTCCTTGGATTTATTCCTTGGATACCTTCTTTTCCTGTCCACTAATGACCCTGTATCTGTGTGGAAAGGAATGCAATCTATAACCAGCTACAAGAAAACACACAAACCCACTGCCATGTACCAAGACCTAGCTGATGAGCCGAACAACTTTTATTGCAGGTTTGAAAAAGTAGTCCACTGTGAACCAAACCATACCCTCTGTGCTGCCCCAAATGTCAACAGCCAACTCCAGTCACTCCAGGTCATCCAAGTAGAGGAGATGTTCAAGAGGGCCAGACAAAGGAAAGCAGCAGGTCATTACGTGGTGTCACCATCTGCCCTGAGAGTATGTGCGGGCCAACTTGCCCCCATATTCACCAGGATCTTCAAGAAATCACTGGAGCTATGCAAGGTTCCCTCCTGCCTCAAAAGCTCCACTATTGTTCCGGTCCCCAAGAAATCAAATATTAAAAATCTGAATGACTACCGGCAGATAGATCTGACATCTGTGATCATGAAAACATTTGTGCATCTGGTACTGAACCACCTGAAAGCTGTGACTGGCCACCAGCTAGACCCCCTCCAGTTTGCCTACCGATCTAATCGATGCGTTGAGGATGCAGTCAACCTGGGCCTGCATCAGTGTTGGACTGGGGCATGTAGGGCCCACCAGGGAGATGCACTCATATGGTCTTTTTTGAAGGGGTGTGGCCACTTGACCAGAGAGGAGTGGCTAATTATCATAGGTGCCCCCTTGCATAGTACATAAAGAAAACAAAATGTGCCTTTCAAACAAGACCAGTTTGACTCATGCAAACGTGTTAAAATAACTACAGTGATAAAATGGATATCAATAAAATAAATTTTTATTTATACCGGCAACCATATGCATATATATATATGCATAGCTACAAACATATTATAAATAACAGGAAATGATTCAGCAGCATTTGAATTTAAGCACACATTCACCATCATTGCTGTTTTATCTCACTGTTATGGACATATTTCTAAACAGAATGGCTGATACATAGAAATATAAATCTAGTTCCTTGATATTGAAATTAAATCTAGAGTAATAACTTATAATAAATAAAAAAAATTAAACACAGATGTTTAAATGTCATCATAACTGTTGTAACTCACAAATCCAATGGCATTTTTACATGGGTAAATTCTGGATCTCATATGAGTTTAGTGGCGAGTGCCAGCATTTTGCAACTGAAGTGCCTCCCATGATGCTGTTTGCTCCATGTTAGGACACAAAAGAGCATCAATGCCCAAGTTTTAGTGGATGCCTGCCCACACACCAGGAGGTGTATGATCAGTAATCCACTAGTCAGCACTAATAGAGCTCTGATTAGAACAGCTCCGGGAGCTCCTTCTGGTGCTATTCACATCTTCCTGAATAGAATTGATCCCATAATTTAACATCAAGATTTCCTAATTCAAGCAACATATAAAACAATGCATGAAACTCCTGGATAATAATAAGTTTCTAACCTATATAAAACTGAACATTGACTGTTCTACCACTAATACATTAACCCAGCACTGGAAACAGGGGCGGATTGGCCATTGAAGTAACCGGGACTTTTCCCGGGAGGCCGGCGGACCCTGAGGCCAAAAGCTGCTGGACACTGGTGACACTGTATCAAGGGGCCGGCCACCGCGGAGTTATGGGTAGCAGTGGCTGTGCCCGGAAGTGGTTCACTGTCTCCAGCTTTGTATGCATTAGCTGCCCCCTTCCTCCTTCCCGCGTTTGTACAGATGAGGCTCAGGTGGTGGAGCTGCGGCTGGGAAGACAGCGGGGCCGGGGTGCCAGTCAGAAGTGTACGGAGCAGAGAACCCCCTCCCTCCCCCCTCACCCTGTGCTGCAGCAGCTTCTGCTGCTGCTCCGGCTCTCAGTGGCTGCTGCCTGTCACACTACCGGCAGCAGTGCCAGCAACATGAAGCCCAGCCGGCTAAGCTCCTTCCCAGCTCCCATATCCCCAACCACCCTAACTACTGTACAACTACATCAGTCACTGTAAGCACTGGACAGGGGGCGGAGCTACATGGAATGGATGGGCAGAGCCACACGGGGCGAGGGGGCGGAGCTACACAGGAGCACAGCAGGGCTGATGAAAGCAGAGGATGAGCTGCCATACAGATTTTAAGGTAAAAAAAAAAAGTGTGTGAGAGCGAGCAGTACTCAGCAAACTATGTCCAGATGGAGCCATCCTCATTGTACCTGTCCCCCGCACACCAATCGCCGTGGTGCGCTGTGGATTCTTGCATGTGTGCATCTCCGATGCTTGCCTGCCCCATTCCCAGCAATGGACATGCGAGCGTCCGAGACGCCAGATCGGAGCATTGGCACACCAGCGAAAACAATGAGGCTCCTTGCCTCTCTCTCTCTCTCTACGCTCTCCTTGCCTCTCTCTCTCTGCGCTTCCCTTGCCTCTCTCTTTTTCTGCACTCTCCTTGTCTCTCTCTCTTTCTACACTCTCCTTGTGTCTCTCTCTCTGTTCTCTCCTTCTTGTCTCTCTTTCTCTCTGTGCTCTCCCTGTCTCTCTCTCTCTCTGCGCTCTCCTTGCCTCTCTCTCTCTCTCTACGCTCTCCTTGCCTCTCTCTCTCTGCGCTTTCCTTGCCTCTCTCTCTTTCTGCACTCTCCTTGTCTCTCTCTCTCTCTCTCTACACTCTCCTTGTCTCTCTCTTTCTCTGTGCTCTCCTTGTGTCTCTCTCTCTGTTCTCTCCTTCTCTCTCTCACCGGACTCGCGGCCTCATCTTCCATGGTCTTCTCCACATGACCCACTGCTGCCCAATCTCCCTCCACACAGAACCCACCGCCTCTCCCACGGAACCTGCCGCCTCTGACTGCCTCTTCCACAGGACCTGCCTCCTCTACGGGACCTGCCGTCTCTGCCTCCATCAATGGAACCGCCTCCTCTATGGTACCCGCTGTTGCCCCCCTGACCAGGTACACTATTTGCCTTGTATATTGAAAGTGAAGAAGGAGGGGGGGGGGGACACATACCATTTTCAACTCTCTCCTCTCCCTTTCCCCCACTCTTCCCTATCTTTCTTTCTCTCCCTCTCTGCTCTATCTCCTCCCCTCCTCTTTTTCTCACTTTGCTCTCCTCTCTCTCTCTCTCTCTCTCTCCTATCCTTGTCGCTCTCTCTCTGTGCTCTCCTTGTCCCTCTCTGCGCTCTCTCTCTCTGCGCTCTCCTTGTCTCTCTCTCTCTCTGCACTCTCCTCGTCTCTCTCTCTCTGTTCTCTCCTTGTCCCTCTCTCTGCGCTCTCCTTGTCTCTCTCTCGGCGCTCTCCATGTCTCTCTCACAGCGCTTTCCTCGTCTCTCTCTGCGCTCTCCTCGTCTCTCTCTCTCTCTGTGCTCTCCTTGTCTCTCTCTGTGCTCTCCTTGTCTCTCTCTCTGCACTCTCCTTGTCTCTCTCTCTGCGCTCTCCTTGTCTCTCTCCCTCTGCACTCTCCTTGTCTCTCTCTCTGCGCTCTCCTTGTCTCTCTCCCTCTGCGCTCTCCTTGTCTCTCTTTCTCTCTCTGCGCTCTCCTTGTCTCTCTCTGCGCTCTCCTTCTCTCTCTCTCTCTGCGCTCTCCTTCTGTCTCTCTCTGCGCTCTCCTTGTCTCTCTCTCTCTGCATTCTCCTTGTCTCTCTCTCTGCGCTCTCCTCTCTCTCGCTCTCTCTCTGCATTCTCCTTGTCTCTCTCTGTGTTCTCCTTGTCTCTCTCTCTCTCTGCGTTCTCCTTGTCTCTCTCTCTCTCTCTGCTCTCCTTGTCTCTCTCTCTGCTCTCCTCATCTCTCTGTCTCCCTCTCTGCGCTCTCCTTGTCTCTCTTTCACTGTCTGCATTCTCCTTTTCTCTCTCTGCGCTATCCGGTACTTATGTATTATCTGGGCTCCCATGTTAAATGCACCCCATTTTTTCATACCCCTACTATCCAACTACGCATGGAGTTGATTTTATATAGTGTGGCGAGCGCAGCAAGCCACCGTGCCCGAAGCGTGGCGAGCGCAGCGAGCCCCGCGAGGGGACGCGGTCTCATAAGAAAAACAGGAGCCCAGATATTACATAAGTTCCCGCTATCCTTCTCTCTCTGCGCTCTCCTTCTCTCTCTCTGCGCTCTCCTTGCCTCTCTACAGGATCTCCCACAAAGCAGTAAGTTGCATTGTGGGCTAGCATTAAAATCATAGGAAACACTAACAACGGTTCTTGTACGGCACTAGCCATAGTGCTGTAGTGTAGTTGTTAGTTGGGGGGGGCCTGGGGGCCCGGCAACAGCAAGCCTGGCAGGCCATCGTTGCATGTGGTATACTATGTAATGGGTGTGTGACACGTAATAGGCGTTATGGCGCGCACTATCCCTGTTGTCCCTTTTTTACGAAAATGTGGCATTAGTTTTGCCTGTCAACGATGTATCTAAGTATAGTGATGTAATAATTCTGCCTACTGTTATGTTGGCTCCGCCCTTTATTGATTTGTTGCCACCCACATGAGGCCACTTTCAGAAAATTTCCAGGGCCACTTTTAGTCCCCATTCCGCCCCTGACTGGAAATAATGTATTTACTGAGAGGGATTACTAGGTATATTACTATCCTGTAACAAACGTTACCCTGAATTATGAAAACTGACTAATTGGTCACTACAGTTGAGCGGCCAATTGGCCAAATAAGTGACTAAAAGTCCCCTCAAATGTATACTTTACATTTATTGAAAAAGACATGTGGACGGTAAAGAAACTTGCACTGCACTACAGTAAAGAGACTATGAAAATACTCACATATACAGCCTCATTCACATCCTTGAGTGGTATTGCTGGAGTATTTAGTGAACAGCAATTAAAACTTAAAGAAGGAGCTTTTTGAGGAGGGAAGAAGAGTGTGCAAATTTGTCAATGATCTCATCACATACAAAGCTATTTGCTATGTCCCTTTCTATATTGAGAAGCAGAAATTATTCTAACAGTTCTTGGCCTATCATTGATCTCAGTCGATTTTTGACTATTTTACGTTTTGAAAAAACTCTTTCACAAGATACCTGTGTACAAACTAATGTAAGGAGAGTTTTATAAACTACAAATAGATTTGTATATGCAGCAGAGTGCAAATGATGATTATTCAAAAGCTGGTAGCAGCAGGTCAGGCAGTTTTCACATGCATTCTTTTTAATATCCAAGGGCAATAGGTCATCATCATCATATTCTTCTCCAGTAACATGTGTTATCTGTGGAGAATCAGGATTTTTAAGCACAGAATAATTCTGCACAAAATTAAGTAGCTCTACTTTACGTTGAACAACGTCACCCTCGGCCAAATCAGCAACTGTTTTTAGGGCTTCTGTAGGGATCTCTCTCTGCTTCACTTGCTCAAACTGCCTTTGGTCAAAGTAGGTTCAATCCTGAATGAGGCTTTCATTTTTTTGAAAACCTTCTGTCAATACTCTCAAATGCCTGATCAAGTACAATTTCAAAACCTCTAAGGGAGTCTGCTATGGGATCATCTTGAGATAACTCACCAGGCATAATTTTTTCTGGTAATCCTTTTTTGTGGCAGACTATTCTCAACTTCGCCTATCAAGAGAACTATCAATTTTTTCAATAAATGAATTTACTATTGTAGTGAGTTTAGAAAATGAAGATCTAAGCTTTTGAATCAGATTTTTTGCAATGCCAATCATTCGCCAAGCCTGTAATATATCCAGGCCAGCAGTCTGCAGATTGTCTGAAACTGGACTCACAATTTCAAAGATCTGCATAAACAGAAAGGAGACAAGTAGTGTTTCGTATCTTGTCCAAGCATGAAGCAAGTACTTTGCCTCACTAATGATTTTATTTTCAAACTGTGGAGATAGTGAAATGTATTAGATTGGTCAGAAGATGACCCAAAAATTGTAACTAAAGCCCTAGGTTTACTCCAGCAGCGTGTGTCACCAATTTTCTTTAGCCTGGAAAGTTTTTCCTGCCCATGTGGATACCTGTTACGAGTCCTCCCCTTCCTTTAGACTTTTCTTGGCGTCTTTTCCTGACCTTGCTTTTTGCTACTGCTATCTCAATCTGTTTTTCAAGGACAGAATCAAATTTGCCTAGAAGTAGAACCAATTCAAGAAAGTTACCATGGTTGACTTCACTGTCGAACAATGTATGAGCAGCCTCATCCTTCCCCCTATAAGCAAGGCATTGCCTAGCGATGTATAGTATGATAGCAATCAATTGACAGATTACCATGCGATGGTGCTGTACTAATTTGCTCTTTTTATTTGCTAAATTTACATTAATTAAAGTTTCGATGTCACTTTTTTTGCCAGCAGATAAATATGCATTCACAGCTACATGGTGCAGGTTAGATTCCTCATGTTCCCTAACTCTGTCATAAACATGGTCTTTATTAACCTGCCATCCAATAATAAAATTACTCTTCCTATTACTACAAAATGCCATACATGTGGAACAAAACATTCTTTTACTGTCCAGACAATAAGACAACCATTTCCTTTGAACAGCGGTGTAGCTAGGTGCCATGGTGCCCGGAGCAAGGGCATGTTTCGTGCCCCCCTCTCCTTCTTTCTCCCTCTGATATTCCTTCACGTCTTTCCTTTTTCTGTGTCTCTCATTCTTGCTCTCTTTTAATTACACACATAATATCCTTTTATTTCTGACACACACACTGTGAGCACCACTCTCAAACATACATACATAAACCCTGTCGCTCTCATACATACATACACCCTGCCGCTCTCATACATACATACACCCTGCTGCTCTCAAACATACATACATACATAAACCCTTTCGCTCTCATACATACATACATATACCCTGTCGCTCTCATACATACATACACCCAGGGGCGGAACTTGTGAGTGGTGGGCCCAGGTGCAAAAGAACAATTTAGGCCCCACACCCATGGGTGACAGGGGTACAAGCTGCTGGTCTAGACAGCAATGGGCCCCTTAGTCCTCAGGGGCCCCGGTGCAATGCACCTGCTGCACCAATGGTAGTTCCGCCTCTGCATACACCCTGCTGCTCTCAAACATACATACATACATACATAAACCCTTTCGCTCTCATACATACATACATACATACATACATAAACCCTGTCGCTCTCATACATACATACATACATACATACATACATACACACATACACCCTGTCGCTCTCATACATACATAAACCCTGTCACTCACATACATACACCGTCACTCTCATACACACATACATACACCCTGCTGCTCTCAAACATCCATAAACCCTGTCGCTCTCATATATACATACATACATACATAAACCCTGTCGCTCTCATACATATACATACACCCTGTCACTCATACATACATAAACCCTGTCACTCACACCACCACTTTTATACATACATACACTGCTTCTCTCATTCATACATATATACATACAATGATGGTATCATATATAGATACATGCACCCACCTCCACTCTCACCATATATACAAACATACACTGCCTAACATATATACATCCAATCATATTTACCTCATCACACCTCCTCCAGCTCCATAAATATATATACAACTCCCCCCCCCCTCCCGAGTCCCCACCAATACATCAAAACCCCAGTGCAGCCCCATACGCAATTGCAAACACCAACAAGTTAACTCAGTTAACAGAAAGCACTCATTCCCCTTACCACTGGAAGCCTGCAGTGCTATCATCTCCCTGCTTCTTATGGCGCTGCAGCTGCTTCATCTGATGGGCCTGCTTCTGGCTCCTTAGTTCCGCTGGTCTGTTCAGCGAGTCAGGGTGGAAGTGGCACCTGCTGTGTCTTTGTGTACAGCACTGACTGCACACAGGAACCCGGGCCGCGGTGTGCGCACAGGAAAATGTGCGGTGACAGGTACTTCTGTCTCGCGGGCCTCCCGAAACAGCCGGGGCTGGCCCAGCCCGCCACTGAGCAGGGGAAGGAGGGAGCGCCGTTGTGACGTCATGGCGCCACAACCCATGGCACCGTCGTCCAAATCCGGCGCATGCGCAGTAAGAGTGCTCGCCGGATTTTTTCTTTTAAACAGCGGGGAGCGGGCGATTAGGGCGGGGGGAGCCGGCGGCAGAGTGCATGGCTCCAGCGCCAGGTGATATTGCAGTGCCTGGAGCACATGCTCCGCCGGCTCCACCGTAGCTACGCCTCTGCCTTTGAATGGCACTTCCTCCAGGTATATGCCTATAGTAGACCTTAGGTGCCTGGAATGGCAGTGTATGGGTAGCATCTGAGGATGGCTGCACAGGATGAGCTTTCATAAAATGTAATTTAACAGAAATACTGCATGATACTTCAGGCACATCAAAAGCATTACATTTCTCAGATAAAGATGGAACAATTGTAAATGATATCTCACAGTCTGTCGAACCGTCTGTATCTTCACCCTGGGCTTCAGTGACGCTGGCAGTACCGATGTTTTCTCTGGAGTATTCAGGTTTACTTGGTTCAAAACATGTCATTTCACCTCCACTTAATACTGATGCTGCAGCTTCCTTTTGTATTGTTCCTTCAGAAACATTTTTGACCCGTTAATTCTCCAGCAGCATCTGCACATACTTTTTGTGCTGTGCATTGTGATGTGTGAAGGAGCACGCATCACACCTGCTAAAATGTACCGTATATGGGCACCTTAAGTAAAGATAAAGCAATCTTAGGGCCCTACACACTGAGAGATTTGTGCCAGAGATTCATAAAGGGAGATTCAGCATGAGAGATTTCCCATTAACTGAATCTCTCAGATTATGAGCCCACACAGAGCCCACTCACAGAGATTTGTGCCAGAGATTCATAATGGAGAGTCATCATGAGAAATTTCAAATCTATGAAACAGAAAGTTTAGATGACTTCAGGGGAATAAAAAAAGTATTCAAAATCACTTATAAACATTTGTTCTATAGTGTCGTCGACCCCCAAACATTGGTTTCAAATGATGGGTTTAAAAAACAGAGGGGCAGATGTATTAAGCTTTAACAAGAGATAAATGCAGGGGGGATAAAGAGAGATAAATGTCCAGCCAATCAGCTCCTTACTGACTTTATTCAAACACAGGCTGTAACATGGCAGTTAGCAGGTGATTGGCTGGACGTTTATCTCTCCTTATCACCTTTGCATTTATCTCTTGTTAAAGCTTAATACATCTGCCCCAATTTGTGCTGAGAGCTATTATTTAATCTAATACTGTACTCTTCTCTACACAAGAATGCGAGAGGAAGGGTCAGGGTTTACGCTGCTGGAGGGAGGTTCAGGGTTTACGCTGCTGGAGGGAGGGTCAGGGTTTACGCTGCTGGAGGGAGGGTCAGGGTTTACACTGCTGGAGGGAGGGTGGGAGGGTCAGGGTGTACGCTGCTGGAGGGAGGGTGGGAGGGAGGGTCAGGGTTTACGCTGCTGGAGGGAGGGTGGGAGGGAGGGTCAGGGTTTACGCTGCTGGAGGGAGGGTGGGAGGGAGGGTCAGGGTTTACGCTGCTGAAGGAAGGGTGGGAGGGAGGGTCAGGGTTTACGCTGCTGGAGGGAGGGTGGGAGGGAGGGTCAAGGTTTATGCTGCGGGAGGGAGGGTGGAAGCAGAGCCAGATTAAGGTCTAAATGGGCCTGGAGCTGAAAATTATCAAGGGCCTATTATGCGCAATGATAGGGGTTGTGGCCAGCACCTAATAATGTGGGTGGCGTGACCAGTGTTCTGTTTGGGTGGTCTGCTCATGGGTGTGTCTCTAGTTGTGTAAATACTTTCAACTAATTATATATGCCTGGAAAAGGCAGGGGGCTGGCATAGGAAAAATGCAGGGAGATATATTGCAGGGTGCCCTCCAAAGGTGCACCCGCAGGACGCCGATGTCCTAAGATACTTGTGGGGTGAGGCGGCACTGCAGTCATAAAAAAAATACTAAAAGCCGAAACTTGGTAGACAACATTTCAGCACCTTTTATGTGGTCACCTAAGTTTACCACACCATATACTGTACCCCTTATACAAATCATGCAACACAATAGTAACCCCCTTATACTGTACTTGCCTCTTACACAATATGCCACATGTCAAAATTCACGTTATATCACACAGATTAAGGCAAAATTCACATTTTGCCACATGGATTGACCCAAAATAAACACTATACCAAACAGATTGAGCAATAATGCACAATATGTTCCAGAAATGGGGGCATTGCACGCCGGAGGCGCGCATTAAAAATGTACACCATAATGCCCATTACATGTTAAAGCCACACACCATAATGTCCATTACGTATTATGCCAAACACCATAATGCCAATTAAAAATGACGCTACATAAGTGCTGCTTACCGACATGCTCATTGCCAGGGGTTCCATGCTCATTGCCAGGGGTTCCATGCTCGGATCAACAGGTTGTGGGGATGTTTAGGCTGAACCGCAATAACCTGTTGGACTTGAGCAGGTGAGAGATGATTTGGACCCTTTCGGGGGTGGCAACTATGCAGTGTCTGGGCTGCAGAAATTAATGTGTACCCTCTACTATTTGGCCACAGGCTCCACTCAGTCTGTGACCTCATGGTCCTTGGGGGTATCACAGCCCACTTTCTCTAAGCATTTTACTCAAGTGTTACTTGCTTTAAAGAAGTTGTGGCGGACATACATCAGATTCCCACGTTCTGAGTTGGAGTGGCAGGACCACAAGGTGGCTTTATATAGACTCTCAGCATTCCCTCATGTGCTGGGAGCTATAGACTGCACACACATTGGGATTAGGGCACCGCACGTGCGGGGATACGTCTATGTCAATCGGCGTGGGCGGCACTCTTTGAACGTTCTCAGGTGGTATGTGATGCTCATCTCAAAATCCTAAGTGTTGTAGCAGGCTTCCCTGGGAACTGCCATGACGCCTATATTCTGAGGCACTCAGCCCTCTGCAACCGATTCAACCGACAACAAATGCCAGAGGGCTGGCTACTTGGTAAGTACATTTTTACATATTACCCTCTCTGTCCTTATTTGTACCTGCTCAAATGTGTGTGTTTCCAGTTTCACAAGCATATTGCTCTTGTCCCAGTGTCTCCTGTTTGCACAATGCACATACCTTACCATATAAGGCAATAACTTCCTATCTGTGTTTTAGGTGACTCAGGATATGGGTGTGTTTCCTGGCTCATGACACCTTTGCGCTCCACAGAGGGCCCTGCACAGCACCGGTATAATGAATCCCATATTGCAACCTGCAATGTGGTGGAGCGTACATTTGGCGTATTGAAAAGTAGATTCCGGTGTTTGGACCGGTCATCGGGTACGCCGCTTTACCACCCAGCAAAAGTAGTGATGATCGTCCAGGCTTGCTGCATGTTACACAACATAGCCCTGTCCCAACCAGCCTATGTGGAGGAGGAACATGCAGCAGTCGTGCAGGAAGCCCAACCTACCACACCTCGGGTAGTGAGGGGTACGCAGAGGGGGAATCTGGTGCGTACACAAATCATCAGGCGTTACTTTTCTGGTAAGCACATGTGCCCTGTATTCCAACATGTACCTTTGCTGTAAGTGTACTCATAAACAAATTATTTAGCAATACCATCTGTTTCCACCCACATTTAGCCTAATACACAGAGCCCAACTGATGCAGCTGGTGGTGCTGACCTATCCCTTGCTGTAATCAACCTTGTAAGTACATTTGTAACATGTATTAATTAATTTTGCGCTAAAACATGGCTCACCTGGTGTTGTGGAACTACACGTGCCAGCATGCCCTGACACACTATAACCATTACAGTCCAAACAATGAGTGCCAGAGCTTGCTGGAATATGTAGTTCCACAACCTTTGACGGGCCAGAAGTTACCCAACATTACTTTTCAGCAATCCCATTGTCATATACCATTACACTATGTCATATTTCACACAACAATTGCTTTAAAAATAATACACAGACAAAATGGTATGCGTTTAGACATTTTTACTGCAGTATAGTATGTCATAAACAACCTGCATTTTTGACACTCAAACATTCGAACTGTCGGGGGATGTAACAAGATGTATTGCATATTAGATGCAAATTAAAAATGTATAAAAAATATAAATTATTTTCTCCCACCATCAGGCCACCCTAAACCACTTCTTGAAGCTGCACCCAGGCCACCCCGGGTCCTAATACTCCGACGGGGTGGGGAAGTGGGGGAGCCACTTACTGGGGTACTAGATACACTACTCAGTGTAGATGCTGCTGCACCTATGACATTGCCTTCCATCTGCTGAAGTTGTGCCTGCATACCTATTAAGGCATTGGTCTGCGCTGTACACGATTGGCTAAGTGCAGCTATACTTTGCGCAAGGCTGCCAATATGGCTATTCTGTTCCCTTACAGCAGAAGTAAGATCTGCAAAACAGGTGTCAATGCTATTAGCCATGCGCACATGAGTACCTACACCAACCCGTACACTCTTTGAAATTTTTCTTAATTGAAGAAAAGTGTGACGCATGTACCCCTGGATGTTCCCTATTTGCAGGCTTTGGGAGGCCATAAATTCAATTTGTTTCTCCTTGAAATTTACCAAGGAGTTAGCTACTTGTGCAGCAGAAGCTGCTGTATGGGGTGTGTTTGTGGGTGGGGGTGGGTTGGGAGTCACCCCACTTGGGGGAAGATCACTCTGGCCCTTATTCTGATCGGTGCGGCCGGATCCGATTATGCGGCCAGGACCGTGCGTGCGAAACCCCGCCTTCCATACGGATCGCCAACTCCGTCCGTACGCGGTAAGAAGCTGGCCGAACGGACCGCACGTGTATTTTTCACGGAATACACCTCCTACATCTAAGGGAACCTCCCCCATCATTCGATGGTCGCAGACCATCGAATGCAGGACCGAGTGCTCCACCAGCTCCCGCAACCTCAGACCACACGGACATTTTTCCGTGCAAAAGCAGGGATCTGGGCGGGCAGCTGACATCCGGCAATGTCATATGTCCGCCCCCTACACGTGCGTCACGGCCGCATTACCATACGTACGCCCAGCGTTTGCATGGGAACGCCCATGAAACGCGGGGCGTATGCATATGGTAATGAGCCCAAATAGCCCTTCACGCCCCTCTCCACCCCCTGTTTGGAGTGTTCACATATCATGCGGGATTTGGCCGTACGCCCCGCTCGCACATGCGCAGAGACGCCTCTGCACATGCGCAGAGACAAAACATCGGCGGGCCGAACGCACGCGGATATATCCACACCGACCAGAATAAGGGCCTCTGTGATGACGTCTGTATTTCCTCCTCAGCCGCAAAGGTCTCCACGGGTTCTAGAATGATGTCCATTTCGTCCAACATCATAACAGAGGATTCTGTTGGTTGTGTTCCTAGTTGTACAGTACCTGTGGATACAGATGAAGAGGTAAGTACTGATGCATATATAGGCCAGTCTCTCTTCAGTACTGTTTTTGAACTGGCATGAGATGCTGAACGCACATACCTAGGGGTATTATGTACTTACACATGTACCCCGATACTGCATGTAACATTGACATTAATAATAAGTGAGATGGCTTGGACAGATTACATTCATTTCCGTTGCAATGTAGCAGCAGGAGATGAATGTAGTGTGAGATATTGTTGATGTGACATGGGTGTGTGTACTGTATGTGTAATGGCCTGTTTTTTGTTCCTTTACCTGCTTCCACAGATTCTGCACCAACGGGCCTACTTTTCTGTGATGCGTGAGCACTTCGGGACGGACAATCTGTGAAAGGAAAGATGGCCAGCCATTATCTACCTTGCAATTGATAAACATTTATGCCAAATATGCATTGAAATGACATTACTGGACAATACTTCCTTTGGTTAAGGACTACATTATTTAGTCTCCACATTATTTGACATATGTTTTACACCTGAATTTTTTATTAGATTATTATTAAACTATTTGTCACATTACAACTGGTGGAAAATCTGTGGTATGTAGGCATGGCAGCTAAACCAACAGTACACCAATACTGCTAGAAAGAATGTTAAAGTGTTCATCAATATCAATTGTGGAACTACAAGGCCCAGCATTATGACCAATTTGAAAGTAGGAGCAGGCAATTTTTATTGCCTGACCTTGCTGGGCTATGTAGTTCCACAGCAGAACTTTACTTAGCATAACAATACAAGTGAACATTACAGTTTGAAAACATTGCCATGTATGTTTAAGATTGCATGTGGTCACACTTACCAGCTCTGGGTGGCGTCGGCGGCCTATCTGTATCCGCCACGTGCATGCCAGGCAGGACCTCAGGGAGTATGATTCGCTTTAACTTGACCTCATAGGACATGTAGCAGACAGTGGTGGGGCTTCCTCCGCCAGTCTTGGGGCTTCCTCCGCCAGTCTTGGTGGCCTCCTCCAACTCCGTGGCCTCCTCCTGCTGGGGCTGGTCCGCCAGGGCCTGGTCTGGGGCTGGCCTTGCTGTGGCCATGCTGCCTGCCACACTGCTGCCACTCCCTGTAATGGAGGACGACCTCAGCAGTCCTCTGCTGCCTCTCCCACTTGGCTGGCTGCTGCCACCGCTCCCTCTGCCACTTCTCCCTCTGCCACTGCTCCCTCTGCCACTGCTCACTCTGCCACTCCTCACTCTGCCACTCCTCACTCTGCCACCAACACCTCTTCCTCTGCTCACACTGCCACTGCTCCTCTCCATGCTTCTTACTTCCTATCAAAGAGTGAAATGGTGCCAGTGCCCCTTTATATAGGGGGTGTGATTCATAATGGAGGGGACAGAGGTGGGCCAATAGGTTAGGGGGTTCTTAGTCTTGTAAATCGCACTCCGGTTGGTCCAAAATTCACACATGACCGGCAGAAGAAATCGCACTTTTTTGTGTCATAAAATCGCACCACTTCGCCGCAAATCGCACTACATCGCACTTTTCAGCCTCCAAATTGCATCCCATTAAATATGCGAATTATGACCAAAAAATGTGATTTAAAAAAGTGCGAAGAGCGGAGATGTGGAGCGAGATAAAAAAATGCGCATTTATCTCATCCCATAGAATGTCACCCATAGAGTTAGTTAATTTAATTGTGATACTAACAGAGCTGCAAGTATGGCGGTATGGGGTGGTACGGCCTACCGTTAAAAGAAATACTGCCGGTACCCCGTACCGCCATAACAAATCTGCCCCAAAGTGTTTAATGCGCATGCGCGCATATGTAAGTGGCGGGGGGCGTGGTTTTCGCCGCCCCGCCACAGCTGATTGCTTTCGGAGCGGAGGGGAGCACATCACGCTTCTCTCCCTCTCCTCCCTGTGTAACTCAGACTAGGCTGTCAGGCGACAGCCAATCAGAGCTCGCGGGCTGGCAGCCAATCAGGAGAAGCCCGCGAGATAGAGAGAGTCAGTGAAGCCAGGCAGAAGAGACGGGAGATGCGCTCCCTCCCCCTCCCCTCCCCTGGGAAGCAGAACAGCGGGGGACTGTAGGGGGGAGAGGACCTGACTGGACCGGACACAGCCAGCACTGGTGAGTTGTGCTGCTGTGGGAGCATTTATGTGTGGCACTGTGGGGGCATATTATATCTGGCACTGGGGGCATATCTGGCACTGGGGGCATATGTGTGGCACTGTAGGGGCATATATCTGGCACTGGGGGCATATGTGTGGCCTTGTGGGGGCATATGTGTGGCACTGGGGGCATATGTGTGGCACTGGGGGCATATCTGGCACTGGAGGCATATGTGTGGCACTGTGGGGGCATATCTGGCACTGGGGGCATATGTGTGGCACTGTGGGGTCATATCTGGCACTGGGGGCATATGTGTGGCACTGTGGGGGCATATCTGGCACTGGAGGCATATGTGTGGCACTGTGGGGGCATATCTGGCACTGGGGGCATATGTGTGGCACTGTGGGGGCATATCTGGCACTGGAGGCAAATGTGTGGCATTATGGGAGCATATGTGTGGCACTGGGGCATATGTTTGGCACTGGGGGCATATCTGGCACTGGAGGCATATGTGTGGCACTGTGGGGGCATATCTGGCACTGGGGGCATATGTGTGGCTCTGTGGGGGCATATTTGGCACTGGGGGCAAATGTGTGGCATTGTGGGGGCATATGTGTGGCACTGGGGGCATATGTGTGGCACTGGGGGCATATCTGGCACTGGAGGCATATGTGTGGCACTGTGGGGGCATATCTGGCACTGGGGGCATATGTGTGGCACTGTGGGGGCATATCTGGCACTGGGGGCATATGTGTGGCACTGTGGGGGCATATCTGGCACTGGAGGCATATGTGTGGCATCGTGGTGGCATATATCTGGCACTGGGGCACTGTGGGGGCATATCTGGCACTGTGTGGGCATATTAATAATGCGGTGTAATGAGCATTATGGTGTGGGGAATAATGTGTAACGGGCATTATGGCATGGGTCATATGTATTGGGTGTGTGACGCGTAACAGGCATTACTGTGTAAACTTTGGCCGTGTGCCTTCGGCGTGCAATATTCCAGCCACTCCCCCTAGTGTCATATGACCACGCCCCTGGTCACACCCCCTGACCACGCCCATTTTTCATTGCGCGCGGCACAGTACCACTAAAACCTTTTTCCTACTTGCACCACTGGATACTAATGAGATCTGTAAAACATGCGCTGTTAGGTGTCACCGAAGGCTGGGTGGGAAACACTGCTATACAGTTGAATTGATAAGCATGGGGAAAGCCATGACTTCCATGACTTCTTCCCAAGAACATAATGACACTCACCTTCAATTGCATGAAATTGGTTCATCTATTCAGGTCTTGAAGGATGACATCACTAATTAACTACACCTCTTAGAGGTACATACAGATAGTGGTAGATGCTCAAATTAGTTCAGTAAAACTTTTCAGGTGCATGCAAGGGAGGGGTTAATACTTAGTAAGTAACAAGACATTGGTTCCCCCGGCACACTTTCTTAGAGGTGTTGGAGCCCTCGCTTCCCGAGACGTGCCCCCCGCCGTCGCTCCCAACCCACCTGCATCAGCAAGTCTGTATACACTTGCCAATGCCAGCACCTCTACCTAATCACCTAATATGTAGGGAGCTTAATAAAGCCTGTTAGGCCACTTTCTGTTTGGCAGGATAACAGTGACATCCCAGCTTTGAAAGGTTTACTTTTGGGTCCTAATTTCATAACTGATATATTTTTGTTGTTGTGTTTTATATTGTATATATTACTGTCTCCTTTTTTCCTATTTGAAATGTTGCTAGAGTTATTGTTCATTCAGTTATAAGCATATGAAAAAGTTTGTACACAAAGTGAAGAGTTAATGGAGAAAATATGTGGTCATACTGTAAATAATCACTTTATTAATACAGATCTGGTGAATTAGATTTTGTTAAAAGATTATTAACATTCAAATATATTTCACAGTTTTGTCTTTAGAGATAAAGAAGTTGTCATCCTTTTGCTGACTTTCAGCAACCACAGTTTTTAACCTCATTACTTGTACTGTTTTTTTTTGTACAATAACAACCACTGTAATCTGTCTCAAGCACAAATTGTAGAGACTGACTGACGTCGCGTAGCTGTCCTAGTAATCCCGGCGGGGGTTCTGTGGGACATAGAGGGTTATCGCTGGCCGCAGCAGCAGCACAGCACGGTGTGGCATTGGGAGCAGGAGCAGTGGAGAGAGAGCGGACGAGCAGCAGAAGGCAGTACCACAGAAGAGATGGTGAGTAAGCTAGAGGGTGGCTGCTACGGTGCTTGCCTTCTGCTTCTGGGTGCCGGACGGCTCACGACAGTCGGGATTCCGACAGTCATTACTCCGATGTCAGAATCCTGACTGCTCCCTCGTGGGGGTCCACGACCCCCATAGAGGGAGAAAAAAATAGGTGGCGTGGCGAGCGCAGCGAGCCCGCAAGGGCCTTCTTTGCCCCCTCCCCCCGCTGTGCAGTCGGGATTCCGACGTCGGAGTAATGACTGTCGGAATCCCGACTGTCGGTGTGTTATACCACACCCCTGCTTCTCTCACTCAGCTCCCCGGCTTCATCAAAATTGTTCCTCTCCCCCCTCCCCACTGCTTTATATCATATTTATGAAGCAATGGGGAGGGGGGGGAGAGGAACAATAATGAGGTTGCAGGAGGAAAGGAAACAATAATTTTTATAAAGCTGCAGCAGTGTGAAGGGAGTAAGCGAAGAGGAAGGATTTACAATTTGATTAAAAATGTAATTTGGTTAGCTCCGCCCATGGCCCTGCCCCATTTACATCACGATCGATGTCCACGCACACCCTACTTTTTGTAACTTGCTGCCCTCTCCCAGAAAGGGCACAAGAGAAGTCGGCAAGTATGGTTCATGTTTCTCAGGCAGCCTGTAGATCTATAGTAGGAATGAATGCAGCAGGTTTGAAAATGTGACAGTTAGTAATGACTACAGCTGTGCAGCAGCTAGGTGATTTGGGTCATGTGACAGTTAGTAATGACTACAGCTGTGCAGCAGCTAGGTGATTTGGGTCATGTGACAGTTAGTAATGACTACAGCTGTGCAGCAGCTAGGTGATTTGGGTCATGTGACAGTTAGTAATGACTACAGCTGTGCAGCAGCTAGGTGATTTGGGTCATGTGACAGTTAGTAATGACTACAGCTGTGCAGCAGCTAGGTGATTTGCCATCCCAGCACCCAAACTTGTGATGCCGTGATGCTACACCTATCAAGAGGGGCTGTAGGCATAAGGAAGTAGGGCACTGTGTGGAGCATCCTGTGGATAGCTCTACAGACTGCAGGCTATGTGCTGGGGAATCCGTTGGTGGCTTCGGGCAGTTCTGCAGTAAATCCCGGGCAGCCTGCAAGCACAATACAGCTGTCTTTGTTCAGCCACAATGCTACAACCAGGGTCCTGTCTTCTAAGAGGTGGTACTGCTCTCTCCCTAGTTATATCCCTGACTACCAGTTTGTATACGAATATAACAAAGTCATAATTATACAATAGTTGTATTATGATGTTTTGGAGCAGGCCATACATCCTGCAGAGAAGTCACCCTCCTGCATCACTCCAGATCCATCTTTCTTGACCATCATCCCCATCCCGCCAGATGCTGTGCCAATGTAACTTTCTGATGGAAACATTAATTTATATACATTGTGCTACAGTGCCAGCTGGGTAGCCTAAAGCCAAAGTCTCCTTCACCCGCCACAAGTATAAGTTCTTACACGCCAGTTGTATAACCTTCATTACATGCACACGGGGGCAGTACGATTGGTGGGTTCCTGAGCACCCAAACACGTGTGTTTATAAACATTACAAGGGGAGCTACATGTGCATTAGCCTAGGGTACCTGAAACCTTTAATCACTCCCTGGCCTGGTGAACTGGAAATTGTGCTCTTTGTTGTGTCCTTATACTGAGTTTGAGAACCACTTCTCTAGTAGTTTGCACCCAAGTGTTAATCCAGCAACCCCCCCCCCCCCCCTTGCATTACTCCAGACCCTTTTTCCTCCTCCTTTGTTTTCTGCACAGTTCTTGATCCTCTATGTAGCTACTCTTCACTGCAGAGGTGTGAAATCAAGCTGTCATTTACACTGTCATGCTGCAGAATAAATATCCAGGAATCCACCAGGCATTAGGAGGGGAAGCCACCAATGTACTTACATACATACACTAGTACCATTGGCATAATTTATTGTTCTGGATAGTACATAGTGGATGGGTTCCCTGATGCACTGCTTTCTCTTGCATGGAGTGGCCAGTCACTGTGAAGGTGTGCGGTTGGGCGGAAGTAGTTTAGCCAACCAATACAAGTGACAGAATCCAGTTCTACACCATTCCCATCCATTTTAACAGCTGAAAGGCAAAGGAACCAAGTCAATGGACTAGATGCTGTTAGGATGGAGAGGTCCATTGAAAAGAATGAGGAAGCATGGAATAGAAGTTTGGATGCGCCAGGCTTCATGGGAGCATCATTTAGAATGTTGAAGATAACAAGATGAGAGAGGAGAGGATAGAAGCTAGTGAGAATTATAAGCCGAGATTATTCAGGAATTGGACAACAGGGCTCACAATGCAGAGGTACATTAGAAGGAAGAGGCAGTCACAGTGAACCTCGAAGGAGGAGAAGGAGAAAAAGGGTTTCTGGTCATAATTTAATGCCCCACTTATAATAAGGGAAAAACATGGTCGTCTTTACACCTAATATTTATGCCACTTAAAATGTTGAGCTGCAACAACCGCTAAATACAGTAAACACTTTGAATGGCCTTATAGTGCCTGGCTCTTAAATTGTTTTTGAATGTAGTGCTTGAGAGAAGGCAGGGATTGACATTGTGTATGTCCATGGTGATGTAGTCAAGCCCCATATCCTTGACCTGTACCAGACACACACGCAGACACACACACTGCCCTTATAAGGGCAGGTCCTATTTTATTCTCAGCACTGAAGAAGTTACTAATATATTCAAATACAACAAAACATATTCATAATTATATTGAATATATATAATTGCATATATATAATTATATAAGATAAGAAAATTAAATTATATTTTGTAAAATAATCATCTGGAGACAGAAAAATCCTGAAACACATGAGTAATCATTCATATTTTGTAGTGGCCATGTGACCTTAAACAGAATAAGGTTTTGCTACCACAAATAATCATAGTCAATCACTATAATTCATGAACATAAACACCAATTTAAACTAAAATTGAAAAAAAAATCGGTACTTGTGTATTATCACAGCACCCACTAACCTTGTGGGCTATTCTGCGTAGGAAAATCGCAACGCATCGCATCTCATGGGCCATTGTAAGTGCTGATGCAATGCGATTTTCCTATGCAATTTATTCAGTGCTCTTTTATTTATATTGTATAAGGTGTACAATGCCATTATGTATACAATAATGACATACAATGAGGTTTTAGGAACCCCCCCCCCCCCCCCACTATCCACGCCACCCCGAAGCATGGCGAGTGCAGCGAGCCCCGTGTGGGGCGGCGGAACGCGTCCTCCGACATTTTCATACCTCCACTATCCACATCGGCGTGGAGTTGATTTTATATAGTGTGGTAAGCGCAGGGACTCACCGAGCCCGAAGCGTGGCGAGGGGCCGCGGAATACATGTAAAGTAATTTGAGGCCCCTCGCAGAGCTTGCTTCGGGTTCGGTGGCTCGCTGTGCTCGCCACACTATATAAAATCGACTCCACGCCGAGGTGGATAGTAGGGGTATGAAAAGGTCGGAGGACGCGTTCCACCAACCCTCGTGGGGCTCGCTTCGCTCTCCACGCTTCGGGGTGGCGTGGATAGTGGGGGGGGGATGCCTAAAACCTCATTGTATGTCATTATTGTATACCTAATGGCATTGTACACCTAATGGCATTGTACAGGTGTGATGCAATGCAATGTGATGCGATTCCCCGGGGGCTAAGAGAGCAGTGAATAAATTACATAGGAAAATTGCATCGCATTGCATCGCACGACCGTTATAATGGCCCATGCGATGCGATGCAATGCGATTTTCCTACGGTGCCGTACGTAAGAATGATACGTGATAATACACAAGTACCTTAAAATTCTAAGTTTCAATTAAATGCATAACCGTAGTGCCAACATTATTTCAGCCTCTTGTCAGAGGTTATAACAAATGGCTTGCATTCTTCCATGCCAGCCAGGTTCAGTTTAGTAAATGGGAATAGGATTAGCTGCTCACTCACACCCTGCTATGCCCTTTTTACTGAGCCCCTTGGTGCTAGTATTAGAACTAATTTTCACATTACGTACTAGGAAAAATGTAAGTTTCCTTTTTTTAATCATGTTATCAAACTGAATGCACTAAATTTGATTACCAATGGTGATATAGTATATGAGTGTTTGAGGATAGCAGCAGGGGTGGCAAGTCAGATGCAGGGGTGTTGTGGCCATTTGGGGGCCTGTCTCAGCCAGCGACTGTCACTTTGTATGCAGTTGCAAAGGCTCTGTTGTTTTATTTGTTATGGACATAATGAGCAACCACAGGGTTGTCCAGAAGATCGATGGTGTGACTGATGTGCGTCATGAGGTGAGTGTACTTGTAATGTTGTGCTGGGCATATGTGCTAGTGTCAGGACTTGGAGAGGATTTGGGTCCCTACATAATGGTTTTATTTGCTCGACAAACAGATGCATACATTTTTGTTAGTGCCAGTAGCTCAAGTTGTTCTGTTTTATATACATACATGGCATTAATACTGCCACAAAGCTGGTACCAAGAAATTGCATATTTATTTTGTTTCATTTTGGGGGATGGCTCTCATTATTGGGCTGGTTGCACTCTGAGAGCAGTGGCAACTAGAGTAGATTTCACAGGCACATACTATGGAGAGGGACTGAGGTGGGAGGGGGTGCAGCCAGTAGCTTGGAAAGTGCTGGGCATGCTGCCATTATGAGAAAAATGTGGGGTGTGCTGCATAACCACACCTGCAAAACACACGCTGGCACATGATGCCATGTCCATTTTTTAGAAGCACCTACAATGCCCTGGTCCCATTCTCTGCAATCTTGGCAAACATGCCTTTGGTATACTGCAATACCTGCTGTGTTTTCAGTTATGCCTTGTAGTCTGTGTGTAATTATGTTCTCAGAAGAAGCAGGTTTTCCACAGGTGCCTGCCTAGGACCAGCAAGTCCCAAGGGGTCCCATAAATATTAGAGATGTGCACCGGCCACTTTTCGGGTTTTGGGTTCTGATTACCTTGAGGTTTTGGGTTCTAATGGGTTTTGCCAAAACACCTCCTAAGTGTTTTGTGTTTGGATTTCTTGGGTTTTGGGTTCTGATTTTTGCTCCTACGCTATATTAACCTCAATAACATTCATTTCCACTCATTTACAGTCTATTCTGAACAGCTCACATCTTACAATATTGTTTTTAGGGCAAAAGGTTGCACCGAGGTAGCTGGATAACTATGATAAGCCACACAAGTGTGCGGCACAAACACTAGACTGATATGGCACACTTAGCATCCCCCCTAGTCTGATACGGCACACCTAGCATCACCCCTGGACTGATATGGCACAGGTAGCATCACCCCTGGACTGATACGGCACATTTAGCATCACCCCATGACTGATATGGCACACTTAGCATCCCCCCTAGTCTGATACGGCACAACTAGCATCACCCCTGGACTGATATGGCACGCTTAGCATCACCCCTGGACTAATACAGCACACTTGGCAGCACCCCATGAATTATACGGCAGACTTGGCTTACCCCAGGAATTATGCGGCACAGATGGTGGCACCCCTGACCTGATACAGCACACATGGAATTATACGGCACAGATGGCGGCACCCCTGGACTGTTACGGCACACATGGCGGCAGGCATGGAATTATACGGCAGACAAATTCCTGCAGTAAAAATAAAAATGTGTATTCTTTTAATTATAAAAAAGAGCAGCACACCTTACTTAGCAACACCCCATGAATTATACAGCACTCTTGGCTCACCCCTGGACTACAGCGCATTTAACAGCCCTTGCAGTAATAAAAAAACAAAACACCTTAATTTTATTTTCATTAAAAAAAAGGGCAGCTCCCCTGGTCTGATATGGGACACATGGGGCACCCCAGGAATTATACGGCACACATGCGGGCACCCCAGGACTGATACAGGACACATGGGGGCACCCCTGGACAAATACAGCACACATGTGGGCACCCCTGGATGGATACAGCACACATGTGGGCACCCCTGGACTGATAGTACTGGTAGCCAGTGGAAACAGCAGATTGGAATTATATACTGCAATAAATACTGGTAGCCAGTGGCAACAGACTGGAATTATATACTGCGTTAAATACTGGTAGCCAGTGGAAACAGCAGACTGGATTTATATACTGTGATAAATAATACTGGTAGCCAGAGGCAACAGCAGACTGGAATTATATACTGCGATAAATACTGGTAGCCAGTGGCAACAGCAGACTAGAATTATATACTGCAATAAATAAAATACTGGTAGCCACTGCCAGTGGCAACAGCAAACTGGAATTACTGTGATAGGTACTGGTAGCCAGGGGCAACAGCACACTGGAATTATATACTGCAATAGGTACTGGTAGGCACTAGCCAGTGGCAACAGCAGAGAGCAGACTGCAGCAGACACTAGGCAGTGCAGGGCAGGCAGTGGCACTAGCAGCACCAGTGGACTATCACACTGTGACTGACTATACAGGAGCAGACTCAGCAGAGGCAGGCCCCAGCACAAAGGAGAGACAGAACACAGCACCAGTCATCCTTGCAATGGTGATGTCTTGATCACTGAGCAGAGACACAGTACACAGCAGCACGGGCCCCAGCAGAGACCACACACAGCAGCAGCACACCCTTCCCTATCCTTCTCCGAGATTGGAGTGAAGATGGCGGCGCGAGGTTGCGGAATTTAAGGGTTCCGTGATCTCGCGAGAATCCGACGCCGGGCGATGACGTTTTGCCCGTGCGCCCGGATTCCAGTCAAGCGGGAATCTCTGAGCGCTGCTAGTATCCGGGCCCGGATTGATGACGTCCGTGCGGGCTCGGATCTGGGGAATCCGAGCCCGCACATCTCTAATAAATATATGCCCAAATCATACCTAGACGCATAGGCGCTGATTCCGTGGGTGCTTCCGGGCCTGAGCACCCACAGTAAATGTTAAGCACCCACCAGGCCCGTCAGCAAGTCAGACTGCAGACAAGAGTACAGCATTTGGAGGGAGCGCGGCGGGCGGGCGAGCGGGTGGAAGGGAGCGCGTGCTGACATCAAACTGTGGAGAAGTACAGCCTGTACAGGGCAGAGCACAGCAGGACAACGGAAGGGAGCTGACCTCACAACACAGGCAGAAGTACAGCGCAGAGTGCGGTGGGAGGTATATCCCTATATATATGCGTTCACTATATCAGCAGTGTCTCATAGCCATGCTGGTGTAAGATTGTGTCCCCTATATTTTTGGCTTGAGCACCCACCAGCAAAAACATAAATCGGCACCTATGCCTAGAGGAGCACTGTGCGACTACCCTGTGAGGTAATGACATCACATATACAGTATGGATGGTGTAATGGTTAGCATTACTGCCTCACAGCACTGAGGTCATGGGTTCCATTCCCACCATGGCCCTAACTGTGCAGAGTTTGTATATTCTCCCCGTACATGCGTGGGTTTCTTCCGGGTATATGGTAGGGAATACAGATTGTAAACTCCACTGGGGCAGGGACTGATGTGAATGTTCAAATATTCTCTGTAAAGCGCTGCGGAATATGTATGCGCTATATAAGAAACTGTTATTAATAATAATAATAATAACAATACCAACAATATACCTGCCCACACTCCCAAAGTTCCTTTTGACAGGATAAAAAGATTTGGACACACATAATGGTTTCATCCACTGTATGTGTGCAGTCAGTTTACTTAATGTGACACAGATAGTAAGCCTACTCCCAAAACACCTAGGGTCTCCATCAATACCGTCTGCAATCCGCAGCAAAAATATAGTGCTATGGATTGTGTAAGGGAGTAGGGGCCCGAACAGTTATCTTGCCTAGGGCCCAATGAGGTCTAAGGGGGAGATTCTCTAAGAATCTCCGCCCCCCATCGCATATTTAATTATCGCATATGTTGTAACATATGCGATAATTAAGGCAAAGGACAGCTCTTGCGTTAAGAGCTGTCCTTTGCGGTGAGAGTCGCCAGGTCCCAGCAGGTCCCGGCGGCTCCCCCCTCCCTCACACACCCGGCGCTGCTGCTGCTGCGCCAGGCTCTCCTCTCCCTGCACCCGGAAGAGGATCAGTGCAGGGAGGAGGTCACAGGTCCGGGCAGCACAGCTCTGTGCTGCCCGGACACAGGTGAGGGGGCGATGCGGGGCGGCGGGGGGTCGGCGCGGGGCGGCGGATGGTTGCGGTAGAAGCCCATTGGCTTCTATGGGGCATCGCCAGATTTTTCTGGCGATGCCCCCCGCCGCGGTAACCCGGCGGGGGATGCTTACAGCATCCCAAAATGCGATAACGGGGTTTTTACCGCATTCTTCGCTTAGAGAATCTCCCCCTCAATCTGCCTCTGGCTTTCAGCTTTACTCACTCTACATGCAGAGTAATGAAATTATCTCTGTGATATATATATGTCATATTCTGTAAAAATGTCCCTTCTATTTATTTCCTTATTTTCTCCTATAAAATAGACACTGTAGGTGTATAGCTCTATTTGTGTGCCGTTTGTACTGCTATCTATGTAGTATGTATCACATAAGGTTTGTTTTAATGAAATGTTTAGGTATTTCTTCCTACTTGCTTTGACACACTGGTGTAATGTTGTGATGATGTGTGGTACTTTATGTGGTAACTGGTAATTCTTAGAATGCTTAGTGGTTGCTTACGGCTCTGCCAGCCACAAAATAGAGATTGGCTTTTCTATGACTCATATTTTGATGTAGCTACAGGATTACAGCTCACAGAGTTGACTGATATAATATTGATCGCAGATTTGATATATTTAATCTCCAAATCTTAATTGTAACTGGATAACAACTCCATCTACATCACATGCTAGTTGCTGCACAAAATCTTGCTTTGGAAAATCTCTGTAAAACTGTTGTAGATAGCTCCTGGAAATTCCTCATATTGTGAATAGGTTCCGTCTGATACAGAACATGTACTGCAGGTAATGGAGAAGGGCTACTAGCTGATTCATAGTTGCACCAATGGATTATCTTGTTTTAGATTTTTTTTAAACAATCCATGACTGTAAGTAAGTGGGACAGAGCTCATATTTAACCCGTATTATACTGTACAGGAGAAATCCATATTCATGGTTATTTGCCAGCATTTGGAGGGAGCGCGGCGGGCGGGCGGAAGGGAGCGCGTGCTGACATCAAACTGTGGAGAAGTACAGCCTGTACAGGGCAGAGCACAGCAGGACAACGGAAGGGAGCTGACCTCACAACACAGGTAGAAGTACAGGGCAGAGTGCGGTGGGAGGTATATCCCTATATATGCGTTCACTATATCAGCAGTGTCTCATAGCCATGCTGGTGTAAGATTGTGTCCCCTATATTTTTGGCTTGAGCACCCACCAGCAAAAACATAAATCGGCACCTATGCCTAGAGGAACACTGTGCGACTACCCTGTGAGGTAATGACATCACATATACAGTATGGATGGTGTAATGGTTAGCATTACTGCCTCACAGCACTGAGGTCATGGGTTCCATTCCCACCATGGCCCTAACTGTGCAGAGTTTGTATATTCTCCCCGTACTTGCGTGGGTTTGGACATGTAATCTGAGGGATTGTCAGCACCAGCTCTATGAATGATGGAGAAATGATATGCCTGCAAACGTAAGCCCCATCGCTGTATCCTAGCTGGTTGTTTGGCATTTGGATTTCCAAAAAGTGTCACTAGAGCTTGATCATCAGTCTGAATGGTAAACTCAATGCCGTATAAATAGAGATAAAAACGTTCACAACCCCAGACTACTGCAAGAGCTTCCCTTTCTGGCTGAGAGTAACGCTTTTCCACCTCTGTTAAACTGCGACTTGCATATGCCACAATATGATGATCCCCAAGTGTATTTACTTGAGTCAAGATAGCTCCAAGCCCAACAGGACTGGCATCCACAATAAGTTCTGTTTTCCAGTCAGTGTTGTAATATGACATTGTGACACTATCCTGCAGACATCGTTTTATGTCATCAAATGCTTGTGATTGAGAAGAAGTCCATAGGAACTTAGCATTTTTCTTTGTGAGTTCCCTAAGTGGGGCAGTCAGAGTAGCGTAATTTGGAATGAATTGGGAGCAATAATTAGTCATCCCAAGAAATGACTTGACTTCACCAGCATTGACAGGTTTGGACATGTTTGTGATAGCCTGGACTTTTTGTGGATCAGGACTCACTCCATCTTGAGAAAAGATGTGACCAAAAAACTTGAGTTTCTGTTGAAGAAAAACGCATTTATCTCTGCTCAGCCTTAAAATTTTATCTTGAAGACACTGCAACACTTGACGCAGAGCTTCATCATGTTCCTGGCGTGTTGTTCCAAAAACCAGGATATCATCACTGTAATTTATGGCATTCGGAACCGTCTGTATGACCTGACGGATAGCGTTTTGAAACAGCTCTGCTGCGGATATGATTCCAAATGACAGTCATTTGTATCGTCGTAACCCAACATGAGTTGAGAACGTTGTTATTTGACGTGATTCTTCATCAAGTTCTAGTTGATGATAACCTTTATTTAAGTCCAATTTAGAAAAGAAACTTGCACCTGTGAGTCGATGTATGATATCATCCATAGTAGGAGTAATATGACGCTCTCTTTTGATGGCAACATTAGGACGACGCATATCAACACATATTCTCACTGCGTTTGGTTGACCTGGTTTGGGCACTACCACAATAGGGGATACCCATGGTGTTGGGCCAGATACCTTTTCAATTATATCTAAGTCTTCAAGAGTCTGTATTTCTTCTTCCACTTGTTTCCTTATATTTATAGGAATGCGCCGATGTTCTTGTGCAATTGGGATGACTGAGTGGTCAATGTGAAGATGAACTTGATAATCTTTAAGTTTTCCAATGCCATGAAAAAGATATTCATACTCCTGTAGTAAAGCATCCACATCACTCTGTAGTGGTTTTGGGTCATGTATGACAGGAGTGATATTGGGAGTGTCATTTAAGATAGAAGGAGAATCATGAGTATGTGCCACAATTTGTATAAGACCCAACTCTGAAGCAGTATCCAATCCCAAAAGATTACCTCTTGCATACTTGGTGACATAAAATACAGCTTTTGTCTTTTTTAAATTTTTGCGTGCAATGATGTCAAAAGAACCCTTTAGTGGAAGAGGTCGTTTATTACCATACGTGAATATTTTCACAGATGTTGGATTCAAAATGATATTGCCATGCAGCTTCTTGAAACTGGTAGCATCCATTATATTTACAGAAGCACCGGAATCTATTAGAAAGTCAACAGAAGTGTGTTCCAAAGTGATTGCAGTTTTTGGACTGACCTTGTTGTTTCCAACCTGATGAATCATGTAGATAAATCCTTCTGACTTGTCATCACTGTCAGATGATTCTGCAGCTAGATCCATTGTAGAATGCTGATCCACACAACGCACTGTTTTTCGGCTGGCTTTAAATTGCTGTGAAGATTGTCTGTGTGTAGACTTGATTTCTTTAGATTTGCAGACTGAGGAAAAGTGATTCATTTTTCCACATGCAGTGCAAGTTTTTCCAGTTGCAGGACAGTCTCCTGAATGTGGATAGGGGCGCCCACACCTGTAACATGCTTTAGCTTTCCCTGTCTCCAGAATGGAGCTTGTGTCAGTATGTAATTTATTGCACACTTGCAGCTGGTTCATACCCCTCTCCATGGGCCTTATTCTGGTTGGTGCGGCCGGGCCGTACGCGTACGTTCCTGGGTTTTTAATGATCTGCGCATGCGTACCATCTCCAATGCGCAGGCGCGAACACTCCACAACGCTTACGGACGGGTCTCTCCGTGCGAAAAAACCTGTACGCGAGAGTACGGGCATTGGGGGCGGCATAGGGGCGTGATGAGGGGAGCGGCCGAAATAATGAGGGAAAATGGGCGTAAATATGGGCGTACACGGGGGTGTGCACCAAAAATGAACGGTGCTACTACCATACGAACGGCTAAAGCACCGTTCATTTCGGACACAAAACAGGCGGCCGCCAACCGCCACCTCAGACCACCCCTACAGATACCGCATGCCAGCGTGCGCCTGGGTTTGCAAATTTACGCTGATTACTACTCAAACACATACACCTGAATGTAATAAGCAATGCTGCAGTCTATTAAGTCCAAACCATGATTTCACTACCTGCAAGCCACACACAGCACTCAAACACATTGGAAGCTTATCTTTCTATACTTCTCTACATTTAAAGGTTTGTTTAATTTAAGGTAAGAATCTTTTTAAGACCTGCTTATATATGCTAAGGTAGGTATTTGTTAAACAGTTATACACATTCACTACGTGCTTTCATAGACTTTACACAGTAGCACACTCAATCTACACAAGTCGACATGTGTCAACGTGTTCACTCTAATACAAACATAGGTTTTGTATTTATGATACAATAACATAAACCACATCTAACACCTACAAAGGATGTTTCAGCAATGTTTTAAGCCCATGCCCACTATTTTGCACACAATCTTTGTATAGTACCCAAAATACAGAACTGTACCACTATCTGATCTGCTATGAATTGGATTTTACTACACTCTGGATGTAAGATGCCACCAATCACATTATTGCACTCACATCTCTCTAACAAAGGATTCCTACATCTGCTTATGACACTGTAAAATCATATATATGTAAAAAGTTAAACATGTTTGTCCACAAGCAATTTGATCATGTTTGGCCGATTCACACATCTTTTTTTAGGGAGGACACATATGCATTCCTACACAAATGTCCCTTTTGACCCTTGTTTGTCTACCGCACCCACTCCATGAGGAAAGCATTGTTCTGGACCTGCTTTTACCTACTAATGTAGGAGCTACCTCACCTGCACACAAACTGCTTTCTCACCTATTAAGTTGCTCTGCACATGTGCTGACACAAACTAATTAGCAGGGAAAAGTTGGATAGGAACATGTGAATGGCCATGGAGAGGGTTACACATGGGAAACTTCTACCACACTTCAAGAAATGCTCAAAAATACCCTGGTCAGTAAGTACACATAAATGTAGTATTTGTTTCACACAAGAAATTACACATACAACAATTGTGTTTTAATTGGTAAAATAAATTTATTTGCTGTTCAGCATCACAGCTTATTTGACACTTTAATGTCATAAATCAAATAAACAAATAAAATATACACAAAAATAAAAAATCAGAGGTTGCATATCTCCAAACATGTGTTACCCTGCAAATGCAATGGTGAAAGAAATGGGGACACCAAAATACGTACTGCAACAACCAGGGTGAATACTAAGCAAGATACACACCACCAAAAATTTATCCTGCATTTGTAGAGGTCAAAATAAGAACTTTAATGCCCATGGCACGAAAATGGATCGATGGCCAACTCAGGAAGTGGATGTCCAGTGCAATTTAAACATTTGGGGTCCAACCACAGAGGAAGTGAACCAGGTCTCATTATTTGGGCCCTTTTTTCCCCTTTTTAGATGGGGCCTTGGGGACAGGGGCCTTTGGCTCAGATGGCTTGCGCCGTCTTCCCCTAGTGGACACAGGAGGGTCAGCAGAGGTGGAAGGTTGGGGAGCAGCTTGGGGTGGGCCAGCAGATGGGGGATTGTCCCTTAGGGACCTGGCGGTGGTCAGCAGCTCCGCAAGAATGACATTCTGGCGGCTGAGTTGCTGGTCAATGCTTTGCATGCCAGCCGCCAGAGTGTCATTGATGCGGTTTAAGGCCTCACACTGCTGGCTCTTTGTGGACTTCCAATCTCCGAGAAATTCCAACACCTTCTGCTGACAGACCGCAGACTCCTCCGCTCGCTGGTCCATCCTCTCCAGTATCACCTTCCACCTGGCATCCCATGTGTCCTGTGGCTGGGGGTGTCGTGTTGGTGGAGGCTGGACCACTTGCTCCACCTGTGGCTCTGCAGAGGAAGATGCTGCCGGTTCATCCTGGGTTTCTGCTTCTTCTAGGATAATAATTGAAAACAATGTCACCATCACATACGCACTAAAAAATATCTTTCAAAATACAATGCATTACTGTGACTTACCATCAAAAGCAGCAGCAAAGACCTCCACCGGGAGCTCACTATCCATATTGGATATCCCCCTGACCTCGGCCACATCAATTACATCCAAGGCCTCCTGCTCCAGGGGGGTATATTCCAAGCTCTCTGGCATAGGCCCCCTTCCGGTGGACATGCTGTGGTTGTACCGGTCAGTCATCTTCCTCTTCAGTGTCGTTTTGAAGTCTGTCCACCTACAAGTTTAAAAATACAAATATCACCATGAGATATGTGCACCACTGTGCTAGTGAACATCATGACTACGTTACATTTCCTAGTGTGGGTGATTTTATGTTTTTTAGCCATATGTGTCCCACACACACATTAATGTCTCCATTATGAGGCATTTCAGTGTCTCATCTCATTCATTAGGCCACTAAATGCACATACATAGATCACTATGCAGAAATGACATCATCCATGGCCAAATTATGCACCTCCACCTGTTGTGAAACTACACATTCCACCATAGCTTGACAGTGTGGTTATTATGGAGTAATTTAACTATGGGAAGGCATACTGGGATGTGTAGTTTCTCACCAGCTACATGTGCACAGTTTGGTCATTCTTGTTTCAGTAGCATCATATGGAACATGTTACAACAACTCTTTTTCAAAAACACACTTTCTCTTGTCCCATCACATACTTCACATGAGCAGAACTGTGCCCATAACCTCACATCACACCAATGGTGCATGTTTCATATATAAATGTGGGTTATTAGACATGGTTGTGTTCACATGTGACATTGAAGTGTAGCACTATTTACAACCTTTCTATTATTCTCAAAACATACATGTAACATATGTACACACATATGACATTATCAGGGGGAGAAACACACTTGCCTTTTCTTCACCGCTAGCCAATCTCTGACCACTGGTGACACCTGGTTCACTTCCTCTGTGATCTTGTCACAAAGGTTTCTCCTTGCACTGGCACCCGGCTTCCTGGTTGGCAATTCGATCCATTCGTGTGCCCTGGGCACTAAAATTCTCAATTCTGCCTCTACAAATGCAGGGTTTCTCTTTTTGGTGGTGGTATCCTGCTCAGTCCTCACCCTAGATGTTTCAGCTCGTTTTCTGGTGGCCCCAGTTCTCTCACCATGCACCTGCTGGGTCACACCTGTTTGGAGAGATGCAACCTCTTGTTCTGGCTGGTTGCTTGGCCCTTGTGGAGCTGGTGGAGTTTGAACAGGGCCTGTTAGTGAGGGGCCCGCTTGGTCTTGCAGGCTACTCCTCTCTTGGGCCCTCCTTCTCCGCTCCTGTTCCCTCTTGGTCAAAGCTTCAAGCAGGGATTCTGCTGTAGCTCTCTGTAGAGCGTCCTCAGCTGCGGAATCATCTGAGCTAGACATGTTTGCAGCAATTCTGGCCTGCATCTGACTGAATATTTATATGGTAATCTCCCGCCATGAACAAGGGGGCGTATATTTTTCCCCGCAATGTAGTAGCTAATTTACGCCGATATTTCCCGGCGATAATTCCCGCTTAAATTACGCAGGTCTCAACGCACCTGAACATTCACCTGTATATGCACATACACAGGTTGTGGAGCATTGTGTGCTACATGGTGAAATGTGTGCACCTGTCATTCCAATGATGAGTGTTGTCAGCTGGTATCTGTTGGAGTTCGTGTATGCTTTCTGAATCACATTTCAAAACATCACGTTATAATGCTTTCCTTACATATGTAATGAGTATGAAATTGTCATACACCAACATGTTGCATTGTGCCTTTTTTAGCAGCGTATTTATTAGTAGACGGTTGCGTGTATTATTTTCAGCACACTGTATATACAGTATGTCTCTCTATACATTGAAAGCATGCTGTTGGTTATGGTGTGTGTATATCAGAACAGTCCGCGTAAGTTTCTATTCGCATCCAGTTTGTTAATGTAAGAAGGATTAATAAAGTTAATACTAAACAAACAAGTTTTTAGACCAATCAGCAAGCACCAAAAGTGATATATGTACCTGCAATTAATAACTGCGCCATTGCCAATATGACTTCAACCAGGGCTAACGCGTTTTCTACCCAGGAGCTGGTGGCCTTGGTTGAGGTCATGGACCGGCGCCTGGGGCCCAGGGGCCCATATGTGTCCAACATGTACAAGCGGCGGGCATATAATGCTGCCCGCCGGCTAATATACGCCCGGACCGGCGTCCAGAGAAGCCTGGCACAAGTAGAGCGGTGCTGGTCTGACCTCCGCCGGCGCCAGCCAGTGATGCTGTGTTCGATTCGCCGCCATATTGCCCGATGTAAGTTTTTATTAACTAGTATGTCTGCGTTTTTTTGCAATGATTTCTGTACTTTTTATAAATATGTTCATGAGTATGTGGGTGTATATGGGGTGTATAGGGGGTGTATAGGGGGTGTATATGGGGGTATATGGGGTGTATATGGGGTGTATATGGGGTGTATATGGGGTGTATAGGGGGTGTATATGGGGGTATATGGGGTGTATATGGGGTGTATATGGGGGTATATGGGGTGTATATGGGGTGTATAGGGGGGGTATAAGTAGTCGCTCTGTTTTTGGGTGTAGCATATCAATTAGTTAGCATGATAAATGTATGAAATATAACAGAAATGTAAATTTGTAAGGTTATGAGCATGACTAATGCGAATTTTTCTTTCCCCCATTTTTATGAAACCCAACCTTCGATTTCTATGCCATCAACATTAACATTTCAGCACGGGCAAGGGCACGCATGGAAGCCCGGGAGGAGGCAGCCCGGGAGCAGGCAGCCCAGGAGGAGGAAGAGGAGGAGGAAGAGGAGGAGGAAGAGGAGGAGACTATGGGTCCTGCTGGTGACCACCACATTTCCACATCCCCTTCCACCAGCCACTCCCCTACCCCCACCCCCTCCCCTACCCCCACCCACACCCCTACCCCCTCCCCCCACCCACACCCCTACCCCCGTCCCCTCCCCTACCCCCACCCACACCCCTACCCCCACCCACACCCCTACCCCCACCCCCTCCCCACCCCATTTCCAACCCCCCTACACCTCCCCACCACCCACCCCCAAACCTCTCCAATCCCCACTCCAACCCACTACCTGTATCCCAAGTCCTATCCCATCCCCCTTGCTCCTGACCCCCCCCAACCACCGGACACCCAACCAGCGGCGAGCAGGATGGCTCAACTAGCCGTAAGTATTTAATGTGTCTAATGTTTACATACACATTTCTACACATAAACAATCACAACAACCACATATGTGTATCCAACATCAACATTAGTTGCAACATATCACTGCAGGGCGACCATGAGGTGTGGCCTGTCCTTCTCCAGGAACAGGGGTCCCCTTGGTGGTTTTTTTGAGTGTGGCCATGCCTCACCCCTTGAATAATTGACATAACAGTACATCCAATGACATATCCAACATTAGTGGTGTGGAGGTTATGTGGGTCCAGGTGTTGTGTAACTCCACTTCCCAGCATGATGTGCAACATTAATTTATAGATTGTTTTGTTAATAGTGTGTGAGGCCATGCGGATGCATGCTTTACAAACATAGCTTTAGGCCTATAATTAGTACAGCAATGGTCAACATTTTACTAAGTAAGGAGTGCTTAAGCCGCAACAATGTCATAACCCTTAAATAGCACAGCCTAATTGTGAGGTTAGAGGTGAGTCCCCCAAAACCAAACTACCAATTGGGATACAGCATACATTCATCCAATAAGGAGTAATTTTTATATTTTTATGTAATATGTACAGTATGTGTGTGTCAACAGAATAGTATTTTGGACCATGTTTACAGCATACCCATCTTCAATGTAGTGGAAAAATGTATGTGGCCTTCACACTTAACTCACAAATTCATATTATGTTACAATGCAATAAACATTTATGTATATGATATATTAATTATAATGTGTTTTTCCCCTTCACTACAGACACTGAACAACACCAGGAGGAGGTGGCACGGATAATGAGGGAAATCTTCCTGACCCTCCTATATTTATATATTCTTTTTGGCCAACTGGAGGCCCTCATTTAATGTTTTTTACAAGTTTAAAATTTTTGTTACAAAAAAAATAAAAGTTCATGTACAGTTAGAAGTTGCCTGTGTTGTTACTCATAAATATGTTTGAGGGTTTGTAAGGGCAGGTACATACAGATGTGTAATGTAAGTTATATTTGTAATTTGAGGTGAGGGGTAACGATTGCTGTGTGAATGTGTGTGTTTTTGAGTTAAATAACACATAGTGAAAATGCATGAATGTTTAATGTTGTTCGATTAAAACATCACACATAACATCAGGGTAGGTATACATGTTACACATTTTGGACAAACTAATTATGGACATAATTTAGTACATACACACAAACACCAACATAAATTTATTTACAAGTAAAAGCAATGTGGGGACACATACAGTAGATAGTGATTAAAATGCCACATTAGAACATAACAAATATACATGTAATGAGGGTTAAAATGTTGTTTTATTAGGGTCTTTATTAAGGTAGACAATTGAGTTAATAGAAAACAATAATTGAATAACAATTAGAATAATTAATTAATTGTCTGAATTATAGTTGAAAGGCAAGATTTGCAGGTCCATATATGTGAAGGGTATGCCAGCGTACACGGACGTACGCTCACTCTCACGAGCGGTGACATAAGCTGAGTTTTCCATTGAAAACAATAGCAAACCGTCCGTGCAAGCTGGCGTACGCTCAGATTTCCGCAAGAAGTCGGCGGGAAGACGGACGAGAGATGTCCGTAAACGGTGGCGTACGCTCTGTTGTACGCCAGTTGTCGGAGTCTAAGGGCTGATCCGTCCGTGTACGTTGGCGTACGCTCAATTGTACGCCACTCCCCTTTGACGTTGTTTCTGGCCGTACGTATGCGGCAGATTTGTGGGTGGACTTAACCTCAGCGGCCGCGTACGGAGAGCGTACGCTAATATGGAACGTACGCACGTTTGGCCGCACCAACCAGAATAACCTCCCATGTCTTTAGCATGTGTCTCTGAAAGTTCTAGACTTCTAGCATATTGCTGCAGTTCAGTCAGCGTCATTTCAGATTTAAGAGCACGTCTGCGTAACTTTCCACATTTTCCAAATGCAATTAACTGCTGCTTAATTTCATCTTCTACATCATGGAACTGACAAGGTTTGGCAAGAATCCTTAATCTAGTAATATATGCATCAACAGATTCAGTTTGTAGTTGCATAGCTGTCCTGAACAAGTATTTTGAATGTGACAGGCTGCATTTTGGAGCAAAGTAGGCATTCAGAGAGCCCCTGCATTTGTTATAATCCCTGGTGTCTTCCTCTGGCAAAGTATCATACAGTTCATATATCTTGGGGCCTGCACTGATAAGAAGCATGCTTTTCTTTTTGCTGTCAGAAGTTATCCCCATGGCTTCAATAAAGTGTTCAAACTGGGCAAGCCATTTTCTCCATAATTCTGCTGCATTAGGGGCATCAGTATGCAGAAACTGAGGAATTAATGCTAGCATGTCAGCCATGATTACTAAGAGGAATATATACTGTAGTTGCTGAATGTAAGTAATCAAAAGTTTATCCTCGTCGCCAGTTGTTGTATCTTGACATACCTTTGTTACTCTCAATTAATCTTGCACACTGAAGATTAGATGTTTTATTTCTTATGTATAAATCATACTTGCAGGAGTACAGTTAGACATCCCCACATGCTTGCTCTCCTCCTTCTTCTATATCCTCTTACTTCCTGGTCACATGTTCTATCCCACTGCAAGATTCTTATGTAGCTTTCACATCACATAAAACATTTTGAAACGTTTTGAAAAACTGTAATTTTAAATGGTATTTTAAACGGGTCTAGTGTTCATATTGCAGCAGATTACCATTTAAAAATACAGTTTAAGTACAATTCACATCACCAGTCAAGCCGTTTAACCTCTGAACACGTTTCTACCCACAGCTTATTTCCTGGTTCAGGGAAGGGACACAAGACAAGGGACAGTGCTCTAACCTTTATTTTTTACTAAATACCATTTCAGTGCCATTCAGACAGCACAAAAAACGGCTCTGAATTGGCTTTAAAACGGGTAGGACTCTGCTTTTAAAACGTGTTGAAATACCAGTTAACTTTAAATGGTATTTCAACTATGACACTTTCACACTGCAGCCTTAAACGTTTTAAAAGGCAAAAAAACGGCAATATACCGTTTTAAAAGTGTGATGTGAAAGCTACATTCAAGAGATACTAATACCCCTTTCACATCGCAGACACGGTTTAAAAACCGGTATTTTAAAACGGTAATTAAAACGGGTCAGAGCCTTAACAGTGACCCAGATTACCGTTTTAAATACCGGTTACGTGTCATTCACATAGCACTTGAAACGTTTCATCCAGAACACGTTTCAAGTGCTATGTGTGCCTTTTGCCTGTGCTAAGAATTTGGGGTACAGGCGTCCTTTAACCCCTTGAGTGGTGGGTTTTACTGGGGCAGGACAAACCTACCAGGGCAGGTTTATCCTGCCCCAGCAAAACCCACCACAGAAAGCCAGAAGCAGCCCGCCCCCCTCAACCTCCGCTCCGGCATTAGTACGCCGGAGCTTCCTTGCTGCCTCTCTCCCCGAGTCCCCCCTGCCTAAGCCGCGGCGCCTGTCATATTTAGCAGTGACGTCGGCGGCAGGCTGGGGGATGTTCGCTGCTCGGAAGGACTCCGAGTCCCCCCGAGCCTGGCCGACCATGTATGCTCAGACACTGCAGCGCGTGATAGTACAGCAGGCATGTGCCAATGTATGCACCCACGTTGTGTGTTTAACCCTAGTTTAACCCTCGGATGGTATCCCAGAGGCGCATTATCATACAGGATGAGTAGTTTTTTTTGGTGTTCAATGCGTGGCTGCTGAGCTCCTAGGGTGTGCAGGTATATCAGTGCACACACTTTAAGAGCAGGATAAGAGCGTGATACTGCTGCAGAAATGTGCTGGTGTATGTAAGCACGCTCTCTGTTCTCCCTCGCCTGAATGCCAGAGATCTAATCGCCGGAGCACAGGTACAGGGGGGGGGGACAATGACTGGGGAGACAGAAGGTGGTCACAGGGGTGTCCCGTACAGGTGCTGCGCCAGTGGTGCACACCTGGACACCACTGGCGCGCACCTATTGTATAGCAGTGGGATTGTGCTTGTGCTTGTGTTGTTTGCCTGAAATACCGTTTCAGACAAACTGTACACATTCACATTGCACAAAAAACGGCAAGGAACCGTGTAGGACTCTGCTTTTTACACGGTTCGAAATGCCAGTTAACTTAAAACGGTAAATTGCCTGTGGTGCATTCACAGTGCACCCTTAAACGTTTTAAAAAGGGAAAAAAACGGCAATATACCGTTTTAAAAGTGCGATGTGAAAGGGGTATAACTTATCTAGCTAATGCACATAAACTATCTTTATATATACTACAGTTTCTTCCGGGTATATGGTAGGGAATACAGATTGTAAGCTCCACTGGGGCAGGGACTGATGTGAATGTTCAAATATTCTCTGTAAAGCACTACGGAATATGTATGCGCTATATAAGAAACTGTTAATAATAATAATAATAATAATAACAATATACCTGCCCACACTCCCAAAGTTCCTTTTGACAGGATAAAAATATTTGGACACACAGAATGGTTTCATCCACTGTATGTGTGCAGTCAGTTTACTTAATGTGACACAGATAGTAAGCCTACTTCCAAAACACCTAGGGCCTGATTCAGTTTTGTACGCAATGCTGATGTTCACGCAGCTGAGCATTTACCGGTACACTCTGCATGCAGCAAGTTTCTCCATCAATACCGCCTGCAATCAGCAGCAAAAATATAGTGCTATGGATTGTGTAAGGGAGTAGGGGCCCGAACAGTTATCTTGCCTAGGGCCCAATGAGGTCTAATCTGCCTCTGGCTTTCAGCATTACTCACTCTACATGCAGAGTAATGAAATTATCTCTGTGCTATATATATATATATATATATATATATATATATATATATGTGTCATATTCTGTAAAAATGTCCCTTCTATTTATTTCCTTATTTTCTTAAAATAGACACTGTAGGTGTATAGCTCTATTTGTGTGCCGTTTGTACTGCTATCTATGTAGTACGTATCACATAAGGTTTGTTTTAATGAAATGTTTAGGTATTTCTTCCAACTTGCTTTGACACACTGGTGTAATGTTGTGATGATGTGTGGTACTTTGTGTGGTAACTGGTAATTCTTAGAATGCTTAGTGGTTGCTTATGGCTCTGCCAGCCACAAAAATAGAGATTGGCTTTTCTATGACTCATATTATGATGTAGCTACAGGTTTACAGCTCACAGAGTTGACTGATATAATATTGATCGCAGATTTGATATATTTCATCTCCAAATCTTAATTGTAACTGGATAACAGCTCCATCTACCTCACATGCTAGTTGCTGCACAAAATCTTGCTTCGGAAAATCTCTGTAAAACTGTTGTAGATAGCTCCTGGAAATTCCTCATATTGTGAATAGATTCCGTCTGATACAGAACATGTAGGTAATGGAGAAGGGCTACTAGCTGATTCATAGTTGCACAAATGGATTATCTTGTTTTAGTTTTTTTTTTAAACAATCCATGACTGTAAGTAAGTGGGACTGACAGAGCTCATATGTAACCCGTATTATACTGTACAGGAGAAATCCATATCATGGTTATTTGCCAGCTGTAACAATAATAAGGAAATTGTACTGTATGCAGTGTCGGTGCAAGGAGGTATGCACCGGAGCGCCCCAGACGGGGGAGGGGGAGACACACTCCGGTGCTCACCTGCCCCCCGGCCGCTGTACAGGGGGGGTTGCCGGTGATTGCGGTGGCAGACCGCCGTGGTGTTCTGGGCCAGGGAGGGGGGTTTGGCAGGGGGGGGCACGTCGGGTGATGCGGCGACCGCCGCTAAGTAATTCCAGGGGTAGGGAGGGGGATCGAGTGATGCGGTGGCGGGCGCCTAGTCGCTCCAGAGGGGGGGGGGGACTTGCGGCCGGTGCCACTCACCTCCATGGGGGGGGGGGAGAAACCTGCTGCAAACTGGCGCCCCCCAGTGGCCCTAGGCAAATGCCTAGAGCTGCCTAGTGGTAGCGCCGGCCCTGACTGTATGCTTGGATAAATGAGTGGAAGACTGTGGGATATCCATCAGGGAGCCCCCCAAAAATCCCAGCATTGACTTGGTGGTGGCACTGGCAGGCAGCAGCAGCACTCTGGCATTACCATCCTGTCCCTCCATCCTTATCTCTCTCCCCTCAGTCCTTATCTCGCTCTCTCCCCTCATCCCTCATCCTTATATATCTCCTCTAATACTTCAGTCCTTATCTCTCTCCACTTAGTCCTTATCTTTCTCTCCTCATCCCTCAGTCCTTATATATCTCCTCCTCTAATGTGGGGTACACCCCAGGACGATTTGGCCCAAAATGAGTCAATTTAGATACAATCTCGACCGATTGTATGTAAATTGGCCATGTTCTGCAATCTGCAATCCCGATCCGCGGCCCCGTGTGTCGTTAGGTCTTTTCTGAGATCCTACTTGTAGCAGGTAGGATCTGAGAAATGACCATTGAAGTGGGTGCGTGTCGCGATCGGATCGCGATCACTTCAGGCACATTTTCTGAGCGGGTCGTCGGGGGTCGTAGGCTCCGTCAGCTCGTGAGCGGGTTGTACGTTCCTGTAATGACCCACTCATGAGCTGCATCGTGCTGGCGTGTACCCAGCATAATACTTCAGTCCTTCTCTCTCTCCTCTCTCCCCTCAGTCCTTATCTCTCCCCATCATCCCTCAGTCCTTATCGCTCTCTCCCCTCATCCCTTAGGGCCAGATGTATCATGCTTAAAAAAGTGATAAAAATGGATAAATGGATAAAATGGAGAGTGATACACAGCTAGCCATGTTGCAGGTTGCTTTGAAAAATGACAGGTGGAAACTGATTGGCTGGCTGTTTATCAGTTTACACTTTGAAGACTGATACATCTGGCCGATTATCTTTTTCACTCTCTCTCTGGCCTCTCCACCTTTATGCTTCTATATTTATTGCTCTCTGAGGGGTAGATGTATGAAGCAGTGATAAGTGAGGAGAAGTGAGCCAGAGGAGAAGTGGCCATGGCAACCAATCAGCACTGAAGTAACATCTATAATTTGCATAATATAAAATTATACAGATCAGCTGATTGGTTCTCTACCTTTATCACTGTTTCACATTCTCCCACAGTGTTGACTCCAGAATTCTTGCCAATAGGAGTGGGTTTTCTGACTACCTGTCTCCCAGTGGCGTAAGTTTGTCCCAGTTTCCTGGAGGCAAGATAAATATTGGTGCCCCCCCCTGCATCCCCATACACACACACACACTTACACTAACTTATATAAATATATGTATGCATGAATGTACTCTATGTATGTCATATAAATTATGTTTCAAATAAGGAGAGTGTGATGTCTATGGTCCTGCTAGGAAGGGGAGTCAGACACAGAAGAGATATGATTGGCTTTCACTTAATTGTTTTAAAGTCACAGGAGAGGGGAAGTGTTCCCTAAGGAGCAGGAGCCCGGCGGCAGAAGACACCTTTGTCTCACAGAGTTATGCCTCTGCTGTCCCCCCCACCAACCACACCCCCTGCGTTCGCCTTTGACAATAAATCCTAATACGGAGAAGAGGAAGGTACTGAAGTTGTAGTCCTACCTGAACTTTAACATACATGTTGGATTACATTTTGTGGCTACTTCCAGCAGAAGGCCCAGCTTGTGTTCTACGGAATACAACTGCACCACTTCCAGTTTACGCAGAATTTGATGAAAATAAAAGAGACTTTTGTTGTCTTCTGATTGTAAAACGATCACCAACTTGGGTCCCCTATCAATGCCTCTTATCCGTATAATGTAATATATTACACACTGTGCATAGTATCACAATATAGGTGTTTAGCCACCCTGGAGAAACTGGTTGCTATGACAATGGACATACACAAACAAGTACAAATCTTAAACTGCAACAATAGTGTATAATGCCACTCAAATTTGGCGAAAAAAAACAGGGCTGATCAGAGCGCAACGAATGTTAATACATTCCACAGCGCTTCAACTTACATTGAACCCAATGCAAGTGTCAGCCGCATCGGAAGCTCTGTGATAGTTGAGACAGGCGGAGTTTTTTTTTTTTTTAAACGTGAAACTTTATTAGTACATTAAAGAAGGCACTGCGGATGCGGAAACGGGATGTCAGCGCTGCGGTAAGTGTTGATACATCCCGGCCATAAAGAGTAGATTTTAATATTTGCACAATTTATATATTGAATGTTTATATGTCTGCCGTGGTCATTACTAATTGATGACATCACTTTCTGCGAATTACAAATGGTTGTTACGTATGTTAAATATCAGGCTCATCACACTCCAAATGTGTCTTGATATTGGTGTAAAACAAAAAGGTGCCAGCAAAGAAATGTATGCTTCATGAAATCAATTAAATGGTATTATGATCATTGTTTTTCATGGGCTTGCTTTTTATGAATTACCACATTTACGTGTTGTTTTTGTGTGGATGTTTTTAATTTTTTACCATATGGTGTGGGCAATCTTGAAAATATTTTTTATATGTTGAAATGTATGATTTTGGATTATTCAAATGGTCAGTTGTGAATTAACTCCATATATAAGATGATTATCTGTTACATCATGACACTGCACTCACAGCAAACAATTTAAACACATTAACCACTAGAGTGGTGGCTTTTTCTGGGGCAGGACAAACCTATCAGGGCATCTTTGTCCTGCCCCAGAAATACTTACCACTCAAGCTGCAACCGCTGGTCTTCTGCAGCAGCCTCTGTTCCCCTGGGGCTGCTGCTGTTGCCAGCTTCGACTGTTTCCGTCGATTAGGGAAGTTCCAAACTGCTCAGGGGGGAGTCGAGCATGCTCGGGTGTTTGGGCACTCATGCATTTGTGTGTTCAGGTGCCCAAACACACAAACCCCTGAGGGGGAGCCCAATCTGGCTTACGATCGCCGGGAAGATATGCAATGGTGGGGTGGAACAATGAGAGGAATGTCTGCCCCTAGAGATGGTGTGTCAGTGGTGCACAGCTGGAGACACCACTGGCGCACACCTACTTATCAGTGGCAGGCCCGTAGATTTCTTGAGAGAGCCTGCTCCTGCAGTGCAGCTCAGCCTGAGAAATTTCAGGGCATACCACAAAGAGGTTAAGGTTTATTTTATGGATTCATATTCAGGGGTAAATTTACTAAGTTTCTATCTATTATCTTCTAGAAAGTGCTAAATAAATATGAATTAGATTCTGATTGGTTGCCCATAGCAACATCCCATCTGAAATGGAACTCCCATCTTAGTAAATATACCCCTGAAAATAGATCCATAAAAGAAACCTTAATGTGTTTGAAATTGTTTCTGTGAGTGGGGTATGCTCATCTAATGCTGAAACCAAACCTAGATGCTAAAGATACCTATATATGTTGTTGTTTTTTTGTTGTTTTTAATAAAGTTTTTTATTTTCAATAAGTATACAGATATAAATAAACAATATCCAATGCCATGAGGGGACCCAGAGCACATTACCAAGGGTAAAACAGAGTCCATGGGGCACAAAACTGTTGGACGGACCCAGTCCACGGATCACGGGTAGCATCTTGTACAACAACTTCTGGATAAAGAGCTTATATCTTTAGCTTATAGACCCAAAATTTGACCTGGGCGGGCCAATTTAAATCTTGGAAATGTGAGACGGCACACCTTGGTGAATAAACTCACTGTCCCACTCAATCCCAAAACATATCTTTCAATATAAACATCATTTGGCAATACATGTGAAAGAAAACAGAGAGAGAAAAAAAGAGGGGGGGGGAGAGATAAGGAGAGTTGGGAGGAGAGGGGGGTCGCAACTCTTATCAGTGGGTCACACTAAACATTATTTCGGTAAACCTGGTCCGGCCCGGGCCCCTATCAAGGTGCCTTGGAGTAAACAGAGTAGCTTCACAGGTAGCCAAAACTCAATTCAGTTGTGAGAAGTGTGTGTGTGTGTGGGGGGGGTAAATAGATGTTAGTTAAGTTAGACTGTAACACGGGACTCATCTGCTGTGTCATTCTGGCTAGTTCTCAATTGTCTATCGAGAGACCATGACTGGAACTCAGCATACATGTGAATCTTAGGTTGAGTGTCTGGATCAAGCGTGAGAATAAACCTTTCCCATATCCTACGAAAACGGGAGTCTTCAATGTGAGGCGCCTCCGTTAGGTATTTACGGTAGTAATACATTTGTTGAACAACCATTCTGTGCAAGTCTCCCAACCTCGGGCTAGCTTTGGTTGTCCAGTGCCTCAATATCAATTTCTTGGAAATTGTAAATATGACAAGTAGCAATGGAATCGCCGCTCTGTGCTGAGCCATGTCCGCCCACCCCGTGAAATTGATACACAGACAGGCTGCCGGGTTAGGTGACATACAGATATGTAGTCGAAGATTTATAAATTCAAACAATTTATTCCAGTACTTTTTGATTTTATGACAGTCCCAGAAACAATGAATCAAGGATGCCTATAGCGTGTCACATTTTGGGCAACGTCCCTCCTCGTTTGGAACAAAGTGGGCCCTGACGCTCGGGGGATATATGCCCTATGAAGGGTCCTAAAGTGCACTTCTTGCAAATAAGCCGAATGCAAAGTCTTCATTGTGGCCGAGTAGTTTCTAATAAGATCTGTCCCTGTCTGAATTTCTCCCACATCGTGGTGCCATCTGTCTGCCAGCTTTGTCATGAATGCAGTGGAGGGGATATCAACTACAAGTGTGTATATCTGTTTCAGTGTGTAGGCCTGAGTTTCCCATCTCTTTAGTACCCTCAGAATCCCGACCAAGGGCAGCTGTGGTGTGTCAGTGAGGTGTAGAGACTGTACATAGTGCCTTGTCTGTAAGTACATATAGAAATTGGCATTAGGTAAGAGGAAGTGTTCTCTCAGATCATGGAACGGAAGGATCACACCCCCAGGATCAAAAATTTGGTCCGCTGATGACAGTCCCTTTTCCCTCCATTGGAGAAAGGTGGCATTGTGCACGGAGGGCAAGAAGGAGGGATTGCCCCAAAAGTGGACATATGAAGTAGCTTTGTGACGTCCCTTGAGCTTCTTGTTGAGTGTTACCCAGCTCGCATATGTGTCGGGGGGATAAGGCTTTCCGGGGGGATAAGGCTTTGATACCTATATATGTTTAACATAAGTATATAAATAATGAGTGGGGCATGCTCATCCATTTAAGTAATGTGGGCATTTACAACAGAAGGTGAGTAATTAGCGTTACATCTCTACATTTCACAAATACATATGCCTTTATGGGAATGCCACCATCCATTAAAGTGTGATTTTGAGTATGCCCACAGCTTCAACACCTTCCCTTCTCCTATTAGCATCACTTGGGCTGATCTGCCTCTGGAAAATCAGGGTTTAAAAAAAACAATTCTACTTGATTCCAGTTGATTCTACTTTACTTTCTATGAACCGAGAGATGAAGTTTGTAATCTTAAGGGGCATACACACGGGACGATTTCAGCACCATTTCTAAGCGATCTGACTAGATTGCTTAGAAATGGAGCATAGATCGCTCCATTGGTGAAGCACCCTAATGCCATCGCCCGCAGGGAAAGACAGTGCTTGCCATTACCATGCTTGCTATATAAGGATAGGTAAAACCCAGCTGTGCTGAGCATTTTGCAAGCTCCTTTAGCACACATGGCGGGTTACTGAGCGGGTGTGCAGCGATGTGTGCTGAACAATCTTGTTTAAGCAAAATGCTCAGCATCACTGGCTCCTGTCGCTCCATGTGTACGGGGTTTAACATATTGAAGTGAAGAAAAAAACAAGACCGGGGACGAATAAAGCGGATAAAGGAAGGGGATGTACTGTATTGTATAAATATTTTATTCCTGCAGACCTAGCGCTTGAAGATGCATACAATGATGTTTATATGGTACAGCAGACCCACATGAATTAGTATTATACTTTAAACTAAACACACCTCACATGAGGCTCTCTGGCAGTCATGTCTGAGCCTTTGAGGCATTTATTTTAGTTTACACCACCATGTACCACCCAGGGCCGGTGCAAGGTACCCCAGCACCCTAGGCGAAATTTCAGCTTACAGCCCCCCCCCCCCCCCCCCCCACACACACACACACCTACAAGGATGGAGGAGCCAGGTAAATTGTAACACAAGGCTTGGACACATGAGGGGAAAGGGATAACATATGAGTGGGGCGGGAGGGTAAGAAGGAAAACAGGACATGAGGGAATGACACAGGACCTTGGCACATGAGGAGGGGAGGCCACAGGACACGAGGGGGGGCGGTAGAGAGGGGGAGGACGGACACACCTGGGGACATGAGAAGGGGGAGAGGATGGGCACAGGACCTCGTGACATGAGGGCGGGCACAGGACCTGGAGAAATGAGTGGGAAAAATGGGAGAGGAGGGACACAGGACATGAGCGGGGAGATGGAGAGGATATCAGGGGGAAGAGGAGGAAAACAGGACCTGTGGACAGGAGGGGAGGGGGAGATGACATACACATGACCTGGGAATATGAGGGGGAGGGAGATGAGTAACGCAGGACCTGGGGACAGGCTGGTAGAGGAAGATGTCGGACACAGGACCTGAGTACAGGAGGGGGGGAGGAAGGCGAGGGACATGACACAGGACCTGGGGTCATGACAGGGAGGGAGAGGAGGGACGTAGTACCTGGGGACAGGAGGGGGTGTGAGGGAGAGGAGGGCTACATAACCTGGAGACATGAGGGGGGGGAGTAAGATGAGGGACACAGGACTGGGAGGCAGGTGGGGGGCACAGGACCTGGGGACATGAGGGGGGAGGGAGCGGAGAGCCACAGGACCTGGAGACATGGGGGGGGGGGAGATGAGGAACACAGGTCCTGGGGACATGAATGGGGGGGGGAGTAGAAGGACAAATGGCCTGCAGACATGAATGGGAGGGGGTGATGAGGGACACACAACCTTGGGACTAGAAAGGGGTGGAAAGGAGGGCATATACAGAATACTGCACTGCACAAGTGGTCCAGCCTTGCACATGCTGGGGGAAAGTGTCCTCACCTGGAATTAGTTTCTCTGTGTCTCTACTCCTGCGCTGTGTGGGCGCCTCTGGTCAGGCTGGTTTGCCTGGCTGGCAGTAACCACTGCAGACTGCTGGGGCGAACATCGCCGGCCGGGTACAGCTTCTGGCCTTCAATTTCTGTGCAATGACACCTGCAAGCCAGGGCACTTGGATGTGGGGATGATGCCACTCAGTCCGGATCTCACTTTATGGTGCACTGCGTCCTCCTGCTTCCCGTAGTTGCCGCTTTCCTACTACACAGGGGGAGGGGGGGGGGCCCGCGGCCGGTATTCTACTGCGGGGGCGTGTGGGTGCTGCCTGCGGCCACGTTCATACTACATATGGGGGGTTGCTACCCGCAGCTGCTAGCATACTACACGTGGCGGGGCGCGCTACCCGTGGCCAGTATCCTACTGCAGATGGGGGGGTTGCTGGGTGCTGCCTGCAGCCAGTATCCTATTACAGGAGGGGCTATTACAGTGATAGTGTGAGGGAGCTACCGTTCTTGCTGGGATGGTTTATTGGTGGGCGCGTTTCTTTCATCCTCCTCCCTGCTTTCAAAGAGCTCAGCTCGGTGCCGCCCTCCAGTGGCCGGCGCCCTAGACAAATGCCTAAAGCTGCCTAGTGGTGGCGCTGGCCCTGGTACCACCACACACACATATGTCCTCCACTACCTGGAGTAATCAAAGCTGCCAATAGTTCTGCATTACATATCACTGGTAAATTTCTAATAACCAAGACTATAACTGTATCTCAGCGCCATGGTGCTACCTTCTGTTTGATGAGTACACTGAGCTCTATGTGTTGATACAATCAGCTTACTTATGATGAAATATTAAATCATAGCTGCCAACATTTTGACTGTTACCCCATCCAGCTAGACATGACCCGGTGCTAATTAAATGGTGGCCCCACCCCATGCGCTGCTGTGGCAAAATCTCCTGAAATGTAAAGTGAGGACGCAGACATGATTATGTGTTTCATTCTCCTGAACACAGGATGGCCAGGGTGTCTAGGAGAGTCATCAGAGGTTCAGGGGCCTCCTGGACATACCAGTAGAGGGTAGCCAGTTATTAGGTCATCAGCCAATTGTTCAACACATATGGTCAACATGCACAAGTTCGACAGACAAAAGCACGACACAAGCAAAAAGTTGACGTGAGGTTTTTCATACCATCTACGTGGACACTGGGCCTTATTCTGGTTCACTCTTAGAGGCAAATTCCTTCTCAAATGGACAAAACCATGGGCCTTATTCTAGTTCACTCTTTCTGACAAATTCCTTCTTAGATGGACAAAACCATGTGCACTGCAGGTGGGGTAGATGTTACTTGTGCAGAGAGAATGAGATTTGGGTGAGGTTTTACTTCAAAGTGAGATCTATATTGCAGGGTAGGAATAAAGCAGCCAGAATTTACCCTACACAGAAACAAAATAACTCACCCAAATCTAATTCTCTCTGCACATTTTACATCTGCCCCCCCCCCCCCCCTGCAGTGCACATGGTTTTGTCCATCTAAGAAGGATTTTGTCAAAAAGAGTGAACTAGAATAAGGCCCCATGTGCACTGCAGGGGGCAGATGTAACGAATGCAGATAGAATTAGATTTGGGTGAGTTATTTTGTTTCAGTGCAGGGATACTAACTGGCTGCTTTATTTCTACACTGCAATATAGATCTCACTTTGAAGAAAAACCCCACCCAAATCTAATTCTGTCTGCACATGTTATATCTGCCCCACCTGCAGTGCACATGGTGTTGTCCATTTGAGAAGGAATTTGCCTCTAAGTGTGAACCAGAATAAGGCCCTCTGGCTGGGAATGTTAAATTGTGCAGAGCGTGGCACCTTCTTGAAGCATGGGTGAGCAAAGCAGTACACTAATTGGGGTTCCTTTGTTGTAATCTACAAAGTGATACAAAAAAAGACATGAAAAACTCAGCGCTGCTAGGTGTCTGGTTGCCTCGCACTGGAAAAACCAGAACCCCCCTTCTCCACAATCATTGATTAATAAGATATGGTTTATAGCTTCAATGGAAAAAATAACAGCATTTCTACAGAACAAAACCATAAAATGTATTCAAATATGGAACCCATGGTTTGACTTTACCCAAACTCTTTGTGATAAAAAAAACTCTGAGCATCCACAGAATTGTGTATTCTAAAATTTAAATTTCTATGGTATTTCTATAAAAAGACATTTCTAATCCCCCCCGGGCAAATATAAATAAGTATATTAAATAAGTATATGCATATGTATATATATATATATATATATATATATATATATATATATATATATATATATGTATATTATTGTTATCTTTTTTTTTTTCTCTTTCCTCTCTTTGTTGTTTTTTTTATTTATTTTTTATTTACACCTTTATAATTAAAAATGTTAAGTAAGAGTAAATATGTTTGTAAAGATTTGGACAATTTTGGGGAACATGTCAAAAACATATAGCATAGGGTTAAGACTGGTGTCCTTCCGCAATTTTAGCTTTAAAAGAAAAAAAATGTTAGATTTAGGAACTTAAAGCTCGATCCTCTTGTTCTAGATTTTGAATAGTCACTGTGTACTTAGTAATATTTGGAAGGACATTGTCCCTTTATTGTACGTATTACTTGAAACTCTTGTATTGTAAACTATATGTCAAAAGTTGAATAAAATATATTAAATAATAAAAAAAAAAAACTCATGTTGACCTTCCACGTGTCGACCATTTCCATATCCACCATTTGCTTGTGCTGATATTTTGTCTATGTCGACCTTGTGCATGTAGACCTTTTTGTTTCAACCTATTTACTATTTACAAAGTCGACCCTCTATACCAGTGGTTCCCAACCCTGGTCCTCAAGTACCCCCAACAGTGCACATTTTCCAGGTCTCTACACAGAATCACAAGTGACATATTTAGCTCCACCTTGGGATCTTTTTAAATGTGTCTGAATAATCTGTGCACCTGCCGGGTGACCTGGAAAACGTGCACTGTTGTGTGTACTTGAGGACCAGGGTTGGGAACCACTGCTCTATACCATAACCCCAATTACCTTGTAATTAGTTTTTTTTTGTTGTTTGCTATGTACAGCGCTGCGGACACTTTGCGGCGCCTTATAAATAAACGTACTATTACTACTACTAGAGTATGGAAGTATGAACTATATTAACTAAAGAATATGCTGCAATACTGCCATCTACTGGTCCAAGTGCAGAACGTACTCTGAAGGCTCCTGAAATAGCTAATTTGTTTTGCATCAAGGGTGTAACTAAGGTCGATGTGCGGCGCCGCCGCTGCTGTCCCCGGGTGCTGGGAGGAGGGGGGTGTCTGCAGCTGCTGAGGGGAGGTGGGGGTACCGGTCAGCCTGAGGGATAATGTGCGCTGCTGCTGCTGTACCTCCCCCCCGGCAGCCGGTCCCTGCGGCGAATGGACAGTCAGTGTCGGCGGTCCCTCCAGCGCATGGGAACTAGTACTAGTTCCCATGCGCTGGAGGGACCCCGGCACTGACTGTACATTCGCTGCAGGAACTTTGCGGCTGCGGGGGGAGCACCCGGGGACAGTGGCGGCGGCGCACATCGACCTCAGTTTGACAGGTACCCCCACCTCCCCTCAGCAGCTGCAGACACCCCTCTCCGCCCTCAGGCTGACAGGTACCCCCCCAGCCCCTCAGCAGCTGCAGACACCCCCCTCCGACCTCAGGCTGACAGGTACCCCCCAGCCCCTCAGCAGCCGCAGGGCCCCCCTCCTACCAGCACCCGGGGACAGCTTCCCCCATCCACCCCCTCAAAAATGTTATTCAAGTAGTAGTAATATATATATATATTTATATATATATATATTATATTTATATAAATATAATATATATATATATATATATATATGCTGTGCGGGGGTCCGGCACTGGAAGCCTCCTCTTAGCAAACTAAGTAAACTTGGCCCGGGTGCTCGTTAATCCAGAGTAAAACTCTGGTACATGCAAGTCTTGAATAAAGAAAAACGTCACTCCAGGCTCTTAGTAAAAGTGAAAGACTTTATGCGTCTGTGTTGCCAACGGCGTTTCGAGCCTTATGGCTCGTCTTCAGGACATTAACAGTGTGTGCATACAAAGGCATACATTTTATACCTTACCTTGAACAGGTGCCTCCAGGCCGGCATTCCGTCCTCCCACCGGCTCCTGGACCCGCTTCCGGGTTCACTTTCCGGATGTGACGCGGTACCTGTTGCCAGGGGACGCGGTGTCAGCGTGTTGGCACTGTCCCTGTACAGATACAATAAAAAACAATTAAATAGTCTATTCTATCATCTCAACGCTAGTGACAGAATACTTATATATTAAAACAGTGACGTTATTATATTTTACATGTGCATAAATTTATCTCAGTGCTTGTGGATGTTATACCGGGTGATAGCCCCTAGATGGCGTTCACCACTCATACTTGTATATTGGTGTGAATTTTATAAATGACTTGCTATTTAGAAAAATAAACATAAAAAATGTGGGCAAAATCCAATTTGCTCCTATTATTGAGCTCTCGTACTTGTGCTATTTTATTGGAAAAGTATTTAAATAAAGGGAGAGATAACACATCTAAAAAATCGTCTGAAAAAAAGTGTCAACAACTCAATTAAGACCCAAGTAGACTATGTCGACCACTTGAGAAATGGTGTCAAAATACGTGCTCAAACCTATATTAGTGTCTATCCGATTTCTGTCATGTTGTTTCTTCCTTATACCCACCTACTTATCGTGCGTCAACCAAATCCGTGTCGACACATGAAAGTTTGTGGATTGCTGTGCACTATGTGCTATAAAAAAGGGGGGGATATAATTGTGTGCTAGGTGTACTCTAGCACCAATCCTATATAATCTGTCACTTGATTAGCTTTGTTACTTGCCCTACTTGTATGTTCACTATTCTGGATAATTATATTCATTCTTTTTAGAGAATTTGCTGTTAGCTGTCTAATTCTTACTAAATCTTCCAGTATAGTGGCTCTCTATTATAAATTCTTGCTGTGACTACTAATGCTTAGAACCGACCGTTGTATTATTTTCATGAATTTATAAAAAGCAGCTAAAGTTCAATGCCTCATTCAGGCCATTGGGTTTGACCGTATTTAATTTGCTGATCCAGCGACATTCCATTTGGAGAAGTCTCTTATTCCTGTCTCCTCCCCTTAATGTGGCAGGTACGTGGTCTATCATTCTGTATCTTAGGGTGGCCATACTATGGCCCTTATTCTGATTCGAGCGGTACGGCCCGCGTGCGGCCGTACCGCCGATGTTTTCCGTCTGCACATGCGCAGAGGTCAATCTGCGCATGTGCAGGCGAATTCGCCGCACATAACGTTACTACGCCGCAAAGGGGGCGTATAGGGGAGTGAGGGGATTCATGCCCTCATTTCCCTATGTATACGCCCCGCGTTTCATGGGCGTTCCCATGCAAACGCGGGGCGTACGCATGCTAATGAGGGTATGACGCCAGTGATGGGGGCGGAAAGCTGACGTCGCCGGATGTCAGCTCTCAGCCCCCATACAAGCTAGCACACTGACGATTGTCCGTGTGGTCTCAGCTTGCGGGAGCTGCTGGGGCGTGCGGACCTGCCTTCGATGGTCGACGACCATCGAATGCAGGGGGCAGCTCCCACCATGGTGGAGGCGTACGCCTCCACCATTTTTATGCGGATCGCCAGCCGTCCGTGTACGGACGGCCGTGGCGATCCGTCTCGTGGGCGGGGATTGGTTTGTGCGGCCAGAGCACCGTGTGCGGCTCTGGCCGCACCAACCAGAATAAGGGCCTATGGTCGACGACCATCGAATGCAGGGGGCAGCTCCCACCATGGTGGAGGCGTACGCCTCCACCATTTTTATGCGGATCGCCAGCCGTCCGTGTACGGACGGCCGTGGCGATCCGTCTCGTGGGCGGGGATTGGTTTGTGCGGCCAGAGCACCGTGTGCGGCTCTGGCCGCACCAACCAGAATAAGGGCCTATGGCCCTTATTCTGGTTGGTGCGGCCAGAGCCGCACACGGTGCTCTGGCCGCACAAACCAATCCCCGCCCACGAGACGGATCGCCACGGCCGTCCGTACACGGACGGCTGGCGATCCGCATAAAAATGGTGGAGGCGTACGCCTCCACCATGGTGGGAGCTGCCCCCTGCATTCGATGGTCGTCGACCATCGAAGGCAGGTCCGCACGCCCCAGCAGCTCCCGCAAGCTGAGACCACACGGACAATCGTCCGTGTGCTAGCTTGTATGGGGGCTGAGAGCTGACATCCGGCGACGTCAGCTTTCCGCCCCCATGAGTTGCGTCATGCCCTGATTAGCATGCATACGCCCCGCGTTTGCATGGGAACGCCCATGAAACGCGGGGCGTATACATAGGGAAATGAGGGTCTGAAGCCCCTCACGCCCCTATACGCCCCCTTTGCGGCGGACGAAATACGTCTGCGGCGAAGGGGGCTGCACATGCGCAGATTGACCTCTGCGCATGTGCAGAATAAAAACATCGGCGGTACGGCCGCACGCGGGCCGTACCGCCCGAACCAGAATAAGGGCCTATGTCGTGCCTCCCCAAAATGTCGGGCCACTGCCTGGTCACTGGTTCCGCTGTTCAATGCATCCCGGATGGCTTTACGGTGCTGTGCCATCCGTTCTTTAAATTGTCTCGCTGTCTTGCCCACGTAATGTAGGCCGCATGGGCAGGACAGTAAATATACCACGTATCGTGAAGAACATGTCAAAGCATATTTGATTCTGTATGCTTTGCCCGTGAAGGGATGTCTGAACTGGTCTCCGGTCACCATATAGGTGCAGGTCGCACATCCCAGACATTTATGGCATCCTGGCTTCTTCGTCAAGAAATGTGTTGGTCTCATTTCTTTAAATTCACTGATGTCCGTTTTTACGAGAAGGTCTTTGAGGTTTGGTCCTCTCATATAGCTTGGCATCAGTCGGCTCTCCTGTAGACTAGGTAAATCAGGATCTGTGCTTACTATGGGCCAATACGCCTTCACTTTTCTACTGATCTCTGGGCTTCTGTCCGTATAATGCGACACCCAGGTGATCATATTTTCTTTCCCTTCTTGGGCCATTTGTTTGTTTTTGCTCTTCAGGAGATCTGGTCTATGAATACTGCACGCCTTTCTCCTTGCTTTTTTCAGAGCCACATCCTGGTATCCCCGTTCAAGAAATTTGTTATGCATCTCTTCCAGTTGTTGGTCTCGTGTGTCTTCATTGTTGTTGATGCGGCATACGCGCAAAAACTGGGAGTATGGTAGACTTGAGATGGTATGTCTAGGGTGAAAACTCTGGCTGTGTAAGATCGTATTCCGATCTGTAGGTTTTGAATACAATTGTGTCTGTATTGCTCCTTCTTTGATATTAATTTGTACATCCAAAAAGTTCACTGTTTCCTTACTCAGGTTGTGCGTGAGTTTTGCGGCACAGTTGGATGCATTATGTTGTTGTAACAACTCTTCTAGGGCCTCTTGTGAGCCCACCCATAGCAGCAAGATATCGTCTATGTATCTGTGATAACGATAGACATTTCTTGTAACTTCAGGGTCTGTGAAAAATAACTGCTGTTCCACTAAGTGCATGTAGGCATTGGCGTATACCGGAGCTGCCGCCGAGCCCATTGCACACCCTGCGCTCTGATTATAGAATCTGCCATCATACAAGAAGCAATTATGGGTCAGAGTGAATTGTATCAGTTTTAAGAAGAAGTCAACTTCCGGTCCCTTGTATTTGTCGTTATCCACGATCAGTTCTCTTACAGCCAAAAGTCCCTGTTGGTGGGAAATACAGGTGTATAAATTCGTCACGTCAATGCTGGCCAAGATTAAATTATCAGGAATTTGTTCTATTGAAGCCAGGGTAGCCAATAACATGGTTGTATCCTTCAGGTACGTATGTGTGGCTTGGATACAAGGTTGGAGGTAATGATCAATGCATACCGCTAACGGTTCACATAGGGAACCCCGGGCAGATATTATGGGTCTGCCCGGTGGTCTCTGAGCGTCCTTGTGGACCTTCGGTATAGTGTAAAACAGTGCCGTCTTAGGTTCACTTCTGTGCAGGATCTTCTGTGTTTCCACTGTTATGATCCCTTCATCCACTGCTGAGGTCAGTAGTTCCCCCAACTCCTTCACATAGCGTGTGGTGGGGTTTTCTTTTAATGCCTCGTAAGTGTTAATGTCCGTAAGTTGTCGGTTACATTCCTCCCGGTAAGATGTAATATCCTGCACCACTATGGAGCCCCCCTTGTCCGCCCCCCTAATAATTATATCCTGTCTCTGACTCAGATTTTTTAGGGCCGTTCTTTCTTCCCTGGACAGGTTGGGTTTGAAATTTGAGCGGGCTTGTTGACAGGAGGAGTCCACCAATCGCGAAAAAGTTTTGATGGAGGCATTGAATGACTGTGGGTCAAATGTGCTGCTGGGTCCTAATTTTTTTCTTATGCTATTGTGCTCTTCATTTTGTTCCATCACCAATGTGGGTGCTTTTTTGTCATAATATTCTCTAAGGCGAAGCTTCCTCTTAAACTTGTAGTTATCCACTTGCGTTTGAAAGTCATCTTGTCTTACTGTGGGGGTATAACTTAACCCTTTACTTAAAAGTTTGGATTCGGCAGCCGTTAGAGGTGTTTGTGACAAATTGAAAACTATGGCTTGCGTCCCCTGGGTGTTTTCTTGTTTCTTGAGTCTTTGACTCTGGCCCCCCCGTCTTGTCCGTTTGGGGGTACATTGGCCATCCGTTCCCGATCTCTGATTGCCGATCGGGTATCCACCCCTAAAGGGAGCGTTGGTCTCCTTCTGTTCCTTCTATTTGACACCGCTGGTTCTGTGTCACTTGCCGAGGTACTGGAGTACCCCTCCCGTTGTATCGGTGGTCGTCTCTCCCTTCTAAATCGGGGTGCCTGGGTGTTTTGTGGTCGGCCCTCATTATTCAGCCATCGATACACCCGGTGTTGTTGGTAGTCCTGCTGGACTTTAAGGAATTTTTCCTTTTTAAACTTAAGAATGTCTCTTCTGTAGTTATCCACTTGGGTTTGCATCTTGTTGACCCAATCTGTATGACTGCTGTCATTGAGGGTCTGTTGATGTTCACCCTTAAACGTGGCTATTTTTTCTTTTACCACGTTGAGTTCCCTTGTGGATTCTTCTACCACCAAGAGGATCAGATCCATAGAACATTTGTTCAGGATACTGATCCACTTGGTGCAAAAGGCCGGATTATGGCGGCCTATGGTGGGGGAATTATGCACGCGAAAGCCACGTGGTATTTGTCTGTTCCTGTAATACTCTGACAGTGTGATCCCATGCATCAGGAAATCCACTTCTTTCTTTTTCATGCGGATTAATTCCTGAAAGATCTCCTCTCCGGTCGTATGGGCCCCCATATCAAACACTTTTTCCGTGTAGAGGATACCCCCGGCGTCACTGTCAGAGAAGCTGAAAAAATTGGTATTGTCACATTGTAGCATTTGTACATTTTCATCTCCTTCCGCTATAGTAGGTGTTGCCATCATCAAATCAAGGTACAGATATCAGGAAAAAGGTGCTGGTGCTCAATAATCGTGCAGTGTGTCGTCACTGTCGAAGGAAGTCGATATTTGTGCTGTGTTAGACAGCTAACAGCAAATTCTCTAAAAAGAATGAATATAATTATCCAGAATAGTGAACATACAAGTAGGGCAAGTAACAAAGCTAATCAAGTGACAGATTATATAGGATTGGTGCTAGAGTACACCTAGCACACAATTATATCCCCCCCTTTTTTATAGCACATAGTGCACAGCAATCCACAAACTTTCATGTGTCGACACGGATTTGGTTGACGCACGATAAATAGGTGGGTATAAGGAAGAAACAACATGACAGAAATCGGATAGACACTAATATAGGTTTGAGCACGTATTTTGACACCATTTCTCAAGTGGTCGACATAGTCTACTTGGGTCTTAATTGAGTTGTTGACACTTTTTTTCAGACGATTTTTTAGATGTGTTATCTCTCCCTTTATTTAAATACTTTTCCAATAAAATAGCACAAGTACGAGAGCTCAATAATAGGAACAAATTGGATTGTGCCCACATTTTTTATGTTTATTTTTCTAAATAGCAAGTCATTTATAAAATTCACACCAATATACAAGTATGAGTGGTGAACGCCATCTAGGGGCTATCACCCGGTATAACATCCACAAGCACTGAGATAAATTTATGCACATGTAAAATATAATAACGTCACTGTTTTAATATATAAGTATTCTGTCACTAGCGTTGAGATGATAGAATAGACTATTTAATTGTTTTTTATTGTATCTGTACAGGGACAGTGCCAACACGCTGACACCGCGTCCCCTGGCAACAGGTACCGCGTCACATCCGGAAAGTGAACCCGGAAGCGGGTCCAGGAGCCGGTGGGAGGACGGAATGCCGGCGTGGAGGCACCTGTTCAAGGTAAGGTATAAAATGTATGCCTTTGTATGCACACACTGTTAATGTCCTGAAGACGAGCCATAAGGCTCGAAACGCCGTTGGCAACACAGACGCATAAAGTCTTTCACTTTTACTAAGAGCCTGGAGTGACGTTTTTCTTTATTCAAGACTTGCATGTACCAGAGTTTTACTCTGGATTAACGAGCACCCGGGCCAAGTTTACTTAGTTTGCTAAGAGGAGGCTTCCAGTGCCAGACCCCCGCTCAGCATATACTTCAGTCAGCGCATCCTACATTGGGACACTGACTGCTAGTCAGGGCACGCTAGCTGTACATATCCTCTGGCCGCTGTTAACCTTCAGCACAGGACCTCAATCAGCACTGTCCCACGACGGATTGATATTGGACACAGAGGACACAGCACAAATATCGACTTCCTTCGACAGTGACGACACACTGCACGATTATTGAGCACCAGCACCTTTTTACTGATATCTGTACCTTGATTTGATGATGGCAACACCTACTATAGCGGAAGGAGATGAAAATGTACAAATGCTACAATGTGACAATACCAACTTTTTCAGCTTCTCTGACAGTGACGCCGGGGGTATCCTCTACACGGAAAAAGTGTTTGATATGGGGGCCCATACGACCGGAGAGGAGATCTTTCAGGAATTAATCCGCATGAAAAAGAAAGAAGTGGATTTCCTGATGCATGGGATCACACTGTCAGAGTATTACAGGAACAGACAAATACCACGTGGCTTTCGCGTGCATAATTCCCCCACCATAGGCCGCCATAATCCGGCCTTTTGCACCAAGTGGATCAGTATCCTGAACAAATGTTCTATGGATCTGATCCTCTTGGTGGTAGAAGAATCCACAAGGGAACTCAACGTGGTAAAAGAAAAAATAGCCACGTTTGAGGGTGAACATCAACAGACCCTCAATGACAGCAGTCATACAGATTGGGTCAACAAGATGCAAACCCAAGTGGATAACTACAGAAGAGACATTCTTAAGTTTAAAAAGGAAAAATTCCTTAAAGTCCAGCAGGACTACCAACAACACCGGGTGTATCGATGGCTGAATAATGAGGGCCGACCACAAAACACCCAGGCACCCCGATTTAGAAGGGAGAGACGACCACCGATACAACGGGAGGGGTACTCCAGTACCTCGGCAAGTGACACAGAACCAGCGGTGTCAAATAGAAGGAACAGAAGGAGACCAACGCTCCCTTTAGGGGTGGATACCCGATCGGCAATCAGAGATCGGGAACGGATGGCCAATGTACCCCCAAACGGACAAGACGGGGGGGCCAGAGTCAAAGACTCAAGAAACAAGAAAACACCCAGGGGACGCAAGCCATAGTTTTCAATTTGTCACAAACACCTCTAACGGCTGCCGAATCCAAACTTTTAAGTAAAGGGTTAAGTTATACCCCCACAGTAAGACAAGATGACTTTCAAACGCAAGTGGATAACTACAAGTTTAAGAGGAAGCTTCGCCTTAGAGAATATTATGACAAAAAAGCACCCACATTGGTGATGGAACAAAATGAAGAGCACAATAGCATAAGAAAAAAATTAGGACCCAGCAGCACATTTGACCCACAGTCATTCAATGCCTCCATCAAAACTTTTTCGCGATTGGTGGACTCCTCCTGTCAACAAGCCCGCTCAAATTTCAAACCCAACCTGTCCAGGGAAGAAAGAACGGCCCTAAAAAATCTGAGTCAGAGACAGGATATAATTATTAGGGGGGCGGACAAGGGGGGCTCCATAGTGGTGCAGGATATTACATCTTACCGGGAGGAATGTAACCGACAACTTACGGACATTAACACTTACGAGGCATTAAAAGAAAACCCCACCACACGCTATGTGAAGGAGTTGGGGGAACTACTGACCTCAGCAGTGGATGAAGGGATCATAACAGTGGAAACACAGAAGATCCTGCACAGAAGTGAACCTAAGACGGCACTGTTTTACACTATACCGAAGGTCCACAAGGACGCTCAGAGACCACCGGGCAGACCCATAATATCTGCCCGGGGTTCCCTATGTGAACCGTTAGCGGTATACATTGATCATTACCTCCAACCTTGTATCCAAGCCACACATACGTACCTGAAGGATACAACCATGTTATTGGCTACCCTGGCTTCAATAGAACAAATTCCTGATAATTTAATCTTGGCCAGCATTGACGTGACGAATTTATACACCTGTATTCCCCACCAACAGGGACTTTTGGCTGTAAGAGAACTGATCGTGGATAACGACAAATACAAGGGACCGGAAGTTGACTTCTTCTTAAAACTGATACAATTCACTCTGACCCATAATTGCTTCTTGTATGATGGCAGATTCTATAATCAGAGCGCAGGGTGTGCAATGGGCTCGGCGGCAGCTCCGGTATACGCCAATGCCTACATGCACTTAGTGGAACAGCAGTTATTTTTCACAGACCCTGAAGTTACAAGAAATGTCTATCGTTATCACAGATACATAGATGATATCTTGCTGCTATGGGTGGGCTCACAAGAGGCCCTAGAAGAGTTGATACAACAACATAATGCATCCAACTGTGCCGCAAAACTCACGCACAACCTGAGTAAGGAAACAGTGAACTTTTTGGATGTACAAATTAATATCAAAGAAGGAGCAATACAGACACAATTGTATTCAAAACCTACAGATCGGAATACGATCTTACACAGCCAGAGTTTTCACCCTAGACATACCATCTCAAGTCTACCATACTCCCAGTTTTTGCGCGTATGCCGCATCAACAACAATGAAGACACACGAGACCAACAACTGGAAGAGATGCATAACAAATTTCTTGAACGGGGATACCAGGATGTGGCTCTGAAAAAAGCAAGGAGAAAGGCGTGCAGTATTCATAGACCAGATCTCCTGAAGAGCAAAAACAAACAAATGGCCCAAGAAGGGAAAGAAAATATGATCACCTGGGTGTCGCATTATACGGACAGAAGCCCAGAGATCAGTAGAAAAGTGAAGGCGTATTGGCCCATAGTAAGCACAGATCCTGATTTACCTAGTCTACAGGAGAGCCGACTGATGCCAAGCTATATGAGAGGACCAAACCTCAAAGACCTTCTCGTAAAAACGGACATCAGTGAATTTAAAGAAATGAGACCAACACATTTCTTGACGAAGAAGCCAGGATGCCATAAATGTCTGGGATGTGCGACCTGCACCTATATGGTGACCGGAGACCAGTTCAGACATCCCTTCACGGGCAAAGCATACAGAATCAAATATGCTTTGACATGTTCTTCACGATACGTGGTATATTTACTGTCCTGCCCATGCGGCCTACATTACGTGGGCAAGACAGCGAGACAATTTAAAGAACGGATGGCACAGCACCGTAAAGCCATCTGGGATGCATTGAACAGCGGAACCAGTGACCAGGCAGTGGCCCGACATTTTGGGGAGGCACGACATAGTATGGCCACCCTAAGATACAGAATGATAGACCACGTACCTGCCACATTAAGGGGAGGAGACAGGAATTAGAGACTTCTCCAAATGGAATGTCGCTGGATCAGCAAATTAAATACGGTCAAACCCAATGGCCTGAATGAGGCATTGAACTTTAGCTGCTTTTTATAAATTTATGAAAATAATACAACGGTCGGTTCTAAGCATTAGTAGTCACAGCAAGAATTTATAATAGAGAGCCACTATACTGGAAGATTTAGTAAGAATTAGACAGCTAACAGCAAATTCTCTAAAAAGAATGAATATAATTATCCAGAATTGTGAACATACAAGTAGGGCAAGTAACAAAGCTAATCAAGTGACAGATTATATAGGATTGGTGCTAGAGTACACCTAGCACACAATTATATCCCCCCCTTTTTTATAGCACATAGTGCACAGCAATCCACAAACTTTCATGTGTCGACACGGATTTGGTTGACGCACGATAAGTAGGTGGGTATAAGGAAGAAACAACATGACAGAAATCGGATAGACACTAATATAGGTTTGAGCACGTATTTTGACACCATTTCTCAAGTGGTCGACATAGTCTACTTGGGTCTTAATTGAGTTGTTGACACTTTTTTTCAGACGATTTTTTAGATGTGTTATCTCTCCCTTTATTTAAATACTTTTCCAATAAAATAGCACAAGTACGAGAGCTCAATAATAGGAGCAAATTGGATTTTGCCCACATTTTTTATGTTTATTTTTCTAAATAGCAAGTCATTTATAAAATTCACACCAATATACAAGTATGAGTGGTGAACGCCATCTAGGGGCTATCACCCGGTATAACATCCACAAGCACTGAGATAAATTTATGCACATGTAAAATATAATAACGTCACTGTTTTATTATATAAGTATTCTGTCACTAGCGTTGAGATGATAGAATAGACTATTTAATTGTTTTTTATTGTATCTGTACAGGGACAGTGCCAACACGCTGACACCGCGTCCCCTGGCAACAGGTACCGCGTCACATCCGGAAAGTGAACCCGGAAGCGGGTCCAGGAGCCGGTGGGAGGACGGAATGCCGGCGTGGAGGCACCTGTTCAAGGTAAGGTATAAAATGTATGCCTTTGTATGCACACACTGTTAATGTCCTGAAGACGAGCCATAAGGCTCGAAACGCCGTTGGCAACACAGACGCATAAAGTCTTTCACTTTTACTAAGAGCCTGGAGTGAAGTTTTTCTTTATTCAAGACTTATATATATATATATTTATATAAACAGTTTATCACTCCCCATTTTATCACTTTTGAAGCTTAGAGAATCTGGCCCATTGAATGATAAATTGGCTCCTTAGTGAGATAACAGTAGAATTTTTTTTCTTCATCACGATGCTCCCCCTCCAACATTTATTTGCACATTATCTGAAGACTCCAAAAGCACATTTAATAATGAATCCAATTTCCCAATTCTTGCTGCCCCAGTACCAGGAAAAACACTATGCTTTTGGGAAAAACATTTATTCAGCCAACCTTTTGGCTGCCCGGGTGCACCACTTGATGGCCAGGCTTACCCACTAGATGGCAGGAAGGCTGGCAGGCTTGCACCCTCCTCAAACATCTCTCTGTCCTCCACAGTCATCGTCCTTCCCCAGTGCAGTTTCTTGCAGTGAGCGGAACGATATCATGACATCATGCCGCTTACTGGCATCCAAAGGAGCCACATTAAGCGAGCTGGAGAATAGGAGGGCCAGTATTCAACAAGCTGGCAGTGGCTTCGTTATGTGACAGGTGGACACTGTGTGGCGCCCAACTCGGCTGCATACCACATGTAATTATAGAGGTGGCCCTGGCAGCAAGTGAAAACACCACAATAAATTATACAGAGCTGCCTACTACCTACACAAGTCACTCTGTGTTATAGGGCCTTATTCTAGTTCACTCTTTCTGACAAAATCCTTCTTAGGTGGACAAAACCATGTGCACTGCAGGGGGGCAGATGTAAAATGAGCTGAGAGAATTAGATTTGGGTGAGATATTTTGTTTCTGTGCAGGGAAAATACTGACTGCTTTATTTTTACACTGCAATATAGATCTCACTTTGAAGTAAACCCCCACCCAAATCTAATTCTCTCTGCACAAGTAACATCTGCCCCACCTGCAGTGCACATGGTTTTGTCCATCATAAGCCCCGTACACACGGGGGAGATATATTGCTCAGTGCCTCCTTTTCATCAGTGACCATATTCCCAGCGATTTCAGCCCCTATCGCCCCCGTGTGTACACAGCTTAAGAAGGATTTTGTCATAAAGGGTGAGTGTCTAATGTGTCCATTACAGCAAAATACTGTAACTAATGCTGTGTACACATAATGCCTTTATTCTGGATGACTCACAAGGCTGCAAATTTGCAAAGTCCCAGAGACGCTGCCCGCCAAATGCCGGTCTGCTCGCTCCCCCCCCCCCCCCCCCCCCTCGCACACGGTTTGTTTGCACAGCCTGTGAATTGATGTTTCACTTAAACATACATTTGCAGCCTATGCGGTCACCGACCATCGAATGATGTGAAACCTGCATGCATAACTAAGTGACTCTCAGGTCACTTAGATTTGCGTGCACACTCCACAGGAACTTGGCGGCCAATTGACATCCGGTGATGTCAGCTGCCTGCCTCCCCACACCTACATCATGGCCGCATTATCATGGGAACACCCAGTGTTTTCATGGGAACGTTTTCCCATTGGCGATTCCTGCAGCCCCACGCCTGCAGACTTGGATGCGTACGCCTTGCAACACTCTGTTCGCCGTGGCAGCATGCGTCCAGAATTGTGTCTGCACATGCTCAAAACATCGGTCCCCTGTGCGAACACACGAGAGACCGAACAAATCTGATTATCTCCCACAGTGCGATTTTGTTTGTAATTTGAATCGAACGGCAAGCAAAACACATTCGATTTACACTATATAGTATAGATCTGTGTTATATAGTCTTGCCTGCAGTCTATTTTGCTGTTCAATTTACACTAAACGGAAGCGCGCATCAGGATAGAATCGGCATTGAATGAGACTGAAACCCGTACTATGCCAAAATCGGACACAAAATCTCACTGTGTGAACACAGATTAAGTTAAAGCAAGAGGGTGGTACAAACAAAGAGGGGCACCTCTGTGCAAGAGCAGAGCCAGCACCATCTGTCGGGGTATACGTCTTTAGGTCAACAGCACTAAGGTCGAAATGCATTGGGTTGACCACTGAAGGTCGACACAAGCATTAGGTCGACATGGGTTAGGTCGATAGTCAAAAGGTTGACGTAGGGTTTTTCACCTCTTTTTTGAGCCGCCATGTCCCATGTCTTCTGCCGCTATTTGGGCTTGTGCATGCGCGATGCCTACGGTACGCATACCCAGTCATTATATAATCACTTGAATTGCTAATTCGCTCATCAGCGATCAACTCAGGCCCTTGGTTCATTAGATCTGTAGTGTCTAGGCTGACCCTAAAAGGTTGACATCACAAGGTTGATACAAGCAAAATGTTGACAAAAATTGGTCAACACATGAAAAGGTCAAAAGATTTTCTATCGTGTAGCACATGGACCCCTATTACTATATCATGTCCCCTCGCATGTCTAGATTCGCTCGCCTTCCTTCAGCAGGGTACCTCACTCTGCACATTTTACTGTTTCAAATTGTAATCCACATGGATGGAAAACTAAGAAAAAGAAAGTTTGAAAAAAACTGAAAAAAAAAAATCATGTTTATAATTTGCTGTGTCGACCATTATCATATTGACCATGTCAACCAACTATGGGCGGGATTCTCTATCACAGAAATGCGGTAAAAACCCCGTTATCAGGGTTTTTACCGCATTTCTGTATTCTCTAATGTCCCTCCGCAGTGTCACCGCTGCGGAGGGAATCGCCAGCAAAAGCTGGCGGTTCCCTGCAGAAGCCTATGGGCTTCTTACCGCAGCGGTGTGTGAGGGATCCGTCACGGATCCCTCCCAGCATGCCCTGCGGCCGGCGTGTCAGTCTGCGCATGCGCAGACGGACTCCCGGGTCATAGACCCGGAAGTCCAGCAACGGCGCCGCATCACAAGGGACAGCTCTTACCGCAAGAGCTGTCCCTTGCGTTAATGACCGCATATTTTAGAGAATATGCGGTCATTAGAAATGCGGTGGCCGGCGAAGAGGGCTGCGGATTTTAGAGAATCCCGCCCTATGGGGGAGATTCTCTAAGCTAAAAATGTGGTAAAATCCCCGTTATCAGGGTTTTTACCGCATTTTGGGATGCTGTAAGCATCCCCCGCCGGGTTACCGCGGCGGGGGGCATCGCCAGAAAAATCTGGCGATGCCCCATAGAAGCCAATGGGCTTCTATCGCAACCCTCCGCCGCCCCATGCCGACCCCCCGCCGCCCCGCATCGCCCCCTCCCCCGTGTCCGGGCAGCACAGCGCAGTGCTTCCCGGACCTGTGACCTCCTCCCTGCACTGATCCTCTTCCGGGTGCAGGGAGGAGGAGAGCCCTGCGCAGCAGCAGCAGCGCCGGGTGTGGGAGGGAGGGGAGAGACGCCGGGACCTGCTGGGACCCGGCGACTCTCACCGCAAAGGACAGCTCTTAACGCAAGAGCTGTCCTTTGCCTTAATTATCGCATATGTTACAGCATATATATAATTAAATATGCGATGGGCGGCGAAGGGGGGGCGGAGATTCTTAGAGAATCTCCCCCCAAGTCCTTAAAGTGCCTAATTCTTGTTGTCTAATTAAGAACTGCTCAAATCACTGCTTACCAAGTGCTGAAACGCTGCCCCACTGAATGTCCGCCACCCTCCCACACCGAATACCCTTGGTACCATGATGACAATGATTTCTCCTGCCTTCAAAAATAAAATTCAGTCTGAACTAACGTCGAAGAGGGGTCAGGCGCTGATGTGATGTGACGTCACACACCCCTGGTAGGCATCTGCCTGCCTGCGTTTCCATAGGAACGCCTAGAATTTTCATGGGGACACCCATAAAATACTAGGTGTTCCCATGGATGAGTCCTATTTCTATAACCGTCCGTCACTGGCCCTCTGTCCGCACAACAAACGGCCCGGTGAGTATGTAACTCGCTGACGCCATTCGTTCCCATTTGTGCATGCGCAGACCTCCAAACATCGGAACGGGCCCGAATTTGGTCCCATCCAAGTCTTAATGAATCACCCCCAAAATGATATAACTTTTTCATAAATGTTGGACTCATAACATTTACATCATAACACCGATGGTTCCAGAGGAAAAGTAATCTCATTGCGTAGCATGATGGCATGAGTCCTCTTGTCCATAGGTGGCGCTATTACTAAGCCGCAGTACATTGCCGCTGTGGGTGCCGCCTCTACCCGCAGTGCCGGGACACTCTATGAGCAATAGGACTGGCTGCTGGCAGCTCGCTCATGCCCAGGTTAGTATCTGCTAGTCCTGGCACCGGGGGGGATTGGTGACTTGTCTGGTCTGCGAGCAGTGCACGGGTGACCGGCCATGTGCATAGAAGCCTCCCCCTGTGCTGTGGTGTCGCGGCTGTATACCAACACACGCACAGTACTACACCCGAGCATGCATTATGCAATCATCAATCACACGCTAGTGTATCCAGCGCTGTTTACAATGCAATGTGTCCCAAGCTGTTTATTATTCAGTGTAAATACTTTATCCTTATATTTATAGTGTACTATACTCTCATGTATAACTTATTATCCTATGCCGTGAGTTTTACATATGTAACACAATTCCATATAAAGCACAGTGTTTGGTGCTTTATTATATCCAATACAATATATAGAAAACAAATTTTATATATATATATATATATATATATTAATATATATATAAATATATATTAATATATATATATAAATATATATATATATATATTAATTATAAATAGTCCAACAAGACCCGGCACTCCAGGAAATAGCAACAACTGCCTCGGTGCACAGCCAAGATAATAATATAAAGGTCCAAGATGCGGGTGGCACTCAGGAATAATAACGAACACACCATACCTCCCAACTGTCACGATTTCCGCGGGAACGTCCCGATATTCGGGGACGTTCCCGCGTCCCGCCCGGGGCCGCCATTGTCCCGCGGTGGGGGGACAGTTGGGAGCCCCCCCAGCTTGCCGAGAATAGACGCTGTGCGCATGCGCACAGCATCTAAGCATCTATTCAGCGCCGACGAGCGGCGAAAACGGGGCGTGGCCGGAGTTCGCGTCACCCAGTGAGGCCACGCCCCCTTTTCTCGAGGTCACGCCCCCTTTTCGGGAGGGTATGAACACACTAGTAGCTGTCAACGTTTCAGGGTTACCCCTTTTATCAAGACATGACATGTCTTGATAAAAAGGGTAACCCTGAAATGTTGACAGCTACTACTGTGTGTTCGTTATTATTCCTGAGTGCCACCCGCATCTTGGACATATATATATATATATTTCTGAGGAAGGGGAATTTATCCCCGAAAGATAGACTACAATAAATAAAGACCACTATATTTCACTACTTCTAAGGCTAAAGAGTGCCGTTGTTGCCATGAGTGATTATATGTAAAGGTTCTCCCTTGATAAGGCACCAGGACGGAGCAGGTATTTCAGCCGTGTGGCTACCGGAGTGCCGGAGTTATTACACACACACTCTCCCCTGTCAAGAGTATTGCCTCCTGTGCTCTCTAGCTATGTTCACATACAGTCAGCGGCACTTGGATGGGTAACGTAAAATTGTGATATAAAAAAAAAAAATATATATATATATAACATAGCCAATCGAGCAGCACAACACCGCAGCACTAGTTAGCTTTAAAGGGTGCCCGTCCAGAAGCCGGTATCCTGGCAACAATACAACCAATTCCTCACGGCGGCACTCCCCAATAACATACACGATGACAACGGTGTTGACCGACATACATACACACACACACACACACTATGTATTACAGTTTATGTATCTATTTCAAGTAATGCACCTGAATTGTTGTGGTGTTTTATATAGACTCCTATAAACTTGATTTACAATTGCAATCTGTCTGGACCAATACACATTATGTAGCACTTAAATCTCATGTAAGATATTCCTAATTCGCGTACAGCTTGTGTATTGAACATGTTTAATACTAAATTCAACAACCTAGTATGGGACTATCATTTGCATGAGCACATACAGCATTTTCAGCTTTATGTCTGCCATATAAAGTAGGCCAGGTATGAAATCCAAAAGCTCAAAGGCAGATGTTGTACTAAGAGTAGTATATTATTCAATATCCTAGATTATTATACATTTATTCTAAAGCGCTTAGTTAAAATAAAACAATTTTGCTTTATCTCCAGCAAAACAATGTCATTTATGTAGGTGAATTTGCTGAATCATGCTGGTGTGTAATACTGCTGTAGTCATCCAGGTACTTTGTGTGCCTGCATATTTTATCATCCAGATCCTCCAGTGACTAATATCTTCTGTTTACCTGCTTTAATAGGTAGCAAAAGCATGGAGTCCTGTCAGACAGTTATTGCTGGCACGATGAGCGGTATTCAATGAGACTGATTCGCCAGGTTTTTATGGCGATTTTGTGCTGTAAGGGGAACTTCTGACTAAAACGGTGAATCACCCTATTCAATGACCAGATGGCGAATACATTTCAAGGTTTTTTTCGCCATGATTCACTGAGTAGCAATCGCTATCTTTTTATGGTGAAGTGGAAGGTGAACTTTTAAAATAAAGTTTTGTTTTTTACATTTGGTGTCAAAAAATCATGAATTTTATTCTGAGGAGGGGCATGCTATTTTTATTCATGTGCTGTAAGCACATGAATATATATATATATATTTTTTTTACACAGCAGCCAGCAGGGGGGCGGGAGCCGAGCCGCTCATTAGATATTCATATATTCACTGCACCCAATCATTACATATGCATGATCGAGTGTAGTGAATATACCCGGTCCCCTGCTGGCACCCCCGGGGGGCAGCCTGTGCTGCCTGGCACCCGGGGAGCCCACCTCCCCCCCACAAACGTTCTGGGGCAGGCAGGGAGACTTCCATCTCCCTGCCTGCCGCCGTCCTCAGGCTCCCTGCGGCATCGCCGCAGGAGTTAAAATTCGCCAGTCAGGGGCAGGGAGCCCCTGACTCGTTTAATACTGGAGCCGGCGAGGCTCCGGAACGCAGTGAGCAGTGGCGAATTTGCACATCGCCAAAATGCTCATTGAATACTGCCCATAGAGAAGAGGTAACATCATCTCTTTATGCCAATAATATCACACATGCTTTGGAGCACCTCTGCTGCTTTACAGTGTAGATAAGCGAGCCAACTTTTGACTAAAACAGAGCAGCAATAGGGAAGAAATTGGATTGCCTACTATGACTTCCGTGTGTACTCCACCCACCTCTCCTCAAGCAATGCAGTCTATCCTGTTCTTATTGTCATGTTATTATATGCATCTATTAAACAGTACCCATTTTTGCATGAGGGGGGATTCATTTCAGCGCAATGGATGCAAGGTGCCGTTCCAGAGTGGCGTTTCGTGCTCTTTAGCATTGCACCTCCTATGGGGGCTAAAGGGCAAACTTGCTATGTCGCCCCTACCATATATAACTAATATGTGCACATCTGGGTGCTGTAGCATTGCATGGCGGCACATTGGGCTCAGTTGAATTTCCCTCATTGTACTAAAATATGCAGGTTGGGATAAACAACCTTCTATGTAATATTGGGGGTTTCCTATGTTATGATCAAATACAATTTTAGCCTAGAAGCCAGTGCGGTAGTGCCCATATTATTGCTGTAATGGTAGAATACATGCTTGGGGCTTTAGCAAGCAAATCGCTTTATAAAAAAAAAAAAAAAAATTGGTACTTGTGTATTTTGGCGGCGCCCGTCGTGGGCATCGTGTGCCTTAACTTTAAGGCACAGGACGCGACGCGATGGACGCGATTTCTCCATAGGCTTCAATGTTAAAATATTTTTAACATTGAACCCGATGGAGAAATCGGGTCCATCGCGTCGCGTCGTGTGCCTTAAAGTTAAGGCACACGACGCGACCGACGCGACCGACACGATTTCTCCATAGGCTTCAATGTTAAAATATTTTTAACATTGAAATACTGTCGGTCGCGTCGGACTTGTGCCATTATAATGGCACAAGATCAAATGTAGTTGATAAAGTCCATCTAACATAGAAAACAATGGGAAATGGGCCAATATGGCCCATTTCTCATTGTATATGGTCCCGTCATGTCCAAATAAAAATGCCCCCCATTGTTAGCGGCACCCCAGTATTGACGCCAACCCGAAGCGTGGCGAGCGGCGGCGGTACGCGTCCTACGACCTTTTCATACCCCTACTATCCACGTCGGCGTGGAGTTGAGAATAGAATAGTGTGGCGAGCGCAGCGAGCCACCGAGCCCGAAGCGTGGCGAGCGCACGCGGATACCTTCACAGGTAAACGCGTCCCTTCGCGGGCTTCACAGGTGTCCGCGTCGCCATGGACACCTGTGAAGCCCGCGAGGGGACGCGTATAGCTGTGAAGGTATCCGCGTCCCCTCGCGGGGCTCGCTGCGCTCGCCACGCTTCGGGCTCGGTGGCTCGCTGCGCTCGCCACACTATTCTATTCTCAACTCCACGCCGACGTGGATAGTAGGGGTATAAAAAGGTCGGAGGACGCGCACCGCCGCCCCTCGCGGGCTCGCTGCGCTCGCCACGCTTCGGGTTGACGTCAATACTGGGGTGCCGCTCACAATGGGGGGTCAGTTATATTTGGACATGACGGGGACATATACAATGAAAAATGGGCCATATTGGCCCATTTCCCATTTTATTACATGTAAAATGGACTTTATCAAGTCCATCTTATCTTGTGCCATTATAATGGCACAAGACCGACGCGACCGACACGATTTCAATGTTAAAATATTTTAACATTGAAGCCTATGGAGAAATCGGGTCCATCGCGTCGGTCGCGTCGTGTGCCATGTTAATGCACACGACGCGACGCGATGGACCCGATTTTTCACACACGATGGACGCGATCCTCATCGTGGGCGCTGCCAAAATACACAAGTACCAAAAAATTAAATAAGAGGCAACATTTGCTTTGAGGAGCAGCCAATAAATATATATTTTCTATGTAAAGTAGGAATTATAACGACTGTAAAGAAAATCACCTGTGATTATTAACTCTTGGGGCCCTATTCAGATCCGTATGCTCCCATGTGAATTTGCATGTGAGCGCATTGTTTTAGAAATGCGCATGTGTCGGGTGCGTGTGTCCACGATGAATAGATTGTTCACTGGGTGCACGCACCCAACATTGAGACCGATGGGTGGCGGGCGGGGGGACTCGCCATCATTTCATGGGCATTTCAATGCTTGCGAACACACGCTGTGAATAGGTGCAGAGAAGACAGAAGGGTTCCAAACTCTAGAAAGTTTTGTTTTCTGGAATTTGGTGCATATGGAGGATGCAGTCAAACCTCTGACATAGAAGGTAATCAATTGTGCCAATATTTACAACAGTCGAAGATCAAGTTATCAGAAAAAATATCATGAAGGGTGGCAATGGGCTAAAATGTATTCTTGCAAATGCAAGAAGCCTATCGGGTAAAATAGGAGAATTTGACCTGGGAGCACAGAACAAGGCATGTCTTTATGTTACGCCAAACTTAAAACCATGTATAAAGGAAGTTATTTATGAGGATATTGGTGATAATATATAGGCATTATGGGAGTGTATATCCAGCTGAGGTAAATGTCCAGAAGAAGAAGTTGCTGATATGTACATACAATAAACTGACAGACATTAGAGAGGCTGAGGAAGCTCAACTGCTGCAAATAGAAAAGGCTTCAGAAATTATAATTATGGGGGATGTTAATTATACAGACATTGGAGTGTGGAACAGCTAGGGGCACCAGGTTTCTAGGCATACAAAAGACCTTTACATGTCCCAATATGTAGAGGAACCAACTAAGGACAAAACAATACTGGACATAGTAATAACTAATATAGAGGCAATATAAAATACTAAGGTAGGGGAGCACCTGGGAAACTGACCATAATATGGTCTCATTTGAAATTCGCTTCCAGAAGCAGCAGCATAAGGGATCATCTATGATATAAAATTTGAAAAGGTCAAATTCTGCTTTGCCTAAACAGTCTCTAAAGGGCAGATATTGAGATATAGTATTTATAATATTGCTGGAAACTTATGGTGGGTACACCGGGTTCAAACCCGGCGGCCGTTGATACCGATTCGATATAGACGGCCGCTGGAACCTGGCGGGTTGCCGGAATCAAACAGGTGGGAGGGAGGGGAGATGCTGCATAGAGCAGCATGTAACTGTCTTCGATCTTCCAAATCAAAGCAGAAATAGTCTTGCCAGGCCACGCATCAGGATTGAATCTGCATTGAAGGCAGTTACACTTCAATTGCCATTTTTTTTCGTATTTGGTTTGGCTTCTACAAAATTATTTCTTATTCGGCGTAGACAATATACTATACAATTATCAGTGAGCGAGCAGCCAGCTGATTCCCGGACATTGATCTGAATTAGCAAAGTGCTGATTTACAAGCCAAAACAAGCAAGCATTCTCTTGTGTTTCGTATTTGATCTCCAATCAGCACACAGCTTTCATTTCAATGGGGCACTGAGTATCACTGGAGGTGAGCCGCAGATGTCTCAGCTGTGCAGCAGTACAATAAAACTAACTGTGCAGGTCCCAGTGGAGAGATCCCCACCAAATAACTATTACTAGGAAATGTAAAATAAAAATCATGATGGAGGATTTTCACTTAAAAATATGAAATCTCCCCATAAAGATTGTTAAGGGATCCTGAAACGTGTCTTGTGAAGGACTTGCAATCACCCATGGAATCTAGAAAATCGACAGCAAAAAAGTTTGAAACTGGCTTTGTAGTAATGGTACAGGTGATGTAAGCCTGCCATTGCAAATAAAGCTGCCCTTGTGGGACAAATACATAGATTATCACTGATCTTTCACCTAAACCCCTGATAAATGGGGAATGCAGACACAACTAGTGCTGTACGATGTGTATTTCTAGCATTGTCATTTGAAGACCATTAAACGTTAGTAGCTGTTATATTAATTTATGTTTCTTGATCCTGGCAGATAATCAATGTCAAGTGAAAACCAGGAAGCTCAGGAGGATGAACTGCTAGCACTTGCTAGTATATACTCTGAGGATGAATTTAAAAGGGCAGACACGGCTCCAGGAGGGGAAATTCAAGTGTGTTTGGAATTACCTCCACCTTTTAAAATATCTGTGAGAAGTGAGTAATGTCAATAATGGGAGTTCACTGTTTTCTTATCCATTCATGCAAGAAAAAGTAATCAACCGTTGGTTTATGATGTATAGGGAACCTGTTTTCAGCCATTGCTACTTTGCTGCCCCTTCCTCCAGCAGCATAGGCGTCATGGTAGGCCGGAAGGTCAGCTGTCTAGGGGCTTGGCATCATGATTGCGTCTTCGTAACCCCCAGCCGTATAGTGCTAAAAAGAAGACACTGTATAGCGGGGGCAAAGCTACGATGATGCAATTCAAAGCGAATTGCGTCATCTGGTCCCCCACAGACCATGCACCTTTGCTTAGAGGGTGGGTTCTGGTGCAGGTGGAGAAAATGGGATACTTGCCCACTTTGCCAGGAGTGCCACACCATTTTCGGGAGTTTCCTGGCTGTTCCTGAAGCGCAGGTAAGTATGTTGTAAACATGCCATGGGGAAGATAGCATTTCTGTTCTGCATATGTCTAACATAACAATTTACAATGGTCATGTTGGAAGTTACTATGTTATGCTGAGGATGGGGGGCTTGTACAATCCATTAGCTTTACCCACTGACAGCCACAATATAACAATAAATAGCTATCTGGCTAGAACAAAGGCACGGTACTGGCCCAAGTACTGAACAATAAAAGTAGAATAGACGGTACCAGTAAAAATGTTACTTATAATTACCAGTGCTGTAACAAGACATTTTGGTGCCATTCCTCCCCCCAAACACACACACACACACACACACACACATATACTCAGAACAGGTACATTGCGCACTGAAGGCACTCAGGCAAAAACTAGGGTCTTTGCTTCACGGGAAGGGGCGTGGCCAAATATTAGTACTAATTAACACCACACAGTAATGCCCATTATTCCACATTACAGTGCAGCACCGGCACACACACGGTGTTACAGTGTGCATCGGGTACAGTGCAGAAAACAAAGTGTGTCAGATACAGTCAGTGTTGGTCAGAGAGTGTTGGTTACAGTGTGCGTCGGACACAGTGCAGGATAAAGTGAGATTTGGATACAGTGCAGGTTGGATACAGTATTTCTTTGGATGCAATACGGGATACAGAGCAGGTTGGATACAATGTGGGATACAGTGCAGACTAGATATAGAGCGGGATACAGTACAGCATATAGAGCAGGTGGGATACAATGTGTGATAGTGCAGATTAGATATAGAGCAGGATACAGTGCAGGTTGGATACAACGCAGGATAAAGTGTGGGTTGTATATAGTGTCGGATACAGTGAAGGGTTGATACAATGTGGTCGTGTACAGTGCGGGATATAGTGTTGGTCGGATTGGATACGCCAATAGTACACCTACTGTGACAGGGTGTTGGCAGTGCAGGAGCATGGACTGTGTATGCAGTACATGTGTGCCGGTGATGTATTCAGTTAGAGAGTGGCAGTGGCCGATGCCAACAATCTCCTTAATGTGCAGGTACTGGCAGGGTCTGCAATGTGAGGGTGCTGGTGGCACAGTCCTCAGTGCAGGGAAGGGGAGGGTGGCACTATCCTGATGCTGCCTGACTATTGCAGAGAGAAAGGCTGGAGTGGTGGGGACAGGAAGCGGCGGGCAGGAGATTTAGAAAGTCTATTAGAACTTAATGGGAAACTGCAGATTGGCTGAGAGCCGTGACAGGCGTCTCTCTCAGCCAATCAGCGGCTGCCCATTGAATTCAAATTGACTTTTAAAATATCCTGGGTGCTGGGCCAGCCTTTCTCTCTGCAATAGCCAGGCAGCAACAGGATGCAGATCGGAAAGAGCACCTCTCCTGACTTGCACTTCCCCGCTCTGCAGATTAGGTGGGTGACATCAGATGCACCCACAGTGCAGATGTGGTGTGGGCGAGGCACCTTTGGCACACATAGTCGTGTCCCTGTAAATTACTATATTGGGGAATCTGTTCTCCACAACCATTTTGATAACTTTTGATAACTTTTTCATAGTCACATTTGATTGACTGACAAGCTCCGAAAACAAATCTAGAAATCTACAAATATGTAGGCTTACAATTACAGCATATGCTTGCAGAGCTGTGTGTGAACTGTATAGGCATGACAGGATCCCCCAAAGTGACATTTTCTGAAATATTATTGAAATTAAGGCTAAATTACATTAATTGCTTGACATATTATTAAAAACCCATGAAAGTCAACATTTTTTCACTTTTTTTTTTTTTTTTTTTTTTATTTACCTTAATGCTGTTTACAAATGGTGAGGTTCAGTGTCATTTTTTATTTGGTTTGGACTATATAATGAGCTCTCTGTGGACCAGATGTGCTAAGCCTTAAAAAGTGATAAAATGGAGAGTACCAACCAATCAGTTCCTATCTGTAATTTTTTTTAACTTGTGACATGGAGGTTAGGAGCTGATTGGCTCGTGGTTTATATACTCCATTTTATCACTTTTTAAGCTTAGTACATTTTTTCGCCTAAGCCAATCAGCGACGGCCTGTTCATATGTATAGGTTTTTTAAATTCGCCCAAATCCCTGACCCAGCTCTCTGCATCAGACCTGACAGAGATGTCAAACACCTCCAATTTATGCCAATTTCTTGGCCCATTCCATCGGGACCAAGTGAAATCGGCCCAGATTGGACAAGTGTAAGGGCAGCTTTAGGTTAAATTATGAGGTACATGACTCGCTTCTGATTGTCCACTTCAATGACAGTTGGAAGCCACAATCACTAAATAATTTTAGTTGGTCCTGTACCACCAACTTAAGGTAACCCTACAAGTGTCCTGGGGCACCCCAGGGAGACATGGCACACAGTTTGGGAACCTCTGGCCTAACCCTAGCAGGGCAGACTAGATGGGCCAAATGCTTCCTCTCTGCTGTCAGATTCTATGATTGTATGTTACTTTGTCATTTTTTGTTAAAATAGTTTTTTCATCATTTTTCAAATATTTAAATGATAATAATTGACCATTCACAGTGACATGTCACGAAATAAAGCTAACTTAAACATGCCCTATTTAATAAAAATGTGACATCCATGACTTAACAGTGACAGAAAATTGGCACATTCACGCATGGAGAACCAAACAGCCACAAATCAGTCAGAAGCAGGAACATGTCCTCCCATGGGAAGTTTAATTACAGGGCTCCTGAAGTATGTAATATTCCTGGGCTGCCCAAGGAAGCAATGAAGCTGTCATTATCTGGCTGAGTTGCAGATTTGTTGTTCTTATTGTGTATATTTGAGAATACTGGATGCATGGGCAGACGATCTAATATAAACCTGCCCATTTATCTCATGGTGTAAAGGTGGCTGCACCCTGGACTCTGCATGCTGGTAGTGATGTGCGATGACTCATACATGAATGAGTGGCAGCTTCAGCACATCAGGTGACTTCCTTCCATGACCAGAGCAGTTTCTTCTGCTCCCATTTCTTTGCTCTTTTGATTTTTCCGACATAACATAGTTCAGGAAAACCATGTTATATATTATTATCATTACTGCCAAATATAGTTCTATGGTTATTGGGTCCACCCATGTTAGGTAGACATGTGTTGGGTTGACCACAGACTGTTAACATGGCTTAGGTCGACACCTGAAATCGGTCGACATGGCTAAGGTCAACTGGGTTGGAAGGTCAACATTAGGTCGACAATGACAAGGTCGACAGTCAAAAGGTCGAAATTAGTTTTCCCCAAAAGAATTGTCTTGAATGTCGATAAAGTCGACATGGGCACTGTGAAAGTGTACACATCCCTCACAGCAATGTTGGAAATCAAAGGGTTAAAATGGTATGTAGTTGGCTCCCGGTGCTCAGGATGCTGGTGCATGGAAGTCCCGACACCTGTCAGAATACCGACGCTGGATGCCCGACTGCCGACATTCTGAATAGCTTTGGTTTCGGCTGTGGAGGGAAAGCGAGGGTGAGAAGACAGATTACTTACCCTATAACTGTTGAGATAGTGGCCATCAGGGGTGAAGGGTCGGTTTTCTGACCCCTGCCGTTCTCCGCGCCTTTAGCCTGTAGCCAAACCGTATAAAACCAGTGAAATAATGATAGTAGTAGTAGCATATTATGGAAAGCTTTGTGTAAAAATGCATTTCTGTCTTCTGCAGGTAACTCTGAAGCGAAAGCCATTACAGAAAGCTTTGAGAACACGGTTTCCTTCCTTCCACCTATTGTGCTGAACTTTGAACTCCCTGCTGGTTACCCATCCACCGCATCCCCAATCTACACACTCAGCTGCAAGTGGCTTTCCCCAAAACAGGTTTGCTATACATTAATATTGGAAAAGATCATGTGGTAGGATGTAATCCGGTGCGAGTCCGGCGGCTGTGCTGGATGCTGGCTGAACCAAAACCATGCCTAGTAAATGATTGCCCCTTTTTAAAAAACCTCAGACTTTGGCCAGCATTGCGCATGGCTGGTGGACTCACACCCGAATTACATCCCACCCTTGGAATAAAAAGGAGCTGTGTGCACTATATATTTTAAATCAATATTCATTTCATGTGTGTAGATAATACAATACTTAAAGCAGCAACCTTTGTGCATAATTATCTGTGATAAACAATTATAAAAACAACTAAAAGCATATAAATGAGATCAATTTTTAGTAAATATCAAAGTAATGGTACTGTGCACAAGACGCAATGAAATAGACTCCTGTATCAGCTACGAATAACCTAGCATTTCCCCTCTTATGTGAAGCAGTTCAATCATTGCGTGGTTTAGCAGGGAAATCCAACTTGTGAAAATTCCATATATCCTTACATTTGAAGAGTTTTTTCAAATATGTACTTGGTTCCAAGTGAACAAGCTAATGTCCACTTAGCACATACACCATAGTCCAATACTGATTAATATCTGTAAGCTAATATGCACTTGTTTTTATCTTTAAATAAATGAGCTGTCATCCTGCTTTTGTGGATTCCTGATGAGCGTATTCATTTCCTGCTAGCTTCTGCTTGGGAGCCGTTTCTCGTGCCCTCGGTCTTCCCATCCGCCTCTATCGTGCTGTCTTCCCAGTTTCAACTGGTCCGCTATTGTAATGCGCAGTGATTGCTCTCCGCACCAGGGATCTCCTGTAGGTAGCTCGGCATAAGTCAAAGGCTTGAACCATAATGCTTTTGGTATGTTTAGGGGATTTTCGTTGTCTGTCGTCTGTGATGCTATTTCTTGTAACATGTTCACCACAAGAACTTTGTCAGAGATAGTGCAAGCCTCTGATTTGCTGATTCTTGATTTGTCCGCAACTTCTACTTGCAGTGAACCTGCTGTTTATCGTGTTTTCAGTATGGAGTTTTTCTCTGCATTGTAAAATCTGTGAGGTCCCAGCCAGAGGCATAATTAGGGTTGATGGCTTCCAGGGAAAATGTAAAAAGGTTTCTTGACCTGCACAGAAACAAATGTAACTCTCGCTGCACATGTTACATCTGCCCCACCTGCAGTGCATATGGTTTTGGCCATTTGAGAGAGATTTTGCATTTGCTATCAACTGTGAATAAGGCCCATAGAAGAAATCGGAACATGAGGGAAAAGAGAGCGAGAGACTGGGGGAAAATTAAAGTGACAGAGAGACCTGGGGTAAAGGAGAGAGAGAGAGAGACATGGAGAAAGTAAGAGAGAGAGACATGGGGAAACAGAAAGAGACTGGGGAAAAATTTAAAGTGACACAGAGACCTGGGGTAAAAGAGAGAGAGAGAGGCATGGAGAAAGTAAGAGAGAGACAGACAGACATGAAGAAACAGGGAGACATTAGATAAAATAGAGAGATAAAGACACAGGTGGAAACAGACATGGGGGAAGAGAGAGACCTGGGGCGGGATGTTATAACATCCGCGGCCCCCCTTCGCCGGACATCGCATTTTTAATAACGGCATATGCTGTAACATATGCCGTTATTAACACAAGGGACAGCTCTTGCGATAAGAGCTGTCACTTGCGATGCGGTGCCGGCACTGGACTTCCGGGTCTGTGACCCGGGAGTCCATCTGCGCATGCGCAGACCCCGGCGCCGGCCGCAGGGCACGCTGGGAGGGATCCGTGACGGATCCCTCAAACAGCGCTGCGGTAAGAAGCCCATAGGCTTCTGCAGGGATTCGCCAGCTTTTGCTGGCGATTCCCTCCGCAGCGCTGACACTGCGGAGGCACAATATAGCATATAGAGATGCGGTAGAAACCCCGAAAACGGGGTTTTTACCGCATCTCTGCTATATAGCATCCCGCCCCTGGTGAGAGACAAAGAGACTTGGAGAATGAGAGAAGGAGGTAGATTCTGCGCCTTTCAGTGCCCACGCCACAGTATCACTAACATCTCACAGTACCGCACCTCCAGTTCTGGGAAGGGGGTTATAATCCTACATCAGCTATATCCTCAGCAAAGGTATATGTTACACTGCACTGGAAGTAGAGTGGCCAATCCTGGGATCGGCCACAAAATTGCCTGGATTTCAATCCCGGAGGGATGGGATTGCCGGTATTTCAATCCCTGATTAGACTGTGCATGCAGGGTGTTTTTTTTAATTAGCGAGGCCAAACACTCAAATCCCCGAATTCCTGGGACTGGAAAAATTGCCCCGCGATTGGCACCCGATAACTGAAAGGGAGAAGATAGGCAGTGATAAGGCAAATGCATGATGGTGAGAGGGAGGAGAGGATCCAACTCGTCATCAACTTTATTATTTACAGTATTTGCTCCCTGGCTGTTAATTTGTCCTGTAGACTGTTTGAGAGGGGAAGAGGGGGGGGACTGACCATTAGATGTCTCAAGAGGTAGCAGGTGCATACTAGGGAAGGCATTTTCATATCATTTGCATGAACTCGTAGATGTGATGCTTCTGCGTGTGCGATTCAGAATCGGATTCATAATATTGTAGCTAATCTAAACTGAGTCACTATTCGCCACAGCGGTGTCATGTAACCAACCTGTCTAACCATTATCCTTTCTGAAATGATTTCATTCCTTTAATAAACTGTCTTTGGTTAACATTTCAGCTTACTGTACTGTGCCAGCACTTAGATGACCTATGGGAGGAGAACAGAGGATATGTCGTGCTGTTTGCCTGGATGCAGTTTCTTAAGGAGGAGACCCTCGAGTACTTACATATAAAATCCCCCTATGAAATCCAAGTGTACAGTAATGGTTCCCAGAGCTGGATGCAAGCGTGTGCAAAACCATATACCTGCAGTGCCTCGGTCACACCAGAAAGAGGGTCGTTTGACAAAAGGGCCATACAGGACGTGCAATCAGTCTCTGCCCTGGTCAAACACATCTTGGACTTCAATGAAGCTCAACAGAGGAAGTGTTTTAATAGCAAACTGTTCTTGTGCAATATCTGCTTCTCAGAGAAGCTGGGCAGTGAGTGCACACACTTTAAGGACTGTCATCATGTCTACTGTAACCTCTGCCTCAAAGATTACTTTGAAATCCAGATAAGGGATGGACAGGTCCATGCACTAAACTGCCCAGAGCCAAAGTGCACATCTGTTGCAACACCTGCTCAGGTAAGCTATGTATTCACCTTATCTATTGCCATTTATGGGACAGTATACCTGCCACTATGGTACCCTGAAAAGTAAGGTACTGTCGATGCTTCTTTCTTGGCCTGATCCAGAGGTGAATGCTGGTACCATGGCAGTTTCAAATCTATTCTCAGTAACTGTGTACAAATGCTGCAGCCACCAGCACACATGTATTGAGACTTGCAATATGCAGCATCAGTCGCAGATCAATCATTTAACAAACTGCTGAGTAGGATAAGGTTGTGTAGCTTGGCCGCAGGAAGTAAGATGCTGGAGCCATTGCATATATGCGCTGGATCACATTCGAAGACTGATACACGCTCCAAAAATGGTCACGACACAGCTGCAGTTTTGCTGCCACTACCCATAACTGCTCCAAACGTTCCATGACTATCAATCACTTTGAAAATAAATCATTCCTGCGAAGATTTTAAGCAGTTGAGTGATAATCGTGCACATATGCCATGTGACTTTGACAATCATTCAGCTGCATAAAAATCTGGTTGGCATCCAACTCTGATTCAGATGCTCTATTAGTAGTGTATAGTACTAGTACTACTTTATATGGTACTTTTTTATTGCTACATTATGGCTTACACCCGTTTGTGTGTTTTTGTATTATGAAGGTTTACAGAAGTGTGTGTGCGCAAGTGTCGCATTTACATTGCGACTGAATGGGTGTTGCCATGTAGGCAGTGTTCATAGAGCACGTGTGGATGGAATTGCAGTCTATGCAGAGTTGGATAGAACGGTGGTTGGGTTAGGGCTAGGCTACAGAAGGGACGGCGGTGGATAGTTTTAGGCCGCGGACAGGGTGGTTATGGTCAGGTCACAGTCTGGAGTATTGGGTTTAGTTATGGAGAAGAATTAGGTGGTGAGAGGGTTATGTTTGGGCTAGTTATCTAAATGCTATTTATATTTGTTGATTGTGGAGTAATGAATAGTAAGAATATTTATACAAATTACTTGTATTTATTCCTGAATATCATTCGTGTCATTTCCTGTCTATGTTATCTTCCAGGTGAAGGACCTGGTAGAGGAGCAGCTCTTCAGCCGTTATGACCGCCTCCTCTTGCAGTCTAGCTTGGATCTGATGGCCGATGTTGTTTATTGCCCTCGCCCAAGCTGCCAGACGCCAGTAATGCAGGAACCAGGGGGGACAATGGGAATGTGTTCTAGCTGTCAATACGCTTTTTGCACCCTTTGCAAAATGACCTACCATGGAGTTTCCCCTTGCAAAGTAACAGCAGGTAGGTTCCTCAACTCCTGTCTCTTAGCAGGTAGCACAAATAATAATCTAATAATACTAATAACACTCTCCCTGTTGGCTGATTGTGGGGACAGGGCCGCATCCGTGGTGTTCTGCAAAGTATGCCAAATCAAATATATAAAAGTATCAATAAATTGTGATTTAGGAATTCAGCCAATTGGAATTAAATAAATCACCCCAAAATTAGCAAATTCTAAATGATATAATGCTGAAAAATAACTGGTAGTCCCCGACATTTCTAAATGATGTACCTATGCCAGTATGCTGACTGCATGCAATGTCGTCTTGAATCTTCCTTGCTGCAGTTATAATAGTAATTCATGCTCTTCCTACAGAACCCACCCAACTCCTGCCCTGCCATCTTCCAGCAGATCCAGGTAGCCCATTCAGAAAAATACATTTATATATTTGGTTAAATGATACTTTAGCAGCATGTTGATTTTGTATTGAAAGTGGTGCCCAGCTTCAGAACAGTTTGGAAATGTGTTTTATTTACTCCATAAGTGTCACAAGGATGTGCCACATCCGGGTGTCTACAATGTGAGACCAAAATGCAAATTCCTCCGCAGTGACAGGCGCCATGTGCTGCAGTGTGACATTATCCTATAGCACTTGGCTCCTGTCACTGAGAAGAGCCGGAAACACTGACACTATTCTCCGGAGGCAGCCTAGCAAATCTGGGGATGCTGGCCATGCCCCCAGAGTGATGCAATCCTGCAAGACCAGGCCTTACCCCCTTACCGACACAGCCTGTTTTTGCCTTCCTGACAGAGCCCTTTTTTTCAAATCTGACATGTATCACTTAAGTGGGGATAACTTTTTTTTGCTTTTACTTATCCCAGCGATTTTGAGATTGTTTTCTCGTGACACATTGTACTTCAAGATAGTGGTAAATTTTGGTCGATACAGTCTGTGTTTTTTTGTGAAAAATACCAAAATGTCGTAAAAAAATTGAAAATTTTGCGATTTGCAAAATGTTAAATTTTCTGCTTGTGAGACAAATAATCATACCACTCAAAATAGTTAATAACTAACATAGACCATATGTCTACTTTATGTTTCCATCATTATTTCAACCTCCTTTTAATTTTTTTGGACACTAGGAGGCTTAAAATATGAATAGCAAATTCTCAAATTTTCAAGAAAATTTCAAACACTGATTTTTTTAGGTACCAGTTCAGTTCTGATGTGACTTTGAGGGACTTGTATGTGAGACACCCCCATAAATGATGCCATTTCAAAAACTGCACCCCTCACAGTATTCAAAACAGCATTTTGGAAGTTTGTTAACCCTTTAGGTGTTTCACAGGAATTAAAACAAAGTGTAGGTGAAATTTGAAAATTTCATTTTTTTTGCAGATTTTCAATTTTAATACATTTTTCTAAGGAACACAGTAGATTTTACTAGAGAAATGTGACTAAAAATTGATTCCCCCAATTCTTTTGTTTTCATAAATATCCTATATGTGGCCCTAGTGTGCACGTTGACCAAACCACAGGCTTCATAATAGAAGGAGCACCTACTTGATTTTGGAGCCTCCTTTTTATGAGATTATTTTTTAGGCACCATGTAGGTTTCTAGGCACCATAAGATGCTAAAAGTTAGGAACCCCCCCACAAGTGACCCCATTTTGCAAACTACACCCCTCAGGGAATTCATCTAGGGGTATAGTGTACATTTCAAACCCCCAGGGGTTTCACCAATTGTGGTACAACTGGGCTGTGAAAATGAAAAATTAAATTTTTTACACAAAAATGCAGTTCTGGCTCAAAATTTTTCATTTTCACAAGGAATGAAGGAGACAAAGCACCCCAAAATCTGTGCCCCAATTTCTCCCGAGTACGGCAATGCCTCATATGTGACCAAAAATACCATTTGGGTGCATGGCAGGACTCAGAAGGGAAGGAGTGATATTTTGATTTTGCAGCACAGATTCTGGTGGAATGAATGGTGGGTGCTATGTCGCATTAGCAAGACCCCCGAAGCACCAATACAGTGGAACCCCCCCACAAGTGACCCCATTTTGCAAACTACACCCCTCAGGGAATTCATCTAGGGGTATAGTGTACATTTCAAACCCCCAGGGGTTTCACCAATTTTGGTACAACTGGGCTGTGAAAATGAAAAATTACATTTTTTTACACAAAAATGCAGTTCTGGCTCAAAATTTTTCATTTTCACAAGGAATGAAGGAGACAAAGCACCCCAAAATCTGTGCCCCAATTTCTCCCGAGTACGGCAATGCCTCATATGTGACCAAAAAATACCATTTGAGTGCATTGAAGGACTCAGAAGGGAAGGAGTGATATTTGGATTTTGCCGCACAGATTCTGGTGGAATGAATGGTGGGTGCTATGTCGCATTAGCAAGACCCCCGAAGCACCAATACAGTGGAACCCCCCCACAAGTGACCCCATTTTGCAAACTACACCCCTCAGGGAATTCATCTAGGGGTACAGTGTACATTTCAAACCCCCAGGGGTTTCACCAATTGTGGTACAACTGGGCTGTGAAAATGAAAAATTACATTTTTTACACAAAAATGCAGTTCTGGCTCTAAATTTTTTATTTTCACAAGGAATGAAGGAGACAAAGCACCCCAAAATCTGTGCCCCAATTTCTCCAGAGTACGGCAATGCCTCATATGTGACCAAAAAATACCATTTGGGTGCATGGCAGGACTCAGAAGGGAAGGAGTGATATTTGGATTTTGCCGCACAGATTCTGGTGGAATGAATGGTGGGTGCTATGTCACATTAGCAAGACCCCCGAAGCACCAATACAGTGGAACCCCCCCACAAGTGACCCCATTTTGCAAACTACACCCCTCAGGGAATTCATCTTGGGGTACAGTGTACATTTCAAACCCCCAGGGGTTTCACCAATTGTGGTACAACTGGGCTGTGAAAATGAAAAATTACATTTTTTACACAAAAATGCAGTTCTGGCTCAAAATTTTTCATTTTCACAAGGAATGAAGGAGACAAAGCACCCCAAAATCTGTGCCCCAATTTCTCCCGAGTACGGCAATGCCTCATATGTGACCAAAAAATACCATTTGGGTGCATGGCAGGACTCAGAAGGGAAGGAGTGATATTTGGATTTTGCCGCACAGATTCTGGTGGAATGAATGGTGGGTGCTATGTCGCATTAGCAAGACCCCTGAAGCACCAATACAGTGGAACCCCCCCACAAGTGACCCCATTTTGCAAACTACACCCCTCAAGAAATTCATCTAGGGGTATAGTGTACATTTCAAACCCCCAGGGGTTTCACCAATTGTGGTACAACTGGGCTGTGAAAATGAAAAATTACATTTTTTTACTCAAAAATGCAGTTCTGGCTCAAAATTTTTAATTTTCACAAGTAATGAAGGAGACAAAGCACCCCAAAATCTGTGCCCCAATTTCTCCCGAGTACGGCAATGCCTCATATGTGACCAAAAAATACCATTTGGGTGCATGGCAGGACTCAGAAGGGAAGGAGTGATATTTGGATTTTGCAGCACAGATTCTGGTGGAATGAATGGTGGGTGCTATGTCGCATTAGCAAGACCCCCGAAGCACCAATACAGTGGAACCCCCCCACAAGTGACCCCATTTTGCAAACTACACCCCTCAGGGAATTCATCTAGGGGTATAGTGTACATTTCAAACCCCCAGGGGTTTCACCAATTGTGGTACAACTGGGCTGTGAAAATGAAAAATTAAATTTTTTACACAAAAATGCAGTTCTGGCTCAAAATTTATCATTTTCACAAGGAATGAAGGAGACAAAGCACCCCAAAATCTGTGCCCCAATTTCTCCCGAGTACGGCAATGCCTCATATGTGACAAAAAAATACCATTTGGGTGCATGGCAGGACTCAGAAGGGAAGGAGTGATATTTGGATTTTGCCGCACAGATTCTGGTGGAATGAATGGTGGGTGCTATGTCGCATTAGCAAGACCCCTGAAGCACCAATACAGTGGAACCCCCCCCACAAGTGACCCCATTTTGCAAACTACACCCCTCAGGAAATTCATCTAGGGGTATAGTGTACATTTCAAACCCCCAGGGGTTTCACCAATTGTGGTACAACTGGGCTGTGAAAATGAAAAATTAAATTTTTTTACTCAAAAATGCAGTTCTGGCTCAAAATTTTTCATTTTCACAAGTAATGAAGGAGACAAAGCACCCCAAAATCTGTGCCCCAATTTCTCCCGAGTACGGCAATGCCTCATATGTGACCAAAAAATACCATTTGGGTGCATGGCAGGACTCAGAAGGGAAGGAGTGATATTTTGATTTTGCAGCACAGATTCTGGTGGAATGAATGGTGGGTGCTATGTCGCATTAGCAAGACCCCCGAAGCACCAATACAGTGGAACCCCCCCACAAGTGACCCCATTTTGCAAACTACACCCCTCAGGGAATTCATCTAGGGGTACAGTGTACATTTCAAACCCCCAGGGGTTTCACCAATTGTGGTACAACTGGGCTGTGAAAATGAAAAATTACATTTTTTACACAAAAATGCAGTTCTGGCTCTAAATTTTTTATTTTCACAAGGAATGAAGGAGACAAAGCACCCCAAAATCTGTGCCCCAATTTCTCCAGAGTACGGCAATGCCTCATATGTGACCAAAAAATACCATTTGGGTGCATGGCAGGACTCAGAAGGGAAGGAGTGATATTTGGATTTTGCCGCACAGATTCTGGTGGAATGAATGGTGGGTGCTATGTCACATTAGCAAGACCCCCGAAGCACCAATACAGTGGAACCCCCCCACAAGTGACCCCATTTTGCAAACTACACCCCTCAGGGAATTCATCTTGGGGTACAGTGTACATTTCAAACCCCCAGGGGTTTCACCAATTGTGGTACAACTGGGCTGTGAAAATGAAAAATTACATTTTTTACACAAAAATGCAGTTCTGGCTCAAAATTTTTCATTTTCACAAGGAATGAAGGAGACAAAGCACCCCAAAATCTGTGCCCCAATTTCTCCCGAGTACGGCAATGCCTCATATGTGACCAAAAAATACCATTTGGGTGCATGGCAGGACTCAGAAGGGAAGGAGTGATATTTGGATTTTGCCGCACAGATTCTGGTGGAATGAATGGTGGGTGCTATGTCGCATTAGCAAGACCCCTGAAGCACCAATACAGTGGAACCCCCCCACAAGTGACCCCATTTTGCAAACTACACCCCTCAAGAAATTCATCTAGGGGTATAGTGTACATTTCAAACCCCCAGGGGTTTCACCAATTGTGGTACAACTGGGCTGTGAAAATGAAAAATTACATTTTTTTACTCAAAAATGCAGTTCTGGCTCAAAATTTTTAATTTTCACAAGTAATGAAGGAGACAAAGCACCCCAAAATCTGTGCCCCAATTTCTCCCGAGTACGGCAATGCCTCATATGTGACCAAAAAATACCATTTGGGTGCATGGCAGGACTCAGAAGGGAAGGAGTGATATTTGGATTTTGCAGCACAGATTCTGGTGGAATGAATGGTGGGTGCTATGTCGCATTAGCAAGACCCCCGAAGCACCAATACAGTGGAACCCCCCCACAAGTGACCCCATTTTGCAAACTACACCCCTCAGGGAATTCATCTAGGGGTATAGTGTACATTTCAAACCCCCAGGGGTTTCACCAATTGTGGTACAACTGGGCTGTGAAAATGAAAAATTAAATTTTTTACACAAAAATGCAGTTCTGGCTCAAAATTTATCATTTTCACAAGGAATGAAGGAGACAAAGCACCCCAAAATCTGTGCCCCAATTTCTCCCGAGTACGGCAATGCCTCATATGTGACCAAAAAATACCATTTGGGTGCATGGCAGGACTCAGAAGGGAAGGAGTGATATTTGGATTTTGCCGCACAGATTCTGGTGGAATGAATGGTGGGTGCTATGTCGCATTAGCAAGACCCCTGAAGCACCAATACAGTGGAACCCCCCCACAAGTGACCCCATTTTGCAAACTACACCCCTCAGGAAATTCATCTAGGGGTATAGTGTACATTTCAAACCCCCAGGGGTTTCACCAATTGTGGTACAACTGGGCTGTGAAAATGAAAAATTAAATTTTTTTACTCAAAAATGCAGTTCTGGCTCAAAATTTTTCATTTTCACAAGTAATGAAGGAGACAAAGCACCCCAAAATCTGTGCCCCAATTTCTCCCGAGTACGGCAATGCCTCATATGTGACCAAAAAATACCATTTGGGTGCATGGCAGGACTCAGAAGGGAAGGAGTGATATTTGGATTTTGCAGCACAGATTCTGGTGGAATGAATGGTGGGTGCTATGTCGCATTAGCAAGACCCCCGAAGCACCAATACAGTGGAACCCCCCCACAAGTGACCCCATTTTGCAAACTACACCCCTCAGGGAATTCATCTAGGGGTATAGTGTACATTTCAAACCCCCAGGGGTTTCACCAATTGTGGTACAACTGGGCTGTGAAAATGAAAAATTAAATTTTTTACACAAAAATGCAGTTCTGGCTCAAAATTTATCATTTTCACAAGGAATGAAGGAGACAAAGCACCCCAAAATCTGTGCCCCAATTTCTCCCGAGTACGGCAATGCCTCATATGTGACCAAAAAATACCATTTGGGTGCATGGCAGGACTCAGAAGGGAAGGAGTGATATTTGGATTTTGCAGCACAGATTCTGGTGGAATGAATGGTGGGTGCTATGTCGCATTAGCAAGACCCCCGAAGCACCAATACAGTGGAACCCCCCCACAAGTGACCCCATTTTGCAAACTACACCCCTCAGGGAATTCATCTAGGGGTAAAGTGTACATTTCAAACCCCCAGGGGTTTCACCAATTGTGGTACAACTGGGCTGTGAAAATGAAAAATTACATTTTTTACACAAAAATGCAGTTCTGGCTCAAAATTTTTAATTTTCACAAGGAATGAAGGAGACAAAGCACCCCAAAATCTGTGCCCCAATTTCTCCCGAGTACGGCAATGCCTCATATGTGACCAAAAAATGGCAGGACTCATAAGGGAAGGAGTGATATTTGGATTTTGCAGCACAGATTCTGGTGGAATGAATGGTGGGTGCTATGTCGCATTAGCAAGACCCCCGAAGCACCAATACAGTGGAACCCCCCCACAAGTGACCCCATTTTGCAAACTACACCCCTCAGGAAATTCATCTAGGGGTATAGTGTACATTTCAAACCCCCAGGGGTTTCACCAATTGTGGTACAACTGGGCTGTGAAAATGAAAAATTACATTTTTTACACAAAAATGCAGTTCTGGCTCAAAATTTTTCATTTTCACAAGGAATGAAGGAGACAAAGCACCCCAAAAGCTGTGCCCCAATTTCTCCCGAGTACGGCAATGCCTCATATGTGACCAAAAAATACCATTTGGGTGCATAGCAGGACTCAGAAGGGAAGGAGTGATATTTGGATTTTGCCGCACAGATTCTGGTGGAATGAATGGTGGGTGCTATGTCGCATTAGCAAGACCCCCGAAGCACGGTGAAATGATGAACCTAATAATCCATAGATGTGTGGTATATTTTAAAGCACTCCTTTATACATAGGCCGGGTTTGTCGGGGCAAGTTTCACAGTGGAAAATAGTTTGCTTTCGTATTCCCTTTTTATAGCAAACTTTGCACCTTTTTTGTGTCCTGCCCTTTTTTCCAGTGGAGGGGATTTCGTTAGGAAAATGCTGCCCTGATACAATACGGGGGCCAGTACTAGAAGTACTGGGGCCAGTACTAGAAGTACTGGGGCCCTCTGCCTGCTGGTGCCCAAATATTAGGCCCTTTATGACTTCCTCTTGAAAGTGCATAAATGTCCCCGTCTGGCTGGTAGAACGGAATAGTACGTAAGCGTTATACAGTGCCATCTGGATGATATACACGGCCAGCTTCTTATACCATATTTTTGTTTTCCGCAGGGCACTGTACGGCTTCAGTACCTGATCTGAAAGATCCACTCCGCCCATGTACTTATTGTAATCAAGGATACAAATAGGTTTTGAGGTGTGGGTACTGGTACCTCGTACAGGGACGGAGGTGGTACTGTCTCCGTGAATTGTTGTCAGTATAAGGACATCCCTCTTGTCCTTATATTTGACCAACAACATATTTTCGGTGCATATTCCCCTGCTTTCACCCTTTCTCAGTAATTGGGCAACGTGTGTTTTTGGGAGGCCTCTTTGGTTCTTGCGGACAGTACCGCAAGCTGCTGTACCTCTTGAACCAAGGGCCTTAAACAGGGGGATGCTGGTGTAAAAGTTATCCACATAGAGGTGATAACCCTTATCCAGGAAGGGGTGCACTAAATCCCAGACAATCTTTCCACTAACACCTACGAGGGAGGGGGGGCATTCTGGCGGTTCAATTCTTGTGTCCTTCCCTTCATATACCCTAAACCTGTGGGTGTACCCTGAGGTACTTTCGCACAGCTTATTCATTTTTATGCCATACCTTGCCCTCTTATTGGGAAGGTACTGGCGGAATTTAACCCTTCCTTTAAAATGTATAAGTGACTCGTCTACACAAATGAATTTTTGGGGGATGTACATCTCAGCAAATTTGGCGCTGAAATGATCAATGACCGGCCTGACTTTAAATAGCCGGTCAAAGGTGGGATCATCTCTGGGTGGGCACTGTGCATTATCGTTGTAATGCAAAAATTTAAGGATCGTCTCAAAACGAGTCCGGGTCATGGCCATACGATGAAGTGGGGTGCTGTACAGAACATCTGTACTCCAATATTGCCTAATTTCTGGCTTTTTAACTATGCCCATATGTAACACCAGACCCCAAAACGTCATCATCTCTACTGCATCTACAGGGGTCCACCTAGCAAATGATGACGTGGGGTTTTGGGCAATAAACTGCTGGGCATATAAATTACTTTGGTCCACCATTAAATTTATAAAATCATCAGAGAAAAAGACTTTGAAAAAGTCAATTTCTTTGAGGCCTGTACTATCAAATTGGATTCTTGGGTTGGCCAAAAACTCAGGAACCTGGGGCTCAAAATTGTCTGGTGGTGGGGTCCATACGAGATCAATCATTGGGGGGGGGGTCTCAGCTGCTCTACGGGGGCGTCTTTGAGGGGGTCCCTCATCACTAGAGGAGGAAGAGGAGCTTAAGACAAATGCCAATTCTTAGCTTACTTCACTGGCTGTGTCAGTGTCAGAGGCAAGAAGGGCATATGCCTCCTCCGCTGAAAACAGTCTTTGCGATGATTGGGACATTTTTATTATTTTTAAGTGTAGTGTTTCAACACGTGTATAGTGTAGGGGGGGGGGGGGTACAAACTTTATTTCAACACGGGGGGTATGTAGTGTGTATGTAGTGCTTTAACACGTGTAAGTTAAAAGAAAAAAAAAACTCCTGCGCCAAAAATTAAGCACAGATGTTGGTCAGTAACGTCCGTCACTGATCAGCGCTCAGCGGGCACAGGACACCCACAAAAGCACCGTGGGTGTAAAAAAAAATAAAAAAAAAGACTCCACAGCACCCTCCAAAAAAAAAAAATTAAAAAAAACTTCTGATGAGTCAAAGTCAACAGGAATTTGACCCAAAAAAAAAAAATAGATCAAAAATGCTGATCAGTGATGTACGTCACTGATCAGCGCTCAGCGGGCACAGGACACCCACAAAAGCACCGTGGGTGTAAAAAAATTTAAAAAAAAAGACTCCACAGCACCGTCCAAAAAAAATAAATAAAAAAAAAATGCTGATGAGTCAAAGGCAACAGTAATTTGATAAAAAAAAAAAAAAAATAGATCAACCCTGATCAGTGATGTACGTCACTGATCAGCGCTCTGCGGCCACAGGACACCCACAAAATCACAGTGGGTGTAAAAAAAATAAAAAAAAAAACCCCACAACACCCCCCAAAAAAAAAAAAAAACTGCTGATCAGTGATGCAACTGATTAGCAGTGAGGGGCAGCAGGCACACAACTGTGGGTGCAACCTGACAGGGTATATATATAAAAAAAAAAAAAACCTGCACCCCAAAAAAGGTGCTGATCAGTTAGTTTATACTGATCAGCACAAAAGGGGGGCAGCAGGGGGCAGCAGATACAAAATGATATCACACAATTTCTGACACAATGACGCTGCTGCAGCAGCAGCAGCAGCAGCAACACAAGCACCAGGAAGTCACAGGAGGTGGCACGGATGCCACCAACGCTGATCAGGTAAGTATAGGGCACAGATGGGCACGGAGACCGCTCTGCACGCTGTTCCTGACCGGAATGGCGGCTGCAGAGCTGTCTCTGGTATTTTCTATGTGGTGTAATGGCTGTGATTGGTCCGTCGTTCCGACGGACCAATCACAGCCTTTTGGGGGCAGGTGGGGTGAGGTGGGGTGACACCAGTGTCACCCTTACACCCGGTGGTGATTGGTGCTGTACTTAACAGCACCAATCACCAACGATCCCTGTGTCACCGGCGAACGTTATTCGCCGGTACACAGAAAACGCTGTAATTGGCTGTTCACATTGAACAGCCAATCACAGCGATCGCCAATGGCGGGGGGCATCGCTGTCCCCCCTGGGCAATGAGGGAAGATGTCTGCTGTCAGGGACAGCAGACATCGTCCCTCTGTCACCTTGTCTATAGACGCGGTGACAGTTTGAACTCATGACGTACATTTATGCCATGTGTCGGGAAGTACATCCCGACCATGACGTAAATGTACGTCAAATGTCGGGAAGGGGTTAAAGAGATGTTAATGGGGCTTCTATGAGGCCAGATCCTCTTATGGATGCCTTGAGTGTCCTCAACCCCGGTGCCAACACTAACTCCAGGCACTACCGGTACATTCTCTTATCCAGGTTTCAGAGCCTGGATAAAGGGGAAATTGAGCTTGTGGCTAAACGATGCCTAGAGTGCGTACACACAGTTATGTGGAATTCCATTCGATATGCCATTCGATTCAATTTGAACTATATAGTCTTGCCTGGTAAGATTATTTTTCTTTGTGATGTCCACTATAAATGAAACATGCATTTGGATCAAATCTGCATCGAATTCTGCTAAAAGCATTGGATGTGCATTCGATTTTGATTCCATTTTGCTTCTTTTAACAAAATCAAATAGAAAACAATGGACATCTCACTGTGTGTACCTTCTATTAGAGTTTGTTACACAGCGCTCCATATCAAGGTAAAATAAATTAGGATATATGTGGTATATTTAGTAATATTTCGTCTAAACATAAGCCGTGTTTCTTGGTGTGCTCCTAGAAAAGCTCATCTTGCTGCGCACGGAGTATCTGAATGCAAACGAGGATGGCAAGAAATTCCTAGAGAAGAGGTACGGCAAGAATGTCATCCGAAAGGCAGTGGAAGAAATGGAGAGTAGGGAGTGGCTGGAGCAGAACTCCAAGTGCTGTCCTCGCTGTGGAACTCATATTCAGGTTTGGTTACCCAATGCAAGACCTAACCCATACGTTTTCTCTATACCGAACAAAGCAAGATCTTGTTCACGGTATGGTGCTTCACATGAATGTTACATTGGGGAGTAGCCATCAGTGCAGATATACTAAGCACTCTGGGACTGCAGGCTGAGGTAGAGGACCCCAGTAAGTGTCTAAGTGGACTGAGGAGGATAGTGGCACCGGAGACCACTCATACAAACTAAACACTGATATAAAACCTACTATAACCAGAATACTGTTATATGGCCTTCCAGCACCGCACCTGTATTACAGTATAGAATTCTAAATGAAGTTTTTATATAACATTAATTTGTTGCAAGCTTCTAGCCATGTATAGATGATATGATTGTTTATAAAGTAGGTGGCCATGGACATCCACACTTTTTGATTATGTCTTCCATCCTGCTTAACTGCTGACTGCATCAAAACTAGATGTATATCACAGATTAGCATAGACCACCTGAGGAAGTGGGCAGTTTGCCGGTGAAACGCGATACTAGAGTGCGTGGCCTACACTGAAGAGCTGTGTGAGGCGGTAACCATCAATCATTAGAACCTGCACCTAAAAGATCTAATATAAATGACCAAAACCTAATAAGGATATAGATCTCTAAATGAAATCCGTAATTAAATCAGTAGTACTTGTGATTATTCTTCTGCAATATTCAGTGGACCTAAAAACCCGGTACTTATGTAGTATCTGGGCTGCCGATTTTTTGATTGTATGCCTTAAGTTAAGGCATACAATCAGATGCGATGCGATACGATATCGCATCGCATCGCATACGATGCGATGCGATGACCCGATTTTTCCATAGGATTCAATGTTAAAATGGACTGAGTCCATTTTAACATGGAATTCAATGGGAAAAAGGGGTCCTTTTCATACCCCTACTATCCAAGTGGGCATGGAGTTGGATATAAACCTGTGGCGAGCGTAGCGAGCCACCGAGCCCGAAGCGTGGCGAGCCCCGCGAGGGGACGGTATTCTGTGTCCCCTCGCGGGGCTCGCTACGCTCGCCACGCTTCGGGCTCGGTGGCTCGCTACGCTCGCCACAGGTTTATATCCAACTCCATGCCCACTTGGATAGTAGGGGTATGAAAAGGACCCCTTTTCCCATTGAATTCCATGTTAAAATGGACTCAGTCCATTTTAACATTGAATCCTATGGAAAAATCGGGTCCATCGCATCGCATGCGATATGGTCGGGTGCGATGCGATGCGATGGACCCGATTTCAAAATCGGCAGCCCAGTTACTACATAAGTACCAAAAACCCTTAACTACAGTGCAAAACACTAATCATTGTGCACTAAAATTCTTATCTAAAGACTGATTTATAAAATGTTATAATAGTGTAAACATATAATGTTGATAAGGGCCTTCACTATCATTTATGATACAAAGTGTGATACTGTATATATGTTATGATGCTAATAAATGATAACAGGTGTGTTTGTAACTTAAATGTCTGTGTTCTGTTACAGAAAGTCGATGGGTGCAACAAAATGACTTGCACTGGGTGCCAGCAGTACTTCTGCTGGCTGTGTTTGAACGCGCTGTCTAGAGGAAACCCGTACAGCCATTTCAACAATTCTGCCTCCAAATGCTACAACCAGTATGTATCATTCAAGGTTTTGGGCAGTTTGTAGTAAACTGAGGTTTCAAATGTACCGTGGCACTAAAAAATCATGCACATTTAAATTATCAACATTGGGTTCTTACAGTCTATTCATGGTAGAATACAGTAATCTAATCATATCCACTCCATTTATAAAGGCCTAGCTGTGTCACACATCAAAATCTTTTAATCCCCTTGAGATTAGGGGAGTTGTCTCCCTAAAAATGTATGCAAAAGATATAACATCCATTCATTGATGCTGTAATTTATTATTTATGATGATAATAACTAGAAAATAACATATGCAATAATGTATTTACTTGTTCTCATGGACACTGTGTTGTGACTCAAGCCTCATACACACTAGAGCTGGGGTAGCCAACCCTAGTCCTTGAGAGCTACCAACAGTGCACGTTTTGCAGGTCTCCTCACAGAATCATAAGTGAGCTAATTCGCTCCATCTGTGTATCTTTTAAAATGTGTCAATGATTTTACAGTGAGGTCGGTGGCAGGCTCGGGTATGGTCGGCGCGGCTCGGGGGGACTAGGGAGCGCTCAGGCACCCGAGTCCTCCCGAGCCACCGCGAACATCTCCCAGCCTGCCGCCGACGTCACTGCAGTGCTGAATGTGACAGGCGGCTTAGGCTGGGGAGAGAGTAGCAGCAGGGAAGCTCCGGCATACTAACGCTGGAGCAGAGGGGGGGGGGGGGCTTTCAGCTTTCTGTGGTGGGTTTTGCTGGGGCAGGACAAACCTGCCCTGGTAGGTTTGTCCTGCCCCAGCAAAACCCACCACTCAAGGGGTTAATGTCTACAGAATTTTCAGGTCAATTTGGCTACATAGACAAATGACCCGAATGTTCAGCGGGTCACGGTGACGTCACTGAACTATATTGTTTACTGATATCTTTTAGTGTGTATGCCCAATATCAGGATCCTCTATCGTTTAGTGTGTATGGGGACCTTAGGCCCAATAACTCATATGCAAATATTACTCACAAAAGAAACCATAGGAACAGGCAACATGTTCTCATCACATCCTACAATACATAAACATGCAGCCATCAATATAGGACACAGGTCACAGGAATGTTAATATGAACCTTTTGAGTGCCAAGTGCATTTGATAAAATATGTGAGAAAATTGCCAAGCAAGTATTTTTATTCATCATAATGACCTGTAATTACATAGACAAAAGCGGTATACACTCATCCAGCGCTTGCGTGATGCTTGCCTTGTATTTCAATGTGCAGGTGAATACGTCACTTATTCTACAGATGTACCCCAAAAATAAAATTGAGGGTTTGAAAACCGTGAAGCAGGTTTTAATACGTTAAAATCACACAATATAAAATCACACAATGAAATGGCACGGTAAATATATAGTAAAAATTAAAGAAAGAAATAAAATTGGGAGGATTGAAAAACAATAGGGTGACTGTTACCAGCAGCAGCGGAACTTCCAAAATTGATCAGAGTGAGCGTAATCAGGGGAGTATCCCGGGCTGGCTCCTCAATACAGGCTTCTCTATATCACGGGATTGAAAAATGCTGAATCCCGGGATTCCCAGGATCCCGAGCTTGGCCTTTCCCTCCGGGGAGTCACATTAGTTTATAGGCACCTTAAGGATATAGCATTTATTTGTTTTTGTTGTTTTGCAAACTTTGTTGCTATCAGGACTCCAGATGATAATTTATACGTTTTAAGGTGCCCATACACGGTGCAAGGGTGCTATGTGATGCTCGCACCCGTGGGCATCCCATCGCACAGCACATAAAGTCTGTTCAGCCCGTGCTTTTTTAACTATGTCCCGATCGCATCGCATTGCACGCAAATCACATGCGATGCAATGCGATCTACTTCAAAACGCACGGGAATATTGTACCATGTATGGGCTCCTTAATATATAAATAAATATTTTCAGTGTAGCAACCTAGCCATCTCTTTGTTGATGTGATAAATATGGATGCCTCATGTGGAACTAATATCCCAGCATGCCCCTTATAGCAAAACTATGGCAAGGCACGCTGAGATGTGCAGTTCCACAGCAGCTTGAGGGCCACATGTTGAATACCCGGGGCAGCACGGATGGTGTAATGGTTAGCATTACTGCCTCATAGCGCTGAGGTCATGGGTTCGATCCCCACCATGGCTCTAACTGTGCGGAGTTTGTATATTCTCCCAGTGCTTGCGTGGGTTTACTCCGGGTACTCCGGTTTCCTCCCACAATCCAAAAATATACAAATAGGTTAATTGGTTTCCAACAACATTAACCCTAGAATGTTCTTTGTGTGCATGTACATGTGGTTGGGAAATATAGATTGTAAGCTCCACTGGGGCAGGGACTGATGTGAATGTTCAAATATTCTCTGTAAAGCGCTGCGTAATATGTATGCGCTATATAAGAAACTGTTAATAATAACTGTTAATAATAATACCCCCTGAACTAAGTAATAGGTTTGAACAAACAATTTATCAGAACACCACAAAATGACTTTCATTTTAGTAAGGTTGCAGTATAGTATATACTAAGTTCCACTTAAGTGACATACATACCTAGGACTTATACATGTTTCCTGTGTTTATTAATTTACAGATTGTTCTATGGTACTGCAGCCAATCTCGATCCATTTGATGAGGAAGAGGATGAGGAAGAGGAGTTCTTGGCTCTGTGACTGGAGTTGCTACAGCGGCTCAGAACCAGTGTTGATCCTGTTGATTTCTGTCACACCATAGTGAACGTCACTACAGTTATCACAATAATGTCACCTGTTCCTTTAATACTCTAAGATTTACTGACAGAAACACATATTAGAAAGTTACTTATAAACACCTGCCCTTCATTTTACTTTCCAAATTCCATGATTTTGCTTCAGTTCCATACATTAAGTATGGCTTACACTTCATAAACATTTTGTCCCCTAATAAGAAGTTAATTTATTCTGTTACTAATCTGTAAAACATTGTTATAAGGGCAAAAAAAAAATAAAGACACTTATTGCCCAAGTGTGGGCAAAGATGTGTGAATACAAGAGTCAGCGTTCGGTTCACTTTACGTGTGCCTTGTTTAAGTGAAATTTACACACTCATTCAAGTAAAGCTAATTATTGTCTCCCCTCACGTCAGAGGGGTCCTCCTATAGCACAGTGTAACTGCCATAAGAGGCAATTCAGTCCTACACCATGCCATGTGAAAATGCTGATCGCAGCATGACATTGCTTAAACATCACATAATTTACCTTGCCTTCCCATAGGGCTTTGCAGGAAAATGCGTGATGTTGGGCTACCACGTGCGTCACATGATTTGACACCAATTGGCCCCATAGAGTTTTGCAAATGTAAACTGCACAGGAGTTTCTGACTACACAGGATGGAGAACTTCATGTGTCTGAGGTACAGATATAGAGGTTGGGGGAGGAAGAAAAGCACAACATTGAAGAATGCAGATCGAAGCCTAAAGATATTTTTTTTTCAAAGGCCTGAATTATGTTGCCTATTTTATGGCTCTGCCTATTATTACCTTATGTATAAGCCATATAAGAGTCTCTGACATCTGCATGTCACTTTTTGTATGGTATACATTGCAATGGGATGGTATTGGTATCCGTCATTAGGATGCCAGTGGTCAGAAGACCGGCAGTGGTATCACAATGTGCAGAAGCGCAACACAGGGTGGTAGATATTCTAAAAATCCCCCCAACCCTTCCTTTCTGCAGCCTGACTCTAAACATATCCTCTTAGTGCCTAACCCTAAACATACTCCTCCCTTAGTGCCTTATTCTAGTTCTTATTCTAGTTATTCTTATTTCTGACAAAATCCTTCATAGATGGACAAAACCATGTGCACTACAGGGGGGCAGATGTAAAATGTGCAGAGAGAATTAGATTTGGGTGAGTTATTTAGTTTCTATGCAGTGTAAATACTGGCTGCTTTATATTTACACTGCCATATAGATCTCACTTTGAAGTAAAACCCCACCCAAATCTAATTCTCTCTGCACAAGTTACATCTGCCCCACCTGCAGTGCACATGGTTTTGTCCATCTAAGAAGGATTTTGTCAGAAAGAGTGAACTAGAATAACACCCATAGTGCCTTAGGACCTGATTTTAACCTGACCGCTTATGTGAAAATGTCAGTATGTCTGAGGATTCCACTAACCTGTGACAGAGACAGGCCGGAAGTGTTCACTGCTGACGGCACAGACCTTCCTCAAAAACCTGTCTCTTCTGTGCTGCGCGCCTCTGGAGTCACCGGCACTGCAGCCCTTCCACGTACCACTGCTCTCTTCACTTTGCTCCAGCTTCTATACAGCACGCACACCTCCATTGCTCCTCCAGTCTCTTCTCCCGGCTGGGTTTCTCAGTCACCGCGCCTCACTCTAGTGGCCACTACTCCTGCCTCAGGGTCTCACTGCCCGGCAGTACATGCGGCTCGTCCGTCAGGTGTGCTGTGTCTTCCTCCTGGCTCTCCCGGCACTCTTCTCCTGCGCCGTGGTCAGTTACTCCATTTCTTTCGGCTATGGGGGTGCCAATCACTGAGGGATCCTATCTTACCACTTTTCCAGGAACTGCAGGTAATTCTGGGTCCTAGGGCTACGCAGGTCTCAGTCATTTAGTATCATGGCTGCATAGCAACCTGTTCAGGACACTATCTCCTGCAGTGTCCAATTTTAACAGTATAATAGGCACATCAGCTGTTTGTTCCAGGCACAAAAAGGGGTACCCCACACACATGCAGTCAAGTTCTAGTCAGGCGATAGTGGGGTGGGTGCCGTGCATGTTGATATGGCGTGTACACACATGGGGGCGATGTGTGCTTAGTTTCTAAGTGATCTAGTCAGATCGCTTAGAAATAGATGTAAAATTGCACCGTGTGTATAGGGCTTTACTTGGGAGCTGCAAGAAAAGGTACTTGTGTAGTTTCACGGGGGCAGTTACGTAGTCAGCGTAGTGTTCCCGCGGCCAGTGCATTCAGCTTGTGTCTGCAACTGTGTGTACGTTCGCGCCTAACCGAAGCTCACGCCGTTAGTGTAGTCAGTCAGCATTACGCAGTTAGCGTAGTCAGTGCTTATTACATTGTGTGGGAACCATTGACCATTTTTAACCTGCCTGACATGACAGGTGTTCATTAGCCCGAAGCGTGGCGAGCGGACGCGGTATGCGTCCTCCCGACCTGTTCATACCCCCACTATCCACGTCAGCGTGGAGTTGGTTTTATAAAGTGTGGCGAGTCACCAAGCCTGAAGCGTGAACGTGGATTACTTGATTTGTATTCAATGTCCCCTCGCGGGGCTCACTGTGCTCACCACATTTCGGCTCATTTTACGCGTTCCCTTGCAAGGCTCGCTGCGCTCGCCATGCTTCGGGCTCAATGGCTCGCTGCGTTCAGCTCACTTTATAAAATCAACTCCACTCCAACATGGATAGTGGGGGTATGAACAGGACGTGTACCCTCGTGGGGCTCGCTGTGTGAGAGGTGCTCACTAGGCTTGCCAGAGCTAGGCTGGTGACAGAGCTGCAGCTCGCTGGGACACTATGTTGGGCTGCGCTGACAGTGTAGCGTGCTGCCGTGAAACTACACAAGTACCCAAGAAAATATATTTTCAGCTTCATTTTCAGTCCAGCAATAGAATACCAAAACCCTTTGCCTGTAGGAAAAACCTTGTGCGTTTTTTTTTATTATTATTCCCGCCTGCGGTTGAATCTGCCCCTTAATCTACATCTGCATATGAGATCTATAGTACCCCTGACCAGCAACTTGGCCTCGTCTCTAGTAATCACATCTCACTCCTGCCTGGAAGACTTCTCCCGTCACTATCCACATAATGAAATTCCCTAAAAGCCTTTAAATCTTTAAATGCTCTGTAAAAATAAAAAAAAGTTATTAGTTTTTCCTCCTACTTATTTTATTTATTAACAGTTTCTTATATAGCGCAGCATATTCCATTGCGCTTTACAATAGGAGACAGTGATAAAACACTGTATGTATTTACAGACAGTCAAAGGAATGAGGGTCCTGCTCGCAAGCTTACAATCTATAGGGAAATAGGCATTAGTTCCACCTGAATGCAAAGGTGTGCTGTGTGATACGGTGACCCAGCAGTTTGGTCAGGAGGATGGAAAATGTGAAAAAGAAAGAGTTGATATATGTGGACTGTACAGTGGGGATGTGATTAGATAGGAACGGTATATAGGTTAAGTGACTGGTTCTGGAATTTGAGAAGCTTGCCTAAAGAGGTGATTTTTCAGGGAACGCTTGTAGGTTTGGAGACTGGAGGAGAGTCTTCTTGCGCGTGGGAGAGCATTCCACAGAGTGAGTGCAACCCAAAGAAAGTCCTGCAATCTGGAATGGGAGCAAGTAATGAGTGTGGATGAGAGACGCAGATCTTGTGAGGAGCGTAGAGGTCAGGTTGGAAGAAATTTTGAGTTAAGAGAAGAGATGTATGTTGGTGTAATTTGGTTTATGGCTTTGTGTGTGAGTAAAATAATTTTGTATTGAATACGGTAGAATACAGGTAACCAATGAAGTGACTGACAGAGTAGCTTTGCAGAAGGTGAACGTCTGGCTAGGAAGATTAGCCTCGCAGCTGCATTCATGATGGACTGTAGTGGTGAGAGTCTGTATTGGGGAAGGCCAATAAGGAGACTATTGCAATAATTAATGCATGAGATGGTGAGAGCATGGATTTGAGATTTTGCAGTGTCTTGTGTTCAGTAAGGGTGAATTTTGAATATTTTTTTAGATGCATGTGGCATGATTTCGAGACAGATTGAATGTGGGGAACAAAGGAAGGGTCAGAGTCAAGGATGACACCGAGGCAGCGAGTTTGAGTAGTAGGAGTGATTGTGAGATTGACCCTTATTCAGATCTGATTGCAGTACAAATTTGTTCTTGAAATGGGCAAAACCATGTGCACTGCAGGTGGGGCAGATGTAACATGTATAGAGAGAGTTAGATTTGTGTGAGTTATTTTGTTTCTGTGCGGGGTAAATACTGGCTGCATTATTTTTACACTGCAATTTAGATTTCAGTTTCAACACACCCACCCAAATTTATCTATCTCTGCACATATTACATCTGCCCCACCTGCAGTGCACATGGTTTTGCCCATTTTGAGAACAAATTTGTACTGCGATCAGATCTGAATAAGGGCCATTATCAACAGCTATAGTGATATCTGGTTGGTAACTACTATTTATTATTTACCCCAACTCCATACTGAACCACATTTGCTCTTTTTCCAACTATGTTCTTGTCCAATCAGAATGTGAGCTCTCTCATAAGCAGGACTTTTCCCACCCTTTGTTGTAATATCTGCATTTATTTTGTCTACCTTATACAGTATGTGCCTATTATTTTTGTGTCCTGTCTGCCCTACTGTTCGGTGCTGGGGAGCTGTAAAAAATCTACAATAATAATAACAGAAACAGCTGATAGAAACCATTCAGCAGGCACAAAATGTACTGTAAGTAACAACGTAAAATGAAAATATTTAAATTCTGATATTGAGAGAAAAAACTCACTAGAAAATTCTGACCCCTAAATCCACCCCTGCACTGCAGATGACTATTCAAATCTCAGTCAGTGATTCAAGGAGTCTGAAAAAACTATTGAATTGTCTGTTATTTTAGACTCCTCCCATCATTGTGTGCCTCCACAAAGCTGCCATGTATGTGCTGTCTGCTGACTACACACGTGATGTGATGACCTCCTGCAGTAACTTACTGGGGTCCTGTAATTGTTTTTATTGTCTGATGGGGTCCCAGAGCAAAATAGTTTGAGGACCTCTGCTCTAGTGCATTACACCTGCATATACCTGCTACCATAAATTACATGACAGCATCCAAGCTAGTTCTGGGATTTTATATGTCACTCATTACTCTGTGCTGCTAATATATGCACCTGTCACCCTTACTTATTACTTGTTCCCATTTCCAGTTACATGGGACTCGCTCATTAGTACTCATTCACTCCCTCGCACAACAAAACTTTACCCTAGCAGACCATTATAGAAGCATCTGGTTGCCGTGAGGAAGACAGAGGAGCTTACATGGCTGTTTTGATTGTGTATTAAACAAATTGGAGTGTTGAAGAAACATCCCCTGCCTGCTTCTCCGATCCAGTCATACAGTGACCACCGCAGTACACTGATTTGTGTATCACTGGAGGGGGGTACTGTTATGCTAAATCACACTGCATCTCCATACTTCCCAACCAGCTTAAATTTGGTGGGAAAGTTCCATTTATTGGCATATCCCCAGCCTGATGTGTATAGGGGTATGACATGGACCCCCCCCCCCCTTCTTTAAGGTGATGCAATTCAGAGTAATGGATTTAGCCACTCCTCCAATCTGTGTGGCATATGCACAGACTCTTAAATCTTGTCCTCTGAAGTTTAGGAGGTATGCGCTTTGGATCCTCCACTTAACCCCAAATCAATATTGCTACATGACGGGATCATATAGTCCCATAGTCTCATTACAGCATGCAATCTGCAATCTGTGGCGCTGTAACAGGATTATTTTCATATAGATTATAAACTTGTGAGGACTTTTCCATCCTACCCCTTTCACAGCTACAGTAAATCCCAGGTCCGAGCAGGTGTAATGAACACAGTTTCATCCTCTTTCACACAGAGGATGACACCCAGAAGTAAATGATTGGGTAAACCCCTGGGGAATGTGTTCCTGGTCTAGAACCCAAGTCTCCTCCAGGGTTTTTCTTCAGTCCATGCCTCAATGTGAAAGCGGTATTAAAAGGGACCTCATAAAGACCTGGGTCACAGACTTGGCCAAGATAACCAGGGTAGACACAGGACCCAGTTGTTGTATCTTGACATACCTTTGTTGCTTTCAATTAATCTTGCACACTGAAGATTAGATGTTTTATTTCTTGTGTATAAATCATACTTGCAGGAGTACAGTTAGACATCCCCACATGCTTGCTATCCTTCTCCTTCTTCCATATCCCCTTACTTCCTGGTCACATGTTCTATCCCACTGCAAGATTCTTAAAGAGATACTAACTTATCTAGCTAATGCACATAAACTATCTTTATATATACTACATCTCCCCCTTCCTTTCATATGTAAATGACTACTTTTAACATAACAATGTGCTGACTGCATTTGAGCATAAACATTGACCCACAATATGCAATACACATTAAACTTGAAAAACATTTTAGAACAACAAATTATGAACCATAAATTGAAAGTCATATCTGCTCAATAAGCCTTGTGGGAGGTTTAATGGCTCTACCTCTTCTCGTCTGAATGTATGATCCTTCACTCAAAGGAACAGACACAATAGAATCACTTGGTGTTGAGGATGTCATAGGTGGTGTGTTGACATCAGCTTGACTTGGTGCATCAGAAGAAAAGGATGGGAATATCTTCTTGAAATGGGACACATTTCTTGTCACAGTGTGATGGTCATTTTCTGCAACAACCATTGTTCCTTTCCTTTTCACTACAGTCAGTGGACTTGGATGAAAAGTCGTCATGTCCTTGCGTACTACTTTTTGTTTCACCAGAACACGATCTCCTTCTTGTAAGTCTGAAACAATAGCTCTTCTTTTCCGGTCTGCATATTGTTTAGCCTTTTGTTTATTGTCAGAGTCCTTCTTTCTTACCTGAAGATCTCTAGATGAAGGAGTCAAATTGATTTCTGGAAGAGTGGATCTGATTACTTTTCTTTGAAACATTAATGTCTGAGGAGGGACATTTGTTGTAGAATGAGGCACAGAGCGATATTGTCTAAGAAATTGATTTATAGATTGTTGAATTGGAATTCTGGATACCTTACAAATTCTTATTTGCTTTCCCAGATTACGCATGAAACGTTCAACAAGACCATTAGCCTGTGGCCACAGGGGTGTAATCTTTTGATGTCGAATTCCAAAATGTTTCATGAATTTGCTGAAATCATCACCTTGAAATGGCGGACCATTATCAGTCTTTATTGTTCCTGGAATTCCATAAGTAGTAAATATTTTGTCCAACGCTGGTAAGACAGATGTGGCAGACGTTGAAGATATTATTTCAAGAACAGGATACCTTGAATATTCATCCACAGCGACTAGTATGTATTTTCCATTGTACATTGGCCCATAGAAATCAACATCAACATTTTCCCAGACATTGTCAGGTAGATCAGTCATCCGCAATGGTTCACTATTAGTTTGTGTAGAAAGAAGGTTACATGTCATACAGTTACGAATTTCCAATTCAACTTGTTGCTCCATGGAGGGAAACCATACCTTTTCACGTAGAAGTTGTTTGGTCTTTACAAGTCCTAAATGACTGGCATGAGCAATACCAATTACCCTCTTTCTCAAAGCAGCTGGAATGATTATTTTGTCACCTTTGAGAATGATTGAATTATCATGTACAGTAAGTTCTTGACAATGTTTATGAAGTGTTCGGAAGTCTTGTTCCTCATTAGTTGAAAATAAAAACTGTCCCAGTCGCCAATCATTGCACGTCATGCAATGTTTTACTGCTGACAAAACATTATCTGAAGAAGAAGCCTCTTTGATGTCGGCACTAGTTAGTGAATCAGGAATTGAATTGTTAATAATAAAGTTCACATATTCCTCCACTGGAGTAGATTGCAATGTGTCAAAAGGCAAGGGATGCCTGGACATGTAGTCTGAGGGATTGTCAGCACCAGCTCTATGAATGATGGAGAAATTATATGCCTGCAAACGTAAGCCCCATCGCTGTATCCTAGCTGGTTGTTTGGCATTTGGATTTCCAAAAAGTGTCACTAGAGCTTGATGATCAGTCTGGATGGTAAACTCAATGCCGTATAAATAGAGATGAAAACGTTCACAACCCCAGACTACTGCAAGAGCTTCCCTTTCTGGCTGAGAGTAACGCTTTTCCACCTCTGTTAAACTGCGACTTGCATATGCCACAATATGATGATCCCCATGTGTATTTACTTGAGTCAAGATAGCTCCAAGCCCAACAGGACTGGCATCCACAATAAGTTCTGTTTTCCAGTCAGTGTTGTAATATGACATTGTGACACTATCCTGCAGACATCGTTTTATGTCATCAAATGCTTGTGATTGAGAAGAAGTCCATAGGAACTTAGCATTTTTCTTTGTGAGTTCCCTAAGTGGGGCAGTCAGAGTAGCGTAATTTGGAATGAATTGGGAGCAATAATTAGTCATCCCAAGAAATGACTTGACTTCACCAGCATTGACAGGTTTGGACATGTTTGTGATAGCCTGGACTTTTTGTGGATCAGGACTCACTCCATCTTGAGAAAAGATGTGACCAAAAAACTTGAGTTTCTGTTGAAGAAAAACGCATTTATCTCTGTTCAGCGTTAAATTTTTAGCTTGAAGACACTGCAACACTTGACGCAGAGCTTCATCATGTTCCTGGCGTGTTGTTCCAAAAACCAGGATATCATCACTGTAATTTATGGCATTTGGAACCGTCTGTATGACCTGACGGATAGCGTTTTGAAACAGCTCAGCTGCGGATATGATTCCAAATGACAGTCGTTTGTATCGTCGTAACCCAACATGAGTTGAGAATGTTGTTATTTGACGTGATTCTTCATCAAGTTCTAGTTGATGATAACCTTTATTTAAGTCCAATTTAGAAAAGAAACTTGCACCTGTGAGTCGATGTATGATATCATTCATAGTAGGAGTAATATGACGCTCTCTTTTGATGGCAACATTAGGACGACGCATATCAACACATATTCTCACTGCGTTTGGTTGACCTGGTTTGGGCACTACCACAATAGGGGATACCCATGGTGTTGGGCCAGATACCTTTTCAATTATATCTAAGTCTTCAAGAGTCTGTATTTCTTCTTCCACTTGTTTCCTTATATTTATAGGAATGCGCCGATGTTCTTGTGCAATTGGGATGACTGAGTGGTCAATGTGAAGATGAACTTGATAATCTTTAAGTTTTCCAATGCCATGAAAAAGATGATCATACTCCTGTAGTAAAGCATCCACATCACTCTGTAGTGGTTTTGGGTCATGTATGACAGGAGTGATATTGGGAGTGTCATTTAAGATAGAAGGAGAATCATGAGTATGTGCCACAATTTGTATAAGACCCAACTCTGAAGCAGTATCCAATCCCAAAAGATTACCTCTTGCATACTTGGTGACATAAAATACAGCTTTTGTCTTTTTGTCATTTTTGCGTGCAATGATGTCAAAAGAACCCTTTAGTGGAAGAGGTCGTTTATTACCATACGTGAATATTTTCACAGATGTTGGATTCAAAATTATATTGCCATGCAGCTTCTTGAAACTGGTAGCATCCATTATATTTACAGAAGCACCGGAATCTATTAGAAAGTCAACAGAAGTGTGTTCCAAAGTGATTGTAGTTTTTGGACTGACCTTGTTGTTTCCAACCTGATGAATCATGTAGATAAATCCTTCTGACTTGTCATCACTGTCAGATGATTCTGCAGCGAGATCCATTGTAGAATGCTGATCCACACAACGCACTGTTTTTCGCTTGGCTTTAAATTGCTGTGAAGATTGTCTGTGTGTAGACTTGATTTCTTTAGATTTGCAGACTGAGGAAAAGTGATTCATTTTTCCACATGCAGTGCAAGTTTTTCCAGTTGCAGGACAGTCTCCTGAATGTGGATAGGGGCGCCCACACCTGTAACATGCTTTAGCTTTCCCTGTCTCTAGAATGGAGCTTGTGTCAGTATGTAATTTATTGCACTCTTGCAGCTGGTTCATACCCCTCTCCATGTCTTTAGCATGTGTCTCTGAAAGTTCTAGACTTCTAGCATATTGCTGCAGTTCAGTCAGCGTCATTTCAGATTTAAGAGCACGTCTGCGTAACTTTCCACATTTACCAAATGCAATTAACTGCTGCTTAATTTCATCTTCTACATCATGGAACTGACAAGGTTTGGCAAGAATCCTTAACCTAGTAATATATGCATCAACAGATTCAGTTTGTAGTTGCATAGCTGTCCTGAACAAGTATTTTGAATGTGACAGGCTGCATTTTGGAGCAAAGTAGGCATTCAGAGAGCCCCTGCATTTGTTATAATCCCTGGTGTCTTCCTCTGGCAAAGTATCATACAGTTCATATATCTTGGGGCCAGCACTGATAAGAAGCATGCTTTTCTTTTTGCTGTCAGAAGTTATCCCCATGGCTTCAATAAAGTGTTCAAACTGGGCAAGCCATTTTCTCCATAGTTCTGCTGCATTAGGGGCATCAGTATGCAGAAACTGAGGAATTAATGCTAGCATGTCAGCCATGATTACTAAGAGGAATATATACTGTAGTTGCTGAATGTAAGTAATCAAAAGTTTATCCTCGTCGCCAGTTGTTGTATCTTGACATACCTTTGTTGCTTTCAATTAATCTTGCACACTGAAGATTAGATGTTTTATTTCTTGTGTATAAATCATACTTGCAGGAGTACAGTTAGACATCCCCACATGCTTGCTATCCTTCTCCTTCTTCCATATCCCCTTACTTCCTGGTCACATGTTCTATCCCACTGCAAGATTCTTAAAGAGATACTAACTTATCTAGCTAATGCACATAAACTATCTTTATATATACTACACCAGTTTCACCTGCCAATTTCCTCGGTCAAAGACTTATTGTGCACTGGTAATTAATTTGTTAATATATAGGTTTACTTTATTACTCTGTCTTGGAAATGGAAAGCGATGAATTGACATTATGTGGTACTGTGTTCCAGGCCTTATAAGCATAACCATGGCTCACAAGTATTGGGAAAGAGATGCAGCCTGACATGACAAACCATAATAATAGCCATACTTATTAGCATAAAGCTATATGGTCATTGGGTCACCAGCAAGTTGTTAGACAGTCATTAGGTCGACATGCAAGAAGGTCAACATGGGTTAGGTCGACAGGGTCATTAGGTCGACATGGGGTTATCACTGTTTTTTGAGCCGTCGGGTGGTATTTCCTGCCTTACCATCCACTAGGGTGCAGTGGGAGAATAATATACTGTGCCGAGCATATCAAGGCACCAAGCCTGAAGCATGGCGAGAGCAGCGGTTCACTTTAACCTGTGTCCATGTGGACTGCATCGACATTCTGGTAAAAAAACTGTGAAAAACCCCACGTTGACCTTTTGACTGTCATCCTAACCCATGAAGACCTAATAACCCTGTCGACCTTATGACCCTGTTAACCTAAATGCATGTCAACCTAATGACTATCTAGCAACTTGCTGGTGACCAACTGATCCACACTCCCTGGGCTTTTGGAGAGGAGAATTGAAAAGTAAGTATGTAAAACCAACTCTTTTAAATGATTTGACTACCAATAGAGATTTATTGAAATGTATATTCACCTAATTTTACAGATTGAATAGGTTTTGTAGTTCTATACCATTAGTACCTATGGATTAATGTAATCAAGTTCTTAAGTGTTTATTTTCTAAGCAGATATTACTTTACTACCTCATTGAGGTTTTGCTAAATCATGAGCAGCCTGTTCTAGACTCATCCTCATCACCCTGACTGCCCCAAAGAGGAATGACAAATATTTTTACTGGAGTGCAATTTCCTGCATATGGTGGAAGTGCTGAATTGCAAACTTCACATTTTGTCTTGGGAAGCTGTGCTGTTGACTTCCTGTTCACTGCACATATGTGTATAATGGCTTTATTCTTAATAAACTGTGGGCAATATTATTGTAGTCTGAATTACCTCTTCTATAAAATATAATATAGGGAACATACTTGCCACATATACCTGTAATATTACATTTGTTCCCTCTAAAACAATGAATAGTAAAAAGGTACACTAAAAAAATTGGTAGTCTCCATTATGGCTTTGTATAATTTGTCAGAAATATCTTATTTACTGATGCTTCCCACCATCGCCATAGATGACTATTGAGGATGGCAGAATCGGACGAATTATCAATCCTGAGACGACATATACCCAACAAAGTAGACCAGAGAATGTGGAAAGACGTAGTCATGTATGCGAATTTCACTTTAACCATAACAACAGCACGAGCCTGCTATGCAGGGAAATTCAGGGATACAGGTGGGATCTGAATGTGTGTGGCTTTTCTCACAATAATACATAAATGGTCCAAATCAGCTTCAGTTACTCTTTTGCAACTTCTTTAGTTCGCATGCCAGGGCAATGCCACCCAGCATGAAAAGGTCTGCCATGTACTGCAACTGCAATTAGATTGTGATCACATCTTAGAAATCACTGCAATCACAGCAATTATGGTAGACCCCCTGAGTTTGTTTAGAAGGCAGGCGCAGTGCTGCCATTTTTTCACATCTCAGAAATCAGAGGTGACATCACCCCTTCATTGTCTGGACCGTGGTACATAAACGCCAGTTCGTCACTTTCTCAAGTGAAATATGAATAAAGAAATGAAATGAAGAATGTGACAGCAATAAAGGAAATTATGTAAATAAAGTTTGATTAAAACCAAGTCTGTGTGTTGTCTTAAATGTTGTTTGTGTAAAGGTGGGCATATATCGAGCTGATTTGGACCGATTGCGATCAAACGGCCCGATAAATCGGAACAAATTGGTTCTTCATGACATGGCGTCGGGTCCCATGCGTGGTCCCATGCGTATCGGACCCGGCCCCAGGGGTCGGACCGGCGGGTAATCAGATCAGTGCGGGGGCGGGCGGCGGTGACCATCAGTCTCCACTGTCCAGCGCCGTAGCGGACGGGCACTGCAGCTGCGGCAATTAAAACTTTAAAATAACATGTCAAATGACTGCCCGGCTAATGATTGGCTGAGATAGAGCACTCTCAGCCAATCAGTGACCTCCCTCCTCAGCCGCTGATTGGCTGAGAGTGCTCTATCTCAGCTAATAAAAAGCCGGAGAGTCATTTGACACATTATTTTAAAGATGTAATAGCCGCCGCTGCCCGCCCGCTACGGCGCTGGACAGTGGAGACTGATGGTCACCGCCGCCCGCCCCAGCACTGATCTGATTACGGCTGCTGCCCCACTGCTTCCTCCCAAGCCGGCCACTGATTTGAGAGCCGCCGCCCGCCCCCACTGCTCCTCACCGCCCTGCAGCTCCCTGTTGTAATTTTTTTTACATGTGATAAATCGCATGCGATTTATCACATGTAAAAAATGGCACATCAAGTCCTAAATCGTATGTGAGCCTCCCGGGGAGCTGCCGGGCGGCTCGGAGGAGAATTGGGTCTGACTTGTCCTTGGGGGCCATAAGTCTTCAGCCTGCTAGATGCCATCTGTAGATGGGAGTTGCAGACTATATCATACCTCCCAACTGTCCCGCTTACTGCGGGAATGTCCTGGTGTTTGGGGACATTCCCGTGGCCCACCTATGACCAGCAGGGGGGAGGGGGAGAGTTGGGAGCTCCCCTGCCACCTGCTTGTCAGTGGGGAGAAGATGCTGCCTCCCCGCAGGCAGAAGGGCAGCAGCTGCAAAACATGGGTGTGGCCTCGCCCGAGTGACGCAATTTGAGGGCCATGCCCCCTCATTGCGAGGCCACACCCCCAAAATGTTAAACTTGCTCAAAATACAATCCATTATTTGTGAACAAATGCCTTTGGAGTGCCATTACTTGCTGGACATATATATATATATATATATATATATATATATATATATATATATATATATACAGTATATTGCAAAAGAGGGTGACCCTTAAATGCACTTCGTAGCAGAAGTTCTATAGGTTCCCCTGTTAGTGGAGGACAGTAAAGAGGTGTGGAAATAGAAGTAATAGAGCACGCTATACCAATTCCACCACCTTTAAAGATAATACCTCATATAAATAGAGGGAAAGGATTTTGCTAATTTATTGCACAAAAATAACAATATTTGTAAAAACAATCTTTTATAAAACAATGTAAAATATTATTTTCAATAAAGTTGATGCTTGAAATCCCCCTACACGTTTCGTCTTGATGACTTCATCAGGGAAAGTCTCTAGGTCCTTGATGGCTAACCTTGACACTCCAGCTGTTGTTGAACTACATATCCCAGCATGCTCTGCATCAGATTTAGCATGGGCAAATAGCAAAACTGAAGCAGAGAATGCAGTGTAGTTCAACAACAGCTGGAGTGTCAAGGTTAGCAATCAAGGCTCTAGGTGGTGAAAAATGCAATTTAGTACTGATTTAATCCCTATTATTTTGATATAACTCTAATGCTGTGTACACACGGTGGCGATTTTGTGTAATATCGTGGGAAATATGGTCGCTGAGTGACCATATTGCCCGCGAAGGGAGTATGCACCGGCGATATATTGCCGGGTGCGCTCTCCCGTTTTCTCCCCCGTAGTGATCGCTGGTCGCAGGAACATGCTCCTGCGACCAGCTGATTTCCACTGCCGGGTTCCCCCGGCAGTTTATTTTTCAACAGCGACCATCTCTGGTCGCTGATGCAAACGGGACACTGAGCGATATATCGCTCATCGCGAGCAACATATCGCTCAGCGACATATCCCCCCGTGTGTACGGGGCTTTAGGAATGTATACATACCAAAGCAAATAACTCATTTGGGTACTCTTTACTTAGAACGGCGCCCACGATTTTGATCGTGGGCATCGTTAGTAAAAAATCTCGGGCATTGAATGCACTAAAAAATCGGGTGCGATGCGACCGACGAGATGCCCGCGATTTCCCATAGGGAACAATGTTAAATGTCTCAATTGACCCAATTTTCCTGTTCAATGCCTCAATTGACCCGATTTTTCCATAGGAAACAATGTTAAATGGGCCACAGAGGCCAAATAGGCACCCTGAAGTGTATAATGGCCACCCGAATTGTTAACGCCACCCCACGATCAACGTCAACCCGAAGCGTGGCGAGCGGCGGCGGTACGCGTCCTACGACCTTTTCATACCCCCACTATCCACGTCGGCATGGAGTTGAGAATAGAAAGCGTGGCGAGCGCAGCGAGCCCGAAGCGTGTCGAGCGCAGCGGACAGCTGTGAAGCCCGCGAGGGGACGCGGATATCTGTGAATACCTGTGAATGGGATACCGGTGGCTCGCTGCGCTCGCCACACTTTCTATTCTCAACTCCACGCCGACGTGGATAGTGGGGGTATGAAAAGGTCGTAGGACGCGTACCGCTGCGCTCGCCACGCTTCAGGTTGACGTTGATCGTGGGGTGGCGTTAACAATTCGGGTGGCCATTATACACTTCAGGGTGCCTATTTGGCCTCTGTGGCCCATTTAACATTGTTTCCTATGGAAAAATTGGGTCAATTGAGGCATTGAACAGGAAAATCGGGTCAATTGAGACATTTAACATTGTTCCCTATGGGAAATCTCGGGCATCTCGTCGGTCGCATCGCACCCGATTTTTTAGTGCATTCAATGCCCGAGATGGCCATGATGGGCGCCCTTCTAAGTAAAGAGTACCCTCATTTGACTTAATGAGTCCATTCAAACGGGTTCCTCATTAATATAAAAATCTGTAAAACTCTGAAAATATAATTATATGTACAAAAATAAATGATGTGAAAAGCAACAAAAATGATGATGAGAAGCATTGTCCTTAGCTGGTATAGGTGGACAATAAAGAACAAATTATACATACCCAAAAAATAAGTGAAAAAACTACGAAAAACTCCAGACAGGTTTTTTGTACGCAGGAGATAGCAAGCAACCTTCAAACAGGATGGTACCTAAAAAGTGCATATCACATCAAGGTCAGTAAAAAAAAATGTAACTTCTACTACGAACTGGACAAATTTCTTAACAAGGTAACAAATATCCTATAGTGGAGGTGGGCCATCCATTACACTGTTATGGCCAACATTCCACGTTTTCTGAAGTTCCAGTTTAGTATAAAGTACTGGAGTAAAGTTTAGATGGCCTGAATTCATACAGTATATAATATATATATATATATATATATGTTGTTTTTCACCCTGGAAGGCTGCTGCTGCTGCGTCAGCTGCCTATCCCCGAGGATCACGTGAGCAGTAGTCATATGACTGAGCAGCAGCAGTAGAGGAAGAATAGCAGCAGCGCATATACAGAGGCACTTGTTCCTGCAGACAGAGAGACCGGGTGAGTGTTGCATGCAGACTGCTTTCACTCATGCACTATGTAAGAAGCGTTCTGTATGTAACCTTCCTTGAAAGGCATGCATGACCTATTACGCCATGGCATAATTGTAGAACGCTGTGTATGTACTTGTGCAGTTCATCCTACATGTGTACATGGCACGTTCAGCCCAAGGGGTCAGCTGGGGTTGCTTCGTTTTCATATAGCTCAAGACTTCCAAAACAACTTGTAATAGTGTGTTCCTGGAGACATTTTTAATATTAAGTAGCACATTATACACAGTGTGGGTGATCTGCTGGCAGCTAGTAACATGTCTATGGCTATATCATTAGATGGGGTGTGGGTTGTTAGGTCGACAGGCAGCAAGGTCGACAGGACATTAGGTCGACACAAGCATTAGGTCGACATGGTCAAGGTCAAAAGTCAAAAGGTCACCTGGGGGGTTTTCAATGTTATTTTGACCCGAATGTCGGCACAGTCGACACGGATACAGTTTGAAGTGCACCGCATACCTTCGCATCACTCGCTTCACTAGCAATGCTTCAGGCACGGACGGTGGCTCGCTACGCTCAGCACACTATTTTATTCTCCCACAACGCACTAGCGGATGGTAGGGCATGTAATACCTCCTGTCGGCTAAAAAAACAGTGAAAACCCCCATGTTGACCTAATGCTTGTATCGACCTAGACCCATGTCGACTTTGTGGTGTGTTGACCTAGTTGCTGTAGACCTAATGACCATATCCCCATTAGATGAGCTACTGTGCAGCAGAGTGTGTGCTAGACCGTGGGCAAATCACAAGTGCTCAGCCTCAGAAGTTATTTGAGGTCATATTTTTGTAGGATGCTAAAGCGGTCCTGCTGGTTTAGCCTCTTATGAAAGGTAGATGTAACTGTCCTCACTGTATTAAAATGTTCCTATGATTGGGCAACACAATGTTTGCATAGAGCAGCATATGAGGGGCACTTATTTCCTGTATCTCTGTGTTCTCCAATCACTCATACTCATTGGTCGACCAAATAAAAATGCCGACATGGTTTAAATGTTGAATTGAATGTCAAATGGTCAACATTTTTTCATGAATTCAACTTGTTCATAACTTCATAGACCGGTCTGAACTCCGCAGTAGCTCGCCATCTGATTTGGCACTTAGAGTAAAATATTTACATGCCATAAATCGCAATCGATTTATCGCATGTAATTTAACTCCGGGGGGGACTCAAGAGAAATTGGATGCAGTGCAGCACCTATGATGTGCCACTGATGATCCGATTCTGATAGATCATATGTGCTGCCCATATGATCTACAGCTGGGGTAGCCAACCCTAGTCCTCAAGAGCTACCAACAGTGCATGTTTTCCAGGTCTCCTCACAGAATCACAAGTGAGCTAATTAGCTCCATCTGTGTATCTTTTAAAATGTGTCAGTGATTAATGAGTGCAGCTGTGCAGCAGCTAGGTTGTCTGGAAAATGTGAACTGTTGGTAGCTCTCGAGGGATAGGGTTGGCTACCACTGATCTACAGGATCCGATGTGATGCGCACAAAAATGCGCCTCAGATTGGACATAGGGATGCCAATCCTGGGGCATTTTTTCAATTCTGGGATTTGCACCCCTAGTTAGCAGGCATGCCCCTGTACTCACCCCGGCCGACCCACACATTTACTTACATTGGTGGGCGGGAGTGGAGGAAATATCAGTGAGTTCGGAGGTGCACGGTGCCCGTGGGTGCAAGCACCTCCTCAGCAGCAGGAGAAGAGGTGGGCGGTTGCAGGAGAAGGGGCGGGTGGTGGGCTAAGGGAGAAGTGGTGGGTGAAAGAGCGGGGGGCGGGGGCGAAGGAGAAGGTGTGGGGGGGGGGGGCTGAGACGCTGCCCGGCATGCGCAGTCTAATCTATTGTCTCCATCCATCGCAATCGGATTAAATCGGACCTGTGTATGGGGCCTTTACTTCATGATCCACATGGGCATAGAGTAATAGTCTTCTGAGTGCAGCAAGCCATGCGAGAGGACTCGGTACACTTATACGGTGTCCATGTGAACCTATCGTATATTGACATAGACGCACAAAAAAGTCATGGTGACTTGTTGACATTTTGATTGGGTTTGTATCTCAATATAATGCATGTCGCCATTTTGATGTCGGCCAGCAGTGGTTGGTATTTTGACTGTCGGGAAATCATACTGAACCCCCTCACAGTCACTACTCACTTTCAGGAGGAATTTAATAGTGTGACTTACAGTATGTTTATTTTTGTTTTTATGGAAAATAGAAGCACATGTTGGCTTTCCAGTGGGTTTTTATGTATGCGTGTCATATGGCAAATATACAAACAATAAAAAAACATAAATCTGAGCAGTCTCTTCCACTTGCAGTGTGTGTCTGTCACTGACTGTGCTAGTAGTAGCTTACTGTGAGAGTGCCACTTTTGTAACTGGAAAATCGTAGCACTCAAAGCACCCGTCTAATGGCATCCTAAGGCTGGTTACATACTGATTTTCGGAAAATGCAAGGGATGTCCAGTAAGATGGTTTGTTACTTTGGTTTGCTAAACCGAGGGTTTTTTTTTTATTTATTGTTTTGTAGCATGTGCTTAAAAAAGTATATTACTACCTGTTATACCTTTCTGGATTCAAGACCTTCTGTAATATAATCTAATAAAAGGACAGCTGACTCCTGATTGGAAACTGCTGAGGCTGCCCTATAAGAGTACAGCTTTTAATGAGAGAAAAGGGCACCTAGATGCTCTCCTCTCGCCTAGCCATTTCAGTTCCATTCATGATGGGTAATATAATGATAATAATTTTATTTACATAGCACTCTTTCTCCAATAGGACTCAAGGTGCTTAACAACAGAATATGAATGTAATACAGTACAGGAACACTGAAGTACAGAAAAAGCTTTTCATAAACAATGCTTAAGGGAATTAAGCAGATGCTTGAGTAAACCGGAAAGTCTTGAGTCTGTTTTTGAAGGATTCTCGAGTGGGGGTCTCTCGAACTGTGCGGGGAAGTGAGTTCAATAGAGTCGGAGCCGCATGGCTAAAAACTCGACCACCCCCCCCCCCCCCCCCCCCCAAATGAATTACGGGAGATCTTAGGTGCTGCTAAAAGTCTTTCATCTATAGATTGCAGTAATCGTATGGAAGAGTATGGAATCAGAAGCTGCTTCAGGTACCTTGGGCCTTGGTCATGTAGGGTTTTGAAACTCTGGCAGCTGTGTTTTGTACCAGCTGTAATCAGGGCAGTTCTTTTGTGGGGAGACCAAGGTAGAGGGCATTAGTGTTCATTCTAGCACCCCCTATCTTTGAAAACCCCTGCAGTTCCTGTTCCCTGTCTGGGGTGTCGCTGTCTGCTGTGGTGCTTGTAGCGCAGGTCTGGTTTGCATATCAATGCTGATATACAGACCACACTGTGCTACAAGCACTTCAGCAGACAGCGACACCCCAGGCAGGGAAGGGGAACTGCATGGGTTTTCAAAGATAGGGGGTGCTAGAATGAACACTAGGGCATTGCAGTAATCCAATCGAGATGATCTTCTTAGGGAATTAAGTGTTTGATTCTGGGTATGTTCCTCAAATGAAAAAAATGAGGATTTGATTGTGGCTGATATCTGATGTTTAAGTGTCAAGCCACTATCCAGTACTTGTATATTACAGCTGGCAACATTTAAATAGTAAAATTATGGATTTGTGATCTTCAAGAATGTCCAACTTTTATTTTTTTTCCTGAGTATGTGTGATTTTTTTTTTTTTTTAATTGACTCCAAAATCGCTCCCTGTAATAACAACAAATACAGCCGCTAATCAGACTTACTTCCAGACAGTTTTGACACCCAAATGCAATCACTCCCTAAGGGGTAAATTTACTAAGATGGAAGTTCTATTGAAGATGGAATGTTGCCCGTAGCAACCAGTCAGATTCAACTTTTTTATTTATTATTTAGCACCTTTTAGAAGATAATATAACTTAATTGGTTGTGATGGGCAACATCCCATCTTCAATATAACTCCCATCTTAAGGTACACTACTCCAATTTGGGACAATTTCACCCGATCTCAACAGATTGGGCTGAGAAATCGGCCCAAATTGTAGGTGTTTGATGGCCCCCCTTGGTTCCGATGCATGGTCCCGTGCACATCAGACCTAAGCTGGAGGTTGGACCTCCTGCTCGGCTCCTCTCCCAGTGGTGGGGAGCAGGGTCACATGCAATACATCCCATGTGAATGTAACGCATGCTCAGGGGGCGTTGGATTGGCCATACACCGCTGCAATACATTGCAGTAGTGTATGGCCACCTTAAGACTGTAACACTTAGGGGTAAAATTACGACAGGTTGAGTATCTCTTATCCAAAATGCTCGGGACCACGAGCATTCCAGATAAGGAATTTTTGTCCGGGTTTTGGAGTACATTTTTTTTAAACATACTTACCTGTTCCCTGGTGGTGCCCCGATGGTCCCTCGGCGTCCAAGGTGTCCCCCTGCATCCACGGCATGCCTTCAGCATCGTCTACGGCGTCTATAGCTGTCCCAGGAGTGCATTGCGCAAGTTCCCAGGAGTGCCGGTGACGCCACCACGTAATGCACTCCTGGGACCGCTGGGGATGCCGGAGAGGATGCTGAAATCCTGTTGTGGATGCCAGGGGGACTTGGTAAGTATAAAAAAAAAAAGGGTCGGGCGGACAAATTCAATAAAAAAAAAAATGTAATTATTCAAAAAAAAAAACACGTTTTTTGGAATAATTTGTTATGTTTGTTTTGGAATAATAGTGTATTTGTTCTAGAGCAATTCAAATGCAACTTCGAGCTACGCAGTGTTGTATGCATGATGCATCCTCACTGGCAACTGAATAGACAGACGTAACTTGGCTGTAGTGATACATTATGATGTATGTGGTGCTCAGGGAAGATGTGTCGCGAAAATTGTGGGTAATGCAGAGCTGTGCATAAGCAGAAACGCCAGTTTCCCAACAGCTTTTGCACCACGGATCTGGCTGGTACAGTCACCTGCTGATAATGATCCCCAAACCTGCGGATAGCAGATGCCAGCATTTGATGCATGCACTTATACATATTGGTGGATAAAACAGTTTAGATTTTTCTGATGCTATGTCCAATATATTCATGAAAATTCTTGTTATTGTAGTTAAAAATGAAACTTATCATACTGGATGATTATGACCAGGCTAGTGAGTGGGCTGCAAAATACATCCGAAATCGCATCATCCATTTCAAACCATGTGCTGAAAAATACTTTACCCTGGGACTTCCCACAGGTAAGCTCTATGCAGCCCTTTTGCTATTGTTTTGTTAATAATTGTGGTCTCCTGTACCGTAACAGTGGAAGCATGTCATCAGCAGAGATCCCCATCTGTTACTCACTGTCATTGTGTAGGAGAGAAGCTAAAGGTGGCCCACGCAGAGGGGAGGGAGATGACACGAGGCATGGGACAGGCTGATAAAACTACTCAGACAATAGGGAGAAACCTCCAAGCAGTTTGGTCCTTTTAGTAGATTTTAAACAAAAATTAGGCATAATCTGGATCTAATTTTGAAGTCTGATTATGTTGTCCTTGTATAAAACCAGGTATACACACAACACAATAGGTCTCCGGGTTCTGGTAAAGGTGTCACTAGACTGGCTGATCATATTAAGGTAGGGTTGCCTCAAAGATGAGTTTTGTGGTCACACCTCTGATAATGCTGATAGGTGTGGCCACTTATAGCGAATACACCAAGCTCTGAAACACGATACTTTCTGGAGCTTATACTTTGCAACGCCATCTAAAGTTTACCCAATTGAAGCCTATGGGCTTATTTTGTATTGCCGCTGAAAGGGATCCAGTGAACGTACAATGAATGCGCAGACAGACTCCCAGGTTCTAAATCCGGAAGTCCAGTGATCACAAAGGACAACTCTTTCGGGAGAGCTCTACTCTGCTGAGATATTCATGCATTCAGCAGTGATAACCTCTTGATGCGTCTTGTCCTAAAACTGGTCATAATGATCGTTACTCTAGTAGTTTTGAATTGCATTGTTCCCCCCATACATAGGGGGAAATTTACTAAGATGGGAGTAGTATTTCACATGAGATGTTGCTATGGGCAACCAATCAGATTCTGTCTGTTATCTTCTAGAAGGTGCTAAATAAATAAGTAGTAGATTCTGGGTCTTCAGTATTTATAACCAATAAAGGCTAAATACAACTCCCAAGTAAGGGCAATAAGACTACGGGTAGTGGCAAATGCCGGATTTTTTAGAGGGGCGTTTCCAAATGTAATCCAAAATCTCCCACTCTGCAGCACATTGGCGTAAGTACAGGAGTCTGAGGGAGTGGTAACAGCCCTGAAAATTAACATGCACTAACATTCGCCACATATCGCCAGCTATCGCATCTATAATAATCGCATATGCACTAAGATATGCGATTATCACCACAAAGGGCAGCTCTTGCGTTAAGAGCTGCCCTTTGCGAAGCAGCTGGGTACATGACATCTGGTCCCCCCCTCCTGCTGTGCCCGGCTACTTGCTGGGCTCTCCTCCTCCCTGCACTCGGAAGGGGAAGTATGGTGCTCATGAGAAGGAGGAGGAGGTCACTGGTCCGGGCAGCACAGCAGGAGACTGCCCGGACACAGGTGAGGGGGGAGCGGCCAGTGGGGGGTCGGTGCAGGGCAGCAACAGTTGCATAGAGAAGCCCATAGGTTTCTATGAGGTATCGCCAGCTTTTGATGGCGATACCCCATAGCATAGAACCATTACTGCACTTTTCTCCCACTTCATGGTAAGGCTCCTGTCTTTTCCTCCCGGCAGCTACTCTCAGAATCAGAATCTGCTTTATTGGTCAGGTATACTAGGAATTGGATTTGGATTGCTGTGCAACAGCCGGTTAGGTGACAATTAAACAGTGACCGTACAGAAATACATAACCCATACATGTATACGCTAGATGTACCCTGGGGATTATAGACGCAGGGAACATATATTTGTGCCTAGGCAGCCATCAGCGGCGCCACTGGTCGTTGTAGCAGCTGGGCAGGTAATAATACAAGCAGAGATGGTACAGTTATCTCACAGGGAATATGTACCCGCCAAGCAGCCCAGTGCCTAGGCAGCCATCAGCGGCGCCACTGGTCACTGCTACAGCCAGGCAAGTAACAGTCTATCGGCCATTGAGATGTTTGAGGGCTCAGATCCCCACACATACAGTAAACGTGGTAGAAGAAGCTGGTACACTGGGTATGTGCAGCAGCTCTGCTCTGTCCCTTAAATTGCATGATGTGGTGGCAGCTCTATTGATCATATTATATATCCATGCTATTGTTGTCATAATTTAGGCACTTGCCAATAGGAGGGGGTTCTGGGCAAACAGAAACCCCCTCTTTATGACAAGGGCTGTTCAATGTTCACCAATGCCCCCCCCCCCCCCCCCCCCCCCCCTGTACTTCTATCCAATTAAAATCCCCTTTTTTTGACCGAAATAGCCTTGTTTGTGGACATGAACACTTAGGAACTGGGAAAACTTCTCGGACCAAAGCCTGAGGCATAATCCACAGTAAGTGCTAGGTAAAAGGTCTAATTGAATAGCTCTGAATGAATCCATGAGCTGCAGGTATTTACCACAGCCAACTCTGTATCACCGCATGTGAACTGAGAGGGGAAAAAAAAAAAATATATATATATATATATATATATATATATATATATATATATATATATATATATATATATATATATATATATATATATATATATATATATATATATGAAATAACTGTAGTGCAGGTGGCGCTGATGTTAATTTCAAATCTCAAATGAGTCCAGCAGTGTTAGCCCTTTTTGTAAAGAGGCACATGTGTTCACCAAAGTCCAATAATATAGACTGCAGCTCCCTCAATGGATAATGACCATACATCCAGGGTCAGGACATGTGTTCCTGTGGGTCGGATGCAGAGCCGGCCTTAGGCATAGGCAGACTAGGCAATTGCCTAGGGCATTTGGAATGCCTAGGGGCATCTGCAACTTCTGCTGATTAAAATGATATGCAGCATGCCTATATTCTGTGTGTGAGTGAGGCTGTATCTGCATATGAAATAGTGTATTCATGGAAATCATTGTAACATATGCAGGTACAGCCACATTCGCACACAGAATATGGGCATGCCACATATCATTTTAATCATCAGAAGCTCCTTGTGTGAGCTGGTCATAACAATGCAAATAAGACGAATTTTCAGCATAAAATGCACCCAACTTTAGCAGAACTGGCCAGGAGCTGCATGGCCTATTGAGGCAAGATGTATGAGGAAACATCTGTATCCAAGCAGAGGCAGAGGTCACAGTGTTAGCGGCTGTGCGAGTGCTGTCTGCGGGTGGGTTGGTTGTGCAATAGTGATCGGCATATGTGTAAGGGACATTATGTGTGTCATGTATAAATGCATTAATTATGTGCGACATATGTGTAACAGGCATTATGTGTGTCGTGTATAAGGGTATCAATAATGTGCAACAGGCATTATGTGTGTCATGTGTATAAGGGCATTAATAATGTGCAACATATGTGTAATGGGCATTATGTGTTTCATGTGTATAAGGGCATTAATAATGTGCAACATATGTGTAAGGGGCATTATGTGCGTCATTATGTGTATGAAGGGCATTAATAAAGGTTGGCATTATGTGTAAGGGGCATTATGTTTATAAGGACATTAATAATATGTGTCATGTGTAAGGGGCATTACTGTGTGGTATTATCAGGGGTGCCGAGAGAAAGGGGTAGGGGGTACAAATTACCCAGGCCAAAGTCTGATGGAAGGGCCCAGTGGGGGCCCCGGGCCCCCTCCCCTTAAGTGACAGCAGCAGCTCTTCTCCTCTGCCCAGCACACACTGCTTTGTGCTGGGTTGCAGTGTGGCCATGGAGGTGCTTAAAATACAATATTTTGTCAGGATTTTTTTCTAAGGGTATAATGTGAATAATGTGAGGAGTAATGTACATAAGGTAAAGTGGCACCCCTGATAATACTACACAGTAATGCCCCTTACACATGACACACATTATTAATGTCCTTATAACCATAATGTCCCTTACACATTATGCCAACCTTTATTAATGCCCTTCATACACATAATGACACACACAATGCCCCTTACACATATGTTGCACATTATTAATGCCCTTATACACGACACACATAATGCCCATTACACATATGTTGCACATTATTAACCCCTTCCTGACAGAGCCAGTTTTTGCGTTCCTGACAGAGCCCTTTTTTTCAAATCTGACATGTCTCACTTAAGTGGGGATAACTTTTTTTTGCTTTTACTTATCCCAGTGATTTTGAGATTGTTTTTTCGTGACACATTGTACTTCAAATTAGTGGTAAATTTGGGTCGATACAGTCTGTGTTTTTTTGTGAAAAATACCAAAATGTCGTGAAAAAATGGAAAATTTTGCAATTTGCAAAATGTTACATTTTCTGCTTGTGAGACAAATAATCATACCACTCAAAATAGTTAATAACTAACATAGACCATATGTCTACTTTATGTTTCCATCATTATTTCAACTTCCTTTTAATTTTTTTGGACACTAGGAGGCTTACAATATGAATAGCAAATTCTCAAATTTTCAAGAAAATTTCAAACACTGATTTTTTTAGGGACCAGTTCAGTTCTGATGTGACTTTGAGGGACTTGTATGTGAGACACCCCCATAAATGATACCATTTCAAAAACTGCACCCCTCACAGTATTCAAAACAGCATTTTGGAAGTTTGTTAACCCTTTAGGTGTTTCACAGGAATTAAAACAAAGTGTAGGTGAAATTTCAAAATTTCATTTTTTTTGCAGATTTGCAATTTTAATACATTTTTCTAAGGAACACAGTACATTTTACTAGAGAAATTTGACTAAAAATTGATTCCCCCAATTCTTTTGTTTTCATAAATATCCTATATGTGGCCCTAGTGTGCACGTTGACCAAACCACAGGCTTCATAATAGAAGGAGCACCTACTTGATTTTGGAGCCTCCTTTTTATGAGATTATTTTTTAGGCACCATGTAGGTTTCTAGGCACCATAAGATGCTAAAAGTTAGGAACCCCCCCACAAGTGACCCCATTTTGCAAACTACACCCCTCAGGGAATTCATCTAGGGGTATAGTGTACATTTCAAACCCCCAGGGGTTTCACCAATTGTGGTACAACTGGGCAGTGAAAATGAAAAATTATTTTTTTTACACAAAAATGCAGTTCTGGCTCCAAATTTGTCATTTTCAGAAGGTATGAAGGAGACAAAGCACCCCAAAATCTGTGCCCCAATTTCTCCCGAGTACGGCAATGCCTCACATGTGACCAAAAAATACCATTTGGGTGCATGGCAGGACTCAGAAGGGAAGGAGTGATTTTTGGATTTTGCAGCTCAGATTCTGGTGGAATTTTGGTGGGTGCTATGTCGCATTAGCAAGACCCCCCAAGCACCAATACAGTGGAACCCCCCCACAAGTGACCCCATTTTGCAAACTACACCCCTCAGGGAATTCATCTAGGGGTATAGTGTACATTTCAAACCCCCAGGGGTTTCACCAATTTTGATACAAGTGGGCAGTGAAAATGAAAAATTACATTTTTTTACACAAAAATGCAGTTCTGTCTCAAAATTTTTCATTTTCAGAAGGTATGAAGGAGAAAAAGCACCCCAAAATCTGTGCCCCAATTTCTACCGAGTACGGCAATGCCTCACATGTGACCAAAAAATACCAGTTGGGTGCATGGCAGGACTCAGAAGGGAAGGAGTGATTTTTGGATTTTGCAGCTCAGATTCTGGTGGAATTTTGGTGGGTGCTATGTCGCATTAGCAAGACCCCCCAAGCACCAATACAGTGGAACCCCCCCACAAGTGACCCCATTTTGCAAACTACACCCCTCAGGGAATTCATCTAGGGGTATAGTGTACATTTCAAACCCCCAGGGGTTTCACCAATTTTGATACAAGTGGGCAGTGAAAATGAAAAATTACATTTTTTTACACAAAAATGCAGTTCTGGCTCAAAATTTTTCATTTTCAGAAGGTATGAAGGAGAAAAAGCACCCCAAAATCTGTGCCCCAATTTCTCCCGAGTACGGCAATGCCTCACATGTGACCAAAAAATACCAGTTGGGTGCATGGCAGGACTCAGAAGGGAAGGAGTGATTTTTGGATTTTGCAGCACAGATTTTGGTGGAATGAATGGTGGGTGCTATGTTGCACCAATACAGTGGAACCCCCCCACAAGTCACCCCATTTTGCAAAGTACACCCCTCAGGGAATTCATCTAGGGGTATAGTGTACATTTCAAACCCCCAGGGGTTTCACCAATTTTGATACAAGTGGGCAGTGAAAATGAAAAATTACATTTTTTTACACAAAAATGCAGTTCTGGCTCAAAATTTTTCATTTTCAGAAGGTATGAAGGAGAAAAAGCACCCCAAAATATGTGCCCCAATTTCTCCCGAGTACGGCAATGCCTCACATGTGACCAAAAAATACCAGTTGGGTGCATGGCAGGACTCAGAAGGGAAGGAGTGATTTTTGGATTTTGCAGCTCAGATTCTGGTGGAATTTTGGTGGGTGCTATATCGCATTAGCAAGACCCCCCAAGCACCAATACAGTGGAACCCCCCCACAAGTGACCCCATTTTGCAAACTACACCCCTCAGGGAATTCATCTAGGGGTATAGTGTACATTTCAAACCCCCAGGGGTTTCACCAATTTTGATACAAGTGGGCAGTGAAAATGAAAAATTACATTTTTTACACAAAAATGCAGTTCTGGCTCAAAATTTTTTCATTTTCAGAAGGTATGAAGGAGAAAAAGCACCCCAAAATCTGTGCCCCAATTTCTCCCGAGTACGGCAATGCCTCACATGTGACCAAAAAATACCAGTTGGGTGCATGGCAGGACTCAGAAGGGAAGGAGTGATTTTTGGATTTTGCAGCACAGATTTTGGTGGAATGAATGGTGGGTGCTATGTTGCACCAATACAGTGGAACCCCCCCACAAGTCACCCCATTTTGCAAAGTACACCCCTCAGGGAATTCATCTAGGGGTATAGTGTACATTTCAAACCCCCAGGGGTTTCACCAATTTTGATACAAGTGGGCAGTGAAAATGAAAAATTACATTTTTTTACACAAAAATGCAGTTCTGGCTCAAAATTTTTCATTTTCAGAAGGAATGAAGGAGACAAAGCACCCCAAAATCTGTGCCCCAATTTCTCCCGAGTACGGCAATGCCTCATGTGTGACCAAAAAGTGGCAGGACTCAGAAGGGAAGGAGTGATATTTGGATTTTGCAGCACAAATTCTGGTGGAATGATGGTGGGTGCTATGTCGCATTAGCAAGACCCCCAAAGCACCAATACAGTGGAACCCCCCCACAAGTGACCCCATTTTGCAAACTACACCCCTCAGGGAATTCATCTAGGAGTATAGTGTACATTTCAAACCCCCAGGGGTTTCACCAATTTTGATACAAGTGGGCAGTGAAAATGAAAAATTACATTTTTTTACACAAAAATGCAGTTCTGGCTCAAAATTTTTCATTTTCAGAAGGTATGAAGGAGAAAAAGCACCCCAAAATCTGTGCCCCAATTTCTCCCGAGTACGGCAATGCCTCACATGTGACCAAAAAATACCAGTTGGGTACATGGCAGGACTCAGAAGGGAAGGAGTGATTTTTGGATTTTGCGGCTCAGATTCTGGTGGAATGAATGGTGGGTGCTATGTGGCATTAGCAAGACCCCCGAAGCACGGTGAAATTATGAACCTAATAATCCATAGATGTGTGGTATATTTTAAAACACTCCTTTATACATAGGCCGGGTTTGTCGGGGCAAGTGTCACACTGGAAAATAGTTTGCTTTCTTATTCCCTTTTTATAGCAAACTTTGCACCTTTTTTGTGTCCTGCCCTTTTTTCCAGTGGAGGGGATTTCATCAGGAAAATGCTGCCCTGGTACAATACGGGGGCCAGTACTAGAAGTACTGGGGCCCTCTGCCTGCTGGTTCCCAAATATTAGGCCCTTTATGACTTCCTCTTGAAAGTGCATAAATGTCCCCCTCTGGCCGGTAGAACGGAATAGCACGTAAGCGTTATACAGTGCCATCTGGATGATATACACGGCCAGCTTCTTGTACCAGATTTTTGTTTTCCGCAGGGCACTGTACGGCTTCAGTACCTGATCTGAAAGATCCACTCCGCCCATGTACCTATTGTAATCCAGGATACAATTAGGTTTTGAGGTGTGGGTACTGGTACCTCGTACAGGGACGGAGGTGGTACTGTCTCCGTGAATTGTTGTCAGTATAAGGACATCCCTCTTGTCCTTATATTTGACCAACAACATATTTTCGGTGCATATTCCCCTGCTTTCACCCCTTCTCATTACTTGGGCAATGTGCATTTTTGGGAGGCCTCTTTGGTTCTTGCGCACAGTACCGCAAGCTGCTGTACCTCTTGAACCAAGGGCCTTAAACAGGGGGATGCTGGTGTAAAAGTTATCCACATAGAGGTGATAACCTTTATCCAGGAAGGGGTGCACTAAATCCCAGACAATTTTTCCACTAACACCTACGAGGGAGGGGGGGCATTCTGGCGGTTCAATTCTTGAATCCTTCCCTTCATATACCCTAAACCTGTGGGTGTACCCTGAGGTGCTTTCACACAGCTTATACATTTTTATGCCATACCTTGCCCTCTTACTGGGAAGGTACTGGCGGAATTTAACCCTTCCTTTAAAATGTATAAGGGACTCGTCTATGCAAATGAATTTATCTGGGATGTACATGTCTTCAAATTTGGCACTGAAATGATCAATGACCGGCCTGACTTTGAATAGCCGGTCAAAGGTGGGATCATCTCTGGGTGGGCACTGTGCATTATCGTTGTAATGCAAAAATTTAAGGATCGTCTCAAATCGAGCCCGGGGCATGGCCATACGGTAAAATGGGGTGCTGTACAGAACATCTGTACTCCAATATTGCCTAATTTCTGGCTTTTTTACTATGCCCATATGAAACACCAGACCCCAAAACGTCATCATCTCTACTGCATCTACAGGGGTCCACCTAGCAAATGATGACGTGGGGTTTTGAGCAATAAACTGCTGGGCATATAAATTAGTTTGGTCCACCATTAAATTTATAAAATCATCAGAGAAAAATAATTTGAAAAAGTCAATTTCTCTGAGACCTGTGGAATCAAATTGGATTCCTGGCATGGCCAAAAACTCAGGAACCTGGGGCTCAAAATTGTCTGGTGGTGGGGTCCATACGAGATCAATTATTGGGGGGGGGTCTCAGCTGCTCTACGGGGGCGTCTTTGAGGGGGTCCCTCATCACCAGAGGAGGAAGAGGAGCTTAAGGCGAATCCTTCAAATTCCCCGCTTGCATCACTGGCTGTGTCAGAGTCAGAGGCAAGCATGGCATATGCCTCCTCCGCTGAATACATTCTTCTGGATGACTGGGATGACATTTGGGATGACATTTGGGATGCCATTTTTATTTTTGTGTTACTGGTAGTGAAATGTTTCAACACGTGTATAGTGTAGGGGGGGGTACAAACTTTATTTCAACCCGGGGGGTATGTAGTGTGTAGTGTGTATGTAGTGCAGAAAAAAAAAATACTTTATACAAAAAAAAAAAAATTGAAGGGGTTAAAAAAAAAAAAAAATTGAAGGGGTTAAAAAAAAAAAAAAAAAGGTCCTGCGCCAAAAATTGAGCACAGATGTTGGTCAGTAACGTCCGTCACTGAACAGCGCTCAAAGGCAACAGGAATTTGATCAAAAAAAAAAATAGATCAACCCTGTGCCGAAAAAGATGATCAGTGATGTACGTCACTGATCAGCGCACAGCGGCCACAGGACACCCACAAAATCACAGTGTGTGTAAAAAAAAAATTAAAAAAAGACCCCACAGCACACACAAAAAAAAAAAAGGTGATCAGTGATGCGACACTGATTACCAGTGAGGGGCAGCAGGTGCACAACCTTTGGTGCAACTGACAGTGCAACTGGCAGGTATATATAAAAAAAAAAAAACCTCTGCACCCCCAAAAAGTTGCTGATCACCTCAGATATAGTGATCAGCACAAAAGGCGGGGGCAGCAGACACAAAATTTAGCACTCTCTATCACTCTCTGTCACTATCTCTCTCTTTCTCTCTATCTCTCACTATCTAACACTCTATGACACTGCAGCAGCAGCAGTGACAGGTATATATATATATAAAAAAAACCTGCGCCCCCAAAAAGTTGCTGATCAGTTAATTTATACTGATCAGCACAAAAGGGGGGGCAGCAGTCAGTTATATAAAAAATATATAGCACAATCTGTCACTATCTCTATCTCTCTCTCTCTATCTCTCTCTATCTCTCTATCTATAACTATCACACTGCAGCAGCACAAAATATAGCACTCTCTGTCACTAGGCCTCTCTATCTCTCTCTATCTCTCTCTCTCTATCTCTCTCTATCTCTCTCTCTCTCTATCTCTCTCTATCTCTCTCTATCTCTCTCTCTCTATGTCTCTATCTATAACTATATCACACTGCAGCAGCACAAAATATAGCACTCTCTGACACTATCTCTCTCTATCTCTCTCTATCTAACTAACGCTATTACACTGCAGCAGCACAAGTTCACAACACAGGAAGTCACAAGTAACAGGATCCAGGAAGCATCCAGCACACTACAAGCAGTGATGAAGCAGGCAAGATATTTGCAAGGATCAGGTAAGTATTTGGCAAGGTTCAGGTCAGTATACTGCGGCAGCTAGGCACGGTGACCGCACTGCGCGCAATTCCAGACCGGAATGGCGTCTGCAGTGCAGTCACTGTTAGTTTAAACCCCCCTCCATGGCTGTGATTGGTCCGTCGGTCCGACGGACCAATCACGGCCTTTGGGGGCGGGCGGGGTGAGGTGGGGTGACACCAGTGTCACCCTTACACCCCGCGGTGATTGGTGCTGTACTTTACAGCACCAATCACCTCCGATCGCGTGTCACCGGCGGCATCGCAGCCCCCCCTGGGCATGCACGGACATGTCTGCTGTCAGGGACAGCAGACATGTTGAAACTGTCACCGCGTCTATAGACGCGGTGACAGTTACAAGCCATGACGTACATTTACGCCATGTGTCGGGAAGTACTTCCCGACCATGACGTAAATGTACGTCAATTGTCGGGAAGGGGTTAATGCCCTTATACACATGACACACGTAATGCCCATTACACATATGTTGCACATTATTAATGCCCTTATACACATGACACACATAATGCCCCTTACACATATGTTGCACATTATTAATGCCCTTATACACATGACACACATAATGCCCCTTACACATATGCTGAACACTATTGCACAACCCACCTGCAGACAGCACTTGCACAGCCGCTAACACTGTGACCTCTGCCTCTGCTTGGATACAGATGTTTCCTCATACATCTTGACTCAATAAGCCATGCAGCTCCTGGCCAGTTCTGCTAACTTTGGGTGCCTTTTTTGCTGAAAATTTGTCTTATTTGCATTGTTATGTGACCATGACACAAAAGGAGCTTCCGATGATTAAAATGATATATGGCATGCCTATATTCTGTGTGCGACTGTGGCTGTACCTGCATACAGAACGCTATGTTACAGTGATTTCCATGAATACACTATTTAATATGCAGATACAGCCTCACTCACACACAGAATATAGGCATGCTGCATATCATTTTAATCAGCAGAAGCTGCCGATGCCCCATGACATTTCAAATGCCCTAGGCAATTGCCTAGTTTGCCTATGCCTAAGGCCGGCTCTGGTTGATAGTGTTGATAGTGTTGGGAAAGGGGAGCAGGGTCAGAGGTGGAACTAGTGGCGGTGCTAGGGGGCATCAGTCAAAATCTTGCCTAGGGCATCATTTAGGCTAGGGCCAGCTCTGATCGGATGCCAGTGGAGATGCGGTTGGAGCAGCTTTGCCGTGGTATTGTGACATTTATCATGTGGTAACCAGCCCACACTGTTTTTATCTTGGTACGAGCATTTGCTTTTATCTTTCTTGAAGGAGTGTTTGTTTCTCCGAAATAAATATATCATTTACATGCACCATAGAGCGCCCCTATGTTCTTTTTTTCTTCTAGAGATATATATATATATTATATATATATATATATATATATATATATATATACAACAATCTATTAAATTATGTAATCTATTTTCTCTCCCTCTCCCCCTCTGTCCTGATCTGATATTCACAAAGCTTACCCTTTTGTAATTATAATACTTGTTTATTTTGTTCATACCTTACAGGAAGCACACCACTAGGATGCTACAAAAAGCTCATAGAATATCATAGAAATGGAGACCTTTCCTTTAAGTATGTGAAAACCTTCAATATGGATGAGTATGTGGGTGAGTTCCTAAGAGCAACTGTGTATGAGATTGTATGAGATTGTGTGGCCTATACAGGCTGTAAGCTCTGGGTAGATTTAAAGGTTTATTATTTTTAACATATAAATTCTTGCTTAGTTAAAGAAGAAAATTCCTGTGTGCGATACTGTTTCCGCACAAGTTAATTCTATATACAATTAAACAATCTGCTATTACTTTAATATTTAAATGAGGTGCTGTTCTATTTTTATCTGACGTTGATATTTCATCAACAACTTAGGCATTGAATGGCATCTCTTCAAGGTGATCAGTCTACAAAGGCCAATCAATCTTGTTCTCTGTATACATTACCACACATTTTGTATAATAAAAGTTTGTAAAAATAATGCCAAATGTAGGCCCATCATGAGCAACAAGAACCTAGTCAACTTTCTGTGACAAATATGGTTTTATTTATGTTAACTTGGTACCTGCCACTTTCCAAATGCACTGCTGTCAGTATATGAGGACGCATAGGGTAATTCTCATGAAATACTGCTGTCTTTAGGTTGCTGCATCTTTTGTCCTACCATCGGGATATTCCGAATTGGGGCCTTCACCTCTCGAGGGTCAGATTTTAGCTCTCCATTCATTTTCATGATACAGCATTTGATTCTGGCTGTTGTGGCCATCCCCTCCATTCTAAACTGCTGTGTGCTGCACGGCTTCCTGGCCGTACGGGTTTTCGCCACCCGGCAGGAGCCAGAGTGTGTGAAATAGCCCTAACTGTAGTGCTTGATCTTAATGGCTTTGTGTGTGATCTTAATTAATCTTGAATACTATTTCCTGTATTTTAAAAATTTATAATTTTACGCATGATAAATCTGGTTTAGAAATATCACATTTTATATTTGTACCTATATCCCATTCATAATAAATATATATATATATATATATATATATATATATATATATATATATATATATATATATAATTAGCAACCTAATGATTAAACCCATTACACACCCAGTGGAAGTGACCCTGACCAGATATGCTGGTTAGATCTACCTATGTATTGGTTATATCTAACCAAGGGATAGGACTTTGGATGCAATATACAGTAGGAGTGCCACTGTGATTGTTTTTTGGTGGGGTTTTGTATTTCCAAATTATTAATATAAACAACAATGTTTTGGTGCTGTTAGAAGGTCAGTTTGTTACCCCTTAAAGTCAAATTAAGGGAAAGCTGTATCTGACCAGTTACTTAAGAAATTGTGTGTTTTAATACAATCGTTGGCGGAACCATGTTCTTTAAAAGAATTGCACAAGATTAAGATGAGATTTTATGTATTTTATACAAAAAAGTAGGATTTCAAACCAACGTATCATGCGCTGGAAAGCAGCTGAAGGACAATTCCACAGATTATTGAAGAACCACTTCAATCATGAAAGTATACATACCAAAGGGGGTTCTGGGAAATCCCAAAGCGCTATCGCCGATGATTTTCACTTTCTCTTTAGATATGGTATTACCCAAAAACAAAGAGGGGAAAAAAAAATATATAGTGTGATACCGTTAACACATTTATATTGCACAATAAATTTCCAAGGTATAATGATTTTTCAGACTCGTACCAAGAAATATTGTCTACTGATAATTGTAGACTCAAGCGTTTGATTGAGGGCAATATTGCTCCACCCATCGATTGCTCTCCTTGCTTTCCCTTGCGTTTCCCCAGTGTGGTAGGCCAATTGGCTCCTAACAAATCAACCCTAGTATGTCTGTTTGTGCGTGTACATGTGGTAGGGAACATAGATTGTAGCTCCACTGGGGCAGGGACTGATGTGAATGTTCAGCTATACTCTGTAAAGCGCTGCGTAATATGTATGAGCTATATAAGGAACTGTTAATAAATAAATAATAAATCTACCAGTTAGTTGTACTTAATTCTGGGAGAAGCAATTATGTTGGTCAATATATACAGTTGGTCTTCTGTGTGAATCCTGTGCAGATTCCACCAAACCCTTTGCTTGACATAAAGGTGTCTGTATCATGTCATTGTATCATTGGCACCAAGATTTACGAGAGTGTCCTCATCATAACAGGTGTCAAACTAAGAGTAAGTATAGAGGGAGGGGGCTCTGCACTGTGGATATGAGACAAGATACACATTTATGTCCATGCATGCAATGCTTGAGCCTCTATGGATGACTTGAGGAGGTACTTTGCAGCAGGCCTGAGGTCATACTTGCCTACTTTTGAAAACTAGTTTGAGGGAGATTATAGTTGGTAGGAGAATTTTGCGCAGCGCCTCATTGAGGGGTCGTGTCATGCTCCACCCAAAGGGTGTGTCTAGTTCCAAATATGGAGAGATTGTGAAAAGAGATTGTCAAAGTGGCATCTAGAAGCGTGGGTGTGTACTGCTACATCTGAGAGGAATCTTCTAAAATTACTTCTATCCAAATGTAGATGAGCCCCAGAGCAGTTAGTAAGAGCTGCTGTACTTGGTAAAGTGCTGGGAAATGGTACTGATTATTCAATGTAAATGTATCTGTCTCTCATTCCTTTTCCTCAAAAAAAATGTAACCATGTAATGTGGGCTAGGTGAAATGAGGGAGATTGGTAGACTAATGAGGGAGAGAGGGAGATTGGTGTTATTTCAGGGAATCTCCTGCAGAATGCAGGAGGGTAGGCAACTATGGCCGAGGTGTGACGCAGGACTTGGGTCATTTCTGCATAATTGTGTAAGATATCTGTGTTGCACATATTGTCTAGTGTTAACCATAGCGTACTGCCAAATCATCTGCCATTAATAGCTGTAAATCAAATATTACACCTGAAGCCATAGTTCAAAGCAATAATACTTCATTAAATGGTATTAAAGTTCAACACCAGTTGTGTGCTCTCATTCTATTTAAATCGATCAGATATGAGCTGTCACAGTCTGCTGCAAAACATTGTATTTATTTTGGAGACAATCCGACATCTATCACTGCACATTACAGTAGTAGGCACACCTAAAAGTAGTCATTAAATTCTACAGCATTTCCCCTTATGCACATAAGTTCTGTAAGGTGTGTGTGTGTGTGTGTGTGTGTGTGTGTGTGTGTGTGTGTAAAAGGATAAGGGGCTCATTTATTAATTAATATTTGCGGCTAATTCCCCCAAAACACTTGTTTTTGGTGGCAAGTTGTAAAGGTGCCCATACACTAGTAAGATTTATCTTCAGATCTGGCTGGTTGGAACAAAAACATGGTTATGGATGAGTGACAGTTTGTCAGTTTTCCAGCATTTCCAAGCAAATAGTCAACTGTCATTTGCTCTCATCCATAACCAGGTTTTTGTTCCAACCAGATAGATCTGCAGATAAATCTGCGTGTGTATGGCCACCTTAAATATTAAGTACCTCCCGCATCTAGAGGGACTGCAGCAGGAATCGGTTTTTCATTTCTAAGCAATCTGATCAGATCGCTTAGAAATGGGGATTAAATCTCGCTGTGTGTATGCCCCTTTAGCAAAGCAAAAAACCACACCATGTAAAGCTGTGGACACGGTGCGGTTTGCACTATGGATTTTGTCTATATACTGTAGACCTAATCATATAACACATAGTGCAAATTAGCTATGCAGCACTAGATCTCTATTCCATCCCCATGCACAGCCCCATGGCATCAGAATCGAATGTAAAATAGATTGTGTAGGCTCCCACTCCACTCGCTGTGCCTCCCTCCCTGCCAGCCAATGCCAGGTCCTGGTGGCTGCTGACCTAGATTCGATATTGGTGGCTGGCCAATCGTCGACCGCTTTACTTGTGGAGAGAGATTTAGATTTGGGTGGGGTGGGTTCGAACTGAAATCTAAATTCCAGTGACTACATACAAAAGTAGCTAGTATTTACCTTGCACACAAAAAATCTAATCCACTGAAATCTGAATCTTTCTGCACATGTTAAATCTTCCCTACTGGCAGTGCAGCATAGCTTTGTTCGTTTGCTTGCTTTATTGCTTTCCTTACAAACATGAATAAGGCCCAGGGTGTAGGAACGAGGAACTAATCTATGTAATTTCCTGGATTGCAGGACTCCCAAGAGATCACCCAGAGAGCTATCACTCATTTATGTGGAATAACTTTTTCAAGCACATTGATATCTGTGCAGAGAATGTGCACATACTGGATGGGAACGCTGCAGACCTACAAGCTGAATGTGACTTATTTGAAGAAAAAATTAAGGCTGCTGGTGGGATTGAACTGTTTGTTGGAGGTGAGAACCTGTTTATCATATATTTTTTTTACCACAGTACGCAATTTGTGAATTCTTTGGTGTTCAATGAAAGTAGATAGCCTAAGCCAGGCAAATGCATTCCTCCCCATAATAGTCGCTAGAACAGGCCTGGCCAACCTGTGACTCTCTGGCTGTTGTGAAACTACAAGTTCCAGTATGCCTTGCCACCGTGTTAGCATTTCTTAATAGCATAATTGTTGCAAGGCATGTTGGGAGGGGTAGTTTCACAACAGCTGGAGACAGAGGTTGGCCAGGACTGCAGTAGAGTATGAGGGATGCAGTCACATATATAACTACAAATGTTATATTTTGTTTGTTGATAACAGGGTTCATGAAGGTAACTCATCAGTAAGATGGATTCCCACTGCTAAGTACACTAACAGCACACGTGAAAGTGCATTACATTTCATTATGAGGCTTATGACCTGTAGTCTGAGCTTCTTCACTCCCTCTCATACACACCCACACACACACCCACTATGCACTTGCTGATACTGCCTGATCGTGTGCAGTCACCTATGTTAGGTTAAGTTTTGACCCTTTGGCCAGAGTTACCCTGGTTTATGGTGTTATAATCACCTACTTTGCGAAATCGCTATAGGTTACATTGTATTTGTTACTATAGTGCTTGGCTCCTGCAATCTCTTCCTCCAGACATGATATTCAAAGAACTGGGCACCATTATGGAGCAGATACAATTGTGTGCAGGTAATTTTGGCATATGATTAGGAGACTGAATATGCATAGCAAGTCCAATTTTTTTTTTTTTTTTTTTTACGAGTCCGTTTGGCATCCCCCTGAGGACTATTTAAGCAATTGGAAGTCTCAGATTAGCTTAAATAGTTCGTATTTACTCCCCTTCTGAAGCAGAGTTTTCTCCAGCATCGGAAGCAGCAGCGGTGACTATATGTGAGGTGTGTGTATGAGAGCCAGGAGTTTGTAAGCATGTGTGAACCCTTCCGCAAGCTGGCCACTGGGAGAACTACTTCTCCCAGCAGCCCTAGAACCTGCCCTATGAGGCTTGTGATGTAGTGGGTGGAGGAGGGCACTGGGGATCCAGAGATTACTTAACACAGGGAACCTATATATCTTTATCTGTTGCACTAAAGCTGCAGAGTTTTGGCCTCCCCTCAGAGAAGTCACATCCAATCCCCCTTAAGCCGCCTGGGACCTTCCCGGGCAGCAGGATTGCATCCTATACATCACATGCGTTACTTCTGTTTGTGATGTATCGCATGCGATCCCCATTCCCTGCCACCAGGAGATCTTCCGACCCGGAGATCTTATGTGCAGCACATATGATCTCCAGATGCGATGTGCATCAGATCGGATGTCACACGCTATTTGGGCCGATTTCTCAGCCCGATTTGCCAGAATCGGTTGAAATTGTGCCCAAATCGCATAGTTTATGGGGTGCCTTAACATATACAGTGCTAAAATAATCTGTTCCTCTGTGACTGCAGAGCTGGAACTCTCCAAATTAGGGCTTTCTAGATCCACTACAGCTGGAAAACTGATTGCTTAATTAGGAGTGTACAGATGCATTATGGGTGTATCTATAGTGGGTGCAAGAGGTGTTACTGCTATGGGGCCCAGAGGCCTAAGCAGGGCTGTCTTAAGGGCATTGAATGCCCTGGGCAAAGCAATGCAATGGGGCCCCTACACACCCATTCACAGGGAAATGTATTTATAAAATGTCATAACTTACCACTCCTGTTGTCCTACATCATCTCTCTGATGCTTCCAAAGAGTGAATGGTTGTCAGCAATCTGATTGGTGGATAGCTTCAGTCATCCACCAATCAGCATGCTGACAGCCATTCAGTGTCTCACTGCAGGCTCACTGTGTCTCACTGTAGGCTGGGAGTGCAGATTCCTACAGCCCATCTTGACTCTTCTCAAAGGCCCCTAAAATTAGGGGGCCTTTGGGCAATTGCCCATTATGCCCATGCGTTAAAATGGCCCTTTGCCTAGAGAAGCCTGGACTCAGGTTATACATTTGTATAGCTATTTCCCAGATTTGCTTGCTAAGCATTTTGGGTCTGATACATTGCCCAGCCTGAATTGTGTAATTTGAGAGGGGGTGTGTGTAATCTGTTTTATAATGGTAATGGGGCTCTGTAATGTGACCTATGAATTTGAAGAACTGGGGCATTTTTTTTTTTTTTACTGTGGCACAATATGAACTGGAGCACTATATAACATGACATAATTTGACTTGGATGACGTTAATGTGGCACAGTATGAACAGTCGGCAGTCATGTGGGCACTGTATGTCACAATGTGAATTGGGGTTGCTGGGCGGCATAAAATGTGCTGGAAGCCCTACAATGTGACATCATGTAAACTAGGGAACTGTGATGGTTCATAAAATAAATGATGGCACTACGATGCAGCACATCTTTAACTATGGTTCAGAAAATTAACTAGGGCACTATTGTAGGCCATAACATTTCTAACTGCTGTGGAGAGGTGGTTCTCAAGTAACATTGGGACAGGGGCCCCTTCAATATGTTGCTACAGGCCCACAAATTTCTGGTTACATTACATTATCATGTCCTGTACCACCCCAGGTATTGCTAGCAATATTAGATATTTATTAATTCCTATGTATATATTATTTTCTTTAAAAAGGCAGTGCATTAACCTAACCTATGAAAAGGGAGCACCATTTATATTCCTAAACATACAGATATTCAATTTTTATTTTGATACCTAATAATTGGTGTTTTTCTTAACCCCTTCCCGACATTTGACGTATATATACGTCATGGCCGGGATGTACTTCCCGACACATGACGTATATATACGTCATGACTTTAAACTGTCCCCGCGTCTATAGACGCGGTGACAGTTTAAACATGTCTGCTGTCCCTGACAGCAGACATGTCCCAGCATGTCCAGGGGGGGCGGCGATGCCTCCCCCCCGTCGGCGATCGCTGTGATTGGCTGTTCAATGTGAACAGCCAATCGCAGCGTTTTCCTGTGTTACCGGCGAATATGACGCTCGGTAACACAGGTGTCAATCACCGCCGGGCGTGAGGGGGTCACCGGTGATGACCACACCTCACCCCACCTGCCCCCAAGGCTGTGATTGGTCCGTCGGACCGACGGACCAATCACAGCTATAGCGCGTTATTTAAACTAACGGTGACTGCGCTGCAGACGCCATTCCGGTCTGGAATTGCGTGCAGAGCGGTCACCGGACAATCTGTCGTGATATACATACCTGATCCTTGCCTGATACTTACCTGATCACCGCTGGTAGCGTGCTGCCAGCAGCTGGATGCTTCCTGGATCTTGTCACTTCCTGTGTGCTGCTGTTGCAGTGTCATAGAGTGTCATAGAGTGTCATAGAGTGTCATAGAGTGTCATAGAGTGACAGATAGTGACATATTTTGTGTCTGCTGCACCCCCTTTTGTGCTGATCAGTATATCTGTGCTGATCAGCAACTTTTTGGGGGTGCAGGGGTTATTTTTTTTATATATATATACCTGTCAGTTGCACCAAAGCTTGTGCTGCCTGTGCAACTGACTGCTGCCCCCCCCTTTTGTGCTGATCAGTATAAATTAACTGATCAGCAACTTTTTGGGGGTCCAGGTTTTTTTTTTATATATATACCCTGTCAGGTTGCACCCACAGTTGTGTGCCTGCTGCCCCTCACTGCTAATCAGTGTTGCATCACTGATCTGATCTGCAGTTTTTTTGGAGAGTGCAGTGGGGTTTTGTTTTTACACCCACGTTGCTTTTGTGGGTGTCCTGTGGCCGCTGAGCGCTGATCAGTGACGTACATCACTGAACAGCATTTTTGGCACAGGGTTGATATAATTTTTTTTTTTTTTTTTGGATCAAATTCCTGTTGCCTTTGAGCGCTGTTCAGTGACGGACGTTACTGACCAACATCTGTGCTCAATTTTTGGCGCAGGACCCTTTTTTTTTTTTTTTAATGGGATCAAATTCCTGTATAAAGTATTTTTTTTTCTGCACTACATACACACTACACACTACATACCCCCCGTGTTGAAATAAAGTTTGTACCCCCCCCTACACTATACACGTGTTGAAACATTACACTTACAGAAACACAAAAATAAAAATGGCATCCCAAATGTCATCCCAAATGTCATCCCAGTCATCCAGAAGAATGTATTCAGCGGAGGAGGCATATGCCATGCTTGCCTCTGACTCTGACACAGCCAGTGATGCAAGCGGGGAATTTGAAGGATTCGTCTTAAGCTCCTCTTCCTCCTCTAGTGATGAGGGACCCCCTCAAAGACGCCCCCGTAGAGCAGCTGAGACCCCCCCCCCCAATGATTGATCTCGTATGGACCCCACCACCAGACAATTTTGAGCCCCAGGTTCCTGAGTTTTTGGCCATCCCAGGAATCCAATTTGATTCAACAGGTCTCAGAGAAATTGACTTTTTTTCAAATTATTTTTCTCTGATGATTTTATAAATTTAATGGTGGACCAAAGTAATTTATATGCCCAGCAGTTTATTGCTCAAAACCCCACGTCATCATTTGCTAGGTGGACCCCTGTAGATGCATTTTGGGGTCTGGTGTTACATATGGGCATAGTAAAAAAGCCAGAAATTAGGCAATATTGGAGTACAGATGTTCTGTACAGCACCCCACTTTACCGTATGGCCATGACTCGGACTCGTTTTGAGATAATCCTTAAATTTTTACATTACACCGATAATGCACAGTGCCCACCCAGAGATGATCCCACCTTTGACCAGCTATTCAAAGTCAGGCCGGTCATTGATCATTTCAGTGCCAAATTTGCAGAGATGTACATCCCTGAAAAATGTATTTGTATCGACGAGTCCCCTATACATTTTAAAGGAAGGGTTAAATTCCGCCAGTACCTTCCCAGTAAGAGGGCAAGGTATGGCATAAAAATGTATAAGCTGTGTGAAAGCACCTCAGGGTACACCCACAGGTTTAGGGTATATGAAGGGAAGGACTCAAGAATTGAACCGCCAGAATGCCCCCCCTCCCTCGTAGGTGTTAGTGGAAAAATTGTCTGGGATTTAGTGCACCCCTTCCTGGATAAAGGTTATCACCTCTATGTGGATAACTTTTACACTAGCATCCCCCTGTTTAAGGCCCTTGGTTCAAGAGGTACAGCAGCTTGCGGTACTGTGCGTAAGAACCAAAGAGGCCTCCCAAAAACGCACATTGCCCAAGTACTGAGAAGGGGCGAAAGCAGGGCACAATCCACCGAAAATATGTTGTTGGTCAAATATAAGGACAAGAGGGATGTCCTTATACTGACAACAATTCATGGAGACAGTACCACCTCCGTCCCTGTACGAGGTACCAGTACCCACACCTCAAAACCTAATTGTATCCTAGATTACAATAAGTACATGGGCGGAGTGGATCTTTCAGATCAGGTACTGAAGCCGTACAGTCCCCTGCGGAAAACAAAAATCTGGTACAAGAAGAAGCTGGCCGTGTATATCATCCAGATGGCACTGTATAACGCTTACGTGCTATTCCGTTCTACCAGCCAGAGGGGGAAATTTATGCACTTTCAAGAGGAAGTCATAAAGGGCCTAATATTTGGGAACCAGCAGGCAGAGGGCCCCAGTACTTCTAGTACTGGCCCCTGTATTGTACCAGGGCAGCATTTTCCTAACGAAATCCCCTCCACTGCAAAAAAGGGCAGGACACAAAAAAGGTGCAAAGTTTGCTATAAAAAGGGAATAAGAAAGGATACTATTTTCCACTGTGAAACTTGCCCCGACAAACCCGGCCTATGTATAAAGGAGTGTTTTAAAATATACCACACATCTATGGATTATTAGGTTCATCATTTCACCGTGCTTCGGGGGTCTTGCTAATGCCACATAGCACCCACCATTCATTCCACCAGAATCTGAGCTGCAAAATCCAAAAATCACTCCTTCCCTTCTGAGTCCTGCCATGCACCCAACTGGTATTTTTTGGTCACATATAAGGCATTGCCATACTCGGGAGAAATTGGGGCACAGATTTTGGGGTGCTTTTTCTCCTTCATACCTTTATGAAAATGAAAAATTTTGAGCCAGAACTGCATTTTTGTGTAAAAAAATTTAATTTTTCATTTGCACAGCCCAGTTGTATCAAAATTGGTGAAACCCCTGGGGGTTTGAAATGTACACTATACCCCTAGATGAATTCCCTGAGGGGTGTAGTTTGCAAAATGGGGTCACTTGTGGGGGGGTTCCTAACTTTTAGCATCTTATGGTGCCTAGAAACCTACATGGTGCCTAAAAAATAATCTCATAAAAAGGAGGCTCCAAAATCAAGTAGGTGCTCCTTCTATTATGAAGCCTGTGGTTTGGTCAACGTGCACACTAGGGCCACATATAGGATATTTATGAAAACAAAAGAATTGGGGGAATCAATTTTTAGTCACATTTCTCTAGTAAAATCTACTGTGTTCCTTAGAAAAATGTATTAAAATTGAAAATCTGCAAAAAAAATGAAATTTTGAAATTTCACCTACACTTTGTTTTAATTCCTGTGAAACACCTAAAGGGTTAACAAACTTCCAAAATGCTGTTTTGAATACTGTGAGGGGTGCAGTTTTTGAAATGGCATCATTTATGGGGGTGTCTCACATACAAGTCCCTCAAAGTCACATCAGAACTGAACTGGTCCCTAAAAAAATCAGTGTTTGAAATTTTCTTGAAAATTTGAGAATTTGCTATTCATATTTTAAGCCTCCTAGTGTCCAAAAAAATTAAAAGGAGGTTGAAATAATGATGGAAACATAAAGTAGACATATGGTCTATGTTAGTTATTAACTATTTTGAGTGGTATGATTATTTGTCTCACAAGCAGAAAATTTAACATTTTGAAAATTGCTAAATTTTCCATTTTTTTACGACATTTTGGTATTTTTCACAAAAAAACACAGACTGTATCGACCCAAATTTACCACTAATTTGAAGTACAATGTGTCACGAGAAAACAATCTCAAAATCACTGGGATAAGTAAAAGCAAAAAAAAGTTATCCCCACTTAAGTGATACATGTCAGATTTGAAAAAAAGGGCTCTGTCAGGAAGGCAAAAACAGGCTGCGGCGGGAAGGGGTTAATTGTATGTCTAAAGTAAAATGTGTAGTACTGTAATTCCATTTCACCTGCCCTTTTCACATACATATGTTAAGCTATTTGTACAGACTATGTTCTGGTTTCTTTTCATGATAGGGATTGGGCCTGATGGTCACATAGCCTTTAATGAGCCGGGGTCCAGTCTGGTATCGAGAACCAGAGTGAAGACTCTGGCTATGGACACTATTTTGGCAAATGCCCGCTTCTTTGATGGAAATCTCTCCAAAGTACCCACCATGGCTCTAACTGTGGGTGTGGGAACTGTGATGGACTCAAAAGAGGTAATAATCAGTTGGAACCATTGTGATGGATGCAGAATGCCAGTAGAGGGTGCCACATACAACTGTGACTTACTTGCACGCCACACATTTCTACTGTGTTATTTATAGTACTGTACTGGAAGAGGTTTTATAACATAAATTATTATTATTATTATTTGTAGTTGTTTTAAATCACTGTCTCTGATTTTGTATATTATGTTTTCCTACATACGTATTGTTTTACTTTTAGCTATCCACTTAACTGGCTAATATTTTTATTTAAAAAAAGTCCAAAATTATCAGTTTTTGTTATTTTTATCAGACCATGCAAAGAATAGCTACTGATTACGGATTATTAGGGTTACATAGTGGATATTAAAAAATGTCTTCATAAATTTTTTTTTTTTTATACAAAAGAACTTTATGGAGATCCTTATGACATTTAGGACTACTCCCTTCTGAATCCCGGCTAGTGGGAGGGTTCTGAGGATTAGTTGCTGTGGCAACCTGCAGATCCTAGTAGCTTTTACTGGATGATTAGCTTTCAAAAGCAGTGGTAGGGTGGTGGTCAGGTCAGCCTCCAGAGGCATTGCTACTCATTAGCAATGCTAGTCCAACCATTGACCATGCCTTTGCAAGTAATTTAAAAGAACATATCATACCCTGCAACATGGCCCATTACATTAGGTACAAAATGCTCTGTTTTTGGACTTCCTTACCAGTGGCAGTTGCAGAGTTGGACTCCAGCACAGTCCAATATTCACAAAGGGGAGCCACACCTACTGCCACTCTAAACATCACTGTCCTGGACTCACTGGCAGTTGATGTGGCCCCCCTCTATGAATTTTGAACTGTGCTGGAGTCCAACTGGCAACTGCCACTGGCAGGGAAGTCCAGGAACAGAGCATTTTGTACCTAATGGAACGGGTCATGTTGGAGGGTATGACCTATTTCAGTAAAAACTATTTACATATTAGTAAATTAATGTGTGTGTGTGTGTGTGTGTGTGTGTGTGTATATACAGAATATTATATTGTCCGTGTACTTTTCTGCATTCACCTGTTGTACTGCCTTCTCTAGGTAATGATACTCATTACTGGGGCCCACAAGGCGTTTGCCCTGTACAAGGCCATAGAGGAGGGTGTAAACCACATGTGGACTGTGTCTGCCTTCCAGCAACACCCGAGTACTGTGTTTGTCTGTGATGAGGATGCAACGCTAGAACTCCGTGTGAAGACTGTCAAATATTTTAAAGGTATATCTTTGTCATGTCATCACATTACTGATTTTAACCCCAGATCATGCCGACTGGTAGACAAGCAGCATTACAAAATGTATAGATACCAATATTGGAAACATTTAAGGTGAGGTGTGTGTGTGACCTGTGAACAGAGCAAGGTCTGCTCAGTTGCCTGCCTGCTGGTAGGAAGCATTTGGGTTATCTGCAGCAACTCTGCAGAGCACTTAGAGGAGGAAGCATCCAGTGGAGCAGGCCTGGCCAACCTGTGGCTCTCCAGCTGTTGTAAAGCTACAAGTCCCAGCATACCCTTTCACTGTTTTGATATAATAGAATGCTAAAACTGTGGCAATTCATGCTCGAATTAGGGATGCCAATCCCGGGGCATTTTTTCAATCCCGGATCTCTGGATTTAAAAATGCTAAATCCCGGGACACTGGGAATCTGCGGTTGCTGGAGTGGCATCTGATCAGTGCGGCAGACTGATGGTGTTCATCGGTGCAGATGCGCAGTCTAAGCCCGGCATTGGATCTCCAATCCCACGGTTGAAATCCTGGCTATTTTGGGGCCAGATCCTGGGATCCCGCTGATTCCGATCCTGGGATTGGCCACCCTAGCTGAAATGTGTTATTTTACAACAGCTGGAGAGCCACAGGTTGGCCAGGCTTGCCAAGATGGGTAATGGCTGTTCTGTGCCACACTTAACACCGCAGATCCCCAGATCTAAGCAAAAGCGTAGTGATCTATCTTATTTATAGAATAAAACAAAGTATAATTTCCCTACACTAATCTTACTGTAAATGTGTTTAAAGTATATTTAGTTGACATGCACTAGTTCTGTAGTCTCAATATTATTGGGTGGAGCTGCGTTAACATTAGTGAAGCAGAAGTCCCGATATAGAGAACTTCCATATTTTTCTGCTGTAAAATAACACATTTCACCAATCTATATATAGCTGCATCCGTTATACTTGCTCTTGCAAATTCTTTAAAATGATGAATGTAGCCGGCTGTCTCTTTCACCGAGTGCCGGTGGCGTCTTTTCTTCTAAATGTCAATATATGTATGGGAAGAATCGAAGGAGGGGTAGCAATGTATGTAAAGAAAAGCATAAATGCTACTTTAATACAAAACATTGAAGAAAAAACTGAGGCCCTTTGGGTGACCATAGAAATGGGGGAGAAGGACATTATTCGTATTGGGTTCATCTATAGGCCAGGCGCAGGATTTGGACAGGAGCCTATTGCTTGATGTCACTAAAATGGCTTTAAAGGGAGAAGTCATAATCATGGGAGACTTTAATCTACCTGATGTGAATTGGGAGGAGTCTTTTGCAAGAACATCTACAAGTGGCAAATTTCTAAATCCCCTACAGGGAGCATCTCTCAAGCAATTGGTGGGGGAGCCTACTCGCAAAAACTCAATATTAGATTTAATTCTCACAAATGGTGACAGGATATCAGACATATATGTGAGTGAGAACCTGGGATCCAGTGATCATCAAGCAGTATGGTTTAGTATCAAGGCCGGGTCCAACTCCAGTCACACAAAAACTAAGGTGTTGGATGTTAGGAAGGCTGACTGCAAATATGGGGAGATGTTTAAGCGACTCATTAGCGGATTGGAGGAACTTGAAAGGAGTGCAGGAGAGGTGGAAAAAATTAAAGTGCAATACTAAAGGCAACGGACCTTTTGTATCAAAAGAGTTCAGAAAAGTACCAGGAAAAGGAAGCCAGTGTGGTTTACTAAAGAGGTATCCACTAGTGTAACAGCAAAAAAGATGGCCTTTAGGACATACAAGCAGACTCAAAATAATAATGACAAAGAACTGTATCTTGCCAGACGCAAAGAGGCTAAGAAAGTGATCAGGCGTGCCAAAGCACAAGCAGAGGAGAAAAAGGCTCAGTCAGTAGATAAAGGAAACAAAGCTTTTTTTAAGTATATAAGTGAAAGGAGAAAATCAAATGGAGGAATAATAAGACTGCGGACAGACACTGAGAATTTGGTGGAGGGATTCAAGGCAATTGCAGATCATCTAAATAATTACTTTTGCTCCATATTCACTATAGAAGGAGAAGGGAAGGGACCACCGTTAAGTTGCAAGGACATTCATAAAAATAAGGTAGATGGAAGTACATTTACTAGGGAGGAAGTCCTAACAGAACTTTCAAGACTGAAAGTGGATAAATCAATGGGGCCAGATGGAGTGCATCCAAGGATACTAAAAGATGTGTTGGTAGCGCCATTAACAGATTTATTCAACCAGTCACTAGATACAGGTGCAATTCCAGAGGACTGGTGAAGAGCAAATGTAGCTCCACTACACAAAAATGGAAGCACAGAAGAAGCAAGTAACTACAGACCAGTGAGCCTTACATCAGTAGTAGGGAAATTAATGGAAACACTATTAAAAGAAAGAATAGTGGAATATCTTAAATTAAACAACTTACAGGATCCAAAACAATATAGTTTTACTGCAGGGAGATCATGCCAAACAAGTCTCATTGAATTTTTTCTTTAGTAAGGCATTTGACACTGTCCCACATCGCAGGCTGCTAAATAAACTTGAAAGTGTGGGATTGGATTATAAAACCATTAAATGAATAAGAACCTGGTTGCAGGATAGGAAACAGACAGTTGTAGTAAATGGAGTGCATTCTATGGAGTCACATGTTACCAGTGGAGTACCTCAGGGATCTGTACTTGGACCAGTGCTCTTTAATATCTTTGTTAGTGACATTGCAAATGGTATTGAAGGAAAAGTATGCCTTTTTGCAGATGACCCAAAGATATGCAACAGAGTAGACACACCAGGAGGGGTAAATCAAATGACTGATGATCTAAGTAAACTTGAGAATTGGTCAAGAGCATGGCAATTACAGTTTAATGCTAAAAAATGCAAAATTATGCACTTGCGACTCAAAAACCCAAAGGCTCTATATAGTATCAAGGGTACTTTCTCTTTCAATGGTCCTGGTGACGCAGCTCAACACTGGGATGTAGGAGGGTCCGCAGGAGCCAGGCACCTATCCTAAAGCTTTTGGAGGGTAGGCTCCTCCCTTCTGCATCCCAGACTCCTCAGTTCGTGTTAGGTGCCCACTGGAGTGGGTGCTATTCTAAAGGGCGGTTCGACATGGGGCCACAGCTGAGCAGGTTTGCAGGGCCGCCACTTGGTAATCTGTTCACACTTTTGCCAAATTCTATAGGTTCCATGAGTTCGCGTCGGAGGACGCATCATTCGGGCGAGCAGTGATGAGAGTTGCAGACCTGAGCGTACCCACCCAAAGGACCGGCTCTGGAACGTCCCAGAGTTGAGCGGTGTCACCAGGACCATTGAAAGAGAAAAAGGGATTTTTGTAAGAACTTACCGTTCGAATCCCTTTCTCTGATATGGTCCTGGTGACACAGCGATCCCTCCCTTACGCTCAGTAAGTATGCCAGTGTTCATGATGTTTTCATGTTATATATGGTTGAAAAGTTAATTTTTTAAATTGTGCATATAATATGTGCAGGCGTTTGTACTGAGTTAATGTATTCCAGTGGCTTTGAAAGATTGAACTGAGGAGTCTGGGATGCAGAAGGGAGGAGCCTACCCTCCAAAAGCTTTAGGATAGGTGCCTGGCTCCTGCAGACCCTCCTACATCCCAGTGTTGAGCTGTGTCACCAGGACCATATCAGAGAAAGGGATTCGAACGGTAAGTTCTTACAAAAATCCCTTTATAATAGAAACTACTGAGGAGGAAAGAGATCTAGGAGTCACTATTTCAAGTGACTTAAAGGCAGGAAAGCAATGTACCAAAGCAATGAGGAAGGCTAGTCAGATGCTTGGTTGCATAGGGAGAGGAATCGGTAGCAGGAAAAAAGATGTAATAATGCCACTTTATAGGTCATTGGTACGGCCTCATCTGGAATACTGTGTCCAGTTCTGGAGACCATATCTTCAGAAGGATATAAATACATTGGAGAGTGTACAAAGAAGGTCAACTAAAATGGTTCATGGCCTACATCACAAAACTTACCTGGATAGACTAAAAGATCTTAACATGTATAGTTTGGAGCAGAGAAGGGAAAGGGGGGACATGATAGAAATCTTCAAATATATCAAGGGTTTTAACATAGTACAGGAGGGAAATTTTCTTCAAAGGAAAAGAAGTAATAGAACACGAGGACATGCACTGTGACTGGAGGGAGGTAGGTTAAGGGGAAATGTTAGAAAGAATTACTTCACAGAAAGGGTAGTGGATAAGTGGAATAGCCTCCCATGAGAGGTGGTAGAGGTTAAGACAGTAGAACAATTTAAACCTGCTTGGGATAGGCATATGAATATCCTTACAAAGAAATAAGGATTAAAAAGGGTTGAGATTACCTGAAGGGTAAAAAAAGGGGCAGACTAGATGGACCAAATGGTTCTTATCTGCCGTCAAATTCTATGTTTCTATGTATGGACAGCATGCATCGCCTATCCATCAATGGCCATATTCCTCAGCCTAGAAACTGAGTATTAGTCTAAGTGGCTGCCAGTTTCCCATCCATATTTGACACCCTGGCCTACTTTTGCCAGCTGAGTGCTGCACAGATACCATCCCCACCCCCACTAAATCCCATTCATAGGCGGCACAGTTGACAATATGATAATCAATGCAACCACACACTACCAGTTTGTCTCCTGGTGCACCTGCATACGTAAGTGAAAGTTTTGCTATTGGGGTCATGCATGGTTTGTGTATTGCTCAGCATTGCTGCCGCAGACCACTGAGGTAATAGGTACAGTTGCTAGTCATGGCCATTCTGTCCTTTTTATGTTTGTTTTTCTGTGTACTCCAGTTTCCACCTAGTATCCAAAAACAGATGGTAAGGTAAGTAGCTGCTGGCAAAAAAAGATGACTCTACTTTGTCTGTTTCCATTTGCTAGGGAATATAGGCACGCATCCACTTGAGACCATCGACACAAAGTACCAATTTTTGGTGTACTTTGCACGGGACCCATGCTGCTCATGCCTGATTGGGTGCTGTGGCATAGTACACACTCCGGCATCACACGGTCATTGACAGTCTGATGCCATTTCTGGGGAAGGGGAGGGGCGATGATGGGCTCCATTTCAAAAATGGAGGAGTGTCATCGTTGTTTAGTGGGTGGGAAGAAGTCACTGATGTATGTTGTAGGATGGAGATTTACTGGTCTCTGTGGTCCCATGGCTTTCTTGGCCCCATGCCAGAAGCCATCCATTGGTGGGTGCTTTAATCACTAGAGCAGCAGGAGGTGTCTGCTTGTGACAGACTCCTCCTGCTGCATTACCCTACCACGATATCACTGCTGCTTCCAAGGATGCAGCAGTGAAAGCAACTCCACATCCAAAATAACCCACATACTGTAGATTGTAAGCTCCACTGACACAAGGACTGACGTGAATGACTGACTGACTGACTGACTGACATATTCTCTTTAAAGCACTGCATGTACATTTTAAACCATATACACTGGAAACCTGTGATAATTGGGATATTTATCACAGCTTTAAGGGAAATGAAGTACCGACCAATCGGATCTTGTTCTTTTTCAAACACAGCCTGTAATACAGCAGAAAATGGTTAGTTGATACTTTATCTTTCCCTAAGCTTTGATTAACCTACCCAACAATTTGGCTTGTTCCAATTCATACAGCTGACCATTACGTGTAAACATATACTGTATCCTTAGCTGGCTTGAGTTCCAGCCCACCCACAGTATTACTGCTACATGTGCTAAGAATGCTCCATCTGGTGCTACGATCAGGTTACTCTGCAGCTTGGGGTGAGTGGATGGAGCGCTGCAACATGTCCATATATTCTTGTTGCAGCTTGCTGATTGTTAGTTCTGTGGAAGGATTGTGAATGTGTAGCACGGTCACTTGTAGTATGCACTATGGGGTCCATTTTTCATACTGTAAATCACATATTCAATCAATAGCCATATTCCCCAGCCCAGAAACTGAGTATCATTCTAAGTATCTGCTGGTTTACCATTGAGCTGATGTATTAATTAGTGCCCACAGGGACATGGAACCGGTCTCTGCAATGTGCTGTGAGGGCTGCTGGGGGTGATGCTCATGCGTAGTCAGCCTCGCAACAGAGTCACAGTGGCCACTCCAGAGGACGGTTCCAGGGTACCCTCTGATGGCTAAAAATACCATCCTGGTCTACCACCATTTTCAGATGACCAATATCGGGAACACTCTATTGGTAAATCTGGCAGCATCGCATTCTCGATAGATCCCTATGGTGGATGCGGCGGCCGACGGGAATGGAGAGTTCTCCTGCGGCCCCTCTTATATACATTCAGGTGATAACAATATTTTTGGTTAACCCCTAAAAACACATGTTAAATAAAAAGATACGGTACTTGTTTCCTAGCACGGCCACACCGATTTACATCGGGGTGGTCGTGTCGGAAAAATCGGGTCGATCGCATCGCATGCGATGCGACCGACCGATTTTCGACCCGATTTTTTTTTTGAATGAAATGTAAATCGGGTCCCTGGGACCCGATTTTACATTGGATTCAATGTAAAATATTCCCAACCCCCCCCAAATTTAACGGCGTACACCCCACCCCACGATAGACGCCAACCCGAAGCGTGGCGAGCGGCGGCGGTGCGCGTCCTCCGACCTTTTCATTCCCCTACTATCCACGTCGGCGTGGAGTTGAGAATAGAATAGTGTGGCGAGCGCAGCGAGCCACCGAGCCCGAAGCGTGGCGAGCGGACGCATATACCTGTGATGTTATACGCGTCCCCTTGCGGGGCTTGCTGCGCTCGCCATGCTTCGGGCTCGCTGCGCTCGCCACACTATTCTATTCTCAACTCCACGCCGACGTGGATAGTAGGGGAATGAAAAGGTCGGAGGACGCGCACCGCCGCCCCTCGCAGCCTCGCTGCGCTCGCCACGCTTCGGGTTGGCGTCTATTGTGGGGTGACGACGGGGACATCTATAATGTGAAATGGGTCATATTGGCCCATTTCACATTTTTCACATATTTTTTCACTATTTCAATGTTAAAAAATATTTTAACATTGAAGCCTATGGAAAAATCGGGGGCATCGCGTCGGGACCATTGTTAATGGTCCCGACCGACGCGATGCCCCCGATATTTTACCTTTCCCGACACGATTTCAATGTTAAAATATTTTTTAACATTGAAGCCTATGGGGAAATCGGGGGCATCGCGTCGGTCGCGTCGGGACCATTGTTAATGGTCCCGACCGACGCGATGCCCCCGATATTTTGTCCTAGCCGGCCAAATGGACCTGATTTCTTTTTTTTTTTGTAAAACGATTTTTATTTTGCATAATAAAATAAACAGTATACAGTATTGATGAGCATATGTTACATGTATTGTACTTTTCTTAAACATTGGCGTTGTCTTCATAGGGTACGAGAGATCGATCACTATCTGTGTCTCTATTTCCTCTTTAACAAATATCCAATTAGTATGTCTCTAATTTCTAATCACTATAATATAAACAATTACCAACAAACTATATTTGTATTATAAGGTTAACATGAATTGAAAGATAAAGAGCCTGGTATTATATTCATTACTAGTCTGAGATTCTGTGTTGACTCATCTATTCCTATAAGTCTCGACAGTCTGTATTTGTAGTATACAGGGTGGGGCTCAAAGTTCCACTTTAAAGAGAGTATTCTTCCAGACTTAGGTGTCTCAGTTATTGAGCTCAAACGGCTATACTATTGATATCAGCAACAGCCAACAAATTAACTATTACATTTATACCTACACTCATCTCACTTAGACAACAAAGAGGGGAAAAAAGGGGGGTGGGAAGATATAAGGAGGGGGGGGGCAAATATTCAATATTTGGGTTTCGTTACTCTGTGTCTCATGTCTCTTCACCCACTCCCTTGCAGAGACTCTTCAGTTTTCCCCATCACCCGGCAATTTGCCGTAAGAGGTACCAGGAGGTGGATTCAAAGAGCTTTTGTATGCGCTCTTGTGTAGTCTGGTCAAGACTTTTGATATATAGTTCCCACTTCTTGTAAAATCGTGGGGCTCCCTTTTCCAGATCGGGTATCATGCTCTGTCTTTCATAAAAGAGTATATTGAGAATGGCTTTTTTTAGTTCTAATATGGATGGGGCTCTCCTGTGTATCCAATGTAGAAGTATTAACTTCTTCGCTAGCGTTAAAATGATTGTAAGGATTGGTATTATTTGCGTCTTTTTGGGGCCGAGCTCCCACGTGTGGAATTGTAGGAATAGGCAAGCCAATGGGTTTTTCTGAAGTTTCAGGGTATATGTATGGTTGATATATCCCATCAGCTTGTCCCAGAAACCCCTGACCTTACCGCACTCCCAGAAGTTGTGATAGTATGTAGCTTTTGATTTTTGACATTTATAGCAGGCCCCTGTGTCGTCAGGAACAAAGTGGGCTCTTTGTACTGGGGCAATGTATGCCCTGTTGATAAATTTTATATGTGTTTCCTGTAAGGATATGGATTGGAGATGTTTCATCGTGAATGAGAGTTTGTTAAATAATCTGGGAGGAGCCGGAAGGTCAGGAATGTCTGTCAGCCACTTCTCATGTAATTGACCATGGTATCGTTTCACGTCAGTTGTTATCAGCGAGGAGTATAGATAATGTATCCTATATCCCATTACGCATTCAAATGGACCTGATTTCAAAGGAAATCGGGTCCATCGTATGGATCGTGTACCTTAACTTAAAGGTACACGATCCATACGATTGTGGCCGTGCTAGGAAACAAGTACCAAAGATACAAATATGCAATGATAACTGGACTACTTAAACTTCATTCTCCATTTACTTCTTGTTAGTAACATCAATATAACTTCTATGCTGGAGTAACCATTGTGTCTTACTGTTCACAGGTTTATTGCATGTTCACAACAAACTGGTCGATCCCCTGTACAGCATGAAGGAAAAGGGAACTGCTGCAGGACAGACCCCGAAGAAGCCATACAGTGACTGAGTTACAATCTTTCCCACAATCCAAGACTTAATGCAGGAGAAGGCTTAACAGCACTGTTGCTAACTGGATCTGATCATTCTGGTTCCCCCAAGGTCAGACACACAGGTGGAGGAGGGACGCCTCTCTGTGCTATGTGGGCTAGCTGAAAACACCATACTGTTAACTCAAGGAATGTTTCCTGGTTCTTAATTCCAGCCTTATTACTATTTTCATAGTTGTATTTTTACATGCAAATAATGTTTTTCAACTACTGATTTTGTATTCGCAATAAAAGTACATTTTGTATTTCACCGCAATGGTTTTTGCAATATTTTAATATATAGAAGAATGCTGTAATTTATGCATTAATGGGGTTGTTCATTTTGGACAACAAACCTGCTCTAGTTTTAATGTACAGTACAGGGTGGAGGGACAACGAGATTACATGTATGCACATTGCTTTGTCACACCAACATTTAGCTCTGGCACAGAACACTGGGGTCAGTTTGTCTGATTCCCTTCTACATAAATTGATGGAACCCCACCTCCACAGTTCTCTAGATACATGGCAAGACGAAATGCTAACATTTTAGATATGCTGGTGTTAACTTATTTCGCATCAGCTTCTCTGCTCAAACATGCATTGATTTACTCCCATTTTGAAAAAAAAACAATTCTGACCCTAACTCTCTCTAACTATCGTCCTATCTTTCAGCTCCCATGCCTCTCCAAGCTACTCGAGAGACTGGTCTACTCTTGCCACACACACTTTCTCAACTCTCATGCCCTATTAGACTCACTTCAGTCAGGCTTTCGTTCCCAGCACTCCACCGAGACAGCAATGATCTGGTCACTGCTAAGTCTAAAGGCCATTACTCACTACTTATTCTTCTATCACTTCTGCTGTGTTTGACACTATTGATCACTCTTCTCATACAAACACTGCATGTTTGCATCTCCTGGTTCTCATCTTACTTATCTGATCGCTCTTTCAGTGTTCGCTTCTCTGACTCTACCTCTGTCTGTCAGAGTTCTGTAAGGCTCAGTTTTAGGTCCTCTGCTTTTCTCAATCTATACCTCATCTCTTGGCAAACTAATCAGATTTCGGTATCACTTGTATGCGGATGATACTCAAATCTATCTTATCAACCCCAGAGTTGTCACCAGTGGTTTTGGGCCATGTCTCTGAATGTCTCTCTGCCATCTCATCTTGGATGTCTTCTCGCCACCTCAAACTCAATATTTCCAAAACCGAATTACTTCTATTCCCAACAGCCAAGAACATTTACCATCCTGATATCTCCATAACTGTTGACAACTCTATTTGGTCTCTAATTGGTCATCTCGACAAGTGTGCAAAACGAAACCACAAATCAGACGAGCTCACCTCCAAAAATTGAGAAAGTCAGATTGACTAGACGAGCTCTGAAAAACGGAATTTCCAGTCAAACAAACTAAAAAGCTCGAAAAATTTACATGCTCGACTGGGATTGAGTACCCCCCTAAATGTCATTTTATAGAAAATAATTCTATGCATGAAACAAAGTTTGTGTACATAAACAAAATTAATTTTATATTTTGTGTACATCTTCTAACAGAGCCTTGAGGTAATTTTATACAATATTTGTAATTTTGTTTATGAACCATCAGAGAGTAAAGGTGTGAATCTCAGTTGCTCTAAAAAAATCTGTATTTTCAGAATGTTAGATATGGGGGTCAACCTATATTTATAACTTATTGAATTTCAAACTGAACGTTACTGTGTGCAAGTTTTCCGTTCCCATGGAAACCTGTAAAAATGCTACAGATGGGGCAGGCCTCTTCCTTGCTGGCGAATCGCCAGAACGTCAGTGCTGGCGATACGCCAGCGGCCTGCCTAACCATCGGACTGAGACGCGCATGTGTCTCACGCGCACGTGCATCTCAATCTCCGTCGGCGGGGCAACGGGAACCCTGTCCGTCTCCGCCTCAGGGAGACGGACAGGGTTAGGGGGGGGTGCGGGCAGGCGGCGGGGACCCCGGGTTACCGCCGACACGCCGGCGGTGACCCGGGGGAGCGGCTGGAAGTGCCGTCGGAAGAGGACGCGCGCGCCCCCTTCTCGCTATGCAGATGGTGCTGGCGGGGGATGGCGGCTGGCGTCGCCATCGTCATCCCCTGCCAAGATGGGACCTGCCCCATCTGTATATAAAATAGGCACTTATCCAGAAACATGTTCAAAATCTGTCTGACATAGTTATCCAGAAACATGTTCAAAATCTGTCTGACATAGATAAAACTTTATCATCACACAGCTGAAATTCTGCAGTCTATTTAAAGTTTAGATGAACGCAAACATTTTTGAACTATATAGCAGCCTGGCTCAAAAACCATTGTGAATCCAATGACCTCTACTTCCAGTGAGAAGTTTGGGCCTCCAACAAGGAATTAACAGACCAGAAGCTCTCACATGGTCCATATGATTACAGAGTGCAATACTTAAATTTATACAGCAGCTTATTGTTTCCTAAAATATTTGAGAAGTTTTGTATTGGAGAGTAAGGAGATTGGGGAGAGATGTGCCAGTCGCACAGAAATCACGAACTTATGCGGGTGGACCCTCTTTGTGCACTATTAGTATTCAATATTTCGATATGCGAGGGTGTGCTACCATAGACACAGAATGAATATATTGGGGAGGACTGAGAAAGGGTGTCTTTGGTTGGTGCACCAAAAGAGAATTTAATAATAAAACATGACTTTTATTGGTTTCATTAAAATAGTTGCGAAGATATAAAAAAAACATGAAAAACACATAGGACAACATTGAGTGATTTTAAAAAGGATATAATATATCCTCACCTAGTGGGACCACACTTCACACTGTCCCTGAATAATTTTATAATTATCAGATACAATGTATATATTCCTGGGGCAAGGAATATATGCATTGTATCTGATAATTGTTACATCCTGGATAAGCATACACACTATAAAACTGTCAATACCAGACATTACTTTTCCACTCTTAAATTTCAACCACCGTGCTTTATAAAATTATTCAGGGACAGTGTGAAGTGGGGTCCCACTAGGTGAGGATATATTATATCCTTTTTAAATCACTCAATGTTGTCCTATGTGTTTTTCGTGTTTTTTTATTTCTTCGTAACTATTTTAATGAAACCAATAAAAGTCATGTTTTATTATTAAATTCTCTTTTGGTGCACCAACCAAAGACACCCTTTCTCTGTCCTCCCCAATGTATTGGAGAGTAAGCAACAATTATATTGGAGAGTAGGGACCCTACTAAGGGCCTTATTGAGATCTGCGTGCATTCGCACGCAGATCCGATGTTGGCCATCTGCGCATGCGCAGACGGGTATCTGCGCATGTGCAGGCATATGGTGCGTGCACCCACGGCGACCTTTCGGGTCGCCGGGTGCACGCACCCATGGCAGCAAGGGGGGGCGGAGATGGGGGGGGGACGCCGGGCTCCCCCATTACCATATGGGAACGCCCAGCGTTCCATGGGCGTTTCCAAGAGAACGCTGGGCGTTCTCATGGTAATGAGGCAGTGACGCGGGTGTGTGGGCCGGGTAGCTGACATCACCAGATGTCAGCTGCCCGCCCATATCATGCCAGCGTGCACGCAAATGTAAGTGACTGAAAAGTCACTTATATATGCGTGCACGCTAAACATCATTCGATGGTCGGTGACCATCGAATGATGTGGGCGGACACCCCAGCAAAGCGAATGGATGTTTATGCAAAACATCCATTCGCTGCTGTGCGGCCGAAGCTGCACATTGCTGGGGTGGCGTGCGTTCGCCGGGCGGGGTTTGGTGGACTAGCAAGGCTGCGAATTCGCAGCCTTGCGAATCAACCTGAATAAACCCCTAAATCTCATATTACTTAAATTGATGCAGAACAAAAAAGAATCTTCATGTACAGCTGATCCTATTCCTGGCCAGGTGCATTGCAAGCTATTTTTTCCTTTGCAGTAGGCCAGTGGTTTCCAACCTTGGTCCTCAAGTACCCCCCAACAGTTTCCAGGTCTCACATAATCAGAAGTGAGATAATTAGCTCCACCTGTGGATCTTTTGAAATGTCTGTGACCTGGAGAACATAAACTGTTGGGGGTACTTGAGGACCACTGTTGTAGGCAAAGCTACAGCCTTGCACCCCTTTTAGCCCCATGCCTGCTTGATATATTTTGTCTTTGATAAAATTTCTGTTTTAAAACTAACTGCTGGCTAAAGTATCGAAACTTGCAGAATTTGATAATTTGCTATTTTAGAAGTAGAGTTCTTCAAAGCAAATTTGTATGTCTAACAGAGGCTCCTTCCTGTACATTATTGGGAAACTGCAGATATTGTAAGACCTTTTATTAAGGCTACTTACTATAAATTAAGAGTGTAGCCACTAACAATGGATACAGACTTCACTTCCTTCGTTAGATATGGCGACCTCGCGTTTACTTTTCTTATTCACTATGGACTGGTTGGAGACCTCGCTTCATGAAGAACTCCTAACCCCTAAGTTATTTACTTCCGGGAAAAAATTTATTCAGACCCTTCCCTCTCGTACTAAACAGGCAATCCAATGCTGTTTTCAAAATACGTCATGTACTCCCTTCAACTTCTACAAAATATTTCTCCTATTACCATATGATTGGGCTCCCAAATACCATTCGATCTATACCTCATCCTTCACTTTCTTCCCCTACTCCTCCCCTCATTCCATACTTTCTGTCTTCCTTTTCCTCAATTTCCACATATTGACTGGATCTCTCCGTGGATGGGTTGGAGGTCCAGGTAAACTGTCGGGCAGGTATTTTGGTTCACTACTTGGCCATCTGCTATGCTAATGTAGGGCCAAGCTATTTTATTTTCTTCAAATTTTTTTCTCTTGTTGCTCCTATTCATATATATATCCGTTTATTTTATTATTGTAATCTTTGTTTCTTTATTTTGATCTCTATAATGATTATATGCTCAGGTCAAGTTTAATACCTAGAGAGAGACTCTCATATCTTTTCATCAAACCGAATAGACAGTGATATTTGTATCTTCTCTACTATATTGGGAGATAGCTCTCCATTTTATTCATTTAGTGAATATGTTAAGGAAAATGTTGAAAATTGGTTCTTGAACCTCATAACTACTGCTTGTATGTCATTGTCCATTGTTGGACATGCTGTATTATTATTTTATTTATTGAGGCTCAATAAAAAATATTTTTGAAAAAAAAAAAAGAGTTCCACTACAGCCATCCTGCACATTAATCCTGTAACTGCTCACCTGCTCCTAGCCGCCTGCGCTGGTGGGGGAAGACTCTTGAATCATCCCTGTAGCCCGTGACCTATACTGCGACCACTCGCTGCGGAGATATTAGGCTCACCGCTGGACGGCTCCTACTCAGAGATCTGCACTGGTACTCTACATATAAAGTACCTTACAAGTGCCCTTGCTTCCATATTAACGAGGACATATTTGTACAAGCAGTCTGCACGGGTTCACTGTGCCACCATTCGCCCCGTCGTCGTCGTGTGTAAGCTCCACATCTATAAGCAGCAGCATATACCATCAGAACCACTGCTGCTTTTGACAGTTTACCACATTTAAAATCCATATCTATGTCACCTCTGACACGCTACCCAGCTACGTATTGTTTATTCATACATCCATCAGTGTCCGCTAAGACTCTGCTGTCTTTCTGCTTGCTGCAACATTATGGGGAAGAATCACCGCACTCCAGCTGCTGCCCAGCTGGAAACATTTGCCAGACATCCTCACTCCAATACCGGAGCTTCAGACTCTGATTCTACCTCTCTGCCCCTTCACCTCAAAGTCCCCCTCTCCTCTATCAGGAAGTTACCAATGAGGAGTTACAGAAGGTACTAGATGCAATAACATCTAGCGAAAACAGATTTGCCGAAAAAATAGGGCAGGTTCAGGCTGACCTATCTATTATTCCCCACGATTTACAAAGGGTCCGTGAATGTGTGGGTGAAGTTGAAACTCCATGCTGGAAGACAAAATCTCACCGTTGGGCAATAACAGGGCTGGGAAACACTGTCCCTCCAAAGGTAATGAACTACACATCCCAGGATGCTTTGCATTAGTTTTGCTATGCGGCCATGCTGAAACTGATGCAAGGCATGCTGGGATGTGTAGTTCATCAACATCTGGAGGGCCGGTGTTGCCCAGCCCTGGGCAATAAGGTAACAAACCTAACCTCTCAGGTCTCTGCTATCTAAAGCTGCTAGATATGGAGGGTTCTAGAAAAAAGTAGGATATATATCTGTCTGCGCTAGATTATGCAGCCTGAATGTCAAAAAGAGATTAAGAGGTACCACCACACCTCCAAAAAAAGATACAAATTCACACAAAAAAATCTCAATATCACTGACAATGGCGCTTATAAATAAGGAATCATTTTTGTACTCCCCTGTAAGTGTCTTTGGAGTCCCTTCTCCTCTCGTATAATTTCTCTGCAGTATATATGAAAAATATAAGGGAACAATACGAACATATCCTCGTGCAATACTGAATGATATTTTTTCAAAGCACATAAAATTTCTAAGCATAGAACTCAGATATGCAATCCACCGTTCTGGTGATTTTTTAATACGGAGGGTGCCCTCCTACACAAAATATCAATGTAAAATCAGCATATCTGGGGGATCTTTTCTCCTCTCCACTCCTTTAATCGAGGTCAGCTCTAGACAGGGCTTTTTTTGTGCAGGCTCCAGCAGGAACTGTGGCCCTTATTCTAGTTCACTCTTTCTGACAAAATATATCTTCGATGGACAAAACCATGTGCACTGCAGGTGAGGCAGGTGTTACTTGTGCAGAGATAATTAGATTTGGGTGGGGTTTTACACCTGCCTCACCTGCAGTGCACATGGTTTTGTCCATCTAAGAAATATTTTGTCAGAAAGAGTGAACTAGAATAAGGGCCACAGTTCCTGCTGGAGCCTGCACAAAAATAGCCCTGGCTCTAGAGTATAATACCCATAGAAAGCGGATGCTGTAGTAAGTTTTAAATTGTTCCTTTAATCATGATAAAAATGGTACACATAAGTAAAAGGGTGATAGGAAGAAGAGTTGAAAAAGATCTATAATAGATCGAAACGCGTTGGTGGGGACTCTTCTGTTGCTATTGCAGTGGTGAGAACTGGCTCTCATTGGGACGGGAAGGACTTTGGGGCCCCCAATTTTTCCTTATTTCAACATCTTGGAATTTACCTGACCAACCCTTTGAAGCTAAGTACACCTATCACCCTTTTACTTATGTGTACCATTTTTATCATGATTAACCCCTTCCCGACATTTGACGTACATTTACGTCATGGTCGGGATGTACTTCCCGACGCATGGCATAAATGTACGTCATGCATTTAAAGTGTCACCGCGTCTATAGACGCGGTGACAGAGGGGAGATGGCTGCTGTCTCTGACAGCAGACATCTTCCCTCATTGCCCAGGGGGGGCAGCGATGCCCCCCCCCCCATCGGCGATCGCTGCGATTGGCTGTTCAAATGCGAACAGCCAATTGCAGCGTTTTCTGTGTACCGGCGAATAACGGCGCTCGGTAACACAGGGATCGGTGGTGATTGGTGCTGTTAAGTACAGCACCAATCACCACCGGGTGTAAAGGGGTCACTGGTGGTCACCTCACCCCACCTGCTCCCAAGGCTGTGATTGGTCCGTCGGACCAATCACAGCCATTACACCTCAGAGAAAATAACAGAGACAGCCCTGCAGCCGCCATTCCGGTCAGGAACAGCGTGCAGAGCGGTCTCCGTGCCCATCTGTCCTCTTATACTGACCTGATCAGCGTTGGTGGTGTGGTGGCATCCGTGCTGCCTGCTGCTGGTGCTTCCTGGTTGCTGTGCTGCTGCTGCAGCGTCATTGTGTAATATAATTTTGTGCTGCTGCTGCTGCAGCGTCATTGTGTAATATAATTTTGTCTCTGCTGCCCCCCTTTTGTGCTGATCAGTATAAATTAACTGATCAGCAACTTTTTTGGGGTGCAGGTTTGTTTTAAATAAAGCTCGTGATTCAATAATGTTCACCTTTGAGTTCCTATGTGTGCTGCATGCGCAGTGCCAGTGAACAGCCACGTGTGTACGTGTGTTTTGTTAAACCTGTTCACAGGCCGCCGATGAATCGGCTACCCACGTGTTCTATAGTGTATTTGCAAGGTTGCGCTCGGGTTTCGCTATACGCAGTAATTGCGCATAAATATGGAATAAATCCCTTAACTTCGTCCGCAAGTTACGTATCAAGATGCGAAATGAATCCCGCACTTAATCCGTAAATCACATACACAGATGCGAAAATTTTCCCGATGTGAGCATGTGCGCGCGCACCTTGCGTAATACACAATAGACACTTTACGTTACTGAAAAAGGCCCGGAACTTATCGCCACGTGGCGGAGTCCCTGGCCCTGCAGTAACTAACACTAAAGTTATAGTTTTGCACAGAGGGGATCCTCTATGTACTATAATAAAACACAGGCCTTTGTCTCCACGTGTGCGAACTTTATCGCACGTGGCACATATACTGTAATAAACAAGCAACTCGACACTATACCCCGTTAAACTACTTGTGGCAGGCAGAAGTACAGTTTACTAAACACTTAGATATGCTTTAAAACACGTGGCTTAATGTTTCCTTGGATTTCACTTATTGTACTTCGGGTTCAAACGCTAGCACTTCTCGAACCCCGCACCGCCGCGGACCTGGCCTATCCAGCAATGGATAATAAATACTTCCACCCTTTTGCTGGTATAGGTCAAGCCGCGCGCCTAGTACTGAGCTCTAGAATGTGAAACGGACGGACGAGCCCTCAATTGTTAATGGCGATTAAATATGACCAAAGAAACAATAAGTGAAAAGCGCAGGTTACGTATTATGTCCGTAACCAGCGTACCCTTTATACCTAGCTACGTGCGAACAAAGCGTAGCGCAGAATAGCGTACCTTTATTGTGTATTGTACACCAAAGAACCAATACCTTAATATGAGATCCTTTCGCAGTACTCTGACTCTAATCTGCGAATATACCTTTAAAGACAGTGTCCGTAATATACCTTATCGCTATATGCGAATGAACAGACACAACCACAGTATAGAAGTAAGGAGATAGGAACTCCATAAAAAGATGTATTTAAGTCCCTAACGGACAAAAGGGGGTTACAGGAATACAGGTATAACAAGTTATACAATAGTCTAACAATGAGTATACTAAACAGGCTCTACTAGGGGAAGAAAATACAGATACAGGATACAATCATAATCAGCCACATTACATAAAAGGGGAATACGAATGTTTACCTTCAGGGGAAATAGCGAAGCGCAGTCCGGTCGGAGCTCACTATGTTCAGGTTTGAACATAGTCCGGTCAATGGTCAGGGAAAGGAAGATGTGCCGAAGTGACCAAGGCCGCCCTGGGTCACCTATCTTATAGGGTCAGAAGGGGGAGGTCAAAGGCCATTCCTATTGGTCGGGGGTCGTATGTCAGGTTCTCTGTGATTGGGGGTAAAATGATGCACCTGGTTTGAATGGGTGCAGGGGAGTGGACTTTTGGAGTTCTTTGTTTGTTGGTTTCGTCGTCAGGGGTTGTAAATAGCAGTAGAAACCAGTTACATCTGGATTCCTTTGTTATACCTTTTTCAACAGAAACTGTCCTGGGAATATGGAATATGTCCATAACTATCGGGCCGTGTATATTGCGAAATATTCGCAATGACCGGAATACTGCGCATAAGAAATGGAACGGAACGGTACTAAACACTATACAGACAGATGTATGCAATGCTAACTAAGCTATGTGTGGCGTTCTAAACCTTTAACTATATTTTATTTAGTGTCAGTATGTTCTTATGAATTTATGTGTAATAGTATGGCTACGCTTCTGGTCTACTTTGTCGCACAGACTCGGGTATGGAAACTTTATTTGCGCAACTCTGCGAACCAAAATGGCGGCCATACTATCGTAAAATGACGTGTATGCAACTCGACTTTAACAATATATACCCCACCAAAAGTTTTGCGCCTGCTGCCCCTCACTGCTAATCAGTGTTGCATCACTGATCAGCAGTTTTTTTTTAAAAAAATTTTTGGAGGGTGCTTTGGGGTCTTTTTTTAAAAAAATTTTTACACCCACGGTGATTTTGTGGGTGTCCTGTGGCCACTGAGCGCTGATCAGTGATGTACATCACTGATCAGCATTTTTGGCACAGGGTTGATCTAATTTTTTTTTTGGGATCAAATTCCTGTTGCCTTTGACTGATCAGCAGTTTTTTTTATTTTTTATTTTTTTGAGGGTGCTGTGGGGTCTTTTTTTAATTTTTTTTTACACCCACGGTGATTTTGTGGGTGTCCTGTGGCCGCTGAGCGCTGATCAGTGACGGACGTTACTGACCAACATCTGTGCTCAATTTTTGGCGCAGGAGCTTTTTTTTTTTTTCTTTTAACCCCTTCAAGGTTGTACCAAAAGCTGCCTTGAAGCTGCTGCCCCTTAAGTGCACTTACACGTGTTAAAGCACTACATACACACTACATACCCCCCCCGTGTTGAAATAAAGTTTGTACCCCCCCTACACTATACACGTGTTGAAACACTACACTAACACAAACACAAAAATAATAAAAATGTCCCAATCATCCCAAAGACTGTTTTCAGCGGAGGAGGCATATGCCCTTATTGCCTCTGACACTGACACAGCCAGTGAAGTAAGCAATGAATTTGCATTCGTCTTAAGCTCCTCTTCCTCCTCTAGTGATGAGGGACCCCCTCAAAGACGCCCCCGTAGAGCAGCTGAGACCCCCCCCCCCCCAAATGATTGATCCTGTATGGACCCCACCACCAGACAATTTTGAGCCCCAGGTTCCTGAGTTTTTGGCCAACCCAGGAATCCAATTTGATACTACAGGCCTCAAAGAAATTGACTTTTTCAAAGTCTTTTTCTCTGATGATTTTATAAATTTAATGGTGGACCAAAGTAATTTATATGCCCAGCAGTTTATTGCTCAAAACCCCACGTCATCATTTGCTAGGTGGACCCCTGTAGATGCAGTAGAGATGATGACGTTTTGGGGTCTGGTGTTACATATGGGCATAGTTAAAAAGCCAGAAATTAGACAATATTGGAGTACAGATGTTCTGTACAGCACCCCACTTCATCGTATGGCCATGACCCGGACTCGTTTTGAGACGATCCTTAAATTTTAGCATTACAACGATAATGCACAGTGCCCACCCAGAGATGATCCCACCTTTGACCGGCTATTCAAAGTCAGGCCGGTCATTGATCATTTCAGCGCCAAATTTGCTGAGATGTACATCCCCGAAAAATTCATTTGTGTAGACGAGTCACTTATACATTTTAAAGGAAGGGTTAAATTCCGCCAGTACCTTCCCAATAAGAGGGCAAAGTATGGCATAAAAATGTATAAGCTGTGCGAAAGTACCTCAGGGTACACCCACAGGTTTAGGGTATATGAAGGGAAGGATACAAGAATTGAACCGCCAGAATGCCCCCCCTCCCTCGTAGGTGTTAGTGGAAAGATTATCTGGGATTTAGTGCACCCCTTCCTGGATAAGGGTTATCACCTCTATGTGGATAACTTTTACACCAGCATCCCCCTGTTTAAGGCCCTTGGTTCAAGAGGTACAGCTTGCGGTACTGTGCGCAAGAACCAAAGAGGCCTCCCAAAAACGCACGTTGCCCAATTACTGAGAAAGGGTGAAAGCAGGGCACAATCCACCGAAAATATGTTGTTGGTCAAATATAAGGACAAGAGGGATGTCCTTATACTGACAACAATTCACGGAGACAGTACCACCTCCGTCCCTGTACGAGGTACCAGTACCCACACCTCAAAACCTATTTGTATCCTAGATTACAATAAGTACATGGGCGGAGTGGATCTTTCAGATCAGGTACTGAAGCCGTACAGTGCCCTGCGGAAAACAAAAATATGGTATAAGAAGCTGGCCGTGTATATCATCCAGATGGCACTGTATAACGCTTACGTACTATTCCGTTCTACCAGCCAGATGGGGACATTTATGCACTTTCAAGAGGAAGTCATAAAGGGCCTAATATTTGGGAACCAGCAGGCAGAGGGCCCCAGTACTTCTAGTACTGGCCCCAGTACTTCTAGTACTGGCCCCCGTATTGTATCAGGGCAGCATTTTCCTAACGAAATCCCCTCCACTGGAAAAAAGGGCAGGACACAAAAAAGGTGCAAAGTTTGCTATAAAAAGGGAATAAGAAAGCAAATTATTTTCCACTGTGAAACTTGCCCCGACAAACCCGGCCTATGTATAAAGGAGTGTTTTAAAATATACCACACATCTATGGATTATTAGGTTCATCATTTCACCGTGCTTCGGGGGTCTTGCTAATGTGACATAGCACCCACCATTCATTCCACCAGAATCTGTGCTGCAAAATCCAAATATCACTCCTTCCCTTCTGAGTCCTGCCATGCACCCAAATGGTATTTTTTGGTCACATATGAGGCATTGCCGTACTCGGGAGAAATTGCGGCACAGATTTTGGGGTGCTTTGTCTCCTTCATTCCTTGTGAAAATGAAAAATTTTGAGCCAGAACTGCATTTTTGTGTAAAAAAATGTAATTTTTCATTTTCACAGCCCAGTTGTACCAAAATTGGTGAAACCCCTGGGGGTTTGAAATGTACACTATACCCCTAGATGAATTCCCTGAGGGGTGTAGTTTGCAAAATGGGGTCACTTGTGGGGGGGTTCCTAACTTTTAGCATCTTATGGTGCCTAGAAACCTACATGGTGCCTAAAAAATAATCTCATAAAAAGGAGGCTCCAAAATCAAGTAGGTGCTCCTTCTATTATGAAGCCTGTGGTTTGGTCAACGTGCACACTAGGGCCACATATAGGATATTTATGAAAACAAAAGAATTGAGGGAATCAATTTTTAGTCACATTTCTCTAGTAAAATCTACTGTGTTCCTTAGAAAAATTTATTAAAATTGAAAATCTGCAAAAAAAATGAAATTTTGAAATTTCACCTACACTTTGTTTTAATTCCTGTGAAACACCTAAAGGGTTAACAAACTTCCAAAATGCTGTTTTGAATACTGTGAGGGGTGCAGTTTTTGAAATGGCATCATTTATGGGGGTGTCTCACATACAAGTCCCTCAAAGTCACATCAGAACTGAACTGGTCCCTAAAAAAATCAGTGTTTGAAATTTTCTTGAAAATTTGAGAATTTGCTATTCATATTTTAAGCCTCCTAGTGTCCAAAAAAATTAAAAGGAGGTTGAAATAATGATGGCAACATAAAGTAGACATATGGTCTTTGTTAGTTATTAACTATTTTGAGTGGTATGATTATTTGTCTCACAAGCAGAAAATTTAACATTTTGCAAATTGCAAAATTTTCAATTTTTTTACGACATTTTGGTATTTTTCACAAAAAAACACAGACTGTATCGACCAAAATTTACCACTAACTTAAAGTACAATGTGTCACGAGAAAACAATCTCAAAATCACTGGGATAAGTAAAAGCAATAAAAAGTTATCTCCACATAAAGTGATACATGTCAGATTTGAAAAAAAGGGCTCTGTCAGGAAGGCAAAAACAGGCTGCGGCGGTAAGGGGTTAAAGGAACCATTCAAAACTTACTACAGCATCCGCTTTCTATGGGTATTATACTCTAGAGCTGACCTTGATGAGTGGAGTGGAGTGGTTCCCCCAGATATGCTGATTTTACATTGATATTTTGTGACTAACCTGTGTAGGAGGGCACCCTCCATATTAAAAAAATCACCAGAACGGTGGATTGCATATCTGAGTTCTATGCTTAGAAATTTTATCTGCTTTGAAAAAATATCATTCAGTATTGCACGAGGATATGTGCGTATTGTTCCCTTATATTTTTCATATATACTGCTGAGAAATTAAACGAGAGGAGAAGGGTCTCCAAAGACACTTACAGGGGAGTACAAAAATGATTCCTTATTTATAAGCGCCATTGTCAGTGATATTTAGATATGGAGGGTTGTTTGAGGAGATGTAATATTCGCTTTGTGGGGTTACCAGAGGATCAAATCCTGAAATCTTCTTGAAAATGGCTTCGCAACACTTATGGCGTAGAGGCTTTCGCAATAGCACATTCTGAAAGTGTGATTTTTAGTTGCACCGGAACTCGCATCCAGATGGTTTCCCATTGAAAAGTATACAATTCGCATATTTAATGAGATGCGAATTCTGGAAAATGTGTCTAAAAATCGCCAAACATGTAGACCAGGTTCTGATGTGCAAATTGGTCAGAACCCTGCACAGATCATTGAGATCTGTCATACCATATATATGCTGTAAGGGTTCAGAGCATACTCTATATATGTTATGCGGCAACAGGGGCATACCATATACATGCTGGGAAGGGTAGAGCATATATATATATATATATATTTATTGTGCTGTAACCGGAGCATTCCATATATATATATGCTGTGTGGCAACAGGGGCATAACATATAAATATACTGTACTGTAACAGGGGCATAACATATATATGCTGTACGGCAACAGGGGCATACCATATATATGCTGTACGGCAACAGGGGCATACCATATACATACTGGGAAGGGTAGAGCATACCATATATATGCTGTGCTGTAACAGGAGCATTCCATATATATGCTGTGTTCCAACAGGGGCATAACATATAAATATACTGTACTGTAACAGGGGCATACCATATATACACTGTACAGCAACAGGAGCATACCATATATATGCTGTATGGCAACAGGGGCATACCATATATATGCAGTACGGCAACAGGGGCATACCATATACATGCTGGAAAGGGTATAACATACCATATATATGCTGTGTGGCAACTGGGGCATAACATATATACTGTACGGCACAGCAACAGGGGCATACCATATACATGCTGTGAAGGGTAGAGCATACCATATATATGCTGTGCTGTAACAGGTGCATACCATATATATGCTGTGTGGCAACAGGGGCATAACATTTATATATATATATAATGATCCACGTGAAGCAGCACACCTCAGCAGGTAACGATAGGTGCTCACCATTAGCTTCTTGTCCAGGAGCAGTACATAGGGCCTTATTCTGGTCTGTGCGGACGGAGCCGAATATGCGGGCAGGACCGTGCGTCCTAAACCCCGCCTTTCATACGGATCGCTCACTCCGTCCGAATGCGGTAAGCTGTCCGAACGGACCGCAAGTGTATTTCTCATGAATACACCTCCTCCATCTCAGGGAACCTCCCCCATCATTCGATGGTCGCAGACCATCGAATGCAGGACCGAGTGGTCAGGCAGCTCCCGCAACCTCAGACCACACGGGCATTTCTCCGTGCAAAAGCAGGGATCTGGGCGGGCAGCTGACATCCGGCAATGTCATATGTCCGCCCCCTACACGTGTTTCACGACCGCATTACCATACGTACGCCCAGCGTTTTCATGGGAACGCCCATGAAACGCGGGGTGTAAACATATGGTAATGAGCCCAAACAGCCCTTCACGCCCCTCTCCACCCCCTGTTCGTAGTGTACACATTTCATGCGGAATTTGGACGTGCGTCCCGTTCGCACATGCGCAGAGACGCCTCTGCACATGTGCAGACACTAAACATCGGCGGACCGACCGCACGCGGACATTACCGCACCAACCAGAATAAGGGCCATAGTCGGTGTGTGTGGCAGCACTCAATTAAATAATTTAGTCAGACACATGTCTCATCTGCGTCAACGTTTCGAGGTATATTTATTGCACCTCACAATACATGAAAGTACAAACGGGGTTTAAATACATACCATTACCAACCAGAACGTCACGGCAGCACAGCACATTCCCGCCACTCTGACATCATCACCTCCCGACTAGCACTCACGTCAGCGCAAACTGCTGCCCTGACGCTCCGTGCATATCATGTGATCGACAGTCAGAGATGCTGGTGTGCCGTGGTCGCCATGGCGACAAGTACAACAATAATGAGAGCAAGCATCAGTGATTAGACAACAGTACACATATTACATACAAAATACCAAAAAGCAGTAATCGGTGACATTATACACACGATCAGCACAACATGACATACATTTGTGACAGAGAATATCCTTAAATACCGTACAATTGTTACGTAAAAAAGGACCATAAAAATACAAAAAGAAAGACACAAGGGTAATATTTTCAAATGCAAAAATAGAAACAATATAACTGCGACTCGTCAATCAATAGGAGAGTAATACCACTTCGCAATTACTTAAACAGGTAAGAGTACCATAAATATCTAGAAGGTCACGAGCAGGAGTTGAAAACGGAGAGACCCACACAGGCAAAAGCCAAGACAAGTGACTGGATTATATATACAACTTTTATATAAAGCAGAGCAAACCAGCCGTTCCATTCAAACCCCTCGGCGATAGTGTCTGCAGGCGATGAATCCACTGTGTCTCACAGCGCAGCAGCTTCAGAGCCCTATTCCCATGTCTAATGCTCGCTGGAATGTGATCGAAAATGATGTATTTGAGCATAGGGAGGGTGTGATTAGCCTGTAAGAACTGGCGAGCGACCGGCTGGTCGCTATGCCCTTTCTCAAGTGCCTGCTTGATAGAGGACCGTTTTGCCGACATAGTGTAACCCGCACGGACAAGAAATCATATAAACTATGAACCTTGTCGTGCAGGTTACACTATGTTGGATGGAATAACGTTTACCTGTAAAGGGGTGGAAAAACTAATCACCCTTGGTGAGTGATCTGCAAGTCGTACACCCTAGGCAGCGGTAGCAACCAGGGCGACGAGAAAGAAATTGTTCACTGCTTGAACATTGTAATGTAGCTACATCAGACTTAACTAACAGGTCACGGAGATTCCTCCCTCTTGTGTAGCACGGCATAAGGGCAGTCTCAGTTAGATTTAAAGCAGTATTAGTCTGCACCAATGGCCAATTACGTTTTACCACTTTTTTAATGCCCCTACTGGCCACACTGAAATGGTTGACCCACGGGAGCCTATTCGAAAGAATCTTCTATTCTTTGTACACAAGCAGATCATCACGTGATAGCAACATCGCCTTCTCTTCTCCAAAGAAACTTGAAAAAAGTTTTGTATTGTGGTCACCAAACATGCATTTCCTTGGGCTAACACTGCTCCTCACCTCTTTGGGGGGAATACAAGTGTTTTGCACGCTGCTGGAATCTAGATGGTGCTTGACGGCGTATGACAAGTGTTGCTCGGTTTGGACGCCCACAGCTGTTGGCGCTGACATTACAATTATGTTGTTCCGTCATTCTGCCCAGCTGACAACTAGTTTATAATAATCGTGACAACCTTGGGTGAAGATATTTGAGATTCTGAGGCAATGGGGTAGATTTACAAAGATGGGAGTTCTTTTTCACATGGTATGTTGCTATGGGCAACCATTTATTTAGCACCTTCTGGAAGATAATAGATAGTATCTAATTGGTCTCCCATAGCAACATCCTATGTGAAATAGAACTCCCATTTTAATAAATTCCCCCCAGTATTGTGATGGCTGCTATACAGAGCCCTGTGCTCCTGTGCACACACACATATTAATGTACCCACAGTGCTCAGCAGCCAGTGCATTATTGCTGTGTGCACAGTATCATTTCCTCTTCCAGTCTCCTCCTCGCTGCGCTGCCTCCTCCTCCTCCTACTCCCCCTTCCATAGGGCAGTATTAGCCATCTCTCTGTATCATCATCAGTCCCCGGATTTGAGCCGCCGCCACCTCGCTCTCTCTGTCCCCGGAACCACCGCTCTCCGCTCCGGGCCACCTACTGCAGATATGTCTGAGCAGAGCGGCAGCAGATATCAGCAGGTACGGAGGGGAGCAGGGGGCGGCGGGGCGTTACGCGAGCCTCGGGGATGCGCCGTGCGCACTAGGCCTTAAGTGTTGTGATCCGACCCCTGTGCATCAGTGAGGGGGGGACGACACACGTAGCACCCGGGCCCCCTGGCCTTATATTGTATGGCAGCGGGTGTGTATGCAAGGTTAGCATATGCTCTATAATAAAGGCCGTACATAAGGATCATATGTTAACTTATTTTTGTCATATTCTTGGAATTAGCACCTAAGAAGCTCTGCACACTTCTATCCGAAGTATGTACTAATGCATGCAGCTCACTGTAACAGCCATGTACAAACATGTCATACCATGTAGGGTGTCCCCCCAGGTATCACACACACAGGAGGTGGGGTTATCACATGTAAAGAGAAGCTGGCCTTGGGGCAGTTACATTACCCCTTGTGTGTTTTATAGTTTGCACTGTAACACTTGGGGCCTGATTCTAGTTCACTTGCAAAAGCAAATTCTCTCTCAAACGGACAAAACCATGTGTTGATATCTATTTCCCTATAGATTGTAAGCTTGCGAGCAGGGCCCTCCTACATTTTGACTGTCTGTAAATACCCTGTTTTGTTGTATCACTGTCTCCTATGTAAAGCGCAGCGGAATATGCTGCGCTATATAAGAAACTGTTAATAAATAAATAAATAAATATTGCAGTGTAAAAATAAAACAGCCAGTATTTATTGCACAGAAACAAATAACTCCCAAATCTAAAGATCCATACACACTGAGCAATTATGCCCAAAGCCGCTCAGTGAATATACACACTGGGCGGCTTTCATGCTGAAAGCCACTCAAATGACAAAACTGAGCGTCTTTCATGTGAAAGTCGCCAGTGTGTGTGGGCCTTAACTCTCTGTGCTTGTTAAATCTGCACCCCCCCCCTGCAGTGTACATGGTTTTGTTAGAGTGAATTAGCTTTTGCAAGTGAACCAGTATCAGGCCCTTGGTTTGTTACAACTGTGCCAGAGCACCAGCTTTTTTTTTTTTTTTTGCTTGTTCTAAATAATCCATAAGAATTTATTATATCTGGTGGATGATTGTTGTTGTCTGTCTTCTTTTTGTGTGTGTTAATTTTTTAGAGTATGTTCCTGTTTGGTTGAGGTAAAATAGTTATAGATGGCACCTGTAACTCCATAAAGCAGGGATGGTAAACCTTCGGCCCTCCAGCTGTTGTGAAACTACACATCCCAGCATGCCTCGTTACAGTTTTATGTGGCCATGTTGCAGGGCATGCTGGGTTGTGTAGTGCTACAACAGGTGGAGGACCGAAAGTTCCCCATCCCTGCCATAAAGAAACCATAACCATCAGGTGTGAGTAGCGTTACCATGAGTTAGTAGTAACAGTGTCTTTCCAGTCGGCATGAAGTAGGCCCTGGGAGTGCACTCAGCCAATCTGTTTTTGTGTAAAGTCATGTGGCTTTAATGATTGTGTCACATGACCATAAGCTGCCTGCATGTCAGTCATAGCTTGATGAACCTGAGTCAGAGCTTCTCAAGAGTCCTAATAGCTGAATAATCACATTTTAATATTGCCTGTGGCTGCTAATATTTTTTGTAATGCATCAGTGTGCAGCTTGCTATGTAGCTACTTCCCTTAGTACTTTATCCGTAGCTAGAACCACAGAACACACAGCACTGTGATAGTCTGTGTTATGCAACATGTTGTGTGTAATATTAAGGAGTGGAGAAATCTGTTGAATAAATGGGTGATCTGTTACATAGTGTTATTATATTTTGTTATTACTTTGTTTTTGTACAAATATTTTTATTGTATATTGTAAATAAGTTTGTAGTGTTACCACCTATTTATAGGTCTGTTACATGAAACTATTTGTATAATGAATCAACGCAAATATTTAGTGTCATGTTTTGAATCTATCTTTTAATGTATCATTTTGTGTGTGAAGTGCAGTATGTGATTTGTTCTTGTGAACTCTCCTGTATTCCAGCTGTCTGGTAACTTTCCTGTCTGGTTAGTGCTCTGTTCACTTGTTGCCATTTTATGTTCCACCTTGGCATACCTGATGTTCTTCTGTCAGATTGTATATGCGTACTGTTTGTTGTAATTTGTTACACTTTTTTATGTTGATTGATTGGAGCATGAACAAAAGGTTAATACCCCTTTCATAGTGTTCATTGTAGCACCCACCATCTTTGAAAACCCATGCAGTTCCTGTTCCGTGCCTGGGGTGTCGCTATCTGCTGTAGTGCTTCTAGCACAGTGTGATCTGTATATCAGCACTGATATGCAAACCAGACCTGTGCTAGAAACTCCACAGCAGACAGTGACACCCCAGGCAGGGAACAGGAACTGCATGGGTTTTCAAAGATGGCGGGTGCTAGAATGAACACTACTTTCACATTGCACTTAATTACCGGGTTCATGCCAGTTCAACCCGGTAATTGGTGTGATGTGAAAGGGGTTACCGGTAACAGCTTACTGGTAGCAACACAGCAATACGAACTGGGTAAAAACAAGGATTCTTACCGGTTCGTTGCTGTGCATTGTGAACAGATTAATCGGGTCGAGTGATCCATTTCTCATTCACACTATGGAGGAGGCAGTGCTTGGAGCAATGCCAGCTCTATGCGCTGCCTCCTCCCCCGCCCCCAATGATGCTCTGCCGCATGACATCAGGGAACCGGCAATATTGCCCGTTCGCTGATGCGATCTGAACAGACCGCACATGCAGGTCTGAATTCTATAAAAGTCCTGGTGCAACCCTGCATTTGCAGTCTGAAAACAGTATGACTGTACAACACGTTAATCCGTCACAAATTGTTGTTGCCCTGTGTATACACACAGACATTGCTAGGTGCCTCATTCTTTCTCAGTGTGTTATATGAGAGAGGGTGTGTGCCCATAGCCGCTCAATGGCGTCTAGATTGACTCACTTGTTCAACCACTCTTGGTCCAATGCGTTTTGTTAGATGCCTTAAGATAGTCAACAGCGTCTAGATTGACAGTAACAAAAGTTAGACGCAAGCGTTTGATCGACAATCACAAGGTTGACACAAGTTTTTCATGTTTCTTTGCTTTAGATCGACTTGGTTCATACTTTACCATCAAACGGCATATAGTTAGATTTTAAGGGCAGTATTCAATGACCCAAATCGCACTGTGCAGCGAATTCTGTTGCACAGTCGCCGTGTTCCGGAGGGCTGGAGCCCTCGCTTCCAGCCCTCACTGACACACTATTCAATGAGGCAGGGGCTCGCTGCCCCTGACTGCGAATGTCGCTGCAGGGAGCCTGAGGACGGCGGCAGGCAGGGAGATGGAAGTCTCCCTCCCTGCCCCAGAACGTATGTGGGGGGAAGGTGGGCTCCCCGGGAGCCAGGCAGCACAGGCTGCCCCCCCGGGAGAGCGGGTATTCACTGCTCTCGATCGTGCATATGTAATGATCGGGAGCAGTGAATATATGAATATGTAATGAGCGGCTCTCGGCTCCCGGCCCCCTGCTGGCTGCTATGTGTATATAAATAATAATAATTATATATATATATATATATATATATATATATATATATATATATATATATATATATATATAATTTTTTTATTAAATATATATTCATGTGCTGTGTAAAAATAGCATGCCCCTTCACAGAATAAAATTCCTGATTTTTTTGGTACTTGTTTCCTAGCACGGCCACACCGATTTACATCGGGGTGGTCGTGTCGGAAAAATCGGGTCCATCGCATGCGATTTGGTCGCATGCGATGCGATCAACGCGACCGACCGATTTTCGACCCGATTTTTTGATTGAATGAAATGTAAATCGGGTCCCTGGGACCCGATTTTACATTGGATTCAATGTAAAATATTAGCAACCCCCCCAAATTTAACAGCGTAAACCCCACCCCACGATAGACGCCAACCCGAAGCGTGGCGAGCGCGGCGTGGAGTTGAGAATAGAATAGTGTGGCGAGCGCAGCGAGCCACCGAGCCCGAAGCGTGGCGAGCGGACGCGTATACCTGTGAAGTTATACGCGTCCCCTCGCGGGGCACGCTTCGCTCGCCACGCTTCGGGCTCGGTGGCTCGCTGCGCTCGCCACACTATTCTATTCTCAACTCCACGCCGACGTGGATAGTAGGGGAATGAAAAGGTCGGAGGACGCGCACCGCCGCCCCTTGCGGGCTCGCCACGCTTCGGGTTGGCGTCTATCGTGGGGTGACGACGGGGACATCTATAATGTGAAATGGGTCATATTGGCCCATTTCACATTTTTCACATTTTCTCACAATTTCAATGTTAAAAAATATTTTAACATTGAAGCCTATGGAAAAATCGGGGGCATCACGTCGGGACCAATGTTAATGGTCCCGACCGACGCGATGCCCCCGATATTTTACCTTTCCCGACACGATTTCAATGTTAAAATATTTTTTAACATTGAAGCCTATGGAAAAATCGGGGGCATCGCGTCGGTCGCGTCGGGACCAATGTTAATGGTCCCGACCGACGCGATGCCCCCGATATTGTGTCCTAGCCGGCAAAATGGACCTGATTTCAAAGGAAATCGGGTCCATCGTATGGATCGTGTACCTTAACTTAAAGGTACACGATCCATAAGATTGTGGCCGTGCTAGGAAACAAGTACCATTTTTTTTTTTTTTTTTTACACCAAATTTTGAAGAAAAAAAAACATTAATTTAAAAGTTCACATTCCACTTCACCATGAAAAGATGGCGATTGCTACACGGTGACACACGGTGAAAATCACTTAGAAAGCAATTCGCCATCTTCTCATTGAATACACTCATGGTGAATCACATTGAAAAACCGCAGCGAGTTACAGAGAGTATCAAACGGTGAATTGTCCCTCATTCACTGTTCACCGTCGGCGAAAAGTGCACGTTGAATAGGGTGATTCACTTTCTGACACAAAAAAATCACCTTCCAAAGTGAAAAAAAGCACAAATTCGCCATGAAACATGGCAAATTGGCCTCATTGAATACTGCCCTAATAGTGTGCAGAGCATGGCGGTCCTGGCGAGAGGATGCTATACATTTATTTGGTGTCTATTTTGGTTTATGTTGACATAGGCACCAAAAAGCGTGAAAAACTCCTGTTGATCTAGTAACTGTCGCTCATAGCCCAGTTGATCTAACGCTTGTGTCCAATTTCGTTCCTGTTGATCTTGTTGGCTATCTTTTAGGTGTCCAACTAGAGGCATTAGACCAAGAGTGGCCAGCCACAGGATTGTTGATCTAGAGCAGTGGTTCGCAACCTCGGTCCTCAAGTACCCCAACAGTTCATGTTTTCCAGATTACCCTGCAGGTGCGCTCATTATTCACGGACACATTTTTAAAAGATCCACAGGTGGAGCTAATTATGTCACTTGTGATTCTGTGAGGAGACCTGGAAAATGTGAACTGTTGGGGGTCCTTGAGGACCGAGGTTGAGAACCACTGATCTAGACTCCGTCAATCTGCTGTACAAGAGGTTGTGTGCCAAGGTCATTGTGGGTACAGATAGGGGTAATTGTTTACACATTCTAGAGCAGTAATTCTCAATCAATTTACACCTGGGTATCCCAGTCTTGACTGAACAACTATTTTGATGTGGATTTTCTTGTATTTTTGCAGAATTGAAAGCCCCTCTTTTTGGGAGATACCTGCAAATATTTCCAAGATATTATAGGGAGAGCCTGTCCAATTCTATCAGCTACTGCAGTCCCTGTAGGGTTCTATGGGTGCTGCTGCATTTCCCAAGCCCCGGAATGAGAAGTGGCTTCAGCTGGTGCCTGGCCAGTAGTAAAGCTAAGGGGACAGATGAGGAAGTAATGTGATTACATCACTTCTGAGAGATTGCCAGGTCCCAAAGCCCATGTCCTGGCACCATGTCAGTCGTATATCCTAGCGAGTACAGATTGCTTATATTCGTTTGTATGTGTTGCAGTTTTGCAACGGTTTATAATGAGTAGAGGAGGAGCCATATTCATCCTCTGATTATCTTGTGCGTTGATGTTGGCACTTTGTCATGGCATCTGAACAACAGGGAAGCTGGATGTGTATCCAGAGCAATGCTGATGCAGGCTCTAAAGCCCCCTACACACGGGGGAGATATATTGCTCAGTTTCTCCTTTTCATCAGCGACCAGAGATGGTTGCTGATGAAAGGGATCCTCTGCCGGCGGTGCCACAGAGGTAATCAGCTGGTCGCAGGAGCAAGCTCCTGCGACCAGCGATTAGAAAGGGGCTGAAAACGGGAGCGCGCACCCGGCGATTTATCGCTGGGGCACACTCCCATCACTGGCAATATGGTCGCCTACGACCATTTTTCCAGCGATTTCAGCCCCTATCGCCCCCGTGTGTACACAGCTTTAGGGTTATTGTAAGTGTACACTAATGTGGCTGGGGTTGGGATCATTTGGTCTATTGCATTATGGTAGAAAGTCATTAGGTCGAATCCATAAGGTCGACATGATTCTAGGTCGACATGGGAAAAGTCGACATGATTCTAGGTCGACAGGTCATTAGTTCGACAAGGTCATTAGTTCGACATTGTCTATGTCGACATTCACAAGGTCGACATGGGGGTTTTCACTGTTTTTTTACCTGAATGTCAACACAGTCGACATGGACACAGTTTAAAGTGCACTGCATCCCCTCGCATCGCTCGCTGCGCTCGCTATGCGTCGGGCACGGTGCCTCGCTACGCTCGGCACACTATTTTATTCTCCCACCACGCCCTAGTGGATGGTAGGGCATGAAATACCGCCTGTCGGCACATGTTGGCTCAAAAAACAGTGAAAAACTCCATGTCGACCTTGTGAATGTCGACATAGACAATGTCGAACTAATGACCTTGTCGAACTAATGACCTTGTCGAACTAATGACCTTGTCGAACTAATGACCTGTCGAACTAATGACCTTTCGAACTAGAATCATGTCGACCTTTTCCCATGTCGACCTAGAGTCATGTCGACCTTTTAGCATGTCGACCTAATGGATTCGACCTAATGACTTTCTACCATAATGCAGTAGACCAAATGACCGCATCCCTGTGGCTGCTATGGACATACCACAGGGAGGAAACAAGTGTGAGATGTACCATAGAGCCTGCATGCAGAGTGCTCCTTGTAATTGTGCAAATTCCACTCTCAATAGATATGATCCTAAAGTGCCTTCTGCTTTTATGGTCTGTGTTCCTTCTTTCTGCTATTTCTTGTATTTTTTCAGTATACGCTTTTAGTTTTGGTGGTGAATAATAAATTATTTGTACGTTGTTTCCATTTAGCTTCTTGATGTCAGCATTCCAGACTGTATCAATCAAGGAAACTGTTTGAATCATTGCAGAGATGCTTCTTCATAGGCTATTCTTGCCTGCAATTAGCACATTTGTAAAGCGCAATGAGGCTGACGCTGCCCTGAATACATGACACTTAAGTAATGATAGCTTTTGTTCACATTTTATAATGGTTTAATACGTATGCATAGACACCATCATTAATAACACTTAATTACTGTATTGAATTGTTTTATGTATAAACTATACTTGAAATTATATTAAAGAAATGCGTAATGTATTGGTATTTAAATATAAGATAGTCAGCTACATGTCACATTATGAAATGTCTGTTTGGGGATCTCCTCTTACTAGAGCCTTGTGGTTCACAAACCAATTTTAGCTCTGTTCCCCTTAAGAACTAATTCAAGTCCTTTGTTATATTGGATTGAAAATGCATCCTATGAGATGACTATGAAATGGTGATGTCACTGTCATCATTCACACTCAGTATATTTACTTTATAAAATTTAATTATTCCTTACATTTTTTTATGAAATTTCTGGGGGTGTTGTGATGGAGACACTTTTAAATAGGGCTAGTACTCATTCAATTCTGTTTGCAGGTACAGAGGTGCAAGCAAAATTAAGTGACACTAGCCTATTCCTTAGTGCAGTGGTTCTCACACTCAGTCCCATACAGTTCACGTTTTCCAGGTCACCCAGCAGGTGCACTAATTACTGACTCATTACATTTTAAAAGAGTCACAGGTGGAGCTAATTAAGACCATTAAGACCACGTTGACTGAACAAACATTATTTCTTGCCACATTAACGCACTGTCTGCTCAAAGCCACATACAGTATATATGTATATAAAGGTGGGTTTGTTCCAACTTGGACAGATGTAAACTTGGCTGAAATGACACCGTGAGCCTTAGGGGGGGTACACACCAGAACGATTAGGGCTCAATTCCATCAATCTGGATCCAATTCCGACCGATTGGATGCAGATTGTATGTAGATTGGGCATGTTTAGATCCAATTCCGATCCAATTCCAAATCGATGCGCGTCCCCGCTTTCGTTTGGTCGTTTTACAGATCCTACCTGCTGCTGGCAGGATCTCTAAAAGATCCATTCAACTGGATACAGACTCAGATCGGACTGGGATCAGATTGGATGCAGATCGTTAGCAGATCGTGCAACCATCACACAATCTGCTAACAATCTACTAACAATCAGGATCGTTCTGGTGTGTACCAGGCCTTACTAATGTGAAGTGAATCCAGTCCTTTTATAGAGAAACAAAAGAAAGAATACTCTTTGGAGGTGCACTATTAAATAAAAGAGGAATGGTGTTTCTAGTATATGGATAACATTTAACTTTTATTAAATATAAAGAAAAAACTCTTCTATCATCACCTTTCATGTTAAAAATAAAATTCTGTTACATGCTGACTTGAATCGGGTTGGAATAATTAAGTCGACCATAAAATGGTTGACAGTCATTACGTCGACACAGTTAGGTTGACAGGGGTCTAGGTCGACATATGCTTTAGGTAAACACGGGTTAGGTTGACAGTCAAAATGGCTTTTTTTTACCCGAATGTTGACACAGTCAACATGGACACAATTTTAAGTGCACCGCGTCCCCTCGCATGGCTTGCTGCACTCGCCATGCTTCAGACACGTTGCTGTGCTACACTCGGCACACTATTTTATTCTCCCACCATGCCCTAGTTGATGGTAGGGCATGAAATACCGCCTGTCAGCACATGTCGGCTCAAAAAAAAAAAACATCGACCTTTTGACTGTCGAAATTAACCCCTGTCGACCTTCCAGCATGTTGACCTAATGACTAATGACCCATCGACCATATCCCCTTGAATCACAGGCTATAAAACAATTAGCCTGGCATGCAGACAGTTTTCTTTTATCCATATTTAATAAACTTGAAAATTTTCACCTACATAAAATAAAAAAAACACACAATGAGCACTCAAAGCTTTTCTTTAAGAGCGCGCCTTCAAAGAGTATTCTTTCCTTTCTCTTTATACTGCATATTTATTGACTCTAGGGTACACCACCACACGGCATAATGAGCTGAACTACCCAGGAAGTACTTTGTCATTTTGTTTGTTTGTTACATTTTTTTCGAAAATATTTTTATTGCAATAAAAGGAGAATTACAATAAAGACTAGCATTAAACAATAGTAAAACGTTTGCATTCATTTTCTTATTATTTTCTTATTGTAGTAATAATTGTATTTATAGTTGGTTTGTTACTTATTAGTATGGACTAGTGTGGAACCAAATCTATACTTTAAAAAAATACCGGCTAAGTGAATAGAACGTATAATAAAATTATGAATGAATGCAAGCATCATAAAATAGGATGCAGATATGTGGACACTTGCCACAAAAGACACACATACACACACCCACATATATTTTATAGAATCGAATTGATTGGTTGCTATGGACAACATCCAATCTGCAATAGAACTCACATCTTAGTAAATTTACCCCTAACAATCATTTATAATAATTTAAATTAACAGAACAACTGTAGTTAGGGGATCTAGAGTGCACCCCACCCGAGTTTCTTCTCTCTTTCTTGTTGATAAAATAAATTTACCCCTAACAATAAAGTTATTAGGCTTTGCAATTATTGATTTGAAATCTTTCAATAAAACCAATTTTATACTCAACATAATTAAGTCATTTTCAGAGAAATGCACAAACACAAAAAACGAAGCACTTAAGCATTAGCACTGGATGTGTCCCTGGCATTAAACATTTTGAATAAAAACACTAGTTTAGACGCCTTTTCAGTTCCATGTCTGTTTCAAAGCTCTCGAATGAACTAAACCAAAATAAGAAAAAATATTTCTACACTAGCTGAAGATTTAAAAATATTTTGGGCGAAGCTTAATGCTAGGCAGACTTAAGGCCGCCATACACTATGCGATTTGGCCCCGATTTCACCCGATCCAGATGGATTGGGCAGTGAAATCGGACCAAATCGCAGGTTTTGACACCCGGTCCGACCCGATGCGCGGTCCCGTGCGCATCGGGTCAGAGTCGGGACGTCGGACCGGCTGCACATAAGATAAATCTTATGTGCAGCCGTGGGGGGGGGGGGGGGGGGGGGGGGAGAAAATGCTCTGTCCCTTAACATCCCTGGTAATGTATGATTGCCATCACCTGTGGTGAGCTAGGTAATTGATAAGAAAGGTGTTTCACCACAGGTGATGGCAATCATACATTACCAGGGAAGTCCAGGAGCAGAGCATTTTCTCCCTCATGGAGAGGGTCAGGTAGGCAAGTATGATTATATGCACTGAGCCACCATTTTCCTCATAACTAGCTTCAAGTTTTTTTCTGAGGACGTTCAGCTGTGACACTTTCAGCTATATTAAGCAAATTGGAAGTAATGTTTAAATGATGTCCTTTTATAGGTGTTTGTATTAGGTGTGCAGAAGGCAATGATGATAAAACCTCCTTTTTTTCAGTCTCCTGCCTTAAAAAAGAACCAACAACATTCACTTGTATCCTTCTAGTACTGTTATGCTTAACTTATTTTAGGAAAAAATATTTGGTGTTTAAAAAACCATGGTAGAAGCCCATAGGCTTCTATGGGGCATCACCAGATTATTCTGCCGATGCCCCCCGTCGCTATAAGCCGGCGGGGGATGCTTTAGAGCACGGGTGTCAAACACAAGGCCCGCGGGCCAAATCCGGCCCGCCAGACCTCGTCATGTGGCCCGCGCGAGGAGATAGCACGCAGGGGCAGTGTGTCTAAAACAGGAGTCCTGCGGGCCGCGTCCACGTCCGCGGCCGCCTTACCTGTTCCTCCACTGTCATGTTCCTGTAGGCACATATGTATGCGGCTACAGAAACATGGCCGCCGGCCTCCACGGCTACGTGGAGGAGGGCCCGGCCGCCTGTTCCCTCTGATGCCCGGCAGTGACAGACACCTGGTGGGGACGTCATGACGATGACGCCGCCCGCCCATGCGTCTGTAGAGTAGTAGGAGCAGGCAGGGAAGCTGGACCGGGAGTCGGGGACAGTGTGGCCGCAGCAAGCAGTGAAGAAAAGCTGGAAGCCGCAGCAGCTGCAGGACAGACGGAGAAACAGTAAGTGAGGATGAGGATCACACTCACAATAAGAAAAAATATATATCTGCTGTTTCCTGACGTGTCCCTGTGTATAATAATAATAATAATGCCATGACACCACAGGCTGCTCCTCCTGTATAATCATTTATGTGTCATGGCATTACTTTTATTATATTATACAGGGGGAGCAGTCTGTGGTGTCATGGCATTATTATTATACAGGGGGAGCAGCCTGTGGTGTCATGGCATTCATTTTATATTATACAGGGGGAGCAGCCTGTGGTGTCATGGCATTATAATTATACAGGGGGACCTACAGATACAACCGGCCCTTTGAGGGTGACCAAACTGCTGATGCCGCCCCCAATGAATTTGAGTTTGACACCCCTGCTTTACAGCATTCCAAAATGAGGTAAAAACCCAGATAACGAGGTTTTTACCGCATTTTTAGTTTAGAGAATCTCCCCCTCAGTGTTCATAATGAGGGTAAGCGTCTATTGCCGTTATAATATGAGAGATATGTAAGAGCAGTTGATGAGCTAGTAACCCAGAACAACCTCTAGTTGATCAATACATACTTGCTGCACAAGGCTGTGGTGTCCAATATGCTTTTCTATGCAAGAGAACTTATGCATCCAACATGTTGGGAAAAGAGCTATAAGTGGTGGTAAAAACTACTTAAGGGGATCCCCATTGGCCTACGATATCCCATCGCATTTTCGCACTTGTTGGTGGTGCTGCTGCTGCTGGGGACAGCGATCACAGCACCCTAGATATCTTAGTGGGTCATGGACTGTCTGGAAAGTAGCCGGTCTCTATCTTCTGGAGCCCCTACATGACTTTGAACAAGCAGATGCTCTATTCCCACTTGAGTCCCGCAGTGTAGACACTGGAGGAGTGTCATCCTTTCTTTTGCTTGATCCCTTATTCTACTGTGGCGCACTTCCAGCAGTATACTCTAATTGGCCTACATTGGTGTGATTTTTGTATAATACAGCAAAATTACCAGTGCTTTGGTTTCTCCAGTTTCCTCTTCCATTGGGTCACAATTTAGTCCTTGATGCTTTTGCGTCCTGCCTCATAATGTTGACACCGCTGGAATATGGTGCACCATATAAGACACTGCTCTCCGTACACCGTTTTAATCCTGTCAGTAAATTTCTGAAGTGTGCTCGCCTTCTCCGCAAAGAAATTGGATAACAGCTCTTTTGCACGGTCAGATGAATAATCGAATCCTCCAGATCAGCACAAACAACTTTCTGAGGTAAAGCCATTCACTACATGCGCGCAACTGGGGAAAAATGCCACATTATCTATCGGCAAACACATTAACCCACTGCCATTAGCTACAAGGCCACTACAGCAAAGGTCTCCTTTTCATTTGTACAGTCACCTTTTATACTTCCAAAATTTGAGTATGTTCCTTGGTTTTGTGACTCTCTTGGATTGCCATTCTGTCTATACTCAACTGGTATTAACCCCTTGGAACACCACAATTACTCCACAATGTAAACAAGTGCTGTCAGAGTTGTGGTACTGGTCCTCTGGCATTCCCAAGTACCTCCATCAGCCTTAAGCAGCCCATACACGGTCCGTTTAACGGATCCGTTTGGGACTTAAATAGTACACATCGGATCGCATCCCTAGTGCATGCAGTGTGCATGCACTGCGATCCGATGTGTACCTAGTACAAAAAGTATGTGCAGCACATACTTTTTGTACCGTACTATGTGATGCGCGGGAGCGCGCATCGCATAGTGCAGAACGGAGCCGTACACAACGGACCGTGTATGGGCTCCATAAGAGTGAAGCCAGCACCTTCATTGTTATATTACAGGTGGGTTTTGTGAGACTGCGCACTAAGTGCGTCTGTGCGGTGTTAGCTGCTAGAAATAGACAGGTGATCAGCCTGTGGAAATTGGCAATATATGAGGAAGCTTTCTGCGCTTCACCCCTGAATGAATGAAAGAATGAGAATAGGTGTATGCTTAAATAAACCCTTTTATTTGTTTCACATAAAGTGTTTTAACAAACACGGATCTCATGGATCTTTTATCTTATGGATCTTATACATCTTATGGATGCATAAGATCCATGAGATTCATAAGATGCGATAATGTACATACAAAATCTTTTCAATTGTATTTGATCGCATAAGATTGTATGCCTTAATTAAGGCATACAATCTTATGCGATGGGCGCCGTGCTAGGAAACAAGTACCTTATGCAGCCCACACACGCACCGATTCCAGCGTGCGTTGTGGGCTTAACTAGCACACATCGCATCGTATGCCTTGTGCATACGATGTGCATGCGATGCTGTGCTAGAAAAAGCTAGTACAAAAAGTATGTGCAGCACATACTTTTTGTACTGTACGATGAGGTGCCGCGGGAGCGTGCACCCCATCGTACAGCATCGCACCGCCGGCATCGGCGCGTGTGTGGGCTGCATTACTTTTGTATGTTGTAATTAGGTTTACCGGTAGTCTAAAATTGGTTTTATTGAAAGATTTCAAATAAATCATATGAACACCTAATATATTTTGCTTGTTAGGGGTAAAATTACTAAGATGAGCGTTCTATTGTAGATGCAGGTTCTACTTATTTAGCACCTTCTAGAAGATAATTGTATCTGTTTGGTTGCCCATAGCAACATCCCATGTGAAATAGAGCTGTCATTTTAGTAAATTGTCCCCTTTATGTTTAACATAATGGTAGACTACTATCTGGAGGATAACAAAGCTTGTAGTATAACAAACATTCCCTATCACTATCATTCAGTATAACACAAAAAAGATTGTAGTATAACAAACATTCCCTATCACTACATCTCACTGTGAAGCATAGAAGAGACTGTCGGGACCAGCTGGCCACACCGAGGAATCTCTGTACACTATCCCACCTAAGCTGTCTAGCACAGCTGCTCGCTGGCTGTAGCTCCTTCACTGTAAATTGCCACAGAACAGCGCCGTCCACTTGAGGTATTATTGAGACGACAGAGCTATTTAAATGAATTCTTTCGGGGGCATGAGATGTTTTACTCCACTAGGAGATCCAATTGTATACAGTGTCCTTTTTTATAATGACTCTTATGTATTCAAATGCACAGCACAAAGGGAGGAGAAAGTTGGAGGGCTGAAACATTTTCTCTATACAGTTTTGATGAGCAATCATTTTAGAATACCCATTATCAAAGTAAATGTGCAGTGAGATTATGATCTCTTTATAATATTGTGTTTAATAAATGTTTCTTCTTCATCCCTGCTGTCACCAGTACACATTTTCGGTACTTATGTAGTAACTGGGCTGCCGTTTTTGAAATCGAGTCCATCGCATCGCATCGCACCCGACCATATCGCATGCGATGCGATGGACCCGATTTTTCCATAGGATTCAATGTTAAAATGGACTGAGTTCATTTTAACATGGAATTCAATGGGAAAAAGGGGTCCTTTTCATACCCCTACTATCCAAGTGGGCATGGAGTTGGATATAAACCTGTGGCGAGCGTAGCAAGCCACCGAGCCCGAAGCGTGGCGAGTGGACACAGAATACCGGCCGCTCGCCACGCTTCGGGCTCGGTGGCTCGCTACGCTTGCCACAGGTTTATATCCAACTCCATGCCCACTTGGATAGTAGGGGTATGAAAAGGACCCCTTTTTCCCATTGAATTCCATGTTAAAATGGACTCAGTCCATTTTAACATTGAATCCTATGGAAAAATCGGGTCATCGCATCGCATGCGATATGGTCGTATGCGATGCGATATCGCATCGCATGGCATCTGATTGTATGCCTTAACCTAAGGCATACAATTAAAAAATCGGCAGCCCAGATACTACATAAGTACCATCATTTTCTGTTCTTTATTAAATGCTGCAAGATAGACTACACCCATGAGCACTAGGCCTGGGATTATTTTTTTTTGTCAGGTTTCCGGCACCTGGTGTGGAAATTCTGGAAGTGTTGTGATTCCAGTGTCGAGATCCTGACCTGAGGGATCTCGATTTCCATTTTTTTTTTTACTGCAACCCCCACCCCATTACACTGTCCGTGTTGCGAATGGACATTTATTTAAGGTTTGACACCCTGGAAAGTTTTGAATCTACCACTCACACACACACACGGCAGCCATGGCCCCAGTAGACATAACTTTCTTACTGAATCTAGATTGCTCAGATAATACCAGTGATGTGCACCAGTGATTAAGCATGGGAATTTTAAGTAATTTAAAAATGGAAGATTTAAGTTAAGCAGGTACTTGCAGATCACTGATTGCTATCGCCAACTACACAAAACACGAGAGATGTGCAGTCTCTTGCTAAGCGATCTGACTAGATTAATCCTGGCAGTAGCATTGTGTGGGGACACGCATCGCTATGGGCCCCACACATGCAGCGATGTGTTTTTAATTTCTAAGCTATGTAGTCGAAATAAGTCCTATTGCTTACAAAATAGCTGTTTATTGCTGCGTGTGTAGGCTCCGTTACTCTGCACATGCTTTAAAGTGCACAGCAGTGATTGTTCTTGCTGACCACTAATATCTATTAACTGCAAGTCACTATGGTTACCAGCTCCTTACTAAAGCGGGTAAATATAATGTGCCTGGCAACAGATATTATTTCTCCACACCAGTTATAGGTCTTCTATTTTAATAACTACTGTATTTTGCAAAGTAATACAGGAGGCTAGAAGCATATGTGTTGTAAAATAATAACTGCGATGTGTAGCGGTCTTTGGTCAGTAACAGAATTGTTATTGGTTAGTGACAACAGTATGAATATGTTGCATATCTTTTATACAAGGTGCTATTTTACCATACGATGCACGGTTCCGCGTACATCATTAGGCAAGGTACAAAAAGTATGTGCTGACCGAACTTCTTTTTTTTTTAAACTAGATTGCATCGCATTTAGTTCAAAACGCACACTGCTTTAGCATATCACATGCGTTTTGAACTAATATGTGATGTACTGTAGTCCAAAATGCACGGTGCGCATCGCGCATTAGCATACCTCCCAACTGCCCCGCTTATCGCGGGAGCATCTATTCCTGCAGCCAGAGGGACTGGAGGCATAAGCCACAGCTCATGAAGCTGCTGAGCACGCCCCCACAGAGTACAGGCCACACCCCCTTTCTGCTAGACCATGCCCCCAAAACGTCAGCATGAGCCATAGGTGCGCGTACTGTCCGTTCTCACAGGGATCAAATGTTGGAAGGTATGCATTAGGCTAAAACACACTCCTCCCTACTGTATAGTAAATCTGTCCCATCTGCAGTGTCTTCCCTTTGCCCAGGTGCTTTGTTCACAATTCCGAATCAGCCCTGTGGTGTTTATAGCGCTTACCGCAAAGAGACGATGACTTTTTGCAGAATAACATTTGCACAACAATAAAATTGAATAAACTAGAATACATTTCAATTAGAAGGAGATGGAAATAGATTCTACTGATAAGAATGCTTTCAGCAGAGGAATATAAGCAGATCAGCATCATTAAAAAGCTGGACAGTGTATTTTCTGATGGCGCTCCACCCACAAGAACCACATCTCACTATGACAAAGGGTCTCTCAAGATCCTTAAGAGAGATGCTGAATCACTAGCTGTGCACTTCTGCTAAATCTGCTCACAAACCAATTTTCTTACATCTTTAGTGACCATGTTACACATGGTCGTTCACCTACATCTATTTATTTACAGTTTCTTATATAGCGCAGCAGATCCCGTTGCGCTTACAATAGTAGACCTCTTGCCTCCTTGCGTGTTAAACAGCCCTTCTATATGACTTATTTGCACATTTCTCCTGACCTTCGGAGAGTTGCACAAGGACTTCTGCCTCACTCATGCTCACTCATGCTCACTCATGCTCACTCATGCTCACTCATGCCTCGCTCATCCTGCTGTTGTGAATAACCTATCGAGTCTAGATGTGGGAGGACACCTATGTATTCCACAATATGCATCAATAATCTCTCAGACCTCCAAATAAACAAGTGCTGGGCGACATATAGCGGCCAAGTGGGTCCCGTTCAGCGGTTTTCCATTTACGGCATTTCAGCGACGGGGGACTAGAGATATTGATTGTGTGATTGACCCTTCGTCAAAAAGAATTGTCATTCACACAAGCATGCCCAAAAATTGCCAATGCTCAGTAACTACCCTCTGGCATATTTTCAAATACAACACTACACGAATACAGTGGTTGTTCACTTCTCTGAAATAGACTGGTATAACAATGTAGGTTGTACATTGAGATCTTTAAATGTGGCTAGTAAGGCAATTTCAATACATTATAGATATCTCCAAAAAACTAATTGAACTTTCGAACTAACTGATCTCATCGACAACATTTGGCAGGCGTGCCCTCCTCAGGAGCACGTCCTCGATGTGGTGACCCAGATGCTAGACTATTGCATTGTATCTGGAAGTGCCCTTTAATACGCTGTTTCTGGTTGCATTATTATTGGCTATACATGCAGCCGCAAGCAAAACTATCCTGCAGGGATGGAGCTCCCCAAGGCCGCCGCCTCTTACTCTTTTTAAAAGAGAAACTCCATTACATTTTTCAGATGGATTGGCTAGAGACAACCCTAGATAACTAAAAACACACTCAAATTCTATACTGCTTTCAGACCGCAAATGCAGGGTCCCATCGGGACTTGCAGTCTGCACAGATCATATCAATATTGCCGATTCGCTGACATTATGTGGGGGTGTGATGGTGCATCATTGGGGGCAGGGGTAGGAGGCAGCACTTAGAGCTGGCGCTGATCTAAGCGCTGCCTCCTCCGTTCACAATGCACAACAAACCGGTAAGAACCCTTCTTTTACCCGGTTTGTATTGCCGTGTTACTAACGGTTAGCTGTAACCGGTAACCCCTTTCACATCTCACCAATGAGCGGGTCGAACCAGCATGAACCTGGTAATTTTGTGCGATGTGAAAGGGGTATTATGTTTCCATTCTTTCATTAGATTTCCATAAAAGGATTAGAGACAACCTAAAAAATACAGAATGGTATGAAACCAGAAGACTGCTTGGGGATGCCCCTATAGTACTGGACGCTTAGAATTATGGGTGGGCTGTGGCCTTGTGGGACTAAATAAATTTGACCACTGAGAACATCTTGCTCTTACACTGTCTTTCTGTATTAAACTGCAGGCTTTTATTTTGAATGAGTCTTCATTTATTCTTAATATACTACTGTTTATACAGTATGTAACAACATATTTAACTCCAACTCAAAATGGCTTCAGTCATTATAAATGTAGGGTGACACTGATGACCAGCCAAATGTCGAAAGTTAAAACTACCGGAGTTCGTTTCTGAGGAACCTTCTTTTGTAATTCTATACATTGGCATGGTGTACATCAACAAATTAGTGTCAAATGTGAGTGGAAGCAAAGTTGGAGTAGTTGAGGTAGAAAGCCTGGCTATAAATAGTTGGCCTTGCTAATCTCAGAGCAGCAAGATATCTCCTTCAAAGAACCTAGCAGGGTTTGGCAGCAGTCCACTGTGCTGCAGATGTACTTTGTCTGTTGGCTCAGTTTTGTCTTAAGCTGGGTACACACTAAGTTATATATCACCCATTTAAGCGAACTGCAAAATATTGCTAATGGATCAGTGGTGTATATAAGCAATATGACTGAACGCAGTTCACAGATTGCGTGTTTGCTGTGTAACAGAGCCAATTGAAGATTTTATAGGTACAGGCGCATCTGGCTATTGCACTTGGTGAAGGGTCTGATGTCACTGCTGGGTGGGCAATTTCAAATGCCCAACTGGCTGTGATTCTGGACCAACACATCAGAGGCTAATCGGTAAGTGTACATGCTTATCTGGATTGACCGCCCTGTCTCTGCTTGACAGTCAGTCGTGTTGGTGTGTACCCAGTCATATACTTCACTGAGGCAACTAATTTGATACTAATAGGACAACTCCCTTTTTTTTTTGCACCTAATTGAAAGACCTAACAGCATGTACAGTTCACCCCATCGCTACATGATCTCACTGTATTGTCAGTGTGTCATATTGCTATGTTTATTTTTGGATGTGAGTAAACGGTGTGTAATTGTATTGAGCACATTAATATATCTGTGCAAAAAAAAAAACCCTGCCACCTCAGGAAGATGTATAGATGTACAGTAAGGACCAATCTTAAAAGAGAAAAAATGTTTCCCACAATGGAAAAAAAAAATTAGAAACAGCCACGAGTTTACACCTGCTGGTAACTTTGTGGAAAGCTGGAATATGAAACCGTATGCAGCACTAGGGGGTAGTCAATGTCTGATATTTCCGATAGTCAGAAATATTGGAACGCATCAATTTCATACGACCATGGTCTCCCATGCAGATTCGAGTTTTTGGAAAATGTGTTGAATTTACATTGTCAAAACGGGCGCATAATTATCTGTGGCCATTTTTCGGCCATCCACTGGTTTTCCGGCTGTGTGAAAATGTAAGACCGTTGGAAAGATCAAGTAGGTCAAATGTAAATTCGACCAACTCTTGTCGACAAGTGCTGACATTTCCGACTGTTGGAAACATCTGCACACATTGAATACCCCGGTGTTGCAATCTGCCATTACACAGTATTGAAACCAACGTTCATATATTGTAGAAAGGAGGATTGCAGTAATGTGAGCTTTTGAATTATTAATCATGGATTATGGTTAAGCCATATTCTTTAATGGCACTTCCAAGTGCTGCTGTGACTAATTGTACTGTGGTATCCAGGCATTGTTTGTTGGGCTTGGTTGTCTTGGTTTCATGGTCTCCTCCTACGGATCTTTGCTGATATCACAATTGCTGTGGCAACCTAGTATGAGATATTCCTGAGTGAAACATGGATTGAAGTACTCAATAACAGAACATGGGCAATTTTGCTTGCAAGCAAACCATATACACATTCAGATGTTATCTAGGTTCAAAAATCACTGTTATGATGACAAGTAATGTCGCCTGGTTGTCATATGTGTCCCTGTCATATTCTCTCTAGCTTCCCCTGCTGCTCTAGGATTGGACAGATGTTAGCAGTGTGTTTTTTTTTTTTGCATCAGCTTTTGCAGATTAGACACACAGGATTCTGTAATACTATGTTATTACTGCAGCCTCATTTACAGATTTGCTGTCTATTCCAGTGACACCATTAATTGGGATTATCTGACTTCATTGTATAGTATAGTATAGTAGTGGTCTAATGTCACTACCTGTTGCAGTGGTATGCTGGTAAGCTCAGGCCTGTATATGTGCTGGGCTGGGGGGCTTAGGCTGCTATAAATGGAGGGCTGGGGATTTAGGCTGGTATAAATTGTGTTCTGTGGAGGGGATGCAGTTAGAACCCCGGCAGTCGGAATCCTGACACTTTCTCCTTCTATGGGTGTCCACATCCCCCCCCACCCCCCCCCCCCCCTTTTCGGGATTTTGACCGGTGGGATTTAGTACCAATCCCCCAATCCCTTGTGGAGACTGTTCAGGCAAAGTTTGGTGTAATTATGGATAGGGCTCAAGGTGGTACTGTGTGCTGTCAGGGCCTGCTCTAAGCTTCTGGGGGGGGGGGGGGGGGGGGGGGGGGGGGGAGATGATTGAGAGGCATCCTTGCTTGAACTTAATGCAAACTACAGGTTTTTTAACTTTTAAGATACCACTATCACCTGAGGTACTAGAAATTATAATAATGGTGGTGGTGGGAGCAGATTTGCCTGGGTTGCCCAAAAACCTTGCACCGGCCCTGTACATTACATAATCTACTAACTCAACCAATTCCACCTAATAGTAAGTTCACTGCTCCAGGATTTCACATTTCTCTATACTTTTACACAGCTAGGCTGTATGAATTAATAGCTGAAAGATGCCTACTCTGGGAAATTTGGAAATAGTGAATTGTGTGCAGAGTAGGTAGTTTGGTCAGTTTGTATTGTGTGTTGGGGTACACCGATCTGGTATAACATTCTGGTTATTTTCACGTGATCACCTATAATAATTGGCCTGCTGATCATTTGGAAGAATGAGTTGCTATGTTCACATTCCATGCAGCGGATGTCCGCCAGTGTGCAGCCTTACTCCAATAGGTCTGGGTGGGCCTTGCACACTTTGTTACAGAAGTGCTGTTGAAGGGGGTGTAGATTATTAGATAGACCGTGTATAGATAGTCAATAGGTCAACACATAAAAAGGTAGACATGATTTTTCAACTTTTTTTGGGTCAATGTTGACATGGACTCCCAATTAGTGTAATGTGTACCCTCGCCTGGCTCGTTTCGCATGTCATGCTCTGGGCTCGGTGTTCACTACCCTTTGCACACTGTTCTATTCTCTCTCTCTCTCTCTATGCTGACCTGGATGGTGAAGTAAAAACAAACCGTTTGGGGGAAAAAAAAGAAAAGTAAGACTCATGTCGGCCTTTTGACCCTGTTGACCTATTTCATGTCAACTTTTTGGGGTAGACCTATTGATTGTCTATCTCTATCTATCAGCCGGAACCAGTTTAAGGGTGCTGCATTGGGAAAGAAAATGAACTCCTAACTTTTAGTTGAACTTTTAATAAGGGGGCTCCTTATTTTGCTGGCTACGCCAATTGTGGAGAAAACCTGTATAATACTATCCGTTCCGTACCAATCTATTATCTATGTGCTTTATGGAAAGGTTCAACAATTCCTTGCTTCAGAGAGGAATCCTAATTTGAATTTTGTATCTTAAGGTTCAGTGTTCTAACATGTTATGTACTTGGTGACACAAGACACTAGAAGGAGGTAAAGCTGGGTACACATATATACAATCGTCGGGCCGTTCTTCCAATCTGGGGGCAAACGGCCGTTCGATTGTATAGGTGTGTACGCTGTCCCAATTGCTGCTGTGCGACCGATAAACGGCCAAAAACGCTCTTGGCCGTCCTAGGTCGGTCGGTCGAAGGTTCTTTGCTGCTTAATATTTCATCCGACAGGACGGCTCCATATCGGAACAAAAGTGAAGTGTGTACGCATGTTCGATCGATATGCTTGACAGTTTGACAAAGCACGGTGGTATGCTGCATTATGAGAGACCCTGTAACCCTTTGCCTGCTGTTTTAACTAATGTGTGTATAATGCCTCACTGCCCAACACTTTAGAGGCATCACTTTAAGACATTAATCAATGTTGAAGTTTTAATAGAGTGTGCTGGAAGCTCTTTTCAGGGCACCATGTAACACCTTTGTGTGAGAGATGATTATCACCTTGTTCAGCAGATCAGGTCAGTTCAGCAGATCAGGTCATATGTGACACTAAACTAAAAATACAAATCTGCTTTTTACACAATTTATAGTTACAGAATGGTTTAGTCAAGGAAAGCCATCGTTGGGGGGGCATGGTTGTGTCTTTTACGTCACATGTCGATTCCTTGTATGTTATTATTTTTCTGTGTATGCACTGTTTGGTGTAGATGTGTGCATTTATAAGTGTCACAGGAATATTGTGCAATTTACGGGTAAGTGCTAGTGCTACATAGTAGTTTAAGTTGAAAGAAGACTTATGTGCATCATTTTTTACTTCAATTCCACTTTGGACTAAATAACGTTTATCGGGTATACCCCTGGATGTTTTCTAAGCGATTGCTCAGTGTGTAGGGCAGGGGTGGGGAACCACAGGCCCGGGCGCCGTATGCGGCCCCTGTAGAAGGTCTGAGTGGCCCGCCCACCTGGCGGCTTTGCCAGGAATCAAGTACAGGGGAATTCTCGCGATAGGTCGGTAGTTGCCGTGAGATTCCTCTTAGTCAACAGCAGCCGGAGACAGTCAGTCCTATTCAGCGGCAGCCGCCGGAGCGTGGGACGGCTGCAGCAGGACAATTTGTAAGAGAAATTTTTACATATGGCCCCCGAAGGATTTTTCCCCATACAATGGCCCTTGGCACAAAAAAAGGTTCCCAACCCCTGGTGTAGGGGCATAGCAAGAGTGATGTGTGGCCCCACTCGTCCCTATCACTGGTGAACACTGGCCCTGACAGATCGCTCAGCACACTGAGCTGACACATTACTGTGTGCTGAGCGATCTTGCCGAGCATTCTGAGGGGATATAGCATCCCTCAGAACGCTCCACAAATCTCCCCATGTGTATGCCCCTTTACATTTATCAATTTTAAATTTTTTTTTTCTGCTCACTGATCTAGTTTATTTAAATCCTTCTGTAGCTTGGAGACCTCCTTGTCTGTTTTAATCACCCTGGATAGTTTTTTGTCATCTTCAAAGATGGATATTTTGCTAAGTATTCCCTCCTCTTTATCATTGATCATCTGGTGGTCCACAATGCTGCTTTTGGGGTAAGCATTGAGTAGTATTTTGTTATTGCTCTTACCTACGACCCCATTCCATTGAACTGTTGCAGCTGAATCTATGAAGTGCTGAGCTGTTCAGGAGCCTGCTATGCACTTTGCTAAGGCACCCAGGTCAGCTGCCTGCAGGGTGACCTGTAAGATCAGACAGTGCGCTAAATGCTAAGAATGCACACTATTTAATGTCAACAGAGGGATGATGTCTGTAGTCATTTGAAAAAGTGCTGTATGTGGCAGTTGGAGAAGTGATCGAACACCGCACATTGGAGGAGATTGCAAATTACTGAGAATGTAAAGTTGTGTACTAACTGCAGAGTTTTTCAACACTCATCCGTGAGATTTTAGTAGTTGTACCTGGCATTGTATGACACTGTGACAGTGGGCCTTATTCTAGTTCACTCTTTCTGACAAAATCCTTCTTAGATGGACACAACCATGTACACTGCAGGGGGGCAGATGTAAAATGTGCAGAGAGAATTCGATTTGGGTGAGTTATTTTGTTTCTGTGCAGGGCAAATACTGGCTGCTTTATTTTTACACTGCAATATAGATCTTACTTACTGAAGTAAAACCCCACCCAAATCTAATTCCATACCTCCCAACTTCTTTGCTGATGAAATAGGGACACTTCGCCGCGCGAGCGTCCGAAAAGGGGGTGGGGCGTATGCAAATGAGGGTGAGGCTTATGCTAATTAGCCGCGGCCTCATTTTCATACGAGAATAGATGTTATGCGCACAGCGTGGAAAATGTAGTAGGACTGTCCCCTAGGGGTCAGAACTCGGGGGCGCAGTGTCACAAGTGAGCTTAGCCTGCAGCTGTTCGATGAACGGGGTAGTTAGTCCCGTGAAAAATGGGGAGAATGCAAAGAAGTTGCGCACAGCGTCTATTCTATTAGATTGTGGGGTCTCCCAACTGCCACCCCCCGCAGCGGGACAATGCCTGCCGCGGGTGGGACAGCGGGACAGGACCCGAAGATCGGGGGATATCCCGCTGTAATCGTGACAGTTGGGAGGTATGTAATTCTCTCTGCACAAGTAACATCTGCCCCACTTGCACATGGTTTTGTCCATCTAAGAAGGAATTTGTTAGGAAGAGTGAACCAAAATAACCCCCAGTATGTGTATAGTATGCATGAGACTGACCGTGTTTATTTTAGGATAGTGAAAGTGTGTGTATTATCCATGTGAGTGTAAAGGTGCATACATGTATCAATATACATGGCAATGATATCCTTAATAATGTACTGAATCCCGCTATATTATTTGATTTCCTTCATCATCTGTACATGCAACTTAATGTTGACTATACTGTGAATGATGTTTTGACCAGGGGTCTTGTGATGTTAATGAAGGATATTGTTCAGTGTGTATGCAATATATCTGGAATTCTATAGAAATCGTTAACGGTATCACTCATGGAGTGTAGTGACTAGTGTGTACCCAGCTTTACAGTGTGTGTTGTTGATTTATCATACCCATGAATTATTATTATTAAAATGAGGTGACATGCTGGCATGTAATTCATGATTGTTCCAGTATAAATGGGTAGCATGGTTTTATTTATTATTTATTTTCAGATATTTATATTGGATACGGTCACTAGGTCGACACAAGCATTAGGTCGACATGGGGAAACTCGACAGTCAAAAGGGCAACATGGGGTTTTTCACTTTTATTTTAATGGCGACATGTGCCGACAGGCAGTATTTCATGCCCTACCATCCACTAGGGTGTGGTAGACGAATGAAATAGCATGGTGAGCGGACGCGGTGCACTTTTTTAGTGCCCACGTCGACTGTGTTGACATTCGGGTGAAAAACAATGTTGACCTCTTGACTGTCCACATTCCCCATGTTGACCTAATGCTTGTAGATCTAATGTCTGTCTATCCTTTGATCCATACATATGTATAAAGCACACATATTCCGCAGCGCTTTACAGAGAATATTTGAACAGTCACATCAGTCCCTGCCCCAGTGGAGCTTACAATCACTACCACATGTACACGCACACAGACATTCTGGGGTTAATTTTGTTGCGAGCAAATTAACCTACCAGGACATTTTGGATTGTGGGAGGAAATCCGAGTACCCGGAGGAAAACTTTACAAGCATGGGGAGACCATACAAACTCCACAGAGTTAGGGCCATGGTGAGATTTGACCCCATGACCTCATTATGTATGTAACAACACTGTGTGGCCTCTAATGAAGTTCATACCTAGACAAAAACATAATCCTGGTGAAACTTTACCGCCATGCCAAATTTGGTGGATCTAGGCATAAAACTCTTGCCGTGCATAAAGGACAGACCAACAAAAATGTCTTGTATATAGATGACGTGACTGTATACAGCACACATGTACTGTAGCTGTTATGCAGTGTGTGGGGCTAAGGCTTTATGCTATTTGTTGTTGTATACAAGTAATTTGCTTTTCACACACACTGCAATCTGGCTGGCGTATAACGTGGAAAGTGGTCCTCCATACATGCAGCTGGTACAGCACTGATAGTTACCTTTACACAGGATCCCCCATGCCGCTGTACAAGACAGTGTGGTATCCAAGAGTTAATTAATTGGATCCCCCTCCCACTCCTTCTGCTGCCTTCTTGCTATACGTTTGAAGATTTTTTTTTGGTGGCGGAGATGAAGCTGCTTAGATCATGTAAAAGATGCAGCAAACAAGTGATTGATGCACAGCTTCTGCTTAGTTAGCAGCTAAGTGCTCTCGGTTTAAGTTGCAAGGTTACTAAATTATGGATGAGAGAAAGGAGCTGGGATGAGAAGATTGAGTTAATGGCAAATGTTACTTCACGACCAGCTCCTATAAAAGCATCAGGTTATGAAGAAGTTGTGTGCAGAATAAAGACAAATAAAAAAATGGTTTTCAATGAAGAAACCAGGCTGAAGGAAACAGATACTAGAAACCTCTGTGCAATAGAAAACAGAGGTACAGTATGTGAACAGGAGCAGGTGTGTGCTATTGTCTGGCTCTGTTGGTTTCTATCTGCCTGCCAGCCATATCAGCAACATGTTCATTGCAATCATTCCCAACACGGCTATATTACATGGACTGGTTTACAAAGGTTTCCACTGTTCTAGAAAGTGACATTTCTGGGTAACAGCATATTGTAGATAACATGATCACCTTTGTGAAATCCCTGATCTTAATGTGGATGGGAACAAAAATTGATTGTACAAATAGAATCCCAGTAATGTATAATACACTGTGGCAAAAACCCGGGTTTTCCCCTTGTGGACCCAGGTCAGCGGCAGTGTAAAAGGGGTTAACCCGTGTCCCTTTCCCAGGGACTTCTACCCAGGTCTTGACCAAGGTAGAACACGGCTAGGACCTGGGTAATAGGCAGTGTAAACGGGTATGCCGGGTCATCCGGGGAAGCCCAGCCTCCAACATGGAGGTTGGGCTGGGGGCGCACACAGCCTCTGCTGCTGTCTGCTGTACTACGCTGCTGTACTGTGCAGACAACAGCGGAGGTGAATGGATGCCTGTGTACGGCATCCATTCAAGCCCAGCAGCTTACCTTGCCAGCCAGCAGCTGGCGGATTTCCCAGCGCTCGAAGATGATGTCATCTCCAAGCGCCCGGCTAAGGAACCGCCTCCGCCATGTGGGGGTGGGGGGCAGTGAAGTTGGCTGGGGCAGATTACAGTGTAAAAGGTAACAAACGCCGGTTCGCACCCAGGTTGAAGCTGGGCCCAAATACGGTATTTTGACCGTCGATCAATGGTTGTCGGTATTTTGACCGCATCCCGCTCAGTGATAGCAGCAGTGTCACATGTTACTTTTATTTCTACCATATCCAGCTGGGTCACATTGAAAATTCAGACAATACCTAGAGTAAACATCTGATCACAATGCCTCTCCACTACTTCATCTTGCCTAAATTCTATTATGTACAATATATTTCTCAGATTGGATTTAAAAGCCATTTGGCATCTGAAATAGTTTTCCTTTTCCCCTGAAGTGACATGTAATTTAAGTAAATTGAAGTTACAATATACAGTACAGTAGGAAGAAAAGAGCAAACTCATAAGGAGCATTGTAAATGCTGTATTTAGCCTGTCATTACTGCTACTGGTTTACTGCAAAAGCTGAGCTGTTCTATATACGAAACTGATATATAAGAGTTAAAGTTGTATGACTAGAACTTTATAATTAGACTTTGATCCACAAACCTATCCAGAGACTACCAAAATTTAGAATAACCTGGTTACTGCGATCCGTAGGCTAGAACGCCTTCATCCATTAGAACTCCCCCCCCCCCCCCCCAAAGAAAAAGCCATTCAGAAAATTGTTTCATAACACCTTCATCCACTCACATCTGTAATTACACCTTGGGCCTGATGAAGCATTAGAAGTAACTTGGGAATACAGTGTGCAAAAGAAAACCATTAAAGGTATCCAGTTGGGGCTGGCTGGTTTAAACCACCTTGGTTTTTTAAATACAACTCTGGCTTTTTTAATATGTTGTGACTACAGGCACAACAATGTAGAATCTTAAAAAAAAAAAGCTTATTGTGGAATCTCTGGTGTTGTTCCACATTCATTGTTGCTTGTGGTCTTTATCTAATACCCCTTTTACACCAAGGAATAACCCAGGTTGGACCCAGGTCAGCGTTGGTGTAAAAGGGGTCAACCCAGGTCCAGTAACACTGGTCTCCTACCCAGGTCCTGACCAGGGTTGAACACTGGTTGGACCTGGGTCATGGGCGGTGTAAATGGTCCCAACCCAGGTTGGGACATCTGGGTAGTGCTGAAAGGATACCAGAAGTGCTGGATGCCTTTCCACAGTGCGCTGCAGTGGCAAGACAGCAGCCAGGAAGGATACGGGCAGTGCACACAGAAATCATAATTGGATAATTGGATGCAGTATCGTTTATATTATTATTATTTCTTTTTTTTGGGGGGGGGGGGGGGGGGGAGCACATTCGGTCTGCGGCTGCAGGGGAAGGGGCTGGGGAGAGCACATGGGAGATGCTGCACTTTTATACCGCTATGTGCGCTTGAGCAATGAATAAAACTTTTTGAAAAATATTTTACTAAATAAACAAACCAACATTTTTCAAAGATAACTTGTCATGTCTTTTAATTTTTATTTTAAATCATTGAGGGAAAGTTGGATGGCAGTTTATCCTAAAATAGACATTTTTAATGTCATCCATAGGGAAAAGCAGTGCTGACCCAGGTTCAGTGTAAACGGCGCAGACCTGGGTCACAGTGCTGTGTAATACCCCTTTTACACCAAAACGCCGGGTCGCACCCGGCGTTTTTAGACCCAGGTTCAAGCCGGGTGCGACCCGGCGTTTAGTGCCATTTACACCGGGCGGACAGCCCGACCCGCGCCCGCCCCCCCTGGAGCTTGGAGATGACAGCGCGATGTCATCTCCAAGCGCCAATCACCGCCGCGTGCCGCCGCCGGACCGGAACGCTGCTGGGGGCAGCCCCAGCACTAAGGTAAGCTGCTAGGCTGCCCCCAGTCCCCGCGCACACTCCCCCCGCCGTCGCACAGGAGGTGAATGGATGCCGCACACAGGCATCCGTTCACCTCCCTCCCCCGCTGCTGCTGCGGTCTGCAGGGTATAGCAGACAGCAGCTCCGGCTGTCAGTGACTGTCAGGCTGACAACCCGTCCAACCTGCGGATGCTGCGGTCCACAGGTTGGATGTTCCCCATTCATGTAAATGGGAGCCGTGTCATCCGACCCGGCGTTCCCATTTACACCGCCCTCTACCCAGGTCCTAGCCGTGTTCTACCCAGGTCAGGACCTGGGTAGAAGTCCCGTGTAAAGGGACACGGCGTTAGGGATTTACACCGCCGAAGATCCAGGTCTGACCCGCCGCTGACCCGGATTTTTCGGCGGTGTAAAAGGGGTATTAATGGGGTATGAAGCTGGGTCCAACCCTGGAAACTCCCATGTTAAAAGACCAGGGATTTTGGTGTAAAAGGGGTACAAGTAAGCTGAACCAATGCAATAAAATCACACAAACAGAACAGAGTTAAAGGAAGGTGATTCAGATAAGAGAGGTGCTAAAGGCCCCCAAACATTAGTCTGACTTTTCCTAAGGACAAGTCGGACCTGATTTCCCCCTGCAGCTCCCCGGGAGGGGGACACACGATTTGGCACTTGATGTGCCAAGTTTTGCAAATGATACATCGCATGCGATGTATCATTTGCAACTCCCGGGGAGCTGCAATGTGGAGCGAGCAGGGGGGCCGGGGACATCGAGGTGGCGGGCGGGGGATGCTGCAAAGCGGCTGGGGGGACGGACGCACGCTGCTAGTAGTGCGGACACTGCGGGGAACACAGGCGGCAGTAACATAGAGCCGGGCGGGGGGAGCCGGGAGCTGTCAGTACTGAAAAAAAAAAAAGCCCATACAATGAATGGGCAGCCTGTGATTGGCTGAGCGCTCTCTCAGCCAATTGCTGACAGGCTGAGCGAGCGCTCAGCCAATCACAGGCTGCCCATTCATTGTATGGGCTTTTTTTTTTCAGTGCTGACAGCTCCCGGCTCCCCCCGCCCGGCTCTGTCACTGCCGCCTGTGTCCCCCGCAGCATCCGCACTACTAGCGGCGTGTCCCCCCCCCCACCCGGACGGAGCATGACATCTCCCTGCTCCGGCTCCCCCTGCCGCCCCCCTCCCTCGCCGGCGTCTCCCGCCCCCCTCCCTCGTCGGCATCCTCAGAGTCCCCACGGCTGCACATAAGATTTATCTTATGTGCAGCCGGTCCGACGTCCCGACTCTGACCCGATGCGCACGGGACCGCGCATCGGGTCGGACCGGGTGTCAAAACCTGCGATTTGGTCCGATTTCACTGCCCAATCCATCTGGATCGGGTGAAATCGGGGCCAAATCGCATAGTGTATGGCGGCCTTAAGTCTGCCTAGCATTAAGCTTCGCCCAAAATATTTTTAAATCTTCAGCTAGTGTAGAAATATTTTTTCTTATTTTGGTTTAGTTCATTCGAGAGCTTTGAAACAGACATGGAACTGAAAAGGCGTCTAAACTAGTGTTTTTATTCAAAATGTTTAATGCCAGGGACACATCCAGTGCTAATGCTTAAGTGCTTCGTTTTTTGTGTTTGTGCATTTCTCTGAAAATGACTTAATTATGTTGAGTATAAAATTGGTTTTATTGAAAGATTTCAAATCAATAATTGCAAAGCCTAATAACTTTATTGTTAGGGGTAAATTTATTTTATCAACAAGAAAGAGAGAAGAAACTCGGGTGGGGTGCACTCTAGATCCCCTAACTACAGTTGTTCTGTTAATTTAAATTATTATAAATGATTGTTAGGGGTAAATTTACTAAGATGTGAGTTCTATTGCAGATTGGATGTTGTCCATAGCAACCAATCAATTCGATTCTATAAAATATATGTGGGTGTGTGTATGTGTGTCTTTTGTGGCAAGTGTCCACATATCTGCATCCTATTTTATGATGCTTGCATTCATTCATAATTTTATTATACGTTCTATTCACTTAGCCGGTATTTTTTTTAAAGTATAGATTTGGTTCCACACTAGTCCATACTAATAAGTAACAAACCAACTATAAATACAATTATTACTACAATAAGAAAATAATAAGAAAATGAATGCAAACGTTTTACTATTGTTTAATGCTAGTCTTTATTGTAATTCTCCTTTTATTGCAATAAAAATATTTTCGAAAAAAATGTAACAAACAAACAAAATGACAAAGTACTTCCTGGGTAGTTCAGCTCATTATGCCGTGTGGTGGTGTACCCTAGAGTCAATAAATATGCAGTATAAAGAGAAAGGAAAGAATACTCTTTGAAGGCGCGCTCTTAAAGAAAAGCTTTGAGTGCTCATTGTGTGTTTTTTTTATTTTATGTAGGTGAAAATTTTCAAGTTTATTAAATATGGATAAAAGAAAACTGTCTGCATGCCAGGCTAATTGTTTTATAGCCTGTGATTCAAGGGGATATGGTCGATGGGTCATTAGTCATTAGGTCAACATGCTGGAAGGTCGACAGGGGTTAATTTCGACAGTCAAAAGGTCGATGTTTTTTTTTTTGAGCCGACATGTGCTGACAGGCGGTATTTCATGCCCTACCATCAACTAGGGCATGGTGGGAGAATAAAATAGTGTGCCGAGTGTAGCACAGCAACGTGTCTGAAGCATGGCGAGTGCAGCAAGCCATGCGAGGGGACGCGGTGCACTTAAAATTGTGTCCATGTTGACTGTGTCAACATTCGGGTAAAAAAAAGCCATTTTGACTGTCAACCTAACCCGTGTTTACCTAAAGCATATGTCGACCTAGACCCCTGTCAACCTAACTGTGTCGACGTAATGACTGTCAACCATTTTATGGTCGACTTAATTATTCCAACCCGATTCAAGTCAGCATGTAACAGAATTTTATTTTTAACATGAAAGGTGATGATAGAAGAGTTTTTTCTTTATATTTAATAAAAGTTAAATGTTATCCATATACTAGAAACACCATTCCTCTTTTATTTAATAGTGCACCTCCAAAGAGTATTCTTTCTTTTGTTTCTCTATAAAAGGACTGGATTCACTTCACATTAGTAAGGCCTGGTACACACCAGAACGATCCTGATTGTTAGTAGATTGTTAGCAGATTGTGTGATGGTTGCACGATCTGCTAACGATCTGCATCCAATCTGATCCCAGTCCGATCTGAGTCTGTATCCAGTTGAATGGATCTTTTAGAGATCCTGCCAGCAGCAGGTAGGATCTGTAAAACGACCAAACGAAAGCGGGGACGCGCATCGATTTGGAATTGGATCGGAATTGGATCTAAACATGCCCAATCTACATACAATCTGCATCCAATCGGTCGGAATTGGATCCAGATTGATGGAATTGAGCCCTAATCGTTCTGGTGTGTACCCCCCCTAAGGCTCACGGTGTCATTTCAGCCAAGTTTACATCTGTCCAAGTTGGAACAAACCCACCTTTATATACATATATACTGTATGTGGCTTTGAGCAGACAGTGCGTTAATGTGGCAAGAAATAATGTTTGTTCAGTCAACGTGGTCTTAATAGACTAGAAGAATTCCATACATGTATTCTACTATTGTAAAGCGCAACGGAATCTGCTGCGCTATATAAGAAACTGTAAATAAATAAATACATGTTTGCTCAGTGTATGGCAAGGGCTGTAGGCCTTAATATCAAGGCAGCTTTTCTGCCACTATAGGCGTGATAACGTTTCAACTCCTTGAGATGTTTCCATTCTTTGCAATGTGCCACCTAATGTTTGGTTGCGCACATTGCCATATGGTATAGTGGCCAAACATCAATCTTTTTTATTTTTTCAAATTTTATCGTGTGTGTGGTGGAAAATTAGTGGGATGCAGCCATCGCGTAGAAGTAATTTATGGTCTACCATTGGTTTAAACGGACAAGTTGGAAATGTTATGGACCACTCAGCAAGGAGACTTCATGATTTATGTATTTTGAATTGTTCTGGGATATGTTTCACACTTTATTGATGTCAGAACAGTTTTGTTTTACTCAGTAAAATATCCTGAAGTTGTTTGCAGTTCCATGTGTCTGAATGTCTTTCTTTAAGTCCTTTACTTCAATCAATATAAATGTAACTTTGATAATAGAGAGCCATATAATATATTGGTAAGAAAGCATATTGCTGAAGGTATACTGGCCCATATTGTGTACCGTTACCGGGGCTTTTAACTATGCTGCGTACCATACAGAATTTCTGCCATGTCACCTGTATACCTATACATCTAAAACAAAATGAATCGCACTTCTGTTATCGTACAAATGTCCTTGTTCATACAGTGTTTTTACAGTGTGTGGCTTATTAGTGCAAGGCATTGATGATACTATATTTCCAGACTGTAAAATTTTTAATATTTCATTGAATTTAGTGTCGTCCCCCCCCCCCCCCCAAAGAAACAGATCTTTTTCTCTGATCAATATTCAAAAAACTGCTGTGTTTTGCTATTTCTTTACCTTGTCTTTGTGTTTTGCAGTTACAGAATGAAGAGGAGCCTACTGAAAATCCCCAGGCTGGGTCAGATGCTCCCCCTCCATACAGCAGCATTGCAGGAGAGGATGCTGGTTAGTGACAGTAGTAAAGCTGTGTCATATTTATCTTTATTTACATTAAATCGTTTTGTTCAACTTTATGAAGCAAAAGTACTTCAGCCTTTGTACAGAAGTGGTATAATTTAGTTACTAATGCACACACAAGGGTTTTTGCGGAGAGACCTAGGTTAAGCACAGATTGCTCAGCACACATCGCTGTACCATTGATGTGTGCTGAGAGATTTGTCACTGCATATGTTCTCAATAGAGAGAACACGGCCGAAGACCAGATATTTCAAGCATTCTTGAACAATCTAGCTCAGCAATAAAGACGCGCGTGGTCACGCAACGATATTGCTATTGGGCATACACAGCAATTTGTGCTTCATTTCTGAATGATCTGGTCAGATGGCTTAGAAATGAGGCTTAAATCGTCCCATGTGTATGCCCCATAAGGGGTGTGAAGAACCGGAGTAACAGAGCCTAATCTCAGAGTGTACTCCGGGACTTCTGGGTCAGGTCATGCAGACAGGAGACAGAATAAGATATAAAAATATATTTATTAGCAAATTACTTACTACAAGCTCTCTAAATCAGCTATAAATAAACACATTTGGAACTAGCAATATAACACCAGGTCCCAATAGACATCAGATTACCATCACACTTGCCAGCACTCTCCCTCACTGTCCTGTCCAGATGCAGTATAATTGTCCATGATCACAGGAGATTGGTGAAGTTTCAGTATAACAGAGTCAGCAAGTATGTGAGTCCAGAAGGTTAGCATAAACCAGGCAGAGCAAACAAGTCTGCAACCCCAAGAGAAGCTGGTAATCCAGTAGCCACCATGTTCCCAGGCACAGTCCTAAGCACACTAGCAGGAGCTGAGACTCCAAGGCCAGTAGCTTCTAGAAGCAAAATCACCCCCCAGCTCTCTTGTCTTCTCTTTTTACAAACTGTCCCAATTTCCACCATTAAAGTCCCTCCTGCAGTGGGTGGTCTTAGGAAAAGGTCTCCCTTAATTGGTAGAGCTCAATGTGGATCTGTAACAGAGATGAGTCAAGAAGAGATCCCCCCTGCTGTTACCCTGCCACAGTGTCTGACTCAGTCCTAGGGGAGAACAAAGGGATCTTGATGAACTTAATCCTTAGGTGAGGGGGGATGATGGTCCATCACTCCTTGTCTTAACCCCTTATAGTCATTTGTGACATCAGAGGGGCTCCAGGTGCTCCAAGCTTCTGGTATTTACAGTGAGTGACTGGTCCCAAATAAAACATCACACCTGGCCCTGTTTAAGAACTATAGCACAATATTGTCAGAATGGTCCAGGGACAGTCCATTCTGTCACATACCTCCCCCTTCTTAAATCAAGGGAGCAGGGTTGGGTCCTAGTCCAGGACCAGCCATGTGACCTGGACCAGGTGCGATGTGGAGTGAGGGTGGTGGTCCCCTTTAACACTTTCCCCATGTCCCAATGTTGAGCAGCACTAGGTGTTTTCCTGTGTTGGACTGCCTCCAATCCTAACCCATGGTCCTCCATGGGCGTACAGCATACCACCATTGCTGCTACATTTCTTTCCACATAAGCTTTCAGACGATTAATATGAACGGTCCTGATATGTCGGCCACCCGTATCCAGGACAACCAGGTAATTCATTGGGGTTAACTGGTTCACCACAACGTAAGGGCCGTCCCAGGTAGCCTGCAATCTATCCTTACGTCCTGGGATAAGCACCATTACTTGCTGACCATGGTGTAACTCCCTGGGTCTTGCATTCTGGTTATACCCTTCAGATGCCCGATCTTGTGCCACATGGTGGCTTTCTTGCATTAAGGCCATTAACCTTGTCATCCGTTCCTGTATGTTTGCCATGTATTGCAGGATGGGTTGTTCATGATCAATAAAACTTCCTTCCCAGCTTTCACGTACTAGATCCAGGGATCCTCTGGCCCTGTGGCCATACAACAATTGAAAGGGTGAAAACCCAGAACAGTCTTGTGGCATTTCCCTATAAGTAAACACAAGCTGCTGCAGCGCCTTCTCCCAGTCCCTCCCCTCTGACTGCACATACGTCTGCAACAGGCGTTTGAGAGTTACATTATTTCTATCACCAAGTATGTTAGTCTGCTGATGATAGTGGGTAGTCTTTAAGGGATCCATTCCAAATTTATCCCACAATATCTGTAACAATTCCTTCTCAAATTGGCTCCCTGGGTCTATTACAACCTCTTGGGGATGACCTATCCTTCGAAATATGCCCATCAGGGCCTGAGCGACATGCTCTGCATCTATAGAAGAGAGTGCTACAGCTTCAGGATAACGAGTTGCAAAGTCTACGAGAGTCGGAATATATCTTTTTCCTGTATTACTGGGAAATATAAAGGGTCCAACTATATCTATGGCTACCTGCTGGAAGGGCTCCCTGATTATAGGTAAAGGAGGTAAAGGGTGTCCTCGGGGTACACTTCCCAATCTCTGACAGGTTTTGCACAAGGCTCCATAATGCTTCACATCATGGGATACCTTGGGCCAAAAGAAGTTTCTCAAAACTCAAGCAAGTGTTTTCCTAACCCCAAAATGCCTGACTGTTGGGATCATATGGGCTAAGGTCAACAACTGCTGTCGATATTTCTGAGGAACCACCAATTGCTTTACGACAGTACTGTGGTCCCCGTCATCAGTATGAGGGGAGATTCTGTACAACAACCCATTCACCCACCCTATCTTATACCCCTTTGAATCGGATAAACCACTATCCGCAGCACTGAGAAGTTTGACTAAGGTTGGATCAGTTTTCTGCATCTTTCTGAATTCATGTCTGTCCACCTCCCCCAGGTCAACTGCTGTATTGCCATTCATACCCATATCATTATCAACAATGGGAAGACTCACTGCCTGTGGATTGGGTTCAGATGCAGCAGGGGGGTGGGTCTGAGTAAAAGCAGGTGTCAGGGTGGACGGAAATGTGGAGCTAGACTTGATTGAGGGGGTCATTCTCTGGGCTTTGCTCCTAGTCACCACTTGAACAAAATGTGTGACCAATCCCTGTCCTAGATCATTCCCCAGAATGACTTTTGCAGGCAGTCCACTAAGAACTCCTCCATCCACAAGGCCATGGTCTGCCCCCCAGTCCAAATGCACACGGGCCACTGGGATATCCTGGACTTGATTCCCTGCTGTGGTGATTCGGACCCTTTCATCCTGCAGGATCTTGTCTACAGACACCAGCTCAGGTTCTATGAGAGTAAGAGAGGCTCCTGAATCTCTCAAACCCTGAACCTCCTGGTTATCCACCCAGACAGCCTGTAAATGACCCTTCATGTTTCTGGGAGTTTGGTACCCCTCCCCCACTATAAGATCCACTACATAAACTCCATCCCTCACCTCTGGTGCATCAGGATGGACATATTCTCCTTCAAATTCCCCTGCTGGTTGGTAGAGCACGTTAACTGGGGCAGGTTGAGTTCTAACATAAGGTCCTCGAGACAGGGTGCAATCCTTCTGCATGTGCCCTGGCTGATTACATCGGTAACATCTCCGAGGATAGGCCTGTTGCACTAGTGGGTGTCGAGGTGCTGCATCCCGCTGGTAGTCTAGGGCAGATGACGGTCTGGTTTTCTGGGTCTCCGTTGTTTCTATTCTCTGTACACTGGGTGCCTTCCATCTGACTCGGTTAGCCAGATACTCATCTGCCATTCCAGCTGCTGCCTCTGGATTAGGAGGTTTACGATCAGCCACCCACTCTCGAACCTCTGATGCCATTTTATTTAATAATTGTTCCAGCACCACTTCATTCAGGATTTCTTCAGGGGAATACACGTGTTGTCCATCCCACCACTGCTGGCATGCTCTTTTAAGTTGTCTGGCAAATTCAGTGTGGGAGTCATCCCCCTCAAGATTTAGAGTCCGGAACTTGGCCCTGTAGGATTCAGGAGTCACTTGGAATTTTGCCAGCAGGGCTTTCTTTATAAGCTGGTAGTTTCCCACATCCTCATTGGCTAGGGATTGATAGGCTTGCTGAGCTTTGCCCGTTAAGCTGGGTCCCACATAACAAGCCCACTCTTCCTCATCAATCTGGTGCACAGTCATTAGTTTCTCAAAAACCTGCAGATGAGTATCAATGTCCGTCTCTCCTTCCTTAAATCTGGGCACATCTCCATATCCTAGCCGTGGCTTTCTTCTCCATTCTTCTTGCACCACCTGCCTTGCTGGTTTCTATGAGTAGATATTCACCCCCAGAACAGTTTGTATAACTCCTGCCCTCTCCCTAGAGGAAGCTCGGTCACCTAGGGCTTTTAATAACCGTTCCAATGTTTTAGAAGTTGTCTCTGGTCTCTGCATTCTCCCTCTCCTTGCACCCACTTCTGGGATTTGCTCTTCCTCCTCATCACTTAGTGCAATCTCCTCTGGGTGAGCTCTGTCATACTCCAATAGGCGAGTGACTAACTCACCCTTTTGCTCAGTTCCATTACAGGGTATTTTCTTTATCTTGCAGAATTCCAACAACTGCTGTTTACTAGTCCTCCTGTAAAATTTCTCTGCTTCCCTCAAATCATCTATTGCAGCTTCACTCGCCATTCTTCCTGGGATATTTCCTGCGTTATCTAACAGGACTGTTTGTTTCTTGGCTATTTTACTTAACCTGTTCCTGTAGAGCATTGGTGTATCAGTATACCACCCCTTGTGCTCTTCCCACTGTGCGGGACTGCATGACCCCACTGCTTGCCACCAATTGTGAAGAACCGGAGTAACAGAGCCTAATCTCAGAGTGTACTCCGGGACTTCTGGGTCAGGTCATGCAGACAGGAGACAGAATAAGATATAAAAATATATTTATTAGCAAATTACTTACTACAAGCTCTCTAAATCAGCTATAAATAAACACATTTGGAACTAGCAATATAACACCAGGTCCCAATAGACATCAGATTACCATCACACTTGCCAGCACTCTCCCTCACTGTCCTGTCCAGATGCAGTATAATTGTCCATGATCACAGGAGATTGGTGAAGTTTCAGTATAACAGAGTCAGCAAGTCTGTGAGTCCAGAAGGTTAGCATAAACCAGGCAGAGCAAACAAGTCTGCAACCCCAAGAGAAGCTGGTAATCCAGTAGCCACCATGTTCCCCGGCACAGTCCTAAGCACACTAGCAGGAGCTGAGACTCCAAGGCCAGTAGCTTCTAGAAACAAAATCACCCCCCAGCTCTCTTGTCTTCTCTTTTTACAAACTGTCCCAATTTCCACCATTAAAGTCCCTCCTGCAGTGGGTGGTCTTAGGAAAAGGTCTCCCTTAATTGGTAGAGCTCAATGTGGATCTGTAACAGAGATGAGTCAAGAAGAGATCCCCCCTGCTGTTACCCTGCCACAGTGTCTGACTCAGTCCTAGGGGAGAACAAAGGGATCTTGATGAATTTAATCCTTAGGTGAGGGGGGATGATGGTCCATCACTCCTTGTCTTAACCCCTTATAGTCATTTGTGACATCAGAGGGGCTCCAGGTGCTCCAAGCTTCTGGTATTTACAGTGAGTGACTGGTCCCAAATAAAACATCACACCTGGCCCTGTTTAAGAACTATAGCACAATATTGTCAGAATGGTCCAGGGACAGTCCATTCTGTCACAAGGGGGATATCCAATTGGGTGTGTTAAATGGATCTCCTGGGGGCTAGCCAGTTAGGCCGGATAGCCAGAAAATAACTGATAAATACACGTTAAGTAAGTTTCTGGATAACCAGTCCTTAGAGACCCTTTTTCTGGGATAACACATGGGTCTGGAAACTTCTACCAGATCTCATGTGTTATGACCCAAACGTGGCTCTTTTTTAAGTTGACAATCGGCCTAAATTGCCGCACTAGCCCGTTTTTTCTTTCAGTCCAAAAATAGCACTACTAATTGTATGAGCCCCGAAAGCCTCGTCAACAACATTTTCGAGCGTTGCAAAGGTGGTGTTTTTTTTTTTGTAAATGTTGCAAACATAATTGCAAAAAGATGCAGATATGGGTGTTTTGTTACATCTAGTCATGTGTTAGAGATTTAATCTGACTAACAAGGGAAGCAGATAACTGTGGCAGTTTATCTATAGATTACTCAACGAACATTTCACAGCAATTGTTTTATTATAGATAACTAATGAGACCTACTACACGGGGAGATTGGCTGAGCATTCTGCGTGATGCTAGATTGCTCTGCACACAGGGGTGAGAAAACTGGCCCTGCCCGGCGATTAACGGGCGATAGCAATGCGCGGGACAGCTATCGATAGCAATGCGCGGGACAGCTATCGATATGACCCCTACACAAGGAGCAATATAGGGGCATTTTCTAAGAGATCTTGATCTAAGCGATCCCCAGAGCAACATAGTTTATCTGGATAAAAGCAGACCACTTATGTTGCGCAAAACTCAAATAGACTACAGTGAAGGTTCTCAGAAGTGGCTCAACATTTCACCCCATCTCAAATTTATTTCAGAATGCTCCGTTTCAGGGTAGACCTGTCTTTTTCAATCCATTTGTTCTTAGTACATTGCTCATTAGGAATAAACATTAAATGATTGCTTGTTCTGGATAAATACTTATTTTATCGCATATTTGCTTTCCTGTGACATTCAAAGTGCTCTCTTGTTTTCCCTTTTATAACACAGCATTTTTCGACTACAAAGATGAGCCTGGCTTTCCGAAACCCCCGTCTTACAATGTGGCGACATCACTCCCAAGTTATGATGAAGCAGAGCGGACCAAGGTAGAGGCCACAATCCCTCTGGTTCCTGGAAGGGTAAGTTTCCTGAACTGTTGTCCTGTGTCTCATTATCCGCAGACTTCTACAACATGACCATAGTTTTACAATAAACATGTTTATTGAATATTAATCTTTAAAGTAATCATTTTACCATTACAAAGTAAGTTGCTGAAGAGTGCACAAACTTTGCCATAGATAGAATGAAGTGGACTTGTACATACTGCTGCATTGCTTTTGGAGCATGTTCAACTGTATTCGAATCCATTTTTTTTTTTGCAGAGGTTCATTATCAACCCAGAGCATGATTAATATAAGCCTTATTTTGAATGATAGATATATATAATATATAACTTTTTACCTGATAATATCCTAATTAGCATTGCACCAGGTACTGGAGAGAGTATTTTGCTTTCCAGGGTATTACAAAAACGATCCTACTGTGGTTGGTACATTTAATAGTGGAATGTTTTAACAACCTTTTTAAACTGAGGAAACTGATAAGTTTTCTACATTAGCCAATCTGCATCAGACAGCAGTTTCTTTGGACCACAAAAGAATGGCTCGGCAAAATTTTCCCTCTGAGGAAAGCATTCTGATAATATGCGATCTGCCCGGCAGTGTACACAGCCAGGGCCTGCCGACTGCCCAGCAGTGTACGCACACAGCCACGGCGTGCCGACTGCCCGGCAGTACACACAGGCACATTGTGCAGAGCATGTTAAATATGTATGTTATATTTTTCTTTTTTGGATTCATCTGCACTCATTCAGAACCGAGAAAGATTGGATTCTTTTGATGATTTCTTCCCCCTATCACTGGAGGTATGGCAGCTGCTTGTGCCCATCCCTAGAAAATGCAGTCTTCTTGTGCTTACCTGGCTTTTTGTCTATTCTTCTGTAGTTCTTTAATATATCTAGCTATAGAGACATTTGTATAACGTAAGTGGCGTTTAGACTGAGACAGTGCTGTCTGTTTTTAGCTTTTTTTTTTTATCTTGCTTGTGATAATTATACTAAATGTATTATCTACTTGTTAATATACCACACGTCCACTTTATTATGCAGAACTCCCTTAGCAACATGTGTATTCTCAGAACAGCAGTGTACTGTTCGGTGCATCCTCTTTATTACACAACCCTTCCTATGCTGTCAGTCCAAAGCCAGGCTCTGCGGCCGAAGAACAGTGCTCAGATTTCTGCTGGTTGCACGTGATCCGGTTCTTCATCTTTGGACACAGCAGCAGAACACAAAAGTATGCAATGAGCATATTTTAGCTCACGACGCCTCCTGCGGCTTTTGTACACAGCTGCTGTTCTACAAAATGCAAAGACACAGCAGTTGTGCTAAGAACATCACATGGTTTTTGTTACAGTAACTTCAACTCCTACCACGTCTAACATAAACATGGACATAAAGTACTAGACCAGTGCTTCTCAAACTCTGCTCTCAAGATACATGAACAGTCCAATTTGAAAAGATACCCATGCTTAAGCATAGATTGTTACATGAAAATGCTGGAGGTACTTCTTAAGTCACCTGTGCACAAGCATGTGTCATGAGTTTTGTATGCTGCAATAAGGCCTTTATACAAAGTCCTACAACTAATGTTCTACATGTTACTGTAGTAGTTGCTGCTGAACCCTAGCCCAGTTGAATGCAGGATTCTGATTGTATACTATAGTCTACGAGTAGATAACCCAAGTGTAACAAATAGCGTGTTTTTAGATAATGATAGTTACATAGTAGTTATGGCCGAATAAAGACATGCGTCCATCAAGTTCAACCTTGGTTAGTGTATATGATCTATTTGCTTCATCCCTTATTGTACATAACTGCCCTGACCTTAAAAAATGTTTTCCTTCTACAAAATCTTTCCACTTTCTGCACTGGCATTGTAACCCTCACATTTGTATATGTGAAATAACATATGTGGGGTCAGTTCCATTTGCCTTTAGTCTCATGCAGAAAGTTCATGATTATAAAATATTACTTTCCTGCCCGTAAATATCATGGAACAACATAAGTGTAATGTCAGCGCTGGCGACTGTGTGCCCAAACAGAGCAACACTTTAATTACGGTACTTATGTATTATCTGGGCTCCCATGTTAAATGCACCCCATTTTTTCATACCCCTACTAACCAACTACGCATGGAGTTGATTTTATATAGTGTGGCGAGCGCACGCGGTCTCATAAGAAAAGCGGGAGCCCAGATATTACATAAGTACCTTTAATTATTCCATTGGGCCCATCTAGTGGTCGCCAGTGTGCTAAAAACTTGACACCCCCATAAAGGTGAGGAGCAACATTAGCTTTATCTTTTTTTAATTTTTATTAGATAGTACAGGTACGGTATCCCGTATCCATACATCCTGTATCCGAATTATTATTCCAAAAAACGTGTTTTTTTGTAACACTTCAATTTTTTTTTTTTCCTAACCCTTTTTTTATACTTGCCAAGTCCCCCGGCGTCCATAGCAGGCCTTCAGCATCCTCTCCGGCGGTCCCAGGAGTGCATTGCACAAGTGCCTGGGAACTCGCGCAATGCACTCCTGGGACCGCTGGAGATGCCGGAGATGGTGCTGAAGACCTGCCGGGGGACAACGTGGGAGCCGAGGGACCATTGGGGACAGGTAAGTATGCCTAAAAAAAATATTCCAAAAACCAGGAAAATCCCTTATCTGGAATGCTCGTGGTCCCGAGCATTTTGGATAAGGGATACTTAACCTGTAGTGTTTTATTTGAGAAGGTTTTTTGAAGAACAACTACTCAATTCAGCTGTTGAACAAGATCAACATAAAAGTGACTATTCTTTTTAATATATAGGTGATTGGTTGATTCAGAAAAGTCCAATCTGATTGCTTCATTTTGGGTTTTGTTGCCCTTTACTCTCCCAGCTGAGGAGAAGCCTATGGACGTACACACTAGGGATACTTTTCTTGCTTACATTTTGGGGGTGATTCTGCTTATTTTGCAAAAGCAAACTCCTTCTTTATTGGACAAAAACATGTACACTACAGGTGGGGCAGAGAGAGTTACATTTGGGTGGGGGGGTGTTCCAACTGAAATCTAAATTGCATTGTAAAAATAAAGAAGCCAGTATTTACTCTGCACAGAAACAAAATAACTCACCCAAATGTAACTCTTCCTACACATGTTACATCTGCCCCACCTGCAGTGCACATGGTTTTGTCCATTAAAGAACTAGTTTGCTTCTGCAAACCAACCTGAATCACCCCCTTTGTGTGCCCTGAAAAGGAAACCACATGATAGCCACTATTGATACTGGCCGTTTTCCTAGGCTCTCTGTTAATTAAACACAAGGTTTCATCATGTACTCTTATGTTGTTCTTCCTTTCTTGGCAGTAAAGAGCAGACTTCTTTATTGTTTTACCATGCTCAGCTGTAACCATAACACTATTATGACCTTTTCTCTGTGACAGGATGATGAATTTGTGGCACGGGATGATTTTGACGATGCAGACCAGCTGAGGATAGGGAACGATGGCATCTTTATGCTGACATTTTTTAGTAAGTACCGCATGGTGTAGAGCAGGCATGTCCAACGTTGGCCCTCCAGATGTTTTGAAACTACACATCCCAGCATGCTTTGCCACAGTTTTGCTATTAGAGAATGCTAAAACTATTGCAAAGCATGCTGGGATGTGTAGTTTCAAAACATCTGGAGGGCCAACGTTGGACATGCCTGGTGTAGAGCACCTCTTGCATGCAAATCAAATTGTCTTTAAAAGTCAGAACTTAAACAAAAATGTGCCCTGGTCATTAGGACAACACCCAGTCTTCCTGGCAGTGGATATAAAGGTAAAACAAAGACCTGTTGATAATCTCATAGAGTGGTGCCAGGTTCTTTTTGATAGCCATATGTAGGGCAGTATATAGTAAAATACCCACATATCCATATAGCTAGCTGATTAGCAGTTTGTCAAGTTAAATGGACCCTTTATTTTATGACCACAAAACAAAAAGTATATAGATTAATTGTGATTGTGCTAGTTATTTTCTTCTAAATCACAAATCGGTATTAAACTTGGTACGCACCTTGTCGATTGTCCCAGCAGCCAATGCAGACAAGCATACATACAATTGAATGTACCCACCAGTTGGGATGTCTGTCCCTGCAGCAAGTGTACGGGCAGTTGGTGGACTGCCTATACACAGTTAGATGTCCCGATATACTTTGAGCCATCGGCTGTGCTACACTGTGAACGTCATTCTGACGTACAATATGGTTTACATTTCATTTAACCAGCACTAAACTCATACATTTCGCAAGCAGAGTGAAGATTATAGATAACAGTCCTTACAAGAACTGTTACAGACCAGTTTGGGGGAAATGTGGTTTAACCATAAGCTCAAAAGTTATGAGCTGTGCTGCCCTTATATATACAGTTTCTGCACACACGATGGAGGGAGAGTAATCCAGCCATGGACCAGAAAGTCTGTTGCTTCTTAAGGTGCGTACACACAGGGGCGATTTTGTGCAAAATCGCGGGAAATATGGTCGCTGAGCGACCATATTGCCCGCAATGGGAGTGTGCACCGGCGATATATCGCCGGGTGCGCGCTCCCGTTTTTGCCCCTGTGGTGATCGCTGATGTAAAGTAGAAACTGAGCAATATATGGCTCAGCCATATATTGCTCAGCAATATATGGCTGAGCAATATATCTCCCCCGTGTTTACACAGCATTACAGCAGTATCGGGCACACAGAGCCAATAGCACTTTATACAATGTTATATATTCCTGTACGTGTGCTAGCCACCAGTAGGAAATGAAGATGGCACATATCTGTTTTCTCAGGGGTCCTGCTATAGTTGCACTGAAAGTCCCCACCCGCTCATTAAATATTCACTGCACCGCTCATTAGATATGCACAGAGCAGGACTACTATTGGCTGGGTCCTAAATACCGTTTCAGATCCGCTCAGACTGCAAAAAAACCGGGCCTGAAACGGGTAGGACCCTGCTTTTTTACCGTTTCCAAATACCGGTTTTTTTTTTTGGAAACTGTAAAATCACTCTGGACCTTTCAGACTGCACACATTACCGCTTTGAAACGGTGCAGTCTGAAAGGGGCATAAGTGTGTTAAAGTAATCACTTTTTCCCTGAACTTTTTATAAGAAGAATTAGTTACATTTATTGTATTATGTTCCAAGAAAGTGAGTAATAGTATATACTTAGTCCAGATTACTATTATCTGAGCTGTATTGCTCTTCAGTGCAGTTTTCTGTATCTTAAATTAATCAGAGCATTATGTGCTTCCACCTGAGTGACTAATGGCCCTGTTATATACTGTCATATGTGAATGTGTTGGTGCGACCTGTGTCCGGATATTTATTGCAGGGTTTGTATTTTTCTGATTAAATATTTTTCGGATTTCTTTTTTTTCACTAGATTTTAAGAGATTTTCTTATTCCTTTTATTAATAATTTATAGTTCACTGTCTGGCATTCACACACATGGAAAAATATATGCATACTGGTTTCACAGATGCATTTGCACATTTTCACATATGGTTATTCTGACAGTAATAGTTGTTATAGTGATGTTTCTATTTTCTGTTCTTTATTTCTATCTACTATACTTTAATATTTCACCATTTTTACCAAAAATGATTAAGTTATATTTTAGGAGTCATCATTAGACTTTCAGTACACCTACATGATACTTACCTTTTCTTGTTGTGGTGTTTGTCTATAATTAAGTAGTGGGTAGCACCTCTATATTGAAACCTTGGGACACTATCCCCTAAGAACATTCATATAAGTGGAGATAAGAGAGTCCTCTAATACAAATTTGAAGACTGGTCCGGGAATCCTCTATGTTGGTGTGTCCTGCTATAGTTACATGTTATTTTTCTTCCGTTATGATTTATTTATTTATTATTTATTAACAGTTTCTTATATAGTGCATACATATTCCGCAGCGCTTTACAGAGCATAGTTATTAGCAAAAACACATAACGAATTACAGCACAAGACAGTTTAGGACAAGTACATTGTTAATATGGATAGTTGCATCAGTGGACAGGACACTGAAGCAATCTTCAGGGTGGCAGAGGTTTATATATTCTAGGAAAGGCACATGAGGAGAGAGGGCCCTGCTCGTGAGAGCTTACATTCTAAAGGGGAGGGTTAGACAGACTGGGGTGACACAGAAGGGAAAGAGGTGAGCATAAACAGTAGGTAAGGATGAGAGATGGTCAGGTATTATGCAGGAGGGTGGGAAGAGGTCAGCTTAGTCCTTGATATTTTAAGTCTAAAAAAGAGCTGGGTCATCCAAGAGTAGACAGCAGAGAGACAGTTGGAGATATGAGTGAGGATAGAGGGAGAGAGATCAGAAGAGGAGCGGTAGATTTTAGTGTTATCAGCATAGATGTGATAGTGGAAGTCGAGTGAGCAAATGAGCTCACCCAGAGAGGACGTATAGAGACAGAGAAGAAGAGGGCCAAGAAATGATGCATTTTATTTGTGGTCCTGTAGAGTGAAGCAACAACACCTTTGTTCTTTTAGTAAATATTGTATATTTTCTCTTTGACAGTGGCATTCCTGTTTAACTGGATTGGATTTTTCCTATCGTTCTGCCTGACCACTTCAGCCGCTGGTAGATATGGAGCCATTTCTGGATTTGGTCTCTCCTTGATTAAATGGATCCTAATTGTCAGAGTAAGTTGTTCACTTTCTGATTTCTTTCTCATTGTACCAAAAGAAAACAAAATAAATGGATGCCAATATCAAATATAGTATATACAGTATTTGCCTGAAGCTGACAGGAGTCCCATATAGGAGAGTAACCAATGTTGTTCTGCTCCACAAAACAGGAATAGAGATTAGTTTTACTTACCGCAGACTGTTGTCTCTCACATGTGTGGGAAACCCTTTACAGCACAAAGTCCAGTAGCATAAAGGATCCAAGAGAACATAGATTTTCCCGCTTCGAAAACCTATCAAACCACTGATCTTTATAAAGTAGTAACTAAGAGGCTGTTGTAAAGTTGCAAATTGTGCTTCTTTTTTTGTCTTATTGCCCTGAGCATGTACACAAATCATTCTTTGGTATCCATCCGTATGTACTGTAGATTCTGTTGGGTTTTGCCTTATGCTTAGATCTCTCCCAATGATACTGTTATTATCCACTCAATATTTGTACTATCCAAAAATACTTTCTTCAAACACTTTTTCAATCCATTTGTACAGTTTTCTCCTTTAATCAATATTGTGCATATCAATCTTGCGCAGTGTGTGCCCATGGTCCATAAACTGCTATTCTTTCCTGGGGTCAACCTTGTCCCTTTTAACTCTGTTCCTCTCCTGGGTAAACCTGCTGCATGGGTGCCGGATGGCCTCCCTACAGTCGGGATCCTGACTTTATTTTCCCTTGTGGGAGAGAATAGAACCTGTGGTGAGCCACTGAGCACGCATGGGGCTTCGATGCACTCACCCCCCTTTCAGAGCCCGGCAGTCTAATGACCATCGGCATCCTGTCTATCGGGAAGTCCTACCACACCCTGCTGCATATACCTCTCCTGGAGTAAGCCTGCAGCATACTGTACATTACTGTTCTCTCCTGAAGTAAAACCTGCAGCACATATATTATGCCCCGTACACACAGGGTGACGAGAGGTTTATGCTGAGTGATCTAGTTAATTACAGTGCTGCACCAGCGATGTGTGCCGAGTGATCTGTCACTGCCCGTGTTCTCAATAGACAGAACATGGCTGATGACAAACCTTTGATTGCATGCAGTAAAAATCTAGTAAGACTATAGAGATGCGTGGTCCCCTCTCCGGGGTCATACACACAGAGTGATCCGTGCACCATTTCTAAGCGATCTAGTTTGTTGCATATAATATTATTCACTCCTGGCATATAACTGGAGCATATACAACTACTATTCTCTCCTGGATTAATAATGCTGCATATTGTAATGTACTCTCCTTGTATTAACCTGGTGCATATGTTACTGTTCTCTCCTGCAGTAAAATGTTGTTGTATATATCACTGTTCTCTCCTGTAGTAAAATGTTGTATATATCATACCGTGTTCTCACTGCGAGTGAGAAATACACAGCTATTACCCGGCATTTAAATGCCGGGGACTGCAAGGCAAATTCCCGGGTGAAGAAGTTCTACCCGGTAATTTTCCTTTTAACACTGGTTTTTATGCAGTGAGAACAGGTCAACCCGTGTATGCATACCTGGATCTCAAACACGGGTAAAAAGAAGGTTTTTACCCATGTATGTGACCCGTTCACACTGCAAAAAAACCTGTGTTAAAAGGCAAATTTCCGGGTCAACATGCTAGACCGGGGAATTTGCCTGCAGTGAAAACGGGGTATTACTGTTCTCTCCTGACATAAAACTGGTGGGAACACTACAGTAGCAGTGCTGCTGAAAGCTGTGTAAATTACATGAAACATTATTTCAGCCATCAAATTAGGAAATCCATATTGTTCAGTGACTAAAGCTTCATACATTTTTAACTTATATTACAATAAATACATAGGCATAGCCGGTGTTTGGTGACCCACTGCAAACAACGTATTTGCACACTACCACATACGTGATAAAGGCACATTGCGCACTGCAATAGCGGTGTGTTCCCAGAAGGAAGGGACGTAGTCACACACTAGTACCCCCAATTCAAATGATGCCACACAGTAGCAAAATCTTATAAGCATTACACCACAAGTAGGGGCCCGTGATTCATATTGCATCATATAGTAGTGTACTCTATTCACGTAAGAGACACACAAAAGTAACCCTTATACAAAATACCCACAATTGTGTCCCATATACACATAATGTCCACAGTAGTAGTGCCCTTTATAGTTATGTTTATGGGAGTGGACTGGGGAGTGCAATTTACAGCAGAGACTGAAGAGTCAGGGCCGCCACTTCAAGCTGCTGGCACCACTGCCAAAGGTCAGTGGCGCACGCAGGGGGGGGGGGGTTCTGAGTACCCAGAAACCCCCCAGGAGTCTAAGGGCCCTAGCTGAGGGTCCCCTCTTTCCATGAGTACAAGAATTAAAAAATTTGGCCCTTGGAAACCGGAGATATCTGACTTCAAAGCAGTGGTCCCCATCCAAGCCTGTTAATTGCTATTCCCAGTCAGATATTTCAGGTTCTATCTGACTTAGAGTTTTTCTCAGGGTATATTCCAAAAGTTGGGTCTCTCCCCCTTTGATGGACACTAGAAGCTTGTCTCTACTGTTCCCAGAACCAGAGATATCAGCCTTCCAGCAGCTGGTTACTGCTCCAGCTCCACACACCTGGTATGTAGTTGGCAGATTGCTCTGCCTCCTGAACTCTGATCCCCTAGTCCCCAATACCATTTGGTAGGTGGGATTCTCTAGTTTTTAATTCCATTAAAAGCTAATAAATCTAGTTCAGGGAACTGGAGAGATCTGCAGTCAAGCAAGCTGTCCTCCCACCAGAAAATTAGGAATAATAAGCCCACTCCACTATACACCCCTTAAACATCCTCTACCACCCTGGAAATTATGTATCAGGACCCCTTCATTCAGCCCAATGCCCCCTTCTCCCACCATCTGTGTAGTAAAGGGGTAATTAGTGGAAATTACTGATCCAGGCCCTACATGCTGAGCGGTTTATATAATACCCCCTACCACCCGCGGGACATCACAGCTACCCCTACCGCTGCGTTTGCCCCAGAAGGTGCATCGGGGATTAGAAAGGAGGGGGAGCTGGAGGAACCTGATACGGGAGACTTATCTTCTCACAAGCCCGCAGCAACAGCGGAGTAGAAGACTGGGGAGGGCACCCCCCGTACTTTGCAGGATCTGCATCGGTTCTGTTGAGTCTGTAAATTTTTCAGAATTTAACACTGAGCTGATGAGGCAGAGTATAAATGTACCAGTTTAGCAAATTCCGGCCTTGTTGCAGTTTCATTTTCAGGACTTAAGTGGTTGTTTTACCCTCATATTCTATTCTGTTTGTATAGGAGAAAACTCATGTTGACCTTTTGACCTAATACTTGTGTTGACCTTCCGACCCTATCAACCTTAGCCATGTTGATCTATTTCATGCATGGACCTAAGCCTTTAGTGGTGGATCTAATGAATGTTGACCCTATGACCCATACCCAGTAAATAAAGACAGTTGCATCAGGGAACAGGACACGGAAAGTTCTAATGGCGCAACAGTTAAATTGCTCTGTCGAGCACCATCTAGTGGCAGCTGCAGGTAACAAAAACCAAATAGAATCACCCATTAATAAATATTAGACGAGCTTTCCTTCAGAAGCAATCACATGGTCATGTCTGCTCTCTAGTGGTGACAATGTAGATGGCACGAATTCCTGTTCAATTTTCTGTGTTTTGTAACGTTATGTCTCAGTCCAAGGACCATGCTGTAATAGGTACATAGTAAAGTGTGTATGATATCACTTGTATCTACCAATAATGTAGAAGTACACTTGCAGTTTTACATCAATATTGCGTGTATTGCTTTACATTACATGAATGTGGTGATAAGTTACTTTTCTGCTATTTTCAGTTTTCTACCTACTTCCCCGGATACTTTGATGGGCAGTATTGGCTCTGGTGGGTGTTCCTGGTATTGGGTAAGTACAAATCACTTAAAGTGAATTATGAAGATTTTTTTTAAATCTGACTGAAGCTGGCAACTCACAGAAATATTTATCTATCCGATCTCTCTGGTGGGAACAAAAGTCTGGTAATGTATGGGAGCAAATGACCATTAACCATTTGCTCCCAAGTGCTGGAAACACTCAAACTGATTGATCGGGTAAATATGTGGAATCGCATGTTTTAATCTAATATCTCTGAACGACCATTGTCTACATTCCAGTGTTTGGGAGCAAATGGACGATTGTTGTTCTCAGCAGACAGATAAATGAAATGGTTTCTACACTTCACAGACTGGCAGTACAAGCACATGACAAGTAGAGACAGCATCTTAGTGTCAGTCATGTTCTTGGGGAGTTGCATGGTGGGAGTAGTAGCAATTCCAGGCAAAATTACTGTCATAGGCCAGGAAGCAATACATATAATAATTGTGTAAGATCTGTCCCGTCTCTTCAATAAGCTCACAGTTGAGGCCTATGGGGTGCCTGGGCCACTTAAAATAGGAGAGCCCTGGTGGAGGTGGGGAATATATCTCCCAACATGACCCATTCCAGGAGGGACATGAGCTCTCCACCTGGACTTCACTCTTCATATATAATTGGTGTCACCGGTAAACTATATAATTGATAAGAAAGGTTTCAACATCGGTGAATGCAATCATAATGTAAGAAGAAATATCAGGTAGAGCGCATTTGGTGCCTCCTGGAATGGGTCATGTTTGGATGTTTGGATGTATAGATTGTGTAGGCTCTATTAATGATGTATATTAGATGTAAGGGGGGTAGGCAATCTACTGCTGCTATTTCCGATGGGGGAAATAGCGGCGGCTCAAGAACTGGCCCGACTTTAGAAGCTGTCGAGCCCGTTCTGCTGATAACGGCTGTGGATTGTCGCGATCCTGGCTGCAGGTCGCCAATCCACGGCTGTTTTCGCGGCCACGCCCCATTTGCGGCGATCGGAAGTTGGGACATTGAATCGTTCTGCAGTTGATCAGACCGCAAATGGACCAGGATCACGACAGCCGTGATCCCGGATTGCATACCCCCCTTAAACTAATAGGGAAAACTTTGAACCCTGCATCACTTAAAGCCGCTGCGCCCCCCCCCCCCCCCAATCTCTCCTCTGGTCTGGTAACTCCATCGGTAGCTCATAAACCTGATACTCCTGTGTTTCTGCCTGCACTGCATACTGTCAGCTAGGGTCAGCCAGTGATGTTGGTGCCCTCCAGCACAGGCACAGTATGCCCTGCACGCTATCTTAATCCGGCTATGCTCGCAGTGGAATGCCCGATAGCACATCCAAAAAACTGACATTGCCAGGAAGAGGTGGACTGGCCCATGGTTATGTATGAAAGCTGGAAGGCATTATACTAGTAGGAATAAATGTGGCCACCATACTCATGGTCTATGGCGGACCCTTCACTATACCTGTGAAGATACATAGAGTAACCAAACTGAAAATAAATCCTACCAATTGGAGCCTGGTCCACCACTATCTGCTATCGTTGGGTGCATGTTATCTGGCATTTAGTCACATGATATGGATATGCACCACTTGAGGATTAATGGTCTATATACATCTTCTTCTAAACCTGTAGAGAAGTTTTCTAGTAAAAAATGAAATAAAATAATGTTTCTTACAGTGTACTTTTGTTGTCCAATATCCTGACACCCAAGATTTTTTTTTTTACTGGAATAACCAATCTAATTCCGGCATGAAATTTAAACAATAACTTCCCACACTGTGATTGCCTTGCACAGCTTAATATGGAGTACAATATGGCATAGTTCTCTATTAACCAATTTAGTTCATGAACCTGTTTTTATGTGTAATGTTTGTTCTACACGCTACGTTTCTGTATGTGGTAGTCTTTGATAACACACAAGAACACTACTTCTGTTAATCCCTATTATTGGTCTGGCCAATCTGTGGCTCTCCAGCTATTGTAAAACTACCCATCCCAGCATGCCCTGCCACAATTTAGCATTCCCTAATAGCAAAACTGTAGCAGGGATGCTATCACAACAGCAGAAGAACCACAGGTTGGTCAGGCATGCGCGTCCCCACTCACCAGGTATACAGATATGATGAGTGTATCCATCTGTATGTCTATAAAGTGTGTGAATAGGGGCAATGCTTCTGTTCCTATCAACAAGCTGTCAGTCACTGTATTGATTGGGAGGCGGAGCCTCCACATTCCAAGAAGAAACTGTCCCACCTGGCCATCGGCCCCTCGGGCATTTGTCAGAAGTGCCAGCTGGCAAGTCCGTCCCTGCAATAGAGTTCTCCTCACCACCACGGTAGTAATACGGCTGATGACCAGATATTTAATTACATTTGCTTTTCCCCATTTTATGACCCAACTAGAATAAAAATATATTTAAATGACGAATCAGTATGGTGAGCTGAAGATTGGGTTGCCTTCTAACCCCAACATTGCATACATGTGATGACCGGCCTGGTCATATAAATGTGACCACATTCTGCTGCACAGGGAAGGGTAAAGCACTCTATGCTGTGCACAGTGGGGCTGATTCACATTTGGTAAAAAGGAGCAACTTGCCTATCTTGGTGGCAACATTGCATCACAGAGAGCTCTAGATTTGGGAACGGTCTATCCTAGCTGAACTGAAAATGGCGGAGTAAAAATAAAACTGTTGGAATGTATCATGCAGACCACCAGATAAATGTATTTGCACCTCTTGTTTGTCCAGAAAGTTAATCTAGTTTTTACCTTTCTCAGCTTTGAATCCGTCCCAGCGTGACCATATTAAATATTAAATACCGATGTGCTCCGAGACATTTTGTAGTAATCTCTTCTACCTGTTGATTTCTTCCAGGATTCCTTCTGTTTCTTAGAGGATTCATTAATTATGCAAAGGTTCGGAAGATGCCAGAAAACTTTTCCACTCTCCCCAGAACTCGGGTTCTCTTTATTTATTAAAGGTAAGTAGGCGATTGAGGTTTGTTACTGTATCCTGTGTTGCAGTATTACCACTCTAACCAACCAAGTTGTACCCAGGTTTTACACGGCAAGATCATTTTTTCCACATTAAGAAAGGAATTTAATGGTTTCTGGGTGCCCAACGGTAATATTCAATTGTTTTACTGGTTTGTATGAGCACCACCCAAATGCTGCACCCAGAAGCCCGATTTTGGGAGGATGACTTCTCCGCCACCCCATGTGCGTGTGGGCAGAACTAATACACATCTGAAGTATATTGCTTGTCAGGTGCCCATTACATATGGATGCCCAAAAGCTATTCAAATCCCTCCTAAGCCTTCACAAATATTCTCCCACTCTGTGCCATTAGAACATACAAAGGTGACTTCTTCCCTTGATTTAAAATAAATTAGGTCCTTTTGTTTGCAACAGACTTAATTAAAAGTATATATTGTATTTTTAAATTTTGCCAGGATGTTTTTAATTCAAAATGACTAATGTACCATCAATGTGCATAGATACAACACAGCTATATGTCACCAGTCTACCTCAATGTACATGTGAGCCCTGCTTATGGCAAAGATTGGTGGAGGTACAAAACGGGATGAGGGCATCATTTACATAGTATAACCTATATGACGAAATCTCGTACATTTAAAAACACCAACAAAAAAGTGTTAATTTCTGTTAAATTGATATCACTTCAGAGCTGGTAGTGCAATTTAGCAGGTAATAGAAGTAGATGGGACAGTGTCCTGACCATTAACTGGATCTTTCCTAAATAAGAGCTAAAATGTCTTATACTACTGCCACATTCTACCTGACAGACCACAAGGAAAGCCATGTTGGTAGCTCCAAGTCCATCCAGTGTCCTGCTGATGGGAATTATGACCCGTCTCTCCCCATTGGGATATGACCATTTGGTCTACAGCATGATGGTCGACAGTCATTAGGTCGACATGGGAAAAGGTTGACATGGGTCTAGGTTGACATAGGAAACGGTTGACATGGTTCTAGTTCAACAGGTCGTTAGTTCGACAGGTCATTAGTTCGCCAATGTCTAGGTCGACAGTCAAAAGGTCGACATGGGGTTTTCCACTGTTTTTTGAGCCGACATGTGCCGACAGGCGGTATTTCATGCCCTACCATCCACTAGGGCGTGATGGGAGAATACAATAGTGTGCCGAGCGATGCGAGGGGATGCGGTGCACTTGAAACTGTGTCCATGTCAACTGTATTGACATTCAGGTAAAAAAAACTATGAAAAACCCCATGTCGACCTTTTGACGGTCGACCTACACATTGTCGAACTAATGACCTTTCCGCCTAGAAACATGTCGACCTTTTCCCATGTCGACCTAATGACTGTCTACCATCATGCTGTAGACCAAATTATCCCAACCCTCCCCATTAGCCCTCCTACAGATAATGTAAGTCCAACATTTTCTATCTAATGCCACCATTCACTACTAGTATTCTAGCCTAGAACCTCCCAGTTACTAATAACACTGAAAAATTATCAGGCTTTAAAAGTATGTAATGGCACAGTTATATTGCACTCACTTGCATCTACATATATAGACTTAGGGGGGTATTCAATGGGAGGGAGGAATTATGGCTGCAGGTGAATGTGGGGATTTGGGCTGCTGTCCTGATCCTGACAGATGGCAAGTCTTGTGAGATGTTGATGCAGTATCCTACTAGACCTCTCTAAAGGCCCCCATACATTAGGCCGACTTGTCCTAGGGACAAGTCGGACCCAATTTACCTGCGAGCCGCCCGGCAGCTCCCCGGGAGGCTCACATACAATTTGGCACTTGATGTGCCATTTTTTACATGGGATAAATCGCATGCGATTTATCCCATGTAAAAAAAAACCTGGGGAGCTGCAGGGCGGTGAGGAGTAGTGGGGGCGGGCAGCGGCGGCGGTGGTGGGGGCGGGCAGCGGTGGTCGGTGGGGGCGGGCAGCGGGTGCGGTGAGCGCTGCTGACCTGGCCGGGCAGTGTACTTACACATAGCAGCAGCGGGGACGGGACGCGTAGTGGCGGCTATTAGATTTTTAAAATACTTGTCAAATGACCGGCCGCTCTCTGATTGGCCGGAGAGCTCTCAGCCAATCAGAGAGCGGCCGGTCATTTGACAAGTATTTTAAAAATCTAATAGCCACCACTACGCGTCCCGTCCCCGCTGCTGCTATGTGTAAGTACACTGCCCGGCCAGGTCAGTCAGCAGCACTCGCCGGCGCTCAGGGACCCGCTGCCCGCCCCACTGCTCCCCCGGTGTCTGCATGCATATGCCTGTCAGGTGGCGGGCATATGCATACAGGGAGGTCGGACGTGATCGTATGTACAGACCGTCCGACCTCCCTGATCCGGTCCGATGCGCACGGGACCGCGTATCGGATCGGATCAGATATCACACACCTACGATTTTGGGCCGATTTCACCCGATTATCGGCACAAAGTGCCGAAATCGGATGAAATCGTCCCAAAATCGCATAGTGTATGGGGGCCTTTAGCTACATTCCGCACCACCACTTGAACAGCCCATGGGCAGGCCTTGACCTGTGTCCACCAGCTAGTGGTGAGGTGGTTTGGAGACATTGTTTTTTCACTGTATACTTACTAAAGCCTGAGAAAACATTGCTGATTATCTATTCTGCGCTTATGTACTAAGGACTGTGTATGCATGTATCGAAGGTATACTTCTGGGGGTTCTAGCACCAGCATTCATTATGCTTATAAAATTTACTTTGAGAAACATATAAAACCTTTTGCTCAGCAAAATATTTACTCATTTACCTTCATTTGAAATAAGTTGCAAAATCAATAAATGATATTGAATTTAAGTTATGTGCAGCTTCAATGTACAGAAAGCAACCTTTAGTGCTCAACAATCTGTTTTTGGAAGAATTGATTGTGTTTGGCTGAGCTTATGTTGCCGGCTATCATGTCGCACACAACCCAAGCCATGCTTCTTATTACTTTTGGTTTCACTATAAATAGACTGTCTCCGGAACATGGTGTGCTGTCACATTCTATGACATCAGTGCCGTGTACCTTAGCAGAAAATGAGGCGCATCCTGGAGAACTTACGCAACATGCAGGAAATCTGTACTATTCTGGTTGTGACTTTCCATATCCTTCTTTCCTTACAGTGTTTGTGTCGGTCTTCCTGCCTCCACACAAATCCTGTACATATATGGACAGACAGCAAGGATACCTGCAGGAAGAGACTCCGTGATTCAACACCATGGGAGAAAAAAAAATAAAGAATGAATTTAGGAATGAAATAAAAGTCCTGAAAAACAACAAATACAATTACCCTTTGAAGATGAAAATAAGCATTTTTGTTTGTTTTTAGGTGTAAAATTTGAATAGTTCTTGAAGAATTCTGTTATTATTATCCTGGAATCATTAGTGGCTACTGTTTAAATCAAAGCTATCGCAATCAAGTTTGTGAAGTACTAATTAAGCCTTATATATTGTTTGTAAAACAAAACCTAAAAAGAACATTGATCTGCACTTCTTCTGCCAGAAGAGAGCAGTCATGCTTCACCTTGTTTTTCCATGCTCCGACTGCCGCACAGATGTTTTTGTGTATTGTGTTGTGTACTGCTTCTGGGAAAAATATGTAAATGTAAATGCTTCAGACGTTGCTATGTACTCCTTTTCTCTTATTCTTGCTATATATTTTTCTTAATGTCCTCTCAGAAAGGAAGGAAGTTTGGTATTCAGGAATCTAAAAAAATAGAAAACCGTTTTATGTTTCAGTCTATTGTACAAGTACACTGAAACTTATTATGTTACTTTTATTTCATTTTACCTGTCTGCCGCACCGTTTATGAGAATGCAGCCTATCAACTATGGCCTAGTTCCTAGTGTATTATTGATAGATATGTTTCAGATGCCTTCTCTGTGTACATGGCACAGGATCACCGTACAACATGCTACATGAATAGGTTGGGAAATGCTGGATGTGTTGTGTGTAGAGCAGGGGTCCTTAAACTATTTTTCTCTGGGACCCCATCATACAATAGAAATAATGACAGGACCCCAGCAAGTTACTGCAGAAGGTAATCACATCACATGTGTAGGCAGCAGACAGCACATACATGGCAGCATTGTGGAGGCACAAACTGATGTGAGGAGTCTAAAATAACAGACAATTCAACAGGTTTTTCAGACTTCTTGAATCAGTAACTGAGATTAGAAAAGTCATCAGCCTGATGGTCAGCAACATGGAGTCGCAACCCAATGCTGAGAAGGCCGGGACCCACTTTGGGGTCAGGACTCACAGTTTGAGAACCACTGGTGTATAGATTTGGGATTGTCCGATGAAGTGTTGCCACTTCTACATGTCTCAGCAAGCTCATTGATGAATTATAGGTTCTTCTCGTCTATTAGACAATGCCAGGGAGCTAATGTGTTACAGCGGTTTACTGAACAACACAATACTAGACCAAATATGATAGTTATATTTTGTTTAGTGTTTCAGCTGGATTTAATTTCCCCTGGCTAAATAAACCTAGCCCCTTAACTCCGCTTTATAATGTTTTTACAATTCTAGTGGAGGACGGCAGTTCCCTTACTATCTACAGTACTTACCTCCTGGGCATGTTTATGGTAAGTACCTCCTGCGAGATATAAGGGGTGCGGTCTGATGAAAGGATGTTTCCCTGGCAGTTGTAGCAGCATCTGTTTCCGATGAAGAGAAGATCACATGATGGTCACTATACATTTGGTTCTGCACTGTGAATACTATTCCTGAGTTTGCACTTTTGTTGTTAAGCTGTACTGATACACATATCTGATCTAACAGGCTAGTTAAGAAGTGGCCATTATCTGTCAGGTTATTGTGCAAAAGATTAGTTTCCATCTTGAACACAACTCATCCAAATCCCCATGCAACACCTACATCACCTCTGACTGCCATAATAATCTATAAGCTTAGTTATTTATATTTTCCCATCATATCCTGTAAAGTGAGAGGTTGAACTTGTCCCAGTGTGCACGTGTGATTTATATGCAGTGTACACAGCCATTATATCCATTGTATGGGCTGAGCCCATTATTCGTGGATTCACAGGTGTGTTTGTAGCGTATAAAATTCACTGGGAACAGGTACCCTTTATTTATTAATGTTTTATTTTTAATACAGTGACTACATATTGCACAGCTTTACAGTGAATATTTCACGTTTAGTCCCTGCCCCAGTGGAGCTGACAATCTGTATTTCAGACAACTCAACCATAGTAGGGTAAATTCATCTTTCATGTGTGAAGTGTGGGAGGAAACTCACGCCAGCGTGGGTAGAACGAACCAACTCCACATTTGTTGGAATCGATCCCATGACCCCAGCATTGTGAGAAAGCAATGCTATCCACTGTGACACTGCGCCACCCCATAAGATAGGAGCCATCAGGTTTTCTAATATATTTTGATAAGCTGCATTCTCATAACCATTGATTTGGTCCACAAAGCTGTTGTCTCTGCTGTATATATAGAGATAAATATTACATTATGATTCATGTTAAGATGGGCTCTTCTTTAGCATCATTTTCATTGAACTTAATTCTTAAAAAACTTTCAGCAATGATTTCTTAGCATCTTAGTCAGGAATACTAAATAAATGGTTCCCATCCAAGCAATGGGCAGTAGTAACTTATTTGTGTATGTGTCTCTTTGTGTAATAATATAAGTGATTCCATTGTGTACCAGGGAAATGACTGGCATTGTACAGGTGATCACTTCTCCCTCCAGAATGTCTTCAGCCTGCACTGTGACTTGGTGCGGGCCAGTCACCTAATAACTAGTAGCTGGATGTATTTTTCTTTCTTTTAATATGGGTTAGGCTGTCTGTTGTGGACTGGGTGGGGGCTAATACATAGCATACTCAAACTTTCTTGTGCTTTTAAAGTGTATAAGCAAAACATGCATTTTGTGTAGACTGATATGCACCTTTATTTGCCAACTGGCAATTCACAAAATTTTACTATGTTAAAAGTGTAAATCGTTGTACGCGGATGACCTATTGGTCGGGTTGGCGAACCCTCAGGAAAAACTCCCGGTTATTGCCGAGATAATAAGTGTGTTCGGGGAATACTCGGGACTAAGAATGAACTGGACTAAATCCCATCTTCTGCAGTTGAGCAATAATAACCTAGGTGAATCGCGGATTGACACTCGGCTGCAAATAGTTGATAGGTTTAAGTACTTGGGGATTTGGGTAGCAAGGGCTCCATGGGATTTTATTCAGGATAATATTGTGCCGTTTATGGAAGAATTGAGGATTAAATGTAGATGTTGGGCTAGGCTTCGAATTTCCCAAATGGGTCGAGTGAACCTAGTAAAAATGGTCATATTGCCTAAATATACATATATAATTCAGCAATCACCAGTATTTATCAGGGACGAATATTTCAGGAAAATAAATAACTTGGTGTCATCACTAATATGGCGGGATAAGAGGCCAAGAGTCAGATTGGAGATCCTTTGCAGGGATGCGGGTAAAGGGGGCCTTGCCCTGCCAGATTTTAAGACCTATTATATGGCTGCACAAACGGTCCATCTTTGCACGTGGATCCGACATGCGGAAGCCTCAAAGGAATTGTTACACCTTATTGAAACTGTGGACCCAGGTTTCACACCCCTGCAGAGATTAATGGTGAAGGGGCTTCCCCGCAAAACTCCTCCAATAATTATACAGGCCATTAAAGTCTGGAAGTGGGTGGGTAAAATAAGTAAGGCGGAAGGATTTGATCCTGATACGCCAGTGTTATCTATACAGACAGTTAAGGCCATACAAGAACAACAAGGAAGAAGGGTATGGAGTGAATATGGGATAGAAAATTTGGGACAGCTCTATTCTGAGGGAACTTTGAAGTCTTTTGCTCAGCTACAAACTGAATATGAGATCCCTAGAGAAATGTTTTTTAGGTTTTTACAACTTAGGAGTGCCCTGAACCAATTTAGTAGTGGCATAAGGGTGTATATTGCGGAGTCGCCAGGTAAAAAATTTATTAAACTACTAGGACCCGGTAAGCGACTATCCAAACTGTACAAGTTTTTACATTCATTTGCCCAAATGGAAGAATTGGAGGGGGTACGGGATAAATGGATTGGGGATATGCCACGGTTGGAGGAGCAAAGTTGGAAAGGGGCTCTTTCTGCCATTAATTCAGCTACTAATTCTATAAGGGTACGGCAGGTACAGTTTAACATAATCCATCGGATATATATTACCCCTGTGAAATTAAAAAGATTTAATGGGACAAAAACCGATAACTGCCCCAAATGTGGGGAGGGTGAGGCGGCTTTCTGGCACCTACTATGGAGGTGTCAAAGGGTCGCCAGCTTTTGGGACAAGGTAATTCAAATTATGGTTCAGTTAGGCATCCCTAGAAGCCAACTTAATGAAGTGAACCTACTCCTAGGGGTCTGGAGGGAGGGCGCAATGTCACGAGATATGACGCAAATGGTCAGGAATTTAGCCGCCTTAGCTAAAGTTATTGTAGCCAGACATTGGATGGCAGTTAACGGTCCAGAGGTGGTTGAATGGGTGAATTTGGTAAACTCCACTCATGATCATGAAAAATTTATATATGCATCGCGTGGGATTTGTCAGAAATTTCAAAAAGTATGGGGACACTGGCAAAGTTCAATACACTATAAAGTAACAAAAGGCAATTAACAAGGGGAAGAGAAAGGAGAAAGAGGGGGGAAAAGAAAAGAAAAAAAAAAAATAGGAGTTAGGGGCAGAATACGTCAGAGTGGAGAGGGACAGAAGGGAGAGAGTAAGGAGAAATGTATAAAATAACAATATAGTGTGAATCACGATGTGTGTAATAATATATTGAAGGAGCAATCAAGCGGATAGAATTATTATTTGTTTAGGTATTACATGTGTTTAAAATATGGGAGTTATACAGTTTGGAAGTTCACTAAAGAGCAAGGTATAGTAGGAGAATAAAAATAAGGGAAAAAAAGGGGGAAGGGAAAAAATTGATTGTTATTCTCTTTGGTTATTTGTATTTTTTTAGTGGGTGTGTGGGAATGGTTGGAGGGGAGAGGGTGGGATGGGGTTCTTTGGGGGGAGGGGGGAATGGGTTGGGCCCACAATGTTACGTGATATGGTCTATATATTATAATGACACAAGTGGAGATATACTGCACAGATTGATATGGCACACAAATGTGGGACGATATATGTCTCACTCTTAGCTTAGTGTTTTTTTTTTTTTTTTTTTTTTTTTTTTTTTTTTTTTTTTCTCTTTTCTTTCTCTTTTTCTCTTTTTTTTGGTCTCCCTTCATTCTCTCTTCCGATTCATTAAAATAAAATAAAAGGCTTATCTCTGTATATAAGCATAGGGTGCAGAAAGAGTGCTAGCATTTGGGCAACAGGTAGTTTTACTAATGTGGGGCGACGGAGCGGGGGTGGGGGGGCGGGGGGGGTAAACGCAGGAACGTGTTTGTTATGTATTGTTGTGTTTTGTAATGTTATAAATATGTATATGAAAAATCCAATGAAAATATATGTATTCTTTTTGTATATATGTCGTATGATGGAAAATATAAATAAAGACTTAATTAAAAAAAAAAAGTGTAAATATAGCAGAACATTAATAAATGTCACTTATGTAGCAATTCTGAGTGTATACTTATTAATGTGTGTAACGTCTGCAAGACTGGATTGGACTTAAATCTCCCATCTTTTATGGATCCAAATGACCAACCCCCTTTCTTTCCTAATTGCCAATCTTTCCAGTAAGTGTGTGTGTGTGTGTGTGTGTGTGTGTGTGTGTGTGTGTGTGTGTGTGTGTGTGTGTGTGTGTGTGTGTGAGAGTGTGTGATTGACCTATCTATTACTCACAGAATGTAGGGGTTTATGACCTCTTTGGTCCATGTAGAATCTTGGCAAAATAAGACAATTCTACATCTTCCTCCATTATGGATGAGCATTCACTTGGGGATTTATTCCATGAGAATCAATAGGAGCACACTGATTGGTCAGTTCACAGCAATTCACTTGCTCTGACCAAGCATAAATGGCTTCTGTCTGGTGGGATTCAACCTTTGATTCATGGAGTCATTGTTCTATGTATAAAGTGGTTTATCTAATACAGCAACCTTATTATGGCATAACATTGATCTTACATTGTGGCAAAACTTCCAAGATCTGTCTTGCCCATGTGTTTCTGGCAGTTGTAGTGGATTGTAACATGCTAATACCAGTGATGGCTCCTACTTGCATTTTTCAGGGGGGCTGCCGTTAGCTTCTGCTGCTCGGTCCTACAGGACGCTTCATCTGTTGTGCCGCCAGTGCACCGAATCCATTGACATGCATGCGCGCTAGCCGCAATATCGAGAAAAAAATTCTCACATGTGCACATGGATGTGCATGGACTTCTATGGGCTGTATCCTGCACAGCCCATAGAGGATAACGGCTGGTGGGGGTGAAACTGTGCACAATCACGCCCATGTCCCTTCCCTGCAACTTCTAAGGACTGTCATCTGTAGCCCTAGAAGCAGAGCTGAGCTGGCAGAAAGGCTTCCCATTGGCAGTTCTATCACCACCTAGTATGTGATTAGCAGATAATTCTTCCAATAAGAAGCCTCTGTGCAATCTCTAGGCTAGTTGGTGGTGGTGCAGCTCCCTTGGTAAAAACCACCATTGGCTACTACTAGTAATTTCATGTGCCATTTTAATACAGTATATTATAGTGAAGTTGGAACCAGGGTAATGCAATGCTGTAAGTCAGTGAGATGATTGGCTGCTGATCATTTTTATAGAGCTTCAATTGTCTTACTCCAATGAAAGTAGCTGATTTTCCTCTGATCTGTAATTTATAACACATGTCAGTGGAAAAATCTATTAGGTATACCATTTTACAGCCTTGACCCAGGATCAGCACTAAACTAAGGTCAAAAGTTACTTAAGGGCATGGTCTCAGAGGGTTGATATTGAAATCCCAGCACTCACTATCCCGACCGTCTCAACAGTCAAAATCCTGATAGATCCCAGGATTTTAACACCACGCCCCCCCTCCCTAAGCCTAGTCATAACCCCCCCCCCCCCCTTTCCCATGCTGAATAGCGCTAACTTCATACCCCCTGCTCCCAGGTGACCTTTCCATATAAAAGTCAGCATTGCATTCAATTTTCACAATCCATACAGTTTTGAACCTTCCAGTCCAATGGGTGACCTCAAACTGGCGAAGCCACTTTAGCTGCCACGGTCCCTTCTGCCATCCACACCTATGTCATGCCATTTGGGGCTTCTACCTGCTATTCCTTTGTTGTGCAACACTGTCAGAACTGGGATGACAGACATGATCAACAGCCTGAGGCTCAAAGGCCCTTCGAAAAAGCTGCATATGCAGTAAAACACGTTAGTGCCACCACCAATTCTGGACCACCATATTTGTTCCAGTGACTAGTCCGAACCAGTCCTGGACCTTTTCCTCTTAGCCTCTCTGTTGATATTTCTCTTCTTACATGTGACCTCTGACACTGTGATTGCAAGCCTTAAGAAGGAGGGTACGCCAGCCCAATTGCCCGGTATTCCATCACAAAGGAGTCTTTTTCTTTCTCCCACTGCATGGTGTCCCATTGGAGGATGGGCCTATTACTTGCAAACTCACTATTCTACCATCCAGAGGACAACTGTGAAAGTATATTGATTCTGAGGAATACAAATTTGGTCAATTCCCATCAGGACACTATCTAGGAATGGACATTGGCAAACTTCAACTCGACTCAGTCTTGGACGGGTGACTATTGCACACTGCTATTTTTTGAATTGATCATATTTAAAATGTATTTGTGCTTTAATTGCATTCACATTATTTATTAAATGTTTTATTGCTTCACTTGGCACCTGGTCATTTAGCGCAGTTACACTTTTTATGTATTTTTTCTTGCTTTTTTACAGAGGCCTGATGTTCCCTTTTTAGTAACCGCTAAATTGGCTGGCTGAGAGAGCTTTCTCAGCCAATCCGCAGTCGCCCAGACATTTGAATAGGATTTTTCAATTCTCCCGCCTCTCTCCCCGGCCACCACACCAGTATATTTTTGGATTGTAGGAGGAAACAAGAGTAAACCCACGCAAGCACTGGGAGAATATACAAACTCCGCACAGTTACGGCCATGGCAATTCATATATTGTTAGGGGCTGCTATTGAAATGTGCAGTTTTAATATTCGGACTGTTTGATGGGAAGGGATGCCGGCAGTCAGAATATGACATCGGTATCCTGAGTGGTGGACACAAGCCTGGCACCAGAATCCTGAGTGGTGGCACCCCGAACAGAAGTATGGTAGGGTTAGCATTAGGCTGAGGTGGGTTGGGGTTTTAGGGTTTGGCTGTGGGGGGTTAGACTGCGGTTGGGAGGTATGTATACTTATCCAGATTCTTGTCCGTATTCCCTCCTTAGAGATCTAATTAGTAAGCATGGGGTAGTCGATCATATTTGCAGGAGGTGAACTGTGTATTTGGGAGACCTTCCAAATAATTCACTAACATACACGGAAAAGCTGAGCTTAAGGCACCGGTGGCAACACAGAACTATTGTTATTGAGCCTATTGGAATGGTGGCCACAATAGCGCAGTGGATGTGAACGTATCTAACCAGGATGCTGGGTTTATTGGTGCTGCAGGTAAAGGTTAATAGCAGTGGTATCAAACCTAGGGATTGCATTTAATAGGTGTAAGTAGCTTATTAGGTCACTCCCTGCAGACACTGGGTCCATGGGCCTTATTCTGGTTCACTCCTTCTGGCAAATTCCTTCTTAGATGGACAAAACCATGTCTACTGCAGGTGGGGCAGAAGTTACTTGTGCAGAGAGAATTCGATTTGGGTGGGGTTTTACTTCAAAGTGAGATCTATATTGCAGTGTAAAAATAAAGCAGCCAGTATTTACCCTGCACAGAAACAAAATAACTCACCCAAATCTATTTCTCTCTGCACATTTTACATCTGCCCCCCTGCAGTGCACATGGTTTTATCCATCTAAGAAGGAATTTTCCAGAAGGAGTGAACCAGAATAAGGCCCCTAGTTTGTAATAGAGACCACACAGAGTGAGTACCTGTCCTTCTTACTCTCCTAACACACCAGCCCGTCAGCTCCTACCTGTCCTTTTTCAAATCCAAAAAAAACAAAATAATCAGGCGCAAGTTTAACTGATCATTTAGACAATATATTGTCGACCTTCCCCTTGTCGACCTAGTGACCGTATTCCTTGGTTTAGGCAACTTCCTTTTCCATAGATGTCCAGTTTGTCCTTTCACAATGAACACTACACGTAGGTAACTTTACATTTCCTGGACTTGATCAAAGTACATTATAGCTGCACTGAATTGTCACTGTTCATCTCTGATCTTTAGGAACTTGCACAGCATACAGCCGAATAGTTCACTCTATCCAGAACAACATTAACATACATGGTTCAGGGGCCAGAACACCGCTTCAAAGCAACAATGGTCCATCAATCTTGGGCTGAATACTGAGCGCCCATTGCATGTATGGTACTCACACACACACACACACACACACACACACACCCACAAACACACCCTCCTCTGTGCTGTCCAAGTATGCTTGTATAATGCTTACAACGGTTACATAGGCAAGGCTTGTTATTGTGAGATATGAACCCTGGAACACACCTCTACTTCTCGGCTTTTTGTTCTTCACCAGTACAAAATGAATAACAATTTGATCTCTTTGCAGCTCCCCGGATGTCTCCTGCGCCCCGCCTAGTGAGAATGTGTTGTTTTGGTTTGCACAGGCAGGGTATCTTTTACACCTGCAGGCTGTGTTTGCTCAGAGAAGCCGCTAAAGTTCACACAGGTTGTCGTACAACAAAATTCTTATGGGAATCAATTGAGCAATTTGAATCCTATGTTTTATTAATTGTATTTGTCTTCCTGCTCGGTTTGTGTCTTGTGTATTTTTGGTATCTCAATTGAAAGAGTTCAGGAAACTGCACCTACTTATGATTACTATGGCTGAGCAGATGATGTCATGTATGACACCTTCTCCAGACTGGCTAGTGGAACATTTCTCTGTAGCTGCTTGTATTATGACTCTGAATTATAGACACCACAGGATTCATTTAGAGTTGGGTTCAAATCCAGCAAATGTTAATTATTACAGCTTTCGCTGAAGTACACAAAGGGGAAATTAATTAAAATCAGGGGTAGCCATCTCCAGTCCTTGATCGGTACCAACATTTTAATGTTTTCCAGGTCTCCTCATAGAATCACAAATTAAGTAATTAGCTCCACCTGTGGATAATTTAAAACGTGTCAGTGAGTAATGAGTACACCTGTGCACCTGCCGGGTGACCTGGAAAATGTGAACTGTTGATAGCTCTCAAAGACTGGAGTTTGCTACCACTGATTTAACCCTTTGAGAGCCAACACCTATGAGGAGATGTTCAAATGATCTGCTAAAAATGCCAGCGTCCCTCTTATTTGTTATATAAATTCAAATAAAAAATGTGTAAAAATATAAAGATTGTTACCTATATAAGGTAAACATTACTGGTCATTATGATGAATACAAATGTATGCTTGGCAATTTTCACACCAATTTTGACAAATTAATTTGACTCCCAAAGTGTTAAATAGTGCAATTTAAGATCTTCCCATTTAGAAATGTACCCCTTTAGCATGATAAGGTCTTGCCAAGGTTTAACATTCCACCTTCTATTTGGCTGAATGTCCTCATACTTGCATGGTCTCCTGGATGATTCGGGAGACTCCCTGTTCCCCTTGATGCACTCTTTTGTGGGGTGTGGTATGGGACCCCATCAGTCGGGATCCCGACAGTCATTATCCCGACTGGCCAGAGTCAGACAGCATGGTGAGTGCAAAAAAGCCCCTTGCGGGCTCGCCACGCTGCGGGCACGGTGGCTCGCTATGCGAGCCACCTATTCTATTCTCCCTCTATGGGGGTCGTGGACCCCCACGAGGGAAAATAGCGAGTGGCCGTCGGGCACCCGACTGTCGGCGTTTTGACAGTCGGGATCCCGACATCGGGTAAATGATTGTCGTTATCCCGACTGTCGGGAACCCGTCTGGCACCCCTTTTGTGTCCCCTCAGTTCATAGTGAAGTGGGCAAGATGGGGAGCTTAACCAGGAATCATGGGTCTCTATAGCGGGGGTTGGGACTAAAATAACATGATACCAATCATTTTATGCCTGCTTCTTCACCATGGACTCTTGATTCATAGTATTGTGCGGTGACAGGGGTGGGATCTTACGATGCCAAGAGAAGCCACTAAAAGTATGTATACTTAAAGCCCCATACATACTATATGAGATAGTAAAATATATCTCACAGAGGGGCCATTCTGAGCAAAATCTTTTACTATTTAGTCTCGTGTGTATACACAATATTGTTAACAACATGCATCATAAGGAGGTCCTTGTTAACCACAGCCCTGCTGTTACTCCCCTCCCCACTGGCATCGGCAAGTGTGTATGCATTTGTCAAGGCCTGGACCCCGCCGAAGCCAATATTGGCATTGGCGGGGATTTTCAGGTGTGTATGGGGCTTAACTCTAAGTGATTCCCCATAAGTGTAATAATATAAATAATAATTATCATCATCATTTATATAGTACTTTTTCACCAATAGTAAGGCACTTTAAAGACATCAAGTACAATTCACATAATATATAGATTTTTAGTAATATAGCAATAGATAAGCCACACAGGCATAATAACAAAAGACGACTATTTAGAAGACTATTTATATTGTAGTAAGTGTGCCAATAGATGATGAAAGACATTCCAGATTGGTGGTGCTAGACACACCCCTTTGACGACGCACCCCCTAATAAAATGTGCTGTACACGCCTATGAACATATAATATGACGGAAGATAAGAAATATTTGGCCAATCGGTTAAAGTATCAGGGGTAGGGTTAAGATATTAGGGTTAGTTTAGGGTTTGGGTTGGGGTATTTTGGATGGGTGTGGTGTAACTGATCCCAACATTCAATATTCCGACATCGACTGTTGGCCAGTCATCCGGCCCCCGTTATGGACCAGGTATAAAGTAGGTTTAGTGTTTTTGGTTAGGGTATGGCTTTAACACTGAATTTATACTTTTAGATTTTTAAGTGCATGTCTTTGCCTTTTATGACTTTGCTCTGTAGCTGCCATACTCTCTTGACTACTTCTATTGAGCATTAACACTAAGCAATGTTACAAATGATATACAGTAGCTCATTCTGGCCCGTCTATGTAATATTGTTTGTAATATCGCTTAGTGTGTATGCTTAATATAGTAAAGGATGCGTGCTCCGCAGGTCATTAACTATGTTCTCCGTCATCTGTACGTGCAACTTAATTTGACTGAATCAACGACTGCATGTTCCGAGCGGGGATGCAGTGATGTCACTGCATGATATCATTAACAATATTGTTCAGTGTGTATGCACTGTATCGTTCACCGGGAGTTCAAGGGGATATAGTTGACGATATCGCTCATGGAGTGAGTGAGTACCCAGCTTTAGAGCATAAATAACCCTTCCCTCTGGTGCATCTACATTGTTTGTTATCTTTGTGTCTAAAAAGTCCTGCTCTTCCTTCCTACTGTATTTGTACTGATTTCACCTGCGACTTACTCAACCATTTTTTATTTACACAAAAAGTATATTGCCCAGCGCTAGCTATTCAGCAAAAGTTGGCAATTAAACAATTATATAACTTTAACTGACTGCTGCTGTTTTGTGGGGGGTTGCTCACACTCCCCAAAGACAGATACTAAACAAAAAACACAACAAAAACTGTGCAAAAGTTAAAGTAAGTAGATCAATAAAACATTTAATATGAAAAATAATAAAATAAATGCATACATATACACTCACGCTGTCAAAAATTGGCCTTATTGAACAACTGGATAAGCTACCGTTATAGTAAACATAAACTAAAATCAGAATTAATAATAAACCAATTGGTTCCTGGTGACTTTTTGCGTAGCAACAGTTAAGGTGTTATTTGCTGTTAGTACTTAGTAGTGGCATGAGCATTCATTTGCTTAATTTTAGCAGGTCTGTGTTAGTATGTCAAGCAAAAGACATGTCCTGCATTTTAGCTGTCATATGTTGGTAATAAATGTCCGCTCTTTGAACCAAAGCAAAGCAGATGTCCCATATGCAGGGTCTAGTGATGGATGAGGAATTCTCAAATATTTAGCAAGTGAACTGTGATGCCAGTTGGGGGCAAATTGAAGAAGCTCAACGCATTTCCCCGGCTATAGAACTCTGGCTTCCTCAAGAACAAATGAATGTTTCTATGGGCGCGCCTACTATTTTTGTGGGCACGCCCATGAAACGCCAGGGGTCCAACCCGGCATGCTTTCCATCCGTCAATCAGGCTGTGAGCGCCATGTCAAGGACTCAATTGGCCAAAGGCACTTGCAGCGGGGCCATACACGTGCACATTACCAACAATGCACATGCGCAGTGGCCAGACCATTGTCCAGTGTCCGTATTCGGACCTGGCTGAATAGGTCTGAATTGGCCCCAAAGTGCCTGCTGTAATCGCAGGGTAGCATCTAATGGTGGACTATAAACTAGTTTTCTAGTTGTATTTTGTGTGGCATAAAAATATAGGTATAATCTTACATAACATGACCTGGCTGAGGTCCATCCCATAGACTACAAGCAGCACCACTGGTAGCCACATGAACCTTTGATGTCTGTGGCTAAATGACGAAGAACCACCCCAGCTATTTTTTCCCTTTGCAATGCAAATAGGATTTGGATTTTCAGTAGTGTATAAATTGGTTGCACACCAAGGATCTAGACTCATTGTAAGGAATGTCAAAGCACTGCTCATGTAGGTGCAAGATAAAATTGCTTTTAACAACTTCACTACTTTCATCCTTGTGTTGAAACAGCTCTGTTTCTTTGAAATGCTTAAGTCAAGCATGCCATCCTTGGAGTAATAGGTTTAAGGAGGACTTCACAGGAGTGTTGTTGCTACAGTCCCCATGAGGTATCTTGGTTTACTCGCCAGCAAAAGGATGTATGGTATAACCTGATGGTGTTCTCTAGAGAACCCTGATTGAATATTTGTCACTTCCCTGTGCTACATTCATGACTTCTGTACTCGTTACCAGGCAAAGTCACTGCAAATTAGACACGTGATTTAATCCAAGCAGACCTGAAATACATTGCTGGGGAATGTGGTGCTGCAGCGCTCATTAAAAGTAGATTGTAAAAAATTACATTTTCAATAAAAATGATTGATGAAAAAAAAAGTAGATTGTAAGCTCTTTATCTCAGATGCAAGGTAAAACAGTGAAGTGCGATCAATTTATAAATACTGACAACTTTCTGGATATTTGTCACAAGAATTAAGACAAATATATATATAAGAAAGGATCGGTGTAGAATGGTATAAAATCGGAGCTGGGTTTTGCTCCACGAGTAACTGTCATTTGATTCTTTGTTCTTAGTCCATGGTATGTTATGTAAGTGTAAAAGAAAATATATATCACAGCCTAGTACTTACATATAACACACATATAGCTTGGGGATATAGTGGATTATCTAGATCCCAAACATCTATTTACTTCAGTGAGAACTGTGATGTATTGCTCCTGTATCACACGTGATATTCCAATTGGGCGTGGTATATTAGGTATACAATGTCTAGGCCAGTGGTAGCCAACCCTAGCCCTCGAGAGCTACCAACATTTCACATTTTCCAGACAACCTAGCTGCTGCACAGCTGCACTTATTAATCACTGACACATTTTAAAAGATACACAGATAGAGCTAATTAGCTCACTTGTGATTCTGTGAGGAGACCTGCAAAACATGCACTGTTGGTAGCTCTCGAGGACTAGGGTTGGCTACCCCAGGTCTAGGCTAACACCAAAAGGCCAACAGTGACAAATGTTGACATGAGCAAAAGGTATAAACTGCAAAAACTCACAACTTGATAAAATGACATCAAATCGACAACAATTGAAGAATTTAAACTAACAATCACAGAAGGAAATAAGCTATCCAGCAATCCACTAGTATGGCATCCAATACACCTAAAACACTTTCCAGAGGACAACAGAGAGAAAAGAGAATGACTCTGTGGCTATGATCAGCAATGGGGCCCATCTCCCAAGTTTGGATAGACAGGGTTGCCTATCTTCCCGGAATGGCCGGAAGGCACCCGAAAATCAGGTCCCCCTCCTGGCCCCCTGGAAAGGTGGGTAACCCTCCTGCATACTGCTGAAACCGACAAATCTCCATTGTCGCCTCGGTAAAATTTTGGGGGGATGGGCTAAAGATGCAAATGATGTCATTGATGGCTTGATGATGTCTACATCAGGCTCCACACCTGAAGTGCTGCTTCTCCTGGAGAGGAGACTTTAAAAGTAGTCTGGATTTCTGGTCTCCCATGATCATCGCTGTGACCATGCAGACATGGCTGTCTGCTGAGCAGATATCACTCCTTGCCACCTGCCACTTTTCTGAGAAGGCTCCTCTGTTGTTGTGGGTCTGCCTGTGGAGGTTGGTATTTATCCTGCAGATAAACAATATAAATGTATTTGCTCTCCTCAGCCCTGTGTTTTGCCAACTGAAGCTTGCATTATTATCACAGGGCTCACTGTTTCTTTTTTAAAAGAGGTTTGGAGCAGTTTTTTTATTAACAAAAACTGCTCCAATAGACCTTTAATATATTCCTGTAAAATTATTTTAGTAAAGATAATGTTAATAAATGGACCCCTTAATCATAAAACTACTGAAAAAGGATGCACAGCATACAAAGCACAATTGTTTGTCAAGGAGCCTATCAGTGTTCAAACAGAGCTGGCGGGAAGTATGGGCCTCCATATCGCAACCTTATCTGTTCCCATGTTTATTCACACACATTCATCAATCACATGAGTTTGTCTAACCACATCCACAGCAGCTTTAGAAGAGAAAACACTATACTACCGTGAAACCAGCATTGTGTTCCTAGCTAGTGACAACATCCGATTTGCAATTATGAGACCTCTCCGCTTATGTGCTGAAAGGGTGTGGTATTCAGGTGGTTGTGTACATACACAGCACACATGGGAAATGTGCAGAGATTACGTCGCTCAAAACCCATGAGAAATTCATACCTCTTTGATTATTCTTATTACAGTGTATTCACCTGGAGGGACAGAATATAAATCTGGGTCTTTTCAGAGAAACAAATTATTTTTTTAAATATGACATCTGGATTGTCACAGTGATGGATATTAGGCCAAGTGTAGTTAAACATTTTTTGGCCAGTGGAAGTTGGGATAATAGCATATTGTAAAAGAACTGACAAAGTACTATTGCAGAAATGTTGATCCAAGCAAGCCCTTGTAGCTACTGAATGCTGTGACACACTGGCACCAGCTTATGAATGCCAGAGTGTACAGGAGCTTGTGGAACTGCATGTGCCAGCATGCCCTGGCATCTGCTCAAGTGTTCTGCCATAAAAGTGTTTAGTGTTTAAATTAATATAAATAATCCCCCAAATACCTAAATTGACTCTTTGTTGGTTGCATAAACATAGGCGTGCTCAGCACATTTTATTGGGGGGTGCACCATGAAAGGGGCGTGTCTAGCACTACCAATTGGGCGTGTCTAACATAGCCAATCAGGTGTGTCTACTATCATCTATTAGCACTCGCTACAATACTGTATATAATGTCTCTCAGCCACAACATAATCTCCTTCCTATATCATTTTTAATCTTCTAATTATTCTGTGTAACAGTACATGCAAATAAAGTCAAAAACCTATTTGGATGATACATTTCACATAGGGGAGTGATGTTTAGCTAATGCGCTTGCGCATAAACTTTACGCACATGTACAGCTGCTGTGTGCGAGTGTGCGCAGTGATTTCATTATTCAACAGCCCATTCGCACGTAGCACAAAGCTGCAAATTTCACAGCTTTACAGGTCAATCAGAATAAGGGCCAATGTGGGCACGCCTATGTGCATAAATAAATAGGAAATACTCCTCAGACCTGAAATAGCTCAACAGGGTAAATTTACTTAGATGTGAGTTTTATTGAAGATGGGATGTTGCCCATAGCAACCAAACAGATTAGTTCAGAGGGCATCCCTGAAAATGCCTGTGCACGCCTGCGCTTCCCCAAATGTTCGCCTGTCAATCAAAAAAGCAGGATTTTACCACAGAAAGGCCCTTGCGCATGTGTGCTATAATCCATGCGCAATCAATTGATAATCGGATGGCCCATGAATTTATAGGCATCCGTTCAGGTCTGAATAACCCCCATAGTGAATTAGAATGTAAGCTTGCTTGAGCAGGGCCCTCCTTCCTCTTGTGCATTGTCAGCTCTTACTTAAAGACTTCAAGACAATGCAGGACAAGTACAGGGTATAACACCATAGCTACATTAGCAAACAACACTAAGATCTACTTCATACTCCCTATTGTTTTTTTTTGCTTTTTTGCCACCTTGATACTTATATCAGTGTTGTTTGCTAATATAGCTATGGTGTTATACCCTGTACTTGTCCTTCATTGTCTTGAAGTGTACAGGCCCACACACAGGGGGCAACTTCAGCCCCGTGCTGAGCTATGTAGTTTAGCACAGATCGCTCAGCACACATTTCTGTCACACCGTGCTTAATCTCTAAGCGATCAAGACTGATAGTTAAGAAAAAGGGCTGCAATTTCCCTGTGTGTATGGGCCTTAAGTTGCTTTGTTCTTGTTCGACCTTTTAATATGACAATTTTATTGAGAATGAAAAATTGAAAGTGATGTACATGTCATACATTTGTTACAATAAAAGATAACAATAAAATACATCATCTTGACAATATAGTTGTAAGTTTTTACGGAATTTTGTGAAAGGTAAAGGTCAAATAAAATAAACAGGGGGTTATAAAGGGTAAGGGAAGGGGAAATGGAAGGGGGAGGGTGACACGTACTTAAGACATTAATAATAATGATGAAGACAATAGAGGTAGTGTACCATTAATGTATTTGCAGCATAACCAACAGTTATTTAGAGAGACTTTTTATAAATGACCAGTTGGTGTTTTCAAATATTTTCATAACAGATCTAGAGGTTTCCTCTGGTAAATAGGCTAAAGGCCCCCATACACTATGCGATTTTGAGCCGATTTCACCCGATTTCGGCACTTTGGGCCGATAAATCGGGTGAAATTGGCTCAAAATCGGTAGTTTGTGACATCTGATCCAATCTGATGCGCGTTCCCGCGCGCATCGGATCGGATCAGGGCGTCGGACCTGCTGAACATAAGATGTATCGGATCTGACCCATCATGGGCACATCGTGGGTACTTTTTAGCACCCACGATGTTTCAGATCCGATAGATCTATGGGTACCTTGAGGACAGGTTCGGGGGAGCTGTAGACGGGGACCGCAGATGCAGAGTAAAGCCGGGGGCGCGGCGGGAGAATAGGAAGAAATCCTACTCAAAAGACCGGGCAGCCGCGGCGCTGATTGGCTGAGCTCTCAGCCAATCAGCGGCCGCCCGGTCTTTTGAATAGGATTTCTTCCTATTCTCCCGCCGCGCCTCCGGTCTCTGTTCTCCATCTGTGGTCCCCATCTGCCGCTACATCTCCTGACGCTCCCCCGGACCACTCCCCGCTTCCAGCCTGCTCCTGCCGCTTCCCCTGACTGGTCCCCGCTGCCGAAGGAGTCGGGTAGGGGAACTGTAAATGCTCCGGGCAGGTAGAGGGAGCTGGGGGCGGGGGACACTGCTAGTTGTGCAGTCAGCGGACGCTGCGGGCCGGGGGACACATAGGCGGCAGTAACATAGAGGCAGGCAGGGGGGAGCCGGGAGCTGTCAGCGCTGGAATAAAAAAAAACATACATTGAATGGGCAGCCTGTGATTGGCTGAGCGCTCTCTCAGCCAGTCAGCAATTGGCTGAGAGAGCACTCAGCCAATCACAGGCTTCCCATTCATTGTATGGGCTTTTTTTTTCCAGCATTGACAGCTCCCGCCTCCCCCTGCCCGGCTCTCCGTCGCTGTCACTGTCCCCCGCAGCGTCCCCTGCACGCTGCCTCTGCCCTTCCAGCAGCGCGCCGCAACCCACCGTTTTAAATAGGATTTACTCTCGCCGCTCGCCGCTACACCAGACCTTGCGGCGAGCGGGAGAATAGAAAAAATCCTATTCAAAACCTGTGCGGCCGCTGATTGGCTGAGAGCTCAGCCAATCAGCGGCCGCCCAGATTTTGAATAGGATTTTTTTTTACTATGCTCCCGGCCTCCCGCCGCAACCCGCTGCTGACTCTCCGGTCCCCGCGGCGCCCCCTGCCACGGACCCTCTCCCCCCCCTGCTACTCCCCGGGTTTACATGTGATAAATCGCATCCGATTTATCACATGTAAAAAATGGCACATCAAGTGCCAAATCTTATCAAGCTCCCCGGGGAGCTGCCGGGGGAAGCTCAGGGGAAATCGGGGCTGACTTGTCTTTACGACAAGTCGCCCAAGTGTATGGGGGCCTTAAGTATTGTTCCCACTTATCATTAAATTTTTTCACCCCTTTTTCGATATCATAGCATGCAGTACGTCTATCATAGTGCAAATACAACATGATTTCAGTTTTCAGCATCTCAATAGCTGGAGTCCCTTTTTCTAGCCATTGTCTCAGTACCAATGATCTGGCCAAGGTAGTGAGTGTAGTTAGGAAGGGCAGTGACTTGACATGAATCATTACAAAGTGAACAAAAGATTAAAGAGAACATAGGGCCTTATTTTGGTTCACTCTTTCTGACAAAATCCTTCTTAGATGGACAAAACCATGTGCACTGCAGGGGGGGCAGATGTAACATGTGCAGAGAGAATTAGATTTGGGTGAGTTATTTTGTTTCTGTGAAGGGAAAATACTGGCTGCTTTATTTTTACACTGCAATATAGATCTCACTTTGAAGTAAAACCCCACCCAAATCTAATTATATCTGCACAAGTTACATCTGCCCCACCTGCAGTGCACATGGTTTTGCCCATCTAAGAAGGATTTTGTCAGAAAGAGTGAACTAAAATAAGGCCCATAGTCCTGGGCGCTTTTTCCTAATGTTCTGCTGCCTTCGCTTACCCGAAAGGGGCTATTCCTTTGAGTCCCAATTGTATAGTGTAAAAAGAGATTTTTTGGTAGGGAATGTGGCGCTACACAAGGTTAATCATAGATATTTTTATATATGAATACTTAAGTTGGGGATGTTATGTTCCTTTTTGATTTTCTCTCTATTTTAACGGGAGGGAATTCTCGCAAAGGTCCCTGGAAGTGAAGATTTGTCCCAGTATTTTAATATTCCTACCTCACTTATATAACGATGTAGCAAGGAGCATATCTGGGTTTCTTTAATTGATGGATGTAAGATTTCCATGGAGGCGTACCTTACACGTAGCAATTCGAATGCTTTCACATCAAGGTATCTTTTTCAAGTTGCGTACCGGTACGCACGATTGTGTGTGCAGAATCACGATAAAAAAAATCTCTTTTCCTTGTATAATGTTTTTATTCAATATTAAAAATGCATCAAATATGCTTCAAGTAAAAAAAGTATAAAAATGGCTGTCTACTGATGGGGGGCAGGGCACTAATACGGGGCTGCTGACCGGTATCATAGACTCCGTATAGTAAAAAAACACTTCTGTCCTACCTTACTCCTTGGAGGGCAGTATACTACCAAGAATCCTCAGCAGAGAGTGTCATCAATATGAATAGCAAGTCCTCCTGCCGCCACGTTTCGAGATGTGCATCTCTTTATCAAGGCATGGAGGACTTGCACGCTGGCTTGCTATTTATGATGTGTGGCATCCAAGATGGTGTCACTTCCACTTCCTGTCTTTTAGTATCTTAACTCTTATGAGTAGGGTCCTCTTCCTCACGTACTCACCCTACCTCTTTACCTCACCTGTGCTCCTGTCCTGTTCTTCCCTTCCTCTACTTCATCTTCAGTCTCCTCGACAATTTCGACACCTACTTCTGAACTGATGCTGATTTTAGTTCTACCAGCTATACCCCTATTCATACTGTATTTTTCAACACACCCTGTACATTACCTTGTAATTTGTTTTTTTGTTTGCTATGTACGGCGCTGCGGACACTTTGCGGCTCCTTATAAATAAACGTACTACTACTACTGTCTGCAGTCTGTTCATTTGTGCATTTAAATATCTCGCTTGCATAATATGAATACAGTGTATAAAAACATCTGATTCTAAACATTATATTTACATCGCATGCCGGCACTTGATGATCGTGATTCTGCACGCACAATCGTGAGTACCAGTATGCAACTTGAAAAAGATACCTTGATGTGAAAGCAATAGAATTGCCACCTGTGAGGTACGCCTCCACGGAAATCTTATATCCTTCAATTAAAGAAACCCAGATATGCTTACCCTCACTACATCGTTATGATAGGTAGGAATATTGAAATACTCAGACAAATCTTCTCTTCCAGGGACCTTTGCGAGAATTCCCCTCCCGTTAAAATACTTCTTCCTCTCTCCATGTTTTTTCCTAAATTTTGCGAGAACAACGTCAAAACAGAGAGAAAATCAAGAAGGAACATAACATCCCCAACTTGAGAAGATAAGTATTCATATATAAAAAACTCTGGGCCTTATTTTGGTTCATTCTTTCTGACAAAATCCTTCTTAGATGGACAAAACCATGTGCACTGCAGGGGGGGCAGATGTAACATGTGCAGAGAGAATTAGATTTGGGTGAGTAATTTTGTTTCTGTGCAGGGAAAATACTGACTGCTTTATTTTTACACTGCAATATAGATCTCACTTTGAAGTAAAACCCCACCCAAATCTAATTCTCTTTGCACAAGTAACACCTGCCCCACCTGCAGTGCACATGGTTTTGCCCATCTAAGAAGGATTTTGTCAGAAAGAATGAACCAAAATAAGGCCCTCTATGATTAACCGCATCCCCTACCAAAAAAAAATCTCTTTTTACACTATCCAATTGGGACTCAAAGGAATACCCCCTTTCGGGTAAGGGAAGGCAGTAGAACATTAGGAAAAAGCACACAGGACTTTGTTCTCTTTATTTTATTTATTGCTTGAGAACATCAACCCAGGCAGCAGTATGTTTAATCAAAGAATCAAATCAAAAGAAATCAAAGAATTGCAGAAGCTTTCAAATTCAATTTTAATGATGATACAATAGAGATGATAGATGAAAATTTAGAAACAGCGCTGAATAGATTGGGAGACTGGTTACTAAGAGAAAACAAGCTGTGGTGGGAAGTAGTGACACTTGAAAAATATCGAACTGAACAAATAATACCAAAAGGACTAAAGATGAACAAACAACCAAGCTTTCAGGATGCATCGGAGCACTTCACTACAGAATGGAATGAGATCCTCGACAGATGTTCCTTCTCCTTGATATAACTAATCCTAAAAGAAAGAAAAGACACTGATAAAAGTGAATGAAAGAATAGAAATATTACAAACGCTCATTGAGTCATACAAAAAACTACCCAATTTTAGAATTAGAATTAGAATTTTAGAATTTAGAATTAGAATTTTTAGAAAAAAATTAAAGGAACACTGATTTTCTCATTAAGAAAAAACAGGGAAAATTACAAAGAGATTTTGACTACTACAAGTTTGGTATAGTTACAAGAAGAAGAACAGACATAATGGAAAACAACAGGAGAATAAGAAGATCAAGAAGCAGGAGACATCCATCCAGAAGAAAGGAAAATTTCTCAAGAAGAGACTCTTTAGAAAGAAGTCACTTCAAAAAGAAGAGCCCTTCAAGAAGAAACAAATCAAACTATGATAGACCAACTTATTATAACAACAAAACACAAAAATGACAAATGGCATCCGAGATATAGCAAGCATCCAAATGAAAAATTCCACTACACACGCAATCAAGATCATCTTAACAGAAATAGGGACAGAAAGTATATAAACAGAGACCATTGGGAGGAAGAACAACAGAGATATAGGACTCAAAGATATAGAACAGAAGACAACCAATATGACTCCCGGGGAGAAAGATCAATATTCAAGAAGACATGAAATTAGACACAACACAAGACAACAAAGAAGATCGAGGGAAAGGAGAAAAGATAGTCACTTCAACTCCCAAAATTGAGAGTCAAGGGAGGAGGTTAGAAGACAACAAAGAAATATCCACAAATCTAGAGAAACACATACAGCAAGGACAAGATACCATAGATCACAGGAACCTACTAAATCTTCTTATGTGAAATACTGCTATCCCACACCACAGGAAAATTACAGAGAGGAGTTCCTAAACTTTGGAAACAGAAAGCAAAGAGAAGAAACAACAACACCTTGGAGAAGGTTAGAAAGACATTGCAACCTTGAAAAAAGTGAAGAAAGAAGAAGAGAAACCAGCCAGAGGGACAACCTCAGAAACATGAGAAACCAGAGTGAATAAAGTGCCATATCAATCAGAGAGTCTCCTTTTCTAGAACAGAGGCAGACGAAAGGAAAAGGAGAAACAAAAAGAAAGAATCAAAAAGTGACAACCAAACAAAAGAAGAAGAAACCTGGAAAACAATAAGAGGATGTAGAGGAGGAAAACCAAGGACAAAAAGAAAGAAAAAGAAACAACATATTAAACTCATGCTAAAACACAAACACTGAAGATAATCAGAACAACATTTTTAACCTCAGTAAAAGACAACTTACAAAGGAATAAGAAAGAATATTAAAGAAAGGTCTGAAATTCGCTCCCACATAAATCATTTTAATAAATTAATCGATATTCAAAAGTTCATAAGGAAAATTACCTTAAAATATTATTTGCGATGAAAGAAAAAGAAACAAAAGACAACAGAGACGAACTAACTCAGGAACAACACCACATCCAGGACGACCCAACAAAGAAGAAAAAGAAGAAATCTCTCTTCTATCCAACACATGTGAAGGGGCATTTTATTGATACATTTGCGAAAGTAGTCACAGAAGAAATAGAGAATTTAAAGAAACCAAAAGTAAAATTCAATCTCACTAAGAAAGAGAGAAACTATAAAAAAAACCTCAGGATGAAATTATAATAATCAATCCATGTGATAAAGGGGGAGGCCTGGCAATATTGAACAGAGAGGACTACATAAAGGAAATACAAAGACAACTATTAGATACGGAGACATGCACAAAATAAAAAAAATGACCCATCCCAAAGAATGGGAAAAGACTTAAAAATAAATACTGGATGAACAGTATCTAAAGAAGAATATGAATATTCAGTTATTCAAAATCCAATAACACCAACAATATATACACTTCCAAAAGTGCACAAAAGCCTAACCAACCCCCCGGGAAGACCTATTATAGCGGGAGTAAACAGCTTGACTTCTAATTTATCTTCCCTAATAGACAGCCTCTTACAACCGATGGTCAGCAAAACACCATCCTATTTAAAAGTTACCATTGACACCCTAGAAAAACTACAGACCTTCAGCTGGTAAGACGTGACTTCAATCTACACTTGTATTAAGAACAAGGGCCTCAAAGCGATTCATGGGCACTGGAAAAAAACAGACTACACACAAGAGAGGAAGGACTTTATAATAGAAGCAATCCGCTTCATTCTCAAAAACAACTTCTTCTTTTTCGATGGTGCGTTCTATATGCAATGTACCGGCACAGCAATGAGAACAAAATTTGCCACAAGCTACTCTGACCTGTTTATGGGGTTCTGGGAGGAGGAACACATATACATGAGTGTAGCTAGGGGTACAAGTCTTAAAAAATGGTAGAGATATATAGACAATGTCCTGCTACTTTGGGAGAACACCGAAGAGGAACTGGCAACTTTCTTCAACAAACTCAACATCAATTCTTTTAATTTGCAGTTTACTTCCACCTATAGTAAAGAATTAATCAACTTTCTTGACCTAACTATATATATCAAAGAAGGAAAAATAAACACAAAAACATATCAAAAACCTACAGACACTAACGCCTACATGTCCACAGACAGTCAACAGTTGCAAGAAATGAAGAAGAACTTCATAGAGAAAGGCTGCAAGGAAAACATGCTAGAAAATACCATAAAAGAAACAAATGAACTAGATAGAAACTCATTACTAAACAAAAAGTAGAAATCAGAACAAACAACAGATAAACAAAAATGGTCTTTTTTCACAAATTATGACACGCAACATAAACAAATAGAAAGAATATTGAAGACACACTGGCATCTACTTCAACGAGACCCGATTCTAAAAAGTCTAGTCCAAGAAAAACCTTGCTTCATTTATCTAAATTCAAAAAATCTGAAGGCTACGCTACTCAAAAGCACCTTCCCATCAATTACAAAAAAACGTAAGAACTAAAGGCTTCCATTGCTGCAGCATATGTATTGCATGCAGAACCATCAAGGACACAACATCAAAATACACAAATATTACAGTTAACAACATTGAGTTTAAAATAAACGATTTCATCACATGCCATTCCTCTAACATCATTTACTTGGCAGAATGCACATGCGGCTTATCTTACATAGGCAGAACAACGCGCCCACTAAAAACAAGAATGTCAGAGCATCTAAGGAATATCCGCGAAGTATTGGAGGCACATCATCTCTCCAATCACTTCAAAACTCAACATATAACTGCTCAGTATCAAACATAAAAAGATTTCTAGGTCTGAAACAGATAAAATCTACATGGAAAGACAAGAACATTGAGACCATCCTGGCCAGATCAGAGATGAAATTAATATTTGAACTGAAACCGCTGACACCAAGGGGGTTAAACCATGACTTCGAACTCAAATGGTTCCTCTGTCATATGATCAGAACACAACTTATGAACCATCTTCATATCTCCTTTCTACCCATCTCCTTTTCCTTTCATCTTTGAAGTTAAAGAGATGGAATTAACATCATAGATTAGATTCATAATAATTCCTGTTATTTCATTTTATTATATCTTTTTTTAGATATTCCATCTACTTCTACAAAACTTAAAACAGTAAACTCATAACTTAATTACACCACATTTACCAAGAAAAAGCACCCAATTCTTTTTTCATAAATTCTGATATGTCACTTCTGGCAGGTATCCTCCAGCCATTTTACTACAACCAAGCCGAATTGGAAGAGACATAACATGCCTGCCGAGAAGAAGGAGTCTGTGACCGGCGTCCGGCTCTCAATGATACACCGCCGGCAGCACCCACACTAAAATCTCCAGGTGCGAGTACAACCGGAAGCGGGGACTCTCAGTGCCGGCATGCGGCGCGAACAGGAAGGGAGACAGCTGCCATGTTGCTACACCTAATGAAAGGTGTAGCAAGAACATAAAAGATGCCATCTTGCACACATTTGCGGACTGAGTATAATAAATAGTGACATGCATATCGGCTATTTTATAGTAAATTAGGATGTAAATATAATGTTTAGAATCAGATGTTTTTATACACTGTATTCATATTATGCAAGTGAGATATTTTTATGCACAAATGAACAGACTGCAGACAGGAAGTGGAAGTTACGCCATCTTGGATGCCGCACATCATAAATAGCAAGCCAGCATGCAAGTCCACCATGCCTTGATAAAGAGATGCACATCTCAAAACGTGTCGGCAGGAGGACTTGCTATTCATTTTGATGACACTCTCTGCTGAGGGTTCTTGGTAGTATACCGCCCTCCAAGGAGTAAGGTAGGACAGAAGTGTTTCTTTACTATACGGGGTCTACCATACCCGTCAGCAGCCTCGTATTTCTGCCCTGCCTACTTCAAAGAAGATGGGACTGCCCCCCATCAGTAGACAGCCTTTTTTATACTTTTTTACTTGAAGCATATTTGATAGATTTTTAATATTGAATAAAAACATTATACAAGAAAAAGAGATATCTTTATGATCATGATTCTGCACACACAATCATGAGTACCAGTACGCAACTTGAAAAAGATAACGATGTGAAAGCAATAGAATTGCCACGTGAGGTATGCCTACATGGAAATCTTACATTCATCAATTAAAGAAACCCAGATATGCTCCTCACTACATCGTTATGTAAGTGAGGTAGGAATATTGAAATACTGGGACAAATCTTCTCTTCCAGGGACCATTGTGAGAATTCCCCTCCCGTTAAAATACTTCTTCCTCTCTCCTTATTTTTTTCCTAAATTCTGTGAGAAAATAAGAAGGAACATAACATCCCCAACTTGAGAACATAAGTATTCATATATAAAAAATCTATGATTAACCTTGTGTAGCGCCACATCCCCTACCAAAAAATTCTCTTTTTAAACTTGACATGAATCATGCCTGGAAGCCATGGCGTGAAGTTGGCCAACAATAATGGTTTCCATGAAACCAAAATTTGGTCTTTGTAATTGTTTGAATCGAATTATGGACTTTGTACCAGAAATGTTGGATCTTGGAACAATTTCATATATTATATATAAAGGTAGCCGAAGATACAGGGCATTTAGGACAGGAAGAAGAAGCAGAACTATGAGAGTGACTCTGAGCTTGAGAAATATAAGTTCTGTTAAGTAATGTAATGTGTATTTCTTATAATTTAGCTGTCTTCAGCCATTTCAGCACGTTAGGAAGTTGGTTAATAAAAATGTTGTCTCTTGGGGGAAATCTGTGAAGTCATGTTGTCATGTTGACGACCATAACCTACTCCAGAGTTTATCTATGTTTAAAGGTAAGAGGTCAGAATAAATGTAGTGGATTTTAAACTTAGTCGTGTCCGCTAACTAAAATAAGGAATTTAGGGGGGAAGGTGTAGTATGGTGTAAAAGTCCATCATAGACTCCCGGTTTTACTTTGCAATGTATGTAATGTCGAACTTGAAGATAAACAAAAAAATGAGAATTGGGTATAGTGAATTTATCTTTCAGTTGTACTCCAGATTGCCTCCAGGGTCAAAAACATGTAGTATGGAGGATAGTCCTTTTTGTTTCCAATAGAGATAAAGTGAAATGGATAAGGATGGGCGGAAAATCAGGGTTACCCCATAATGGGATGAATTTGGTTTCGCCTGGATTTGAGCCAAATCGTTTGTGAATGACAGACCATGCCATATATGTCCCTTTAAAGAAAAATATTTGGCGAATCCCTCCACCAGTTGGGGGCACTTTAACCCCTTCCCGCCGCAGCCTGTTTTTGCCTTCCTGACAGAGCCCTTTTTTTCAAATCTGACAGGTATCACTTAAGTGGGGATAACTTTTTTTTGCTTTTACTTATCCCAGTGATTTTGAGATTGTTTTCTCGTGACACATTGTACTTCAAGTTAGTGGTAAATTTTGGTTGATACAGTCTGTGTTTTTTTGTGAAAAATACCAAAATGTCGTAAAAAAATGGAAAATTTTGCAATTTGCAAAATGTTAAATTTTCTGCTTGTGAGACAAATAATCATACCACTCAAAATAGTTAATAACTAACATAGACCATATGTATACTTTATGTTTCCATCATTATTTCAACCTCCTTTTAATTTTTTTGGGTACTTGTGTATTTTGGCGGCGCCCATCGCATCGCATACCATAACACATACGATGGTATGCGATGCGACGCGATATCGTACGATAGTGCACGATGGCATACAATTTTGAAATTGTATGCCATTGTACATGGCATACGATGCCATACGATGCGATGCGATGCGATTAAACATTGTACAAGCACCCTAATGGGTGCTTATACAATGTTAAGCACCCAAATGGGTGCTTACAATGTTAAATGCACCCCCACGCCACCCCCCACTATAAACGTGAACCCGAAGCGTGGCGAGCGCAGCGGTACGCGTCCTACGACCTTTTCATACCCCCACTATCCACGTCGGCGTGGAGTTGAGAATAGAATAGTGTGGCGAGCGCAGCGAGCCACCGAGCCCGAAGCGTGGCGAGCGCAGCGAGCCCCGCGAGGGGACGCGGATACCTTCACAGGTAAACGCGTCCCCTCGCGGGCTTCACAGGTGTCCGCGTCGCCACGGACACCTGTGAAGCCCGCGAGGGGACGCGTATAACTGTGAAGGTATCCGCGTCCCCTCGCGGGGCTCGCTGCGCTCGCCACGCTTCGGGCTCGGTGGCTCGCTGCGCTCGCCACACTATTCTATTCTCAACTCCACGCCGACGTGGATAGTGGGGGTATGAAAAGGTCGTAGGACGCGTACCGCCGCCCCTCGCGGGCTCGCTGCGCTCGCCACGCTTCGGGTTCACGTTTATAGTGGGGGGTGGCGTGGGGGTGCATTTAACATTGTAAGCACCCATTTGGGTGCTCAAAAGCACCCTTTAGGGTGCTTATACGATTTTTGGTCGTATAGGGGGTCAAAATCGCGTCGCATCGCATCGCATGCCATCGGGTGCATGGCATGCGATGCGATGCGATCTGTTCGTCGTACGACGGACATCGGGGGCGCCGCCAAAATACACAAGTACCTTTTTTTGGACACTAGGAGGCTTAAAATATGAATAGCAAATTCTCAAATTTTCAAGAAAATTTCAAACACTGATTTTTTTAGGGACCAGTTCAGTTCTGATGTGACTTTGAGGGACTTGTATGTGAGACACCCCCATAAATGATGCCATTTCAAAAACTGCACCCCTCACAGTATTCAAAACAGCATTTTGGAAGTTTGTTAACCCTTTAGGTGTTTCACAGGAATTAAAACAAAGTGTAGGTGAAATTTCAAAATTTAATTTTTTTTGCATATTTTCAATTTTAATACATTTTTCTAAGGAACACAGTTTTACTAGAGAAATGTGACTAAAAATTGATTCCCCCAATTCTTTTGTTTTCATTAATATCCTATATGTGGCCCTAGTGTGCACGTTGACCAAACCACAGGCTTCATAATAGAAGGAGCCCCTACTTGATTTTGGAGCCTCCTTTTTATGAGATTATTTTTTAGGCACCATGTAGGTTTCTAGGCACCATAAGATGCTAAAAGTTAGGAACCCCCCCACAAGTGACCCCATTTTGCAAACTACACCCCTCAGGGAATTCATCTAGGGGTATAGTGTACATTTCAAACCCCCAGGGGTTTCACCAATTGTGGTAAAACTGGGCAGTGAAAATGAAAAATTAAATTTTTTACACAAAAATGCAGTTCTGGCTCAAAATTTTTCATTTTCACAAGGAATGAAGGAGACAAAGCACCCCAAAATCTGTGCCCCAATTTCTCCCGAGTACGGCAATGCCTCACATGTGACCAAAAAATACCATTTGGGTGCATGGCAGGACTCAGAAGGGAAGGAGTGATATTTGGATTTTGCAGCACAGATTCTGGTGGAATGTTGGTGGGTGCTATGTCGCATTTGCAAGACCCCCGAAGCACCAATACAGTGGAACCCCCCCACAAGTGACCCCATTTTGCAAACTACACCCCTAAGGGAATTCAACTAGGGGTATAATGTACATTTCAAACCCCCAGGGGTTTCACCAATTTTGATACAACTGGGCTGTGCAAATGAAAAATTAAATTTTTTACACAAAAATGCAGTTCTGGCTCAAAATTTTTCATTTTCACAAGGAATGAAGGAGACAAAGCACCCCAAAATCTGTGCCCCAATTTCTCCCGAGTACGGCAATGCCTCACATGTGACCAAAAAATACCATTTGGGTGCATGGCAGGACTCAGAAGGGAAGGAGTGATATTTGGATTTTGCAGCACAGATTCTGGTGGAATGTTGGTGGGTGCTATGTCGCATTAGCAAGACCCCCGAAGCACCAATACAGTGGAACCCCCCCACAAGTGACCCCATTTTGCAAACTACACCCCTCAGGGAATTCAACTAGGGGTATAGTGTACATTTCAAACCCCCAGGGGTTTCACCAATTTTGATACAACTGGGCTGTGCAAATGAAAAATTAAAATTTTTACACAAAAATGCAGTTCTGGCTCAAAATTTTTCATTTTCACAAGGAATGAAGGAGACAAAGCACCCCAAAATCTGTGCCCCAATTTCTCCCGAGTACGGCAATGCCTCACATGTGACCAAAAAATACCATTTGGGTGCATGGCAGGACTCAGAAGGGAAGGAGTGATATTTGGATTTTGCAGCACAGATTCTGGTGGAATGTTGGTGGGTGCTATGTCGCATTTGCAAGACCCCCGAAGCACCAATACAGTGGAACCCCCCCACAAGTGACCCCATTTTGCAAACTACACCCCTCAGGGAATTCAACTAGGGGTATAGTGTACATTTCAAACCCCCAGGGGTTTCACCAATTTTGATACAACTGGGCTGTGCAAATGAAAAATTAAATTTTTTACACAAAAATGCAGTTCTGGCTCAAAATTTTTCATTTTCACAAGGAATGAAGGAGACAAAGCACCCCAAAATCTGTGCCCCAATTTCTCCCGAGTACGGCAATGCCTCACATGTGACCAAAAAATACCATTTGGGTGCATGGCAGGACTCAGAAGGGAAGGAGTGATATATGGATTTTGCAGCACAGATTCTGGTGGAATGTTGGTGGGTGCTATGTCGCATTAGCAAGACCCCCGAAGCACCAATACAGTGGAACCCCCCCACAAGTGACCCCATTTTGCAAACTACACCCCTCAGGGAATTCAACTAGGGGTATAGTGTACATTTCAAACCCCCAGGGGTTTCACCAATTTTGATACAACTGGGCTGTGCAAATGAAAAATTAAATTTTTTACACAAAAATGCAGTTCTGGCTCAAAATTTTTCATTTTCACAAGGAATGAAGGAGACAAAGCACCCCAAAATCTGTGCCCCAATTTCTCCCGAGTACGGCAATGCCTCACATGTGACCAAAAAATACCATTTGGGTGCATGGCAGGACTCAGAAGGGAAGGAGTGATATTTGGATTTTGCAGCACAGATTCTGGTGGAATGTTGGTGGGTGCTATGTCGCATTAGCAAGACCCCCGAAGCACCAATACAGTGGAACCCCCCCACAAGTGACCCCATTTTGCAAACTACACCCCTCAGGGAATTCAACTAGGGGTATAGTGTACATTTCAAACCCCCAGGGGTTTCACCAATTTTGATACAACTGGGCTGTGCAAATGAAAAATTAAATTTTTTACACAAAAATGCAGTTCTGGCTCAAAATTTTTCATTTTCACAAGGAATGAAGGAGACAAAGCACCCCAAAATCTGTGCCCCAATTTCTCCCGAGTACGGCAATGCCTCACATGTGACCAAAAAATACCATTTTGGTGCATGGCAGGACTCAGAAGGGAAGGAGTGATATTTGGATTTTGCAGCACAGATTCTGGTGGAATGTTGGTGGGTGCTATGTCGCATTAGCAAGACCCCCGAAGCACCAATACAGTGGAACCCCCCCACAAGTGACCCCATTTTGCAAACTACACCCCTAAGGGAATTCAACTAGGGGTATAGTGTAAATTTCAAACCACCAGGGGTTTCACCAATTGTGGTACAACTGGGCAGTGAAAATGAAAAATTAAATTTTGTACACAAAAATGCAGTTCTGGCTCAAAATTTTTCATTTTCACAAGGAATGAAGGAGACAAAGCACCCCAAAATCTGTGCCCCAATTTCTCCCGAGTACGGCAATGCCTCATATGTGACCAAAACATGGCAGGACTCATAAGGGAAGGAGTGATATTTGGATTTTGCAGCACAGATTCTGGTGGAATGAATGGTGGGTGCTATGTCGCATTAGCAAGACCCCCGAAGCACCAATACAGTGGAACCCCCCCACAAGTGACCCCATTTTGCAAACTACACCCCTCAGGGAATTCAACTAGGGGTATAGTGTACATTTCAAACCCCCAGGGGTTTCACCAATTGTGGTACAACTTGGCAGTGAAAATGAAAAATTAAATTTTTTACACAAAAATGCAGTTCTGGCTCAAAATTTTTCATTTTCACAAGGAATGAAGGAGAAAAAGCACCCGTAAATCTGTGCCCCAATTTCTCCCGAGTATGGCAATGCCTCATATGTGACCAAAAAATACCAGTTGGGTGCATGGCAGGACTCAGAAGGGAAGGAGTGATTTTTGGATTTTGCAGCTCAGATTCTGGTGGAATGAATGGTGGGTGCTATGTGGCATTAGCAAGACCCCCGAAGCACGGTGAAATGATGAACCTAATAATCCATAGATGTGTGGTATATTTTAAAACACTCCTTTATACATAGGCCGGGTTTGTCGGGGCAAGTTTCACAGTGGAAAATAGTATCCTTTCTTATTCCCTTTTTATAGCAAACTTTGCACCTTTTTTGTGTCCTGCCCTTTTTTGCAGTGGAGGGGATTTCGTTAGGAAAATGCTGCCATGGTACAATACGGGGGCCAGTACTAGAAGTACTGGGGCCCTCTGCCTGCTGGTTCCCAAATATTAGGCCCTTTATGACTTCCTCTTGAAAGTGCATAAATGTCCCCCTCTGGCTGGTAGAACGGAATAGCACGTAAGCGTTATACAGTGCCATCTGGATGATATACACGGCCAGCTTCTTGTACCAGATTTTTGTTTTCCGCAGGGCACTGTACGGCATCAGTACCTGATCTGAAAGATCCACTCCGCCCATGTACTTATTGTAATCTAGGATACAATTAGGTTTTGAGGTGTGGGTACTGGTACCTCGTACAGGGACGGAGGTGGTACTGTCTCCATGAATTGTTGTCAGTATAAGGACATCCCTCTTGTCCTTATATTTGACCAACAACATATTTTCGGTGGATTGTGCCCTGCTTTCACCCCTTCTCAGTACTTGGGCAATGTGCGTTTTTGGGAGGCCTCTGGTTCTTGCGCACAATACCGCAAGCTGCTGTACCTCTTGAACCAAGGGCCTTAAACAGGGGGATGCTAGTGTAAAAGTTATCCACATAGAGGTGATAACCTTTATCCAGGAAGGGGTGCACTAAATCCCAGACAATTTTTCCACTAACTCCTACGAGGGAGGGGGGGCATTCTGGCGGATCAATTCTTGAATCCTTCCCTTCATATACCCTAAACCTGTGGGTGTACCCTGAGGTGCTTTCACACAGTTTATACATTTTTATGCCATACCTTGCCCTCTTACTGGGAAGGTACTGGCGGAATTTAACCCTTCCTTTAAAATGTATAAGGGACTCGTCGATACAAATACATTTTTCAGGGATGTACATCTCTGCAAATTTGGCACTGAAATGATCAATGACCGGCCTGACTTTGAATAGCCGGTCAAAGGTGGGATCATCTCTGGGTGGGCACTGTGCATTATCGGTGTAATGTAAAAATTTAAGGATTGTCTCAAAACGAGTCCGAGTCATGGCCATACGATGAAGTGGGGTGCTGTACAGAACATCTGTACTCCAATATTGCCTAATTTCTGGCTTTTTTACTATGCCCATATGTAACACCAGACCCCAAAACGTCATCATCTCTACTGCATCTACAGGGGTCCACCTAGCAAGCGATGACGTGGGGTTTTGAGCAATAAACTGCTGGGCATATAAATTACTTTGGTCCACCATTAAATTCATAAAATCATCAGAGAAAAATAATTTGAAAAAGTCAATTTCTCTGAGACCTGTTGAATCAAATTGGATTCCTGGGATGGCCAAAAACTCAGGAACCTGGGGCTCAAAATTGTCTGGTGGTGGGGTCCATACGGGATCAATCATTTGGGGGGGGGTCTCAGCTGCTCTACGGGGGCGTCTTTGAGGGGGTCCTTCATCACTAGAGGAGGAAGATGAGGTTAAGACGAATCCTTCAAATTCCCCGCTTGCATCACTGGCTGTGTCAGAGTCAGAGGCAAGCATGGCATATGCCTCCTCCGCTGAATACATTCTTCTGGATGACTGGGATGACATTTGGGATGACATTTGGGATGCCATTTTTATTTTTGTGTTTCTGTAAGTGTAATGTTTCAACACGTGTATAGTGTAGGGGGGGTACAAACTTTATTTCAACACGGGGGGTATGTAGTGTGTAGTGTGTATGTAGTGCAGAAAAAAAAATACTTTATACAGGAATTTGATCCCAATAAAAAAAAAAAAAATTAGATCAACCCTGTGGCAAAAATGCTGATCTGTGATGTACGTCACTCAGCAACTTCAAGGCAGCTTTTGGTACAACCTTGAAGGGGTTAAAAAAAAAAAAAAAAGGTCCTGCGCCAAAAATTGAGCACAGATGTTGGTCAGTAACGTCCGTCACTGAACAGTGCTCAAAGGCAACAGGAATTTGATCCAAAAAAAAAAAAAAAATAGATCAACCCTGTGCCGAAAATGCTGATCAGTGATGTACGTCACTGATCAGCGCTCAGCGGCCACAGGACACCCACAAAAGCAACGTGGGTGTAAAAACTATTTAAAAAAAATAAACCACAGCACTCTCCAAAAAAAAAACAATTTAAAAAAACTGCAGAAAAAAAATTATATCAACCCTGTGCCAAAAATGCTGTTCAGTGATGTACGTCACTGATCAGCGCTCAGCGGCCACAGGACACCCACAAAAGCAACGTGGGTGTAAAAACAATTTAAAAAAAATAAACCACAGCACTCTCCAAAAAAAAAACAATTTAAAAAAACTGCAGAAAAAAAATTATATCAACCCTGTGCCAAAAATGCTGTTCAGTGATGTACGTCACTGATCAGCGCTCAGCGGCCACAGGACACCCACAAAAGCAACGTGGGTGTAAAAACAAAACCCCACTGCAGTCTCCAAAAAAAAAAAACTGCAGATCAGCAGCAGGCACACAACTGTGGGTGCAACCTGACAGGGTATATATATAAAAAAAACAACCCTGCACCCCCAAAAAGTTGCTGATCAGTTAATTTATACTGATCAGCACAAAAGGGGGGGGCAGCAGTCAGTTGCACAGGTAGCACAACCTTTGGTGCAACTGACAGGTATATATATAAAAAAAAAAAACCCTGCACCCCCAAAAAGTTGCTGATCAGCACAGATATACTGATCAGCACAAAAGGGGGGGCAGCAGACACAAAATATAGCACTCTCTGTCACTATCTCTCACTATCTCTCACTATCTCTCACTATCTCTCACTCTATGACACTCTATGACACTGCAGCAGCAGCACACAGGAAGTCACAAGATCCAGGAAGCATCCAGCTGCTGGCAGCACGCTACCAGCGGTGATCAGGTAAGTATCAGGCAAGGATCAGGTCAGTATATCACGACAGATTGGCACGGTGACCGCTCTGCACGCAATTACAGACCGGAATGGCGTCTGCAGCGCAGTCACCGTTAGTTTAAATCACGCGCCATGGCTGTGATTGGTCCGTCGGTCCGACGGACCAATCACAGCCTTGGGGGCAGGTGGGGTGAGGTGTGGTTATCACCGGTGACCCCCTCACACCCTCTCACCCCCGGCGGTGATTGATCCCTGTGTTACCGAGCGTCTGATTCGCCGGTAACACAGGAAAACGCTGCGATTGGCTGTTCACATTGAACAGCCAATCACAGCGATCGCCGACGGGGGGGAGGCATCGCCGCCCCCCCTGGGCATGCTGGGACATGTCTGCTGTCAGGGACAGCAGACATGTTTAAACTGTCACCGCGTCTATAGACGCGGTGACAGTTTAAAGTCATGACGTATATATACGTCATGTGTCGGGAAGTACATCCCGGCCATGACGTATATATACGTCAAATGTCGGGAAGGGGTTAAATGTAGGAGAGCTGCTGGTGCATATGGGACAAATAGAGCGTCTTCAAGAGTTTTATTAGTAAATTGAGAGCAGCCCAAGCACCAATCTAATATATACTGACATGCTGCAGCACAGGAGAAAGTAAAAATGTCAGGTAAACTCAGACCTTTTAATTTAGGTTGGCAGAGTTTTTGAATCGCTATATGGGATTTCTTAGTCCTCCAAATAAATTGACGAAAAAGTGACATACACTTCTCTGAGGCCTGTTTGGGCATGAAAAACAAATCATTTGTAATGGGTATGCTAATTTTGGAAAAAGGATACTAACTCTTCCAAGAAAAAACAGTGGAAGATTCATCCACTGTAGGATTTTCTTCTCAATTTTGGTTATTACAGGTGGAAAATTTGCTTCATATATTTTTGAGATTTGTGGGGTAATATAAATACCTAAATATTTAAGTTTAGAGGAGATAATAGGAAAAGTATCCACTAAAGGTGGGCAAAAAGGGGCAAGATCCGGTCTGGTTAAAGGTAGAACTTCAGATTTAGGGCAGTATTCAATGAGAAAATTCTCCGTGCATGGAGAGCGTTTTATTTCGCTCGCCATGCACTCTCCGTGTTTTTGCGGAGATTCTCCATGTTTGGAGATTCTCCGTCACGGCACTTTATCCACTATTCAATGTGGCTGATGCTCGCCGCCACTCGCGGCGAGTCTTAACCCCTGCAGCGGACGAGCGTCCGCGGCAGGGAGCTTTCAGGGAGCCGGGGGACGGAAGCAGCCAGAGAGATTAAAGGCTATAAGCACATGAATAAAAATAACATGCCCCTTCACAGAAAAAAACAACCTGATTTTTTGACACCAAAATTAAAAAAAAAAAACCTTTTAGTTTAAAAGTTCACATTCCAGATCTCCATCAAAAGATGGAGAATTTCTACACGGAGAGAGACGGCGAAAATCACTTAGAAAGACGGAGAATATTTCACATTGAATAGGGTGCTTCACTTTTGGAGAGCAAAATGCTCCGTCCAAGGCGAAAAAAGCAAAAATTCTCCATAAAACACGGAGAATTTTTCTCATTGAATACTGCCCTTAGAAGTATTCATTTTGTACCCAGCAAATGTAATGAAAGCCAAAATTAGTTGTAATGAAATGACCAATAGCAAATCTCCTGCAAATAAAGAGAGTTTTAACTCTATAGGGCCTACGTGTATGCCAACAAATTGTTTATGATTACAGAGAGCTGTAGCTAAGGGTTCCAATACTAAGGCGAAAAGTAAAGGTGAACGAGGACACCCCTGTCGGGTTCCTCTTTGTATTGATATAGGGGAGGAAAGGTAATTGTTGGCAGCTATTGTGGACGTAGTATTAAGGGTATGAATGAGATTTACAATTCGGGTGGGAATCCAAATCTGGTGAGCATTTCATATAAATGATCCCAGACCACAAGGTCGAAGGCCTTCCCAGCATCCAGTGAAATAAGGACTTGCAAAGTGTCTTCATAAATATCATTTACATGCTGCAAAAGGGCCAAGACCCTGCATATGTTAGAAACTGCATTCCATCCCCAAATAAGGCCAGTTTGGTCCTTGTGTACTATAGATGGCAACAATAGCTTCAACCTATTAGCGATTATTTTAGTAAAACGTTTATAGTCAACGTTTAACAATGAGATAGGGCGGAAGGAAGTGAGTATAGGGGTAATGGATTGTGAGAGACACTTGTAAAACTGGGTCCAGGCGACTTACCAGACTTAAGGTCTTTGATCACAGCAAGTACTTCACTTTCTAAAATTCACTTTCTAAAGTTGGGGCCATGAGCGCAGATGTGTGCTCTTCTTTTAAACAAGGGTGTCTGAGGGTTGACCAGAAGCATTGTTTTTGTTTTAAATCAATAGGGTTTTGGGTATACAGGTTAGTATAAAAGGAATGTAATATATTAATGATTTGGGGGCCTGAGGTATGTAGAGTTCCAGATTCATCCTGTAGGGCAAGAATAGTGGAGGAGGACCTTTCGTCATTCAAAAGATTAGCTAAAAATTTGCTATTTTTATTACCATGTAGGTGGAACTGATATTTGGTATTATTTCTCCAGTCAATTAGATCAAAGAATTTAAATTTGTCCTGCATTCCTTAAACTTAGCTGAGTGGGTAGGTGTTGGGTGCACATTTTATAGTTTTGTAAGGTTGAGTTAATTCTATTTGTGCATTGCGCAATTTATCTCGGTAATTTTTATGGTGGTGAGCCATGTAAGATAGTATTCTGCCTCTCAATACTGCCTTCGCTGTTTGCCAATAAAGGGCTGGGTTTTGCAGATGAAGGGAGTTATTCATATGATATTCATTCCATGCTGATTGGAGAGTATCGCAAAATACATGTGATGCTCTCATACCTTAGGGGAATCGCCAAAATCTATGATTGCCAGAAGTGGTAAGAGTAATCCAAATAGGGGCATGGTCTGTCAGACCCAAAGTATCAACCCCAGAAGTAGTAATTTTTTAGACCAATATATCCGAGGGTAAGAAGTAATCTATCCTAGTAAAAACTGAATGAGGGTTGGAGTAAAATGTAAACTTCCTTTCAGTCGGGTGGTGGACTCTCCATATATCTACCAGGTGTAGAGATTTAAGCAGATACGGAATGCCAAATCTTTTGGGAAGGGATAAAGAGGTATCTACAGGTTGGCGATCCAAATATCGGGAAGACAGCATGTTAAAATCAACACCTAATATTATATTAGCATCTAGAGGAGGAAGCAATAGATTACGTAGTGTTATGAAAAATGCTTTACTATAAACTGCTGGGGCACATACGTTGCAAAAAACATACTGTCTGCCAAACATCTGAGCAACAAGTAAAACATAGCGGCCCTCTGGATCTGATCGCAGGTGCTCTATCGTCAAAGGAAGGGACTTTTTCATCAAGATAGCCACTCCTCTAGATTTACTGGAGTACGAGGCATATGCTATATATTTTTGACCTAACATGGAAAGTTTCTCATGTTCAAGATCGAATAGGTGCGTTTCTTGCAAAAAGGAAATATCAGCCTTGTGAATATTAAGGTATGATATATTTTTGCGGCGTTTTGCCATGGAAGTTGATACCCTGGACATTCCAGGAGTAAATAGTTAAGCTAGTAATTATGTTCTGTGGGAGGAGTTTTAAACCGATCACCAGCAGTCAGATCATTGAAGAGTATGACAAATGAAGATAGGTGTTAATAATAGGCGGTTACAAATATAGTGCAAATAGTACGCTAAACCTGCGCATAGTGTTGTAAAAACTATAAAGGTACTCTGATGAAGGTCTATTGACATTGTAATAGGTACGGGAAGGTGGGGAGGAATAAGGGGAAAAATGATGGGGTCGTAGCATCTGTAGGGATGCCAAGATATAGTAGACAAAAGAATAAAATAACATAACCAAGAAAACTTCATACGATAAAAAACTAGAGGGTTTGGGTTCTCCTTACATCGAGCCCTTGTAAAGATGTTTAGTAGTATAATAATCATCAATAAATGTAAGTATGGTCTAAATATTTACAATGGACAATAATCATATAAAAGACCTGTTGTGAATCGAGATGCAAAAGCACATCAAACAAACAATACGTGTGACATCCATACTTAGCCCAACATGAGCGTCCTCGAACTAGGTGGATGTCCGGAAACTTAATAGAGGAGAGGTATTTGGAATAGTCCATTATTAACCAAAGTTCAATCAGGGATTCATGAGGTCATGAGCCAGTCAGGCAGAGGAAACTTGCTGAGAAGCATCGGATTCTTCCAGGAAAGATAAGGCATCTGCAGGGGTAGAGAAGTCTTTGAATCCTGAATCTGTGAATATGCGAAGTCTGGCCAGAAGTAGTAGAGCAATCTTGCACTGTGCTTGAATTAATTTGGAAAAACTGGTGTCATTTCCTTCTGAGCTCGAGAATAATCTTAAAGGTCAAAAGGCGGTGTTGCTGCCACTCAATCTTGCCTTTGTTACGTGCTGCCGACCAGATAGCGGATTTGTGGGCTGAATTCAAACACCAGAATATAACAGTACGTGGTTTTCTGGAATCACACAGTGGACCCAGTCTATGCGCCCGTTCCACTGAAAAGAAGATAGATCAAGAATTTGTAAAAGGTCAGAGAAGATAAAGCTGTCTAAAGGCCCATACACACTGAGCGACTTTGAGCTGAAAGTCGCCCAAAACACCAAGTTTGAGTGGCTTTCAGCTCAAAGCCGCCCAGTGTGTATGCCCCGGCGATGAGCGCTGCTGCGCGCTCCCGCATCATAGCCGGGAAAGCCGTTCATCTGCAGGTTATACCAGCAGAGGAGCGGCTTTCAGGATGGTTTTGCATAGTGCTGCGCTATGCAAATCCATCCCCCCCCCACCATCGGCACCGGGCAGGGGAAAAGTCACCCAGTGTGTATGCACTGAGCGGCTTTACCCGCAGCGATGATTGACATCATCGCTGTCCATACACGCTGGGCATAGTCGCTCAGTGTGTATGGACCTTAAGTCTGGACCTTTTAAGACTTTCCGGAAGGCCAACTATACGTAAATTGTTGTGTCATTAACATTAGCAAGAAGTTGGCGGTTAGTATCTTATATTTGGTCTAGCTCTTCTTGTACCTCGAACAGGGCTTGTTTATGCTCTTATATTTTAGTTTGCTTTGCAACAACTTGAATATCTATAGACTGTAGTTGGTCTTTCAACACTCTAAGGGCAGCAGAGAACTTATTTGCCTGAGTTTCCATAATAGGGGTTACAGTGTCTTTTATGGCCTTAACGATGTCTTCTTATGTTAGCACCATTTTGGTTTGAAGGATGGCCGAGTAAGAAGGTGGCACTAATTCGGTGACAGCAATAGAAGCGGTGGGATCACCTGCTCTTGTTGAGCTGGAATGTGTAAAAGAGGCTGGAGTATTGGATTTAACGTATTTATTCATAGCCACCAGGTGGCACTAGTAAAATGTTAAATATATGAGTTAGGCAAAGCTTAAAGTGGAGATTCCAGTGAGCCACATACAGTTTGTAGATGCAGTTAGAGGTTGTAGGAACAAAGTCTGTAGGTCAATGAAGGAGAGCTCAGTGTACAATTATGGAGTAGGGTAGTATATAGGCCTCTCCGTGATTCAGGAAAAACAAACACACAAAAAAGGAGTAAAAATAAAATAAAAGAAGGTTTAAACAGATAAAAGTCCCCAATGTAATAATGGAGGAAATTACAAATCTGTATGGAAGGGAGATCTGTCAGCAATCCGCAGTGATAAGTATGGTGTAACGTGGAGGTGCAGTCCCACAGTATTCAAAAGTATTTTGTACTGTGCGATGCGATGCCCGCGGGAGCGCATATCGCACCGCATGCTGCTATTGCAGCGTGTATGGCCACCTTTAGGCACATAACCCAGCCCATTATTTAAAAATTATCTAAATTAATATTTAAAAAAATCTACAATTATTAAAAAATTTGTTATAAACATGTATAATAAAAGACTCACTGTTCTTTTGCTGTTTAACTCTTGTGCAGTCCCTCCCCTTCTATCTGCAAATGTTGCAATGTTGTAATAGCTGCAAAAGGAGAATTTGTGTATGAATATAACCTTGCCAATGTCTTGACTATATGTTCTATTCATTTTGCAACTCATTTGATAAATATAAGTCAGTTTTCCTGTAAAACACAAAATTATCTGGGTGACGCCAAACTTTTGAACGGTAGTGTATGTAACTAAGATCTCTGAATCTCTTCTATTATGTTGATTTTAGAAATCTTATTACGAATGTCCTTTGGTGTGCTGGGGTTTAAAAAAAATATACCTTTTAACACCTGAGGGGTGTGGCCGGCGCACCAGCCCTGAAAGGTGCTCTCTCCCGACCCCCCTCTAACACTACTGCTGCAGCCTGTGCCTGTCAAATATGTGATGGGCAGCTGCTGGCAGTGGGCTCAGTGCACCGCACAGACAGCAGCTTCCCACAGGCAGCATTATGGGGCTGCTGCATTGATGCTGCCCTCAAAGTAAACTATGTGTGTGGCAACTCAGAGATTCAGCTGTGGGCAGGGGACTCATGTCTGCTGTCACACTGGGCAGACTAGAACAGGAATCAGCTGCTGTAACACCTTAGAGACTGAAGAAGAGCTGAGCTACTGGCAAGAAGGTACCTAGCTACTAGGATAGGGGGCAGGCTGCACATTATAGAGGAAGGACTGGTACCATTGAATGATGTTGTTGGCTTGGCAAATAAAAGTCAGTTGGATGAAGACAAAGCGGGCGGTTGACTTCCTGTGATCATCAGCCCACCCCCGGAACACATTGGCCTGTTGGCGTTGCCACAGAAACGCCCATAAAACTCTGGGCATTCCCATGGGTGAACCCTTCCCCGCCGCCATCCGCCCACGGCTCACCTCAATCCCTGTGAACGGCTCAGCGTATGTGTAAGTCTCTAAAACTGTTCACAAAGGGTACCTGCACATGTGCATAAAAGGCCATGCCCATGCGCAGTCCCACAACCATCAGGACAGGGCGGAACTCGCTATATGGTGAGCAGATAAGAATCACCCCCATTATGTGTAAGCAGCATTACTGTGGCCATTATTTGTTAATAAAGGCACTGCTACTCTTGGCATTATATATAAGGGGCACTATTGTGTGGCGTAATGTGTATAAAGGGTACATCTGCCTGAAGTAACGTAAATAAAGGACTCTACTGTGTACATGAAATTATGTGAGTGATGTATAATATGAATCAGTGGCGCTACATGCAGTGTAATGTGAATAAAAGTGTGCTACTATGTGGCGTAATTGTGAGTATACACCGCGTTTTTGTGGAGCATGCCTCTAGTGTGCACTCTTTTATAAGGTATGGGCAGGGAGCAAATTTTTAGTTTGCAGGGAGGTGCTGAACACCCTAGCACTGGTCCTGCTGAGGGGCATTACTAATTTGATTGAGCAGCCCTCACACTGTTTTTACAGCAGAAGACTCCTTTCAATCGTTGAGCTCAGGTATAACCCCCATTTATATGTAAAAACCTAGTAGTACAGTATGTTTAAATAGTATCTTCAAAGAAATGTCTGCCACATTAAATAAGCTTTCCTGGACAATCCACAACAATAGACCATATAGACCAATATTTATTACAGTTCCATGCATCTTAAGACATAAATAAAATTCTCTGATGTTTAAGAATGTTTAAGCAATGATTAATTCTAAAACAATAGGAAATGCCTGTCCATGAAACGAGTAATACATATGTTTGCCTGTGATCCATTCAAGGTAAAGTTCCAAATGATATGGATAGAAGAAAGTCCTCAAAAGAGATTACTTTCAGAAAGTGTAATTCAAATGGTAGGTTTCAACAAGTAGGGGTACCAACGCGTTTCATCAAGTATATCTGACTTCCTTAGGGGCATGTGATAGGATATTATTTCTACTTGCAGAGCTACTCAGTTAAGCTGCCCATACACGGTCCGTTTAACGGATCCGTTTGGGACTTAAATAGAACGCATCGCATCGCATGCCTTGTGCATGCAGTGTGCATGCAATGCGATCCGATGCGATGTGTAGCTAGTACAAAAAGTATGTGCAGCACATACTTTTTGTACCGTACTATGTGATGCGAGGGAGCGCGCATCGCATAGTACAGAACAGAGCCGGTCCACAACGGACCGTGTATGGGCAGCTTTACTTTAATCTCTAGGTGTCTAATTAAGCCAAGTGACCAAACACTGAAATACCAATGGACTATAAATAAGATAAAGGAAGAGGGGAGATCAACCTATGGGCAGGAATGGCGGAGAACAGCAAGACACAGATGGGGACGAGAATGGAATGCAAAGGAAGAGGCAGGAAATATAGATAAGACACTAACATGAGATAGAGAAACACAACACACATAAGGCATAAAAATAGGCAAAACAGATGCAGGAGGACACCTACAAGTGTTTAAATCAGTTAAATTAACACATTTATGAGTGAAAAAACTCAGCTTCAGTGTGCACAGGATACATCTAACAGCATGAACAATAGAGTATAATCCTGTAACAGGGCTACAGGTAAGACATGAGTAAATACTACCTACTGTAGCAACCAATTTCCTTCCCTGCTGAGATGTTAATGTTAACCTGTTAGATGTTATGGCATCATAGGGGTTATTCCGGTTCATTCGGTCCTCTGTGCATCCGCATGGAGGACCAATGTTGTGTGTGTCTACGCATGCACAGGCGCATTTCTGCTACATTCTGTTCGCCGGGTGCACGCACCCTACACGGCAAACGAGGGGCAGTGAAGGGTGGGGAGCACCGGGCAGCCCCATTACCGTATGGGAATGCCCAGCGTTTCATGGGCATTCCCATGAGAACGCTGGGCATTCTAATGGTAATGAGGCCGTGATGTGGGTGCGGGGGGCAGCCCACCCATTTCCGTCCAAGCGTGCACACATATGTAAGTGACTTGAAAGTCACTTATATATGAGTGCACCTTCCACATCTTTCAATGGTTGGCGACCATCGAAAGATGTGGTTGTTACCCGAAGCATGCCAATGGATGTTTACAGTATGTCAAACATCCATTCGCAGTCTGCGTGTAGGGACACACGCTGCAAGGGGGGGAAGTCTGCAAACCAAAAAATCAAGGATGTCTATGAGGATCCTTGTTGTACTAAATGCAGGTGGTGGCTGTGGAACCTCTAAGACCTCACCTCCATACGTTCCCTTGAGACCTACTTCCCTACTTTGTTGCCATCTCCTCTCCTCTCAGTTATTTTGTTTTAGCCATTTATGCTCAAACTTGGTTATCACCAAAACCTGGATGATTGTTGTGCCTTGAGGTTGTCAAACAGGGGTAAACATTAGGCCTTCATGGGTTCCTTTTTTTATTGCTCACCAAATTACTGCTAAAACAGTTGTTACAAACTTTTTTGAATCATTGCGCCTAGAATTGTTTTCATGGCACTCCTAGGCCAAATGTTTCTTGTTGAGAAATTTAGAAAATAAAATAAAATTAAGTACAGTACACTGTATATTGTGTTTATTTGTCATTCTTCGTGTCAGGTATGTTGTGAGGGACAGGATTCAATTCCGTGTGTCCACGTATATAATTATTAGAAGCTACAAACAGTGGCTTTGCCTGTTGCCCTGACCATAAATAATTTGAATTGGTCCTGGACCACCAACTTTTAGCGCCCCTGCAAGTGTTCCGAGGCACCCCAGGGAGCCACGGCACGCAGTTTGTAGCCACTGTGCTAAAAGATGTCGAGGAAAAATCATATTTTTTCAAGGACACTGATTGGTACTTATATGTTAGTTGGGCGCCCACTATACTTAGTACGCTCATACCCCCACTATCCATGTCGGCATGGAGTTGATTTTATAGCGCAGCGAGCCATCGAGCTATCAAGCCCGAAGTGTGGCGAGCGCAGCATGCCCCGCTAGGGGACGCAGAAAACTAAGCAAATAGCTTAGTGGGCGCCCAACTAACATATAAGTACCCACTGATCTGTTTCAAACTTGCTGCATATGAAGAGAGGGAGCTTTGAAGACAGGGATGGGAGGTCGGACATATAGGGGGAAATGTAATAGGATGAGAGATTCAGAAAGTGAGAGATTTGGTAAGAAATGTTCAGCTATTTTAAATCGGCAATCATTTACACTGCAAAACCAGTTTGATATTGAAGTGTAAATGATTGCCGCTTTAAAAAACCTAGAGATTTGTTACCAAATTTCTCACTTTTTGAATCTCTCCTCCTATTAAATGGCACCCTATAATGCCCTTCAGTACCTTTTATACCACATTACAATGAGCAGGTCTGGGCAACTATAATGAAGTTACGCCACTGGGCTCCACCCAGCAAAAGGCACACATCTGCATATGAGCACACACCAGAAATGTGCAAACTATTTACCTGAGTTTATGTTGCAAGAATGAAAGTGCTAATTACATTTTCTGTATTTTATCCCTTTACTTTAGTATCACGGTGGTTCACTGTAGACTTCCTAGAGAGACTGATACCGCACATCTCATTTTACAGTTTAAGTAAGTAGATCTGAAGTCGGTTCCATCCCATTTCCAGGGTACATGCAATATTCCCACTAGCAGGGTAATTGTGTTAGACATAGGTCAGTACCAGAGTTTGACCTTCTGTGTGTTAAATAAGATTAAGCATTCGCCCTTGGAATCCCTCACTCTGCCATAAGTTGTTAATTCTTCCTCTTAAGAGGTCCATACGGCAGACAGCCCGCAAGAGGCAGCTTAGCGTATTCAGGAAGACAGAGAATTAAATCAAAGAATAAAAATCTTGTAGTTAACAGTTATTAATGTTTACCATCAAATTGCAGGAAGTTATTTTACTAAGTACAGATAATTTGGGCTTAAGTACCGCCATCGCTTACATATAATGAGTTGATTGCAGAGATCCTAGGCTTTGTGTTTTTTACAGACATTTCCAAAAAGGAATTTGATAGACTAAATACACCAGTGATACCCCTTTTACACCGCCGCAAAACCCTGGGTCTTCGGCGGGTCAGACCCGGGTCAGCGGCAGTGTAAATGGGACATGCCGTGTCCCTTTACATGGGACTTCTACCCAGGTCCTGACCTGGGTAGAACACGGCTAGGACCTGGGTAGAGGGCGGTGCAAATGGGTACGCCGAGTCATCCGACCCGGCTCCATTCAATGGGGGACGTGCAACCTACGGACCTCAGTATTGGACAGGGGGTGAGGGGTGGGTGGGCTCAGACAGCCTGCCCTGCCATCTGCTATACTCTGCAGACAGCAGCGGCGGCAGCAGCGGAGGAGGTAAATGGATGCCTGTGTGCGGCATCCACTCACCTCCCGGACAAGGCTGGGGGGGGGGGGCAAGGGGGCTGGGGGCAGCCCAGCAGATTAGCTTAGTGCTGGGCTTTCCCCCAGCGCAGTGGTCTGGGTCCTAGCGGCGGCAGTCGGCGCTTGGAGATGATGTCATCTCCAAGCGGTGGCTTAGGAACCACCTGCGCCGGGAGGGGGGTGGGGGCGCCGGTGTAAAAGGGACCAAATGCTGTGTCGCACCCGGCTTGAAGCTGGCTACAACAACCCGGGTGCGACCCGGCATTTTGGTATAAAATGGGTATGTCACAGCACTAGGTAGCATTTAGAAGGCCAGAATATCTATTAAATGACTTGATACATTAGTAGGGCTGGCTCTACCATTAGGCAGCTGCCTAGGGTGCTGGGTCTCCTGTCCCCCCAGGAAAAGTTTCCCAGGCTGTCACCTGCCATGGGCGAGGGAGGCACCGCTGGGCATTTCCTGCCAATACATGCCAATAAGTACTTTTGGAAGTACTGCCTACTACATTCCCATCATGCTATTCTATCATGGCTATTGCTATGAAACAAAACCTTACATGTTATGAATTCCAACTACAAGAAACTTGTCAAAGATACAGCACAAGTTATTGAAAATGTGGATTTTGACATGCAGAACAAGTACTGTATGTGTCATTGGGTAGGCTAGTAGGCTGCAATATGTCTAAACTAAAAGACTACAAGCTTGGAAGTTCTACAACAGAAAAATATTTTCTCCTATCAGTGGCGTAACTCCCGGAGGCAATGGGGATGTTTGCCACCGGGCGTTAGCCATCAGGAGGGGGGGCACAAGAGCAGGCACCAGGACCATGATAAAAGTACTGGGAGCCTGTACCTACCCCAGACATTCTCTGCGCATTGGATCTATTACGAAGCCGATCTGCGCCGCTGCACTCCCTACTAGTCCCTACTGACAGCCTTGCAAAAGCACTAGCCGGGACAGCTGAGTGACAGCTCAGCTGTCCAATGATACAAAGTGCAGCCTGCGGCACCCTGATAGCATTTATGGTGGCCACAAATGCTGTATGAGCACCATTAAGTATACTGCCTCCGGGCACCTTGTATGAACTTATGCCACTGTCAAATATCAGTGAACAATCTAAAGCAGGTTTGGGGAACCTCAGGCCCGGGGGCCATATGCGGCCCCCGTAGCCGGTGTGAGTGGCCCGGCTCCCAGCCACCCGGCAGCTTTGCCGGGAGTCAAATACAGGGGAATTCTCATAAGAGGTCTGTAGTTCTGGAGCGTGGGACGGCTGCAGGAAAACAATGTGTAAGATAAATGTTGGTACTTGTTTCCTAGCACGGCGCCCCCAATTTTGATCGAAGTGCATCTTATACAATCGCATAGCATGCAATATAGCGGCATGCGATGCGATTTTTAATTGTACAAGCACCCTATTGGGTGCTTACAATGTTAAATGCACCCCCATTGTCAACGCCACCCCCACTATCAACACCAACCCGAAGCGTGGCGAGCGCAGTGGTACGCGTCCTCCGACCTTTTCATACCCCCACTATCCACGTCGGCGTGGAGTTAATTTTCGATAGTGCGGTGAGCACAACGAGCTCGCTACGCTTCAGGCTCGTATTCCGCGTCCAATCACGGGGCTCACTGAGCTCACCACGCTTCGGGCTCGGTGGCTCGCTGCGCTCACCACACTATCTAAAATCAACTCCACGCCGACATGGATAGTGGGGATATAAAAGGTCGGAGGATGCGTACCACTGCCCCTCGCAGGCTCGCTGCACTCGCCACGCTTCGGGTTGGCGTTGAAAGTGGGGGTGGCGTTGACAATGGTGGTGCATTTAACATTGTAAGCACCCATCACGGTGCTTGTACAATTAAAAATTGCATCACATTGCATGCCATTTGCTGGCATGCGATGCTATGCGATATTTCATTGTACAAGCACTCCTGTTAATTTAACGTGAATATCGCATCGCATCGCACGCATCGCACACCACTAAATACGATATGCGATGGGCGCTGTGCTAGGAAACAAGTACCTACATTTTTACTTATGGCCCCCGAAGGATTTTTTCCCCATAAAAACGTCCCTTGGCACAAAATGTTCCCCACCCCTGATCTGAAGAATATGATGACGAATTGACAAACCTCACATTCAGTGAACCTAATAGTGATTTTTTGCTAATCAATAATGGAAGCTGAATTAGCCCCTATATAACCTATCGGGGGTTATTCAGACCTGAATGCTGCTGCCGATTATCGAACAACTATGCATGTGTCCAGCCTGCAGCACGAAATGAACAAAAATCAGCACATTTTTTCAAATCACAACCCCGATGCATTTTGATTGGCAGGCGTGCCCAGGCATTTTCAGGGATGCCGTGTGTTGTCAGCTCTGACCCCGGTCAGCCTGTGTGTCGCAGAGTTGTGGAAGGGTCAGGATTGCGCACAGTGGAAAAGTAATTCAATGGTGAATGAGTTGTGAATAGAGTCTGCAGCTGTGTGACGATAAGCGATATTTCCACAAGACATTCGCACACTTGCTTGGGGTGGGATTACACTCTGGCGCAGGGCGCTGCAATGTCACACAGCAGCGATCAGATCTGATATGCCTTTTATGTTCATTATCATTTTTTAGAAAGGAAGAGTTTTGGTTAATAATGCTCTAACCTTTGGCATAGGATATTAATATTAACACAGGCAGAGATTATTCCATATAGATTATTAAGTGTTGAAATATACATATATAACATATTATTGTAGTTAAGAGGAATTGTTGCTAGGCAACATGAGCTTGTGTGTTACTTGTCAGTGTGTTTTCTACTTCTGTTTTCTGTTCATGTGTTCAAGTCTGTGATACAGACAAATCTTCTCTTATGTTTATCAAGAGCTTCCATCATGCAAAAATAAATAAATAAATAAGGGATCTTAAGTGATTTATGATTGCTTAATGGTGTGTACACACGGGTACAATAACCCTGCGATTCTGACTATATAGTCAGAATCGCATCAGTATTGCACGCAGATCGCATGCGCATTACCGTATCGCACAGCAGAAAGTCTTGACTGCCTTGACTTTATAGTGCAGATCTGCACTATATAGTCAAAATGGTATGCTATTGCATGCATGCTGCGCGATGCGATACGATCGAATCAGGGATCGCATCGCACGGCACATCTCACCGTTTGTACACACCATAAGCCATAACATCATGGGCAGTTTAAAAAAAACCCTGGAGATTTCTTACCAAATCTCTCACCTTCTGAATCTCTCATCCTATTAACCCCTTCCCGACATTTGACGTACATTTACGTCATGGTCGGGATGTACTTCCCGACACATGACGTAAATGTACGTCATGACTTTAAACTGTCACCGCGTCTATAGACGCGGTGACAGAGGGACGATGTCTGCTGTCCCTGACAGCAGACATCTTCCCTCATTGCCCAGGGGGGGGCAGCGATGCCCCCCGCCATCGGCGATCGCTGCGATTGGCTGTTCAAACGTGAACAGCCAAAAGCAGCGTTTACTGTGTTATGTGTCAAAATTTTGACTCTGCTGCCCCCTAGTGTCCAAAAAAATTAAAGGAGGTTGAAATAAAGATGTAATAATAAAGTTTAGATATGGTCTATGTTAGTTATTAACTATTTTGAGTGGTATGATTATTTGTCTCACAAGCAGAAAATGTAACATTTTGCAAATTGCAAAATGTTAAATTTTTTTACGACATTTTTGTATTTTTCACAAAAAAAAAAAAAACTGTATCGACCAAAATTTACCACTAATTTAAAGTACAATGTGTCACGAGAAAACAATCTCAAAATCACTGGGATAAGTAAAAGCAAAAAAAAGTTATCTCCACTTAAGTGATACATGTCAGATTTGAAAAAAAGGCCTCTGTCAGGAAGGCAAAAACAGGCTGCGTCGGTAAGGGGTTAACCCCTTGGGTGGTATACCTGGGAAATTTTCAGGCATACCACTAATATAGAATAGGTGCGTGCCAGTGGTGTCCAGGCATGCACCACTGGCGCAGCACCTCTAGAGCCCGCCCCCTCCCCGTCGCACCACCCCCCAGCCCCACCCCCATCACCTTTGCTCCCCTGAACCAGCCTCTATGCCGCCAGCTGCCACTCATTTTACAGCATTAGTGACGTCGGCGGCAGGCTCGGCTATGTTCGGCGCGACTCGGGAGCCGCCGCGAACATCCCCCAGGTGGGGGGGCTTCCAACGTCCTGTGGTGGGTTTTGCTGGGGCAGGACAAACCTGCCCTGGTAGGTTTGTCCTGCCCCAGCAAACCCCACCACTCAAGGGGTAAAATTTCACCCATAGTGTTACATTATATATACTCAAAGCACTGTAATGTGGCACATATGAATGGTGGCACTATAATATGGCCCAGTATGAATAGGAGTCACTGTATTGTGGAATAACATGTACTGGGTAGACTGTCATAGGGCCAGATGCACTAAGCTTCAAAAGTGATAAAATGGAGAGTGATAAACAGCCAGCCAATCAGCTCCTGGCTGACATTTTTCAAACACAGTCTGTGACATGGCAGGTAGGCGCTGATTGGCTGGTGGTTTATCACTCTCCATTTTATCACTATTATACCCTTGGGCTTACCTTCTTGCAGGTCCTCCTGGACCCCTAGCAATGCAGCCGGACGTCCTTCCGGCCTGCTTAGCTGTCCCCGGCGTGAAGGCAGTTCAGGTGGCAGGGAGGAGACAGAGACCCCCCCGCACACCACAGTACAGGTATCGCGGGGGGCCTCCGTTACTGCAGCGCGATGCCAGCCGCATATGTTAGTACATATGCGCTGGCATCGCGGCGGGTGGTCAGCGAAGGGCAGAGTTGTATATTAATACATCCCACCCAATTTGTACTGGCAGCCCTACAATGTTACATAATGTATACAGGGGCACTACTATGGTTGAAAAAATAAACTAGAGCACTATTATGGGGCATAATATTAACAACAGCTGCAGAGCGGTACCTCTAGGAGATTTAGGAGGCTCCTTTAAAATGTTGCTATGGGGCCCATTATGTTCTGGCTATGCCCCAGCATCCAAATGTTATTCAGGAAGTACAGCTGCAGCCATTGTTTAGCATGTATTCAGTGGAATCCAATATAGAATCTGATATATGTGACTTCTGGCAACACGTGCTGCAAAAAAACAAACAAAACAAATACTGTGTGAATTGTGGTTGCAGTTATTTCCAACACTGGATATAAAATTGAAGTTCTGATGTGAACATCATTCAACAGGATGTTACAGTGTTAAAAGACGTTGCTCTTCTGTTTAACTGTAATACAATGGGAAACTCCCACCTGCATTTAAACAAGGCTGTATTTTGCATAGTATGTGCTCATAGGCACCTGTCTCTCGCTATGGAGGGCAAAGTTATAGCAGAACTTATGATTTCTACAGAAAAAAACAGATGGTTCCAAATACATCTGCATTGACCATGTGCATTTTAAGAAAGCTCAGATGGGACCGCATCACCCCCTCATAACTGCAGAGCAAGTAATAGCTATTGTACCAAATGCAAAGATATTTATCTCTCTGCTTTCAAATCATACTTGCCTACCCTCCCGGAATGGCCGTGAGGGTCCCGCAAATCGGCCACAGCCCCTGCTCCCCCCTTCCCCGCGGTATAAATTTCCAAATTTTACGGGTCCGCTGGGAGGGGGCCGGGCTAAATGACACGAATTGCGTCATTTTGTGTCATTTAGCCCCTCCCCCCATCCACAGACCCACGAATTAATGTGGCTGCCAGTAGTGGGGGCAGGGCTTAGTGACATCAGCCCCGCCCCCAAAACGGAGCCTCGTCCAGCTCCCCTTTCACTCCTCTATGTGCTTCTCCCGGAGAGGAGTTTTTTAAAAGTAGGCAGGTACAATTCAAATGTGTATGATAGCAGACAAGGAATCATCCATGCGCACCACGTTCATAACACCTATGGGTAGGTAAGCCTTGCTCAAAGTGCACTATGGCATATTCACTGGCGAAGAAGTTCTGTATAACATCTTTGCATGGATGCATCTCTTCCGCAAGGTTCTCCAAAGAAGCTGTGAAATCAAAATGCAGTTAAAGACGGATGGTCAGCATTTTGTGACATCTGAAGCCCTTTAAAGTTTGTATGATCCCCAGGACCACCTGGGGCACCCCAAGCATGAGCCCACAATACGGTGGGATAAGGATGCCCTGTTATGACCCTCTATGGCTGGTGGCGTTGAACCAGTTTTCTCAACCTGTACCCCTGAAATGCTTTATCCGTACATCAAGCAAATGAATGGCTAACAATGGCTAAAAGTGTGTCAGTTGATACATATTCTTGAGTGGTGAGTCAAGAAGGTAGATTGCCTTCACATGGTATACCCCGTATGTTACTTGCCATGCAGTTCTTGAGTGGTAAGTTCCAGACTTTCACCAATGAATGGGACATCTCACATGCCACCAGCAGTCCTCAATATCCACAGTCCAACAAACGTGTAGAAAGGACAATACACATAGCACAGACGTGGAAGGCTGATTTACTGCAACTGGAACGTTAATTACTGATTTGCCCATTTTTACAAGAAATAACTGGTACGACTGGCAAATGGTGTAATAATATGATGCTATGCTATATTATTGTTAAACAGTAGTGAATTGTGACTGCACAGTCATGATGACGCATCTTCCATACTAGTATCTCTGCTGTAGTAGTTAAGACATTGTAAGATGATAGCGCTGTAATAACACTTCTGATGGAGAACTAGGTCACTCTGTTTCCCTCCCAATAAATCCACCTTGTTTACTATATGACTTCACCAGTAGCCTGCAAGCTGCCAGTGTTTATGAATGGATCATAAAAATGGAGTCATGCAGTTCTGTGATAAAGTTAATTATTTCCTCATGTTAACTATCCAGAAGCTTTTGAAAATGCCTTTAATGTTGAACTGTGTTTCCCTCCTCTATGAGCTACACACTACACAGTCTCCCAGGGAGGCAGACATATAACGTATCTGGTAAGAACAATACCAGCAATTATATGACCTACAGAGCTGGAAATATTATTTTGAATGCTCAGTATATCATTTATATCCAAATCTGAAAATGCCACTTTAAAAAATCACGTAATTATTTTTTAAATTTCAGGTGGATTTCTTTATAGCTGTACTGGGAAATGCTGTGACTACAATCCTCGCTGCCATTTTTGTCACTGTGTGGAATGCCCGGCACACAGAGCTGTTGGCCATCATGCCCCCAGTCTCTCTTATCACTGAATAGAGGCCTCCCCCACAGGACACTGCAACCCATGGTTGGGAGTGGACTGTAACACAGGGGCCAATATTGGGACAGTTGGGAGCAGGGTTGGATTTACCACCAGGCAACATAGGCACTCGCCTATGGCCAGGTGGTTCCCAGGGGCCGTGACTGGGAATCCCCCTGAAATCCAAACCTGACAATCAAAAAGTTTTTTGTCCTTTTATTATTTTACAGAGGGTCCTTAAAGGGGCTCAGGATAGTAACTTTCTCCCTGCCTGCAGCTAGTCATTGCTGGCTGCAGTGACAACAGGAAACTTAAGCAGGCTTGGTCGTGTACTATATACAAACAAACACACAAACACACACACACACACACACACAGACCCTGTAGGCCCACTCTTTTTGATGTTTCAAGTGTAACTTGAGCAAAAAATGATATATCACTGCAGTGCTGATTAGCCTCCAAATGCTGTACTGCCCTTACACACTCTGAGCTCAGTCACAAGGCATGCAGGCAGTGTGATAGCAACCCCTTCCCTCTCCTGGGGTCCTACCCTTGGTTTGGAGTCCCAGCCTACTAATTAAGAGAAGCTCCGCCTCCTTCAGACACATACATTACTGCCTAGGTGTGGCCACTGGTGGGCTCATAATCAATGGTTGCCATCAATAATGCAAATGTAAGTGACCATCGCTATGGAATGGGGGACATAGTCATCCCTGTTCTTTCAGTGAATGGCCTGCGGGCCAATCACAGTCTGAGGGCAGGGCCTCACAGAAGTCAGGGGGGGAAGCTATGTTCTGTGTCCGGACACCTTGCAAAATAAAACAATAAAAAGAAAACCCATGCTGTTGATGGGGTAAAGCTAATACACAGGTGCTGAGTGGCATGTTAATAGGTGTTACAAGTGAATAGGAAGAGTACAACTTTTGTGTATGTAGGATGACAAAGAAAGAGAACAGTATACAAGTGTAACCTTACACAGGAGGGGAACTGCCGTGATGCATCGCTGTGCTCCTGGTCCCCGCTGCTGCTGCCGGTCCCGGGCCCCACCACGGGGATGGTGCATGCGCTGGCCTCCAGTGGATGTGCAGTATCCTCCTTGGTACTGCGCATGAGCAGAACCTCGTTTTTATGGGCTGCTTGTCATACACCTCCCAGTGGGACTGCCTTGGGTGACTGGCAGGTTGGACTTCCAATAGAAAGTCACTGCCAGTCACAGTGAATCCATACTGCATCTGGCTTCACTTAGGCAGAGAACAGTGGTGCATTTTACCTGGAAGGGCTGCAGCCCTGCAGCCCATAGGTAAAAACCGCCACTGTAAATAATGTAGTTGTCATTATAGAACCATGTAGCAGGCATACTTCAAATGCCTAAAGGTGCCCATACACATTACAATTATTGTATACAATATCACATCTCATCGCATCTCGGTTTTGCGATGAAATGAGATCTAGTACAAAGAGTATGTGCTGCACATACTTTTTGTACTAGATCTCATCTCATCCCAAAACCAAGATGCGATGAGATGCGATATTGTATACAATAATTGTAATGTGTATGGGCACCTTTAGTGTGACCATTGTGTTGCAAGTCAAATAGGAGACAAAGTAACACAAATACTTTTTTTATCATTGAGAAAGTATTGTATTACATTTATAAACATAACTGTGACTCCCAACAGGAGTTTCCATAGGAAAGCCACAAACAGGCATAGCAGTTGACATTGCAGACTAGCTAGGATTTTCAAAGGGTTAAAATGTTGCATACAATTTTATTTTTTCCGCATTGACTGAAGCAGTACAAATGACAAACGATTCTTTGTGCAACAGTAATTTTCACTAGGGGCCCACAGCTATTGACCTCATGCATATGTAAATGAGTTTGGCTTGGTGATTACACTGCTGGTGGGGAACAGACCCTTGCATAGGCCTCAGCAGAACCATCTTAGAAGATCTTGGTTGTTCAGTCTCTAATTGGAGGAGACAGTTTACCTCCCTAAATCCCAAGTTAGTTTATAGTTACAAAATGATCATTTAGTGTTTGTGGAATTCTGTAATTTGCATGGGGAAACAATTACTATACGGAAATGTAGAATTACACATAATTTCAACACTGCACTTTGGTGCAATTCCTTTGAATTAATAAAGGGAAGTCATGAATAGGCAGCGAAGGATAACTAATGAAAGAACCATAGAGTGAATGTATGGTTTTTACTTGCAAATGTAAAATTGTTTTATTTTTTGCTCTTTCCCTGTGTGGCGCTAATTGTGATTTTTTTAAAAAGGTTTATTTTTTATTTAGCTGGGTTTTGTGTACTTGCAATGGCTTTCACATCAACATCCTTACAATGGATCAATTTGTAGCAACAGCAAAATATTTTAGCGTAGGCCTATGGTTCCCAAACCTCATTTCACGTTACCCCAGGCCCTGATTCTGACTTGGTAGCAAAGCACAGTAAGCAAGTGTTCTTGCACCATGGTAAAATCATGTTGCACTGCTGGTGGGGCAGATGTAAGAATTTAGATTTGGAAGGCGCATTACCGAAATTACATCTCACATGGCTCCAACTTGGGAGGGGGGGGGGTTGAAGCTGCTCCCATGCTGAAGCGGCTTTTCCCCTGCCTGGCGCTGTCAGCAGGGAGAGGACAGCTCTGCATATGCCAAGCCATGCTCAAAGCTGCTCATCTGCAGTTATTACCAGCCAGGGACGTGCGGTGAGGTAAATGGCTCATGAGTCCTTGGCAAGTACCAGAGCCAGATTTGCACACAATATATGAGCCATGGGGTACATGCCGGCATTATACACATGTGCAGCAGTATACACTGCTGGAGATTCGCTGAGTTTTGATAAGAAATGTGCCAAAAAGATAGCCAGCTGAAGCACTGCCTCACCTGCCATAGAGTTTTAATTCCAGAGTTTTGACTATAAAAATTATTAGAATAATAAAAATAAGATTTTTTTAATAAATTATTTGTATTTTTGACATAATTTATCAATCCAAACGCCGTTATATATGACAGGAAAGGCTGTGCCTCACCTGCCTCACCCCACCGCACAGTGGCGGATTCAGGGGGGGGGCACCCGGGCACGTGCCCCCCCCTGTCATTTATTTTGTAGCTGAGGACCAGGGCTTTCCAACGAGCCCAGCCCCGTGTCTCTAGCCCCCCGGGAACCGGAGATATCGCCTGGCAAACCTGTAACGTTTTTTCCCCATAAGATAATATGGGACCCGTCAATTCCGACCCCCACCCGGTTCCGACGGCTGCCAGTTCCCGCCCTGGCATCACAGAAGCTTGTGGTTGATTTCATTTAATTCCAAATCGCTGGGCCTTCAATACGATACCAGGCTGGTCCAAATCGGTTAATCGGTTCCAGAGATATTGCATGTAAACCGATTTCTTTATTTTTGAAATGTAATTTTATGGCTGTTCATGTTCTTTGAGGGCAGATTACTCTGGAACCAAACGTTCCAGTTTCACTGGACCAAAATCTTTCAAAGCCCACTCAAAAGTTCTTCAATATGATACTTGTCTCATATAAATGGGTCAGTTGGTTCAGAAGATATAGCCGGTTGGTTAAAGGGGGGGGGGGGGGAGAGAGTGGGATGGTTTTCTCTCCCCCTCACACCAGAAAATGCAGGGACTAGGCTGGTGTAAAAGGGGCCAACCTGGGAATGCATTTTCTGGTGTGAAAGGGGTATTATTTCAAATAGCCGGGACCTGCAGTGCTCTGAATACAGCCAGGCTCTGACACTGTCAGTGGCTATCACTTCTGCCCGGCGTCGGCTGTCCCCCATTTACCACGAGCATGTATTCCCCCTTGGCAATGAGCATGTAATCCCACATGGCAACGAGCATGGAACCTCTGGCAATGAGCATGGAACCCTTGGCAATGAGCATGTAGAGAAGCAGCAGTCATGTAGCATAATTTTTAATAGGCATTATGGTGTTTAGCATAATACATAATGGGCATAATGGCGTGTAACTTAACGTGTAATGGACATTATGGAGTAAATGTTTAATGCGCGCCTATGGTGGACAATGTCCCTGTTTATGAAGCGTATTGTGAATTTTGGTTTAATCTGTGTGGCATTATGTGAATTCTGGCTCAATCCATGTGGCATTATGTGAATTTTGTCTCAATCCGTGTGGCATTATGTGAATTTTGGCTCAATCCATGTGGCATTATGGGAATTTTGGCTCAATCCGTGTGGCATTATGGGAATTTTGGCTCAATCCGTGTGGCATTATGGGAATTTTTTCCCAATCTGTGTGGCATTATGTGAATTTTTTCCCTATCCATGTGGCATTATGTGAATTTTGGCTCAATCAGTATGGCATTTTATGCATTTGGCTCAATCCGTGTGGCATTCTGTGAATTTTGACACAATCCATTTGGCATTATGTGAATTTTGACACAATCCGTGTTTCATTATTTGAATTTTGGCTCAATCCATGTGGCATTATGTCAATTTTGGCTCATTCCATTTGGCATCATGTGTAAGGGGCAAGTATAATGGGGTCTAGTATTTTGTTGCATAATGTGTAGAAGTTGTATATGGTGTTGACATGCCCCCTGTTGAGTGGCCACACACCCTTTTCTACATCCTTCACTTTTGTCGCCATGGTGGGACTGCGTACTTTAAATGCCAGGGCCTATTTTTAATTCCATTCCCACCCTCTCCTGCCGCTCTCTTAGCATGCACACTGGCACCACTAACACTGCCCCTCCCCCACCCAAACCCTTATTTATCATGGTGCCCCCCCTGTCATTTTATCCTGGATCCGCCCCTGCCACCGCATGCCACTGTTACCAGCAGATGAACGGATTTCCTGACGATGATGCGGGAGCATGCTGCCACCTCACCGCTCATCCCGGGGGCATACACACTGGGCGGCTTTCAGCTGAAAGAGGCTCAAACATGCTGTCGCCCAGTGTGTATGGGCCTTAAGTGACCCTTTAAAGGTGTACACTGGCATTACTCCCCGTGCAAACTGCTACTATCCAGCACCTCCCTTTCCGCACACACTACAACTTGCAAGTTGTGGGCCCAGGTGCAAACACATGCTTTGGGATCCCCCACCCCCAAACACCCCAAACACACAAGAAGCCTGCACACTACCAGAAAAACAGGCGGGTAACACCAAAGAAACATCAGGGGTTGTTCCAGGCACAGGGGAGAGGCTTAGGCTAGGATTGGGCACAGGGATTAGGCACAGGATAGAGGGTTAGGCTAGGATTAATCACAGCACTTAGGGACAGGGGAGAGGGTTAGGCTAGGATTAGGCACAGGGGTTAGGCACAGTATAGAGGGTTAGGCTAGGATTAGGCACAGGGGAGAGGGTTAGGTTGCTGGAAGGGAGGTTAGGATTAGGCACAGGGGAGAGGGTTAGGCTGCTGGAAGGGAGGTTAGGATTAGGCACAGGGGAGAGGGTAAGGCTAGGATTAATCACAGCATTTAGGGACACCAAGCCCCGCCCCGGACTGGAGCGGCAATAATCCGGGTCGCGGCTCTGGTGTAAAAGGGGTATTAGCACAAACTACTGTCACTACCTTGCACCCCTCTCCTCGCACATACTACACTAACCTTCTCTGGCTGGATTCTTTCTTCATGCAAGAGCTGGCCCAGTGGTCAGAGGATACAGCAGCCAGGAACTGATGACAGCGAAGCGCCAAAGCAGGTGAGTATTTCCTTTTTGTTTTTTTCATCAGACAGTTGGGTTTCAAAGCAGAAAAAATAGTGTACAGCACACAATAGTAATATGCCACTTCCCCACATACACACACTGTTAATACACCATTCCTCCCCCCCTCTTAGAACACATTAACACGCCATTCCTTCCCCCTCCCAGCACACATTAACACACCATTCCTCCCAGCAGACACTACTGACCTGACACCCCCCTTCCCCTTACTGACACCCCTCAGTGCACATTACTGACACCCACCCTGCCAGCAAACATTACTGACACCCACCCTCCCAGCACACCTTACTGACACCCATCCTCCCAGCACACCTTACTGACACCCATCCTCCCAGCACACATTACTGACACCCAACCTCCCAGCACACCAGTGGTTGCTCATTGCCAAGGGTTACATGCACTGGCTCCCCCAAGCCACGGTGGGGTCTGCAGCACATATTACTGGCATCCAACCGCCCAGCATACGTTACTGACACCCCCCCCTCCCAGTACACCTTACTGACAACCCCCAGCACACATTACTGTCACACCCTTTTCTCAGCGCACATTACTGACACCCACCTTCCCCGTCCAGCACACATTACTGATCACCTCAGATCACCTCAGAGCAACCTTACAGATGTGTGTCTGCTCAGTGGTTGGCCATCAATGGAAGAAGTGCCATCCTCCATTGAGATCATGTCAACCAATACCTGTACATATGTACCTGTAATATGCAAGGCATCTGATCCTGAGAGTAGGGCCAGTGGCGGAACTACCGAGGGTGCAGTGGGTGCAGCTGCTATGGGGCCCGGCAGTTTGGGGGGGGGGCATGGACAGCAAGCAATCCCCTGCACCCGCTTACTATTATTATTACATTCTAAAGGCCCCCATATATCGAGGCGATTTTGTCCGATTTTGTCCGATTGCGACCAATCGGCCCCTTAAATCTGACAAAATCGTCCCTCCCTGATATGCCGCGGTCCCGTGCGCATCGGACCCGACCAGGTGGTCGGACCGGCGGGCCGTCCGACCACCCGTTCCTCCTGGCGGCATGGTGGGCGGGAAGCAGGAACGAGTGTGATCCATTACAATGTATCACATGCGTCCCTGCCACTGGGAAGGTCCTGGCGGATCGCAGGCTGTCGGCACCTTAAGAGGTCGAGGGAGCCGCCCGCGGCCAACTGAATTGCTGTGAGATTGAAGAGCCAGGCAGGGTGTCGCGCTGTGCCAGGCGGCAGGGGGGATAAGCTGCTGGATAGACTGAAGAGCCTAGCGGAAGGGGGGAGTGGGTCTCGCCATGTCGCTGTGCAGGTTGTGGTCGCGCTGTGCTGGGGGAGAGGGAGGGGGGGGGTAGAACAGCACACAGAGACTGTCTGCTTTGAGAGGAGACTGGAACACGGACACAGAAAGCCCCCACACCATCATTGGGACAGCTGACAGCTGTGGACGCACATGCCAGGCATCCAGCCCATAGTGGCTGACTGCTGTGACAGTGAGAGTTTGGCCGGAGAACACAGTCCTGCTGGCTGCTGTTGCAGCTTCTCTCTGGTGAGCTGGGCTTCTTCTTGCAGCAGCAGCAATATTACTATACTTAAAAAATAAGTTTAAAATGTTTTATTTTGTGTGTTTTTTTTAATACAGTATGTGTTTCTCTGTCTGAGCTATACAAATGTAATGTTTGCTGCAATGAGGCTTGCTGCACCAGGCTGTGCCTATTCACACACAGTGATCGCACAGTCTGGCACAATATGCCGAATCGCAGCAAACATTAACATGGTTACATTCAGTTGCCGCGGTGTTTTGGGAGAGCAAGTGCTGGCGGGGTCTGCGAGGATGATGCTGCTTCGGGTGCATTCTGCACAAGTCCACCCCCTGGCACCGATGGTCTGTCAGCAGTCAGGATGCTGACGGTGGTATACTGAACTCCAACATAATGACTCCCAAGATGCTGACAGCATCCCATATATAACAGGCATTATGGCGTGTTTGGCATATTGTGTAATGGGCATTGCTGCATGTGGTATAATGTGTAAGGGGAATTAGTGTGTGTGTCACATTGTGTAAGGGGCATTGCGGTATGTACATAATGTATAAGGGGCATTGCGGTGTTTTGCATAATGTGTAATGGGCATTGCGGGGTGCGCATAATGTGTAATGGGCATTGCAGTGTGTCGCAAAATGTGTAATGGGCATTGCGGGGGGCGCATAATGTGTAATGGGCATTGCGGTGTGTCGCATAATGTGTAATGGGCATTGTGGTGTCCATATAATGTGTAAGGGGTATTGCGGTCTGTCATATGATGTGTAATGGGCATTGCGGTGTGCCACATAATGTGTTATGAACATTGTGGTGTGTGCATAATGTATAACAGGCACTGCAGGGGGGGGGGGGGGGCAATTATGAATTTTGCTATGGGGTCCACAAAAGTGCTAGTTATGCCCCTGAGTAGGGCCTAAGTATTGGCAGCCAGACCATGACAGAGCTCTATCTATGACTAAAGATAATCCTGGTGCTGACTGAAAAAGGCTCAATGGGATTGGCTGGCTGTTTATAACTCTTCATTTTATCACTTTGTGAAGCTTTGATATCTGTCCCTTTCTCTTTCTATTTATAACATTTCCTTCTGGGCTGTCCCCAAGTCCGTTGCGTGCGTGCCCCACCTTTCCTTTAACCTGCACATTTAAAATATATATTCATGTCACTCTGCAAAATTGTATAGAAATTGATGGGAGGCCATATCGTTCTGGTGTGTACCCAGCATTACTCTCTCCTGTTCCCTTCCTGCTCCTATGCAGAGTCCACACTGCCGCCGCTGTCCTGCTCTAGCCAGGTCCTTGATACTGTAAACAGTAATGTAGTGTGTATGGGCTTATGTTGTGACATTAAGGAAGATTGTTACAAATTATTTGCATTTAACAATTTCAATAGATACATGTAACTTTTATGAGATTGCCTGGTGTGTGAGGCAGGGAATTTAATTTACTTTCACTTCTCCCTTTACTGTTACGATATAGACCTGGAATTAAGCCACTTAATAAAGCACATTTTTAAAAAAAAATACAGCAGACACTGCCCCCCTACTTCTGTGACATCACAAGCTGGACAGAAGTTGGCTAGTCTGATGAAAAGTTGGCTGTTTGACCGGTCTGATGAAAAAAATGAATTAGGTGTGTGGTGGTTTGTAAGAGTTAAGGCCCATACACACTTGACCATTTTCAGCTGTTAATCGCCTAGTGTGTATTGCCCAGCGCTGCCCAACTAGCGATGATGCGCGATCCCACATCATCGCTAGGAAAATGCTTCATCTGCTGGTTTAACCAGCAGATCTACCGATGATGGATGGTTTTTCATCCATCATCGCCATGTGTGTATGCTACCGGGCTGAAAGATTAGCCACTTTCAGCCCGGCGGACTGCACCGCTGCCTCCATCTGCCCCCCCCCCGCCCCTTCACTTGTCACACTCACCCTGCTGGTCCGCGCTGCCCCGCTCATCACCTCCGTCTGGCCGGCCGGCTGGCTGCTGCTACAGAGCCCCCCCCGCTCGGCTAAACACCAGGCTCGCCCACCCCCTGCCCTGCTCAACATGGAGCAGATAGCACTGCTCCATGGCTGGGACGCGAACCCTGCCCATCTCCGCTTCAGGGAGATGGGCAAAGTTAGAGGGAGGGAGCGGGGAGGAGGGGGACGGCGGCGGGAACCAGCGACGAGGTGGCGGGGACCAGGGGCGGATCCAGGATAAAATGACAGGGGGGGCACCATGATAAATAAGGGTTTGGGTGGGGGAGGGGCAGTGTTAGTGGTGCCAGTGTGCATGCTAAGAGAGCGGCAGGAGAGGGTGGGAATGGAATTAAAAATAGGCCCTGGCATTTAAAGTACACAGTCCCACCATGGCGACAAAAGTGAAGGATGTAGAAAAGGGTGTGTGGCCACTCAACAGGGGGCATGTCAACACCATATACAACTTCTACACATTATGCAACAAAATACTAGACCCCATTATACTTGCCCCTTACACATGATGCCAAATGGAATGAGCCAAAATTGACATAATGCCACATGGATTGAGCCAAAATTCAAATAATGAAACACGGATTGTGTCAAAATTCACATAATGCCAAATGGATTGTGTCAAAATTCACAGAATGCCACACGGATTGAGCCAAATGCATAAAATGCCATACTGATTGAGCCAAAATTCACATAATGCCACATGGATAGGGAAAAAATTCACATAATGCCACACAGATTGGGAAAAAATTCCCATAATGCCACACGGATTGAGCCAAAATTCCCATAATGCCACACGGATTGAGCCAAAATTCCCATAATGCCACATGGATTGAGCCAAAATTCACATAATGCCACACGGATTGAGACAAAATTCACATAATGCCACATGGATTGAGCCAGAATTCACATAATGCCACACAGATTAAACCAAAATTCACAATACGCTTCATAAACAGGGACATTGTCCACCATAGGCGCGCATTAAACATTTACTCCATAATGTCCATTACACGTTAAGTTACACGCCATTATGCCCATTATGTATTATGCTAAACACCATAATGCCTATTAAAAATTATGCTACATGACTGCTGCTTCTCTACATGCTCATTGCCAAGGGTTCCATGCTCATTGCCAGAGGTTCCATGCTCGTTGCCATGTGGGATTACATGCTCATTGCCAAGGGGGAATACATGCTCATGGTAAATGGGGGACAGCCGACGCCGGGCAGAAGTGATAGCCACTGACAGTGTCAGAGCCTGGCTGTATTCAGAGCACTGCAGGTCCCGGCTATTTGAAATAATACCCCTTTCACACCAGAAAATGCATTCCCAGGTTGGCCCCTTTTACACCAGCCTAGTCCCTGCATTTTCTGGTGTGAGGGGGAGAGAAAACCATCCCACTCTCTCCCCCCCCCCCCTTTAACCAACCGGCTATATCATCTGAACCAACTGACCCATTTATATGAGACAAGTATCATATTGAAGAACTTTTGAGTGGGCTTTGAAAGATTTTGGTCCAGTGAAACTGGAACGTTTGGTTCCAGAGTAATCTGCCCTCAAAGAACATGAACAGCCATAAAATTACATTTCAAAAATAAAGAAATCGGTTTACATGCAATATCTCTGGAACCGATTAACCGATTTGGACCAGCCTGGTATCGTATTGAAGGCCCAGCGATTTGGAATTAAATGAAATCAACCACAAGCTTCTGTGATGCCAGGGCGGGAACTGGCAGCCGTCGGAACCGGGTGGGGGTCGGAATTGACGGGTCCCATATTATCTTATGGGGAAAAAACGTTACAGGTTTGCCAGGCGATATCTCCGGTTCCCGGGGGGCTAGAGACACGGGGCTGGGCTCGTTGGAAAGCCCTGGTCCTCAGCTACAAAATAAATGACAGGGGGGGCACGTGCCCGGGTGCCCCCCCCCTGAATCCGCCACTGGCGGGGACTCGGGGGGAGCTCCGTTAGAAGGGGATGTGCATGCATCTCATGCGCGCACATCCCCTTCCAGTGGCAGGTGGGGGCTGGCGGCTCGAGATCTGACCGCCAGCCCCTGCAAAGATAAAAGGCGCTCCATCTGTATATTGCTGGTGCAAGCCAGCAATGAATACATCACCACCACCACTGCCCACCAATGTATATAGAAAAAACAGTAATGTATATAAATTGCGGCAGAGTCCAGCAAGGTATTTACATTACCGGCTTATTCCTATACAATGGTGGGCAGTGGTGCCAGTAATGTATACATTGCTGGCCTGTGCCAGCAATGTATATATGGAACCCTTGGAATTCAAACCCAGCCCATTATATAAATAGCATTTCATAATGTAAGATTTTCAGCTCCAGAAAATCTCTTGCTCTTTGGGGAAAATAGCTCAGTGTGTACGCACTACTTAGATATATCTATCACAGATTTTGGCAATGTCTTTTGAAATGAAATTCTTCTAGTGTGTATAGGCCTATAGTATGGAGAGTGATAAACAACCAACCAGTCAGCTCCTAACTACTGAACTGGTAGTTGCTTGTCCATTTGTCAAGATACCTGCTGGTTCTCTGAGAGAGGGGCTGAAGATCTCTTATGTATTTACTAATGAAGGCTTCTGTGACAGGCTACATCTCATTAGTCATGTTTTCATCCAGCATGACACTAATCTGGATCACTGCGGCTGTTCCTTGGAATCATTAGAGACTCAAACTTGGACAATACTTACAAATGGCATTCTACTTGTACATGCTCTAATTTGAACATATTCAAAAGTGAATAAGGGGCACTGCTGTGTGATATGACATGAATAAGGGAGACTATTGTGTCATTTTGGGGCAGGTGTGTACTAAACTTTGGAGTTAAAGTGCAGAGAGATAAAGTACTAACCAGTTCCTACTTGTCATTTTTCAAACACAGCCTCTAAAATAAGGGTAGTTGACTAGCTGGTACTTTATTTCTGTCCACTCTCCAATTACATCTCCCCCATAATAAGCAAGGTTACATTACTGTGTGGCGTAATTTGTATTAGGGGTACCATTATGTGGTCATATCAGTTCCCAGCACCCATAACCCAGCGCCTTATTTCTGTGCTGCAGGGTTATGGGTGCTGTGTTGGGAAAGAGGTGTTGGGTAAGAGGCGGAACTACTAGCGGTGATAGAGGTCATCAAATTGATTAGGGCTACATGCCCTACTGTTTGCTGAATGCTTGCGCTGTGCCACTGGCAGCTGTGCTGGAACTGGGATGGGCAGTGGCTGGACAGCACCGGCAGGGCCTCTCTGCTCTGATGCTTAGTGAATACATACAGCAGAAAATGGAGTCCAGAGAATGTTTGGGTAAAAATCCCTGGTGGTGAATGACCCCTTGATCCCCTCTACAGTTCAGTACCAGCATGACCTTGTAGGATTAGTTTATGTATTGAGCATGTGCACCTCTTACACCTGACTGTACAGTAGTTATCTAAGGTAAGGAGAGGGGAAGAGATCCTGAGCACTGGTACGCAGTGCCAGGATCTTTATCCCGGGTCCAACATGGCTCTGACCTGGGTCCGCCACTTTCACCCTAAACCCGGATCACCCATTCTACACAGGGCGACTCGGGTTTAGTGTCCTGGCCTTCCACCTTTGGTAAAATCGCTTACACGTTTGAAAATTGCTCTGTGTGTGATTTTCAGCCCAGCGATTTACCCCATCATCGCTGTGCATACACACTGTGCAAGACGCCCAGTATGTATGGACCTTAATTCCGGCAGTCACACTTATAAATATAAGCTAAATAGCAATGGCAGAATGGCAACAAAAATCCAAAGCACATTTGCAGGCTACACTCTAAACCTTCTATCGGAAAAGGAGTGTCTTCGGTGCAGGTCTCTTAATCACAAATAAAGACACTGAGACGTGAATTTTAGCAGGGAAACTGTTGGCTATTTATTAGTTATATGTAATGCCAATGTCTCCTATGTGTGTATTGTGTTGAAATTCTGTAATAAATCCGTTTGAAAAGTTTCCAAAACTTTCTGTGAAGCCAGAAGACTATAATACTTACCTAACTGGGAGTTTTTAATCACAAGCCTTGAGGAGAAAACCATATACTTACTGAAGGTTTTACAATTGGCGTCACTAGAACAGGATACGACCGGGAAAATGGCGGATGAAGAAACAAATAGAGAAAATGCATCAGGGAGCCAAGAACAACGGGAACCACCGGTGGTGGCTAGCTCCTCGTCCGACCCTACACTTAGTCCAGTCGTGGCTGGCTCCTTAGCCGACCCTACGCTTGGTCAAGGCGGTGCAACGGGTGGAAGTACAGTTACCATGCCGTACTATTTCGGAACCCCTTGGTTACCCACCTATTCCGGGGAAAGCCCAAGGAAAGAGACCGCTACATTTACGGACTTTAGGAACAAGATGCGGTCAATACTTAAGATATATACTCTGACGACACAACAACATGTGGAAATTGTAATGAGACAACTGAAAGGGGCGGCCTTAAGGGAAGTATTATCTTGGCCCGAGACTGAAAAGGAAACAGCGGAGCATGTGTTTAAGAGATTATCTACTACGTTCGAGATCACTACATTATCCGAACTAAAGTCAAGGTTCAATGCGAGGAGGCAGAAGCCTGCAGAGACCTTACGAGATTTTGCTTTGGGTATACTGGAGGCGTATCAAGATATCAAAGCCGTCAATAGTACAGAGATCCTAGATGTGGATAACACGCTGATAATCCGCCTCATTGAGGGAGTTCATTGCGGCAATATTAAATCACAGTTAAAATTGCTACGGCTACAGAAGGTGGGAGTCTCCTTCTTAGACTTCAAAGAAGAGGCCATTAAGTTAATTGGGACAATACCGAACACGGAATTGTCCTTCCCAGAGCTACCTGGCTACCAGGAAAGGATCGCAAGCGATGAAGATGAGCACCTGGGGCCGACTGGGCGTGCCCGAAAGGTGTCTCCAGCTACTCAGTATGCACAAGCCACCACCCCTGACTTGCGAGGACAGTTGGAGGAATTATCTACTGAGATGGCCAATATGAGGAGGGATATACAGAGACTGGCCAATAAAGGGTCCTCAGGGAGGATCGAAGGTAATTGGCGCTCCGGACCCCGGCGACCCAGAAGTGAGTGGAAGGGCAATGGCCAAAGCCAGGGAAGACAAGCTTCTGATCAATTTGACTCTCAGGGGAGACCGATCTGTCGGAGATGTGGCCGGGCAGGACACATTGAAAGATTCTGCAGGGAAGAGGAGGGTTTAAACGTGCCGACCCCGAGGACAGAGACCGACCCTCGGGGACCGCCACTTCAATAGGTCATAAACCCAAGGGCTGGTGTGAACAATATGTTGGACCGTGCCCCATTATACCAGTCAAGATTGGGGGCATACAGTTTTCCACCACCCTCGATACCGGTTCCCAGGTATCTACTATTCAGAGTGAGACGTATCGACAATTCTGGGGTTTAAACCACCCTGCACCACCACCCCCAACCTGGTTGAGACTGTTGGCAGGTAATGGCCTTAATATGAAATGTACCGGCTATTGTGAATTTGAATTCCAAGTGGGACCAGCCATCCTCTCCAAGCAGGGATTCATCATTACGGATGTCGCCGATTCCACTGTCCCAGCCATCATCATCGGCATGAACATTTTAGCGCATCGCCCAGAGGCACTAATTGAAGCCTTAACGTTTGAAGTCAGACAAGTGCCTCAACTGTTGAAACCACCCCTACAAAAAGTGATCAGAGTTCTGCAGGCGCAACGAAGCTTCCTGAATACAGAAGGAGGCGTTGGGAAAGTCAAGACCACAGATCAGAAGGCTATCCTTCTCCGGACGAATTCAGAGACTATCATTTGGGGCAAAGCAAGGTGTGGTCCCTCGGGAAGACCTTATGACGCTATCGTGGAACCCTGCCCCGTACCCAGTAGAACTGACATCATTATCGCTCGGGCTTTGGTGACGGTGAAAGATGGCCAAGTTCCCGTTCGGATCCTGAATCCCCATGATTACGTCGTGAGATTACATCGGAACTACACCCTTGCCAAGTTATCCTGGGATAACGCCTATGGGACTTTATGAGTTCGATCGCATGCCGTTTGGTTTATGCAATGCCCCCGGAACATTCCAAAGAGCAATGGAACATTGTCTAGGCTACAGAAACTTTGATATGGTACTACTCTATCTAGACGACATCATAATTTTTTCTGAGACCTACCATGAACATCTAGCACACCTAGACGAAGTTTTTAAACGCCTGGCAGAGTACGGATTAAAAGTCAAACCCTCTAAATGCCATCTGCTGAAGGAAAGTGTTAAATATCTGGGGCATGTCGTTAGTGCCACTGGCGTTGTTTCTGACCCAGAAAAGATTGAAGCTATTAAAAACTGGCCCGTACCCACAAATGTCAGGGAAGTACGTAGCTTCCTCGGATTTGTGGGGTATTACCGCAGATTTGTACAAAACTTTGCTCAAGTGGTGAACCCCATTCATGAACTGCTACGCGGGGTCGACAAGAAACATACCAGTAAACATCTCGCAATTCAGTGGACAGAGCGGCAGCAAAAGGCGTTCGAAACATTGAAAGAGTTCATGACTAAGACGCCAGTGTTGGCGTACCCAGACTTTAATCAGCCTTTCATCCTGTACACGGACGCAAGTTACATGGGGTTGGGAGCGGTTCTGTCACAGCGACAACATGGACAGGAGTGCGTCAACGCCTGTGCAAGCAGAAGTCTAAAAAAAACAGAAAGAAATGACGCTAATTACAGCGCTTTCAAATTAGAGCTATTGGCATTGGTGTAGGCCGTGACGGAGAAATTCAAGAACTATTTGTTTTCCACCCCATTTGTGGCCTATACCGATAATAATCCCGTCGCTCACCTGTCCACTGCACAATTGGGAGCGTTAGAACAACGGTGGTACTCGAGGCTGGCCAACTATGACTTTACCATCAAGTATCGTAGTGGGAAGAGTAACAGCAACGCCGATGCCCTATCCTGGCTTCCTAATGAGGGGAGCCTAGAAGAAAAAGATGAGGATGTATGGGAGGACCTTGAGATGCCAGCCTTCTATACACTGCTCGCCTGTAACCACGAGTCACGGTCTCGACACCAACTGATCTGCACTAGCAATGAAATCACTCTCGATGACGCCGATGCAGAGGCTAAATGGGAACGGATTCAGCAAGACAGCCCAGTGTTCTAGGAGTTACAAATGTTGTTATCCTCTAGACACGGTTGGAATAAAGAGGAACGTCAAAAAGCTGAACCTGAGTTGGTCCAGTTGTGGAGACAACGTGATAAGATTCATTACCGGAGAGGCCTTTTAATCCGCTCCACCATTCACCCTAAAACTCACATGCCTATAGCACAAGTCCTCATTCCTCGCCGGCAACGAGATGACGTTCTTCGTGCATACCATGATTGCTCCGGACATTTTAGCACTGAGAAGATGGAAACCACCATCCGTCAACGGTTCTATTGGGTGGGCATGAAGCGAGACGTAGAGGAGTGGTGCCAAAGATGTTCTACCTGTGCGATAAAAAAACACCCGTCCGGGACACAAAAAGGCCCCTCCATTCTCAGTCATCAACCCTTGGAGCTCATTTCGATTGACCACGTGAAGCTTGAGCCCAGTCCAAGTGGATACCAATATGCTATCACTATCATCGACCACTTTTCCAAGTATGCCGTGGCCCTACCTGTTAAGAACTTATCGGCCAGCACCACGGCCGAGATTGTGTGGAGGGCGTTCGTGCGACCCTATGGGTACCCCAAAAGGATCCTAACAGATCAAGGACCAGCGTTTGAATCCAGACTCTTCCAAGAGCTATGCCGTCTATACGGATGCAAAAAATTACGCACTACAGCCTACCACCCGCAGGGAAATGGAGCCTGCGAGAGGATGAATCGATCCTTGATCAATATCTTAAGAGCGATACCCGAGACGGAAAGAAAGAACTGGCCCATCTTGCTACCGGAAATCACGTTTATTTACAACAATATGGAGCACAGCACCACCGGATTCACTCCTTATTATTTGCTCTTTGGAAGGGAGGGGAGGTTGCCCGCCGATCTCGAACTAAATGTCCCTTCCGAGATTAGTCAAGAGAGACTGCCACCGAGTGATTGGGTACAGGAGCACTAAAGGAGTTTACAGGCGGCATACAACATCGTGGAGCGGTCGACTAAACAAGCTCAACATCGGCAGACCAAAGGTTACAATGAAACCGCTAAAGCTGAACCGCTAAACGTAGGCGACCTTGTCTGGAAAAGGAATAATCGACGCCATAGTAAACTGGATCCCTTCTGGGAAAGAACCCTGTATCGAGTCATAGACAATTCAAAAATCAATATAGATGTCTATCAGGTGCTCAAAGAAGGCGAAACTGTGGCCAGTAACGTTCATCGGAACCAACTTAAGAAATGCTATCAGTCCGAGTCCGATGCGCCGAGAATCCCACCAGAGGCAAGTGGGAGCCCGAATCCTACTGGAGAGACTGATGATCAGCAGTTCTTTAATGAGATGCTGCAAATGTTCTGGCCCATCTATGGGAGCCGGGTCGTAACTTCCCCCGATACACGTATAAAGTCTGCGATTGAAACTGCTCATGTATGTCCAGGTGGGGAATTTGTTGCTCCCCTGGGTGAGTCCGCTTGTCCTCCGGACCCGAGGCGGATCAGATGGGGGGCCCGGATGATCAGACAGCCGACGAACCACTTGAGCTGCGAAGATCCACCAGAACCACCCGGGGGGTTCCACCCTGGAGATACCGTGATTGATGGTACAAAATACAACAAATGACTGTACATGTAACCTTTATAAGTCATGTTATGATTAATAGTAATGATTGTTGTGTTAATATGGTGCTGGAGGACCAGCAAGTTTCAGCGGGGAAATGTGTAATGCCCATGCAGGTGTATCAGGCATATGATGCCATACTTCATGTTCTTAATATAAGATACGCTGTTGTTTCTAAATGTATGATAACCCCATGGGGGGGAACATGAAAATGTGGTGGACATTAAAATGCATGAATGTGTACAGTGCCTTCACAGAAGGCAGTTAGGACTTCCATAGAAAATACTAACACCCCTCATGGAGGGCCATATGGACAGCCTGCCCTACCTAAAGCCGAGAGGACTGGACTTATGTATGGATATACAGGGGGAGCCTTGTCCCCGAGTTGCTGACTGCAAAGCATGGATTAATAAAGTTGGGGGACTCGCGTCCAGCGCGAGCCCCTTGTGAGCCCAAACGGACACACTGGCGGACACAGAGTAATAAAGTTTTTCCGCTCGTGCAGTGAGCAGGCAAGGAGGGGAGCGCGTGGCGGGATAGATATAAGGGACAGCCGTTGGTTGGTGTGGCGCAGTTCCCTGAGTAAAGAGTTAACGGCAGAGCTACGCAGCAGGACGGAGAACGGATAGCGGTGCTGGAACACGGAGCTTACTTACCGGCAGCTCAGTGTGACGGCAGGACTTCTCCCGAGGGGTGGCAGCGTCATCCGGCAGCTTGTTCCGAGGGAGTCCCGCAGCGTCATATAGGAGGCGGGTTGTAGCGTCACTGAAGAGGCGGTCCGCGGTGTCCAGGAGGCGGGGAAGAGGGCGTCTGAAGAGGCGGAAACCAGCCGGGCCCTGCAACACGGAGGCAGACGAAGAAAGGGAGGTGTGGTGAGTGAGTGACACACGACACCCTACATGCCCATAGAGAGAGGAACAAAGGAGAAATTAGCACAGCAGCACTGACATTGTGTACTATAGGTTAGACCTGCTGTGCAATATATTGGATTCGTGCTCTGCCCAGGCAAAGTGAATCCCCGGAAACTCTGGACACTGTAAATAGTTAATACAAGTATAGGGCCAGTATACTGCTAATACTGTTGACAGGGAGAGAGCAGCTGGAAGCTGTTGCCAGGGTAACCCAGGCCAATCCCCACCCAGTCTACTGGTAATTATCAGCGGGCACAGCCTAGTCTACAGCAGTGATATTCTAATACTACGACCATTTGCCCCCATCCCGCCTATCATCTGAAGGCGAGAATTAGTCTTCATTTATTGTCAGAGGATTCAGCGCTGTTTTGATACAAGTCTGTTTAGCACGCTGCAGAAATCTAATATTATACTCAGGAGGGAGCCAGACTGACACAGTGTATCTTCTACAGTCAGGGCTTGATCAGAGCAGGGACAGGCTTGCAGTGAAGAGGCTAAACCCGGTCTACTCTGTAGGTCCAGGGGACGCCTCACGGGCCATCAGTGGAAGGATAGCATTGGGCCAGGGCTAAACCCGACTTTGGACGAGTCAGGGGACGCCCTCCGCAGGATCTAACTAGCCTAACGCAGGATTTAGGGACAGCTATTCAGTGACATATGGAAAAGTCCAGGATACATACCTCAACCTCCCAAGCATAATCATCATCTAGCGGTTGCCTAGCAACCCCAGCATCAGGGCCCAGCAACAGTCCTAGAGCTCGTTGCCGCTGCCAAACTTAGCAAACAGAAGTTACATAACGACGGTAGTAAATCGTAGTCGGTTCACCGTGAAGGCTAGCAAATTCAACATATCTATATACAACTTTACTTTGTCTTAGAACTGAGCTAAGGAGGAATTGGACTACACCAGGGACGTAAATTAGTAGTTAGTACTTGGAGCGCTCCTTCATAGTAATTTTAGAGTGTAAGTTAGAGTTGTAACCTGTAATTGTGGTTGCCTTGTAGAAATATTATAGTTACCTGTGTTGAGGGGTCCTAGAAGGTGGCCTTGAGATAGCACCCTGTAAGGGGAGAAAAAGTGCTGAATTTAGAAGCATAGTCATAGAAGGGAGTTGGGCTATTATTGCGCAATAATAAGGTGGCAGTAGCCATATCGGTTATATACTAGCTTCACGGTACATGGCATGTATAGCATGAATTGATTTTAAAATTTATCGTTTGAAATACCGTTCAGTGTCATCCAAGCTTGTAGTAATTACATTACTTATTTTCAGTATATACGGTAAGGAGATATGTAAATATAATCGGGAATATCTTGGCAAAAGGAGACCGTCAGAGAGCGGATGCATGTTCTGGTACAATAAAACCAACTTGTGTACTGAATTGTTTATGTAATGCCAATGTCTCCTATGTGTGTATTGTGTTGAAATTCTGTAATAAATCCGTTTGAAAAGTTTCCAAAACTTTCTGTGAAGCCAGAAGACTATAATACTTACCTAACTGGGAGTTTTTAATCACTTAGGCCTTGATGAGAAAACCATATACTTACCGAAGGTTTTACATATATGTTGCTCAAACTTTAGCTTACACCCATGTAGAGGAAAATAAACACATCATGGTTTCTTCTAGATCCTCCATGTAGTAATATATGTTGGGAAATCACATAAAAACATCCATGGTGCAGTATAAAAACGTATTTAATATGACAATAAAATAATAATAAAAAAAGAGTATAATCCCCATATCAAATGGCCAGGTGACAAACTCTTACAACAATACAGATGGTAAAGATGGAACCCAGGTGTTCTAAATGCTGAAATAAATCCTTGACCTTCCTATGGTGGCTTGGGGTATCCGTTAGCTCAGTCGACATTCCTCAACATCTTTTTCAAGGCTACATGATGTGTTTGATTTCCTCTAAATGAGTGTAAGTTAAAGTGTGAGCAACATATTCATGTATGTCACTTATACTGGAGTGGTGACGGCACTTTTTTGTTTGGTGGATAAAGATACCTTTACATGCTTTCAACAAACTGAAACACATGTAAGTCTTGTGTAAGCACACATCTTAAATCTATTCACCAGAGGTGTCATAGTATATGGAACAACATCCCTTAGAGCACCTTTCTCTACAGGGATAAAATAAACCTTGATGGGCTTACTTTTACACTATCTGATGTAAGACGAATGTGAGCCACTCTTCTTTCTTGCTAGAGGAGACAAAAGTCCCCTTGGTTTTAGTGGCAACATTTTACTTAATTACAAACCACCTTGGCCACCATTGTATTCATTTCTTTCTTTTATGGCTTTTGGATAAATTTGGCGGAATAAATCAAATTTCATGAGGCTCAACATACATGAGGACCCCCTTCCCCAAAGTCATCATATTACAAATGAAAGACAACACCATCTTCCATTTTTCCCCATACTATTCACACTATCCAGTGCCCATAGTCCTGGTTTTGGTAGAACAGTGACCTGCAGCAGAGGTGCCGCCAGATCATTAACAATATCTTTTGTCCATATTTGTGGAGAAGATGATGTTCATCAAAATGAATGATCAATCCTTCAATGAAGACCAGCAATTGCCTCCAAAGACTACATAGAGATCTGCGATTGTGAAGTCCAGCGGGAACAAATTGATAATCTTTGAAGATGAGGATGATCACACTGAAGGGGATGAGGAATTGGAGGATGAGAATGTAATTTTGCCTCTGTAGAGCCAGTTTGTACAGTGAGAGATGAATTGCTTCTTTTCTTGTGGGGGCCCAAACAAACCAATTATTTCAGCCACAGTCGTGTGGCAGACCCTGTCCCTGAAATGATTGGTGTGCATGTCCTATTTACGCATCGTAAGGGTGGGTCTAAGCTTCCCCACCCCTGCCCTAGAGAGTCAAAGGTTCATGAAATGCATCCACAAGCATAACGATTATCTGCTGCTATATATATATATATATATATATATATATATATATATATATATATATATATATGTTCTGAACAGAGGCTTGTCCTTTGTGCAGACATACAAACAGAAGCCATTTGAATGCGAAACTGAACTGTTTCGGTTCCATAGACAACTGCGCTTGAAGGATTATTTCCTCAGACAGCCAGGAAGTACCCCTGACACAAATCCTTCTCCCTTCCGTGTCAAAAGTGATTTTGATCCCCCCTCCCCCAATGCATCCATTGACACATTTATGCGATTGGTCAAGCAAGACGTTCTACCCATCATTAAAAAACCTGTTAGGTATTATTCTAACTTATCCCAGGTTGAACAACAGGCCATTAAATCCCTGAGGGATAATTCCAGCATTATCATCCGCCCCGCCGACAAAGGTGGGGGGGTGGTAGTGCTGGATAGGGAATATTACATCAAGGAAATTGAAGGTCAGCTAAGTGACTCTAGCTGTTATTCCAAACTCACATATGATCCAACTCAGAAATACAAAAGTGAGTTTGATTCTGTGATAAAAATGGGTCTCAGCAATGATTGGATAGATGAGTCTACCATGGAATTCCTAGTGCAAGAATTCCCCATTATTCCCTTGCTATACTGCTTGCCAAAAGTACATAAGTCGTTGGTCTCCCCTCCTGGGAGACCAATTATTTCCTCTATGGGGTCCATCAGTCAGCCGGTTTCCCAGTACATTGATTATTTTTTGCAACCGGTGGTGCAAGACAGCCCCTATTTTTTAAGGGATACCACTGATTTTTTAAATAAACTCAGTAAATTTGGTCAACCAGTCGATGGGTGTTTGCTGGTGACACTAGATGTCACCAGCTTATACACCAATATAGCACATGACGAGGGGCTTGGAGCGGTGCGGGAGTGCATCAGTGCCAGTCCATTATATAAAGGTCCTCCAGTTGATTTTTTGTTGCTTTTACTTGAACTAGTTTTGAACAAAAATTATTTTTTGTTTAATAACGGATTTTTTTTGCAGCGCCGTGGTACTGCGATGGGGTCAAACATGGCCCCATCGTATGCCAATTTATTTATGTTTCAGTACGAAAAGCAACACATTCTTTCTAATCCCATTTTTTCCAGGTTCATCAACTGTTACGTAAGGTACATTGATGACCTGTTTTTTATATGGACTGGCACTGATGCTCTGCTTAATGAATTTGTATTACTCTTGAATTCCATTCCTGGTAATATTAGATTTACTTCCAGCAGCAGCCCTGTAAGCATTAATTTTCTTGATGTTCTGATCACAATCAAAGATGGGACATTCATGACTTCCTTGTTCAAGAAGCCTACCGATAAAAATACTTTGTTGCTTGCCACAAGCTTCCACCCCCAGCCACTTAAACGTGGCTTGCCCTATTCTCAACTCCTAAGAGCAGTGCGAATCACGTCCGATGTCTCATCCCTTGATGGGGTACTTGATGATATGTGCAAACAGTTTATCGAAGGACAGTATGACCGCAAGAGGCCAAAGCCAAATGTTTGGTCCTACAGAGGTCAGAGTTGCTATCCCCCAAGGTGAGGGAAGAAAAGGAGCAGAGGCTACACTTTGTGACAACCTTCTCGGTGGCGTCTAAATCTATAAAGGAATCCATGATACAACACTGGCATATCCTACGCACCGATCCAGTTATGGGAAAAATCTGTCAGTGTCCTCCCATGTTCTGCTTCAAAAGAAGCCAAAATCTCAAGCAGCAACTTACATTCTCTGACATCAGTCCAAAAGTGGACCAATCAAAAAATTGGCTCTCTAGGCCCGTCGGCTCACAAAAATGCTCCGGTTGTGTCAACTGTCGACATATGATCAAAGCAAGTGCATTTATACACCCCACTACAGGCAAGAGATACAGTCTTAAACATACTATGGACTGTGAGACTAGATACGTGGTCTATGTAATTAAGTGCCCGTGCAACAAACTATACATGGGCAAAACGATGCGGATGCTCAAGGAGAGAATAGGTGCACATAGGTCGTCCATCAATAAAGCATATACAAAGATGGACACTAATACACCACCGGTGGCCAGGCATTTCGTTAATAGTGGACATTCAATCAAAGATTTTGCCTTTATGCCACTTGAACACGTGCCCCCTTTGAGGCGAGGTGGCGATAGGCATTCATTGCTGATGAAAAAGGAATGCTACTGGATAAATGAGTTCAATTGCATGAGTCCCAAGGGCTTAAATGAAGAATTTTCGTTTTCTCCATTTATGCATTAATCAGTATATTGCCAGTTGAGCTATATGTTGCACCGCTCCATGCTTCCCTTTTATGCTCAGAATAGTATATAATATGTATTTACATGTTTTTGCACATTAAGGTTTCTCTCAAATAATCCAGTTGAGGCATATTGCCCTGGGTATGAGAGACGTGTAATTGGTCTATTCTGCGCATACTAATTTTTTCCCTTTTTTTTTTTGTATGTATCAATGTTTGTCCGCTTGTATTGTTAAGAATGTAAATAATTTTTCAGGATATATTCCTATTTTTTGGATATATTCTATTTTTCACAGGCATTTACTCTTTGTCAGTGCCATTGCGTTTGGTCACCATGGCAACAGCTGGCTGCGCGGATCATATCCGGGGGCCGGGGAACCTCTCTGGAGTCCGTCTGCAACATGCGCTGTACTTTTAGTTCCACAACGCCGCCTGTACTTCCGGTACGCGGCACTGCTGGAGACTAGCTGCGGCGATGTGCAGGAGTGACATGGAGCGGAGACGCTCGGCGCACGTGATTGATCCAGGTGGCAGCAGGTGAGTGTACCTTTATGCCCCCTATATAGCACTGATCTTTTGCTAAGTATCTTGTTAACCCCTCTTGAAGAAGGTGCCTATGCGCCGAAACGGCCGTCGAGGAGACGTGAGAACTTGATTATGTATCTCTGATGCCTATGGGTGTTACTATGCATTGATTCATATGAGCTTGAAGATGTTTGCATTGCATTAAATATGCACTAAAGTATTCCTGTTTTGGACTTCCTTATTCCTGGTGCCGGTGGCCTTGTTGTTTACAGGACCATACCTCTATATATATATATATATATATATATATATATATATATATATATATACACATAGATATTAAGGATTCAGTATTAAATCCTGGCGGTCGGGATCCCGGCGTTCAGTATCCCGACGCTGGAATCCCGATGCCGAAATCCCGACAAGGGTGGGTACCTGGATCGCCCCCCCTTGCGGGCTCGCTGCGCTCGCCATGCACTAATTTATTCTCCCTTCGGGGGTGTCGTGGACACCCCCGGAGGGAGAAAGTGTCGGGATTTCGGCGGTCGGGATTCCAGCGTTGGGATTCTGAATGCCGGGATCCTGACCGCCGGGATTTACACTGCATCCCGATATTAAAACATCCACCACCGGAAATTGTAGCACCCTATGAATAAAGGTGTACCGTAGTATGATTGTTAGACAACTACTTGTATGCAACACACCAGATCCTTAATAAATGTCACACTGTATCGCTTGCACAGTCTCCTTTGTCAAGTGTTCCTCTTCCTCCAACAAGCAATGAATATATGGATGGAAGGAAAAGAAGGAAAACCCGCAATAGTGTGATAACGTACAAAAATTTATTAAAACATAGAGATGACACTTACATTGCCTGTACAAGATAAAAGTAAAAGAATGCTTATCTGAAGTGTGCTTATTGTCCTAAGCACCAATATCCTCAACGCTTTTGTCTCTGTTCAAAATGTGCTGGACTTCCTCAGGAGTAAATTGTGAAAGTCCAGCAGATTTTGCGCAACAGAAAAAGGATATACTTGCGAGAGCTATGGACATGGAAGACCTAGACTTCCCTTCATGGACAATCCCAAACAAAAGTTGGTAAACATTTGTGGGAAGACTTACCCCTCACTGCCTCAGAGGAAAGGAACAACTCCCAATTACGCCAGTCCTTGGAATAAGATTGCAGCTTAGAAGGAGCCAGGGACCTCCGGACCAGCGCCTCTAAAGTAGCCTGATAATATGCCAGTACAAACGGGGGCAAGGCAAACCTACAGCAGAGGCATGCGGGGCCAATGCGCGAAAGTGAGCAGTGAAAGTTAAAACGGCATCTGCTATTACATTGCGAAGCACATGCCGTTCAAAACCGGATGTTCTTTTCCAAACAGCGCATAACCAGATGCCGTAAAAGCCGCAAAGCCAACACAAGGAGGCCAGCTGTTTGTTCACTGCATGCACAACTCCAAAATCAATGTGTTTATTGGCCAAAGCGTCAGCCCAGAGCTCAATCACTATGATAATGGGGAACAATTCTAAAAGCAGCATGTTAGCAGTGAGACCATAAGTGGCCCATGCAGCTAGCCAAGAGGCAGGGCACCATCCCCCACCAAAATAAGCCCCAAATCTGGTCGCCCCAGCAACATCAGTAAAGAGCTGCAAGGTGCTGTTGGCCACTGGCAACTCGGGCCAAATTCTGACACAATTGAATAAAGCCAAAAAACAATCTCATACCTGAAGGTCACCTCTAATTTCGGCACACAACTGAATGAAATGATGCGGCTGAGTCGCCCCAACCGTGGCCCTCTCTAACTTCCTTCAAAAAACGCAACCCATCGGAATGACTTTACATGCAACATTAAAGGACCATCAAAGCTTACTTGTTGGCAAACACTCCGCAATTTGGCCACACAGCATAACAACCTTATCCAAGGGTAAGCGGCAGCAACCTGCCATGTTGTCACCCTCAATACCCAGATAAGTTAAGCATAGAATTGGGTCCTCTGTTTTGTCGGGGGCCACCGTGATCCCCGAAACCCAAAACACTGCTTGCGTGGAGAAAAGCACAACCATCACTACCCGAAGGCCCAATGAAAAGGAAATCCTACAAGTAATGCGCAATACCTCTATGGCCAGTGCCCGCCCCAGATCACCAGTGCAATAAAGATCTAAATGCCTCAAAATAAGTGCAGAACACCGCGCAGCCCATCGGCAAACATTTATCAACATAATAACTGGCATTCAAACAAAAGCCCATGTATCGGAAGGAGTCGGGATGCAACGGCAAGAGATGGAATGTCGACTCAATATCTAACATAGCAAGCAGCGCACAAGGCCCAAAACTGTGAATAAGTGCCAAAGCATCATCGAAGTCTTACATTGATTAAGGGTGATTTTAAATTGACCAAAAATTGGCCAAATTGAATTTTAATAAATATACCCCTCTGTCTTTTTATTTTCATACTATAGAGTTGTGTCCGACCAGGCTATCCTGAGTCACCTCAGACAGGTGACCAGATACCACCATTAATGAAACTGATCTGGTTTGAAGCACTGAAAAGCCAATGATGAATGACACCAATGATTATAGTAAATTCACAGGTAGATAAATAGTTGTTGAGTGATGGAAGATAGAGAAGCACTACCCCCTTGGCTATGAACACTGTCTGTTGTCTATTCAGTAGGGCACACTTGGGGATGCTTATGCCTACTAGCAGCATATAAACATAACCATATTTTCTTAAAGTGAAAAGGCACTAGTGCGGAGGACATCTTACATAAAATATAAGCTTTTAAAAGATATCTATTTAGCTCCATAATCTTATGTGGATATCTTATTGTGTCATTTTGGGTTCCCTTATAAGGTACAAGTGGTTCTCATAAATCTGGTATTACGTGTGCCTGCAGGAATTCTGCCAGAGAAAAAGCTCATCCTATAGAATCTACACAACAACAGTAACATCAGGTATGTTTCCTCATTTTGACTTTCACAAGTGCTATTATGAGACCACAAGTCATTATCTTCCTAGGCTATTTTCCTGGAGAGAGACCGTTTTATCAGTGCTGAAACCTATCTACATTAGTAAAGACAGTTTCTTCCTAGAGACACCATAGGGTGCTCCAGGAGCAGCCTGACCCAGCCATGTATGTTTAAAAAGCACTGCTATGTTTGCAGTCTCTTGGCTCCAGACAGACTCCATCCTGCTGTTAATAGGAGAAGGAGGGTCACTTGTAGTTTCCTTTTCACCCCATAACAAACAGCAAGCAGCTGCTCCCTCAGGCCTTCCTGTGTCCCAGATCCTCCTTTACATACAGACTGTGTATCACCAGTTTCATGCCACTGCCTCTTGTGGACAAGTTCCAGCTGTACACTCAGGGTGTCCATGCCCTCCACTGGCCTTTGCAGGCTCTGTTTTAAAAATCATAACAGGTTGCAGTTTAATTTATGACAAGATTTCCTTAGTTTCATAAGGACAATTGAACAAACAAATAATTGATGGTACTGAACTCGGCAGTACAGTATATCACTGACAGCGGTTCCTTATGGGCCTGATAAGCAAATGTGCACTTGTTATAGTGGTTGTGTGAACAGAGACATTGCTCTGGGGGCCCCGTTCTTCTCTATTACACAGGGCCCAGTGCAAGTGTAAAGGTGAACGATTAGTTAGTAAACAACAGTATACACTGTCTTTGTGTGGTGAGAGTTGGTGAGCAGGGCTCTCCCTGTAAATGGCACAAGGAAACTCTCGCTGGTAATACTGCACACTCGTTCTGCCATAGGGGCATTTTGCCACTTGTTGGTTCCTAATTGGTTTTTTAGTAGTCTGTATATATTAGAAACAGTTAAATGATTATGGGATTGAACATAACAGTGAAAAAAAATGGTCAGGGTTACATCTGAATGACAAGTGTATACGGATTCTGTATATTGAGTGATGTTATATAACTAATGGAATGCATAGAAGGGTGCACTGATATTACATTTAGTTAAATCCTGTGTCCTACTCTGTCTATCATGCCTCGGAGAGCGACAACATACAGAATTTGCTCAAACCACTTACTCCCTTAAGGCCCATACACACTGGGCGACTTTGAGCTGAAAGCCGCTCAAAACTGTATGTTTGAGTGGCTTTCAGCTCAAAGCCGCCCAGTGTCTATGCCCCAGCGATGAGCGGTGAGTGCTGCTCCGCGCTCCTGCATCATTGCTGGGAAAGCCGCTCATCTGCTGGTAATACCAGTCGGCACCGGGCAGGGGGAAAGCCGCTCAGTGTGTATGCACTGAGCGGCTTTCCCCCCCAGCGATGAACGCTATCATCGCTGTCCATACACGCTGGGCATAGTTGCCCAGTGTGTATGGACCTTTAGTCTTTATACATCTTTCCCTGGGGGTCAATGGGATCTCTTTATGGGCTTCATCATTACACAGAGAGCATTTGCAATTCCAGAAACATTGTAGAGACATGTCTGTACAAATGTAAGTACAGTAGTTCTGAAGCTTCCATAGCCTGGAAGTGATCATTGCTGACGTCAGTGACTATCCTCAAAAATTCCTGGGCACGCCTGTGTTTTCTCAAACATACTGTACCCAGAAAACTACTGGCTTTTGATCCCAAATGCTGGCTTCCTGTCGGTCAATTTTCAGTTGCTATATTTTACGTGAATGCACACGGTGTACAGTATACATATTCAATCACTCCATTTGAAAAATCTCTAGCGATTCCATTCTGAAATAGGCATAAGTTCACAAACGCATCGCAGTAATTTGTATAATATGTAAGTGTTACATACAATGTAAGTGTTACATACAGTACCTCATTGAGAAGCTTTGTACTGAGGCCAGCCCATAGTCCACCACTCAAAACAATATCGTCTTACCTGTGAATTTATCAAATGTAATCTTCCTATTAATATTTCCTTTTTCGTTTGGAACAGAAAAAAAGTAATTGAGGGGTAGATCTGGTGAATATGGAGGGTGCTACAACACAGTTATTTCTTTACTAGCTAAAAACTCCCTTCACAGACAAAGGAAGAACTGCGCATATAAGCCTGCTAAAGCCTTACCATTTGGATGTACAAAGGACCATTCATTTATAAAGTCTAAATCGGTAGTCAGAGGTATCAGAAGAGGGGTGTGGACTGCACCTATAATGGGGTGACACCAAATGTTGTCTCCTCCACAGCAACAGGAGCCGAGTGCTGCAGTGTGATATTATCCTGCAGCAATCATCTCCTGTCACTGAGAGGGAGCTGGCAGTATGGTCAGAGTCTTTGGGACATCCCAGCATCTCTGGGGATCCTAGATACTCCTCGGGAGTGAGGTAGTCATGGGCTTACCACAAGGCCACACCCCATGTAGAGATGTCAGCAGGGGGACTTTCATGAGACCATGCCCCCTCCTCTGGAAGCCATGCCCCTTTCTGGATGCACACTCTTACAACGTGTGCAGAGCGGCTCTTGGTACTGTCACTGGTTCTGCCACTGCTACTGGTGCCGCAACTGCCAGAAGCTCCGCATCTACTCAAGTCAGGAATGTCAGAAGCACCGCCAACCCCTGGTACTTCAATTTAAGATGTAGAGTAGATAGCCATCTCATTTAATCCAATGGTTTTACAGAATTTACTATAGTAATCTATTGTTCCATACAGTTCCATACTAGCCTATACCAAATCCTAAATAAGGAGTTCATTTATTCTACAATCCTCCATGTTAAATGACTTGACATTGAAATGTCTGGTAAAATTCATGGTATACTGTATTCATGGTTCCTGATCTGGGTGCTTTGTTCAAAGACGTGGCATCGTATCACCATCATGACCATCAGTCACAGCATGGGCCAGTGAGCCTAAGTCTACTCGGAATGGACGCCTCATCTCTGCTGCTATGGACATTAAATCTGCATCAGAAGATACGGACAGTGGCCATGACAAGCATTAACAACAGGCCCAACAGAAGATATATGATCATAAATTAAGTTCTCACAGTTTCTTGAGAAATCCTAGAATCAGTTGATGGACTAATATGTATTTCACATGCCTTTCATATGTCTTAAATTAGCCCAAGTTGAAGGGTATCTCCACATGTAAATTACATTTTTAGTCACCATCCCCCAACTATATCACAGAGTACCCCAATAGCTCTTCACTCAAGAGCATAACTACCACTGGTACAGCTGGAACAAGTGGTGTGGGGCCCCCAGCTGAGGGTAGGATGAAGGGCGATCTTGCTTGTCCCCCTTATGTGAATGTTTTTACCATGGGGCATTACATGAGGCCCTAACATATGTTTCTATGGGGCTCACAAATGACTAGTTATGGCCCTGTCAGTACCATATCCCCTCTGACACTGTCTGGCCTGCCATGGCAAGTCCAGTTCTGCTATTAATGTGCTATGGTAATAATTAGGGCAAAGATTCAGTGCTACGTCTGGGACAACAGTTGACACAAGTGGATATATATTTGTACCTGTGAGTCTGTATACCCAATACAAGTAGATGTACTAAGATCAAAACATTTAGAGACCTATTTGGTACCCACCAATGTTTGTATACCTGTCTAAGATTAATTAATTTATCTATGACCCATACAAAGGGGAAATTATTTTACACTTTCAATAAATGTTCTTACAAACTATTGAATAATTTTATGTTTAAATGCTTATAGTTGAAAACATTATGCAAGAGAATGGACCAGTGTACACTCATCCTGTGTTTAGTCCACTTTGCGTCAATTTGGACATTGCCTGCAACATTCCCAACATACTTGCCTACCATAACGGAACTTGGTATAGCTACGCTACTGTGTGACTGTTACGCTACTGTGTGAATGTATGCACAAATGTGAATAAATTTGCGATGACTACGGTGGCTGTCTCTTTTCTTTCCTTTTCGTTAACATATCCATAGCCTAGAACAGTGGTTCCCAAACTGTGTGCCGTGGCTCCCTGGGGTGCCTCAGGACACTTGCAGGGGTGCCCTGGGTTGGTGGTCCAGGACCAATTCAAATTATCAATGGGTAATTATTTATGAGCAAAACCAGTGCTGGAGGCTGCCAATCATAAAGTGTGTACAAACAGAAGCAAATCCTGCCCTTTACCACATAACTGACCCTAAGAATCAAATATAAACCCAATCTAATTTTTTTTTTTTTGGCCTAGGGGTGCCGCGAAAAAATTCTGATACTCTAGGGTGCCGTGATTCAGAAAAGATTGGGAACCCCTGGCCTAGAAAATCACAAGTTGCATGCAAACATGAATTAGGCCTATATTTCTCTATATTGCAATCAACTAAAAAGTACCAAGTTTTGTATACGCTTTAAAAAAGTGTTTATATGCCCTTATTGCTAGTGGCAGTATGCAAATTACTGTTTATGTTTTGGGGCCAATTCAGGTTTACACACAATTATCTTAATGCATGGGCACACTGGGCATTTACACAGGGCGCCACTATACTAGGGGCCTGTAGCAGGATAAGACTGGTGCCTCCAGAGCTTCTAGTGAGGTAAGTAGAGAATGTTGCTCAGCTGCTCTGATCATAAATTGCCCATTCAGCTGCAAGTAGAGATGTGACTAAGGAGACCATTTATGAACATTATTTTTACTAAAACAATATATAAAAGGGTGTTTTCACATCCTTTTCGCATTCGATTAGAATGCCCCCTCCATCTTCTCAAACCAACGGTGTGCCTGGTAAGACCTCCACTGACTGCAGCACTGGCTGTACTACTCTAACTCTACATGGCTTCAATGGAAATGTGAACTTTATGTATGATAAATTAGACTTTACAGACTCCAGTCCTCGGCTCCCATTCTTTCTGTGCCCAGGATCGGGGTCGACCCTTGATGGTAGCCCTGGTGATTATGATCAGCATTGGTTGGGTGGTTGTGGCATGCGAGTGCACATGCAGGGCACATGATAGTTTTTCCACAAAATACCCTGATAGTGCTGAGGCGACCCATCACAGGTACAGCGTTTTATCACAAGTGCTGCCCCTGCATATGATAACTGGTACATTAATGCAATGTAGTTAATTATCACATTGCGAGTTTGACCGATGTTATTGCAGCACATCTGCATCTTCAGTTTTGGAAGGTGATAAATCGACCCCAAAACATGGTGATAGTACCTAGCTGCTTCTAGACTGAATGTGCACATATCTTGTGTCTAGTTTTGGTTGTCACAAAAAGCTATGGCTGCTGTTTTGTCTTGGGTTTAATGAGTGAAAGGTTAATTTGTATCCAGGGTGTAGATAGGTGCCACGGTGCCTGGAGCAAGGGCATGCTCCTCACCCCCCCCCATTTGTATTAGGCAGAGCACTTGCGCAGCAAAAAGGTGGAGTGGCCTAACATTTTACCACACACCGTAATACCCATTGCATATTTTAGCGAACTTTGTAATACCCATTACACATAAAGCCACATGCCATAATGCCAATTATACATAAGGCCATTACATTCTATATAACAAACCGTAATGCCCGTTAAACGTTATATAACAAACCGTAATGCCCATTGCATACTATATAAAAACTGTAATGCCCATTACACATTTGACACATAAGTGCCACTTACCTACATGTTCATTGCTAGGGACTTCATGCTCGATGCCAAGGGCTTCATGCTTGAAGCCAAGGGGGCTTCATGCTGGTTGCCAAGGGGGACTGAAATAGCTCGTTGCCAAGGGGGACTAAAATTATCTCATTGCCAAGGGGGACTAAATAGCTTGTTGCCAAGGGGGAATGCAGCCCGCCCGCTCTCTGCTTGCTCCCCGCTGCGCCCAGCTGAGCTGCCCTGTCCGCTGCTATTTTCAATGAAGTCTCCCGCTGGACTGCTAACCAATAGGCGCTCTCAGTTCAGCCGCCACCAATGCTGCTTCTGATTGGCTGCTGGACCGCAAGCGCCTATTGACTAGTGGTCCAGCCAGGGCCAGCACCACCACTAGGCAGCTTTAGGCATTTGCTACACACTGCATGCTGCCAATGTACAGTTCATTCAATTGAGCACCTCCTCCCTAGAGATGAGCAGGGATGAAGCAGCCGCCCATGTGTGACTAATCCAGCAGCCAGCCTGGCACACAGGCACTGACAGTCTGATACAAATGGAAGTAAGTGCTGGCAGTATGTTGCTTTATGTGAACCTTCCTGCCCCCTCCGTGAGTGCACACGGCGAGGGGTGCCACATATTACCATTGCTGCATATTGCAGAGCCCCCGCTATAACACCAACCTCCTCTTTGCGCGATTATTTCATATTACCCCCCATGATACCCCCTTTCCCTGGGAGTAGCGCTAGCACCTCAGCAAAGCCAGGGGGCGCCAAGCTTTCCCTGCTCTGCACCCTGCTGATGATGCTGCTGGGAATTATGTAAAAAAATGCCCGAACACGTTTCTGGTACGCCAAACCAGCCCTGTTCCCTGCAGCGCCCCTGCCCCTCTCAGGAGCACTGTAAGTGCTGTCTCTGGAAAATGGGGAGGGAGACATTACAGCTGGCACCCCGCGCAAAGCTGCTGATTTCCGGCTGACAGGAGACTGTCAATCCTGCACAGCGGAGGTGGCTCTGCACTGCTGCAAGAGATGATAGGTGATGTGCAGCAGCAGCACCACCTATTAAACAGCCGGGCACATCGGGCAGGGGAGTGAGTGAGCGGATGGGGGAGCGGGCGAGCAGGGCTGGTGGTGCACAGCTCTGGTGCCCTGTGATCTTTTGATGCTCCACTGGCTCTGCCCTCCCTACGCCCCTATTTGTTTCCAGGGCCTGATTAAAAGTTCCAGGCTAGGCTAATACACATGTAGCTCCCTTGTCATGCTGCTAAACATACATGTATGGGCACTCAGGGATTCGACAGTCATACTGCCCATGTGCAAGTAACGAAGGTTATACAACTGGCATGTAGGATTTAATGCTTGTGGCGTGTGAAGGAGACTTCGGCTTTAGGCTGCCCAGCTGGTGCTGTAGCACAATGTACATAAAGTAATGGAACACTCAATACGTTACATTGGCACAGCCATCTGGCAGTTCCCTTAAGAACTTTACTCCTCACAGTACATCGTGGCAGGTTAAAGCTAACAGGCATGGAATAAATTAGGCCTTCATTTTATTCCTCGCTGTCACCTGCAAGGTGCCCCCCTCCCAGTCCTGGTAGGCTGCTGCAGCCTAATTAGTCTTTTGGTTAATCAGGCAGTGGCGTAACTATAGCTCCGCAGCCCCCGCGGTGGCGGGGGGGCGCAGAGAAATTGTGGGCGCCGCCGGGGGGGCTGCGGGGCTATAGTTACCCGCGGTCTGCGTCTCGCCCGGCTCTCTGTCGGGACCTTCCTGACGTCACGGTCCCGGCCGGCTCCTGCTGCAATGAAAACTGACAATTAGAAAATGGCTGCCCCCATACTGCAGACAGTTTTCTGTCTGCAGTTTGGGGGCAGCCATTTTGTAAGAGTCCGTTTTCATTGTAGCAGCAGGAGCCGGCCGGGACCATGACGTCAGGAAGGTCCCGACAGACAGCCGGGCGAGAGTCGGACTCAGACCGCAGGTAAGAAGGGGGGGCAGGTTAGGTGGGGGGCGCCGAATAAACGTGTGGCGGGGGGGCGATAAATAGTTAGTTACGCCCCTGTAATCAGGTACTGTTTGTATCTCTCTCCAAGGTATAAGTAAGATGAAATTCTTCATATACCTCACATCACTCCTGAATACTGCAGTTAGGTTAAAGTATAAGTTGACTAAGCTGTTTTCCAAAACACTGTGAGCTCATTTTAATCTGTGCAGTGGCAAACGCAGGATTTGTAGAGGGGGATTTCCAAAAGCAGTCCACAATCTCCCACTCTGCAGAACATTAGAGGATGAGTGGGAGTCTGGGGGAGCAGTAGAAGAACCAAGTAACGATCCCTGGACATTAATGTACACATTGGTCTTTTTATACACTGGATACTCTATGAAATAAAATATTAATATCTAACACTATAGATGGTCTATTTAAATAATATAAATAAGTGGTCAGGAAAAGGTTAAACATACCATAATACATACACAAACATAATGGAACCAGTATTGCACTTTTAATGCTCACATTCTCCCTCCTTCTGGTAAGGCTCCTGTCTCTTCTTCCTGGCAGCTGCTCTCTGGTCCAGTGCACTGATGGAGGACTCAGGTCCACACACACACAGTAAACTTGGTAGAAGAAGCCACCACCAATGGACATATGCTCTTCTCTGTTCCTTAAACTACATACTATTGCTATTGTTATCATAATTTTAGCCACTTACCAAGAGGAGGGAGGGAGGGTTCCAGGCAACCCCCCCCCCCTGCGTTTGCCTATGCTGTGATCTGCATATTGTTCCAGATAGCTCTCTGTAGTTAGTGAGAACAATTTGCTTTGATCAATAATGTCAGAAATGTTTTATCGTCCTGTATTGATGCAATTTTTATTTTCATTTTATTTTCAATTCATTGGTACTGTGAGTACCTTTTCAATACCATTACCTTTTCAATGGCTAACCTGATTCACTTAAATAACAAGGGGGCATATGTATTAAGCCTTAAAAAGAGATAAACACGAGTGTGATAAAGTGTCAAAAATGTCCAGCCAATCAGCTATTTTTCAACACAGCCTATAACCTTGATGGCTAACCTTGACACTCCAGATGTTGTTGAACTACACATCCCAGCATTCTCTGCTTCAGCTTTGCTATTTGGCAATGCTAAATCTGATGCAGAGCATGCTGGCATGTGTAGTTCAACAACAGCTGGAGTGTCAAGGTTAGCCATCAAGGGCCTATAACATGACAGGTAGGAGATGACTGGCTGGACATTTATCACTCTTTTTCACCCTCATGTTTATGGATCTTAAGGCTAATACATCAAGGTGAGGTGATAATAAGTGGATGATTTTCTCACTAAAGTTTTCCTCTGATAACAGTACAGCAGAGGCAGATCTATTGTGAACCTAATGAAGCGTTACCACACACCAATACTGACTCTCCAGAACCTCTGGGTGGCGTCTTAGAAGTTCAACACCTGCCGTTTGCATTAAATTCAACAAAAGTACCTCTCGCATACTTAATCTTATGTTAGCCAAACTCAGGGACAGCTAGGGTCACCACCGATCCCTTTAGTTCTGGACACATATTAATTACACAGGTTCTGTGGCTGATTAAACCAGGTGAAATGGAGTCTTGAAGTCAGCCAGCCACAGAACCTCTGTAATTAATATGTATCCAGATTTAAAGGGATGAGGTGGTAACGCTAAGAGTACCCCACAGATTCTGGAGCCCCAAGGCAGCTGTCCTGATTGGTTGTCTTCTTTCCTATAAAAAATCTGTATATATCTAGTAAAAAAGTATGAGATATTAGTACATGGGTCCTGAAATTCCTGCAAGTACTCCACTAGCACAGGGTTGCCTACCCTCCTGGATTGCCCGGGAGTAGGGTGACCAACTCATCCCTTTAATCCGGGACACATATTAATTACACAGGTTCTGTGGCTAGCTTAGGTTTTAAACTGACACACCTCAAGACTCCATTTCACTTGGTTTTAAACTGCCACAGAACCTGTGTAATTAATATGTGTCCCGGACTAAAGGGATGAGTTGGTCACCCTACCCGGGAGGGTCCCCCCTACCCTCCTCCGGCCCCCCGGAAAGGTGGGCAATCCTCCAGGATTCTGCCTCACCCTCCCGATCTCCCCAGCAGTTGCGCGGCCGCATAGTTGAATCAAGACGATTTGCGGCTATTCGTCAGGAGAGGTGGGGCTAAATATGCAAATAGTGCCCGCCCCTCCAAGAGGCCCCACAAATCGGGGGGATTTTTAGTGCTGACACGTGATGCTGACAGTCTCGTTTCCAGGCTTCTCCCGGAGAGGAGATTTTAAAAGTAGGCAAGTATGCACTAGCATCATGATGATACAGAAATGTAGTTAAAAATAAATGTACTGCCATCCCATTGTGGAGACTGGTATGTAATACAAGCTGATTTGCAAGTGTCCCAAAATGGTATTAATGAGCAGCTGCCAAACAACATTAGGCAGAATTATGGGACAAAAGCAGAAAATAAACGTTTTCAGTGTTATTTTAAGTATGATGTCAGTGTAGTACGTGCAGGAATTTAGGATCTGTGATGTGGAGGGCAAACTGCCATGATCATAATATGGCCGGTTCTTCATGCTTTTATTGACCCCTTCCTGACAGAGCCAGTTTTTGCGTTCCTGACAGAGCCCTTTTTTTCAAATCTGACATGTATCACTTAAGTGGGGATAACTTTTTTTTGCTTTTACTTATCCCAGTGATTTTGAGATTGTTTTTTCGTGACACATTGTACTTCAAATTAGTGGTAAATTTGGGTCGATACAGTCTGTGTTTTTTTGTGAAAAATACCAAAATGTCGTGAAAAAATGGAAAATTTTGCATTTTGCAAAATGTTAAATTTTCTGCTTGTGAGACAAATAATCATACCACTCAAAATAGTTAATAACTAACATAGACCATATGTCTACTTTATGTTTCCATCATTATTTCAACTTCCTTTTAATTTTTTTGGACACTAGGAGGCTTACAATATGAATAGCAAATTCTCAAATTTTCAAGAAAATTTCAAACACTGATTTTTTTAGGGACCAGTTCAGTTCTGATGTGACTTTGAGGGACTTGTATGTGAGACACCCCCATAAATGATACCATTTCAAAAACTGCACCCCTCACAGTATTCAAAACAGCATTTTGGAAGTTTGTTAACCCTTTAGGTGTTTCACAGGAATTAAAACAAAGTGTAGGTGAAATTTCAAAATTTCATTTTTTTTGCAGATTTGCAATTTTAATACATTTTTCTAAGGAACACAGTACATTTTACTAGAGAAATGTGACTAAAAATTGATTCCCCCAATTCTTTTGTTTTCATAAATATCCTATATGTGGCCCTAGTGTGCACGTTGACCAAACCACAGGCTTCATAATAGAAGGAGCACCTACTTGATTTTGGAGCCTCCTTTTTATGAGATTATTTTTTAGGCACCATGTAGGTTTCTAGGCACCATAAGATGCTAAAAGTTAGGAACCCCCCCACAAGTGACCCCATTTTGCAAACTACACCCCTCAGGGAATACATCTAGGGGTATAGTGTACATTTCAAACCCCCAGGGGTTTCACCAATTGTGGTACAACTGGGCAGTGAAAATGAAAAATTAAATTTTTTACACAAAAATGCAGTTCTGGCTCAAAATTTTTCATTTTCAGAAGGTATGAAGGAGAAAAAGCACCCCAAAATCTGTGCCCCAATTTCTCCCGAGTACGGCAATGCCTCACATGTGACCAAAAAATACCATTTGGGTGCATGGCAGGACTCAGAAAGGAAGGAGTGATTTTTGGATTTTGCAGCTCAGATTCTGGTGGAATGTTGGTGGGTGCTATGTTGCATTAGCAAGACCCCCCAAGCACCAATACAGTGGAACCCCCCCACAAGTGACCCCATTTTGCAAACTACACCCCTCAGGAAATTCATCTAGGGGTATAGTGTACATTTCAAACCTCCAGGGGTTTCACCAATTTTGATACAACTGGGCAGTGAAAATGAAAAATTACATTTTTTTACACAAAAATGCAGTTCTGGCTCAAAATTTTTCATTTTCACAAGGAATGAAGGAGACAAAGCACCCCAAAATCTGTGCCCCAATTTCTCCCGAGTATGGCAATGCCTCGTATGTGACCAAAAAATACCAGTTGGGTGCATGGCAGGACTCAGAAGGGAAGGAGTGATTTTTGGTGGTGGAATGTTGGTGGGTGCTATGTCGCATTAGCAAGACCCCCAAAGCACCAATACAGTGGAACCCCCCCACAAGTGACCCCATTTTGCAAACTACACCCCTCAGGGAATTCATCTAGGGGTATAGTGTACATTTCAAACCCCCAGGGGTTTCACCAATTTTGATACAACTGGGCAGTGAAAATGAAAAATTACATTTTTTTACACAAAAATGCAGTTCTGGCTCAAAATTTTTCATTTTTAGAAGGTATGAAGGAGAAAAAGCACCCCAAAATCTGTGCCCCAATTTCTCCCGAGTACGGCAATGCCTCACATGTGACCAAAAAATACCATTTGGGCGCATGGCAGGACTCAGAAGGAAAGGAGTGATTTTTGGATTTTGCAGCTCAGATTCTGGCGGAATTTTGGTGGGTGCTATGTCGCATTAGCAAGACCCCCCAAGCACCAATACAGTGGAACCCCCCCACAAGTGACCCCATTTTGCAAACTACACCCCTCAGGGAATTCATCTAGGGGTATAGTGTACATTTCAAACCCCCAGGGGTTTCACCAATTTTGATACAACTGGGCTGTGCAAATGCAAAATTACATTTTTTACACAAAAATGCAGTTCTGGCTCAAAATTTTTCATTTTCACAAGGAATGAAGGAGACAAAGCACCCCGAAATCTGTGCCCGAATTTCTCCCGAGTACGGCAATGCCTCACATGTGACCAAAGAATACCATTTGGGTGCATGGCAGGACTCAGAAAGGAAGGAGTGATTTTTGGATTTTGCAGCTCAGATTCTGGTGGAATGTAGGTGGGTGCTATGTTGCATTAGCAAGACCCCCCAAGCACCAATACAGTGGAACCCCCCCACATGTGACCCCATTTTGCAAACTACACCCCTCAGGGAATTCATCTAGGGGTATAGTGTACATTTCAAACCCCCAGGGGTTTCACCAATTTTGATACAACTGGGCAGTGAAAATGAAAAATTACATTTTTTTACACAAAAATGCAGTTCTGGCTCAAAATTTTTCATTTTCACAAGGAATGAAGGAGACAAAGCACCCCAAAATCTGTGCCCCAATTTCTCCCGAGTATGGCAATGCCTCATATGTGACCAAAAAATACCAGTTGGGTGCATGGCAGGACTCAGAAGGGAAGGAGTGATTTTTGGTGGTGGAATGTTGGTGGGTGCTATGTCGCATTAGCAAGACCCCCAAAGCACCAATACAGTGGAACCCCCCCACAAGTGACCCCATTTTGCAAACTACACCCCTCAGGGAATTCATCTAGGGGTATAGTGTACATTTCAAACCCCCAGGGGTTTCACCAATTTTGATACAACTGGGCAGTGAAAATGAAAAATTACATTTTTTTACACAAAAATGCAGTTCTGGCTCAAAATTTTTCATTTTCAGAAGGTATGAAGGAGAAAAAGCACCCCAAAATCTGTGCCCCAATTTCTCCCGAGTACGGCAATGCCTCACATGTGACCAAAAAATACCATTTGGGCGCATGGCAGGACTCAGAAGGGAAGGAGTGATTTTTGGATTTTGCAGCTCAGATTCTGGTGGAATTTTGGTGGGTGCTATGTCGCATTAGCAAGACCTTCCAAGCACCAATACAGTGGAACCCCCCCACAAGTGACCCCATTTTGCAAACTACACCCCTCAGGGAATTCATCTAGGGGTATAGTGTACATTTCAAACCCCCAGGGGTTTCACCAATTTTGATAAAACTGGGCTGTGCAAATGCAAAATTACATTTTTTACACAAAAATGCAGTTCTGGCTCAAAATTTTTCATTTTCACAAGGAATGAAGGAGACAAAGCACCCCAAAATCTGTGCCCCAATTTCTCCCGAGTACGGCAATGCCTCACATGTGACCAAAAAATACCATTTGGGTGCATGGCAGGACTCAGAAAGGAAGGAGTGATTTTTGGATTTTGCAGCTCAGATTCTGGTGGAATGTTGGTGGGTGCTATGTTGCATTAGCAAGACCCCCCAAGCACCAATACAGTGGAACCCCCCCACAAGTGACCCCATTTTGCAAACTACACCCCTCAGGGAATTCATCTAGGGGTATAGTGTACATTTCAAACCCCCAGGGGTTTCACCAATTTTGATACAACTGGGCAGTGAAAATGAAAAATTACATTTTTTTACACAAAAATGCAGTTCTGGCTCAAAATATTTCATTTTCAGAAGGTATGAAGGAGAAAAAGCACCCCAAAATCTGTGCCCCAATTTCTCCCGAGTATGGCAATGCCTCATATGTGACCAAAAAATACCAGTTGGGTGCATGGCAGGACTCAGAAGGGAAGGAGTGATTTTTGGTGGTGGAATGTTGGTGGGTGCTATGTCGCATTAGCAAGACCCCCAAAGCACCAATACAGTGGAACCCCCCCACAAGTGACCCCATTTTGCAAACTACACCCCTCAGGGAATTCATCTAGGGGTATAGTGTACATTTCAAACCCCCAGGGGTTTCACCAATTTTGATACAACTGGGCAGTGAAAATGAAAAATTACATTTTTTTACACAAAAATGCAGTTCTGGCTCAAAATTTTTCATTTTCAGAAGGTATGAAGGAGAAAAAGCACCCCAAAATCTGTGCCCCAATTTCTCCCGAGTACGGCAATGCCTCATGTGTGACCAAAAAGTGTCAGGACTCAGAAGGTAAGGAGTGATATTTGGATTTTGCAGCACAAATTCTGGTGGAATGTTGGTGGGTGCTATGTCGCATTAGCAAGACCCCCAAAGCACCAATACAGTGGAACCCCCCCACAAGTGACCCCATTTTGCAAACTACACCCCTCAGGGAATTCATCTAGGGGTATAGTGTACATTTCAAACCCCCAGGGGTTTCACCAATTTTGATACAACTGGTGAGTGAAAATGAAAAATTACATTTTTTTACACAAAAATGCAGTTCTGGCTCAAAATTTTTCATTTTCAGAAGGTATGAAGGAGAAAAAGCACCCCAAAATCTGTGCCCCAATTTCTCCAGAGTACGGCAATGCCTCATGTGTGACCAAAAAGTGGCAGGACTCAGAAGGGAAGGAGTGATATTTGGATTTTGCAGCACAAATTCTGGTGGAATGTTGGTGGGTGCTATGTCGCATTAGCAAGACCCCCAAAGCACCAATACAGTGGAACCCCCCCACAAGTGACCCCATTTTGCAAACTACACCCCTCAGGGAATTCATCTAGGGGTATAGTGTACATTTCAAACCCCCAGGGGTTTCACCAATTTTGATACAACTGGGCAGTGAAAATGAAAAATTACATTTTTTTACACAAAAATGCAGTTCTGGCTCAAAATTTTTCATTTTCAGAAGGTATGAAGGAGAAAAAGCACCCCAAAATCTGTGCCCCAATTTCTCCCGAGTACGGCAATGCCTCACATGTGACCAAAAAATACCAGTTGGGTGCATGGCAGGACTCAGAAGGGAAGGAGTGATTTTTGGATTTTGCGGCTCAGATTCTGGTGGAATGAATGGTGGGTGCTATGTGGCATTAGCAAGACCCCCGAAGCACGGTGAAATGATGAACCTAAAAATCCATAGATGTGTGGTATATTTTAAAACACTCCTTTATACATAGGCCGGGTTTGTCGGGGCAAGTGTCACACTGGAAAATAGTTTGCTTTCTTATTCCCTTTTTATAGCAAACTTTGCACCTTTTTTGTGTCCTGCCCTTTTTTCCAGTGGAGGGGATTTCATCAGGAAAATGCTGCCCTGGTACAATACGGGGGCCAGTACTAGAAGTACTGGGGCCCTCTGCCTGCTGGTTCCCAAATACTAGGCCCTTTATGACTTCCTCTTGAAAGTGCATAAATGTCCCCCTCTGGCCGGTAGAACGGAATAGCACGTAAGCGTTATACAGTGCCATCTGGATGATATACACGGCCAGCTTCTTGTACCAGATTTTTGTTTTCCGCAGGGCACTGTACGGCTTCAGTACCTGATCTGAAAGATCCACTCCGCCCATGTACCTATTGTAATCCAGGATACAATTAGGTTTGGAGGTGTGGGTACTGGTACCTCGTACAGGGACGGAGGTGGTACTGTCTCCGTGAATTGTTGTCAGTATAAGGACATCCCTCTTGTCCTTATATTTGACCAACAACATATTTTCGGTGCATATTCCCCTGCTTTCACCCCTTCTCATTACTTGGGCAATGTGCGTTTTTGGGAGGCCTCTTTGGTTCTTGCGCACAGTACCGCAAGCTGCTGTACCTCTTGAACCAAGGGCCTTAAACAGGGGGATGCTGGTGTAAAAGTTATCCACATAGAGGTGATAACCTTTATCCAGGAAGGGGTGCACTAAATCCCAGACAATTTTTCCACTAACACCTACGAGGGAGGGGGGGCATTCTGGCGGTTCAATTCTTGAATCCTTCCCTTCATATACCCTAAACCTGTGGGTGTACCCTGAGGTGCTTTCACACAGCTTATACATTTTTATGCCATACCTTGCCCTCTTACTGGGAAGGTACTGGCGGAATTTAACCCTTCCTTTAAAATGTATAAGGGACTCGTCTATGCAAATGAATTTATCTGGGATGTACATCTCTTCAAATTTGGCACTGAAATGATCAATGACCGGCCTGACTTTGAATAGCCGGTCAAAGGTGGGATCATCTCTGGGTGGGCACTGTGCATTATCATTGTAAAGCAAAAATTTAAGGATCGTCTCAAATCGAGCCCGGGGCATGGCCATACGGTAAAATGGGGTGCTGTACAGAACATCTGTACTCCAATATTGCCTAATTTCTGGCTTTTTTACTATGCCCATATGAAACACCAGACCCCAAAACGTCATCATCTCTACTGCATCTACAGGTGTCCACCTAGCAAATGATGACGTGGGGTTTTGAGCAATAAACTGCTGGGCATATAAATTAGTTTGGTCCACAATTAAATTTATAAAATCATCAGAGAAAAATAATTTGAAAAAGTCAATTTCTCTGAGACCTGTGGAATCAAATTGGATTCCTGGCATGGCCAAAAACTCAGGAACCTGGGGCTCAAAATTGTCTGGTGGTGGGGTCCATACGAGATCAATTATTGGGGGGGGTCTCAGCTGCTCTACGGGGGCGTCTTTGAGGGGGTCCCTCATCACTAGAGGAGGAAGAGGAGCTTAAGATGAATCCTTCAAATTCCCCGCTTGCCTCACTGGCTGTGTCAGAATCAGAGGCAAGCATGGCATATGCCTCCTCCGCTGAATACATTCTTCTGGATGACTGGGATGACATTTGGGATGACATTTGGGATGACATTTGGGATGCCATTTTTATTTTTGTGTTACTGGTAGTGAAATGTTTCAACACGTGTATAGTTTAGGGGGGGGTACAAACTTTATTTCAACCCGGGGGGTATGTAGTGTGTAGTGTGTATGTAGTGCAGAAAAAAAAAAATACTTTATACAGGAATTTGAACCCAATTAAAAAAAAAAAATTGAAGGGGTTAAAAAAAAAAAAAAAAAAGCTCCTGCGCCAAAAATTGAGCACAGATGTTGGTCAGTAACGTCCGTCACTGAACAGTGCTCAAAGGCAACAGGAATTTGATCAAAAAAAAAAAAAATAGATCAACCCTGTGCCGAAAAAGCTGATCAGTGATGTACGTCACTGATCAGCGCACAGTGGCCACAGGACACCCACAAAATCACAGTGTGTGTAAAAAAAAAATTAAAAAAGACCCACAGCAGCCTCAAAAAAAAAAAAGGTGATCAGTGATGCAACACTGATTACCAGTGAGGGGCAGCAGGTGCACAACCTTTGGTGCAACTGACAGTGCAACTGGCAGCAACTGACAGGTATATATATAAAAAAAAAAACCTGCGCCCCCAAAAAGTTGCTGATCAGCACAGATTTACTGATCAGCACAAAAGGGGGGGTAGCAGACACAAAATATACACTCTCTATCACTCTCTGTCACTATATCTCTCTATCTCTCTCTATCTCTCACTATCTATCACTATCTATCACTATCTATCACTATCTATCACTCTAGGACACTGCAGCAGCAGCACTGACAGTTATATGTATAAAAAAAAACCTGCACCCCCAAAAAGGGGGGGTAGCAGACACAAAATATACACTCTCTATCACTCTCTGTCACTATCTCTCTCTATCTCTCTATCTCTCACTATCTATCACTATCTATCACTATCTATCACTATATGACACTGCAGCAGCAGCACTGACAGTTATATATATAAAAAAAAAACCCTGCACCCCCAAAAAGGGGGGGGGGTAGCAGACACAAATCTCTCTATCTCTCACTATCTATCACTATCTATCACTATCTATCACAATCTATCACTCTATGACACTGCAGCAGCAGCACTGACAGTTATTTATATATAAAAAAACCCTGCACCCCCAAAAAGGGGGGGTAGCAGACACAAAATATAGCTCTCTCTGTCACTATCTCTCTATCTCTCTCTATCTCTCTCTCTATCTCTCTATCTCTCTATCACACTGCAGCAGCAGCAGGAAGTCCCAAGAAGTCAGATCCAGGAAGCGTCCAGCACGCTACAAGCAGTGATCAGGTAATCAGGTAAGGTATTTGCAAGGATCAGGTAAGTATTAGCAAGGATCAGGTCAGTATCACGGCAGATAGGCACGGTGACCGCTCTGCACGCTATTCCAGACCGGAATGGCGTCTGCAGCGCAGTCACCGTTAGTTTAAATGTCGCGCCTTGACTGTGATTGGTCCGTGGGTCCCACGGACCAATCACAGCCTTGGGGGCAGGTGGGGTGAGGGTGGGGTGAGGTGTCATCGTCACCGATGACCCCCTCATGCCCCCTGACGCCCGGCGGTGATTGACACCTGTGTTACCGAGCGTCTGATTCGCTGGTAACACAGGAAAATGCTGTGAATGGCTGTTCACACTGAACAGCCAATCACAGCGATCGCCGACGGGGGGGCGACATCGCAGCCCCCCCTGGGCATGCAGGGACATGTCTGCTGTCAGGGACAGCAGACATCGTCCCTCTGTCACTGCGTCTCGAGACGCAGTGACAGTTTAAAGTCATGATGTACATTTATGCCATGTGTCGGGAAGTACATCCCGGCCATGACGTAAATGTACGTCAAATGTCGGGAAGGGGTTAAATACATACAGATCTGCAATAACAAGGACAAGTGCTGACAATTGTTAACTTGTAACTTGTATATTCGCTGCCTAGCAAACAGGTAAAGCCACTCGGTGAACATCTGCCCCCCCCCCTCGCCGAGCGAATCCCCGCATTTGCATGTGAGTGGATGTGTACGCTTACACAATTAGCCAGGGGACTGAATTCGGCTCGCTACGAGCGGGTCTGAATCACCCCTGTATTATGGAGAAATGCAAATAAATTAAAAGACACACAGATTGTGCGCTTAAAAAAAAAAAGATTAAGGGCCAGATTCTCTAAGCTTCAAAAGTGATAAAATAGAGAGTGATAAACAGCCAGCCAATCAGCTCCTGTCTGACATTTTTCAAACACAGTCTGTAGGAGCTGGCAGGTAGGAGCTGATTGGCTGGCTGTTTATCACTCTCCATTTTATCACTTTTGAAGCTTAGAGAATCTGTCCCCCTATATAAAAACATAAAAAATGTTACAATTCATCAGGTATTGGTTACTGACTGCTTTTCCTAGCGGAACAATAATTGCACCCTACAGTACCACTACAAATGTACATTATTCACCTTACACAAATCTATCAGTCAATGAATGGACTCATACCACCAGATATTTTTATTGGCTCCTTAGCTTCTTTCAGTAGGACTATTTTTATTTCCCTTAAAGTATCATGTAACTCCAGGAGGATATTTGAGCTGCCAAACTCTACTGCGGTTTGGAAAGCTGTTTCAGGGCGGTTTGTGTTGGGAGGAAAAGAAATCATAGAGGAATAAGAACTTGTGAATTGGGACTTGATTCAGAGGTGGGCGCAAGAGGTATTGGTGCTGTGTCTTCGGAATGTCCACCTTAACTAAGCTGCCAGGGCCAGGGAATATGCATTCTCAGATGCATTCAAAATGGTGGCGTTAAACCATATCCTCCAACACTCCCTGTCACTGCTCTAAAAATCCTATAGCCTGTTCGTTAAGCTGCGCTCAACCTAGAGAACGACTCTGACACATACACAGAACTGAAACCATTGGTTATTTATGACCAAAGTGGAATAGCGGCCACCTCTAAATCAGGCCCTTCGTTTGTGCTGTTATTTTCTGCAGGACATGTGTGGCACACTGTCACTTTCCCAGCTAGCTGAAGTTAAGTCTAAATTACTCTGATTTAATTACAGTTTTAAAATAACTTTTAATGCTGGGTACACACTGGCTGATGTATCGTCCATTCAGTTGAACGGCCGATATATCGCTGGACTATCGGCCAGTATGTACCAGCAATATGTCCAGAGGCAGGCTGGGCAGGGGACAGGGTGCCAACTGCCCCCCAGGCCTGTAGAAGTTTAGTGCTTAGTGCTTTAGCATGCCTGCTTCCTGGCCTGCTTTCTAGCATGCCTGTCTCCTGGCCGTTCTGTTCTATATAACCTGTTACCTCTTAGCTGCCAGGAGGAGAGAAGGGCTAACATAAAATGGCTAACCCCATAGTAGGCTACTAAAACATGGCTGCCAGAGAGCAATGGGATTTCCCTCCCCAGAAACCCAAAGTGCTGAAGAGTGGGGAAATGGTGCTGTGCTTATCAGGGGTAGTTTGTGTTGCTGTCCCTGCATTCCTGAGACTGATTATTGTTGCTGTTTTGGCAGAGGGACATTTTATCCTGCTGGGTCCATCAGTCATGAGAAATAAAGAGGCTCACTGATAGAAGGTAAAATTCATAACTGCTCACCCCATAATTCTGGGTATGCCATACTGTAGAAGGACACTTTAAAAAAAAACTACAACTTGGCACGGCGAAGAGCAAAATGTTGAAAATATAACATTATACAATCTAATTGATACAAACACCTACACACAGTATAAAGCGATACGCACACCATGACTTATTTTGGGCAACATGGATCCATGACCTATATTATTAACCATAATAAAAAAGACCAGCCTCTTCCCCAAGGGCGTAACTAAAAGTTTGTGGGCCCCATAGAAAATTTGTGAAAGTGCCCCCCTTCATCTTTGTCACTACAGCGTCCCGAAGAAGGGGGGGGGGGGGGGCAGAAGAGTGAGGAGTGGGAGACAGAGGCTGTCAGGAAGAAACAGAGAGGGGAGAGAGGGTTTTCTGGAAAAATAGGAAATAAAAGTAGTGAGAGAGTGGGTGCCAGGGAGAAAAAAAAGTAAGCAATGAGAAGGGGGAGAGAGAGGAGACAGAGAGGGTGCCAGCAAGAGAAAAGGAGGTGGAAGGAGTGAGAGAGAGGGATAGGTGTGAGCATGAATAAGTGTCAGGGAGGAGGAAAGAGAGAGGACCAAAAGAGATAATGTTTAATACAGAGAGAGAGAGAGAGAGAGAGAGAGAGAGAAAGGGAAAAAGAAGGAAACCATGTCAGCGAGAGAAAGTTTCAGAGAGAAAGTCAGAGAGCAGAGAGTGGGATCGAATAGAAGAGAAATTACTTGGGAGAGGCCGGCATGCGCAGGTGAGAGAAGATGAGACGGGCTATAACTTGCAGGGAAGGGGTTTCAGGCACAAGCAGGAGATACTATAGCAACAGGAGGCACGGGTGCAGTGATTTTTCTGGTGGTTAGGATGCTGGCCTTCAGTATACTTCATCAGGATCAGGATCCTAACGTTGGAATAACGAGAGCCAGGATACTGATTGGTAACTTTTTTAGGCCAGCTAGCAGGCGGCCGGAGAAGGGTGGGTTAGGTTAGGCACTAGTGGGGGGACTTTGGGTTAGGCAATGGGGAGGGGTAGGTTAGGGTTGGTCTGTGGGGTGTTAGACTAAGGCACCAAGGGGGAGAGGGGGGTTAGTGTGTGTGTGTGTGTGTGTGTGTGTGTGTGTGTGTGTGTGTGGGGGGGGGTTAGGGTCAGGCAGTGTGGAGGCGTGAGGGTTAGGGTTATGCTGCTATAGAGAAGGGGTAGGGGAGAAGGTTAGGGTGCAGCGCTGTTGGAGCCTCTGTCGAGATGTCCTTTATTGGTATGCCGGGGTCGGCCGGCATATGAGGGCTGGGAAGCCATATCTAACCTGGTCGCGGGCACAGAACAGACAAGGGCATGTTGTCACAAGTACAGTGCTCATGTACTAATTAATTTTAAAAATAAATAAAATTCAAAAGGATGCAGGGGATTGCCTGCTGGGTCCCCGGGCCCCTCCAGCGGCCGGGGCCCATAGCAGATGAATCCCCTTTCCCTCTCCTCTAGCGGCCAACCTCCAATGGTCCCTTCTCCGATGGACCTGGCACATCCTCCTCATCCTTTTTTATCTGTCTGCATTGGGAATGGTGAAAAACAAAAAGTTTTTTTATTATAAACAAATAAAAACACAGCTGTAGTGCAAAGTAATGTCCTATATAACAACATGTATATAACAAGACATTAAGGTATATTGGACTTAATTTGAACTCCTCACATGGTGCTTGTGATTGTAGTACCTGATATTACACATGTTGGTCATTTGTACAAGGTGTCATAGTCAATCTGACAGAACCATTGTCCCCAGAATGTCTACATTTTCCTAAAGGTTTCACATTTACTATTGTTCAGCTTCTCACAAAGCTGCAGGGGCGAATTTAGGGGTCAGGCTGCCCCTTGGCACTATATTTTAGATATGTTTTGTAGATGCATGTAACATGATTTGGAGACAGATTGAATGTGGGGAACAAAGGACAGTTTAGAGTCGAGGATGACCCCTAGGCAACGAGCTTGTGGGGTAGGGTAGATTGTTGAGTTGTCAAAAGTTATGGACATATCAGGATGGTAACTGCTCTTGGCTGGTGGAAATATAATTGATTCCGTTTTGGAATTGTTGAGTTTGAGGTGGTGAGAAAACATCCAAGATGAGATGGCAGGCATTCAGAGACTCACATGATGTCTCTTTTAGAGATTACCAAAGCATTGTTTAGGCCCTGGTTACGTTTTGTGTTTGCATCAGTGACAAATAATTTAGGTGGCTTGTGAACTAAATTACTAATTGCAATTAGAAACATCTTAAGCTGAAAGGACATGTCTGTTATCCATGAAACATCTTATCAGGATATGCAGAAAGATACGGAAATGTAGACTGACTTGCACGCTACATACAGCACTAAGATTTCCTTCTCCAGATTTAGCTGCGTATGTGTAGGTTGCTTAGATATTTATAAGCAGGAGATTTGTTAATGTTCCTTGGCTGTATCTCCTTCCAACTGCTGACAGAAGGGGAAGGCTGGTAAAATCAAGGATTTCCACTTAGTCACAGTCATTTTTGGTTTCCTACAACCCAACTGCCAAAGCTACTTTTGGAGCAGCTGCCTCCTCCTGTGTTCTGCCAAGCCCCTCTTGTTGCCAGCTCCCGAGGAGGAAAAGCACAGCGCGTGTAATACAGGAGGTGTGAGCCACAGTCCACTCTCAATGGTGTCCTACCTGAATTCAGGTAAACGAATGGGCTTATTTACCTGTTATTTAACAATAATGTGTTTTTTGTGGCGCATGTATAGACTTCCCCAGAGAAATGGATAACTTGCTGGAGCCCCAGATTGAATCCCTGCTATGTCCACTCCTTAAACATGACTCCACTTGTTTTGTCTCCTTGAATACTTGGTACAGTATCATAAGTCGGCTCTCTATGGGTAGATCCATCTTGTGCTTTTCAGCAGTTTACCTGCATCTATATTTATTTATTTACAGTTTCTTATATAGCACTTAATAAGAAATAGTGATAAAACAAACTGGGTAGTAACAAACCAACATAGAGGTAGGAGGACCCTGCTCGCAAGCTTACAATCTATAGGTATAATATACAGATGGAGCCACACTCATTTGCAATGCTCCCGGCGTGCCATTCAGCACACCACAGTTCAAATGAGGTGCCTGTGTGTGTGAGACGCTCATGCGCAATAGAGAGAGTCTGGATCTGGCAAGATCCAACTGCGGGATCTCGCGAGGATCCGAGACCGCTGCTCTGAGCCTGGGCAGAAAATCCCGAACAGGCTCGGAGTGGTTTGGATTAGGGATGTCTGGGGGTGTCCGGATTCCCCTAATCCGAACCCACTTATCCATACTACCCAGTGTATTTATAATGGGTGCAATGTGTGCAGTGTACATGGGCCCTTTAGTACCATTGGGGCCCACATCACACACACTGCACCCATTCTTTGAAACTCACCCTCCGGAGTCCTGTGATAAAATCAGTGGCGCTCCTGGAAAACTGGCCACTGCGCAATTTTTCCGGTGGTTCACGCATGCGCTCTAGAGCTCAGACTCTACTGCGCTCAGTGCACTAGGCAAGGAGAGGAGGGGGCCTGGCCGGAGGAGGCTGCCCTACCCCTCCTTCTACTACTGACCCTGCTGCTACCTCTATCTTCTCAGATAGAGTCCTTTAGCATACCTCCCAACTTTGTGTCATCACGACTCGGGACACTGACATGTGCGACGAAGGCGCGCCCCCATTTTCGCCACTGTGTGGGCATGCCCAGCAGCTCCGTGAGCTGCTGGCTATACCCCCAGCCCCTCCGGTTGCAGGAATAGACGCTGTGCACATGTGCACGGCATCTATACAGGGTGACAGGGGGGACTCCCAACTGTCCCCCGCTGTGGGACACTGATAGCCACAGGAGGGACGCGGGAAAATCCCCAAAAAATGGGACGTTCCCGCGAAAAGCAGTTGGGAGATTTGCCTTTAGTTGACCAATCTGCTGTCATTTTTGAGGTTGCTGCTACCAGGGGTGATTTAATAGATGAGGCAGTGAATGTGCAGTGCCCCCACTGTCCCCATTCACTATCGCAATCTCCATAAATGCTATGGCAGCCCGTGTCCTCCTTTATAAGTGGACATTATCTGTGTCACACACACATATATATATATATATATATATATATATATATATATATATAGTAGCAGGGGTGGGCCCGGCACTCAGCTTTAAACGTCCAAATAATTGCTGGGGTAGCCTTCCAATAGTGCACAGCACCAGTATAGACAGGTAGACAGGAACGGCGGCACTCTCCAGACTTGTTCAAGATATAAAAGCCTTCAAATAAAGGCTTTTTAATCTTGTCTACTTATATATATATATATATATATATATATATATATATATATACATTGTAGGGGCTCTGCACACACTAAATTAACTGATAATAAATTATTTATTATCAGTTAATTTAGTGTGTGCAGAGCCCCTACAATGTCTGTTTAAACAATGTGGTCACAAGCCATAGGGCACCTCAAAACTAGGAAAGGTGAGTGCTGTGAGCTTCAGACCAGATAGCATGCCTGGAATCAAACATTGATGTGATAGCTATGTGTATTGTAGCCATTTTCAGCGATAGTGTTAGGACCTGCAGAACAGTGGGGTCCCTTGAAGGGGGCTGCAGGCTTAAATGCATTGATCAATTCATGAACCAAATCTCCACTATTTATTATCAGTTAATTTAGTGTGTGCAGAGCCCCTACAATGTCTGTTTAAACAATGTGGTCACAAGCCATAGGGCACCCCAAAACTAGGAAAGGTGAGTGCCGATGTTAAGTGTATATATATATATATATATATATATATATATATATATATATATACAGTCCCAGCGAGGGTGCCGCACACCAAAAAAACTTCTTTCAATCCGTATAAAACAGGGTTTATTTCAGCAACGTTTCGATATCACCGCGATATCGTCATCAGGCATAAACAACAAACATTAGAAGTACACATACCTTATATAAGGAACACCAGAGTGACTTCTCAAACAATGAGAGCTGGAGACCAGCCCCTCCGCGCAAACAGATGACGTCAGCAGCGTCAGGATGATCCTCCAGCGCTCGTGCACCCATCACCAAGGTAACAAAAATAATAAACAACAAATGGACGCAGCCACGTCCTGACAGGATCTGGTCACAGGACAACTGTAAGACAAGAAGCTAAATATAAATAACATAATAAATCGCACACAGTGCATAACGCTAGTGCAGCAACATGAGACATGCAAGAGGGAAGACATAATACTATGAAACAGATATGGGCATATGCTAAGCAGAACATATAGAAGACAACCAAATTGCCTTAAAGTGATAGTATCATATAAATGGCAATAACAGTAACGAGATTATAACAGAGCAGTAATGCCTGTATGTTCATTAAGCCCATATGGGGCGACTGTACCCAGTTTAATGATCCATCGGGCTTCGCACCGGAGAAGCGCAGCTTTACGATCTCCTCCCCGTATAGACGGGGGGACGTGATCAATCATTCGATATTTCATGGTGGTCAAATTATGTTTAAACAGAGCGAAATGGCGTGCCACAGGTTGTTCACTCGTGCCAGATATTAAAGCTTTTTTTATAGCAGACCTGTGTGCAGCCATTCGCTCCTTGAAAGTGCGCTCAGTTTTCCCTATATAAGACAGGCCACAAGGGCACAGAATTTGATACACAGTGAATTGTGAATTACACGATAGGGTATATTTGATGTGCATCATTTTGCCGGTACGAGGGTGGTTGTATGTGGGGCCTGGTATCAGAAATTGGCATGTGATGCAGCTGCATCTGATGCATCCCTGTATCCTAGGTGCTCTACCAGTTTTGCAGGGGGCAGCATCTGACTTCACTAAGATGTCCCTAAGGTTACGGGAACGTTTATAACTCGGCAGCAATTTGCCGTTTTGCATACCAATTTCGGTATCTGATTGAATTATGGGCCAGTAAGCATTAGCAATTTTTTTAACTTGAGGGCTAAGCTCATTGTAAGTGGTCACCCACGGCATCGTGGATGGGGCCAGAGGGTTAGGGTTTTTGGGAGCCAACAATAGGTCACGGTCAAGGGATAACACTTTGGATTTAGTGGCTACTAATTCAGACAACGGGTAGCCTCTGTTCAAAAAGCGTTCAACCATTTGGTCCAAATGTGTGGAAACAAGGTCAGGATCAGAGACTATACGTCTGACACGAAGCATCTGGGAGTATGGTAAACTGCGTATAGTGGATTTGGGGTGGCAGCTGGAATATTGCAGAGCATTATTGCGGTCAGTTGGTTTACTGTAGAGACAGGTGGATAAAATGCCATTATTGATGTTAATGGAGACATCCAAAAAATGGATAGTGGTAGGGCTCCAGGAATAGGTGAATTTAATGGGACTATTACTTAAATTATGGGCATTAATGTAATTACATAAAATTTGTGGATCAGCATCCCAAAAAATCAAAAGGTCATCAATATAACGAAAATACTGTAACATATGAGGAAAAATGGAAGGGTTATCAAAAAAGAAACTTTGTTCAAATTCAAACATAAAGGCGTTGGCATATGAGGGAGCCACCGCCGCCCCCATAGCCACGCCCATCAGCTGTAAATAAAACTCATTACAGTCGCCCCATATGGGCTTAATGAACATACAGGCATTACTGCTCTGTTATAATCTCGTTACTGTTATTGCCATTTATATGATACTATCACTTTAAGGCAATTTGGTTGTCTTCTATATGTTCTGCTTAGCATATGCCCATATCTGTTTCATAGTATTATGTCTTCCCTCTTGCATGTCTCATGTTGCTGCACTAGCGTTATGCACTGTGTGCGATTTATTATGTTATTTATATTTAGCTTCTTGTCTTACAGTTGTCCTGTGACCAGATCCTGTCAGGACGTGGCTGCGTCCATTTGTTGTTTATTATTTTTGTTACCTTGGTGATGGGTGCACGAGCGCTGGAGGATCATCCTGACGCTGCTGACGTCATCTGTTTGCGCGGAGGGGCTGGTCTCCAGCTCTCATTGTTTGAGAAGTCACTCTGGTGTTCCTTATATAAGGTATGTGTACTTCTAATGTTTGTTGTTTATGCCTGATGACGATATCGCGGTGATATCGAAACGTTGCTGAAATAAACCCTGTTTTATACGGATTGAAAGAAGTTTTTTTGGTGTGCGGCACCCTCGCTGGGACTGTGTATGTATTTTGGTGTGAGCACCCAAACCTCAACGTTACTAGGTGGAAGTGCCTGGCCACGCTGTGAATATATATATATATATATATATATATATATATATATATATACACATATACAGGGCTATTTTTCAGAAGGCTCCAGCAGGAACTGAGGCCCTTATTCTAGTTCACTCTTTCTGACAAAATATTTATTTGATGGATAAACCCATGTGCATACTGCGGGTGAGGCAGGTTGAAATTATTCATATTGCTGTAAATCCTATTATTATTTTTATTATTACTATTATTGTTTATTTATATGGTGCCATAAGGGTTCTGCAGCACATAACAATACATAAATGAGTAAAAACAAGAAAACAATGACTTATAGTACATGGCAAATTAGGACAAGTACACCGTACTTGCATCAGGGGACAGGACACTGAAGTAATTATTAGCAGAGCAGAAACCTAGGGTTAGGAGCCATTAAATGGAGTAAGAAATAAGAAAATTATATATATATATATACCGTATTTGCCGGCGTATAAGACGACCCCCCAACATTTCCACTCAAAATATAGAGTTTGTTATATAAGTGCACCTGGCGTATAAGATGACACTCCCACTTGGAGGCATGTTTTTCAGGGGAAAAAGTAGTCTTATACGCCAGAAAATACAGTATATATATATATATATATATATATATATATATACATACATACCCTCCAACATGGCCCATTCCATTAGGTACAAAATGCTCTGTTCCTGGACTTCCTTACCAGTGGCAGTTGCAGATGTGAGCCTGCAGAACAGTCCAATATTCAAAAAGGGGAGCCACACCTACTGCCACCACAAACATCACTGTCCTGGACTCACTGGCAGTTGATGTGACCCCCCTCTTTAAATTTTGGACTGTGCTGGAGTCCCACCTCTGTAACTGCCACTGGCAGGGAAGTCCAGGAACAGAACATTTTGTACCTAATGGAATGGGTCATGTTGGAGGGTATGGATATATATATATATATATATATATATATATATATATAAATATAGTAAAAAAGTCACATAAGGAGAGCCCTGGTTGTAAGAGCTTACATTCTAAAGGATGCTGCATGCAATTTCTCTGTAGGATGTACAGTACAACAAAGAGGGCACAGAAAAAGGTTTTCTAAAACACTTTTAATCTTGGATTTGAAGCTTTCCAGACTCACTGTTTATATTTTACCCTTTAAAACATGTTGATGTTTTCCACTCTCTTTTCTGTATCCTGTTTACATAATGTGCCATATTATTTACTAAGAGGTGCTATCCCAACTGAAGGCGATATAACATGCCCTAGGTATTAGCATCAGTTTTCCCAGGGTTCATTGCAGCTGTTCAGTATTGGCTGTCCTACGGGAAACTGTGCTGCGAGCAGGTTCTCGTAATAAGAGGGATTTTATATTACAAATGTTGTAATCTTTCCTATCTGGAAGAGATACTCCTTTCCACATGTAAATATTGGGCTAGAGCTCAATAATAAGAACAAGGATTATGCCATTATATAACATTGAAAGACTTATTAAGTAAGTCCTTTCTGGCAGCATGGGCACAGACAAATAGATTTTACTATACACAGCTATGTACACATCCTGTTCTTCTAAGGGCTTTATTTATGTCCCAGATATAGCACACACTGTACAGTCCAACATTCTGTACACCGGAAGAACAGCAATATGAAACAATAATATAGGCCAGTGCCATAAAATGATATTTGTAATAATATCATTTGCCTTTTGGGGATTTGGAGAGGCTACTTACTATTTCACTGATGGAATAATAGCTGCAGATTATAAATGTAGCATATCTGTGCATTCATTTTAAATATATAAAGAACATGTACACTATGGGCGGTATTCAATGAGGCTGATTCGCCAGGTTTTCATGGCGATTTTGTGCTGTAAGGCAAATTTCTGACTAAAACGGTGAATCACCCTATTCAATGACCAGATGGCGAATACATTTTAAGTTTTTTTTCGCCATGATTCACCGAGTAGCAATCGCTATCTTTTTATGGTGAAGTGGAAGGTGAACTTTTAAAATAAAGTGTTTTGTTTTTTACAATTGGTGTAAAAAAATCTGGAATTTTATTCTGAGGAGGGGCATGCTATTTTTATTCATGTGCTGTAAGCACATGAATATATATTTAATTTCAATTTTTTTATTTTTTTTACACAGACCAGCCAGCAGGGGGCCGGAGCCGAGCCGCTCATTAGATATTCATATATTCACTTCACCCGATCATTACATATGCATGATCGGGTGTAGTGAATATACCCGGTCCCCTGCTGGCACCCCCGGGGGGCAGCCTGTGCTGCCTGGCACCCGGGGAGCCCACCTCCCCCCCACAAACGTTCTGGGGCAGGCAGGGAGACTTCCATCTCCCTGCCTGCCACCGTCCTCAGGCTTAAATTTGCCGGTCAGGGGCAGCGAGCCCCTGACTCGTTGAATACCGGAGCCGGCGAGGCTCCGAAACGCAGCGAGCAGTGGCGAATGTGCAGCGAATCCTAAACAGGATTCGCTGCACGTCGCCAGTATTCACATTGAATACTGCCCTATATCTAAACTGCAGCTATAATTATAAGAAAACATTTTAAAGAAACATCCAAAAATGTATTGCCATTATCTTAGTGATGCAACTATTCATTTTATAATAAATGTCAATTTATTGTCAATTTAAATGCAACATGTCCATAGTTAGTTTTCCCATTCAAATGCCACCAAATCATACTTGCCTACTTTTGAAAACTAGTTTCAGGGAGTTTATAGTTGGTAGTAGAATTTTGCCCCACAGTGCCCCTTTGAGGGTGTGTGTCATGCTCCACCCAAAGAGCGTGTCTACTTCCATATATGGAGAGATTGTGAAAAGAGATTGTGAACGTGGCACATAGAAGCGTGGGTGTGTACTGCTACATCTGAGAGGAATCTTTTAAAATGACTTAGATCCAAATGTAGATGAGCCCCAGAGCAGTTAGTAAGATCTACTATACTTGGTAAAGTGCTGGGAAATGGTGCTGATTATTCAATGTAAATGTATCTAGCTCTCATTCCCCCCCCCCCCAAAAAAAAAAAAATGTAACAGTGTAATGTGGGCTAGGTGAAATGAAGGAGATTGCTAGACTAATGAGGGAGATTGCTCCTATTTCAGGGGGTCTCCTGCAGAATGCAGGAGGGTAGGCAATTATGCACCAAATTTAGAAAGTGGGTATCCGAACAACAGTGAACCTTCAACACCATGTGGTCGACACTAAAGTAGGTTGACCTTCACAAAAGGTCGATATGCACTTGATCGACATTGACAAAAAGTCAACACAAGCAAGAGTGTCATTGGCCAACATATGAAAAGGTTGACATGATTTTTTTTATTTTGCTGCATTTTTATAGGCCTTATGACCCACGACAACTACAATTGAGCCATCCGAGTGTCTTTGTTGACAGGTGTGAACATTGACACAAAAAGTGAAAAACGTATATCAACCTTTGTATCTAACTTTAACCTGTCAACCTTTTGTTTGTGGTCACCTTTTCTCAATGTCAACCTTTTCCACTTTCACCTTTTCCAATGCAACCTAGACACTGTCGAGCCTTTGATCCATACCCAGTAAGTTACTATTCAAGTTAATGGGAGGTGGAATCACCTTTTCCAATGCAATCTAGACACTGTCGAGCCTTTGATCCATACCCAGTAAGTTACTATTCAAGTTAATGGGAGGTGGAATTTTTGGCAAAAAACGAATTGATTCCAAATTTTGGCAACAGGAAAATATGGCGCAGTATAATGTAAACTGTATGAAATGTCACCAACAAATGTATAATTAAAAGAAACCTAAGCTTAAAACTACATTTGAAATGTAAAAAAGATTCTTTTGATATTTATTACATTCTTTTTCTTTGAAAAACTGAAAAAGAAACTGAAGTTGCATGCCAGAGGAATTTGCATTCTGCCTTTATACTGTAGCTCTCTTTTGGGAAAAAGGAATCTTTAGATTTATGTAATTTTCAGCTCTCTTAAGTGCTGCAGGTTTTGATCTTGGAATTTAAATTTCACTTTTCCGTTTTACACAAAATTACAATTTGCATTTGAGATGGTCTTCCTTATTCATCTACTGTCTTGACTCTGGATCCGCCAGTTCCTCTGGCATGTATATGTAACTGATGTGTGCCTTCTGGACTTTCTAAGCGGTGACTCTTGCAGCTAGCAATTCTCAGGAGGTTTGACCCCAAAATGTAAAATGGGAATAATATTGCTATTTACATTTTTGAGTTTAAACCCTTCAGACTGGTGTCATGCAAAAGCCATTGCTTATTAAATCAACCCTGTCATGTCAGTTCAAAGAGAGTACTCCAAAGCAACGACTGAAGTACAGAATGTTACCCTCAAATAAAGTAAAAGAGAAAGAAAAACAACAAAGTACAGTAAATATTTCTATGCATTATTATATTTATTTATATATTATTTTTATATCTGAATACAATACCAAAAGGAGCAAGAGCTGATTTGTAAATTCACATTTAGAAATGTTATCTAATGTTACATTTGTATACATTTACCATAACTCAGGAAAGAAAAAACGCACACATTTATCCTAAAATTAGGATCCTTATGTCTTATCCTAAAATTAGGATCCTTAGGTCTTATCCTAATGCCATGCCCAATTTACATAATTCTGAGATGCCCACTCACTTCCAGTGCTTGCAATGGTGCATTTGAAACTTGCAGCAGCCCTATAGTATGTGGAATTTCTGAGTATGGCCCCTTGTGTGGGCAGCTGTGAATCTTTGACACACCAGGACCATCAGTTACAGAGCCCTTAGAGCCACAACCAGATTGACAGGCTGCAGCTGTTTTGGGAAAGTGCCAGGGAGCATTGCATAAAACAGGGGGAGGGGGCTATTGGCCCTGTTTTCTGGTAGTGTTGAAGACCGTCAAAAAATATTCCTGTTAAGGATTAAACTGCGCTCTTGTGTCAGTTGTGGGAAATAGTCGCCCTTTTTTGTATATAAATATGTTTCCTCCACTTGGGATCCTGTTCCTAGAATGGACTTTTCTGTTTTGGGGGGCATAGAGGTAATAAAAGGTTATAAATACGGGACAGTCTCAATAACCACTCACAATTGACGGGAGTCCTGCAACAGCAGTGGGTAGATGTCCTCAGATGAGTTCTCCTCTGTTTGATGACAATTGTAGTCCTGGTTCATGTATCCATAGGATGAATGAATTAATGGAGGTGTAACAGTAGTCCAAAGCATAGGGGTGACACAGCCTGATACGTTTCACTGGGATATCACTAGCCGGTACTTACAGTATATGTTAGTTGGGCGCCCACTAAGCTCTTTGCTTAGTTTTTCGCGTCCTCTCGCGGGGCTCGCTGTGCTTGCCACGCATCGGGCTCGGTGGCTCGCTGCGCTCGCCACACTATATAAATTCAACTCCATGCGGACATGGATAGTGGGGGTATGAGCGTACTAACTATAGTGGGCGCACAACTAACATATAAGTACCCACTAGCCTTTTCAAAAAAGCTGGGGATATTCCAGCAATTTTGACATCTGAACATGGCCTCTGGTTTAAGCGCTACTCCCACAATAAGCCCACTTGTGGCTCATCACCTACACTACCACACGGTGCCCACTGAAAATAAATCTCTGTGTACAAGTTGGCTCCACCTCTGAGCATGTTAAGAATCTAGATGCATATATAGTATGATTTGAATGCATGCTCAGGCTGAAACCATTGGCAACTTGTGGCTGTCTTTGCACATCTCTCAGTAGATTGTAAGCTTGCAAGCAGGGCCCTCATACCTTGATTGTCTGTAAATACCCAGTTTGTTGTATCACTGTCTCCTATTGTAAAGTGCAACGGAATGTGCGGCGCTATATAAGAAACTGTAAATAAATAAATAACGGTCATGTACAGTACTCAGTGCTTAGCTTTTCAGCTGTAAATCCACCACTGCTTGTAATTATGTATATTTTTATTTTGTTACTTGTTTACCCTGTTTTGTATGTTTTGCTCTGCACCTTGCTGTAGAAATCTTTGGCATCTTATAGTAAACATGTTGTATTAATCCTAATACTTATTGGAGCCCTTTATTGGTTGGTACTGGGACCTCTTTGAATATTTATACACCATAATGCATAGAGTAGGGTACTGCTACTTTTTACAGGGGCTCCTGAGTCCCGCTCCCCCCTCCACTGTTGCATAGAGCTTGGAAATGGGGAGAGAGATGACAGGCTGCCACCATAGCACAGCCTTTCTCCCCAGCCCAGCACAGCCTTTCTCCCCAGGCCAGCACAGCCTTTCTCCCCAGCCCAGAACACGCTGGTGGGGAGAGAGGCAGCATATTCTCTCCTTGTGCGGGTGTGCGATCAAACCCGCACCCACCTCCCCAATTTAGGTATTTTTTTCTCACAGGGAAGTGGCCACACCACCTCCCTGTAGCCATGCCCCATCCTGGTTGCCACTCCTTTCTGTTTTACCATTCTTCAGGGTATGAATGCACCCCTTTGTATTAGAAGCTTACTATTAGTCACTGTTGTGTCTTACTGCTACCAATCTCTTCTTAGGATCACCCCTCCACTTTAGGGGTCATTTTACTAAAGCTACTAAAAGTGGTGTTGCCCATAGGAAACCAGTCAGATTCTGTCTATCATTTCTCTTGCATCTTAAGTCTGATGTAAAATACAGTGCATACCTGCCAACAGTCCCATTTATTGTGGGAACGTAATTTTTTTGGGACGTTCCCGCATCCCTCCCAGAGCTAGCAGTGTCCCGCAGCATGGGGGGCAGTTGGGAGTCCCCCCCTGTCATCCTGAATAGACGCTGGAGGGGCTGGGGGCATAGCCAGCAGCTCACAGGGCTGCTGAGCACGCCCCCAACAGCTGCAAAAAAATGGGACGTGACCTCGTGGCAGCGCTGCGAGTACAGGTCACGCCAGTGGCAGAACTTGTGAGTGGTGGGCCCAGGTGCAAAAGAACAATTTAGGCCCCACACCAGTGGGTGACAGGGGTACAAGCTGCTGGTCTAGACAGCAATGGGCCCCTTAGTCCTCAGGGGCCCCGGTGCAATACACCTGCTGCACCAATGGTAGTTCCGCCTCTGGGTCACGCCCTTTTCCCACTGGTCCATTCCTCAAATTTTCGACGCGGACATTCAGAAGTTGTGAGGTATGCTCTTGCTTGTTAGTCAGCATGTGCAACACTGATGGTAGACTAGACACTGATTGGACTGAGACATAAACACCTTCTTGGCACTGTCCAAGCCTATAGGGGTGTACACACATAGAGCGATCCTTGTAAGCGATTTTGACTACATAGTCAAAATTGCTTAGAAGGTTAGTAAAGATCTCTGTCAAGGTTAGACAAATTGCCCTTTAAAATCGCTTAGTAAAAAAGAGTTGTCAGGCAAGAATATTTTGACTAGATCACTGGTTGTCTAGTCAAAATCCCTGGCATTCACTGCTGAGGGAGATATTCACTAGGCGATCTGCAATGAATACCAAGCAAGTATGTTAATTCTAGTATAGTCAAAATCGCCCATAGACAAAATAGTTTAATCAAAATCGCTGTTGTATCTAGTCAAATCGCTTAGTCCAAATTGCTTAGTTAAAGTCGCTCTCTAGCAAAAATCGCTCCGTGTGTACACCCCTTAATTTTATATATTTGATCTGCCACCAGATACTATTGATAAAACTATGAGATTCCACAAAGTGTGCACATTAGCTTCAGGGTCGGCCTTGCAGGACCACATCTGGATTGTGTTTTGCCCCTTGAACTAAGCTAATTGAATTGACCCTATTAATATAGACATTTAACCAGTAAAACAAGTTTTCAGTCTTAGAATACTTCCCCTGAATTTCTGCATCTTCTATGTCCCTGCTTAGCATACTAATGGTATTTATTGTGAATTTAAAAATGCTTTGTTATATTATATACAGAAGCCACAGCTGCACTCGACAAGTTTATTGAGGCCGTGGAGTAATACAGAGAGAATTAGAACCTCCACATTGTCTTACCTCTGTAACACTAATAATACGTGTCTCTCTCTCTCTGTCCTCATTCTGCATAAACAGGAACGGAAGTTATGAAACCTTCCCCTTTGTTCGTTTCATTAATAGCCTAATAAAAAACGAGCCATGTTTCATTTTGGAATGTGGAAGCACTGCCGCTCGCCAAGGACACACAAGCACGCAGCACAGGCTTGATGGAATGTTTAATCAAGTCAAGGCCCTGAAAGACTTATGCAATTTATTGTTTATGCATAATTATACCAGAAAGAGGAAATACATTTTGTCACGCTGAGCTGACATTCAACAAATACAAAGCAAAACAATATAATTCGATGTATTTGTTTAAAACAAGAAAAATGTTCCCACTTCAAACAGTGGAAAAAAAACTTTTTATTTTTAAGTGTTTTTATTGTACATTTTATATTGGAAAGAACTGCTTTTACTAGAATTTTGTGGACTTTTTTATGCCTTACTTCTAATGCCGAAGCCCTCAAGTGGAATATCGGGTTGATTCTGGTTGAGCCGCAAAACTGTGAAACTTGCAGCATTGCAGGTCCTCTAAACGCCGCCAGCACAAACGCTGGCCCCCTCACATGCTGATTTTCCCGCACGCCTGCGAATGGATGTTTAGCATTCGATGGTCGCCGACCATAGAATGATTTTGCAAGCAATTGCAGATCTAAGACACCTCTCTAGTGTCTTAGATCTGCGGGTCCCTGAAGGAAGCGGGTGGGCAGCTAACATCCTCAGCTAACATCCTGCACCCACGTCACCGGCAAATTTCCAAGGAAACGCCCCCCCCCGGGCTGTGTCAAGATATTTCCTGGGCAGGATTCAGTTGCCAATCTGCCCCTGGATCCAACTACCTCTTTCCTCCTAGTCTGTCTGTTGTTACCCAGTTTGTTTTATCTCTGTTTACAATTGTAAAGCACAACGGTATCTGCTGCGCCAGAGGCGAATTTAGGGGTCAGGCCGCCCCTAGGCACAACATTTTTGTATCCCCCCCCCCCTATTTTACTGTAATCATATATGTATATACATTGTTATTTATATATTTCATAAAAATTTAACTGTAGCCCACCTTAATATTTTTTAAGCACTCTGGACTGCTCACTGTATGGAGGACCCGGAGGGAGGCACTTATTAGTACAGTGATTAGCACAGTGTCTCCGTCAGTCTCTCTCCGGCTCACACACTCTAACTGACTGAGCACAGGGAGGATCTGCACGCCGCTCAGCTCAGCTGCTGGATACACAGCAGCCAATAGATTGTGTGTGTGTGTGTAGAGTAGCCAATGGGCGGGAGCCAGCAGCAGTGAGCCTGAGCCATTTTCGGATGCGCAGGGGGACCGTTGGACCCAGCCACTAAGCGGTGATGTAATGTGCATGGCAGAGTGGGTGGGCAGTGGCGGGTGACGAGCGGCGCTGCCGCCAACATATGATAATTCATGTCTGCGGCGGCGGCGCTCGTCACTCGCCTCTGCCCACACACTGTGCAATTTAAAAGAATGTCAGCCTGCCTGCCGCCCTTAATTGGTGCCGCCCTGAGGCCGGTGCCTTACAGGCCTAGGCACAAATCCGGCCCTGTGCTGCGCTATATAAGAAACTGTATATAAATAACGGCCTATATTACATATCAGTATGTGTAGTGTCACATTATCAGTTTAAGACTGATAGTGGGTTCCTATGGATAAGAAACACATTGGGCAGGATGTAAGGGGTTGGGAGTCCAGCGTCTATGCGGGATGCCGGTTGAATGCTGAGTGTTTTTTAAAGGGGCATCATTTACAGAGCCAAACCATGCCTTATAAATGATTGCCCCTTTAAAAAAAACCCTCAGAGTTCATCCGACATTGTGTCCTTTTATAGTTTTTTACACACTGTAATTTATTATTCAATTTAATTTAATAACAAACATATCTACAAATATTTAAGGGCATTGGGCTTCAGACTAACAGTATAAATGTATTAAAGCTTGGCGAGAGATAAAGTACCAACCAATCACTTCCTAAAACTGTAAAATGCCAGAAGCTGATTGGTTAATATTTTATTTCTCTATCTCATCTCTCTCCAACCTTTGAGAAATTTCCCCCATGAAGTCTGGATAACCTGTTCCAGGGTCAAGTGCCACTGCTTCCATTTAAATTCAAGTTTATTCCTGTCCCATGATGTTGAGTCAAATATGTAGGTAATAGCGGTTCATATGGAACACAAATAAATATATCCAAAATAGTGTAAAATGTTATACAGGTCGAGTATCCCGTATCCGAATATCCGTTATCTGAATTATTCCGAAAACCATACATTCCAGAAAGTGAAAACATTTTTTTTATTTTTGCTAAAAACTCACTGGGGACATTTGTAACAGCCCTACTGAGGACATGATATGTAACTGGCACTATATATGTACAAGAAAATGATTGCTTGGCATTCAAATTCAATATCTGAGATAGTACACACATTTTGTTTCATGTTTTGAAACTTAGTTTTTTGAACAAATAAAATATCTGTGTGTATTTTATGTGGTAATAAAATATATTTGTGTGTATTTTATGTGTTTATACAGCATAAATGCAAGATACTTCAAAATACATCATTGAAATATTAAAATATTCCGAAATACGGAATAATCCATTATCCAAAATTCTCCTGGTCCCGAGCATTTTGGATAAGGGATACTCAACCTGTATACATTTATTTTCAAATTGACAAAAAATATTCGATAACAAAGAAAACTTTATATAACAATGGTGAGATATTGAGGCTTTACCCGATTTTTGGGGACTCAGGAGCATGTATGATATTTATTAATGGATAAATATACTGCCATGAAAAAGAGCTTGGCTCAAAATTCTCAGAAGCTTATGATACAAGGCACTGCAAACATTAAATTTGACTCAAAAGAAGCCAAGGTTGAGGTTGAGCTATATGACCTACATTCCCCTGAGTCAGAAAGAAATACATCCACCTCTGAAACAGGCGGCAAGTGAAGGTGGAAATGACTATGCTCACAAGAAAATGTGTTTGTGTGTATAGTGGATGGTTTCAGTGACCCAACAATTTATCTCAGTGCACTGTGGGGGATGCCACTTCTTTGACAGAGGGTGTGGATTAAAAGATTGACAGTGTCTAAATGGGCAGTCAATAGGTCAATATGCTCAAAAGATCAACAGGATCATGCAAATGGTTGACCCAATTAAGGTTGACAATTCTTCTTTGTCATTTTAATCCTAGTACTATCCCTCCCTCAAGTACCAAACCTGACCCTTCCGCCTGGCGCCTTTCCCTAACCAGGGCCGGATTAAGGTCTGTGGAGGACCTGGACAACAAACTTGTGGGGCCTCTATCAAGTGATATAATGGCTGTTATAAAAATAAAGTATGCGTGTGTGTGTGTGTGTGTATATATATATATATTTATATATATATTTATTTATTTTATATTATCCCTATAGATTGTAAGCTTGCAGCAGGGCTCTCCTACCTCCAAGTCTGTCTGTTGTTACCCAGTTTGTTTTATCACTGTCTACTATTGTAAAGCGCAACGGAATCTGCTGTGCTATATAATAAACTGGTGTTGTCAGTGCTGTCCTCAACACTCCGCCCACCTCTATCTCCTCCCCTCTTCTTTCATCTCCTCCTTCACTCCCCTCTGTCCTGTCCTTTCCGCGGGCCAGCCTTCAGACAGGAGTGTAATGGTGTCCTATCAAAGAGGAGCCTACATAGATAGAGGAGGGACATCAAGAGAAGGCCTGGAGAGTATTAGGTGCAGAAGAACTGTAAGTGTATTTTTATAAATGTTTATAATATATCTTTTTAATCATGATCATTTTTTTATATTAATTTAGATACTTCTCACAAATAATGGGGTGGGGTGGGGTAGGTTTATGCATAGATACTGGGCCAGATTCAGCTTGTAACCCTTAAGTGTGGAAATCACTAAAGTATTTGGCAACTTCCACATTTCTGCACATACTGGTGTGGGCATATGTATAGGCAGCACTACTACTGTTGGCAACTGGTGTGGGCACATGTACTGTATAGGCAGCTCTACTACTGTCGACAACTGGAGTGGGCATATTTATAGGCAGCACTACTACTATCGGCAACTGGTGTTGTCATGTATAGGCAGCACTACTACTGTCGGCAAGTGGTGTTGTCATGTATACAGGGCAGGCGACAGGGGGGGTCAAAGGGGACACCTGTATCGGGCCCCAAGCTTGTGAGGGGCCCCAAGGTTCTGATGGGCTCAGGGGCTGTAAACATAGCTGCAGCAGTGCAGTGCCTAGCAATGGGTTATAAAGGTACCCGCCTGGATACCCGTAAGGGTACTTGCCTGGAACGCCCCTCCGGTATTAGTGAATATGAATTTTTTCAATATGAAGTGTACTAAAATGTTCTGTTCAAGGGGGCGGGGTATTGGGCCCCCAGATATATGAGTGTACCGGGCCCCAAGATTTCTGTTGCCAGCCCTGCATGTATAGCAGCATTACTACTGTTGGCAACTGGTGTGGGCATATGTATAGGCAGCTCTACTACTGTCAGCAACTGGTGTGGGCATATGTGTAGGTAGCACTACTACTGTCGGCAACTGGTGTGGGCATTACGTATAAGCAGCGCTACTGCTGTCAGCCACTGGTGTGGGCGTTACTTCTGCTGGCAACTGGTGTTGGCATTGCGTATAAACAGAACTACTACTGTCAGTTACTGTGGGCATTATGTATTAACAGCAAGCACTACTACTACTGTCAGTAAGTATAAGCAGCGCTAATACTGTGGGCATATGCAGGAGTACTCAGGGCATTACATTTAGCATAATGTGTGTCATAATGTCTTACGGGCATTAGGGTGTGTGGCATATGGTGTAAGGGGCATCATGATGTGTGGTATAATGTATAATGGTCATTACTGTGTGTGGTATAATGTGTCATGGGCATTAGTGTGTAGCAGAATGTGTAATGGGCATTACATTGTGCTGCATATTGTGTAAGGGGCATCAAGATGTCTCACATAATGTATAATGGGCATTAATGAGTGTGGTATTATATATAATGGGCATTACTGTGTGTGGTATAATGTGCTATGAGCAGTATGATGTTATTGGTACTTTTATGTGGCCACACCCCTTCCTCGTGAAGCCACACTCTTAAATTTTTGCTGCGCGCCTGCGGCACGTACTCTCTCTGTTTTTTACAATTTCCTTTTTGGCACAGGGCACCAAAATGGACAGTTACACCACTGGTGCTGCTTAATATGAATAAGATTGTGCTTCTGTGTGGTGTAATTTGGAATTTGAGTACTATTGTGTGGCCATGCTCCTTCCTTGTGAGACCACACGTCTTTCTTTCAGTGTGTGATCTCCCTATGTAAAGTATGGAAGGGCGCAAATTTATAGTTTGTAGGAGGGCGCAGAACACCCTAGCCCCGGCCCTGGTTGGGTTACTCATTTTTAAGGCAGGTGAAACATTTATTCAATGTTTTGGGGTTCATGACCCCTTCGTCAGGATAAACAACATAGAGTGAACATAAAAACAACTTAAGTACACAACTTACCAAGGTGTCTCCTCCCTTCTCCCCATGCGTGACCATCCGACCTGAGTGCGGACCCCCAACTTCCGTTTTACCCGGCCAGTGCCATGGCAACGGTGGAGCATGGGGACGCACTTGAATAACATCTAGAGAAGTGTGCAAACAATCAATAACATGTTAAAAATACTTGTTTAAAAAAATATGTGCTAACGATATATTGTCAATAACAAATGCATTAGTGAAATTAATCCAAAATAGTGCATATTAAACGGTGATTGGAAGACAAAAGTGAAACAAAAATGGAAAAAAGTAATTTTTTAAATTTTTCTTAAAAAAGGATTCAGACTCCTCCTAGCACCCGCTACACGTATTGTGTGTTGAGCTTGATGGTATAAAGAGTCAGGAAAGGGAATCATATTTATAAAATGATATTGGAATCATTTTAAATCAATTTACATCTTTAAATCCCTACAGTGCGTTACTTGCCCTTTTGCAAGACCAATAAAATAAAATCAATGTGGATATACAGAACACCCCGCTTGCTGCATAATGGGTCCCTCTATCTAGTATCTCCTATCGAATAAAATGTATGAGGCCCAATGTTTTAATCAGCCCTCTTGGACTGATAGTGTCTAGTTTATGAATCCATCTGGACAAAGTTTGCAACAATTTGTCTGCCCTATTGCCTCCACGTACAGTATGTTAGCTGGTACATGATCGATGACTTTATATAGAAGATGACTTCATACTGTGACTATATCCAGTGTCCAGTGTGACGGACTATATGTACCTTATGGCTTTTAAAGGTGAGACGTGGATAGTGAGGGTATGAACAGGTCGGAAGGATGCATACTGCGTCCCCTCGCAGGGCTCGCTGCGCACGCCACGCTTCGGGCTGACATGGATAGTAGGGGTGTGCTAAATCGCATTGCATGCAAATCACATGCAAATCGTATGCAAATTGCATGCAAATCGGGATCCGCAGGCAGTGCTGCCGTGAAACTACACAAGTACCAACAAGTGGGAGGGGAACCCCCTGTCTAAAGTGACTCAGGCCCCCTGAAGGCTTAATCCGCCTCTGCCCCCACTGATGAATCCCTTTGGTAACATGCGAGGGGATGTACGAGAACACATCCCCTTTCATGCGTGGAATGGCAGAGAAGTAATTTGACGGTCACTAAAATGATTTCTCTTCTCTTCGAAAATTAAAGTACTGCCAAAAGTAAAATACTGCCAGAGAGGGGGCCGGCCGCTGACCCCGGCAGACATTGGCCCACTTGCGTTCCCAGGGGAATGCCGATAATTTTTATGGGGCTTCCCATAAAATGCTGGGGGTTCCCCTACTCCCTCCCCGCAATGAACGGCCCAGCAAGTGTGTAACTCGACCAAGCCATTTAATGCCGGGGTCTGCACATGAGCATAAATGCGCATGCAAAAATCCAGAACATCGGAGCTTGGACCGAATTTGGATCGCTACAAGCGATTCTCAATCGGCCCATTTGTGTGTAGAATAAACTATGTTGCTATGCAGGGTAGATACTGAAACAGTTTGCATGTAGCCCACAAATGTTAGACAGTTTTATTATTACACTGCAATTTACATTTCAGTTTGGATGCACCCAACCCAAATCTATCTCTCTAGCTCCACCTGCAATGCAATATGGGTTTGTCTAAGCTCACAGTTCTATTTTCACTTCCAAATTAGAATCAGGCCCAGAATGAGAAAAGTACCATAGATATAGCTTGTCCTTAGTAACAAATGTACCTGAGATACAGGTAAATGCTTTATATCTTTCAACCACCAAACCTGCTGCTCACAATAGTGGCTTCAGTTTGCCTTATAACAGGCAACTCACTGGCGTTGATGTTCTAACTGATGTTATTTATTTTCACCGGCAGTGCACTGTGTAATTGTGTACATGTTGCTATGGTGGGGACCAGATTAAAATATTATTTATTGTACTTTACTATTTATTATGATTATTATAGATCCATAGCTAATCCTGAGGTAATATGATACATATATTATAGTGTGTGAGATAAAGATTATTGGTATTATGGGATCTAAGATAATGTCTGTGGTGTAGTCTATGATGAATTGTGCAGTTTTCACAGATCACCACATCTGTCACTTTTGCAGTGGAAAACAGGGGAACAGGTTTATACATAGAAGACTTATTATTTTAATTTTGCAATATGGCCCTGCTAGACCAGTAAGTGGTTATTGTAGATGGCCCATGGACTGCAATAATATTTATTATATTAGTAGTATTATTGTCACCCACATTACTAGCCTCCAGTACACCATGGTTAATATCATAGGTGTTATGAAATAGAGCCTTTTTATTATTATTATTATTATAATTTTATTTATAAGGCGCCACAGGTGTTTCGCAGCGCCATACAAATGTACAAATAAAGAGCGCCACAGTTCAATACACATTGCAGCTTACATATAAGTAGTGAGGACTCAATCAACATACTATAAGATGCTTGAGGCCAATGATGGAGATGAGTATGCAGACGAAGATGGTCACTGAGTGATTGAGTATAGGAGAGCTGTGAGTGAAGAGAAGAGGGCTTTGACAACAGGAGGGAAAAGGGTCCTGCTCGGAGGAGCTTACAATCTAGTATTAAGGGGAAACTGACAGATTACAAGAGGTGCAAGCAAGTGGGTGATGGCTAGATAGCTAGATAGCAAGATGTAAACAGGCAAGGGGTTGGAGAACCAGCTAGTTTATGCAGGACTAGTTTATGCAGTGGAAGGGTACGCTTTGATGAATAGGTGAGTTTTCAGTGCCCGTTTGCAAGCTTTGCAAGGTCGGGGAGAGTCTAATGGAGTGGGGGAGTGCGTTCCACTGAAGGGGTGCAGCACGGGCAAAGTCCTGTACTCTAGCGTGGGAAGCAGTGATCAGGGTGGAGGAGAGACGACAGTTGTTGGCCGACCATAGAGGGCGGGAGGGTATATGAATGGAGATGAGGTTAGAGATATATGGAGCAATGGAATTAGAGATGGCCCTGTATGTGAGTGTGAGGTGTTTGAAGAGGATTCTGTAGGGGAATTGGAGCCAGTGCAGATTTTGTTGAAGGGGAGTGGCAGAATTAGTGCGATGGGAGAGGAAGATAAGCCTGGCTGCAGAGTTGAGGACAGATTGGAGAGGAGCCAGTTGGGATTGAGCGAGGTCGGTGAGGAGAGCATTGAAGTAGTCGAGCCGCGAGATGACCAGTGAGTGGATGATAAGCTTAGTTGCACTCTGTGAGCGAAAAGGCCTGATGCGAGCAATGTTGCGTAACTGGAACCGGCAAGAATGGGCCAAGGCTTGGATGTGGGGTGCAAAGGAGAGGGAGGAGTCGAGAGTGACACCCAGGCAGCAGAGTTGGGGAACGGGGGAGATGATGGTGTTGTTAACAGTGATAGAGATATTAGTAGGGGGCATAGCTCTAGGTGCGGTAAAGATAATAAGTCCAGTTTTGTCCATATTCAGCTTCAGAAATTGCTCAGACATCCAGGAGGAGATGGCAGAGAGGCAGTTGGAAACCTGAGAGAGAACAGTGGGGAAAAAAAGGGGGGTGGTCACAAGGGTGACCAAAAAAGGGAACATGCAAAAGGTTTTTGGGGCACACTTAAAGATATTATAATGATGATAATCGAGATGTGAAGAAATGGTACATGAATGAAATAAGACTTAACTTTTATTAGGAATAATACTAAAAAATATTAGATGCAAAATACACAAAACAAGACAAGTCAAATTCAATAAGTCGTATATGGAAATACGAAAAGGTGTATTCTAAGGTTAATTACCTGTCGAGAAAGAGAGTCCTTGATACAATTCGCAAAGTGGGCGCAATGTTTAAGATAAAAATACCGTATACCTGTAACAATGGTGCCTAAAGTTAGACAAAATTTGTTCAATTAGCATAAATATATAGTGTACAGAGTACAGGTATAGAATTGGGGATGCTTGACACACCAAATAAACAGAATAAGTTTAAGATATATGTTGATACTGTCTCCGTCATATAATGGTGATAGCAGGTCACTGCCTGACAATAAGAGGCAGTGGTAGAGATTAAAGATTAAAGGGTGTAGAAGGTGCGGAAAATATAAAGAGTATAGTAAGATTGAGCTGGGTCCAGAAGGTGATCCCCTGTTTGCCTGTTGATTACAACACCCGGTATTCCCAAAGAGTCTTCCCAAAGGTACTAGCCGGGCCCATCACTGCTTAGCTACTGAAATCGGAATGGGTTCAGGCGATCCAGTGAGGTATGGTAGTAATATTAGCAGAAGAGGGGGGTACCAGCGTTGTTGCTCAAATGAAATGAGGTGCTTCTGCTGTCTGAAGCGTCATCATTAGTCCACCCTGATGCTCGCCTGCATTGCAGGGGGGATGGATCTGACGCGACTGATGAGAGAGCACTGAGGTGCAAGGTTGTAAACAAAAATGGTGGGCTGGTGTCAATGATGCGGACTCTGACCTCTGCTGCCCACCATCCACCTTAAGTGTCCAATGATGAATGAGAGAGTCAGGGATCGCTGACCCTGTCCCAGAAAGAGATGAAAATGTGTGGGGCAGCACAACAAATGATATTGTTGCCGGTAATGTGGTAAAATTACCTACGGTAGCAAGGATTGGTTGCCAAAAAGAAATTTTGGGTTTTGTATCCTCATTGATGGTGCATCTTAGTCGCCATTGGTGTCAGTAATTGGTGGTTCTGACTGGAGCTAATGTGTCACCTTGAGGAGATTTATTGCTGGGTTGCCCAGTCTGTGTGCTTCACAGATGAATAGAGAGATTTTTATTCTACTGTGAAATCAGAAAACAGATAATTAAACAGACTGAGTGGTAAGGTCTGTGCTAGTGTACACAGAGTATGGGAAGAAGAAGGTGGTTAATTCAGAGTTAGGTGCCAATTACAATCTTATGTGAGCACAATCATGAATCTGCCACTGTGACTGTAATTATTATAGAGTTGAGCACCCTCTCAAACGATGGATATACAGGGGATCGGTAAGCTGGATTCAAAAAACATTATAGGTAGATCCTAATAATAATCTCTACTGATATGCAGTTTCTGCAGATACAGAGGGTTTAATCTGATTTGTTAAAACATAAAGAAATGCTGTTTTAAACAGTGCCGTGCACTGTACCAGGTGACTGGGATTTAGAAATACTCAGATTAGGGATAACAGTATATAGAACACCATTGAAGAGTGTTAACGAAGTATCTTATACTTTAACAGAAAATGCGGTGTCATAAACACAGTGCCCACAGCCGTTTGAACACTATAAGCAGGTATAGATTATCACAGTATTATAAACAAAGTATCATACGTTGTGTCACAAAATATGCAGTGCACAGAAAATAGTATCCACGGCCTTAAAGATAATGACAGCAGGTGTATATTGATACAATATGATATAGCCGTTAAATAACAATGACAAAGTTAACATGGGGCTGCTTGACAAAGTAACTGTAGCTATCAAATGCTACAGTGATAATCGCCGCTGCCCGTGGAGCAGTGTAGGTTACTGTTAAACTGCCCAGTGTAGCGGTATAAGAAGGTTGGAATTAAGTTTTATGTAGTACCTGCAGGAATAGCGCGGTGTGCTTTTTAGAAGCGGCTGCTGATAGGTTTAACGCTGGATACTGCAGTTAAGTGAAACCGGTAAGACGGCACCCGGCACCAAGTTGCAGGGGCTGTCTGTTACGGAAGAAATACAATGGTGCGTTTGGGGTTAGATATGCGGGGGGCTAAGGCAGAATACTCCCCGAAGAGGGTGAGGGGAGAGACGGTACTTAGCTCAGGAGAAGCGGCACCCGGCGCCATATGACGGGAGCCGCTGCTCTGGATGACGGGTGGTGACCGGCGTGGAAGACGGAGACTGGGGGTGTGTCAGAGGTGTTCCTCACACGTTCCTCAGTGCTCTCTCATCAGTCGCGTCAGATCCATCCCCCCTGCAATGCAGGCGAGCATCAGGGTGGACTAATGATGACGCTTCAGACAGCAGAAGCACCTCATTTCATTTGAGCAACAACGCTGGTACCCCCCTCTTCTGCTAATATTACTACCATACCTCACTGGATCGCCTGAACCCATTCCGATTTCAGTAGCTAAGCAGTGATGGGCCCGGCTAGTACCTTTGGGAAGACTCTTTGGGAATACCGGGTGTTGTAATCAACAGGCAAACAGGGGATCACCTTCTGGACCCAGCTCAATCTTACTATACTCTTTATATTTTCCGCACCTTCTACACCCTTTAATCTTTAATCTCTACCACTGCCTCTTATTGTCAGGCAGTGACCTGCTATCACCATTATATGACGGAGACAGTATCAACATATATCTTAAACTTATTCTGTTTATTTGGTGTGTCAAGCATCCCCAATTCTATACCTGTACTCTGTACACTATATATTTATGCTAATTGAACAAATTTTGTCTAACTTTAGGCACCATTGTTACAGGTATACGGTATTTTTATCTTAAACATTGCGCCCACTTTGCGAATTGTATCAAGGACTCTCTTTCTCGACAGGTAATTAACCTTAGAATACACCTTTTCGTATTTCCATATACGACTTATTGAATTTGACTTGTCTTGTTTTGTGTATTTTGCATCTAATATTTTTTAGTATTATTCCTAATAAAAGTTAAGTCTTATTTCATTCATGTACCATTTCTTCACATCTCGATTATCATCATTATAATATCTTTAAGTGTGCCCCAAAAACCTTTTGCATGTTCCCTTTTTTGGTCACCCTTGTGACCACCCCCCTTTTTTGCCTTCCAGTTTAAATACTGAACATCCTTTTGGGAGCACCACCAGTCAAACACTGCTAAGATATTTTACTAATAAGCAGTAAATATGCTGTTTTTTTCTGTTTAAATATCCATGTACAATTGCTAACTGATAACAATTTCAAACCAGTGCCAATCCCTCTCTCTAAATCCACTTAGAGAACAGTGGGGGACAGATCAGGAGAGGAGAGGTACATTTGGGTGTCATCAGCATAGAGGTGATATTGGAAGCCAAAGGCGTTAATGAGTGCACCCAAAGAAGAGGTGTACATGGAGAATAGAAGGAGGCTAAGGATGGAACCCTGAGGGACTCCGACAGGAAGGACGAAAGGTGGTGAGGTGGAGCCAGAGGCAGTGACTGAGAAGGAACGGTTGGAGAGGTAAGAGGAAAACCAGTTGAAGACCGTGCCATAGACGCCAATGTTTTGGAGAGTGTGGAGGAGGAGAGGGTGATCCACAGTGTCAAAGGCAGCAGATAGGTCCAAAAGGATAAGCAGGGAGAAGTGACCCTTGGATTTGGCTGACAGCAGGTCATTGGTGACTTTCACTAGGGTAGTCTCAGTGGAGTGAACTGGGCGAAAGCCAGATTGAAGGGGATCAAGGATGGAGTGGTCAGACAGGTAGCTGGTGAGACGCCTGTAAACCAGCCAATCTAGTATTTTAGAGGCAAATGGGAGAAGAGAGATAGGCGGTAACTTGTGGAAGATAAAGGGTCCAGGTTTGTTTTTTTAAGAGATATATATGTGTTGTGCGCAAATAAACAGCGGCTGGCACAGGGTTATCAGACCCAAAGATAAAAATAGTAGAAACAAAAGAGTAGTGCCAGCACTGGCTGTACCAATAATTGTACCAGACGTTGCTCAAAAAAGTCGCCCTTACTTCCTGGAGGTGGTGCGGGGGGAGACGTCACTGTGCGCTGCCGAATGTGCCCCGAGTCATGTGATTTGCACATGACCGGGTCCGTTGCCAGGCAACAGTGCAGCTGCGTCCAGGCATGCTAGCGGGTTTCACAGCGATCGCGCTACCGATACCGGCAATCGGTGCATGGTGGTGGGGGCCCCGCAGCATCCTGGACCTTCCGGGAGCACAGCCATGTGCCGTGCATGTTTTCTAGCCAGCAAAATCCTAATACAGGTATATCTTCCATTTCCCTACTTCCGGGTCACATGATTATTGGTTTAATTATATACCTCATTGGAAAAAGTGTTTTTTCTTTGTTCAAAGTATATATTGTTTACCATACACTGCCTCCTATATTATTAAAGTATATAGTTAACAACAGACACAGACGTTTCTCATAGTATTTTAGCTCTTATATTGTGAATCACACTCAGGTTTTTGTCCTAAACAATTAGTCCCTAGGTATAAATATGAGCCCGGAGCTCACAGTTACACATCTGCTCCTGAAGAAGCCGGAGTTTTAGATCCAGGGAAACGCGTTGAGCTTTGCAATACCCATACAGCTGAGACTTTTTGCTACTGACATCATCTCCCAATTTGTGATCCATCTCAACTGGTCAAATAAATCCATACTGAGTTGTGGAAAGCAGCCTACATCCACCCACAGACGCCCCTCATAGAAAAATCTGGACTTCCACCTTTAGGATACCTGCATGATCCCTAATTCCAGTTTCCAAGAGGACGTCTGCACCAAGTGGGGAATCAGAGCCTTTGAAACCATAGGGCAATTTGGACTGCTGTTCCCAACTGTCTGGACAACAACATCTACCAGACCGACCAGGATGGTAATATAAATCTTTGTCAGTATTCCTATTTCATCTCAGCTCCAATCGATAAAAAAGTATCCCGGCGATACATCATACAATCCCTTCGGACTTCATGTCTAGGAATTTACTATGTATATTGTTAAATTTTTTTTATTTAATTTTATATGTATTTTTATTTTTATTAAAATTGTTATCCTTTTTTGAGAAACGTCTGGTACAATTATTGGTACAGCCAGCGCTGGCACTACTCTTTTGTTTCTACTTGGTTATTTAAGAATAGGTGAGACCAGAGCATGTTTGAAGGGTGAGGGAAAGATGCCAGTAGAAAGGGATAGGTTAAAGAGGTGAGCAAGGTACAGATGGGTCGGGTCTCATCTTTGCAGGTGATGGCGATGGCGTTGCCATCGCCATCCCCTGCCCCGCCACCATCTGTATGCCGGAAGGGGACGCGCGCGCACGAGGTGCGCGCGCGTCCTCTTCTGACGGTGCTGCCCTCGGTCGCCCGGTGCCCACACCGGGCGACCGCACCCCCCCGTAGCCTTCTCAGGTCACCCCCCTGCCCCTCGAGCAGGAGGCGGACAGTAATGCATCCGCCTCGCCGCCCCGTCGCCCGGATACTGTGACGCGCGTGCGTGGGGGACGCACGCGCGTCACAGTCAGATGGCGGCGCCGTGTTGCTGGCGATCCGCCAGCAGCATGCTGCTGGCGGATCGCCAGCAAAGTAGACACCCGGTACATCTGTAGGAGCAGCCAGTGGGGGAGAGGGAACTGATGAGACGGGAGGGGAGAGGGTTAGGTGTTTATTTACTATGATGTGAGTTATATTGAAGATGGAATGTTGCTATGGGCACCTTCTAGAAGGTAATAGATAATTCAATAGAACTTCCATCTTAGTAAATACACCTTTGAGTATTTTAGAAGCAGCACTAGTCTGGCCAAGGGTAGATTTAGGAGTCAGGCATCCCTAGACATAACATTTACAAGCCTCCATTAAAGTATCTGCATGTGCATAAGTCTATGACTGTGTTATTGTAGCACCAAAGTGCTGTATGTCTGTTTAATACTTGTTCCAAGAAAGATTGATACAGTACTTTGATACCTTATCATATTAACTTCTGGATACCTTATCATATTAACTTCTGTTTGTCTTCTGTCACCTGTGCTTGTAGGCATCTGCCAATAGGTGTCACAGAGTGGAAACTGCTTGCTGGTACAATGTTTTATTATGATGATTATTATTATTATTGTAGATTCCAAGGTTGCGAGCAAGGCACTCATACCTTTTGACTGTCTGTAAATACCCTGTTTGTTGTATCACTGTCTCCTATTGTAAAGCACAAAGGAAAATGCTATATTTAAGAAACTGTTCATAAATACAAATTATTATTCTTATTACATTTTATTTCTCAGGCACCACAAATAGTTCACAGTGCCATACATATGGCACACAATGCAGGGTACATAGAACTTAACATTACAGTAACTAAAAAAGTAAAACAGAACATAGGGATGGCCAAGACATGATGCGGCAGGTAGGTAGAGCAGCCCCTGTACTAGGTCCTGAGGCTACTCTCTCTAGGTAAGTAATCTCGAGGTGCAGATTGTGTGATGCAGGACTTCCCCTGGTCCCAAAGGACCTGTGTCCACCTTTCACTTCCCTAGCCGTTTCTTTTTTACTTCATTTGACCTCGCCTCCGCCACTCTGCAGACCGGCTCCTGCATAGTATTAAATATGATGACTTCTTGGAATGGGATTGTCCTGATAAAACAATCACATTGTACAGATATACCGTTATTCATAAAGAGGTATTGTTCTTGTTCTTTGATGTCTCGTATACTGTTTTATTGTAGCACAAACAGGAAACAAAGTTTAATGAAAAGCGATGGCAAATACTAAATGCGACAGAGACAAGGTCAACAAATTAAATGTGCAATATATATCACTATGCAGTGTTTATAAGCCTTGAATATGTGACCGGTTTCTGACCCTCAAAAAAGTGAAATTGAACAGCTCTGTCTGAATCTTTGGGAGAAGATATATACATTTTAGTCACTTATCAGAATTTTTTCCTGACAAATAGGGAGAGGCGGCCAATATGACCACGCACTCCTTATCTGTAAAGATAACATTTTTCCTACAAAACACAGGCAGTCCTTGAGCAGAAAGAAGATATAGCAAGTACAAGGCTGAGTAATATATTGATGACAAGGTCCAAAGGTCCACAACAGGAAGTGGGACAACTATCATTTCTCATGTTCAGCCACTGGAATTTGTCACTGACACTGAAATCTGTACACTTCACATATTACTATTATAATCCATCAAAAACTAGAAAGAAATTAGAAGTATAAATATGCAAGTTACATTGCTATGCGCTGTGCTTTAAGCACTTTACTTATCTTGGTATAGTAATGGCAATGCATAAGCATCTACTGATGTGAATGTTCAAATATGTATGAATGTAAAGCGCTGTGGAATATGTGTGCGCTATATAAGAAACTGATAATAAATAAATAAATCTACTGGTATGACTTCAATTTAAATGTATGTTAGTTATTTACATCGGGGTATATTTACTATTATTTGTGTTTCAGCCGAGTTGATAATTGGCTGGTTACGTACATACACGGTTGCATTTTGGGTAAGAATATCCAGTATTTTATTAAGCTCCTGTTTGTGCTGGATTTGTGTTTTCAGATGGTGCACTCATTTGTATTTGGCTACCAGGTTTCCCTGAAATAAAGGGGCTAATTCAGCAGTGGCAGGCGGCGGTGGTGACGTCTGCGGGACTTCATTGCTTGGTGGCAGGGGAGCTGGCGGACTGCAAGCTGGCACAATATTTGAAATAGCGCGGATCTGCTCTGATACAGCCGGGCTACGCTTGCCCGGCTGCCTGCCGCTTCTGTCACCTCACTGCTCTTAAACTCCCCCTTGGCAACGTGAATTTTACTCCCCCGTGGCAACAGGCATTAAACTCCCCTTGGCAACGAGCATATCACTCCCCCCGTGGCAATGATCATTTCACTCCCCTGTGGCAATGAACATTTCACTCCCCTGTGGCAATGAGCATTTCAATCCCCTTGGCAATGAGCATTTCACTCCCCTTGGCATCGAGGTTTCACTCCCCCTTGGCATCGAGCGTTTCACTCCCCCTTGGCATCAAGCATTTCACTCCCCCTTGGCATTGAGCATTTCACTCCCCCTTGGCAACAAGCATTTCACTCCCCCTTGGCAACAAGCATTTCACTCCTGCGTGGCAACAAGCATTTCACTCCCCCATGGCACAGAGCATGAAGGCCCTGGCATTGAGCATGAAGGCCCAGGCATTGATCAAGAAACACCTAGCAATTAACTTGGTTAAGGTAGGTAAGCAGCACTTATGTTGCATAATATGTAATAACCATTATGATGTGTGTTATAATATGTAATGAGCATCATGGTGTGTGGCATAATGTGTAAATGGCATCATAATGTGTGGCATTGTGTGTAATGGGCATTATGGTGTGAGGCATAATGTGTAATGGGCATCATGATGTGTGACATAATATGCAATTGGCATCACGGTATGCATCCTAAAGTGTAATGGGCATCAGGGTGTGTGGCATAATGTGTAATGGGCATCAGGGTGTGTGGAATAATATGTAATGGGCATCATGGTGTGTGGCATAATGTGTATCACGATATGTGGCATAATGTGTAAGAGCGTGAAGGCCATGGCAAGAAACCACTAGCAGTTAACTTAGGTAAGCAGCACTTATGTGGCATAATATGTAATAGCCATTATGATGTGTGTTATTATATGAAATGTGCATCATTGTGTGTGGCATAAGGTGTAATGGGCATCACAGCGTGAGGCATAATGTGTGATGGGCATCACAGTGTGTGTAATGGGCATCATGGCGCTTGCCATAATGTGTATTGGGCATTACGGTGTACAAAATCAAGAATGGAACTGAAGCAAAGGATAAAAAAAATTGATAAGGCGGGTCAAGATGCAGGGCTGGGGGCAGTTCAATGAGAGGGCTGTGAGTGGGTCAAGGGGTGGCCCACTGTCTATTAATCTCTCAACACAAAGGTGGTAACTCGAGCTGCATTTTTTTTTTTTTTACGTATAAGCCCACAGCTGATTGCAGATACAAGCAATGACATGCTTGCATTTTTGCAACCACTCGACTGTCAATCGCTTCCTCATTGCGAGGGAGATCACAACAGCACCTTTAACACAGTACATGTGCAGTGTGCTGATAATCGCTCCATTCCGTAAACATCAGCAATTGCATACAAACATTTATTACAGTAGGCCTTGTCTACCAAGCCTAATCAAGCAGCAATCATATTAAACAGAACAGCAGAACAGGGTGGCGGGGAGTAAATTAATAACAAAAACAATACAGAGGGGATGGGGGAAAGGGTTGCGTTTTCTCTTTTTCATTCAATATCATTGACATTTAAAATGCATTATCTGGGCTTCCCTCTGGTTCCCCAACCCCTGATGACATTGAAGGCTGCGGATTTGGTCCATTTGATCAGCCATGTGTTTCTGATTTAATTGACACACACACAGGGGGTTATTCTGGTTCACTCGGTCCCCCGTGCATTCACACAGGGGACCGATGTTTTACTATTGCGCATGCACATTTCTGTGCATGTGCATACGCTTGGTGCGGGCACAGAAAACTGCTAGATCACCGTCCCATTTGCACCTACCAGTGTGGGAGGTGGGTGACGCGACAGGTTGCGCCCATGGGAATGGGTATTCCCATGAAAATGCCGAAGACTGGAGTGCCATAAAAAACTCCTGAACCTGCCCTGCCATCACTTCAAACAAGAGATAAACTTCAGAACAAATGGATTCTCTGAGATTTGAATCTCGCGCTATCTGCAGCCTGGGATTTGGTTGATAACGTATGAATCACCTTTCATACACAATAGACATATAGTAGGAAAGAAATACCAACTTAATCCTGGGCGCTGACTGTAGTGATTCCCACAATTTTCCCCTTCATTCAAGGTTTTAACCAGAAATGAAAACAAAAAAAGGGGCATACAATAGTGTAATATCGTTTAGGAAAAATTACATCAACATTGCAACAAATGAAAAATGAAATAGTGCTCTGAGATGTTCAAACTCGTACCCTCTAAAGTGGTCTGCTAGAATAGGCAGACAGTAGCGCTCATACAGGGGCGGTAACGTCACCGAGTCGTCATCAAGAATATCCAATTTGAATCAATGTACATGCAAAAGAAGGTTTAAAAGCTGGTATAGTGTAATACCGCTTATTTATTCAACACATACAAGTAAAAACAATGGTGTAAATCATCAGCCTCTCACCGAATAAAATGATCTACAAGAAAATGCAGACAAACAGGCACAGATTAGAATTCCCAGGCGTCCACGGAGCCCTCTATTCGATCCAGTCAGAGTCCAGGTCGGAAGTGAATATAAAACTCCAAAACTTCCTATTGGAAGGAATTGAACTCATTCTCTATAATAATTATTTTATATTCAAGGAGGAGTTCTTTGTCCAGAAGAGAGGCACCGCCATGGGCACCAGGTTTGCCCCCAGCTATGCCAACATCTTTATGGGTGAGTGGGAGACCGATACCATCTGGTCCCACCACCCATATGGGGCAGGCCTGGTGTCCTGGCGGCGTTATATTGACAACATCCTCTTTTTCTGGAGTGGAGACAGGGAGAGTTTGGAAATGTTTTGTGAATATTTAAACAATAATGACAAAGGTATAAAATTCACTTTCAATATAAGTTTGAGTCAAGTTAGTTTTCTGGATATTGTTATTTATGTAGAAGACGGAATCTTCAAAACAAAGAATTACACCAATTACACTATTGTATGCCCCTTTTTTCTATTTTCATTTCCGGTTAAAACCTTGAATGAAGGGGAAAATTGTGGGAATCACTACAGTCAGCGCCCAGAATTAAGTTGGTATTTCTTTCCTACTATACTTCAAACAAGAGGTTGTGATGCACTGGAACTCCACCCTCTATATGCTGCGGAGAATGGAGGAGCAGCAGAAGGACATTCAAGCCTACACAGCCATCTATGACCTAGGCAAAGGAGAGGGGATGCATCTGACTCAAAGGAGACTGATTTCCGTGTTGTGCAAGGTTCTCCAGCCGTTTGAACTTGCCACACATGAAGTCAATTCTGACACTGCCAGCTTGAGTCAGGTCATTCCCCTGATCGGGCTGTTGCAGAAGCAACTGGAGAAAGTAAAGGAGGAGCTAAAGCTTTGCGATTCCGCAAAGCATGTAGCTCTTGTGGATGAAGCCTGTTATACGCTTTGCCAGGATATGAGGGTGGTTAGTCTATTAAATTCAGAGGAATACATTCTAGTCACCGTTCTCGATCATCGGTTTAAAGCCTATGTAGTGTCTTTGTTTCTGGTGAACACAAGTCTACAGTGGTACAAAGACCTGCTGGTCAGGAGATTGTCATCTGAAGTGGACCGTGACACAGCAACAGCTCCTCCTTCATTTCAAATTTCTTGCCCGACCCTCCTGGTAGTGATGCAGGGCAGGCAGGAGCAAGTTTGGTCATCTGGTCCAAACTGAAGGACCTGCCAATGATTGCTGACATGTCTACTGCCACTACATACCATGCTGTCACCATTGAAAAAATGGTGGAGGATTACTTTGGTGATAGCATCCTAGTAGGAATGTCAGACAGTCCGTACCTGTACTGGCAGGAAAAAAAGGAAGTTTGAAGGCTCCTTTACAAACTGGCTCTATTTTACCTGAGTTGTCCCCCCTCCAGTATGTACTCTGAAAGCGTTTTTAGTGCAGCCGGAAACCTGGTCAGCGAGCGGTGTAGGAGGTTGCTTCCACAAAATGTGGAGAAGATGATATTCATCAAAATTAATTATCCATTCTTCAACAAACACCAGCAATTGCCTCCAGAGACTAAAGAGGGACCTGTAATAGTGGATTCCAGTGGGGACAAATTGATAAATCTGGGAGGATGAGGCTGTATGTACTAAAGGATGTTGAGGAATCGGAAGATGAGGATGAGGACGAAATCTTGCCTCTGTAGATCCAGTTTATACAGGGAGAAATTAACTGCTTATTTTATTGTGGGGGTCCAAATAAACCAATAATTTCAGCCACAGCCATGTGGCAGACCCTGTTGCTGCAAAATTGGTTTGTTAAAGTGTGCATTTCCTATTTATGCAACATAAGGGTGGGTGGGAGGGCCCAAGGACAATTCCATCATGTACCTCTTTTTATTGGCATGTGTGGGGCCTAGTTTTTGAAACTACCAACTTGTCTGCCACTGCAGTGCCACTCCTAGATGGGTTGCATGTTTGTGCCCCCCACTTGTCTCGCTTAGCATAGTCATCCAGCTACCTCGGTGCAACCTTTCGGCCTAAAAACAATATTGTGAGGTGTGAGGTATTCAGGATAGACTGGAAATGAGTGGAAATTAATGTTATTGAAGTTATTAATAATAGCGTAGGAGCAAAAAAAACCCAGCAATTTTAGCAATTTTTATGTCTTGTTTTTTTTAAACCACAGATCCAAAACACGAAACTCTGAAGGGTGGTGTTTTGGAACAGATCCAGATCCAAAACAATGCCGGAGATACAGACCCAAAATATATTCTGGTAGGTTGCTTGACTATATACATAGGGAGGGGACCTGGACTGCACACCCTAGCTACTCTCATTTGCATGTGCTACCTAGCTGAGACTTCATAGCAGGTGCACCATACACCATTTGTATATAATATATGAGGTTCTTAGCATAGTATTGGCCAAAAGTATGAGCCTGCCCACAACTCATCAAGGTGGCCTCATCCGACAGGTCTCTAACATAGCCAAACTACCGCTAAGATCCTTATTATATAGTAAGTCAGATGTGGAGTGAGCTTTTGGGGTGTGGGTTGGTCTTTCTGTACCACTTTGGAGCAGCACCATTTAAAATTCAAATCATTGTTTTTTTATATATACTGTATGTAAAACTTTCACACACCTATTTTTCACTTTTTTTAATCACTTTAGGGCGGGATGTTCTATCGAGGTTTTCACGGCATTTCCGTATGCACGAACACCCGCTTGTCGGGTTACCAATGCGGGTGGTATAGCCAGAAAAAGCTGGCGATACCTCATAGAAGCCAATGGCTACTTTCCACAACCCCCACTGACCTGCACCCCCCCCCGTGTTGCCCCGCACTGCCAAACACGCCCCACTGCCGCACCTGATTTGTGGGCAGTCTCCTGCCATGCTGCCAGGACCAATGACCTCCTCCTCCCTAGCACCGTACTTCCCCTTCCGGGTGCAGGGAGAGGAGCCAGCGGAATACCTGCAGCAGCCTGGCACAGCCACAGGAGGAGAGGGAAAAGCCATCGGGGACCCGATGTCACATTGCCAGTTGCTTTGCAGCTTTTAATGCTAGAGTTGTCCTTTGTGCAGTAGCCTGCTACAATGCAGTAGCCTGCGATGTGCGGCGAAGTGGGGTGGTGGATGTTAGTGCACCGCCCTCTAATACTGTACTTCACCTTTATTTTTTATACTAACACTCTGATACCTCACTCAGGCATTTCCAGACCATTTCAGGGTGGTTTGCGACAGCCACTGAGTGCAAGAAAATGGCTGTGTGGGGGTCCTGAGGACCGAGGTTAAGAACAACTGCTCTAGGGGGTCTTCCTACACTCAGTCTATATATATATATATATTATTCTGCAGCTCATGGAATTTAGATGAACCATCAAATTCTGAGCAGCCCTTTAGCTGCTTAGAATGTCCTTTGAAACTAAGCCACGGATGCAGTCGCTGGCTGTGGCACACCCCCAACACACTTGTCACACACCTGCGTTTCACTGCTCAACACCATGTTACTTTTCATAAACACACAGTCACTCTTTTGTATTTAATTTCCCATTAGAAATCTATAGTGAAGCATGCGCAATGTGACTCAGATTCATGCACTGTACAAAAAACGTTAACAATGCAAACATTGGCATTGCCCAGGCCTAGTGTCTTAAACCTTCAAATAACATTTCTCATCATTCCCCTAAACAGCATTTCTAGTTTTCTGTCACCTTCATGCTTCTTGTCTAATACGCCTTAGCATTTTAATCCAGTAACCGGGTCATTGTATGTTCAGTTTATGAAGAGCACCATTTAGTAAAGCTGTTTTCTCATTTTGTGCCCACAGCCGAAATCCTTTGTGGCACCTACCCAGAAATCCTGAACAGGGAGGATTCTTCTCATCATTCACATTTTAAGTTCAACCTAAGTTTGTGCCAGTTAAAATATTAACCCCTTTATTTCCACCAAAGATTATAAGGACTGATTAGCTCAGTAGGGGGGTATACGGAGGTCTTAATTGTTGAAGGCTGATCTTACCTCTATTCACACAGAAAGTGATGACATCAATGTGCACAGGGCTGCCATCAGGGGGTGCTATGGGACTGACAGAGGGTATCCCCGCAGACCGCATGGCCGGCAGCACCCCCCTTCACTACAGCATTCACAACTGCAGGTAGTCTGGCAACCATCCCCCCCTCATTACTGCGAGTTGTCCACAGCCCACCGCACAGACACATTCCCATGGCTTCGGAGCCCCTGACCAGGGCAGGCGACAGGGTGGGTCAAGGGGGACAAGTGTGACGGGCCCCAGAGATATAAAGGGCCCCCGAGCTTCCATGCCCGGGCACGGCCACTGCCTGTACCAGCTGGCCTGTCAGTGACCCTTGCGGGCCGGCCGTCTACTGTGCACCATCTGTTTTTGGCTCAGTCTGACTGACTCACTGTGTGCCACTGCCATCTACTGTGTGTGCGCCCTGCAACTCGGCGTGCAGAGCCATCTACTCTGTGTGTGCGCACGGCCTGGTGCCGCAGGCACACAGCCTTACCCACCGCTGGTGCTGTGGCCTCAGTCTCTAGCTCCTGTACTTTTACTGTGTGGGTCATCTGTCCTGCACTCTGCGAAAGACCTGCCCTGCCTGCTCGTAGTGCTCAGCATTCTTTTGTGAAAGTGACAGGCCGCCAGGAGCCAGCAGGAAGCAACAGCCAGGAGCCAAGCCAGAATGAGAGAAATCCGCACCTGAAAGCAGGATCTCGAGCAGCGAAAGGTTAAATGAGGCTCATGCAGAAGAGAATTGTGTGGATTTGGGATTAGGTGGAGGGCCCCAGAAATATCATTGTACAGGGCCCCAAGATTTCTGTTGCCGGCCCTGCCCCTGACATTACCGTCACTGGTAGTGACACAGCGCGCCTGCTGCCCGGGGACATTCACAGGCAGTGCAGTGGGTAGCAGGAACATCAGGATCTCCACAGAAAGCCCCCCCCCCCCCCCATGCAATGTGAAAATGAAACATGCAGGGGGTTATTCTAGTTCACTCGCAAAGGCACAATCACTTTTATTTTTACACTGCAATATAGATCTCACTTTGAAGTACAAACCTTTACCCAAATCTAACTCTCTCCGAACATGTTACATCAGCCCCTCCTGCAGTGCATATGGTTTTGTCCATAAGAGAGTGACTGTGCCTTTGCGAGTGAAATAGAATAACCCCCGCACTTTTTGCTCTTTTCATGCGATTGCAATGATCAATCACATCAAAAGCATCCAAAACGCATATGATTGACAGCAGGTCCTTGGTGAGCAGTAAGTCTGGAGGGTTCGCATAATGATGGACAGTCAGGCAGCAGTCACAGAGGACCACCCAGCGTTTTATGGGCGCGCCCACAAAAACAGTGGGCATGTCCATAAAAATGCTGGGAGTACCCCTGCAACAGCAGGTGTGCCCATGCCTGTTCGGGGCAAGTGGCTGACATCACATGATGTCAGCGTCCGCCCCCAATTCGACCATCACCGTCCAGGATGAAAGTAAGTATAGGTTTACATTTATCTGCAAAGGGAGAAAATATCATGAGGTGAGACAGGTATTTATCATCCAGCATTTTTACAGTAGGTTCTGCCATGGGGGCTAAATCTACACAATTCAGCTCCCAGTGTGAACAATTAAAAATGCACTCCTCCCTTAGACAATTTGGTTTTGTGTCGCAAAAAGGGGCCCAATTACAAGGAATCTGGCCTAAATACAAAGGGCGTGGCCTAGCAGGAAAGCAATTATCTTACGCACTACTTTTGCAACCTGCATGGCCATACATTGTCACACTGTTTCTCATGGAGCCAGAGTTTCAGTAGAGTGGGGTGTCATACAGCTCTCCAGCAGAGGTATATGGGGTAGGGCTGCTGGAGCACTGGAATCACTGGACAGCCTCAAGATGGCCCCTGTACATGCTCTGTAGAAATCTCAGTGACCACCTTGAGAGAGAGCATGAAGCCTTCCTGGAGTATAGAAAGACTTTCAACTTCAGAGTCAGAGTTAAGGGTGGGCGCCGGGGGTCTGTGGGGCTATTGTTACACTGCACTGCTCGGGAGCAGCAGCTTGCCTTACCCATCAAATGTGATGCCGCCACCGGAACCCGCAAATCTCCTTGTCTGCAGTCCGGTTCCCGGCGCTCCTCCTGGCTGCTACTTGAAAATAACCATAACAAAATGGCTGCCCCCTTGCAACAGACACTTTTTGAGGATGCTAGATGAGGTGGCTGCCTCCTCTAGCATCCTCAAAAACGGTCTGCTGTTAGGGGGCAGATTTGCGTGTCCCGGCGGCAGCATCACATTTGAGGGGTAAGGCAGGGTTGGGGGGGATATTTATATTATGGGGGGGGGGGGCACTAATTATAGTTACGCCACTGTCTGTAGGCACTGAGCTGTAGATATATACCCACGACATGCTCTAGCTATACACCCATGACTTGCTCTAGCTCAGTGATGGATTACCATGGGGCAACAGGGATCGCCCTGGGCCCCCACACATTCAGGGCCCCCACACCCAGCCCCCATGCTGCGAGGATGGCGGGTGGGTGGCAAGCAGCGGGGTCACGCAGTGTGGGCAGGGGGTCCATGTGGGGGATGTGAAGTCAGCGGTGGGGTCCCTGTGAAAGATGGGAAGTCAGTGGTGGAGTCCCTGCGGCGGATAGGAACTAGGGGGGCCTGAACCTTTTGTTGTCCAGGGCACCCAGACCTTAATCTGGCCCTGCTCTAGCTATACACCCACAACATGCTCTAGCTATACACCCATGACATGCTCTAGATATACGCCCACGACATGCTCTAGATATACACCCACGACATGCTCTAGCTATACACCCATGACATGCTCTAGATATACACCCACGACATGCTCTAGATATACACCCACTAATGCCCAACTTACTGACCTAGGCTTGGGAAGCCAGAACCAGGCTGGATTGGCTGCCACCGCACGGGAAAGGAGAAGATGAAGCTGAGGGCTGGGAGAAGGAGAATGGCAAGAAGAGCCCAGCAATGTGTGAGAAGGAAGGATCATGCCATGTGACCCTAAAGGAGGATGGGTGGCAGCAGGAGCAAAGAGAGCCGTACTGAGGCTGGTGGTGTGCGAGCTGACAGTGACGGGCACACAGTTGGACAGTGGAGATAAGGGAGTCCCAGGAGTATCATGCAGCGGCTGGAAGGAGACACAGTAAGCACAGGGTTGCAGAGGCAGACATGTGCGGCATATTTGAGGCTACCATAGAGAGTCGAGACTGGCAGGAGCTGGCACCCACAGCACGCAGGTACAGAGACACTCTCACCCTTATTGACTGGCCCTGTTGTACACTACCCCAGCAAAGGCTGCCCCATATCCACCGAAGCATTGCCCTATACCCAAAGACCCAGGCTGTACTTACAGGCAAACTATACAGGCTTCCCTAGTGGCACCCGCCAAAGGAGGATAGTCACTACTAACGGTATCCATGTCACCACCACAGTGACCACTACCCGTTTTAGTTTACTCCCATTTACTGGGGCTCACCCTGACCACACCAGCAGTCCTTTATTGAATACTGGGATCTGAACCAAAAGTGCTCTCTATTGGTGACTCTGGCATTGCTCCTATTCCAAGCGCCCTCTATTAGAGAGACTGCTACATTGTACATAGTTCACAGTGTCCTCTATTGGCAAGATAGTTGGCTCAGTTGAGACGGCACCCTCTATTGGGGACTCTGATATACTACCGGCACTACACAGCACCCTCTATTGGTGGATCTTAGTATACACTTACTGTTCATGTCTCACAGCACCCTCTATTTGCCACCAATTGTATATCCGGATACAGCCTGCATAATATACCTCCCCAATGGATTACAAATAACTGTGCACAGTTTAAATTCAATTTACCATTCTCTTTGGAGGACATTCCTTGGGACAGTTTACGTTCTGAATGAACTGAACTCAATAGGTATAGCACCGCCTGGCAGATAATACAGACACCATACCGGCAATTATTAATATATCTGCCTAGTTATTATCCCCTGATTGTGATGTGTTCATGGAATTGTTGAAAGTATAGTTGATCCAAGTAATTCTCAAAAGGGTCACAGGTGTCAAGTGTCTTTTGATTGCATAGTTTATGACTACAGTTCATGAGAATATTCTATACCCCAGCAGTCTAAATGTTTACTGCAAGTATCCAACATCAATCATATTTCACTTGCAGCAGTGACCGGTTCCTGAATAATAGATCTTTGTCGCTGCTATTTGTTGTAATCTCTACTCTGTGGGGTCCTCTTTGGGGTGTCCAATCTCCTGCGGTGGGCTCTTACAGAAGAGGCCGTTACAAGGTCCTGAGTCGGCCAACGTCATCTTCAAGGAGAACAGGTGCGACATTACTCTGTTTCAAGAGTCCTGTTATATCTAACCAGTGTTGTAAGTAAGGGGGTACGGCGTGGTACGGAGTACCTGTAAGAAATATGTTGCAGGTACGCAGTACCACTTGCCCCCTGACCCACTGTCAATTCTAATTTTATTTTAAGTCTAATGCATCCGCAGCCCACCCACTCATCGTTATGATTGGTGCTGTATGCAGCTACCGGCTACTGCTGATTTTGACTGTCACACTGACAGGCATCAGTGGCGCCGACAGCATGAAGAGCAGGCTCCACAATTGTAAGCACAAGCTGCCCGTCTCTCCCCAAAACAAGAGCCAACCCACCCCAGTCATTCCCTGTTTCTCATTCCCTGTCTCCTGATGCCACACCACTATTGTCATTTAGTCACTCCGTTAGCTTTGTGTGACCACGCCCCCTCACGGCACATGACCATGCCCATTTTTGGTGGAGGCTATCAGTACCACCAAGAAAAAAATTCTACTTGCACCACTGCATCTAACCTCTAGTAAATATCTCTACAAAAATGGCTACCACCTAGCATCCTTCACAGTGGCGTAACTATGAAAACTGCGCCCCCCGCCATAGGTTTCGCCCCCCCCGGAAAATAAGCCTCCCCTGATATAATTAAGCCCCTCCCCCAACTCTGCCAACTGGTGCTGCTTGCCGCCAGATTTGTGGCCGGGTGGCCGGGACCCGCAGATCTACTAGTCTGCGGCCCCGGCTCTCCTCCTGGTGGACAAAATGTCTGCCCCAAGTTTCTGCTGTTAAGGGGGCGGAGATTTTGTGTGAGTTTTTTTCCATTAGTACAGGAGCCGGGACCGCAGACTAGTAGATGTGCGGATCCCGGCCACACACCCGGCGGCGGCAACAGCAATGGCAAGCAGCACTAGCACCAGCAGGGTAAGGCAGCAGGGCAGTGCAGAGTATCGATAGCCCTGCAGACCCCCGGCGCCCACACCTACTCAGCACCTCCCTGCGACTGGGGGGGGTCTATGGGGCTATTGTTACGCCACTGATCCTTCACAACTGTCTCCTCTGAGACGGCCATATGGGATTCCCAGGACTCAAGATTGAAATATTTTGTGAAATGTTAAATGTTTTAACAAAAAACTGAAATTTTACAAAAGTGGGATATATAACAACGTCTAAATTCTTTAAATATCGGATGCTTTTGGCTCTGAACAAGTAATAGACAAAAACAGCTATAGAGCTGACTTAATAAAGCTGTTTTGTGTGAGACTTCTAACTTGGCTACCATAACAACCTGGCCCAGTGCCCCTGGCGGGGGGCGTGCGCACCGGTGCTCACCCACCCCCGGGGGGTGCTCCGATTTGGCCGCTGTACGGGTACGGGGGGGTTGGCGGTAATTACCGGCTGCTGTCCGCCGCGGCGTTCAGGGGGGGTTGGCAGGGGGTGTCGGGTGATGCGGCGGAAGGCCACCGCCTCATTTCCAGGGGGTGTCGGGTGCCGCTAAGTAACTCCTGGGGTAGCGAGGGGGATCGGGTGATGTGGTGTCCGCCTAGTCGCTCCGGAGGGGGGGGGGGGGAGTTGCGGCCGCTGCCGGTGGCACTCACCTCCATGGGGGGGGGGGGAACCTGCTGCAAACTGGCGTCCCCCAGTGGCCGGCGCCCTAGGCAGATGCCTAGAGCTGCCGAGTGGTGGCGCCGGCCCTGTCCTGGCCTGCAACTGTTAACTGTATTATACAAAAAAAATTGTATGCCTGGTCTGAAAAAGTCGTATGCTTCCTACTCTTATGTTGTGTACACAGTACAATTTGACATTCAATTTTGACTATATAGTAGATATATAGATAGATCTTGTTTTTAAGCTTTCTATCCCGATTCGATGCCGATGCGTGGTCCATTCAGCTGAAATCGAAAAGCCAAATAAGCAGTTCAGCAATGACTATATAGTGCAAATTGAATGTAGATAGCATGAATTGTATTTAAATAGTGCAGAGTTAGCAAAGATTGCATAGCAATTGAATCTTAAGTCGAATAGCAAAGGAATCTCACCGTGTGTACACACCATAATAGCGGGCACACAAGTTGGGATTTTGCTTGCTATTCGATTGGGATCGAATTGATTGGTACAGATCTGTATTATATAGTCTTGCCTGACAAGACTAGTTTTCTATTCAATTTACTCTACACGGGAGCACGCATTGGGATCGAATCTGCATCGAATGTAGAAAAACCATTTGATGCCCATTCGATTTTCTATATGATTTTCTATTCGATTTTCTATTCGATATTCTATTCAATTTTGCTTCTAGAAGCAAAAGTGCCTTGTACTTTATTACCGGCCAATTAGCTCCTAACTGTTAAGTTACAGGCTGGGTTTAAAAAGGGGACAGTTAGGAGCTGATTGGCCAGTGATAAAGTACCAGGCACTAAACCCCTAACACTGTTTAGTTTGCTTATAGGATAGATGTATTGGAGTTTAGCAACAGCTGCAGTCTGAGTATTATATGAAAAACTACCACTGAGAGACAGTAGAGGGTGCTGTGTCTATGACTGTTTTGGGAGTGTTCTCATTTCCATGTTAATTCATGAGGTTTTACACAGAGCCGGCCTTAGGCATAGGCAAACTAGACAATTGCCTAGGGCATTTGTAATGCCTGGGGGCATCAGCAGCTTCTGCTGATTAAAATGATATGCAGCATGCCTATATTCTGTGTGTGAGTGAGGCTGTATCTGCATATGAAATAGTGTATTGATGGAAATCACTGTAACATAGCATTCCATATGCAGGTACAGCCAGAGTCACTCACCGAATATAGGCATGCCACATATCATTTTAATCATAAGAAGCTCCTTGTGTGTCCTGGTCACATAACAATGCAAATAAGATGAATTTTCAGCAAAAAAGGCACCCAACGTTAGCAGAACTGGCCAGGAGCTGCATGGCCTATTGAGTCAAGATGTATGAGGAAACATCTGTATCCAAGCAGAGGTCACAGTGTTAGCGGCTGTGCGAGTGCTGTCTGTGGGTGGGTTGGTTGTGCAATAGTGTAATAATGTGCGACATATGTGTAACATGCATTATGTGTGTCATGTGTATAAGGGCATTAATAATGTGCAACATATGTGTAAGGGGCATTATGTGTGTCATGTGTATAAGGGCATTAATAATGTGCAACATATGTGTAATGGGCATTATGTGTGTCATGTGTATAAGGGCATTAATAATGTGCAACATAGGTGTAAGGGGCATTATGTGTGTGATTATGTGTATGAAGGGCATTAATAAAGGTTGGCATATGTGTAAGGGGCATTATGTTTATAATGACATTAATAATGTGTGTCATGTGTAAGGGGCATTACTGTGTGGCATTATCAGGGGTGCCAAGAGAAAGGGGTAGGGGGTACAAATTACCCAGGCCAAAGTCTGATGGAAGGGCCCAGTGGGGGCCCTGGGCCCCCTCCCCTTAAGTGACAGCAGCAGCTGCAGCTCTTCTCCACTGCCCAGCACACACTGCTTTGTGCTGGGTTGCAGTGAGGCCATGGAGGTGCTTAAAATACAATATTTTCTCAGGATTTTTTTCTAAGGGTATAATGTGAATAATGTGAGGAGTAATGTACATAAGGTAAAGTGGTGCTACTGTGTGATGTAACGTAAATGAGGGACACCATCGCATGATATAATGTGAATAAAGTGGCACTACTGTGTGGCATAATTTGAATTGGGGGTACTATTGTGTGGCCATGCCCCTTCCCAGCAAGAACACACCCCTGTTTGGGCTGCGCACCGAATGTGTGCACTGTTTCTATTTAAAATATTGCGGGTAGGAGCACCAAAATGATGACTGTTATGATGAAGGTTGATGGTGCTAGGAAAGGGGAGCAGGGTCAGAGACGGAACTAGTGGCGGGGCTAGGGGGCACCAGTCAAAATCTTACCTAGGGCGTCATTTAGGCTAGGGCCGGCTCTGGTTTTACATGTATTGCTCACAGTATAGTTTATCCTGCTATTTTACTTGTGTGTTTGATGCTTGAACAAATACACATTTTCTGCATCATGTTGAATTGTGCAAACAGCTGCTCAGCCCACGGGGCTTGCCCAAATCTCAGTGAAATGCTAGTTACATATAAAGAAAAAGTGGACACTACTTTTATATATGATCCTACAGCAGAATAACCCCTTCACTGCTGAGGGTTTTCTCACCCTTTTGCCGATGTTATTTTCCAGCGCTCATCACTAAGTCCCGGATTTTAGGCTCTAAAAAACTAAAATTCGTTTTTTTCTACAATCCATGTTTTAGGATTTTGTAGGTTTTATAAATTGGCATTTAGGAATTTATATGAAAATAAAACAAAATCGAGCGACACCAGGCGAATACCTGCACTAGCATGCAAGTGGATGCATTCACATACGGCCGCATGGAGGAGATAGCATTCGATGGTTGCTCACCATCGAATGATTTCTCTATGCTTCACTCTGAAAAGTAAGTTCATACTTATTTTTCAGTTGTCCGCTATCCGTCGAATTGGGGGCGGGCGCTGACGTCATGTGACATCAGCCACCTGCCCCAACCAGGGATTGACATGCAGTGTTTCTATGGGCCTGCGCATAAAATGCTCGGCGTTGCCCTGCTTCTGCCCCCTGCCTGAATATTCACGCATGCTTGCACCCCAAATTTCAGCCGGGGTAGCGAATTCGGAATCTCCCCCACTGTGCCCTAGTTACAGCTGCTTCCTAGCAGTGTTTGCTCCCATGATGCACTATCCCTCAGGAGGCTGTGATCCATTTACAGCTGCAGCTTTCCCATAGCAATGAATGGGTTATGGGTATGAGCAGGGCAGCCGAGAGGAATGCCGGGCCCCGGTAAAATTTTGGGGGTGTGGCCTAAGTCTGTGTGGTGTGGGCACCTCCCACACTTAGGCCACACCCCCAAAATGTTTAGAGGTGGGTAAAAGAAAACTCTAAAAACTGTAATCTCAGACGCAGCAGACACCTACAGCATGTGCTGTTCTGACAGGAGGCTCAGCAAGACCTCTCACGCTGTCAGTGAGACACTCATGCTGAGCCTGCTGTCAGAACAGCACATGCTGTAGAAGTGTGTGCTACTGGTGATACCCGGAAGGGACGGAGGGGGAAGGGAGGGGTCGAACCAGGGCCCCTGCGGGGCCCCTTCAGCAAGCCTGGGCCCGGGTAATTAGTACCTGCTCCCCCCCTCTCTCGGCTCCCCTGGGTATGAGTGTACGCTTGCAGGGGCAAATCTCGGGAACCAGCAGGAGACATCTGTATATATATTTGACATATGAAAACTACTCATTCCTCAAATGTCAACAGTAAATATATACACACTTGTACAATCTGCATGAGATCCAGATGAGATTACAATTTAGACTATCTGCATACAATTTAGACTATCTGCATACAATTTAGACTATATAGTGCAGATCTGCACTATATAGTCTATGCAGCCAAGACTTTCTGGCTGAGATATGGGAGCGCGCATCTTGAACGCATCTGGATCGCTTGGGATAAAACCCATACAATCTGCATGAGATCTAGATGAGATTTTGACTATATAGTCAAAATCTCATCTGGATCTCATGCAGATTGTACATGTGTGTATACACCTAAAGTGACAGATCTAGGTCTTTTTAGGTTCTGTCAAAAACACACTGAACCTTTTTTTTTTTTTAACGGGTGATAAAGATAAAATAAATATTGGTGAAATATTTTAAGATAATCACTAAAATGTCTGTATTGTTAATGTCAGTATAACCGGATGATATCTATCATAGACTACATTGAGACAAAGCAAACAGCTATTTGTTGTCATAAACTGTATGAATATTGAGCCTAATTCCGACCTAATCACAGGACAAATTTGTTCTCAAAATGGGTGAAACCATGCTGCACTACAGGGTTAGATGTAACATGAGCAGAGAAAGTTAGATTTGGGGGATTTTATTTCTGTGCAGGGTAAATAGTGGTTGCTTTATTCTAAAATTGCAATTTAGATGTCAGTTTGCACACACCTCCCCCAAATCTAACTCTCTCTGCACGTTACATCTATAGCAATGCATGCTGGGATGTGCAGTTTCACAACAGCAGGAGGGTCACAGTTTGGACATAACTGGTCTACATTGAATGTTGAACGATATTAAGGTTCTTAAGGTTCTTATTTTAAAGTGAAGCATTGTGTTCTTCCTGGAGAGGGTCAAGTGGAGACGTATGTAATCGTCCCTACCGACATTACTTCAATATCAATAACAACAACCAAAAAATATGTAAACTGTACATATAAAAATAAAAAGCAAGATTGGTATGTATATAAAGGCCACCGTTAGTTTAAAGGAAATTATTATTTACTAAGATTCAAAGTAACAATAAACAAAACATATAAGCATAGAATAAAAACATTTATTAAATGATCGGGGTAAAGCTCCCACGACGGAGCGAAATGCGTCAAAGCTTGCATGTACCCCGACCGCACTGTACACCTGTAGATTACACTTTGTAGGGACTTGGTCTGACCTGCACTTAGATTTCTGCCCGATTCATCCTACAATCTAACAGCCAGTCATCTGCATAGCCGAGGATAGTTACGGATATCTTGGCGCATACAATTTCAATCGCGACTTTGCTGTTCATTGAGGAGAGGTAATATAATTTCAAGACCGGGCTGGGCAACTCCTGCCTCTTGCAGTTGAGTTGAGAAGCGCAATGAAAACAACTGGTAATGACTGGGTCAATGTGATATAGGGTCCCCAAGTTGATCATAACAGAATTTGCAGTTTTTATTTGATACACAGGTTGAGTATCCCTCACCATACCCCTTATCAAAATTATTCCAAAAACCATAGTCTCCATAATGTACTTTTATTTTTTTATTTTTTGCTAAAAACCTACTGGCTACTTCTGTAAATGGCACTACTGGGGAAATATGTAGACTGGCACTAAATATGGGGAATGTAACTGCCAATATATATGTGCCAGGACATGATTGCTTGGCATTCAAGTTCAGTGTCTGATTTTACACAAACTTTGTCTTATGTTTTAAACCTTTTTTCATGCCCAACTAAAATATATTTGTGTGTATTTCATGTGTTTGAGTTGTTAATACAACATAAATGCAAGATACCTCAAGAAACATCATTCAAATATAAAAATATTCCAAATACGGTACATAATAATCCGTTATCCAGAATTCTTCTGGTCCTGAGCATTTTGGATAAGGGATACTCAACCTGTATATGGAAGCTTCCGTTTGAATTTCTTTATACAGAAGAACTATAATACATGATCCACCCCGTTCACTAAATAACTGTTTTTATTGTATGTTCATGTTTTGGTTATTGTTACTTGGATTCATAGTAAATTATTATTTTCTTTAAACTAATTGTGGTATTTATATACATACTAGTCTTGCTCCTTATTTTTATAAGCAGAGAGTTTACATTGTATTGTTTTTATCAATTACATTGTGTCATATGAACTAATTTAATATTTTATGTGGTAAGTGTATGTAGAGTAACATCAATGTTTACATATTATAGGATAAAAATATGTATTAAGTCATAGTATTCATTCATTAATGTGGTAAAGTGTAATGTATTATTAATTTTTTGAAATATGATAAATTAAATGATTTATTGTACACAGTAGAGATTTTAGTGTAGGATTGACAAGAACCGATTTTTAATTATAAATTTAATTTATTGATTTGTTAATCAAGGTACATCTATTTAAGCCAGAATTGATTCATAGTTGATGTTTTCCACCCATTGATAAATACAAATGGGATAATTATTTATTTAAACTCCTCCTATATTCTTTGTGGCCTTTTTTGTCTATTGGTGCGGTCCTTGCCTCTCTGCTGGGGGTGTGTCCCAACAATAGCTTCAGGTCAAGAGAGTTTACAAGTGGGGTCACCTCAAGGCTATCTATACACTGTTTATTACTCCATTATCTATGTGTTATACTGTACAAGTCCGCCTAAGTACTTATTTTGACATTAATTTGAAATCGCAAAAAACTTTTTATTTAAATTTTTTTTTTTATTAACAACAAATTGTGCCAAAGGCTTTAGAGATGCTGATTAAGATTTAAAACAATTGCTGGTTAAAATGCAAGATGGGTAGTTAGGTGATTAATAAGTAGGTTGCGTTGTAGATACATTGGGGGAAATTTACTAATATGGGAATTGTATTTCACCTGGGATGTTGCTACGGGCAACTAGTCAGAATCTACTTCTTAATTATATAGCACCTTCTTGAAGATAATAGAGAGTATCTGATTGGTTGGTAGCAACATCCCATCTGAAATAGAACTCCCATTTTAGTAAATGTACCTCTTTGTGTCATGTACCTTCTACATTAGGGCATGTGCCTTATGTCATTGCTCTTGAATTCTATATAATAAAAGGCTAACACTGCTCATCATCTCTATAGGGGTGAATTCACTGGTGGCCACTAGATGGCGTCCAACAGAGCAATTCAAGTTTTGCACTGTTCAGGCACTCACTGCTGATATTTTTGTTTTGTTGTTTCATCATTTTGGTGGGCTTGTAACTAGTGAAACATTCCATTTAATTCCATTAGTAGATGTCCACAATTTGTGAACTTATTTGTGCAATTACTTTGATATAGTCTAGATTTGCATAAATCTTGTTAGTGTATTATTGGGCAAATTAATCTCCATAGTAACATAACTGATTGCAGTACATAATATCCCACTGTATGCAGACTTCTGTGTATGCAGTCAAAGATGAGGATTAAGCATGTATCCTTCTTATCCACAACTAGTGGATTTCCAGTTAGGCATTTTGGTGGAGGGATATCTGCAAAGTAATTGAGTACAATGCTCCCTGGATAGAGGTACCATGAATGGATACACAAAATATGAATAAAGAGTTTCTCCAAAGTGGTTAGGCCTATTTTAACACATGTCTCCACCTCAAATTATTATTCGGTGGCTATCTGAATACATTATTTTTGTTTATTCATTGGATGTGCCCATCATTGTACTGTACTGTACTTGCTGAGATACTCATTATACTGTATGGTCAACCTATAAAATGCTTCATTAAAGGTATTGTTTTGTTCATATGTTTGTAAATCCAGTCATAAGGACACAGAGACATGTGAGTTCACTGCTGTGCTGTTTTATTCCAGCCAACTACAGACACACTGACCCAAGACCACCCACTTCCCTTCATTCCCCTGGTCCTGGGGACCATCACCAAAGATTCAGGCTTAGTAAGGGAGTCTCTACAAATATTAAGCATTCTAGTACACTAACATCACATCCTTGTTTTTTTAAAGATAAGCCCTGTACGCTTCAATGCAACAATTAACAATGTCATATTAAGAACATTTTCTAACACATTTCTTTTTTTAAATTCAATAATTTTTATTGAAATATAAAATTTTTGTTTTGCAGACAGAACAAGAAAACAAAAGACAACAATAAAAACACATCAACAAGTACATATATTAGCAAGCCTGTACGGACTCGCCAATTAACAAGCAGTCAACATTCCTGCTATATTACTGTTGCTGTAACTGGTATAATAGTATTGTTACATATTTAACAGTGGCGGAACTACCGAGGGTGCAGGGGGTGCAGCTGCTATGGGGCCCGGTGGCTGGGGGGGCCCCATGGATAGCAAGCAGTCCCCTGCACCCTCAGTAGTAGTTTCATTGTTTTATTATATAGCCGCCGCGGCCGCATGCTTCAGCGTGCCTCCACCACAGTAAGAAGCCAGGTGGGGGTTGCACGGTGGGGAAGGAGCCGGGTGGGGGGTACCGGTGTGCAGCACCATACATTAGGCCGAGGGGTGGCAGCGTGCGCAAGGAGCCGGCTGCGGTTTAGCGCTGCCGCTGTGCACTGCAGAAGGAGCCTGGAAGGGGGATGGTGCCGCGTCACTGAAACCGAACAGGGAGAGAAGCGGTTGCGCACGGAGCCTGCTGGTGCCCGCCTTGCATCCAGCATGACTGACTAGCCATCCACCTGCTCTGCCAGCTCAGTGTGCCCTACAGAAAGTATACGGGAGATGTCCTGCTGGCTGCTGCTGATGCTGGTGAGGGGCTACTCCTGCATATAAACATGTTTCTGCAGCATTATGCAATATGATTATATTAAAATAATAATAAGTTTAAAATGTTTTATTTACTTTTTTAATGTGTTTATCAGGCTGTGATTATTGACATAGATAGTAATGTGCATCACAGTGTGCTGAATAATGTGTATGGGGTGTTGCAGTGTGTCGCATAATGTATAAGGGCATTGCGGTGTGTCGCATAATGTGTAAGCGGCGTTGCGGTGTGTCACATAATGTGTAAGGGTATTATGGTGTGTTGCATATTGTGTAAGGGGCATTGCAGTGTGTCATATAATGTGTAAGCGGCATTGCAGTGTGTCGCATAATGTGTATGGGGTCTTGCAGTGTGTCACATATTGTGTAACAGTATTACGGTGTGTCACATAATGTGTAAGGGGCATTGCGGTGTGTTGCATAGGGCCTTATTCTGGTCGATGCGTAAATTTCCGAATTCTTTCGGATGGTGTTTTATAGCCGTCTGCGCATGTGTGGGCAATGCTATGTGCATGTGCCACGCACGGTGTCTGTACTCATTCTCACTAATACCGTACAGAAATGTGCACCGCATTCACTCGGGAAATATGGGCGTAATATGGGCGTCATTCGGAACTACACAGGGGCGTAGTTTCAAAGTGGGCTAAACTGGGCATACACGAGGGAGTGCACTAATTCTGGTAGGCGTGCATTCGGACAGAACACCGACTGCAAACGAACCAACAGGCAGGAAATATGCGGTCTTCATAAGCAAGTTTCACTTTGCGGACACCACTCGGTCATGCGCTAGGCATTCGGATAGCCCAATTAGTACGGCCGCACCTGAACCACTGTCAGCTGAACACAATACAATCCACTCCTCTACTCATTACTCATTAATCACACTCTTTAACTTCACTTCACATGATATAAGGGTTAATGTAAAGTGGTAGTAATGTGTTTAATGTGTTTAAGTATCTATTAGGATTTAATTGATTCCAATTACAAACAAACACATTTTAATGAAGTAGCCTAATTGCATAAGTGTGTCATGTGACAGATTTATGAGTTCAGAGAATAGTCGTGAGTTTTGGGGAAATACACTGCATCGGTGCGTACGTGCAGCTTCACGTCCGTTCTGACGCTGTAAGACCGTGCAGAATCTTTGTGTGGCCAACGCACATGCACGGTTTGGATGTTGTCCGTAAACACACCCTCTTCTTAGAGAGCGAGTCCGTCCATATGCGGAGGACCTGTGGGCGTTTCTTCTTACAATGTCCGCACAGCGTGGCGTGCGTTCCGCTCCGAAAGAATTCGGAAATTTACGCACCAACCAGAATAACTTCCATAATGTGTATGGGGCCTTGCGGTGTGTTGCATCTTGTGTAAGTTTATTATGGTGTGTCGCATATTCTGTAAGGGTGATTACAGTCGCATAATGTGTAACTGGCATTTCCAGGGGGCCCCATTATAAATTTTACTATGGGGCCCACAAAGTTCTAGTTACGCCCCTGATATTTAACATGCATTGTAATATAATAAAACTTGGTTACAATTCACATAGTCTAATGGTGTCGTATTAGTCATTCTAGCCACATTTTACACTGTCCCGCTAGATTTATTTATCCACTGTCCCGATGAGCCCTAGGGCCCGAGCGGGTTTATCTTGGGTCCTTAAAGAATCTATACATTGTGTGTGACCCACCACGAACTTGTGTTATTTTGTGTTACTACGTCTCCCATTCTCTCTCGTGTGCTCAACCAGTGAGATGTGAACAGGTTCCGGTCTTTCTATGATCTGACATATCTAGGGGAGGATAGCCACCTGTCCCAGAGTCTCATGTATTTGGGCTCGGAGTTCCTGGCCATGTAAACAAATCTCTCATGGCTCGCTGTTTCATTGGTGAGTGTCACCCAGGACTCGAAGAGAGGCCCAGTGGGCGCCAGCCACGCTCTCGCTATGCAGACCTTGGCTAGCGTACATAGAATATTTATATAGCCCAGGGTGTTTTTGTCAAGTACATCATCCCCAGTTGCGGCCAGGAGGCATGTCATGGGCGTGAGTACATCCATGGGTAGCCCAGTGGATGCCATTGCGCGACGGACCCGGCGCCAGAATGACTCTACTATCGGACAGGTCCAGATCAGGTGCCAATAATTAGCTTCCAAATATCCACACTTAGGGCATCTCGCGTCTGTCCTCCCTCCCATCCTAAGAAGGTGAGTTGGTGTAAGGTACACTCTGTGTAGGATATACAGTTGTATTTGTTGGTACCGTGCGCAGGTGGTCGCAGCTCGTGGACTGGCCAGTGCCAGCTCCCAAGCCTCAGTAGGCAAAGGACCCAGGTCCTCCTCCCATCGTGCCCGCAGATTAGGGAGTGCAGTATTGTGGTGTGAGGTGAGCAGTGCGGTGTATATATTAGATATTTGTCTTGAGTCTCCCAGGGTTTGTAGTAGGGTCTTAATGGGGGCCGAGCGTATTATGGGGTGGCCTTGGGGGAACTGCGCGGAGCAGGCATGTCTCAACTGCAGATAGCGAAAAAAGTATGTGCTGGGTATTCCATGAGTTATCTGCAACTGTTGGAAGGAGTTAAATACCTCGTCAGTGTATAGTTGCCCTATGGATGTTATTTCATAGCGCCCCCAGACCTTTCTAAATTGTTTCCCATTGAGTTCCTTAAAGCTTGTCGTATCATCTAGTGGGGTTTCAGGGTCCCATCCCATTGCTCCCATAGTGTGGTTCGCCCTCTTCCAGACCAGAATGGCTTGTTTAATCAGGGGTAGCTTGACCAGTGCGCTGTTACTTGAGAGAAGGAGTTGCAACGGGGTAAGTCCCGGAACTATGGTGGCTATTATTTGTGTGGGCAGGGATTCCGCCGCCGCCGCTCCTATACAGGAGTGTATGTGCGAGAGCTGAGACGCCAAGTAGTAAAGACGAAAGTTTGGCACCGCCATACCCCCTGTGTCCCTAGTGCGAGTGAGTGTGCTGAGGCTAATCCTGACCCTCTTTGAGGACCATATTATGGATGATAGGATTCCATCTATTTTTTTAAAGATGTATTGTGGGATGTAAATCGGGGAGTGCTGCAGGGCATAAAGCATTTTGGGCTGTGCGATCATTTTGATGAGCCCGACCCTACCCGTAACCGTAAGTGGTAGTTTACCCCATACGGCTATTCTAGATTGTAAGTATTCCAATTGGGGCTGGATATTCTGCGGTATGTAGTTGGAGGGGACGTTGGAGATCCAGATACCCAAATATTTGAATTTGTCTACCCATTTAAGCGGGAGAGGGATGAGTGTGTTCGCCGGGCATGGGCCAGTATGTGGCATTATGCATGATTTGTCCCAGTTTATCAGTAGGCCTGAGTATTTACCGAAAGTGTTCACGATATCCAGTATTATGGGCATAGTGATTGTGTAGTCCGAGGCGAATAGAAGTATATCATCTGCGTATAATGCTATTTTATCTGTCCGGGACCCATTTTCGAATCCCTTTACAGCCTGGTTAGACCTCAGAAGACACGCCAGTGGCTCCACCGCTAGTGCGAACAGGGCAGGAGATAAGGGGCATCCCTGCCTAGTGCCTCTGTATAGCGGGAACGGGGAGGAAATGTATCCGTTGGCCGACACCCTAGCGCTTGGTGAGGAGTATAGTAGTTGCACCCACTTGATGAATCCCGGTCCGATGCCAAGCCTAGACATAGTTCCCCACAGGAACGCCCACTCCACCGAATCAAATGCTTTTGCAGCATCAAGAGATACCACAATGGATGATGGGGCATCCCCGCGAGGAAGTTGCAGGAGAGTGAACAGTCTACGCAGATTTATGAGTGTAGATTTACCCGGCATGAAACTGGTCTGATCGTCATGCACTAGCTGTCCAATGACCGCATTGAGCCTCATGGCAAGGACTTTGGCCAGTATTTTGATGTCCGTGGTAAGCAGGGATATGGGCCTGTATGATTCAACTTTTCGTGGGTCTTTATCAGGTTTTAAAAGTACTATAATGAGAGCCTCCGACATGGAGCATGGGAGGGAGCCCGATTCAAATATCCCGTTGAAGGTGTCAAGTAGCTTGGGTGTATAAAAGGTGGCGTATTTTTTATATAGCACTAAGGGGATGCCGTCCAGGCCCGGGGCTTTATTACTCGGGAATGACTTTATCGCAGCCTCTATCTCGTCTGCCCGGAGGGGGGAGTCAAGAGCGATCCTCGCCTCAGGTGTCAATGTGGGCATGGGGATGCGGGCCAGGTATTCCTCTATTTCTCTATCTGTGTTTTGTAGTTTGGTGTCATATAGTTGCTTATAATAGGTCTGAAATTGTTGTGCTATGTCTGGTGTGTTGTCGTATTTGTTTCCATTGTTGTCTATCAGCTCGGGAATGGTATTATTGAGGTTGTCAGCCCTGGCCAGCCTCGCCATGAAGCCTCCAGGCCCGTGAGGTACTGATTATGTTTATTGAACAGCATTTTAGTACAGGTTTTATCTTTTAGGCACGTGGTCCACTCCCTCTGGGCCCCCAACCAACTTTCCCTGGACGTGGCTAGGCCATCATCCAAGTATGCCAGTTCTAATGAATGACAGGAGGCTTCCAGAGCCAGCTCTTGCTGTTTGTATGATTTCTTAAGGGTGGATATGGATTGTATCATGGTACCCCTCAGGAAAGACTTAAATGCATCCCACACCACAGAGGGCGGTGCTGATCCTATATTAGTGTCGAAGAATTCTTTCCAGATGAGCACCAGATCCCGTCCCGCCCCCAATCTCGTAAGCCAAAAGGGGTTGAGCTTCCAGTGTACCTGTCCCCTTAAACCTCCCACATCCAGCGTGAGGGACAGAGGGGAGTGGTCTGAGATTCCTCTGGTTTCATATTTTATCAGCTGAGTTCTAGGGAGAAGCTCAGGCGTGACCAGGGCCAGGTCTATCCTAGAAAAAGCATTATGTGCCACCGAGAAGCACGAAAACTGTATCAGGTCCGGGTGTTTATGCCTTCAGACGTCGTCCAGTCCCATGCCCTCTACTAGTGCTCGGAATTGTCCATTGCCCCTTCTATGTACGTCCCTAGATGTCGTGCGTCTATCCAGTGTGCAGTTCATTACGTTATTGAAATCTCCCATGATGACAGTGGGTGTATTGGGGTAAACAGCCATTAGTTCCGCTGCTTTTTTAAGCACATCATGTGAGTATGGGGGTGGGATGTATACTGCCATCAGTAGCATTGACATAGAATGGATTTTACATTTCAGGAATACAATCTACCCAATGGGTCAATTTGTACCTGTTCTAGTTGGAATGGGATAGTTTTGCGTATGATTATGGACACTCCCCTCGATGCGGAGGTGTATGTGGAATGATAGGACCACCCCACCCATGGCTTTTTAAGGGCCAATATTTTGGCACCCTCCAGGTGGGTTTCCTGTAGACAAACTATGGCCCTTATTCTGATCGGTGCGGATATTCCCGAATTCTTACGGTGCGGGCCGCACGCCACGCTGTGCGGCGGCGTGCGTGCAACGTCCGTAGAAACGCCCACGTGTCCTCCGCATTCGGATGGACTCACTCTTTAAGAACAGGGCGTGTGTACGGACGACATACAAACCGTGCGTGTGCGGTGGAAACGTACAGATTCTTGCACGGTCTTCCCGCACAAGCACGGTCTTACCGCGTCAGAACGTACGGGAAGCTGTCCGTACGCCCCGATGCGGAGTATTTACGCACAATCCAACACTTTTGTACTGAGTACACATAGCGATCACATGACCCACTTAGGCTATTAGGCAACCTCCTGAAAAAGGGATTGTTAGCAATTTCAATCAATTAAATGCTCATCTATACTGACCCACATTCCTACTACATTCATGACACACATTAACCCTTACAGCATGTGACCCTAACATACATCTAGATACACTATGTACATTTTGCTTATTTTAAACATTTTAAACAAGTTACACATATACTTTAGCATGTTAGAAAAAAACACTGACAACTTGCAACTTTAAAGAACGATTTATTAATTACAGAACGGTTAAAAAATAAAAAAATCAAATTTCCCCATCAATTATTTCGTCCATTAGGACCAACATTTCCCTCATCAGGCCTCTGACTCTAAGGAGGGCCCCACGGCGACCCTCCTCTGCTTGGGCAGGCTCATCTGTGGAGGAAATTCAAAATGAAAAATGACTAATGATATTCATGCATACATTTAACAGAGTCAAACCTACATTTTAAACATGCATTCTGAGAGGTGTGTGTGTGTATATATATATATATATATATATATATATATATATATATATATATATATCTCTATATATAACTATATATATATTCCATTGACAAAAAACCTTACGGTTTCACATGTCCCATTAAGGCTTCTTACACATGATCTGGCATTTCTGAAACCTGTTGTAACTCTTCCACTCAAACGCCAAAAAGCAATGAAATTACGATCATTAAGGCTGACGCCTTAATGGACGTGTTCCTTGCGCAATACAGATATGGTACGCCATCACAGCCTGTGGGTAAGTGCAGATTCAGCACTCTCACAGAGTGAGATTGCTGTCACTCACACAATGGTGGAGCTGCTAATTCACAGATTTGTGTGCTCATTGGAATACACAGTCTATGCAACTGAAGGTCTGAGCAGTTATGTGGCGCACTCATCCTAATAAGTATCTGCAATCATCTAAAACTGTCTATACCTCTGAGTTACTATAGTGTTCATTCTAGCACCCGCCATCTTTGAAAACCCATGCAGTTCCTCTTCCCTGCCTGGGGTGTAGCTGTCTGCTGTAGTAATTCTAGCACAGTGTGGTCTGTATATCAGCACTGCAAACCAGACCTGTGCTAGAAACACTACAGCAGACAGCAATACCCCAGACAGGGTAGAGGAACTGCATGGGTTTATAAAGATGGCGGGTGCTAGAATAAACACTATTACTAGAACTATCCCACTGAGGGTCCAACATCTTTCACACTCACTACCTATATCCATTTAATTTAGTATTCACATACAGTTACCAGAAACATCTGTCATAATTGCAAAAACTATAATACTCCCAACTACTATGCATCTACACTTTCTTCTCCTATACGCCTTCATGCTGCTCTGTCTTCCCCGATACCTACTGCTGTGTGTATTGCCTCATCTGCACCAATGTGTCTTTCCCCGTCTGCGCTGCCCTTTCTTTCCACACAGATGCCATCTGTACTGCTGTCTCCCCTCTCCATCTGTGCTCCTCTGTTTTCCCTTTATCCCCTTTGCTCCGAACCTCCTCCCCCATCAGTGCTGTCTTTCCTCCAACTGCTCCTCTGTTTCCCACCCAATCGCATCACTCTGCCTTACCTTCCCCAATCTGTGCCACTGTTTTCCACCCATCTGCTTCGTTAGACCCCCATCAGTGCTGCTTAGCCTTCCTACCATCTACGCATTTCTATTCCTCCCCATCCGCACCACACTGCCTCCTCCCCCAATCAACACCACTTTTACCCCATCCTCTCGGCTCTGTTTACTGCTCAGACCTTCAGTTGCATAGACTGCATGTGTGTATTCCAATGAGCACACAAATCTGTGAATTAGCAGCTCCACCATTGTGTGAGTGACAGCAATCTCACTCTGTGAGAGTGCTGAATCTGCACTTACCCACAGGCTGTGATGGCGTACCATATCTGTATTGCGCAAGGAACACGTCCATTAAGGCGTCAGCCTTAATGATCGTAATTTCATTGCTTTTTGGCGTTTGAGTGGAAGAGTTACAACAGGTTTCAGAAATGCCAGATCATGTGTAAGAAGCCTTAATGGGACATGTGAAACCGTAAGGTTTTTTGTCAATGGAATTTCATAGCTTTTTTTCAATTTATTTTTTTAATTCAGAAATCTAAAATTTCACAAAGAATAAACATTGGATTTATTTAAATGTTTAACGATAACACACCCTGGCAACAAGCATTACCCCTGGCCACTAGAATTTCAAACCCCTGGCAGTGAGCATTACAAACCCCTGGCAATGAGTATGACACCCGTCCCAGTGCATGAAACCTCTGTCAACAGGCAAGACATCCAGCCCATGAAACCCCTGGCAATGAGCATGACACCCAGCGTGTAGAAGCTTTACTGTAGGGCATAAACTCTCCTAAAATCTCTCAGTTTTGGATTCTCACACCCTATTACATTCCCCGCTGGGCGTTAAACTGACTATTCCATGTTGCAATTGCATTTGGTATATTTATTGATGGCTTGGATGTGAGAGAACTTCAAATTCTTAGCTAACGTACATTGGTTTGTTAAGTTAATATGCCTTCAAAGATGAAATTGAGGTAAAGAGTTGGACAAGGTTTAATTTATGGGCTTTCATATGAGTTATAAACAGCAGTATATTTCAATGGAAGGTTAGGTCAACAGGTTAGGCGCAAATATTCCGGAGTGGATATGTGAATAATCTGGACCCACAATGGGGAATATTTTACCAGAACAAAGATTTATTTAACATACAAATCACAGTTTAAAAAGTGCAAATGCAAAAGGGTACACAAAGTGCAAGTGCAGCAGCAGTACAATTTTTCAATTCCAAAGTGACAATGCATAGGTGTTTCAAGGTGCATGTACAATGAACACGACGGGGCAATCTGATACTTTTATCTCACCATTCCAGGGAGGTGCGGTGGGCTGGGTGCTATAGATGGTGGGTCCCGGGTAGCAGGAATGAAAGCACCACCGCACAGGCTTTGGATGGGGATACAATGGTGTTACAGCAGAGTCCTCCCGTCAGAGTGTTGGCATCCTCATAACATGTTTCGGAATCTGGTTCCTTCTTCAGATGTGGATATATTTCAATAAAAATGGTCAAAATCAAAATTTAAAATTTCTCAAAAAGGAAAGTTTTTTTAAATTTTGAAAAAAAAATCTCTAACATCATTTATACTGTTGTTAATAAATCAATAAAGTTTTATTTTGGGATCACGATGAGATGATCCAATATAGTAAAAGGCCACATGCCATAATGACCATTAAGTTATGCCACACACCGTGATGCCCATTACGCATTATAGCAAACACCGTAATGCCCATTACACTTTATAGCAAACACCGTACTGCCCATTACACTTTAAAGCAAACACCGTACTGCCCATTACACTTTATAGCAAACACCGTACTGCCCATTACACTTTATAGCAAATACCCTAATGCCCATTACACTTTATAGCAAACACCGTTCTGCCCATTACACTTTATAACAAACACCGTACTGCCCATTACACTTTATAGCAAATACCCTAATGCCCATTACACTTTATAGCAAACACCGTTCTGCCCATTACACTTTATAACAAACACCGTACTGCCCATTACACTTTATTGCAAACACCATACTGCCCATTACACTTTATAGCAAACACCGTACTGCCCATTATACTTTATAGCAAACACCGTACTGCCCATTACACTTTATAGCAAACACCGTACTGCCCATTACACTTTATAGCAAACACCGTAATGCCCATTACACTTTATAGCAAACACCGTACTGCCCATTACACTTTATAGCAAACACCGTACTGCCCATTACACTATATAGCAAACACCATACTGCCCATTACACTTTATAGCAAACACCGTACTGCCCATTACCCTTTATAGCAAACACCGTACTGCCCATTACACTTTATAGCAAACAACTGTACTGCCCATTACACTTTATAGCAAACACCGTATTGCCCATTACACTATGGGGGGCACTGAGGGGGGCAGCATACACACTGGGGCACTGAGGGGGGGGGCAGTTTACCCATGGGGGCACTGAGGGGGGGGGGCAGCATACCCATGGGGGCACTGAGGGGGGGGCAGCATCCCCATGGGGGCACTGGGAAGGGGGAGGGGGGGACAGCGTACACACGGGGGCATTGGGGGGACAGCGCACACACGGGGGCACTGTTGGGGAAGGCGCGCAAACGGGGGCACTGTGGGGGAGACAGCGTGCACCCGGGGGCACTGTGGGGGAGACAGCGCGCACACGAGGGCACTGGGGGGGGGACAGAGCACACACGGGGGCACTGGGGGGGGGGAACAGCGCGCACACGGGGGCATTTGGGGGGACAGCGCGCACATGGGGGCACTGGGGGGGGAGGGGAACAGCGTACACACGGGGGCACTGGGGGGGGAACAGCGTACACACGGGGGCACTGGGAGGGGGGAACAGCGTACACTAGGGGGCACTGGGAGAGGGGGGAACAACGTACACACGGGGGCACTGGGGGGGACAGCGTACACACGGGGGCACTGGGGGGGGTACACACAGGGACAGTGGGGTGGGGGACAGGGTACATGCAGGGACAGTGGGGTGGGGGCCAGGGTACACGCAGGGACAGTGGGGTGGGGGCCAGGGTACACGCAGGGACAGTGGGGTGGGGGCCAGGGTACACGCAGGGACAGTGGGGTGGGGGACAGGGTACACGCAGGGACAGTGGGGTGGGGGCCAGGGTACACGCAGGGACAGTGGGGTGGGGGCCAAGGTACACGCAGGGACAGTGGGGTGGGGGCCAGGGTACACGCAGGGACAGTGGGGTGGGGGCCAGGGTACACGCAGGGACAGTGGGGTGGGGGCCAGGGTACACGCAGGGACAGTGGGGTGGGGGCCAGGGTACACACAGGGACAGTGGGGGGACGAATTTACCTGGGTGCAGCTGCTCCTCTGATGGCCGAGTGGCTTCTTTCTGCCTTCCCGGTGGCAGAGGCAACTCAATGAAGCGCCTGAATCTGGTCTGCAGGCTGTGGAAGCGCCTGAGTCCCGGCGGTAGCATGGGGAGGTCTGCGTCTGGGCAGGAAATAAAATAATAATAATTATATAGGGGGCACAGCGTACACAGGGAGGGGGTGGGGACAGCGTACACAGGGAGGGGGTGGGGACAGCGTACACACGGAGGGGGGCCACAGCGGACGCACGGAGGGGGGCCACAGCGGACGCACGGAGGGGGGCCACAGCGGACGCACGGAGGGGGGCCACAGCGGACGCACGGAGGGGGGCCACAGCGGACGCACGGAGGGGGGCACAGCGCATAAAAGGAGGGGGCACAGCGCACACAAGGAGGGGGGCACAGCGCACACAAGGAGAGGGGCACAGCGCACACAAGGAGGGGGGCACAGCGCACACACATAGAGGGACACAGCGCACACACAGAGGGGGGCACAGTGCACACACAGAGGGGGGCACAGCATACACACGGGGGGGCACAGCATACACACCAGGGGGGGGGGCACAGCATACACACCGGGGGGGGCACAGCATACACACCGGGGGGGGGGGGCACAGCATACACACCGGGGGGGCACAGCATACACACCGGGGCACTGGTGGGGCAGCATACACACGGGGGCACTGTACACACAGAAGCACTGGAGGGAGGCAGCGTACACACGGAGGCACTGGGGGGGGGCAGCGCACACACAGAGGGGGGCACAGCATACACGGGGGGGCACAGCATACACACGGGGGGGCACAGCATACACACGGGGGGGCACAGCATACACACGGGGGGGCACAGCATACACACGGGGGGGGCACAGCATACACACGGGGGGGGGGCACAGCATACACACGGGGGGGCACATCATACACACCGGGGGGGCACAGCATACACACCGGGGGGGCACAGCATACACACCGGGGGGCACAGCATACACACCGGGGGGCACAGCATACACACCGGGGGGGCACAGCATACACACCGGGGGGGCACAGCATACACACCGGGGGGCACAGCATACACACCGGGGGGCACAGCATACACACCGGGGGGGCACAGCATACACACCGGGGGGCACAGCATACACACCGGGGGGGCACAGCATACACACCGGGGGGGGCACAGCATACACACCGGGGGGGCACAGCATACACACAGGGGCACTGTTGGGGCAGCATACACACGGGGGCACTACGCACAGAAGCACTGGAGGGAGGCAGCGTACACACGGAGGCACTGGGGGGGGGCAGCGCACACACAGGGGCACTGGGGGGGGCGCATACACACGGAGGCACTGGGGGGGACAGCATACACATGGAGGCATGGGGGGGACAGCATACACACGGCGGCACTGTACACACGAAAGCACTTGGGGGTGGCAGCGCACACACGGGGCACTGGGGGTGACAGCGAACACACGGGGCACTGGGGGACACAGCGCACACACGGGGGCACTGGGGGACACAGCGCACACACGGGGGCACTGGGGGACACAGCGCACACACGGGGGCACTGGGGGACACAGCGCACACACGGGGGCACTGGGGGGCACAGCGCACACACGGGGGCACTGGGGGACACAGCGCACACATGGGGCACTGGGGGACACAGCGCACACACGGGGGCACTGGGGGACACAGCGCACACACGGGGGCACACAGCGCACACACGGGGGCACTGGGGGACACAGCGCACACACGGGGGCACACGGGGGACACACGGGGGCACTGGGGGACACAGCGCACACACGGGGGCACTGGGGGACACAGCGCACACACGGGGGCACTGGGGGACACAGCGCACACACGGGGGCACTGGGGGACACAGCGCACACACGGGGGCACTGGGGGACACAGCGCACACACGGGGGCACTGGGGGACACAGCGCACACACGGGGGCACTGGCTGACACAGCGCACACACGGGGGCACTGGCTGACACAGCGCACACACGGGGGCACTGGCGGACACAGCGCACACACGGGGGCACTGGGGGACACAGCGCACACACGGGGGCACTGGGGGACACAGCGCACACACGGGGGCACTGGGGGACACAGCGCACACACGGGGGCACTGGGGGACACAGCGCACACACGGGGGCACTGGGGGACACAGCGCACACACGGGGGCACTGGGGGACACAGCGCACACACGGGGGCACTGGGGGACACAGCGCACACACGGAGGCACTGGGGGACACAGCGCACACACGGGGTGGGGGACACAGCGTACACATGGAGGGGGGGGCACAATGTACACAAAAGAGGGGGGGCGCAGCTTACACACGGAGGGGGCGCGCAGCGTACACACGGAGGGGGGGGCGCAGCGTACAAACGGGGGCACACACGGAGGGGGGGGCGCAGCGTACACACGGAGGGGGGGGCACTGTACACGGAGGGGGGGCAGCGTACACACGGAGGGGGGGGGCGCATCGTACACACGGAGGGGGGGCGCATCGTACACACGGAGGGGGGGCGCATCGTACACACGGAGGGGGGGCGCATCGTACACACGGAGGGAGGGCGCATCGTACACACGGAGGGGGGGCGCAGCGTACACACGGAGGGGGGGCGCAGCGTACACACGGAGGGGCGCAGCTTACACACGGAGGGGGGGCGCAGCTTACACACGGAGGGTTGGGGGCGCAGCGTACACACGGAGGGGGGGGCGCAGCGTACACACGGAGGGGGGGCACAGCGTACACACGGAGGGGGGGCACAGCATACACACGGAGGGGGGACACAGCATACACACGGAGGGGGGGCACAGCATACACACGGAGGGGGGGCACAGCATACACACATGAAGGTGTGGGCAGAGCATACACACGGAGGGGGGGGGCACAGCATACACACTGGTTGGGGCACAGCATACACACTGGGGGGGGGGGGCACAGCATACACACCGGGTGTGGGGGCACAGCATACAAACCGGGTGGGGGGGGGGGCACAGCATACACACGGGGGGCACAGCATACACACGGAAGCACTGGGGGGAGGCAGCATACACACGGGGCACTTGGGGGAACAGCGTACACACGGGGGCACTGGGGGCAGGGAACAGCGTACACACGGGACACTTGGGGGCAGGGAGCTGCGTACACACGGGGGCACTGGGGGGGCAGCATACACATGGGGGCAGGGAACAGCGTACACACGGGGGCACTGGGGGCAGGGAACAGCGTACACACGGTAGCACTGTGGGGGGGACAGAGCACACACGGGGGCACTGGGGGGGTCAGAGCACACATTGGGGCACTGGGGGGGACAGCGTACACACACGGGGGCACTGGGAAGGGGACAGCGTACACACGGGGGCACTGGGAAGGGGACAGCGTACACACGGGGGCACTGGGAAGGGGACAGCGTACACACGGGGGCACTGGGAAGGGGACAGCGTACACACAGGGGCACTGGGTAGGGGACAGCGTACACACGGGGGCACTGGGAAGGGGACAGCGTACACATGGGGGCACAGGGAAGGGGACAGCGTACACATGGGGGCACTGGGAAGGGGACAGCATACACACAGGGTCAGGGAACAGCGTACACACGTGGGCACTGGGGGGCAGGGAACAGCGAACACACACAGGGGCAATGGGGGGCAGGGAACAGCGTACACACGGGGGCACTGGGGGGCAGAGAACAGCGTACACACGGGGGCACTGGGGGGGACAGAGCACACACGGGGGCACTGGGGGAGGAACAGAGCACACACGGGGTCACTGGGAAGGGGACAGCGTACACACGGGGTCACTGGGAACGGGACAGCGTACACACGGGGGCACTGGGAACGGGACAGCGTACACACGGGGGCACTGGGAACGGGACAGCGTACACACGGGGGCACTGGGAACGGGACAGCGTACACACGGGGGCACTGGGAACGGGACAGCGTACACACGGGGGCACTGGGAACGGGACAGCGTACACACGGGGGCACTGGGAACGGGACAGCGTACACACGGGGCACTGGGATGGGGACAGCGTACACACGGGGGCACTGGGAACGGGACAGCGTACACACGGGGGCACTGGGAACGGGACAGCGTACACACGGGGCACTGGGAACGGGACAGCGTACACACGGGGGCACTGGGAACGGGACAGCGTACACACGGGGGCACTGGGAACGGGACAGCGTACACACGGGGGCACTGGGAACGGGACAGCGTACACACGGGGCACTGGGATGGGGACAGCGTACACACGGGGGCACTGGGATGGGGACAGCGTACACACGGGGGCACTGGGAACGGGACAGCGTACACACGGGGGCACTGGGAACGGGACAGCGTACACATGGGGGCACTGGGATGGGGACAGCGTACACACGGGGGCACTGGGAAGGGGACAGTGTACACACGGGGGCACTGGGAAGGGGACAGCGTACACACAGGGGCACTGGGAAGGGGACAGCGTACACACGGGGGCACTGGGAAGGGGACAGCGTACACATGGGGGCACTGGGAAGGGGACAGCGTACACATGGGGGCACTGGGAAGGGGACAGCGTACACATGGGGGCACTGGAAAGAGGACAGCGTACACATGGGGGCACTGGGTACACACGCGGACAGTGGGGTGGAGGCCGGGTACACACAGGGACAGTGGGGGGACGGATTTACCTGGATGCAGCTGCTCCTCTGAGCATACACACCGGGGGGGCACAGCATACACACCGGGGGGCACAGCATACACACCGGGGGGCACAGCATACACACCGGGGGGGCACAGCATACACACCGGGGGGCACAGCATACACACCGGGGGGGCACAGCATACACACCGGGGGGGCACAGCATACACACCGGGGGGGCACAGCATACACACAGGGGCACTGTTGGGGCAGCATACACACGGGGGCTCTACGCACAGAAGCACTGGAGGGAGGCAGCGTACACACGGAGGCACTGGGGGGGGCAGCGCACACACAGGGGCACTGGGGGGGGCGCATACACACGGAGGCACTGGGGGGACAGCATACACATGGAGGCATGGGGGGGACAGCATACACACGGCGGCACTGTACACACGAAAGCACTTGGGGGTGGCAGCGCACACACGGGGCACTGGGGGTGACAGCGAACACACGGGGGCACTGGGGGACACAGCGCACACACGGGGGCACTGGGGGACTCAGCGCACACACGGGGGCACTGGGGGACACAGCGCACACACGGGGGCACTGGGGGACACAGCGCACACACGGGGGCACTGGGGGACACAGCGCACACACGGGGGCACTGGGGGACACAGCGCACACACGGGGGCACTGGGGGACACAGCGCACACACGGGGGCACTGGGAGACACAGCGCACACACGGGGGCACTGGGAGACACAGCGCACACACGGGGGCACACAGCGCACACATGGGGGCACTGGGGGACACAGCGCACACACGGGGGCACTGGGGGACACAGCGCACACACGGGGGCACTGGGGGACACAGCGCACACACGGGGGCACTGGGGGACACAGCGCACACACGGGGGCACTGGGGGACACAGCGCACACACGGGGGCACTGGGGGACACAGCGCACACACGGGGGCACTGGGGGACACAGCGCACACACGGGGTGGGGGACACAGCGTACACATGGAGGGGGGGGCACAATGTACACAAGTAGAGGGGGGGCGCAGCTTACACACGGAGGGGGCGCGCAGCGTACACACGGAGGGGGGGGCGCAGCGTACAAACGGGGGCACACACGGAGGGGGGGGGCGCAGCGTACACACGGAGGGGGGGCAGCGTACACACGGAGGGGGGGGGCGCAGCGTACACACGGAGGGGGGGCGCAGCGTACACACGGAGGGGGGGCGCATCGTACACACGGAGGGGGGGCGCATCGTACACACGGAGGGGGGGCGCATCGTACACACGGAGGGGGGGCGCATCGTACACACGGAGGGGGGGGCGCATCGTACACACGGAGGGGGGGCGCATCGTACACACGGAGGGGGGCAGCTTACACACGGAGGGTTGGGGGCGCAGCGTACACACGGAGGGGGGGCGCAGCGTACACACGGAGGGGGGGCACAGCATACACACGGAGGGGGGGCGCAGCGTACACACGGAGGGGCGCAGCTTACACACGGAGGGTTGGGGGCGCAGCGTACACACGGAGGGGGGGGCGCAGCGTACACACGGAGGGGGGGCACAGCATACACACGGAGGGGGGGGCACAGCATACACACGGAGGGGGGACACAGCATACACACGGAGGGGGGGCACAGCATACACACATGAAGGTGTGGGCAGAGCATACACACGGGGGGGGGGGCACAGCATACACACTGGGGGGGGGCACAGCATACACACTGGGGGGGGGGCACAGCATACACACCGGGTGTGGGGGCACAGCATACAAACCGGGTGGGGGGGGCACAGCATACACACGGGGGGCACAGCATACACACGGAAGCACTGGGGGGAGGCAGCATACACACGGGGCACTTGGGGGAACAGCGTACACACGGGGGCACTGGGGGCAGGGAACAGCGTACACACGGGACACTGGGGGGCAGGGAGCTGCGTACACACGGGGGCACTGGGGGGGCAGCATACACATGGGGGCAGGGAACAGCGTACACACGGGGGCACTGGGGGCAGGGAACAGCATACACACGGTAGCACTGTGGGGGGGGACAGAGCACACACGGGGGCACTGGGGGGGACAGAGCACACACTGGGGCACTGGGTGGGACAGCGTACACACACGGGGGCACTGGGAAGGGGACAGCGTACACACGGGGGCACTGGGAAGGGGACAGCGTACACACGGGGGCACTGGGAAGGGGACAGCGTACACACGGGGGCACTGGGAAGGGGACAGCGTACACACGGGGGCACTGGGTAGGGGACAGCGTACACACGGGGGCACTGGGAAGGGGACAGCGTACACATGGGGGCACAGGGAAGGGGACAGCGTACACATGGGGGCACTGGGGGGCAGAGAACAGCGTACACACGGGGGCACTGGGGGGGACAGAGCACACACGGGGGCACTGGGGGGCAGGGAACAGCGAACACACACAGGGGCAATGGGGGGCAGGGAACAGCGTACACACGGGGGCACTGGGGGGCAGAGAACAGCGTACACACGGGGGCACTGGGGGGGACAGAGCACACACGGGGGCACTGGGGGAGGAACAGAGCACACACGGGTTCACTGGGAAGGGGACAGCGTACACACGGGGTCACTGGGAAGGGGACAGCGTACACACGGGGGCACTGGGAACGGGACAGCGTACACACGGGGGCACTGGGAACGGGACAGCGTACACACGGGGGCACTGGGAACGGGACAGCGTACACACGGGGGCACTGGGAACGGGACAGCATACACACGGGGGCACTGGGAACGGGACAGCGTACACACGGGGGCACTGGGAACGGGACAGCGTACACACGGGGGCACTGGGAACGGGACAGCGTACACACGGGGGCACTGGGAACGGGACAGCGTACACACGGGGGCACTGGGAACGGGACAGCGTACACACGGGGGCACTGGGAACGGGACAGCGTACACACGGGGGCACTGGGAACGGGACAGCGTACACACGGGGGCACTGGGAACGGGACAGCGTACACACGGGGGCACTGGGAACGGGACAGCGTACACACGGGGCACTGGGATGGGGACAGCGTACACACGGGGGCACTGGGATGGGAACAGCGTACACACGGGGGCACTGGGAACGGGACAGCGTACACACGGGGGCACTGGGAACGGGACAGCGTACACACGGGGGCACTGGGATGGGGACAGCGTACACACGGGGGCACTGGGAAGGGGACAGTGTACACACGGGGGCACTGGGAAGGGGACAGCGTACACACGGGGGCACTGGGAAGGGGACAGCGTACACACGGGGGCACTGGGAAGGGGACAGCGTACACATGGGGGCACTGGGAAGGGGACAGCGTACACATGGGGGCACTGGGAAGGGGACAGCGTACACATGGGGGCACTGGGAAGAGGACAGCGTACACATGGGGGCACTGGGTACACACGCGGACAGTGGGGTGGGGGCCGGGTACACACAGGGACAGTGGGGGGACGGATTTACCTGGATGCAGCTGCTCCTCTGATGGTCCGGGTGGCTTCTTTCTGCCTTCTCGGTGGCGGAGGTAACTCAAGGAAGCGCCTGAATCTGGTCCGCAGGCTGTGGTAGCTCCTCAGTCCTGGCGGTGGCATGGGGAGGTCAGCGTCTGGGCAGGAAATATAATAAATAATAATATTAAAGGGCTCAGCGTACACACGGGGGCACTGGGAACGGGACAGCATACACACGGGGGCACTGGGAACGGGACAGCGTACACACGGGGGCACTGGGAACGGGACAGCGTACACACGGGGGCACTGGGAACGGGACAGCGTACACACGGGGGCACTGGGAACGGGACAGCGTACACACGGGGGCACTGGGAACGGGACAGCGTACACACGGGGGCACTGGGATGGGGACAGCGTACACACGGGGGCACTGGGAACGGGACAGCGTACACACGGGGGCACTGGGAACGGGACAGCGTACACACGGGGGCACTGGGAACAGGACAGCGTACACACGGGGGCACTGGGAACGGGACAGCGTACACACGGGGGCACTGGGAACGGGACAGCGTACACACGGGGGCACTGGGATGGGGACAGCGTACACACAGGGGCACTGGGAAGGGGACAGCGTACACACGGGGGCACTGGGAAGGGGACAGCGTACACACGGGGGCACTGGGAAGGGGACAGCGTACACACGGGGGCACTGGGAAGGGGACAGCGTACACACGGGGGCACTGGGAAGGGGACAGCGTACACACGGGGGCACTGGGAAGGGGACAGCGTACACACGGGGGCACTGGGAAGGGGACAGCGTACACACGGGGGCACTGGGAAGGGGACAGCGTACACACGGGGGCACTGGGAAGGGGACAGCGTACACACGGGGGCACTGGGAAGGGGACAGCGTACACACGGGGGCACTGGGAAGGGGACAGCGTACACATGGGGGCACTGGGAAGGGGACAGCGTACACATGGGGGCACTGGGAAGGGGACAGCGTACACATGGGGGCACTGGGAAGGGGACAGCGTACACATGGGGGCACTGGGAAGGGGACAGCGTACACATGGGGGCACTGGGAAGAGGACAGCGTACACATGGGGGCACTGGGTACACACGCGGACAGTGGGGTGGGGGCCGGGTACACACAGGTACAGTGGGGGGACGGATTTACCTGGATGCAGCTGCTCCTCTGATGGTCCGGGTGGCTTCTTTCTGCCTTCTCGGTGGCGGAGGCAACTCAAGGAAGCGCCTGAATCTGGTCCGCAGGCTGTGGTAGCTCCTCAGTCCTGGCGGTTGCATGGGGAGGTCAGCGTCTGGGCAGGAAATATAATAAATATTAATATTAAAGGGCTCAGCGTACACACGGGGGGGGGCAGGGAACAGCATACACACGGGGGCACTGGGGGCAGGGAACAGCGTACACACGGGGGCACTGGGGGGCAGGGAACAGCGTACACACGGTTAGCACTGTGGGGGGGGGGACAGCGTACACACACGGGGGCACTGGGAAGGGGACAGCGTACACACACGGGGGCACTGGGAAGGTGACAGCGTACACACACGGGGGCACTGGGAAGGGGACAGCCTACACACGGGGGCACTGGGAAGGGGACAGCCTACACACGGGGGCACTGGGAAGGGGACAGCGTACACACGGGGACACTGGGAAGGGGACAGCGTACACACGGGGGCACTGGGAAGGGGACAGCAAACACACGGGGGCACTGGGAAGGGGACAGCGTACACACGATGGCACTGGGAAGGGGACAGCAGACACACGGGGGCACTGGGAAGGGGACAGCGTACACACGGGGGCACTGGGGGGGCAGAGCACACACGGGGCACTGGGGGGGCAGAGCACACACGGGGCACTGGGGGGGACAGAGCACACACGGGGGCACTGGGGGGGACAGAGCACACACGGGGGCACTGGGGGAGGAACAGAGCACACACGGGAGCACTGGGGGAGGAACAGAGCACACACGGGGGCACTGGGGGAGGAACAGAGCACACACGGGGGCACTGGGAAGGGGACAGCGTACACACGGGGACACTGGGAAGGGGACAGCAAACACATGGGGGCACTGGGAAGGGGACAGCGTACACATGGGGGCACTGGGAAGGGGACAGCGTACACATGGGGGCACTGGGAAGAGGACAGCGTACACATGGGGGCACTGGGTACACACGCGGACAGTGGGGTGGGGGCCGGGTACACACAGGTACAGTGGGGGGACGGATTTACCTGGATGCAGCTGCTCCTCTGATGGTCCGGGTGGCTTCTTTCTGCCTTCTCGGTGGCGGAGGCAACTCAAGGAAGCGCCTGAATCTGGTCCGCAGGCTGTGGTAGCTCCTCAGTCCTGGCGGTTGCATGGGGAGGTCAGCGTCTGGGTAGGAAATATAATAAATATTAATATTAAAGGGCTCAGCGTACACACGGGGGGGGGGGCAGGGAACAGCATACACACGGGGGCACTGGGGGCAGGGAACAGCGTACACACGGGGGCACTGGGGGGCAGGGAACAGCGTACACACGGTTAGCACTGTGGGGGGGGGGACAGCGTACACACACGGGGGCACTGGGAAGGGGACAGCGTACACACACGGGGGCACTGGGAAGGTGACAGCGTACACACACGGGGGCACTGGGAAGGGGACAGCCTACACACGGGGGCACTGGGAAGGGGACAGCCTACACACGGGGGCACTGGGAAGGGGACAGCGTACACACGGGGACACTGGGAAGGGGACAGCGTACACACGGGGGCACTGGGAAGGGGACAGCAAACACACGGGGGCACTGGGAAGGGGACAGCGTACACACGATGGCACTGGGAAGGGGACAGCAGACACACGGGGGCACTGGGAAGGGGACAGCGTACACACGGGGGCACTGGGGGGGCAGAGCACACACGGGGCACTGGGGGGGCAGAGCACACACGGGGCACTGGGGGGGACAGAGCACACACGGGGGCACTGGGGGGGACAGAGCACACACGGGGGCACTGGGGGAGGAACAGAGCACACACGGGAGCACTGGGGGAGGAACAGAGCACACACGGGGGCACTGGGGGAGGAACAGAGCACACACGGGGGCACTGGGAAGGGGACAGCGTACACACGGGGACACTGGGAAGGGGACAGCGTACACACGGGGGCACTGGGAAGGGGACAGCAAACACACGGGGGCACTGGGAAGGGGACAGCGTACACACGGTGGCACTGGGAAGGGGACAGCAGACACACGGGGGCACTGGGAAGGGGACAGCGTACACATGGGGGCACTGGGAAGGGGACAGCGTACACATGGGGGCACTGGGAAGGGGACAGCGTACACATGGGGGCACTGGGAAGGGGACAGCGTACACATGGGGGCACTGGGAAGGGGACAGCGTACACATGGGGGCACTGGGAAGGGGACAGCGTACACACGGGGTCAGGGAACAGCGTACACATGTTGGCACTGGGGGGCAGGGAACAGCGAACACACACAGGGGCAATGGGGGGCAGGGAACAGCGTACACACGGGGGCACTGAGGGGGCAGGGAACAGCGTACACACGGGGGCACTGGGGGGCAGGGAACAGCGTACACACGGGGCACTGGGGGGCAGGGAACAGTGTACACACGGGGGCAGAAAACAGCGTACACACGGGGGCACTGGGGGGGGGCAGCGTACACACGGGGGCACTGGGGGGGCAGAGCACACACGGGGCACTGGGGGGGCAGAGCACACACGGGGCACTGGGGGGGACAGAGCACACACGGGGGCACTGGGGGGGACAGAGCACACACGGGGGCACTGGGGGAGGAACAGAGCACACACGGGAGCACTGGGGGAGGAACAGAGCACACACGGGGGCACTGGGGGAGGAACAGAGCACACACGGGGGCACTGGGAAGGGGACAGCAGACACACGGGGGCACTGGGAAGGGGACAGCAGACACACGGGGCACTGGGAAGGGGACAGCGTACACACGGGGGCACTGGGAAGGGGACAGCGTACACACGGGGGCACTGGGAAGGGGACAGCGTACACACGGGGGCACTGGGAAGGGGACAGCGTACACATGGGGGCACTGGGAAGGGGACAGCGTACACATGGGGGCACTGGGAAGGGGACAGCGTACACATGGGGGCACTGGGAAGGGGACAGCGTACACATGGGGGCACTGGGAAGGGGACAGCGTACACACGGGGTCAGGGAACAGCGTACACATGTGGGCACTGGGGGGCAGGGAACAGCGAACACACACAGGGGTAATGGGGGGCAGGGAACAGCGTACACACGGGGGCACTGGGGGGGCAGGGAACAGCGTACACACGGGGGCACTGGGGGGCAGGGAACAGCGTACACACGGGGCACTGGGGGGCAGTGAACAGTGTACACACGGGGGCAGGGAACAGCATACACAGGGGGGGCAGAAAACAGCGTACACACGGGGGCACTGGGGGGGGCAGCGTACACACGGGGGCACTGGGGGGGCAGAGCACACACGGGGCACTGGGGGGGCAGAGCACACACGGGGCACTGGGGGGGCAGAGCACACACGGGGCACTGGGGGGGCAGAGCACATACGGGGCACTGGGGGGGACAGAGCACACACGGGGGCACTGGGGGAGGAACAGAGCACACACGGGGGCACTGGGGGAGGAACAGAGCACACACGGGGGCACTGGGGGAGGAACAGAGCACACACGGGGGCACTGGGGGAGGAACAGAGCACACACGGGGCACTGGGGGAGGAACAGAGCACACACGGGGGCACTGGGAAGGGGACAGCGTACACACGGGGGCACTGGGAAGGGGACAGCGTACACACGGGGGCACTGGGAAGGGGACAGCGTACACACGGGGGCACTGGGAAGGGGACAGCGTACACACGGGGGCACTGGGAAGGGGACAGCGTACACACGGGGGCACTGGGATGGGGACAGCGTACACACGGGGGCACTGGGATGGGGACAGCGTACACACGGGGGCACTGGGATGGGGACAGCGTACACACGGGGGCACTGGGAAGGGGACAGCGTACACATGGGGGCACTGGGAAGGGGACAGCGTACACATGGGGGCACTGGGAAGGGGACAGCGTACACATGGGGGCACTGGGAAGAGGACAGCGTACACATGGGGGCACTGGGTACACACGCGGACAGTGGGGTGGGGGCCGGGTACACACAGGGACAGTGGGTGGACGGATTTACCTGGATGCAGCTGCTCTTCTGATGGTCCGGGTGGCTTCTTTCTACCTTCTCGGTGGCGGAGGCAACTCAAGGAAGCGCCTGAATCTGGTCCGCAGGCTGTGGAAGCTCCTCAGTCCTGGCGGTGGCATGGGGAGGTCAGCGTCTGGGCAGGAAATATAATAAATAATAATATTAAAGGGCTCAGCGTACACACGGGGGGGGGGGCACAGCGTACACACGGGGGGGGGGGCACAGCGTACACACGGAGGAGGGGGGCACAGCGTACACACGGAGGAGGGGGGCACAGCGTACACACGGAGGAGGGGGGCACAGCGTACACACGGAGGAGGGGGGCACAGCGTACACACGGAGGAGGGGGGCACAGCGTACACACGGAGGAGGGGGGCACAGCGTACACACGGAGGAGGGGGGCACAGCGTACACACGGAGGAGGGGGGCACAGCGTACACACGGAGGAGGGGGGCACAGCGTACACACGGGGGGCACAGCATACACACGGGGGGGCACAGCATACACACGGGGGGCACAGCATACACACGGGGGGGCACAGCATAAACACGGGGGGGCACAGCATACACACGGGGGGGGCACAGCATACACACGGGGGGGCACAGCATACACACGGGGGGCACAGCATACACACGGGGGGGCACAGCATACACACGGGGGGGCACAGCATACACACGGGGGGGGCACAGCATACACACGGGGGGGGCACAGCATACACACGGGGGGGGCACAGCATACACACGGGGGGCACAGCATACACACGGGGGGGCACAGCATACACACGGGGGGCACAGCATACACACGGGGGGCACAGCATACACACGGGGGGGCACAGCATACACACGGGGGGGCACAGCATACACACGGGGGGCACAGCATACACACGGGGGGGCACAGCATACACACGGGGGGGGCACAGTGTATACACAGTATATGCAGTGAGGGGGGGCGGGGGACACACGGGGGACAGTAAGGGGGGGGCGGGGGTCACACGAGGACAGTGAGGGGGGGCCATGCACTGACATGCAGCAGCTGCGGCTCTCATGCCGCCGCTGCCTGCATCACTGGCACATACAGCGCTGGATCCCCCCACCACCAACCCCAGCCTTGCTGACACAAACCACCCCACCCACAAGAATACTTGCAGCCGCGGCGCTGCAGACACGGCACGGGAAGCTTCCTTAGTTTGTTTGCCAGTGTAAAAACACAGCTCCCGGCCGCCGCGCGCATACACACACTGACATGAGCGCCGCAGCAGCACGGGCTCATGTCAGTGTGTGTATGCCCGCGGCGGCCGGGAGCTGCGTGTTTTAAACAGGCAAACCAAGAAAGCTTCCCCTCCCGAGTCTGCCGAGGAATTATTCTTGTGGGTTGGTGGGTGGGTGTTAAGTGTCAGCCGCCCATAGCAATCACGTGCCGGGTGGCTGACTGCAAAAATAATTTGGAACCTTTTAGCTCCTGTCTGTGGTGCGCCGACGGTGCTCTCCCCTTGGAGGGATTGCGGGGCTGCAGCAGCGGGACCCCTGTAGGCAGCAGGTCTAAAGTTCTAGCACGTCGCATCTCCGTCGGCCATCTTGGTACACCCAAGTGAGGCCTGTCTGTACTCCCCCTGCTGGCCACACACTGCGCATGCGCAACAAGTTGGAGACTCCTATCTTTATAATGGGGGACGTTTCACTAAATTTAAAAAAAACTGTACCTATCTGAAAATCCTCAACCCCAAAAGGCACTCCACTGGGACAATATCTACCTAATAAAACAAACCCCAAGTCTCTATTGTTCCCCTACCCCGAGTTATGCCTTCCCAAAAAAAACCTCATAGACTATTATGGGTGACAAAGTGTCATTTCTGAAGTGTCAGAAAAAAACTGGCAGTTGGAAGTTTAGAACGCTCCCAATTGCTCATTTTTTTATATTTCGCCCTGAAATTTGGCACGCAGCACCGGTTGACGATTCTACGCGTACCTGCCAAATTTCAGCTCAGTATGCCCAGTCACTTTTGAGGTGCAGTCCCTCAAACACCATGCCCCCATCCGAAAAGTTCCCTATGGGAAAAATCCGTTCGTTGGATTCAGCCTTAATATAAGGGCACGACCGTGCCCTTATAATACACACATATCTACCTATATATATGAGACATACACCTATACATACATGCATACATACTACATGGAAAGCCTGATTTTGGCCCTCTACCCTTTACTCTGTAGAACACCTCACAGTCATACTGCTCCTTCTCAATCCAAACCCACCCATGACTAAGCTCTGAGAAGCATGCCACGCGCTGCACCAATCACAATTCTGCAAACAAAGTTCAGTGTCGGTTATATGATGGAGCCTGGCAGGGGAGTTACACAACTCTCCGGAATGCTCAGTACATTTGTGCAATCAAGCATGGCTTGTCTGCTGATGGTCTGCTCCAGAAATCATTGTCAGAATGCCAGTTAGGGGAAGCTGCAGCACTAACCCACTCCCATGCTCAAAAGCATTACTAAGACCAAATACACACACAATTATGGTGAAAAACATACATGCAGACCGCAGGGGGTGGTTAGCTAGAGGAGGGCCCAGGGGCACTCACCACTTGTTACTCTAGTCTAAGCCACGCCTGGCCATACTCCATTTATGCCATACTGAATCTAGTTTACAAAGATCATTCACCAGTAAACTCTACTCACCTATATGAGCATACAGATTGTATGCAACCAGCAGGGACATGTAACCCTTACATGAGCAAGTCATCACTTTCTTCCTGGATACAGATTAACTACACAGGTTCAGTGGCACTTCAATTCGACCTGAAAGCCATCCGCACAACCTGTGTCATTAATATGTGTCCAGGATGAAAGGGATGGTTTGCCCACCCTATCTAACCCCAAAGTGTGTCTGTTGCTACCCAATTTGTTGTTTGCCTTTATAGTATTTTCAAACACATTTGAATCAACAGTGCTACATATCAAATAGTGGATGACAAAAGGAATAACGAATCTTTATGTATACATACCACTTTCGGCCGCCTGCTCCACCTCACAGGCCTCCTCATCCTCCCCCTCTTCCTGGGCCTCCTTGGCCGGCACGACCTCCTCCTCGGCTGCCACCTCTGCCTCCACTGGCCACTCAGCCTCCTCCACGCCCTCACTTTCCTCTGCCACCCCCTCTTCATTCTCTTCCTCCTCGCCCATCGCTGGCTCCGCCTCCTCCTGGGCCTGGGGCGCCTCTGCCTCCTCCTGGGCCTGGCCCGCCTCTGCCTCCTCCCGGGCCTGCCTTGCTCGTGCACGTGCTGTGTTTTGGAAAAATCAAAAAAGTGCCAATTAGTGGTAATTTGTATTAAGCCTTATCAACCTATAAATGCAAAGGTTAGAGGTACTGATACTTGTACATGCAAACAGCTCCTCAGTGGCCTTTACAAAACACAGCCTGTAACATGGCAGGTATGCTGTGACATTTGGGCCATTGTAAGCATCACAAGCATTAATCCTCCCCAATAACATATTTTATGACCATTACAGGGTGTCAATCAGGAAGTAGCACTCATATATTGTATGCCATGTTTAACTCATGATCATGTACAAATCCACATTTACTGTTGAAATACTCACATCTAGCAATGCTGGCCCTTATGGTTTGAAGCCTCTCTGGCTCCCTGCGCCGGAGGTCGGACCACCGCCGCTCAAGCTGAGCGATGGTCCGCCGCACATGGGTGCGGGCGTATATCCGCCGGCGGGCCACCGCATAGGCAGAGCGTTTCTGCCTATTCGTTATGAATGGGCCCGCACGACCCAGCCTGGTCTCCATAACGGAGACCAGTGTCCTCAGCTCGGCTGCAGAAAAGGGTGCTGCTCTGCCATAAGCCGCCATCTTAGCAATGGCACAAATCAAACAATCATGTGCTGTCATTGGTTGATCAGAGTGATATTTGGTATTAACTTTATTGTTCATTTGTACACTAACAGCGTGTATGCGCCCGAACAGACGGCTAACCCATTGCATCGCACACCCATCCTAAACAGTGTAAAATAAGATGGAAACACATTATATCTAATCTATAACATTCACCAAACATGGGTCTAAGCAACTGGTGAAATAGTGTGCATCTCTAGACACTTACACCTAACTCCACATGCTGCCATGTGTACACTTACCTTCTACTGGCCCCTACTACAGAGGTGGAATGAAAAGTAGCTAGCATCTAACCTGAATGTGGAGTGCTTTCACATGTGATTTGGATGCTAGCACTGATTACTTGTGGCTAAGTGGTGGACTGGATTGACATATGGAATGAGTAGTGTCAGTTGTACTACATAGCAAACAAGTGCACAGTACAGAAGTACATTCAAATATACATTGCATGTCTGACCTCAGTTGTATTTGGTCATTGGTGTTGGAATCTGCATTTAGCAAATAAATCAGACTTACTGAGTTTGCCATGTTTTGGGGAAATATTTTTCAACACCAAGGGGCGGGACGTATGCGCCGCACGGTTGACGCTGGCGTACGGGACGCGGCCGTACGGAACGCAGGTTGCAGCTGATTAACGCCAATTACAGAAATAGTATTTAAAGTTGTCCTAGAAAGGCAAACAGTTGTTGCAAACATGCCAGGCTCAGAGTCAGAGGAAGACCAGGTGGTGCAGAATCTCTTGGCACGCATGGAGGCCAACACCACCTATGTCCCCCTCAACCCAGAGGACCCAGATGGCCCATCAACATCAGGCCAATCAGCAGCTGGGCCATCCTCAGCTTCAGCAGAATCATTGGGAACACAGCAGGTGGCTTCCCAACAGAGTAGCCAGCCCAGCACTTCAGGTACAGCAACCGGTGGCCGTGGCCGTGGCAGTGCCCGTGCCCGTGGCCGCAGTGGGGCAACACGGGAACCAACAACACGAAACATGGCATATGAACCGCGGGAGCTTGACATCCTGGTGACCCGGGCACGTGATTTAATTGAGTGTCCAGCGGTGAAGTTGACACACACAAGGAGATGGAAGATCTGGGAGGAGATAACGGCGGAGATTAATGCAGTGGCTCCACAAGTTCGTCAGACGGAGCATGTTAAGAAGAGGCAAGTACATGTGTGTTACATTAGAGTAGTACAAGTCCAGTAATGTTTACATTCAATATTAGATGGAGTTGGGCAATGGGTGTTCACGTTGCTTGGAGGCACAGACATGTTGGCCATGACATTGAATTGATAGTTATTGGAGGGTGACTGTTTTTGTATCTTCTAAGGGTTGGTATGAAAAATGAATATAATGTAAGTTTGGTGTCAGTAGGCACATGTTGTATTATGTTTCAGATTGCAATGGGTGCTACAGCAAACATGAGGAGTTACATGTATTAATATGTACACTTTGATTGCAGGTGGCACGACTTCAAAGGCAACCTCAAAAAGAAATTGACCGAGCGGTGGCAACACAGCCAGACCTCTGGGGCTGGCCCCATGCCATCCAAGCTGGAGCTCACCCCCCTGGAAGAGATGGCCCAGTGCTGTATTGCAGTGGAGGAGGTCCGGGGGGTGAGCACTATAGACAGCGAGTCCCCAGCGGAAGTGATGGCTTCTACTCTTGAAGGTAATTATTTGCCAGGCCATAAGTAGATGTTTTAAAATTGGCATGGAATGTGTGGTAATTGGTAATTTCTCGTTCAACAGCATCGCCACCGCTTGGTCAAGATTCTCTTGAGGAGGTTGTGGAGTCTGTGCCACCTGGCCCCAGTAGCAGGCCCGTGCAGCAGCAGCCGGGATTGTCCCCGGCTGAATTGTCCATGTGGGGCCGTGTGCTGGATAGTATTGTGCAGCAGGGAGAGTCGGCATTCGAGCGGGTGCGTAGGGCCGAGGAGGTGCTGCAGGGTTTGACCACCAGCCAGCAGAGTATTGCTGAGAGCCTGCAGGCTATGAGTGCCAGCCAGCAAGCTATGGCTGGCAGCCACCAAGCTATTGCTGGTAGCCTGCAGATGCTGGCTGATCAAGCCCTGCGGCAAAACGACCTCCTCCTCCGCCATAATGAACTTATGGTGGAGCTAGTTAACAGCAATAGGGCCCTAATGTCACCCGCTTCGGGTGCATTACCAACCTCATCACTCCCTGCTGCCAGAGGGGAAAGAAGATCCACCCCCTCACCAGCATGTGCTCCACATGAGCCACCATCGGACTCTGGCCGTGGACGAGGCAGAAGAGCTGCTGCACGTGGCAAGGAGCCTGCCAGGGGCAAACGTGCTCGCAAATGAACTTGTGTCCCCATTAATCTCCTCCGTTATGTCTTCCCAAATCTTCCATTGAGCTGTGTGTGTCAGCATCCTGTGTCCAAATCCGTGCCCAGGGTCACCACTTTTGCCCGCGGTTCAAATGTCATGTTTGGTTCACCTGTTGCCCTGTTTCGGCTACCATTACTGTGTGCTGTACTTGAAGTGTTGGTGCTGTACTTTTGTTGTGAAGCCACCTGATGTGTTCCCAATGATTCTGCTGTGGCTATTTATTATATATTATGTAATTTTTGTCCTGGTATGGTACCATTTGTTTTGTTATGGTTTTGAAATTTGTACCAAAGTTTCTTTAATAAATTTTATGTTGGCCCCCCAAATGTCTGTATTAATTAATACATGCACAAGTGCCATGTGTATTAGTATTATTAATATTAAGTTGTGTGCATTATTTGCAGTGTAAAAGTGTGTGACAAGTGCAGCATGTAAAGTTCCCTTTAAGCTGCAATGCTTCCAATTGTAGCAGTGAGAAGCGTGTAATTAACAAGTAATGGGTAAAGTATGTGATTGTATTGTGTTCAGGTGACATTGGTTGAGGTGCGTTCGTCCTGATTAGGCGTTCCGATTGCCTAGCGCATGACCGAGTGGTGTCCGCAAAGCAAGAGTAACCTTTTTGACACCGCACATTTCTTCCCTTTTTGCTCGCGTGCATTCGGCGTGCTGTCCGAATGCACGCCTACCAAAATGTGTGTACTCCCCCGTGTCCGCCCATGTTTCCGCCCAGTTTAGCCCACTTTGAAACTACGCCCCTGTGTCATTCCGCATGACGCCCATAACACACCCATATTGGCCGAATGATTGCGGTGCACATTTCTGTACGGTATTAGTGAGAACAAGTACGGAGACCATGCGTGGCACATGCGCGTCGCGTTCTCCACGCATGCGCAGACGGCTAAAAAACGCCATCCGAAAGAATTCGGAAAAGTCCGCACCGATCAGAATAAGGGCCTATGTCCGGGTCATATACTTTAAGTTGTCTTAAGACCAGGTTCCTTTTTATTTTATCATTTAAACCCCTAACATTCCACGAGAGGAACTTAATCTTGTTTGAGGCCATTATCTATTATGTAGTGGGATGTGTGCGTAGGACCACAAGGGTGAGAATGAGATAGCAGGACAGTATCGATATAGCACAGAACATTTTCAGCAATTTTAGAACACGTGGCTGTTGATAGCCGTATAACTAACTCTAGACGTTTCAAAAAACCCATATCCCCCTCCCTGTATACTTTCTTAACTAAGTACACCTCTTCCCTAGAACCAAAAACTAAGTTAAACCAGACTAAAAAAGAAAAATAGGAAAAATTAACCCTAGTGGTTAATGGCTATGTGAGGCAAAAGATTGAATGGCTTCTGTGCATGTGCACCAGACCAAGCCATCCGTCCCGTCTTTGCACATACTTAGAGTCTAGTGTATGCCTTATCTAATATTGTAGACCCTTACTGCACCCAAAATATTGGTTGGATACTAAGTGGGGTTACTGCTGTTATGGGTATTAGAGCGCATGATAGCTGTGATCAAGCTTAAAGCCATATGGGGGATAATATAAGCGTTTAAGCCACGGATAGACGCAAGCCAGATAAGCTTAGTGCTCATTACCACCACCCATTAGGGTATATATTGGGAAAGTTCGTAGAATCCGGGTGGGTATGCTATCAAGGAGGAACATTAATACAAATGTAAACGCTCTCATCAGATATAACTGTATACATTACATATTACGGGTCCGCATCTAGTGGTCTTCGTGCAGGCCTGTTAGTGTCCAGCCATCGGGCCGCTTCTTTAGGAGTAGAGAAGAACTTAGTGTCCCCATCCACTATGATCTTTAGGCGAGATGGAAAGAGCATGGCGTAGGTGATGTTCAGCTCGCGGAGTCTTCTCTTCACCGGAAGGAATTCTGCCCGTTGCTTTTGGACCTCCACGGCCAAGTCAGGGAATAAAGACAATCTATTGCCGTTCCATATCAGTGGACCCTGAGTGCGGTTTAGTCGAAGGATGGCGTCTCTGTCTCTGTAATTGAGGATCTTTGCAATGAAGGTGCGCGGTGGAGCGCCAGGGGGCAGGGGCCTGGTTGGTACACGGTGGGCACGCTCCACAGCAAAGAATGGGGAGAAAGATTTAGCTCCATAAGTGTCCAGCAAAAGTTTTTCCAGAAATTTCTCAGGGTTTGGCCCCTCCTCCTTCTCAGGCAGGCCCACTAGATGTATATTGCATCGCCTCAGGCGCCCCTCCATGTCGAGTATCTTGTCTTGAACAGCGGAAAGCTGAGTGGCCATATTCTGCACTTTGTTACTGAGGGGTTCCATTTTATCCTCCAGGGTGGAGGTGCGAGTCTCCACCTCGCCCACCCTTTCCCTGACTTTCTGTAGGTCTTGGTGTATAATGGATAGGTCAGATTGGACGTGCCCTATCCATTCTGTCAGTCTGGTCTCGCATGCAACAACTGCCTCCAGCACCTTCTGTAAGGCATCGTCAGTTCGGTTGTCAGCGGGGGGAGGCTCCAGCGACGATGAGGCATTAGAGTCTGAGTCACGCTCAGGTGACCGGCCCCTAGGGGTAACTGATCTGGCATAACGTTCCAATTTTGCAGCTGCATTGGCATTCTGTGTTTTACCCATGTTAGATGGATGAAGTGGCAGTCCAATAGGGATATGACCACAGGTTTTATGCAGGGGGAGTTGAGCTGGGATGGTGTGTAGCAGCAGGCAGACGTCTGCCCTCAGAAACATACTCAGCCGCTCCAAATATTATGGGTAGGGGGGTCTGCAGGTCAGGTGTGTTGTCAGCGGCACCCCACTCTTCTGCTGTAGTATCTGGGTGAGGATAGATGGGTGCACTACTTGAGCAGTTCACTTAGGGATGGGATGCTGCAGAGTGTGCCTGCAGAGTGTGCCAGGGGTCAGTGTCACAGCCCCTAAGATGTGGTGCTGTGATGCAGCCTCCCGGGCAGTTCCACCAGCAGCTCCGTATGCGGGCCCCCTTATGCTTGGGTATTTGTTTATAACTTTTTTTTTTAGAGGGGGTTGTGGAGGGCGTCCACACTTGCTAGGTAGGGGATCCAGGGGGTGCCCCACATAGTCAGCAGCTCTGCGGAGAGGGAGAGAGCGCAGCTGTGGGATATTGCTGCCACGGCGGCCTCTGGTCGGTATGGGGGGGGAAGCGGGCTGCGGGAGTAACGCTGTACTCTCTAACTCACCGCTAGCCCGCTCGCCCGTCCTCGCGTCTTCTGTGTGACACGCGGCAGTTGCGCCGGGCAGCCAAGGGGAAGATGCCGCCCGCGATGCGTGTCACCAGCCACGACGCGGCTCCGATCCAGCCAGGACCACCGGGCAGTGCCGCCGAGGTGACGGGGATGCTCAGCACCTGCCTCCCCTCCACAGATCGCCTCCCTCCAGGTATTTCACGCAGCCCTCTCACCTCAGGCGCGCTGCACTCGCTGCTCAAGATGGCGCCGGCAGCAACTTCTGTATGCCTCCCCGGCGTCTCAGGAGATATGGGCCGTGCAGGCAGTCAGGCCACAGTTGTTCTCCTCTCCCTCAGGATTTGTGCTTATTCCCACTGATATTGGTGGGTCCCAGACTCTTTTCTGTGCCGTCAGGATTTATTTACAGGAGTTTGGAGACGGAGAGCTCAGCACTATGCTCCTACTCCATGCCCCGTGAAGCCACGCCCCTCCTTCTAACACATTTCAATGAGTCTCTCAGGTCCGCGTATTTCCCTTTGGGTCTTTCATACACAGTCAGTCTGTGTTTCATTGACCATGTTGGACCTTTCTAGAATCATGGTTTGTTCACCATTATCAGGATCATCATACATGTCAGATGAAGGGTATTCTTCAGTCATGTTGTCTTCATTATGGTTAGGTTGAGATGTTAAATCTACCTGATTTCTTCTTACTTCCATTCCTCGCTCTGTACGTATAGTATAAGATCTTGGTGCTACTTGTGCTTGCACAATACCTTTCTGCACCCAAATACCTTTCTCGTGATCTCTGAGACGGACTTGGTTACCCAATTTTAGATCAGATAAGCTTTTTGTTCGCCTGTCATGGAACAGTTTCTGTTTCGCCTGTTGACGTTCCTTACTCAGTCTGACCAACGCTGAGATATGCGTATTAAGCAGTTCATCCTGTATCGGGAGATTTGCTCTAATCCTCCTTCCCATCAGCAGTTGTGCAGGAGAAAGCCCATTCTGTAAAGGTGTACTGCGGTAGATTAAAAAACTTTTGTAGAAATCTTCTTCACCTTCTTGAGCTTTTTCATGAGATTCTTTACAGTTTTTACTGAACTTTCCACCAACCATTTTGAGCGTGGATAGTGGGGACTTGACGTAGTATGGACAAATTCCCACTCCTCAGCAAATTGTCTAAATTCAGCACTGGAAGACTGAGGACCATTGTCAGTGAACACTTCCATATGAACACCATGCCTTGCAAAGTTTGACTTCATGCAATTGATTACGGCTTTACTATTAGTTGTATGTAGTGTCTTCACCTCAGGGTAGTTAGAGTTAAAATCAGTCACGACAATGTACATTTTCCCATTACAATCAAACAAATCTGCGCAAACTTTCTGGTACGGTCTCTCTGGCACTGCATGAGGACTCAGTGGCTCGACTTGTTGTTTCGGTCTATACGTAAGACATAATTCACATGTTGCTGTAGTCTGTGCTATGTCTTGGTTCATTCTTGGCCAATACATAACTTCACACGCTCTCCGCTTACATGTTTCTTCTCCTAAGTATCTCATATATCTTGCACAGCATAGTTTTTCTTAGTCATGCAGGTATGACAAACCTATTGCCTTTGTAAATATTACCATTGACAACTGTAAGGTCACTATAGTACATACAATAATCATGAATAGACAGCGGGCACGCATGTTTTTCTGCTGGCCAACCTTGCAGAATGATATCTTTCAACACTTTCATTGTGTCATCTGTCTCAGTTTCTTTCCTCATCTGTTCTTGTCTTACAAGGGACACTGGTAGAGAAGCTATGATCAAATTAACATAGACTTTATCTCTTCATTCATCAGACTTTTGGAACCTTCACTTTTGTCCACAGCACGAGAAAGTGTATCAGCGATGTACATGTATTTACCGGGACAGTACAGCAAGTGTACATCATATTTCTGTAGTCTGATAAGCATTCGTTGAATATTCATGGGACAGTCGTGCAACGATTTAGTCATGATAGCTACCAATGGCTTGTGGTCAGTTTCCACTGTAAATGTTTGACCAGACACAAATTGATGAAATCGCTCACATGCATATGTGATCGCTAGTAGTTCTTTTTCTATCTGAGAATACCTTGTTTCAGCACTTGTCAGTGCTCTTGATGCATAGATTACTGGTTGCCATGTATCCTCATGTTCTTGTAACAACACTGAGCCTAGACCAATTTGCGAAGCATCTGCTGAAATAAAATGTTTCAAGTTTTGCCAACTTTCTTCTTGTTCATGTGACCACATCCACTCGTTATCTTTGTCAAATAACCATCTAAGAGAGGCTGTTCGTTCAGAGAGTTGAGAAATAAACTTTCCTAAATAAGTAATCATTCCTAGGAATCTTCTGAAGTCGTCTTTGTTGTGTGTGACACATGATCTATACAGTATGTAGTCTTAATATTTGAGTCTAGATGTGAACGCGCTAGTACACAATCTTAAGTTTAGTAATAAAAGTTATATTTTAATTTTCATAAAATATGTTTTTCTCTCTGTGCATACGTGATGATCTGAGCTTCATGGTGGTTGCTGGTATGTAGTCTGTACTGTATTGAAGTCACTAGAATGGACTTAGGTCTGATTCAGACCAGATCGCTGAGGTGCAAAATTGTAGTAGCCTGCGATCAGATAGCCACCGGAGATACAGTGTGAAATCAGTGATCTGCAAATCCATACCCGACTCACTCATCTTCAAATGTTTTTCCCAGTCTGTGAAAATGTGCATTGACCCTTCCAGGTTGAACAAGGTCAGAGCTGACGTCACACACACACTCCCTGAAAACACTTAGGCATGCCTGGGTTTTTTCTGACACTCCCAGAAAACCTAAAAAACTGGCATCCTTCAGTCAAGTTGTGAGGGGATTGCGGAAAAAGGAATTGCTGATTTTTATTCCTGTTTGGCCTCACACATGCGTGCTTCAATCCATACACATGCAAAGTCATTCGATAATTGATCATCTTGCAAATTTGCACAACAGTGATTGGGTCTGAATGAACCCTTTTGTAGTATGTCAGTAACTGGAATGCTGTCTGTACTGTGTGCAAGTCACTGAGATGCTGCGTGTATTATTTGACAGTCACTGTAGTGCTCTTTGTACATTATTGTGGTCACTAGAATGGTCTTTGTACTGTATGATGTCACTGGGATGCTGCAAATACCGTGCAGTGGTAAGTGGAATACTCTATCTACTTTATTTTGGTCAATAGATGTTTGTTACCATCGACTGCATAGTATAATTATGAAGTTAAATGTTGGTATGGTAAGACTAGCAAAACGCCATGGATTTAAAAAATGGCTGCAGAGAAATTTTTTAAATTCCAAGATGGTAGCAACGGGTCAATTGTGACTCACAGCATCATTGCGCCACACCCTTGTGTCAGCTAATATTAGCCTGGGAGGCAATCTTAAGGGTGAAGGAGGAGTAATGAATAACTCCTAAAGGTACTAGATGCCTCAGAAGTCCTGGATGGACTTAAAGGTTAAAGGTCACCATTCCCAGGTGCAGAATGAAGATGCCGTGGAAGTCCTGGATGGATGACCATGCAAATCAACTTATAGGCCACCGCCCACCTGGGGAAGGCGCTGTATAATAAAATATTTAAACATTTGGTGTCCTGTATTTATTTAAAATGGCGACTATATGCCCAACCTGCGGGTTTCTCTGGTTCTCCAAGTAACAGCATACAGAAGGCTTTCTGGGAGGGGGGCTGAGCCATATTTCATCTTGCCCTGGGTGCCAAAACCCTTAGCTATGTCTCTGTTCCAAAGGCTTGAAACATGATGAGTTCCCATTTATTCAGTTATCTATAACAGGATTCAGGCTTTCATGATGCTCTTTGTCAGCTACATAAAAGGCTGAAACATGTTTTATTTATCAGAAAAAATGGGAAGTCATGTTACAAGCCTTTGATTGTGCCGCCTTTATTATTAGAATTGTAAGGTTGAATGTGCTTAGTTTTTACTTCTTTATTAGACTATGCAAATTAATTATTTACTTCTTCTTACTGTACAATGTGTTGTGCACCACCTAGCAATGGTTTATACAGTCATCGGATGGCCACCCACCTGTATTCCTGGAAGAAAACTGACTGACACCCCTCTGTGACCCTTCCTCCCCCCCCCCCCCCGGAGCTTGACCGGCTCCCCATACTTCTAAGGGCAGTATTCAATGAGGCTGATTCGCCATGTTCTACGGTGAATGTGTGCTATTTTCATGCTCTAAGGTGATTCTTTTTACTGAAAAATTGATTCACCCTATTCAACATGCAATACTCGCCAATGGCGAACAGTGATTGACGGACAATTCACCGTCTGATAGTCACCACAATTCACTGTGGTTTTTCAATGGGTTTTTCAATGTGATTCATGGTGAGTGTATTCAATGATCAGATGGCAAATTGCTTTCTAAGTGATTTTCGCCATGTGTCACCGTGTAGCAATCGCTATCTTTTTATGGTGAACTGGAATGTGAACTTTTAACCCCTTCCCGACAATTGACGTACATTTACGTCATGGTCGGGAAGTACTTCCCGACACATGGCGTAAATGTACGTCATGGCATTTAACTGTCACCGCGTCTATAGACGCGGTGACAGTTTCAACATGTCTGCTGTCCCTGACAGCAGACATGTCCGTGCATGCCCAGGGGGGGCTGCGATGCCGCCCCCCCGTCGGCGATCGCTGTGATTGGCTGTTCAGTGTGAACAGCCAATTACAGCGTTTTCTGTGTCACCGGCGAATAACGTTCGCCGGTGACACGCGATCGGAGGTTATTGGTGCTGTAAAGTACAGCACCAATCACCGCGGGGTGTAAGGGTGACACTGGTGTCACCCCACCTCACCCCGCCCGCCCCCAAAGGCCGTGATTGGTCCGTCGGACCGACGGACCAATCACAGCCATGGAGGGGGGTTTAAACTAACGGTGACTGCACTGCAGACGCCATTCCGGTCTGGAATTGCGTGCAGTGCGGTCACCGTGCCTAGCTGCCGCGATATACTGACCAGAACCTTGCAAAATACTTACCTGATCCTTGCAAATATCTTGCCTGCTTCATCACTGCTTGTAGTGTGCTGGATGCTTCCTGGATCCTGTTACTTGTGACTTCCTGTGTTGTGTACTTGTGCTGCTGCAGTGTAATAGCGTTAGTTAGATAGAGAGAGATAGAGAGAGATAGTGTCAGAGAGTGCTATATTTTGTGCTGCTGCAGTGTGATATAGTTATAGAGAGAGAGATAGAGAGAGATAGAGAGAGATAGAGAGAGATAGAGAGAGATAGGGCCTTATTCTGATCGGTGCGGATATTCCCGAATTCTTTCGGTGCGGGCCGCACGCATCGCTGTGCGGCAGCGTGCGGCCATCGTCCGTAGAAACGCCCACGTGTCCTCCGCATTCGGACGGACTCACTCTGTAAGAACAGGGCGTGTGTACGGACGACATATAAACCATGCGTGTGCGGGGGAAACACTCAGATTCTACACGGTCTGTCCGCGTATGCACGGCCTTCCCGCGTCAGAACGGACGCGAACCGGCCACTACGCACAGATGCGGTGTACATCCGCATACAACAAGACTACTGTTATCAAAGTTCCCACATAGATCACATGACACACTTATGCAATTAGCAAACCACTTTGAGAACAGATTGTTGCTCCTGGTCATCTGTTATTTAGCTAATTGATCCTTAAACACTTACAAGCACTATACATTAACCCTAACATTCCCTATGGGGATAAAAATGTGATCTACCCTTTTGCTGTGTACATATCTAAACATCCACATGTTTGTGTGTTAAAAGCTTTTTATACTTTTAATGTTAAAGACTAAAATAACACACAGACAACTTCTTAAACAAGTGCAAACTTTTATTCAAAAATGCAAATGATTAAATAAAACAAAAAAAAAGGACCCCTATCACTGGTCCAGCAGCAGGACACAGAGGTCCTCCACATGGGCCGTCATGCGCCTCAGGTCCTCTCTCAACCTCATGAGAGCCCCTCTCACTCCCTGGGGTGGCTCCTGGTAATCTGTGTGCATGAGAAAGGGGGTAGAGCATTAATTATGCTACTCACGTACACCTTGTACAGTCAATCCTAAGTACCTACACCACAGGTCTTCAACCTGTGGCCCTCCAGATGTTGTGGAACTACATGTCCCAGCATGCCCTGAGGTTTTTTGACATGCTCTTATAGGAACAAATGTGGCAATGCATGTTGGAACATGTAGTTTCACAACATCTGGAGGGCCAAAGGTTGAAGACCCATGCACCATGCAAAATCATACATACAAAAAAAACCTTATCCACTCTTGTATGTTATGTCATGAAATATATGATCATGATGCTGCCACCACACCCACACACTTGTGTGACATATACATTTCACAATCTCTATATCAGAAACACAACCACACTTGAGGATCACTCACACTTGTCCTGGCCAAAGACTCCTCACTCAACTCAAAACATACACCCGCTACAACATGCCACATTGACCCATACATATATACCTGCATGTTACTGCTTAATAGCTAAACTGCATGATAGCTAGATAGATAGCTAGATAGAATAGATAGAATAGATAGAATAGATACCACAGGAAAATGCTCGGCTACTTCCTCTGCCCATTACTTCATGATTCCTTGTCACATTTGACACATAGGTGAAAGGGCAGAACTAATCCGCTTCCATCCAACTATCAATTTCTAAGCTCAATCCATCATACATAATACCTTACAAAAATACATGACAACAACACGGGCACACTGTCTAGAGGGGGGCCCATGCAAACTGTCCACATGGGACTCCAGTATAAATCAGGCCTGGCCATATTCCATAGAAGTGTTTTTGTTGCTTCTATACAAAGAGCATCCATAAATTAACACTCATCACCTACATGAGCATCCAGATTGCACGTTAGCAGCATGGGCCTATAACACCAAAGTGTGTCTGTTGTTTTCCATTTTTTGGGACTACTCTTTACTATATTATAGGAAAATTGAATCAGCTGTGCGACATAACAACCTGTACCTAACTCACTAATGAAGCATTATGTCTACTTACCCCTGGCAGGCAGCTCGACCAGGTCATCCTCCTCCACATTGGGAGGTGGTGGAACATCCTCCAGGGGTAGGGGCACCTCCTCCTCCTCCACTTCCACCTCCTGCCCGACCTCCTGTGCCTCCTCTGTGTCCTCAGCTGTGACATAGCTCAGGTCCTGTGACTCGTCGTCAATGGCCCCCGCTTGTCTGGCCTCCTCAATGGCCATCTCCTCATTGGCCACCTCCTCTGTGGCCTCCGCACTGGCCACCTCCTCTGTGGCCTCCGCACTGGCCACCTCCTCTGTGGCCTCCGCACTGGCCACCTCCTGGGCCTCCTGACGGGCCTGTCTTGCTCTCTCCCGTGCTGTGGGTTAAACATACAAAATGGGTGAGTGTCATTTCACATTGAAATAACTCTAACAAGTACATCTCATAACCACAATATATATGTGTTATATATCACACATATAGTATATGGCTTTTCTATGTCATAAACTCCCAATTGACATCATGTAATATTAATATTTAATAATGTTAAAATGCAAACACTCAATGGCCTAGATGCACTAGCCTTCAAAAGTGATACAATGTAGAGTGATAAACACGCAGCCAATCAGATCCTTCCTGTCATGTCACAGACTGTAGTTGTAAAAGGCCAGGTAGGAGCTGATTGGCTGCCTGTTTGTTACTCTCCATTTTAAAAATTGTGAACCAGACCGAATCCTGCCCTCTGTCAATTATATGTATTTGCCCACAATACTTACAGCGTTGCAGACGCCGCCTCAGAGCCTGCAGACGCTCCGGCTCCCGCCTCCGCAGGTCGGACCATCGCCTCTCCAGTTGGGCGATGGTCCTCCGCACATGTGTGCGGGCGAATATGCGGCGCCGGGCCGCAACATATGCCCGGCGCTTGTCCCTATTAGTTATGAAGGGGCCTGCCTGCCCCAGTCTCCTCTCCATCACTCCTACCAGCGCCAGTAGCTCCGCAGTGGAGAAGGGTTCTGCACGCTGGTAGGAAGCCATTTTAGGAGTGGCACTAATCAAACTATCATGTGCTGTCATTGGTTGGTTAGAGTGATATTTGGTATTAACTTTATTGTTCATTTTTACACTAACAGCGTGTATGCGCCCGAACATACGGCTAACCCATTGCATCGCACCCCCATCCTAAACACACAGTCTAAACTAAGATGTAAACACATTATATATAATCTATAACATTCCCCAAACATGGGTATAAGCACCAGGTGAAATAGTCTGCATCACTAGACACTAACACCTAACTCAACAAGGTAGTAAACAGGTATTTTATAATGAAAGCTATGCAACAGAAACATAGCAAATAGTGGCAGACCTTTTCAAAAAATTTGCCCATGCTGCCATGTGTACACTTACCTTCTACTGGCCCCTAATACAGAGGTGGAATGAAAAGTAGCTAGCATACAGCCTGAATTTGGAGTGCTTTCACATGTGATTTGGATGCTAGCACTGATTACTTGTGGCTAAGTGGTGGACTGGATTGACATATGGAATGGGTAGTGTCAGTTGTACTACATAGCAAACAAGTGCACAGTACAGAAGTACATTCAAATATACATGTCATGTCTGACCTCAGTTGTATTTGGTCATTGGTGTTGGAATCTGCATTTAGCAAATAAATCAGACTTACTGAGTTTGCCAGGTTTTTTGGGAATATTTTTCCACACCAAGGGGCGGCCCGTATGCGCCGCACGGTTGACGCTGGCGTACGGGACGCGGCCGTACGGAACGCAGCTTGCAGCTGATTAACGCCAATTACAGAAATAGTATTTAAAGTGGTCCTAGAAAGGCAAACACTTGTTGCAAACATGGCAGGGTCAGACTCAGAGGAAGAGCAGGTGGTGCATAATCTGTTGGCCCGCATGGAGGCCAACACCACCTATGTACCCCTCAACCCAGAGGACCGAGCTGGCCCGTCAACAGCAGGCCAATCAGCAGCTGGGCCATCCTCAGCAGAATCATTGGGAACACAGCAGGTGGCTTCCCAACAGAGTAGCCAGCCCAGCACTTCAGGTACAGCAACCGGTGGGCGTGGCCGTGGCAGTGGCAGTGCCCGTGCCAGTGCCCGTGGCCGCAGTGGGGCAACACGGGAACCCACAACAAGAAACATGGCATATGAACCGCGGGAGCTTGACATCCTGGTGACCCGGGCACGTGATTTAATTGAGTGTCCAGCGGTGAAGTTGACACACACACAAGGAGATGGAAGATCTGGGAGGAGATAACGGCGGAGATTAATGCAGTGGCTCCACAAGTTCGACAGGCAGAGCATGTTAAGAAGAGGCAAGTACATGTGTGTTACATTAGAGTAGTACAAGTCCAGTAATGTTTACATTCAATATTAGATCTAGTTGGGCAATGGGTGTTCACGTTGCTTGGACGCACAGACATGTAGGCCATGACATTGAATTGATAGTTATTGGAGGGTGACTGTTTTTGTATCTTCTAAGGATTGGTTTGAAAAAAGAATATAATGTAAGTTTGGTGTCAGTAGCCACATGTTGTATTATGTTTCAGATTGCAATGGGTGCTACAGCAAACATGAGGAGTTACATGTATTAATATGTACACTTTGATTGCAGGTGGCACGACTTCAAAGGCAACCTCAAGAAGAAATTGACCGACCGGTGGCAACACAGCCAGACCTCTGGGGCTGGCCCCATGCCATCCAAGCTGAAGCTCACCCCCCTGGAAGAGATGGCCCAGTGCTGTATAGCAGTGGAGAAGGTCCGGGGGGTGAGCACTATAGACAGCGAGTCCCCAGCGGAAGTGATGGCTTCTACTCTAGAAGGTAATTATTTGCAAGGCCATAAGTAGATGTTTAACATTTTGCATGGAATGTGTGGTAATTTCAATTTTCTTGTTCAACAGCATCGCCACCGCTTGGTCAAGATTCTCTTGAGGAGGTTGTGGAGTCTGTGCCACCTGGCCCCAGTAGCAGGCCCGTGCAGCAGCCGCCGGGATTGTCTGCGGCTGAATTGTCCATGTGGGGCCGTGTGCTGGATAGTATTGTGCAGCAGGGAGAGTCGGCATTCGAGCGGGTGCGTAGGGCCGAGGAGGTGCTGCAGGGTTTGACCACCAGCCAGCAGAGTATTGCTGAGAGCCTGCAGGCTATGAGTGCCAGCCAGCAAGCTATGGCTGGCAGCCAACAAGCTATTGCTGGTAGCCTGCAGGTGCTGGCTGATCAAGCCCTGCGGCAAAACGACCTCCTCCTCCGCCATAATGAACTTATGGTGGAGCTAGTTACCAGCAATAGGGCCCTAATGTCACCCGCTTCGGGTGCATTACCATCCTCATCACTCCCTGCTGCCAGAGGGGGAAGAAGATCCACCCCCTCACCAGCATGCGCTCCACATGAGCCACCATCAGCCTCTGGCCGTGGACGAGGCACAAGAGCTGCTGCACGTGGCAAGGAGCCTGCCAGGGCCAAACGTGCTCGCAAATGAACTTGTGTCCCCATTAATCTCCACCGTTATGTCTTCCCAAATCTTCCATTGAGCTGTGTGTGTCAGCAGCCTGTGTCCAAATCCGTGCCCAGGGTCACCACTTTTGCCTGCGGTTCAAATGTCATGTTTGGTTCCTCTGTTGCCCTGTTTCAGTGTGCTGTACTTGAAGTGTTGGTGCTGTACTTTTGTTGTGAAGCCACCTGATGTGTTCCCAATGATTCTGCTGTGGCTATTTATTCTTTATTATTTTATTTGGTCCTGGTATGGTACCATTTGTTTTGTTATGTATTTTCATTTTTTGCCTAAGTTTGTTTAATAAATGTTATTTTGGCCCCACAAATGTCTGTATTAATTTAGACATGCAGAAGTGGCATGTGTATTAGTATTAATATTATTAAGTTGTGTGCATTATTTGCAATGTTAAAGTGTGTGACAAGTGCAGCATGTAATGTTCCCTTTAAGCTGCAATGCTTCCAATTGTAGCAGTGAGAAGCGTGTAATTAACAAGTAATGGGTAAAGTATGTGATTGTATTGGGTTCAGGTGACATTGGTTGAGGTGCGTACGTCCTGATTAGGCGTTCCGATTGCCTAGCGCATGACCGAGTGGTGTCCGCAAAGCAAGAGTAACCTTTTGGACACCGCACATTTCTTCCCTTTTTTGTTCGCGTGCATTCGGCGTGCTGTCCGAATGCACGCCTACCAATATATGTGTACTCCCCCGTGTCCGCCCATGTTTCCGCCCAGTTTAGCCCACTTTTAAACTACGCCCCTGTGTCATTCCGCATGACGCCCATAACACACCCCTATTGGCCGAATGTATGCGGTGCACAGTTCTGTATGGGATTAGTGAGAACAAGTACGGAGACCATGCGTGGCACATGCGCGTCGCGTTCTCCACGCATGCGCAGACGGCTAAAAAACGCCATCCGAAAGAATGCGGAAAAGTCCGCACCGATCAGAATAAGGGCCATAGAGAGAGATAGAGAGAGAGAGATAGAGAGGCCTAGTGACAGAAAGTGCTATATTTTGTGCTGCTGCAGTGTGATAGTTATAGATAGAGAGATAGAGAGAGATAGAGAGAGATAGAGAGAGAGAGATAGAGATAGTGACAGATTGTGCTATATATTTTTTATATTTTTTATATAACTGACTGCTGCCCCCCCTTTTGTGCTGATCAGTATAAATTAACTGATCAGCAACTTTTTGGGGGCGCAGGTTTTTTTTTATATATATATATACCTGTCACTGCTGCTGCTGCAGTGTCATAGAGTGTTAGATAGTGAGAGATAGAGAGATAGAGAGAGATAGTGACAGAGAGTGATAGAGAGTGCTAAATTTTGTGTCTGCTGCCCCCGCCTTTTGTGCTGATCACTATATCTGAGGTGATCAGCAACTTTTTGGGGGTGCAGAGGTTTTTTTTTTTTTATATATATACCTGCCAGTTGCACTGTCAGTTGCACCAAAGGTTGTGCACCTGCTGCCCCTCACTGGTAATCAGTGTCGCATCACTGATCACCTTTTTTTTTTTGTGTGCTGTGGGGTCTTTTTTTAATTTTTTTTTTACACACACTGTGATTTTGTGGGTGTCCTGTGGCCGCTGTGCGCTGATCAGTGACGTACATCACTGATCATCTTTTTCGGCACAGGGTTGATCTATTTTTTTTTTTTTGATCAAATTCCTGTTGCCTTTGAGCGCTGTTCAGTGACGGACGTTACTGACCAACATCTGTGCTCAATTTTTGGCGCAGGACCTTTTTTTTTTTTTTTTTTTTAACCCCTTCAATTTTTTTTTTTTTTAACCCCTTCATTTTTTTTTTTTGTATAAAGTATTTTTTTTTTCTGCACTACATACACACTACACACTACATACCCCCCTGGTTGAAATAAAGTTTGTACCCCCCCCCTACACTATACACGTGTTGAAACATTTCACTACCAGTAACACAAAAATAAAAATGGCATCCCAAATGTCATCCCAAATGTCATCCCAAATGTCATCCCAGTCATCCAGAAGAATGTATTCAGTGGAGGAGGCATATGCCATGCTTGCTTCTGACTCTGACACAGCCAGTGATGCAAGCGGGGAATTTGAAGGATTCGCCTTAAGCTCCTCTTCCTCCTCTGCTGATGAGGGACCCCCTCAAAGACGCCCCCGTAGAGCAGCTGAGACCCCCCCCCCAATAATTGATCTCGTATGGACCCCACCACCAGACAATTTTGAGCCCCAGGTTCCTGAGTTTTTGGCCATGCCAGGAATCCAATTTGATTCCACAGGTCTCAGAGAAATTGACTTTTTCAAATTATTTTTCTCTGATGATTTTATAAATTTAATGGTGGACCAAACTAATTTATATGCCCAGCAGTTTATTGCTCAAATCCCCACGTCATCATTTGCTAGGTGGACCCCTGTAGATGCAGTAGAGATGATGACGTTTTGGGGTCTGGTGTTTCATATGGGCATAGTAAAAAAGCCAGAAATTAGGCAATATTGGAGTACAGATGTTCTGTACAGCACCCCATTTTACCGTATGGCCATGCCCCGGGCTCGATTTGAGACGATCCTTAAATTTTTGCATTACAACGATAATGCACAGTGCCCACCCAGAGATGATCCCACCTTTGACCGGCTATTCAAAGTCAGGCCGGTCATTGATCATTTCAGTGCCAAATTTGAAGACATGTACATCCCAGATAAATTCATTTGCATAGACGAGTCCCTTATACATTTTAAAGGAAGGGTTAAATTCCGCCAGTACCTTCCCAGTAAGAGGGCAAGGTATGGCATAAAAATGTATAAGCTGTGTGAAAGCACCTCAGGGTACACTCACAGGTTTAGGGTATATGAAGGGAAGGATTCAAGAATTGAACCGCCAGAATGCCCCCCCTCCCTCGTAGGTGTTAGTGGAAAAATTGTCTGGGATTTAGTGCACCCCTTCCTGGATAAAGGTTATCACCTCTATGTGGATAACTTTTACACCAGCATCCCCCTGTTTAAGGCCCTTGGTTCAAGAGGTACAGCAGCTTGCGGTACTGTGCGCAAGAACCAAAGAGGCCTCCCAAAAACGCACATTGCCCAAGTAATGAGAAGGGGTGAAAGCAGGGGAATATGCACCGAAAATATGTTGTTGGTCAAATATAAGGACAAGAGGGATGTCCTTATACTGACAACAATTCACGGAGACAGTACCACCTCCGTCCCTGTACGAGGTACCAGTACCCACACCTCAAAACCTAATTGTATCCTGGATTACAATAGGTACATGGGCGGAGTGGATCTTTCAGATCAGGTACTGAAGCCGTACAGTGCCCTGCGGAAAACAAAAATCTGGTACAAGAAGCTGGCCGTGTATATCATCCAGATGGCACTGTATAACGCTTACGTGCTATTCCGTTCTACCGGCCAGAGGGGGACATTTATGCACTTTCAAGAGGAAGTCATAAAGGGCCTAATATTTGGGAACCAGCAGGCAGAGGGCCCCAGTACTTCTAGTACTGGCCCCCGTATTGTACCAGGGCAGCATTTTCCTGATGAAATCCCCTCCACTGGAAAAAAGGGCAGGACACAAAAAAGGTGCAAAGTTTGCTATAAAAAGGGAATAAGAAAGCAAACTATTTTCCAGTGTGACACTTGCCCCGACAAACCCGGCCTATGTATAAAGGAGTGTTTTAAAATATACCACACATCTATGGATTATTAGGTTCATAATTTCACCGTGCTTCGGGGGTCTTGCTAATGCCACATAGCACCCACCATTCATTCCACCAGAATCTGAGCCGCAAAATCCAAAAATCACTCCTTCCCTTCTGAGTCCTGCCATGCACCCAACTGGTATTTTTTGGTCACATGTGAGGCATTGCCGTACTCGGGAGAAATTGGGGCACAGATTTTGGGGTGCTTTTTCTCCTTCATACCTTCTGAAAATGAAAAATTTTGAGCCAGAACTGCATTTTTGTGTAAAAAAATGTAATTTTTCATTTTCACTGCCCACTTGTATCAAAATTGGTGAAACCCCTGGGGGTTTGAAATGTACACTATACCCCTAGATGAATTCCCTGAGGGGTGTAGTTTGCAAAATGGGGTCACTTGTGGGGGGGTTCCACTGTATTGGTGCTTTGGGGGTCTTGCTAATGCGACATAGCACCCACCATCATTCCACCAGAATTTGTGCTGCAAAATCCAAATATCACTCCTTCCCTTCTGAGTCCTGCCACTTTTTGGTCACACATGAGGCATTGCCGTACTCGGGAGAAATTGGGGCACAGATTTTGGGGTGCTTTTTCTCCTTCATACCTTCTGAAAATGAAAAATTTTGAGCCAGAACTGCATTTTTGTGTAAAAAAATGTAATTTTTCATTTTCACTGCCCACTTGTATCAAAATTGGTGAAACCCCTGGGGGTTTGAAATGTACACTATACCCCTAGATGAATTCCCTGAGGGGTGTAGTTTGCAAAATGGGGTCACTTGTGGGGGGGTTCCACTGTATTGGTGCTTTGGGGGTCTTGCTAATGCGACATAGCACCCACCATCATTCCACCAGAATTTGTGCTGCAAAATCCAAATATCACTCCTTCCCTTCTGAGTCCTGCCACTTTTTGGTCACACATGAGGCATTGCCGTACTCGGGAGAAATTGGGGCACAGATTTTGGGGTGCTTTTTCTCCTTCATACCTTCTGAAAATGAAAAATTTTGAGCCAGAACTGCATTTTTGTGTAAAAAAATGTAATTTTTCATTTTCACTGCCCACTTGTATCAAAATTGGTGAAACCCCTGGGGGTTTGAAATGTACACTATACCCCTAGATGAATTCCCTGAGGGGTGTACTTTGCAAAATGGGGTGACTTGTGGGGGGGTTCCACTGTATTGGTGCAACATAGCACCCACCATTCATTCCACCAAAATCTGTGCTGCAAAATCCAAAAATCACTCCTTCCCTTCTGAGTCCTGCCATGCACCCAACTGGTATTTTTTGGTCACATGTGAGGCATTGCCGTACTCGGGAGAAATTGGGGCACAGATTTTGGGGTGCTTTTTCTCCTTCATACCTTCTGAAAATGAAAAATTTTGAGCCAGAACTGCATTTTTGTGTAAAAAAATGTAATTTTTCATTTTCACTGCCCAGTTGTATCAAAATTGGTGAAACCCCTGGGGGTTTGAAATGTACACTATACCCCTAGATGAATTCCCTGAGGGGTGTAGTTTGCAAAATGGGGTCACTTGTGGGGGGGTTCCACTGTATTGGTGCTTGGGGGGTCTTGCTAATGCGACATAGCACCCACCAAAATTCCACAAGAATCTGAGCTGCAAAATCCAAAAATCACTCCTTCCCTTCTGAGTCCTGCCATGCACCCAAATGGTATTTTTTGGTCACATGTGAGGCATTGCCGAACTCGGGAGAAATTGGGGCACAGATTTTGGGGTGCTTTTTCTCCTTCATACCTTCTGAAAATGAAAAATTTTGAGCCAGAACTGCATTTTTGTGTAAAAAATGTAATTTTTCATTTTCACTGCCCACTTGTATCAAAATTGGTGAAACCCCTGGGGGTTTGAAATGTACACTATACCCCTAGATGAATTCCCTGAGGGGTGTAGTTTGCAAAATGGGGTCACTTGTGGGGGGGTTCCACTGTATTGGTGCTTGGGGGGTCTTGCTAATGCGACATAGCACCCACCAAAATTCCACCAGAATCTGAGCTGCAAAATCCAAAAATCACTCCTTCCCTTCTGAGTCCTGCCATGCACCCAACTGGTATTTTTTGGTCACATGTGAGGCATTGCCGTACTCGGGAGAAATTGGGGCACATATTTTGGGGTGCTTTTTCTCCTTCATACCTTCTGAAAATGAAAAATTTTGAGCCAGAACTGCATTTTTGTGTAAAAAAATGTAATTTTTCATTTTCACTGCCCACTTGTATCAAAATTGGTGAAACCCCTGGGGGTTTGAAATGTACACTATACCCCTAGATGAATTCCCTGAGGGGTGTACTTTGCAAAATGGGGTGACTTGTGGGGGGGTTCCACTGTATTGGTGCAACATAGCACCCACCATTCATTCCACCAAAATCTGTGCTGCAAAATCCAAAAATCACTCCTTCCCTTCTGAGTCCTGCCATGCACCCAACTGGTATTTTTTGGTCACATGTGAGGCATTGCCGTACTCGGGAGAAATTGGGGCACAGATTTTGGGGTGCTTTTTCTCCTTCATACCTTCTGAAAATGAAAAATTTTGAGCCAGAACTGCATTTTTGTGTAAAAAAATGTAATTTTTCATTTTCACTGCCCACTTGTATCAAAATTGGTGAAACCCCTGGGGGTTTGAAATGTACACTATACCCCTAGATGAATTCCCTGAGGGGTGTCGTTTGCAAAATGGGGTCACTTGTGGGGGGGTTCCTAACTTTTAGCATCTTATGGTGCCTAGAAACCTACATGGTGCCTAAAAAATAATCTCATAAAAAGGAGGCTCCAAAATCAAGTAGGTGCTCCTTCTATTATGAAGCCTGTGGTTTGGTCAACGTGCACACTAGGGCCACATATAGGATATTTATGAAAACAAAAGAATTGGGGGAATCAATTTTTAGTCACATTTCTCTAGTAAAATGTACTGTGTTCCTTAGAAAAATGTATTAAAATTGCAAATCTGCAAAAAAAATGAAATTTTGAAATTTCACCTACACTTTGTTTTAATTCCTGTGAAACACCTAAAGGGTTAACAAACTTCCAAAATGCTGTTTTGAATACTGTGAGGGGTGCAGTTTTTGAAATGGTATCATTTATGGGGGTGTCTCACATACAAGTCCCTCAAAGTCACATCAGAACTGAACTGGTCCCTAAAAAAATCAGTGTTTAAAATTTTCTTGAAAATTTGAGAATTTGCTATTCATATTGTAAGCCTCCTAGTGTCCAAAAAAATTAAAAGGAAGTTGAAATAATGATGTCAACATAAAGTAGACATATGGTCTATGTTAGTTATTAACTATTTTGAGTGGTATGATTATTTGTCTCACAAGCAGAAAATTTAACATTTTGCAAATTGCTAAATTTTCCATTTTTTTACGACATTTTGGTATTTTTCACAAAAAAACACAGACTGTATCGACCCAAATTTACCACTAATTTGAAGTACAATGTGTCATGAAAAAACAATCTCAAAATCACTGGGATAAGTAAAAGCAAAAAAAAGTTTTCCCCACTTAAGTGATACCTGTCAGATTTGAAAAAAAGGGCTCTGTCAGGAAGGCAAAAACTGGCTCTGTCAGGAAGGGGTTAATATAAAGTTTTTTTTTTAAATTTGGTGTAAAAAAATCAGGAATATTATTATGTGAAGGGGCATGCTATTTTTTATTCATGTGCTTACAGCACATGAATATATATTTAATTGAAAAAAATGTAATTCTTTTTTTACACATAACAGCCGGCAGGGGGCCGAGAGCCGAGAGCCGCGCATTACATATTCATATTTTCACTGCTCCCGATCATAAGATATGCATGATTGGGAGCAGTGCAAGCGGCTCACTACCCACATCCCCTGCTAGCTCTCCCGGGGGGCAGCTTCTGCTGCCTATGTCCCCAGGAGCCCTGCTTCTGCCCCACAGTGTCCGGCGCAGGCAGGGAGGCTTCCATCTCCCTGTCTGCCGCCGTCCCCTGGTTAAGAATCGCCATCAGGGGCAGCGAGCCCCTCTGGCATTGAATACAGTGACAACGAGGGCTGGCAGCGAAGGCTCCAGCCCCCCGGAACCTGGCGACTGTGCAGCGAATCCTACAATTCTCATTGAATACTGCCCTAAGTTTAGTGACATCACACTGCACCGTACAATGCACAATACTGCGCCCTATCACATGTCCTTCCCTGTCCTGTCTCCAGGGCCGGTGCAAGGCACCGGAGCGCCCCAGGCGAGTCGGGCTGGGGGCGCCCCGGTGCCGGGGGGGGGTACCTGTCGTTCGGTGCTGTCTATTTAAATCTGGCGGCGGAGGCAGCGGGGGTCCCTGCAGTCCATTAAAAATCACGAGCGCTATCCGCCGGGCTATGCGGAAGCGGTTCTAGTGTGAAAACACTGGCAGCACGCTGATTGGCTGAGATCAGCGTGCGCCGTGCTGCCAGAGTTTTCAGAAGCGCTTCCGCATAGCCCGGCGGATAGCGCTCGTGAGTTTTAATGGACTGCAGGGACCCCCGCTGCCTCCGCCGCCAGATTTAAATAGACAGCGCCGTAGGACAGGTACCCGGGCGGCACAAAATGCCGCCCTCCAGTGGTCGGCGCCCTAGGCAAATGCCTAGATTTGCCTAGTGGTGGCGCCGGCCCTGCCTGTCTCTACAGTGGCGATGGTCTATCCACCTAGGAGAAGCAAGACTCCAGGAGAAACACAGGCAGCTTGGACTGGAGCCCGAAAAGTGGAGCTGGCGGTACCAGGGAGGCGCAGTGGTAAAAAAAAGAAGTTCTATCACTCCCGCTCATTTAAAAACAGGTAGTTATTAATTATACAATAAGCCACAGATATTCATTATGCAATGTAAAATCAAAGTATAGATGCTATTATGATCCACTGTGCTCAGCAGTAAGGCAGTAGATTTTTATGACATTGCATAATGAATATGAATGTTGTGTGTTTTTTTGTAATAAAAAAAAATGATATAAAATATATAATAAAAATAAGCTGTTTAAGGGGGGGGGGGGGGGGGGTGGAGTTGGGGGTCCCCAGAGACACCAGTGTACTAGATTTCTGTTTGCTGACCCTGCTGCCAAGAAAAGCTTTCCAGATAAATCGCAGAGGGGGATTTAATAGGATCCCTCCCAGTGTCCTCTTCTGCTCACACATGCTTTGGCCAGTAGCAGCGCAATAGTAGGAGGACTCCCGGGTGGCCACGATGGCCTCTTCCCACATAGGACAGCGCTTACCTTTTGCAGATGTACATGTACAGTATACAGCATTACTAAATGTCACTTTGTATGTGATCAGTGGTGACATGTATTGAATTTAAAATGGGACACTTGATACATCCTGCACAGTGCCACAGTCTGATATTTAATAATCATAATAAATGGATTTAATATGTTCCATGTATGTGGAATGGGCACTGGTTTTGTTATTGTATTGTTTAGTTCTCTGTTACTTTTACAGCCGTTCAACTACAAAAACAAAATAATGTGAAGTGATTTTAGCAGACAAGGGACACACACAGTTACCGGCAGCCTCTCCCAGTGTGGTCCAACTTTCCAGGTTGTGTGCATAACTCTGTGTAATGGAAAAATATCATTATACAAAGAATACTTTTCCTGTGAAAGTTGTACACACTATAATTCCATTTTTAGTTTTACATGAGCTAATGGTACGTAAAACCTTGTTGGTCATGTGTCTAACATTTTTTACATGATACTTAGTATTCCAGTAGTTAATGGGAGAAAAAAAAGATGCAGTGATGCTGGGAGGCTCAGGAAACAACCACCAGATGGGAATGTCATTTCAGCCCGGCAGCAGCAGACTGCACAGCATTCTTGTGAACCAAACTGTGCGCTTCTTGGCTCTGGCCCAGTGCCTAACTTCTGCTGTGGATCCTGGACAATAAGTTTAGAATGTGAAGCCAGGGCAAGTTAACTGTGAATGGACTGTCCCTTTTGTCCCAGATTTACTATATGAAACCCAGATGTATCGGAAAGCAGTATAAAGAGGAGGCTATGAGAGGTGCCTGCATTGTAAGGTACCAACCCTGTCATTTGGATGCCTTATTGTGTGTACACACGGTGCAAATCTGCAGGAGACGATTTTGACGGCTGCATGGACACAACGGAGTGCCGGCATCGAATGGCAGTGAGGGAGGGATGGTCGAGAGGTTGGGAGGGGGGTGGAGTGGGTGCCATGCTTCATTGAGCAGCATGGCCCTCACTATGAGATAGTAGAAATATGCTGTGCTGCACAGGCTGTGTCTACTTTCGATTCCGAAGGCGCATCGGGATCGGATGCGGCTAAACACGGTGCTATTTAAACTAGCTTGCTATTGATTTTGACTATATAGTCGCACCATGTATTAGCACCTTTGGTTTTATGCCCATGCCTATGTTAGTTTGTGAGAACAGTTTATTGAAGCCGAGTTGTAGTCTGTTTCTGAACACAGGTCTTACAAAACCAATCAGCTGGTGACACTCACTTTTAATGAATCATCTTATGCAAGGTAGTAAGAAAGAAACCTCACCTGGATAAATATTATGTCATTTATGGATACAAACAAAATGACCTAGGCTCCGTTTTTACAATATATATACAATATTATAAAAATTCATAAGCCATTGAAAGAATCAAGTTACTAAGATTTATCACCATTTGCACCATCGCTGATACTGCTGCCGCTGCTACCCCTTTCCCGTTGCTGCTGGACCTCTAGCATTTGTCAGGGGAGCACAGCACATATACCATTACCCAGAAGTGCCATGTAACCTTTGGCAAAGAGCATGAAACCCCTGGCAACGATTAAAAAAAATCATAACAACAAGCATGAAACCCTTGGCAATAAACATGTAACCCATGAGAACAAGCAAGAAACCCTTGGCAACAAGCATGAACCCCTGACAACGAGCATGAATCCCCTGGTATGTAGGTAAAAATTCTACTTAAGGAATTGCGGGGGAGGGGGGGGGCAGGTGTCAGAAACTTTTCCTGGTTACACTCTGGTCTCATGGGAGCAGTACGGGTGGATTTGAGATACTGGTGAGCACACTCAAGTCTGACGGAAATGTTACTGCTAAGCCTGGTCCTGGTGCTCTCCCCCACAGCTCTCATCATGAGGGGATAAGCCCAGATGTAGGGCCAGATCTGAGGGGGGCAGATGTAACATGTATAGAGAGAGTTAGATTTGGGTGAGTTGTTTTGTTTCTATGCAGGGTAAATACTGGCTGCATTATTTTTACACTGCAATTTAGATTTCAGTTTCAGCACACCCCACCCAAATTTAACTCTCTCTATACATGTTACATCTGCCCCACCTGCAGTGCACATGGTTTTGCCCATTTTCCAAAATAAGGCCTGTAGTCCTGATATTCACAGCTGGGTGGTGGTCCTGATCTTGGTGTTCAGGTGAGGAGAGGCCACATGATGATTCGGAGTTGGTTGTAACACAGTCCTTCTGTAGTAATGTTGGTTTATTGCTCGTTTGTCTTCTGTTTATGCCAGTATAATGCTGCCATTGATTTTCAGATGAAGGTGACCCTTTATAGCTAAACCCTTCATATAATAGACACTCTAGCATCCTAAAGGACTGGCGTCCACTTTAGCTTCCTAAAGGATTAATGTCCTTACCCATTATAGCACACTGACCCATCCCACTATACCCACTTCAGGACATTGACCTATATCCGTATAACCCCTTATAGTATACTGACATCCTCTATAGCCCCTTATAGTGCACTAATTAACTCTCTATCACATTGACCCATGCTTCCATGACCCCACATAGCACCCTAGAGTACACAGACCCATCTCTCTATAACCACTTATAGCACACCCCCCCTGCAGCCAGAAGGACCCCCCCCCCCCCCCCCTCTGCAGCCAGAAGGACATCCAGCTGTGGCTGACATGCTGCTAGGGGGAAGATGAGTTAGGGGACGGGAGTCGGGACTAGTGGGGTCTGCGGTCTGCGGCAGGCAGCGATAGAAGCCCAAAGGCTTCTTTAGGGTATTACCACCCAAAGGTGGGGCGGCCGGGTTTTAGTACATTTGAAAATGCGGTAAAACCCCCGAAAACAGGGGTTTTGCTGCATTTTTTACTTTAGTACATCCAACCCTATCTATCTCTCTCTGTCACACTGACCCATGCTTCCATGACCCCTCATAGCATACTAGAGTACACAGACCCATCTCTCTATAACCCCTTATAGCACACTAAGGGCTAGATGCATGGGTGGATTAAGGTCTGTGGGGGCCCTGGACAACAAACTTGTGGGGGCCCCTATCAATAAAAGTGATACAATGATGATGTTGTACAGTACAACTGTAAAAGTTTAATACAACATTATGTACAGTACCTCTGTAAAAGTTTAATACAACATGAACAACTGTTCAAAAAGAAAACCATGATTACATATATCACAACTTGCAAGGTACTTCTGCATTCCAAACTGCACAGGGGTTAGCATCCTACTTTAGCCACCTGCATGCTGAGCCACCATTTTTTTCTGAAAGTCAAAGGTTCTTTCCTTCCCAGATCATGTGTGCAAGCAGGGGCGGATCCAGGATAAAATGACAGGGGGGTCACCATGATAAAAGAGGGTTTAGGTGTCGGAGGGGAGGTTTTAGTGGTGGGAATGGCTGGGAATGGGATTAAAAACAGGCCCTGGCATTTAAAATACGCATGCCCACCATGGTGACAAAAGTGAAGGATGTAGTTGTGCACGGGCCGAAGTTGCGTGCCGGAAAAGGGGGTGTGGCCACTCAACAGGAGGCATGTCCTTGAGTGTAGTGTACAACACCATATACATCTTCTACACATTATGCAACAAAATATACTTGCCCCTTACATATGATGCCAAATGGATTGAGCCAAAATTCAAATAATGCCACATGGATTGTGCCAAAATTCACATAATGCCACAGGGATTGAGCCAAAATTCACATAATAACACACGGATTGAGCCAAAATTCACATAATGCCAAATGGATTGAGCCAAAATTCACATAATGCCACATGGATTGTGTCAAAATTCACATAATACCACACAGATTGAGACAAAATTCACATAATGCCACAAAGATTGAGCCAAAATTCACATAATGCCACACGGATTGAGACAAAATTTACATAATGCCACATGGATTGAGACAAAATTCACATAATGCCACACGGATTGAGCCAGAATTCACATAATGCCACACAGATTAAGCCAAAATTCACAATATGCTTCATAAACAGGGACATTGTCCACCAAAAGCGTGCATTAAACATTTACACCATAATGTCCATAACACGTTAAGTTACACGTTAAGTTACACGCCATTATGTCCATTATGTACTATACCAAACACCATAATGCCTATAAAAAATTATGCTACATAAGTGCTGCTTATCTACATGCTCATTGCCAAGGGTTCTATGCTCATTGCCAGAAGTTCCATGCTCGTTGCCATGTGGGATTACATGCTCATTGCCAAGGGGGAATACAGTGACAGTGGCAGAGCCTGGCTGTATTCAGAGCACTGCAGGTCCCGGCTATTTGAAATAATACCCCTTTCACACCAGAAAATGCATTCCCAGGTTGGCCCCTTTTACACCAGCCTAGTCCCTGTATTTTCTGGTGTGAGGGGGAGAGAAAACCACCCCTCCCCCTCTTTAACCAGTTATCTCATTTAACGGCTATATCTTCGAAACCAACTGACCCATTTACATGAGACAAGTATCATATTGAAGAACTTTTGAGTGGGCTTTGAATGATTTTGGTCCAGTGAAACTGGAACGTTTGGTTCCAGGGTTATTTGCCCTCAAAGAACATGAACAGCCATGAAATTACATTTCAAAAATAAAAAAATCGGTTTACACGCAATATCTCTGGAACCGATTGACCAATATGGATCAGCCTGGTATAATTTTGAAGGCCCAGCAATTTGGAATTAAATGATATCAACTACAAGCTTCTGGGATGCCAGGGGGGAACTGACAGCCATCGGAACCGGGTGGGGGTCGGAATTAACTGGTCCCATAGTATCCTATGGGGGAAAACGTTACAGCTTTGCCAGGCGATATCTCCGGTTCCCGGGGGGTTAGAGACACGGGGCTGGGCTCGTTGGAAAGCCCTGGTCCTCAGCTATAAAATAAAATGACAGGGGGACATGTGCCCAGGTGCCCCCCCCCCCCGAATCCACCAATGTGTGCAAGGAGTTGTGTTGCTAACCCTGCCTGATGGCTGTTGATAGTACTGCCAATCAGCCACTGTCTCTGGGAGCAATTCAATGTGCACACACACTTCATCCACACTGCACTGCTGAGGAAGCAGGAAAAAGCTTCCTTCTTCTGAGGTTCCTCGTGACACAGTAAAAGTCTCTATCTGCGCTCATTAAAATGGTGCCGGACGTGCTGCCTACATCATCCCATGCTGGCTCCTGGGATATTCGCTTCTCACGAGAGCCGGGCCAGGGCAGGTACCTTCAGCTGCCTTCAGCCCACCGCTGCTTCGGTGTCCGTCTCCTGCTTTGCATGCTGTCATGCTGGCTGTGCTCCAATTTCATAGGTAGTGACCATATCGTCACACGTAGCAGCAGTGAGCAGCAGCTGGGGACTGGAGTGTTGGGGCCCCCCGATGTGTGATGGCCCCGGGGCAACCGCCCCTATCGCCCAGTGGTGGATCCACCACTGGTCAGATGTATCATGCTTTAAAAAGATGCAAGCACTTTTAAGCGAATTCAGCCCACCATAAAGTGCGCCTGGTGCCATGATGATTCACACTCGCAAATCATCCGCACGTATTAGGATTGACCTTTAAGTATCTCTCTATCACACTGACCCATGCCTCCATAATCCTTCATAGCACCCTAGAGTACACTGACCCATCTCTTTATAACCAATTATAGCACACTAAGTATTTCTCTATCACACTGACCCATGCTTCCATGACCCCTCATAGCACCCTAGAGAACACAGACCCATCCCTCTATAACCACTTATAATATACTGACCCATCCCTCTATAGCCAATTATAATATACTGACCCACCCCTCTATAACCACTTATAATGTACTGACCCATCCCTCTGCACCCATCATGTCTACTCTCCCGCAAGCGACAGGAGACTCCTGATTTATTGGGCCATCCCCAGCAGCCATGGAAGAGTAGTCGAAAGTCACCAATTCTGCCTGCTTCATAATGAAACATGCAGGATAAGGAGATTTTACAGGGAATTTCTGTGAGATACGGACGGGCTAGCGTTTAATGTTGCAAATTCAGTGATTGAAAGCCAGGTCTTTTCATTGAGATTTGGAGAGGGCAGCGCTTAATGGCGCAAATTCAGTGATTGAAAGCTAGGTCTGCTATTCCTAAGGTTGTGATTGTGAATACTTGAAGCACGAAGATGTATTAGGTATAAGCATTTGCACCTTATTGAAACAGCAGAGCTCCACCATATATCAGTATAAACCATCTAGCCAATTAATACAAAGAAAATGAAGACTTGATGGTATAACTATATTTGGTACATGTGTAGTTTCATGGCGCCACTGCCCCCGGATCGCATTGTATGCGAATTGCATGCGATTTGCGTGTTATGTGTTTTAGCACATCCCCACTATCCACGTCAGCCCAAAGTGCGGCGAGAGCAGCGAGCACCACGAGGGGACATGGTACGCATCCTCCTGACCAGTTCATACCCCCACTATCCATGTCGGCGTGGAGTTGATTTTATAAAGTCCAAGCCCAAAGCGTGGCAAGCAGACGCGGAAAACGAGCCCCAAGCATGGCGAGCACAGCGAGCCCCGCGAGGGGATGCGGAATACATGTCTAATAATCCGCGTCCCCTCGCGACACACTTCAGTGCGATCCAGGGGCAGTGGCGCTGTGAAACTACACAAGTACCCTATATTTACATACCGTGTTTCCCCGATAATAAGACACTGTCTTATTTTTTTTTTTCAGTCCAAAAACACCAAAGGGCTTATTTTTGGGGTAGGGCTTATTTTAGCTGCTCAGTCCTTCTTTTAGCTACATCATGCCCCTCAATCACCTTATACTTTAAGCACAACTGCCGCTTTCCTTTCCTTCTGCATTTTTCAGCCACTCAGCCTTTCCTCCGCCGCTGCTCTGTCACTCCGCTCCCGTCTGTGAACAGACGCCACTCAGTCCTTGAGGTGCGCAGTGACGTCACATGCACAATGCATACCTGGGACTGCTGATGCCAGCAGAGGCTTCAGCGGTACCAGGGCTGCTACCGTAGCAGCAGCATCCATTTCATGTGGGTGGGTGGGGGGGTTTAGCGGAGCTGGGAGTTTAGCACAGGGACTGGGCAAAATGGGGATTAAGCTAGGGCTTATTTTCGGGGTAGGGCTTATTTTGGACCATTGTCCAGAAATAAGGGTAGGGCTTATTATTGGGGTAGGTCTTATTATCAGGGAAACAGGGTATATGTGCAGGTTTCCAGAAGTGGACGTTTTATTGCCCACAGCGACCATATAGATCCTAGCTTTTATTTCTTAAGGGTGCTAGATAAATGATACATAGGGGAACATTTACAAAGATGGTAATTCTATTTCACATGGGATGTTGGTATGGACAACCAATCAGAATCTACTTCTCATTTATTTAGCACCTTCTAGAAGACAATAGATAGTATCTGATTGTGAACCCATAGCAACATCCCATCTCCACCGTAGAATTTTATTGGTTGGGTAACATGTCCACTTCTGAAAATACCCCTTACTATTTTGTGATTCAGAATTGAATGCATAGCGAGAAAGAGAGTTGCGATTATATATATATATATATATATATATATATATATATATATATATATAACCAGTTAATTGCATTTATCCACCTGTTAGGTTTACATTCTAAAAATAAGGGGGCCAGTGACCTGTATCCAACTGATTAGGAGGTCCTGCTCTGCACCCTTTCCCTGCCTGATCGCAGCAGCAGACCAGTCCTGAATTCTTTATCAGGACCAGTATACGGTGACTGAGGTAGTAAGACAGAGTTTGGACAGGAGACTATCATTGTAGCTGCCTGCAGAGCGAATATCCTGAGGTAACAAAGGGACCTTAAGGTAACCCTCACCACAAATCACATTGGGTTAGGTGTTATCAGCAGTCCAAAGCGCTGTTTCCTTCATCAACAAGACTCTTAGTCATCCCTCCTGTCACAGGACTCCCCAATTACCACATAGAGCAGCACCCTGTCACAGGACTCCCCAATTACCACATAGAGCAGCACCCTGTCACAGGACTCCCCTGACTAACTGAACTACCTCAGGAAGAGGGAGACAGGTACGGCCTATATGCTCGCTGGATGGTGTATACAGCAATGTGTATAAGGAGTCAGGCACGGCCTATATGCTCGCTGGATGGTGTATACAGCAATGTGTATAAGGAGTCAGGCACGGCCTATATGCTCGTTGGATGGTGTATACAGCAATGTGTATAAGGAGCCAGGCACAGTCTATATGCTCGCTGGACGGTGTATCCTGTAAAGCAGTGCTGCACAGCTGATCCTACAATTCACCTGGGCTGAGGCAAAATAACAGCTGTTATACTAGTGATAGTACCCCCTTTCTGCAGCTCTAAACCATCATATTACCCTGATTGGATATTGCTTCTATATGACTGACAGACCTGGCATCTCTTGAACACCCCTGACAGTTCTTTATCCGAGAGCACAGAGAAAGGAGGAAAGTAAACTGACCCCTTAATGTGCCTTGTTCCATAGACAGAGACTAATAAGAGCTACAGTATACAGGTTATCGTCACTAAATATACAGGATTGCCTATTACTTCTCCACAGTCATCAATGGCTTAAGTTATCTTAGCAGCGACCAGCATTAAGGAGTGTTATATACCTAGAACGTTCCATGAATAGACACAAACTACTAAGCAGCTGTACAATATAGCTAATTTGCAAGACTATGGGTGTATAACCACCATTTGCCTCAAATTCGACTAATACAGTAACTACATCAGCCATTGAATGAACTCCTGCAGGACATCCTCAGCCCGGGCTTGAGTTAACATGTAGAGTGCACTTTTACAAAACTAAAAAAGGGATAATTTGAGATCTCAAATCATTTGAAATGTAATTGCCATTGTTAAACTATAGTGTCAGAAAACTAATTGAGTGTGTGTGAGTGTGAGTGTGAGTGGGGAGAGTTGGGGGAGGTGACGTGGGCATAGAGAAGCTATTCAAAATCTAGTAGGGATAACTCCCGTTACATATATATATATACATATATATATATATATATATATTATATATATATATACACACAGTATATGAAATATTTTCGTTTTGTGAACTTAACATTACAGAGCGTTTGCAGGTTTCTAAAAGTCACTGAAGTCTGCCTAGTCCCTCTCTCTGTCCTTAGGAGACTGCCATTGCATACATACAGTGGGAGCAACAATAACATGAAGTGACCTATTTTCTCCATGCCCTCGATTCATGATTGGACACAATCTCCTCTGTCTGAAGCCTCAATCAATGTTTTTCCATCTGAGAGCACACACAGTCTGTGCACAGCACCTGCTACTTGCTCCTACAGAGGACTTTCTGGATCACAAATACACAGCGAGGAAATGGAAAGTCCTCATTTTCTCTTTGACTTTATTCCCATTTATCGTCAGACAATGTATAAATAGTACACAGACTTTCTGTGAACCTGAATCATCGAGGTCTGTATTTTCCAATGAATTACTTTCTGAATGTTCACTGTCCATTCAATTTGCCACATGTAAACACATTTGATTAAATCAATTGCATTTCTAAATATAAATGCTCACATACCCAAGTATCGTTTAACTGATCATTTTGACCAAAAAATGTACCTCCCAAGATTTAGGACAAGGATAAGTAGCTACAACACGTTAGAGGTGTGCATGCATTACAGCTGTGTAATAACATGTGCTAATACCACAGATGGCTTCTGGTGTAAATACATGCCTACCTACAGCTTCTGTGATTCTCTGTAGTATCAGATCATTGAACATTGCTAATCTGGGTAACCGCATGTCCATCTTTCCTGCTACCTGGACGCTGTCCTACAGTTGTGGGGGACAGTTGGGAGAGCCAGTGATCACTGCTGCCCTTCTATGCAAAGCGGCTGATGATAGACGGCATCTAACAGCGTGGAGAGTGTAGCCGAGGGCTGTGCAGCTGCTCAGAAATGCTAGGCATGCCTCCAAAATGACAAAAGTTAGGCATGGGTTGTTAGTCCATGTCCACTGCATCTGCGCAGGATATGTAGGGCATATAATACGTCAGGGCTGCTATCAGGAATTTTGGGGCCCGGGACTCATTTCCAGTCCGGGCCCCCTTCCTCACTTGACTTACCATAACCTGGCTCCAGCTCTCCCATCTCCTTTTCCACTAAGCTGCAGCCCGGAGGTCTCAGAGCCCAGGCTGCTTCAACTCAGGATGTTGGCGGCCAATTAAAATGCAGCACCAGCTGGTGAGCCAATAAGAGTTCACGTACCGGCAGCCGCTCTGATTGGCTGCTGTCCTTGGTGGATAAGCCTGCGCTCTGGGACCTGCTTTGTTCAGCGCACTGAGCGTAGCGAAAGCAGTCGGGAGGTTGCAGTGGGCAAAATGAGCTGCCTGAGCCCTTCCAGAGGCCGGGGTCCGGGACAGTTGTACCCACAGCACCCCCTATTGGTGGTCCTGTAGTACGTGCATATCTCTGCCACAGACAGAGATCTGCACGTACTATATGCCCTACATATTCTGCGCAGATCTCAACACATTGGAGATGTTTAAAAGCCATCAGTTTTCTGAACAACTCTAAATCTGGTCCATGATGCAGATAGCTGCCACAATGCTACATGTATTTTCATTTCAAGTTTCATCGGGCTGCTAAAAATCTTAAATGATTGTGTTTAAAGATTGTGATTCTTTTCTGCTTGAGGGAGACATCGCCGAACCTCTCAGATCATGGCCCCTCACTCCTCTTACCATTCCACCAATATGCAGACAAGTCAGCATTTATCTTAGCCAAGTAGATTAGGCCACTCATTTAAGGACCACCAAAAATATAAAAATATTTAGCATTAATAGAGGATATTCGTATGATTGAAAAAGATAAGACAAATAGATATTAATTTGGGAAATGTTTTTTTAAAATAAATACATTTGCCAAATGGATTTTTATTTTGTAAAAACCAAAATAGGAACAAAGATAGTTACTACAGTAGTTCTTTAAAAAATAAATGTAATCCCCGGGTGTCTAGGTTGCATTCTATTCAGCCTATTGGATAGTCAGGCATTGGGGTCTATTCAATGCCATGGGCGAGCGGCGACAGCGAGCAGGGCTTCCTGCTTACTGTCACCACTCGCCCTGTCCTGTGACGGCGAGGATTCCCCCTGAACGGTGAATAGGGCGAGTGGCTGGCAAAGGGGTTAAACAGAGAGGATCGCTGGTTTTCTGCGATCCTCGCTGTTTAACCCCCTCGCGGGGCGCTCACCGCGGCATTAAATTCTACTCATTGCTTCGGACCAGGCTCCAAAATTAATTACAACTCAAAGGAAACAGGTCCACCAACAACACTGACATGAAGGTGATGTGGCCACCAATGCTGGTAGTGCAGCATTACACTAAGTGTCCTCAAGACTGCAGGGTGCTTATGTCAAACATCTAAAAGATGCTACGTGTGAGATCTTGGCTGCAGGTTGTTGTTCTAGGCACCTTTTTAGCCAAATGCATGGACCATGCAGGTGACAGCCGAGGTCTAAAACAAAGGCCTAATTTATTCCATGCTTGTTAGCTATCACCCGTCCCGATGTACTGTGGGGTGTAAAGTTCTTAAGGAGACGCCCTGTTGGCTGTGCCAATGTAACTTACTGATGGAACCATTACTTTATGTACTGGCAGCATATAGCCAAAGCCTCCTTCACACACCACAAGCATTAGATTCTACATGCCAGTTGGATCTAATGATCAGTATGACTGACGAGTCCCTGAGCGCCCATACATGTGTGTTTATCAGTATTACCAGATTAGCTACATGTGTATTAACCTAGGGCACCTGGAACCTTTTCTCAGGCCCTGCTGTCACCATCTGCTGCTAGAATCTCTACTGCTGTTACCATCTTCAGCTTATTCCTGCAGTCTTCTAATGAATAGTCCACATTCATCCAGCACAGGACCCAGCTTCCATCGGTTTCCAGACCGAAGCCTTTTACCATCAGTTTTCAGACCAAATCCTGCTACCATCGGTTCCCAGACTGAATCTAGCTACCATTGGTTCCCAGAACGAAGCCTGACACCATTGGGTCACAAACCAAATCCAGCTATTATCGGTTCCCAGACCAAAGCCTGTTACCATCAGTTCCCAAACAGAAGCCTGGTTATCAGTGCACCAGCCAATAGTTCACCAATTTTTTCCAGGCCGATACATACATACTTACCTTGAACTCTACACTCTTCGGTTATACCATCGGTTCCCTATCAATGCTCCAACACCACTCAAGTTCTTCACCCCAGGCTGCGACCTGCTAGTCAGGCACAGCAAAGTCTAAAGCTCCTTGCAGGGCTCCCTGGCAAAGACCACTAGCGAGTTAGACTCTGCACCTCTGTCCTAGGTATTCGCCAACTCTCTGTACCAATTGTGCTCCTGTGAGATCATCAGACTCTCACCGGTGTATGAACTCTCATTATATATATATCGGGCAGTACAGATGGTGTAATGGTTAGCATTACTGTCTCACAGCACTGAGGTCATGGGTTCGATTCCCACCATGGCCCTAACTGTGCAGAGTTTGTATATTCCCTTACTTGCGTGGGTTTCCTCTGGTTACTCCAGTTTCCTCCCACAATCCAAAAATATACTGGCAGGCTAATTGGCTCCCAACAAATTGACCTTAGAATGTCTGTGTGTGCGTGTACATGTGGTAGGGAATATAGATTGTAAGCTCCACTGGGGCAGGGATTGATGTGAGTGTTCAAAATATTCAAACGCTGCGGAATGTGTGTACGCTTTATAAGAAACTGTTAATAAAATAAAAAATAAATATAAAGCCACCCACTTTTCAATTTCCAGCGCCCTCCACTGGCCCACCTGAGCTTCTGCCAGGAATACAGCAAGTCCAGATCCTGACACCTCCTGATTAAATAAATCATTAAAACAAAACCTCACAAAAATGATATGCAAACTAAATGGTCAGTTCTGCCGAATTTTAGGTTTTATTTAACAACTTGTTCAAGGGACCTATTTGCTGAAAATCATGTGGGAATGGTCATTTCCACATGATAAGTAACCGGCATGTTTAAGAAAAGTCTAACATAAGAGCTATCTGATATTTCCTGCATTAGGAAAACTATCACTCTAGGGGCCTTATTCTGGTTGGAGCGGCCGGGCCGTACGCGTACGTCCCGGGATTTTTTATGATCTGCGCATGCGTACATTCGCTAATGCGCAGGCGCGAACACTCCACAACGCTTACGGACGGGTCTCTACGTGCGAAAAAACCTATACGCGAGTGTACGGGCATTGGGGGCGGCATAGGGGCGTGATGAGGGGAGCGGCCGAAATAATGAGGGAAAATGGGCGTAAATATTGGCGTACACGGGGGTGTGCACCAAAAATGAGCGGTGCTACTACCGCACGATCGACTAAGGCACCGTTCATTTCGGACACAAAACAGGCGGCCGCCAACCGCCATCTCAAACCACCCCTACAGATACCGCATGCCAGCGTGCGCCTGGGTTTGCTAATTTACGCTGATTACTACTCAAACACATACACCTGAATGTAATAAGCAATGCTGCAGTCTATTAAGTCCAAACCATGATTTCACTACCTGCAAGCCACACACAGCACTCAAACACATTGGAAGCTTATCTTTCTATACTTCTCGACATTTAAAGGTTTGTTTAATTTAAGGTAAGAATCTTTTTAAGACCTGCTTATATATGCTAAGGTAGCTATTTGCTAAACAGTTAGACACATTCACTACGTGCTTTCATAGACTTTACACAGTAGCACACTCAATCTACACATGTCGACATGTGTCAACGTGTTCACTGTAATACAAACATAGGTTTTGTATTTATGATACAATAACATAAACCACATCTAACACCTACAAAGGATGTTTCAGCAATGTTTGAAGCCCATGCCCACTATTTTGCACACAATCTTTGTATAGTACCCAAAATACAGAACTGTACCACTATCTGATCTGCTATGAATTGGATTTTACTACACTCTGGATGTAAGATGCCACCAATCACATTATTGCACTCACATCTCTCTAACAGAGGATTCCTAAATCTGCTTATGACACTGTAAAATCATATATATTTAAAAACTTATACATGTTTGTTCACAAGCAATTTTATCATGTTTGGCCGATTCACACATCTTTTTTTAGGGAGGACACATATGCATTCCTACACAAATGTACCTTTTGACCCTTGTTTGTCTGCCTCACCCACTCCATGAGGAAAGCATTGTTCTGGACCTGCTTTTACCTACTACTGTAGGAGCTACCTCACCTGCACACAAACTGCTTTCTCACCTATTAAGTTGCTCTGCACATGTGCTGACACAAACTAATTAGCAGGGAAAAGTTGGATAGGAACATGGGAATGACCATGGAGAGGGTTACACATGGGAAACTTCGACCACACTTCAACAAATGTTCAAAAATACCCTGGTCAGTAAGTACACATAAATCTAGTATTTGTTTCACACAAGAAATTACACATACAACAATTTTGTTTTAATTGGTAAAATAAATTTATTTGCTGTTCAGCATCACAGCTTAGTAGACACTTTCATGTCATAAATCAAATAAACAAATAAAATAGACACAAAAATAACAAAAACAGCCAGAACAAGAGGTTGCATATCTCCAAACATGTGTTACCCTGCAAATGCAATGGTGAAAGAAATGGGGACACCAGAATACGTACTGCAACAACCAGGGTGAATACTAAGCAAGATACACACCACCAAAAATTTATCCTGCATTTGTAGAGGTCAAAATAAGAACTTTAATGCCCATGGCACGAAAATGGATAGATGGCCAACTCAGGAAGTGGATGTCCAGTGCAATTTAAACATTTGGGGTCCAACCACAGAGGAAGTGAACCAGGTCTCATTATTTGGGCCCTTTTTTCCCCCTTTTAGATGGGGCCTTGGGGACAGGGGCCTTTGGGTCAGATGGCTTGCGGCATCTTCCCCTAGTGGACACAGGAGGGTCAGCAGAGGTGGAAGGTTGGGGAGCAGCTTGGGGTGGGCCAGCAGATGGGGGATTGTCCCTTAGGGACCTGGCGGTGGGCAGCAGCTCCGCAAGAATGTCATTCAGGCGGCTGAGGTGTTGGCCAATGCTTTGCATGCCAGCCGCCAGAGTGTCATTCATGCGGTTGAAGGCCTCACACTGCTGCCTGTTTGTGGCCTTCCAATCCTCCAAAAATTCCCCAATCTGCTGCTGACGGAGCGCGGCATCCACCCCTTGCTGCTCGATCCTCTCCAGCATCACCATCATGCTCTCATCCCATGTCTCCTGTGGCTGGGGCTGGGGGTGTCTTCTTGGTGGAGGCTGGACCACTTGCTCCACCTGTGGCTCTGCAGAGGAAGATGCTGCCGGTACATCCTGGGTTTCTGCTTCTGCTAGGATAATAATTGAAAACAATGTCACCATCACATACGCACTAAAAAATCTCTTTCAAAATACAATGCATTACTGTGACTTACCATCAAAAGCAGCATCAAAGACCTCCGCCGGGAGCTCACTGTCCATATTGGAGATCCCCCTGACCTCGGCCACATCAATGACGTCCAAGGCGTCCTGCTCCAGGGGGGTATACTCCAAAGTATCGGGCATAGGACCTCTCCCGGTGGACATGCTGTGGTTGTACCGGTCAGTCATCTTCCTCTTCAGTGTACTTTTGAAGTCGGTCCACCTACAAGTTTAAAAATACAAATATCACCATGAGATATGTGCACCACTGTGCTAGTGAACATCATGACTACGTGACATTTCCTAGTGTGGGTGATCTTATGTTTTAAAGCCATATGTGTCCCACACACACATTAATGTCTCCATTAGGAGGCATTTCAGTGTCTCATCTCATTCATTAGGCCACTAAATGCACATACATATATCACTATGCAGAAATGACATCATCCATGGCCAAATTAGGCACCTCCACCTGTTGTCAAACTACACATTCCACCATAGCTTGACAGTGTGGTTATTATGGAGTCATTTAACTATGGGATGGCATACTGGGATGTGTATTTTCTCACCAGCTACATGTGCACAGTTTGCTCATTCTTGTTTCAGTTGCATCATATGGAACATGTAAAGGTGGCCATACACGTTACAATTATTGTATACAATATTGTATACAATAATTGTAACGTGTATGGGCACCTTTACAACAACTCTTTCCAAAACACACTTTCTCTTGTCCCATCACATACTTCACATACTTCACATGAGCAGAACTGTGCCCATAACCTCACATCACACCAATGGTGCATGTTTCATATATCAATGTGGGTTATTAGACATGGTTGTGTTCACATGTGACATTGAAGTGTAGCACTATCTACAAACACACCTTTCTATTATTCTCAAAACATACATGTAACATATGTACACACATATGACATTATCAGGGGGACAAACACACTTGCCTTTTCTTCACCGATAGCCAATCTCTGACCACTGGTGACACCTGGTTCACTTCCTCTGTTATCTTGTCCCAAAGGTTTCTCCTTGCACTGGCACCCGGCTTCCTGATTGGCAATTCTATCCATTCACGTGCTCTGGGCACTAAAATTCTTAATTCTGCCTCTACAAATGCAGGGTTTCTCTTTTTGGAGGTGGTATCCTGCTCAGTCCTCACCCTAGATGTTGCAGCTCGTTTTCTGGTGGCCCCAGTTCTCTCAACATGCACCTGCTGGGTCACACCTGTTTGGAGAGATGCAACCTCTTGTTCTGGCTGGTTGCTTGGCCCTTGTGGAGCTGGTGGAGGTTGAACAGGGCCTGTTAGTGAGGGGCCCGCTTGGTCTTGCAGGCTACCTCTCTCTTGAGCCCTCCTTCTCCGCTCCTGTTCCCTCTTCTGTAATGCTTCAAGCAGGGATTCTGCTTGTGCTCTCTGCAGAGCGTCCTCAGCTGCGGAATCGTCTGAGTTAGACATGTTTGCAGCAATTCTGGCCTGCATCTGACTGAATATTTATATGTTAATCTCCCGCCATGAACAAGGGGGCGTATATTTTTCCCCGCAATGTACTTGCTAATTTACGCCGATATTTCCCGCCGATAATTGCCGCTTAAATTACGCAGGTCTCCACGCACCTGATCAATCACCTGTATATGCACATACACAGGTTGTGGAGCATTGTGTGCTACATCGTGAAATGTGTGCACCTGTCATTCCAATGATGAGTGTTGTCAGCTGGTATCTGTTGGAGTTCGTGTATGCTTTGTGAGTCACATTTCAAAACATCACGTTATAATGCTTTCCTTACATATGTAATGAGTCTGAAATTGTCATACACCAACATGTTGCATTGGACCCCTTTTAGCAGCGTATTTATTAGTAGACGCTTGCGTGTATTCTTTTACGCACACTGTATATACAGTTCCTCTCTATACATTGAATGCATGCTGTTGGTTATGGTGTGTGTATATCGGAACGGTCCGCGTAAGTTTCTATTCGCATCCAGTTTGTTCATGTAAGAAGGATTAATAAAGTTAATACTAAACAAACAATTTTTTACACCAATCAGCAAGCACCAAAAGTGATATATGTACCTGCAATTAATAACTGCGCCATTGCCACTATGACTTCAACCAGGGCTAGGGCGTTTTCTACCCAGGAGCTATTGGCCTTGGTTGAGGTCATGGACCAGCGCCTGGGGCCCAGGGGCCCTTATGTGTCGAATCTTGACAAGCGGCGGGCATATAATGCTGCCCGCCGGCTAATTTTCGCCCGGACCGGCGTCGACAGAAACCTGGGCCAACTTGAGCGGCGCTGGTCTGACCTGCGCCGGCGGCAGCCAGTGTTGCTATCCTCACTTCGCCGCCATATTGCCCGATGTAAGTTTTTTTTTACTAGTATGACTGCGTTTTTTTGCAAAATTTTCTGTACTTTTTATAAATATGTTCCTGAGTATGGGGGTGTATATGGGGTGTATAGGGGGTGTATAGGGGGTGTATATGGGTGTATATGGGGTGTATATGGGGTGTATAGGGGGTGTATAGGGGATGTATAGGGGGTGTATAGGGGGGGGGTTTAAGTAGTTGCTCAGTTTTTGGGTGTAGCATATCAATTAGTTTGCATGATAAATGTCTGAAATATAACAGCAATGATATTTTGGAAGGTTATGAGCATGACTAATGTGAATTTTTCTTTCCCCCTTTTTTATGAAACCCAATCTTCGATTTCTATGCCATCAACATGAACATTTCAGCACGGGCAAGAGCCCGCATAGAAGCCCGGGAGCAGGCAGCCCGGGACCAGGCAGCCCAGGAGCAGCCGGAAGAGGAGGAGGAAGAGGAGGAGGAAGAGGAGGAGGAAGACGAGGAGGAAGAGGAGGAGGAGGAAGAGGAGGAGGAAGAGGAGGAGGAGGAGGAGGAAGAGGAGGAGGAGGAAGAGGAGGAGGAGGAAGACGAGGAGGAGGAAGAGGAGGAGGAAGACGAGGAGACAATGGGTCAAGCTGGGGCCCACCAAATTTCCCCATCCCCTTCCCCCACCCCCTCCCCAACCCCCACCCCCAACCCCTGGAGTGTGGCCATGCCTCACCCCTTGAATAATTGACATAACAGTACATCCAATGAGATATCCGACATTAGTGGTGTTGTAGTTATGTGGCTCCAGGTGTTGGGTAACTCCACTTCCCAGCATGATGTGCAACATAAATTTATAGATTGTTTTGTTAATAGTGTGTGAGGCCATGCGGATGCATGCTTTACAAACATAGCTTTAGGCCTATAATTTGTACAGCAATGTCCGAAATTTAAAATAGTAAGGAGTGCTTAAGCCGCAACAATGTCATAACCCTTAAATAGCACAGCCTAATTGTGAGGTTAGAGGAGAGTCCCCCAAAACCAAACTACCAATTGGGATACAGCATACATTCATCCAAGAAGGAGTAATTTAATTAATGTTATTTACTATGTACAGTATGTGTGTGTTAACATATTATTTTTTAGTACTGTGTTTACAGCAGACCCATCTTCAATGTAGTTTAAAAATGTATGTGGCCTTCACACATAACTCACAACTTGTTATTATGTACAAATACAACAAACATTTGTGTATGTTATATATTAATTTTTTTTTTTTTATCCCTTCACTACAGACACTGAACAGCACCAGGAGGAGGTGGCCCGAATCATGAGGGAAATGTTCCTGACCCTCCTATATTTATTTATTCTTTTTGGGCAACTGGAGGCCCTCATTTAATTTATTTTTATCCCCCCCCCTTATTATGTTTGTTACAAATAAAAGTTTCTATTCTGTTATAAATTGCCTGTTTTTTCTAATAATAAATATGTTAGAGGGCTTGTAAGGGTAGGTACATACAGATGTGTAATGTAAGTTATATTTGTAATTTGAGGTGAGGGGTAATGATTGATGTGTGAATGTGTGTGTCTTTGAGTAAAATAACACATAGTGAAAATGCATGAATGTTTAATGTTGTTCGATTAAAACATCACACATAACATCAGGGTAGGTATACATGTTACACATTTTGGACAAACTAATTATGGACATAATTTAGTACATATACAGAAACACCAACATAACTTGATTTAAAAGTAACAGCAATATGGGGACACATAGATAGTGATTAAAATGCCACATTAGAACATAACAAATATACATGTAATGAGGGTTAAAATGTTGTTTTATTAGGGTCTTTATTAAGGTAGACAATTGAGTTAATAGAAAACAATAATTGAATAACAAATAGAATAATTAATTAATTGTCAGAATTCTAGTTGAAAGGCAAGATTTGCAGGTCCATATATGTGAAGGGTATGCCAGCGTACACGGACGTACGCTCACTCTCACGAGCGGTGACATAAGCTGAGTTTTCCATTGAAAACAATAGCGACCCGTCCGTGCAAGCTGGCGTACGCTCAGATTTCCGCAAGAAGTCGGCGGGAAGACGGACGATAGACGTCCGTAAACGGTGGCGTACGCTCAGTTGTACGCCAGTTGTCGGAGTGTAAGGGCTGGTCCGTCCGTGTACGTTGGCGTACGCTCAATTGTACGCCACTCCCCTTTGACGTTGTTTCTGGCCGTACGTATGCGGCTGACTTGTGGGTGGACTTAACCCCAACGGCCGCGTACGGAGAGCGTACGTTAATAGCGAACGTACGCACGTTTGGCCGCTACGATCAGAATAACCTCCTAGGTCCCACTCCCTATTATTCCCATTGGGAACTGCAGTCTGCTCTGATTTACCAAGCTGTGAGTACAGTCGCTTGGCCTGTTAGCTGCTGTGATTCTTTGGGTTCAGCATCCCTTGAGAGGAATCTTCTTATGCCTTAACGGTGGCATCCATGCTCCTGTCTAGCTATAACAAGATGTTACTATCATGTACTGTATCATTTACTGTACAAATGTCTTATGGCCACATTTGTCTATTGTCAGATCTTCCATTAATGTGATAGCATTTCTATTATATAGCCCAGAAAATATGCAACAATTATTTATTTATTAACAGTTTCTGCTATAGCAGCGCTTTACAGAGTATAGTTGCTCATTCACATCAGTTCCTGCCCCAGTGGAGCTTACAATCTATATTCCCTACCACATGTACACACACACACAGATATTCTAGGGTTAACTTTTGTTTGAAGCCAATTGACCTACCTGTATATTTTTGGATTGTGGGAGGAAACCGGAGTACCCGGAGTAAACCCATGCAAACACGGGGAGAATATACAAACTCTGCACAGTTAGGGCCATGGTGGGAATGGAACCCATGATCTCAGTGCTGTGAGACAGTAATGCTAAGCATTACACCATCCATGCTGCCCCAATAGGACATTCTTATTTTCAGGGTCCTATTGCTAACAAAAAAAAATATACCCCTAACAGAACTAATCCCTCGGCTTGAACTGCAACAACTCTTAGATGATGCAAAAGGTAATCCCGAATAAATGTCACATTTTTCTGAAAAGAAATCAACTACATTAAGGGCCTAATTCAGACCTGTTTGCTAGACTGCGTATGTAAACGCAGCCCGCTGAATGTTCACCCACCCGCAAATTGAATCCCCTCTGCATGCAGCAGCACGGGTGAAAAATCATTTGATGGTCGCTCTTGTCTGATGATTTTTCACCCGTATACTAATAAAAGTCAATCTTTATTGACTTTTATCATGGCCTGAGATTGCCGAATTCTGGGTGGGCGCTGATGTCATATGATGTCAGCCGCCTGTCCTAAGCGCCCTTCCCGCCCCCCCCCCCCCCCCCCCTGGAGCGAACAGCCATGCAGAAAACCAGACAATTGGGTCCGAATCGGCCCCTTAATGTAGATGTACTCATTTTCACCATCAGTATTAACTTATTACTAATGCATTTATTCCAGTATTGATGTCCGACTCCTAGACTGTCTGGCTATGGTTGACTATGGCTGTTCTGTATATAATGGATGACAGTAATTGATTCTCATAATTAATTGTTAAAGATTGTACAATTTGACTGTAATAAACCAAGCTTCTGAATGTCATATTGTTCTTGTAACATATCATTATGTCATTTGGCCCTCAACTTATTATTGTACTTTACTGTATCATTACAGTGACTCACTTCCCGTCCACCTTCCTGACCTGAACCTTGAACATCTTATTGCACTGAACCAAGTCCTGAGTATATTATTATTGCTTTAACAACTTACTAATATATCACATATTACTGTTTTAGTGCTATAAGAGTGTGATTGCATGTTGAGAAAGTAAACGGTATAACAGGTTGGGGGGAGGGAAGGAACAGAAAACTCCACATGGTGACAATGGGGACAGTTGTCAGGTCTGATCAGAGACAAGAGAAAAGGACACAGCTGGGCAGCAGGGCTAAATCCAGAGAGATTCCAGAAGCCTCAGACTTGTATTTTCCTAGATACAATACCATAGTAGTCACAAATTTGAAGTACAGATGGAGCACCTCTCGATCAGCGCCAGCTTTCGCTAGATCCCCTCTGCTGGCAAGAGCTGGTGGAAAGGCGCTCTGACGGGGACGCGTGTGCGGATGATGGAAACCCTGCACGTCTCTACTTCATGGAGACGGGCAGGGTTAGAGGGGGGGCGCGGGGGGCTGTGGGCACCGATGGGGGAGCGACAGGGAAGCAACAGGAGACGGCAGTGGGCTCAGATGGAACGGGGTGTGTGAGCTTCCGTCTGATGGCGGGTCCTAGCGTGTGGCGATAGAATTGCCAGGACCTGTATGAACGAGAGGCGCTACATCTGTATCTTGACAAAGATAAATGTTACAAAATGAATCCTGTTATTGGAACAAATGTTATAATATAATTTTAAACTAATATTGAACACAACAAATAAAAACATGTATTTTAAAACTCCATGTAAGAGGCTCGTATTTGTAAATGAGAAATTTATACTTTCATCAGTTCTACAATCTTAGGTTTGAGTGCCACAGTAGCAGCTGATGCTGTGGTTATGGGGGCCAATGCCGGGATCTGGATTGGCGGATATTTGGGATAAATCAGAATCAGAATCAGCTTTATTGGCCAGGTATACTTTTTTTTGGTTTGCTGTACAGCAGTCAGGTGGGTAACAAGTAAACAGCATACAGTATAAACAATAAACAATATAAACAGGTAGGGGAACATGTACAGTCATATAGCAAGTTATTCTGAGGGGACACCGTGTTAGATTATGTGCAAAGGGTTATGGCGCGACTAGACAGTGAGGTATTCACGAGTTCACGTGTCAACAGGTGAACCGCTTGAGGAAAAAAACTTTTTAGGCTTCTACTGTACTGTACCTGCGCATTTGACTTATTTATGCACCAGCAGTTATTTATGCACCTCAGTTGCTGCCCACACCCAGGTCATTTGGCATGATGTCAGAGGTCACACTGCACAGCCACACATCTGCCCACCCCTTCTACAATGCCCAACTGTTTAGGGACTGGTACACAGCAGTTTGAGGCATGGCGCCTCTAGGTAAAATACCTGGTTTCCCGGGATTGAGAGTTTTTTCAATTTCAAATCCAAGGATTGAAAAAAAATTAGCTGTGAGGATGCTAGCAGGGCCAGCTCAATGTTTGGGCTCAATAGGCAGCTGCCAAAGGGCCCACCAATTCTAGGGCCTTTAAGATGGTGCAGATTGGGCTTTAAGCATCTACCTCCAGAGCTTCTTCGAGGCAGTAGAGAATGCTGATTGTGAATCACACATAGGCAGAGCAACCAGGCAGCATTCTATTGCTGATTCCCAGGCTGCAGCCAGACATAGAATGGCTGTCAGCAAGCTAATTGGTGGATGGCTGTAGCTATCCATCAATAAGAGTCCAGCATTGTCTACCTGCCATCCAACCTGCAGCCATACAGTGAATTTGGCTGCTGATTGGTGGATGGCCGGATCGATCCACCAATCAGACTACTGACAGCCATTCACTGTATAGAAGCAAGGGGAGAGATGGCATTTTATTGTTTACATTTTTCTGTCAATACGGGTGGAGGGGCCCAAATGCATTGTTTTAATAAATAAATTAAATAAATAGCATAATTTGGTTAATAAAGACATGACAGTATAGCAATGAATTTATCTAAAAGGCTCAATAATGAGATAAATGATGTGGGAGTCGACACAGGTACGCAGAGGTATTCAATTGATGGGAGACAAAATGATACTAAAAACATTGAGAAATTACTTTACAGATATTACAGATATGTATCCCAAAGTGTTGGTGATGCATTTTTCCATCATTAGTAAACTGTAATAATTAGCTATTTTACATCTTTTAAAAACATGCAGTACTTCCCTTATGGCCACCAACAGCCTTCAATAGGGCTCTGCTATCTTGTTTGCCACTTTTTTGCTTTTGTAGAAAAGTTGCACAACCTTGCTGGAATTCCCGCTAATTGCGCTATTTGCGATTTCTAACTGAATCTTGCATTTTTCTGGTGCACACATTTATGCGACTTTCATGATACAGGCTTGCTCGTAAATGAATTAACCACTTTATGTTGACATATTGGGTTTATAACTTTATATGATAAATGTGTAGGTGTGTAAGTGACTACTGGATCTGTTAAAACGGGTTCTCATAACAGAGATATTCTTTATGTTTAATAGGAGCTAGCAGCTGTACCATTTACATTAAAAGATTAATTAGTGACAGAATGTACAAATCTTGCCAATTAATTATTTAGCATTTCCCATTTATTAGTGATTTTTGTGAGTGATTTTTATATTTCCTTTATAAATTATTAGAATGCATAATATTTATATTACTTTATACTAGCTCATTTCTAACACTAGACACATGTCACTGTTGCAACATGAAATAAATCGGTAGATGTATGAAATAGTAATAAGGGCGGGGAAGTTAGCCAGTGGAGAAGTGGCCCATGGCAACCAATCAGCTGACCTGTATAATTTTATATTATGCAAATGATAAATGTTACTTCAGTGCTGATTGGTTGCCATGGGCAACTTTTCCATTGGCTTACTTTTCCTCCCTTATCACTGCCCCAGTGAATCTAAAGGTTGTTTAAAAATAAACCAGTGTTAATGTATTACAGCTTTTCCACTGACTTAAAAATCCAAAAAGTTTTTGCAAGTAAACTCACACCAACTCGAGATTTTTGTCAGTGGAAATGGTGACAAGGCAAAAATACAGAGTCTAGTGACCCAGGATTTTTACCCGGGATTCAAGCAGGGTATTTTGCAGGTAAAACCCAGGAATTGGGCTGTGGAAACAGCTCTTACCTGGATTTTTTGACCCCGGCAGGGGAGGCTGCCCATGTTGCTGGCATCTTCTACTGCCTGCCAGATTGCTGCCTGTCTCTGAACTCCCCATGATGCCTGTGTACCCGACCCTCGTTTTAACCCCCTACGGGTCCTTGAACCCTCCACCAGAGCCCACCCACCTGCCCGATTGCTGCCCGTCTCTGACCGCCTGTCCCCTGCCAATGCCTGCCTGTCTGCCGCTGACCCACCCCCTCCGATGACTTGGAGTCAACCAGGTAAAAACCCAGGAAACCAGGGTGGTGGAATTGGGGACATAGGAAGGAGATCCACCAAAACCCTGGGTCAAAATCTCGGGTGTGTGACCCGGGATTTTGGTTGAAAAACAGTATATGTAGGCTAATTAACTTTCTAGTGTTAGGGAAGAAGGTTTCCTGCTCAAACCTAATGTACAAATCCAGGAAACAATCCAAATTCGGCATTGCTAACCATTCAGAAGAGAACTTGTTAAAACATCAGATAAATATATATATAACATGTACCACTGAAGTAGCCACACCGAGGAATGGGGTGTTACATACATAACAGATGTATTGCCACAAAACATAATCAGTATAAAGTCTAGTCACATTCCTTTAATGATACACTTGCTAGTTTAGTCAGCACTAATATTACCCTATGTTTGCAGATGGGAAAAACCTTGACAAATGACATCCTTAATCTGCAATGCTACCCAGAAAGTAAAGGACTGACATAAGACAAATCCTGTACATATGTGCACAAGTACACACCACCTGGTTTAATCAGTCTAAATCTTACTTCCTTTGTTTTCTGCTAAGTGTTCATCTCTGGATGCGGACCCCGGGTTCCCTGGACAGGCCTTCAACCCTGTGAACCTTGAAGACAGGAAATGAATTTGGATGCACAATCCCGAAGGATTGACTGTCCCCCTGGGGAGACATTCCAAGTGCTGGCCAGGAAGAGAAATATTGATTGGAGCTTGCCAAGAAAAATCTTTTCCCAGAAAATGATCAGGGACCAAGCTGTTCTAAGTCACACGAGTCCCACCCCTTGTTTTGTGTCTATTCTAGAGCTTAACCTTGCTGCTGCTGAACTGCTTAGGGAAGGGGATAATGGATATAACACTTTATATAGCATTTATGCACCGGAGAACATCTCAATCACTGAGAGTCATGTAGAAGACAAATTTTACAAATATACAATAATTATTATACTTACTTTTTCTTTTTAAATATTTATTATTTTGTTTTTAAATTGCAGGCAAAGCTAGTTTGATAAAGGTTGGTGAGTGTCATCAGTAAAGCTTGCAGATTACATAACTTTTAAATTTATACTTTCAGTATCTACAAAGTATATCCAAAAACATTGCACAAGCTACAGACGCCATCACAGTTTACATGTACCAGAGACGGAACTAGCTTCTGTGTAGAGACTAAGTAAAAACCGGACCCGGACAAGACCCTGGAACGCTGTACCCCGGGGGTGTCCCATCTGGGGGGTGTCTTCTCTGGGCGGATGCCTGTGATAGCTTTCACCAGGACATGGGGAAGGGGAGATTACAGCCTCCCCGTGTGGTCTGGACCATTCCGGTTTTTGCTACATGCCCGGACCATGCAGGGAGGCTTTATTCTCCTCCTCTCCCTGGTGACAGGTGTCACAGGCAGCCCCCCTAAACAGAACACCACCCGGACCGGCACTACAAACTCCAGAATGCAGAGTTTGATGTCCGGTCTGGCATTCCGGGGTCGTGTCCGGGTCCAGTTTTTACCCATACCCCTCTGTGTAGCAGGAGCACTGCACAGGGAGCTAGCACAGTGAAGGGGCCAACAGCATTATAATGAATGATATTACTTATACAGTACTGCATGCCGCCGACCAAAGCATCCCCCGGTAACGTAGAGCAGCTGACCATTGGCAGCTGCTCTACATTTCCGCTGGTAGCTGCTGTCTAAAAATTTGTCCCCTATGCGAACACGTGGGGGACTGATTAAACTACAATAACCACCTATATTTTAGCACATGGACCATACATACAGTACACACACACACACCACAAACAGAATACACACATCCCACATATAACACTTATCGAGAGAGGTGAGTATATATTATAACATATATTGTGTCTTAGTTAAAATAGAATATTATAGTGGAAAAGCTATGGAGAGTCTGTGAGGATAGTGTGAAGATACACAGATGAAGCTAATTAGCTCACTTGTGATTCTGTGAGGAGACCTGTAAAACATGCACTGTTGGTAGCTCTCGAGGACTAGGGTTGGCTACCCCAGGATTAGGGGCTCTTGACTGTATGGTACTACATATTCATATACTGTGCTGGATTTTGAATACATTACACACACACATACAGCCTGTTTCCCCCCGGATCTACTTCCTGCACGCACAGAAACAGCCTGTCCCAACGAATCACCACACACCCACACGCTGTTCCCCGAGTACCTATACAAACACACACGCGCACACACACACATCCTGTCCCTACCAGTCACCACACACACACACACACACAAACATACAACCTGTCACCCCACACACACACTACCTGTTCACCTAGTGCCTACATGCACACAGCCTGTCCCCTCCAGTCAGCACACACACACACACACACACACACACACACACACTACCTGTTCACCTAGTGCCTACATGCACGCAGCCTGTCCCCTCCAGTCAGAGCACACACACACACACACACACACACTACCTGTTCACCTAGTGCCTACATGCACACAGCCTGTCCCCTCCAGTCAGCACACACACACACACTACCTGTTCACCTAGTGCCTACATGCACACAGCCTGTCCCCTCCAGTCAGCACACACACACACACACACACACACACAGACACACACACACACACACACTGTTCCTGAATAAGGTCCTAAGTGCTTTTCTAAAAGATGTCACTCAGAAGGGCTAAAATAAGAGATATCTAGTGTGTATGGGGCTTAAGAGAAGCCAGTGGTGCACAAAAATCTCTGTCTCACACAAATAGGTATGCCATGTGCAAACTCATATAATGGATTGATGTTTTGGGACACTTGCTGGTGTTACCTAGGTGCATAAATCACTCATACTTGTCTTTCATACATATAAATTACACTTAGAAATGCCAGTGGCTATAGGAACATCTTATGGATCATTAGCATTGCTGCTTCCTGACATCCAGTGATACAGTAAAAGACATATCTACAGCAACAAGGGGCATATTTATTTAAAAAAAAAATGTTGTGGAAAATACTCACAGCAGCTTACATCTCCAGCAGCGTCATAGTTGCCTACCCTCCTGCATTCTGCAGGAGACTCCCTGAAATAGCAGCAATCTCCCTCTCTCCCTCATTAGTCTACCAATCTCCCTCATTTCACCTACCCCACATTCCATAGTTACATTTTCGGGGAAAAAAGGAATAAGAGATAGATACATTTACATTGAATCATCAGTACCATTTCCCAGCACTTTACCAAGTATAGTAGCTCTTACTAAGTGCTTTGGGGCTCATCTTCATTTGTATATAAGTAATTTTGGTACTTGTTTCCTAACATGGCGCCTGCGATTTTAATTGTATCCATCGGGTCCTAAAAATCGCGTCGATCACATCGCATGCAACGCCATCGACGCAATCGATGCGATTTTTACATTGGAACCAATGTAAAATGGTCCCTGAGACCCGATTTTACATTGGGCCCAATGTTAAATGCCCCCCAGACCCCAATTTTCATTGTATACCCACCCTGATGGGTCAAATGCACCCCCATTGTTAACACCACCACACGATGAACGCCAAACCGAAGCGTGGCGAGCGGTTGGCGTCGGCGTGGAGTTGATTTTATATAGTGTGACGAGCGCAGCGAGCCACCGAGCCTGAAGCGTGGCGAGCGCAGCGTACTCGCTGCACTCGCCACACTATATAAAATCAACTCCACGCCGACGTGGATAGTGGGGGTATGAAAAGGTCGGAGGACGCGTACCGCCACCGCTCGCCGCGCTTCGGGTTGGCGTTCATCGTGAGGTGGCGTTAACAATGGTGGGGCATTTCGCATACAAATTACCCATCAGGGTGGGTATACAAAATAAAATTGGGTACATTGGCCCATTTCACATTGTTCCCTAAGTAAAATCGGGTCCATCACATTGGTCGGATTGTATGCCATTATAATGGCATACAATGGACCTGATTTTACATAGGAATTTAACATTGAGTACAATGCATTCAATGTTAAATCGTGTCGGTCGCATCGCATGGCATGCGATGGACCCGATTTTTTAATTGTCGGAAAAAGGCTAAAAATAGCCCAAAATCGCGTTGGTCGGGTCCATCGCATACCTTAACTTAAGGTGTGCGATGACCCACGAGGGCGCCGTGCTAGGAAACAAGTACAGTAATTTTAAAAGACCCACGCTTCCAGATGCCATGTTCACAATCTCTTTTCACAATCTCTCCATATATGGAACTAGACACGCCCTTTGGGTGGAGCATGGCACGCCCCCTCAATGAGGCGCTGCACAAAATTCTCCTGCCAATTCTAATCTCCCTCAAACTAGTTTTCAAAAGTAGGCAAGTATGAGCAGCGTACATCTCCAGCAGCGTACGTCTCCAGCAGCGTACGTCTCCAGCAGCATACGTCTCCAGCAGCGTACGTCTCCAGCAGCGTACGTCTCCAGCAGAGTACGTCTCCAGCAGCGTACGTCTCCAGCAGCGTACGTCTCCTGCAACGTACGTCTCCAGCAGCGTACCTCTCCAGCAGCGTACGTCTCCAGCAGCGTACCTCTCCAGCAGCGTACCTCTCCAGCAGCGTACCTCTCCAGCAGCGTACGTCTCCAGCAGCGTACCTCTCCAGCAGCGTACCTCTCCAGCAGCGTACCTCTCCAGCAGCGTACGTCTCCAGCAGCGTAGCTCTCCAGCAGCGTACGTCTCCAGCAGCGTACCTCTCCAGCAGCGTACCTCTCCAGCAGCGTACCTCTCCAGCAGCGTACATCTCCAGCATCGTACGTCTCCAATCTCTACACCAGGGGTCCTCAAACTTTTTAAATAGGGGGCCAGTTCACTGTCCCTCAGACTGTTGGAGGGCCGGACTATAGTAAAAACAGAAACTATGAACAAATTCCTATGCACGCTGCATATATCTTATTTTAAAGTGAAGAAACAAAATGGGAACAAATACAATATTTAAAATGAAGTAAAGTTAAATTCTCCCCCTGTATAATAAAGGGATCCCACAGGCTGCTCCCCCTGTATAATACATTATTGTACGGGGGGAGCAGCCTGTGGTGTCATGGCATTGTTGTTGTGCAGGGGGAGCAGCCTGTGGTGTCATGGCATTACTTATATTGTGCAGGGAGAGCGGCCTGTGGTGTCATGGCATTATTATATGGCATTATTATTAATGGTGCCATGACATCACATGCTGCTTCCCCTGCATAGTAACAGGAGGACACAACAGGCTGCTCCCCCTGAACACATTTAAAGAAGGACACCTCAGGAAACAGCAGAATTCTTTATTTTTTTTGTGAGTTTGATCCTCACCTGCTGCTGCGGCTCCCAGCTTGCTTGATGCTTCATGCGGCAGCGGTCCCCGAACCCCGTCCACCCCTCCACCAGCCTGCTGCTCCTACTTGGTTCACAGATGCATGGGCGGGTGGCATCATCGTCATGACGTCCACATCCAGCATCTGAGGCAGGTGGCCGGGCCCTCCTCCACATAGACCTGGAGGCTGGCGGCCATGTTCCTGTAGCCGCGGTCATGTTTTAAAAGCCTACAGGAACATGGTCGCCGACAGTGGAGGAGAAGGTGAGGGACCGCAGCCTGCAGCACTCCTTTTAGAGTGGCCTGGGGGGCACATGGCACCCTGCCCCCCGGCCCAGCCCGCCCCTGCTTCCGGTCTGATTTTGCCATAACCCAGTGGGCCGCATAAACGTCCTCAGCGGGCCGCATCTGGCCTGAGGGCCGTAGTTTGAGGACCCCTGCTCTACACTATATATTGGGCGGGATGCTCTAAACCAGAAATGCGGTAAAACCCCCGTTATCGGGGTTTTCACCGCATTTCTGGATTCTCTAACCCCACAGTGTCAGCGCTGCGGAGGGAATCACCAGCAAAAGCTGGCGATTCCCTGCAGAAGCCTATGGGCTTCTTACCACAGCACTGTGTGAGGGATCCATCACGGATCCCTCCCAGCATGCCCCGCAGCCGACGCCATGCTCTGCGCATACGGACTCCCGGGTCTTAGACCCGGAAATGCAGCACCGTGCATAGCAAGGGATAGCTCTTATCGCAAGAGCTGTCCCTTGCGTTAATAACCGCATCTGTTAGAACATATGGAGTTATTAAGAATGCGGTGCCCAGCGATACAGGGCAGCGGATGTTAGAATATACTGCTTAATCACCAGAGCAATGGGCATAAGTGTTTATAGGTACTGTGAAAATGGAATCCGGCTGATAGATCTACTTTAAAAAAGATAGACAGTTAGTAAGTCAACCCTAAATGGTTGTCGGGGTAAAAAGGTAGACAAAGCTTAAGGTCGACAAGTTAAAAAGGTTGACATGACAGTGGTCAACGCAAATTTGATTTTTTTCAGGTTTTTCTATATAAATCCATGTGGATTACAATTGGAAACAGTAATCTGTGCTGAGAGCTGTGGTAGTGGAGCATTGGAACCTTGTCCGAAGCATGGCGATTGAAGAGTCCGCGAGGGTACACATTTATAATTATTTAGCTTAGATACAGTGAAACATACAAAATTACAACAAACACGAAATAAATTGTCAAAAAATGTTTTCCCTGTTGATGGTCTACCTTTTCTATGTCAACATCTTGACCCTGTCGACCTTTTGCATGTGGACCATTTGGGGTTAACCTATTGATTATCTTTTTATTGTAGACCGATTAAACCACACCTGTGAAAATTGCTAATTTTATTGCGTTTGTCTCCCTTTAGATAAAGTTACTTTTAGATGGCATTCGCTATTGTAGCATATTGGTTAGAACGGGTATGGGCAACCTGTGGCTCTCTAGTTGTTGTGAAACTACAAGTCCCAGCATGCCTTGCCACAGTTTTCCTACTCTCCCAAAATGGCTGTGGACTCCAGTGGTCTTGATGAGTGGGAAAGTCTCCAAGAGCTTCTCAGCTGAAGTAGCATAGACCACACAGCAAGGTCAGCAAAGCTGGAGAAGAATGTGTGTGAGGCGACTTTCATTCACCCTCTTCTGCGGGACTTTTCTTAAAAGAAATTGCGGTAGCCGAAAACAGGAGGACCATTAAAATCTAGTCTTAGTACGCAGACCCCTACTGTATTTGAGAAGCAGAGGGAGATACTACTTCAGTTGCAAAATTCCAATAAAAGCTACCCAAGTTTACAGTAATACATAAACAACGAGGTGATCTGAACAATAGGAAGGTCTGTAATAATCTGAGATTTCGGAGTTATACCCACGACACAGCATACCTCCCAACTTCTTGGGAGCCGGAGGAGGGGCAGGGGACTGCGTGCCGTAGGCGTGCTGTAAAATTTCGGGGGGGGGGGGGGGGGCTGGCCTAATTTCGGGGGCATGGCCTATACTCGCGGCTCACCCGCGAGGCCACGCCCCTGTTTTTGACGCTATGGGGGCATGACCCTCAAGCCATGCTTCCAGCCCCCTGGCTGCGGGAATAGACATGCGCACTGCGTTTATTCCCCACTGCTCACCAGCCAACAGGGGGGACTCCCAACAGCCCCCCCCCCCTCGCCACGGGACACTGCCGGCCGAGGGAGGGACGCGGGAATGTCCACAAAAACCGGGACATTCCCACAGTTTTCGGGACTGTTGGGAGGTATGGACAGTGGCGTAGCTAAGTTTTGGGCGCCCCCACGCCGTTAGAGGGGGGCGCCCCCCGCCACCCCGCCAAGCACCCGCCGCACATGCAAACCCCCCCCAATCCCCCGCAGCCTTACCTATCGCGCTGGTCCCGGCAGCTCCGTTCTTCTGCTGAGGACCACCACAAAATGGCCGCCCCCATACAGCAGACAGTTTCAGAGAACTGTGTGCTATATGGGGGCGGCCATTTTGTGGTGGTCCTCAGCAGAAGAACGGAGCTGCCAGGACCAGCACGATAGGTAAGGCTGCGGGGGATTGGGGGGGATTGTAACTATAGCACAGCAGCCCCCGGCGCCCCCACATGCACAGCGCCCCCCCCCCCCCCCCGCGGTGGCGGGGGCTGCGGTGCTATAGTTACGCCGCTGGGTATGGACACAGTATGTGACATAACAAAACACTTTAGCAAAATTCCAGAGAACCCCTCTGATAAATACATTTTTATTTTAATGAGCTCAACAAAAACTGGGACCCCAAAGAGACATGCTCTGCCCCCTCCTTAACTGTTTAGGCCTCATGGTAATTGGTTGCAGAATCAACTACTCCCTTTTCCTCAATGCTGCTGAAAATACTTACCATTATATAATTTTTTATTTTTTATTGGTGGATTACCAAAGAGGGTGTGTAGGCACTGACCTATGGGCCCCGCACCTCTTAGTGGCCCCATGACACAGACTATACTGTATTAATGAAATGTACCTATTAACAACTTAAAGTATATAAACCATAGAAATCAGATTTAAAAATAACAGTTTCCACATTGTAGACTGTTGGTTAGTGAGATTAAAAATGTATTAGGAGATCATTTTCAAGGGGAGCAGCAAAATTCTGACTGCCTAGGGGCCTCCACGGGGTGTAATTCAGCACTGCTTCCTCTCTTTCCATCTTCACATTGCTGTCAAAAATACTCAATTCCACAAAGTATATAGGAATTCCCTATTCTCCGATACAGCCATGGCATGATAGTTACAAATGTGGGCACAGTAGGTCATGGGGCCAAGACCACCTCTGGAGCTGCCACTTTAGACTGACTTCTATTTTCGAAGGGGAGAGAAATCATTCGATGGTCGGCAACCATGAAATAATTTCTCTCCCCTTCGGCCGCATGCGAGGGGATGGCTAGAAAGGGGATGCTGGCAGTGATGGAGGCGGGGGTGGGGAGTGCTGGCATTCAACAGGGCAGCCTAGCGAACAGGTCTGAATCAGGCCCAATATATGTCCCATAACCCTCCTATGGCAGGATTATGCAATGCTTAGCATTCATCTCCTCTGTATTTTTTTATTTCCACTTGACCATCCCATCCCATTCTCCTTCTCTATTAATGGCTACTGTTGGTACTGTACGTGGGCTATATAAATGCCATTTCAGTTTTAGGAAATAACCCATTTAACTTGCCTTACTGACAAATTAATGAAACCTATACTGGATCCAAATTCATTTTATTATAGGTACTGCTTGGCAGTGGGACTCAGTGGCACACGTCAATGCACCAGCAGCATGGAATTATTCTTTACAGCCCCACACAGCACAAGTATTCTTTTTTAATTAATTTATATATAGCAGCCTTGTATGTACTAGGTAGGTACACTTAGGCAGTAACACTGCCAGTGGCAACAGTGGACTGAGTAAATAATACTGGCAACCTCTATTCACAGTCAGGGCCGGATTTGTGCCTGGGCCCGTGAGGCACCGGCCTCAGGGCGGCACCAATTAAGGGCGGCAGGGTGGCTGACATTCTGTTAAATGGCACAGCGGGTGGGCAGCAGCGAGTGACGAGCGCCGCCGCCGCATAGATTAATTATATGTAGGCGGCAGCGCCACTAGTCACCCGCCACTGCCCACCCACTCTGCCATGCACATTACATCACCTCTGGTGGCTGGGTCTGACGGTCCCCCTGCGCGTCCGGAAAGGGCTCAGGCTCACTGCTGCCGGCTTCCACCCATTGGCTACTCTACACACACACACACACACACACACACACAGTCTATTGGCTGCTGTGTATCCAGCAGCTGAGCTGAACGGCGCGCAGATCCTCCTTGTGCTCATCACAGTGTGTGAGCCAGAGAGAGACTGACGGAGGCACTGTGCTAATCACTGTACTAATAAGTGCCTCCCTCCCTCCAAGTCCTCCGTACAGTGAGCAGTCCAGAGTGCTTAAAAAAAATATTAAGGTGGGCTACAGTTACATTTTTATGACATATATATATATATATATATATAAATAACAATGTATATACCTATATGATTACATTAAAATTGGGGGGGGGGGGGGGGCACAAAAATGTTGTGCCTAGGGGCGGCCTGACCCCTAAATTCGCCCCTGTTCACAGTATTCAGTGCAGGCAGCACCAGTGGACTATATATAATTCAATGAATTAAGTATTAATAATATAGCAGCCTAGTAGGTAGAGAAAAAAAAATACTAGGTAGGTAGGCAGGCAGGCAGGCAGTAGCACTGCCAGTGGTCACCACAAAAGGTAGTTATATTACACACCACCAGTAGCTTTATGCAGTGCACCAGCAGAATTTATAATAATTAATTTTATTATTAGGTACTGCTTGGCAGTGGCACTCAGTGGCACACGTCAGTGCACCAGCAGCATGGAATTATTTTTTACAGTCCCACACAGCACAAGTATTCTTTTTTTAATTAAATTAGATATAGCAGTCTAGTATGTACTAGGTAGGTACCAGTGGCGGAACTTGTGGGTTGTGGGCCCAGGTGCAAATATATAATCTGGGCCCCCTCCTCCACCCCAACCCAGGTTCACAATAACTCATTGATGGTTTTATGCAGCAGTGGGCCCCTTAGTTGTCAGGGGCCCCGGTGCAATGCACCTGCTGCACCAATGGTAGTTCCGCCTCTGGTAGGTACACTAGGTAGGCAGTAGCACTGCCAGTGGCAACAGTGGACTGAGTAACTAAATAATACTGGCAGATTCAGTGCAGGCAGCACCAGTGGACTATATATAATATAATTAATTATTCATATAATATATATTACAGCACAGCACCAGAGGTAGGCCCCAGCACAGAGGAGACAGTAGTACTACAGGTACACAGTTAGACTGTCCTCCTTGCTAGGGAGAGCTTATCCTAAGCATAGAGGAGAACAGAGTACACAGCAGCACTGAGGGAGACAGCCCCAGCGAATAAAATAATTACAGCACAGCACACCAGAGGTAGACCACACAGAGGAGACAGTAGTACTACAAGTACACAGTTAGACTACACAGCAGCACTGAGAGACAGCCCCAGCGAATAAAAAATATTGCATTCAAGGTCAAGCTCAAATTTAAGCCCCAGCAGCAGCACCAACACACTCTCTCCCAACCCACTACTAGACTGGAGTGAAGATGGTGGGCGCAGCAGCCGTTATTTAAAGCCTCACGAAATCCGGCGCCAGGAGATGACGTTCTGACCGCGCGGACGGAACCGAGTCAGGCGGGAATCTCCGAGCGCTGTTTGGAACCGGGCTCGGAATTATGACGTTCGTGGGGCCTCAGATCTCTGGAATCCGAGTCTGCACATCTCTAATATGTATAGTGTGCACCCAATTAGTCTTTCCTGGCCATCGTTTATTGAATTATCCCATTGGATCCTACAAACTGCGGATCATACAGTGTGTGTGGTGGTGTGTGATGTATGGTTATATTGTACAGCCGTGTTGCTGGGGCACACTGTTGGAGGGTGTTAACCAGCTTTTGCTTAAACACAAGTGACTTAAATAGTACCTCAGTCAGTTTGATTATACCATCTGTGCACAAGTATGGATAAGACATGGACTGTTATGTGCCTTGAGGACCAAGTTTGGGTAGCCCTGCTTTAAGGAGTTAACATGATCTCTCATAAGTGTCAGCATCCTCTTTCTTTTGTCACATAAGCAATGTATTTGCAATAAATGAAGAAAGTGATCCTGCAGAAAAGGTACTGCGCCATCTCAAACGTATTCACACAATACAATAAGTAAACCAAAGGATCGTAATTCTTCCCTATTTAATCACTAAGGCTATCCGGCTGCTAAGCAATGAGATTCGTGCTGGAACCTGTGTGGTTTTCTGTTTCTCACATGTGATTCCCCACTAACCCTTGAGTACTTTTGCAGCGATACAATCAATTTCAGTATAATGTGTCACACACAGCTTCTTTCAGCCATCTCCCAGGCGGAAACTGATTTGGATCTTATAATACAGGACTAACTGGGTTCTGGGAGAAGGCTCTGAACCTTTGTAAGACTATTGGGAGATAACTGAATGAAACTCAAGGGAAAGGCGCTTACTTAAAGGAAACCAGAAATCCTAGTGCGCAGTACAAAATCTTCCTCGAATCTCCCTAATTGTTGGTTTACAACAGTTAAGTAGATTTTACATACAATAGAAATTTGATCTGAGATCTAATAAGAGCTGGTAAAACATGTAATTCCGTTTAAGCTAATGATAGCAATATGTTCAAACAAACAAAGAAAAGCAACTAAATCAAATCAAATTTTTATTTGTCTCATACAAAATCATACATAGTACAATATGTATAAAAATGCTTATTATACAACTGTCCTATATTACGATAAGTAGATCGGCTGAGGAAGAGTGTAGGGAGAATGTGTTGGGTAGGTCTAGAAAGAAAGAAAGAGAGTCTGAAAGTCCCGGTACTAGGAGGTCTGGTTGAGAGCTCCAATGGCCTGCGGGAAGAAGCTCGTTCTCATTCGCTCTGTGTTTGCCTTCAATGAGCGGTAGCGTTTCCTTGACCACATTGTTGGGATGGCTAAAGTCCTTCATTATCTTCCTGGCTTTGGTCCAGCATTGCTTGCTGTATATAGTGTCCAGGTCTGGAAGCTCGATACAGGTGGGGGCTCTGCTGATCGCACAACCCTCGGGAGAGCTTGCCTGTCCTTTTTGGTGCTGTTTCCAATACCATATATTTCCTGTCAAGATGCTCTCAATGGTGCAGACAGCGGCATCCCGACAGTCAAAATCTCAATGAATCCCAGAAAGTATTTAAACCTTAACTGTTCCTTCCTGCAGCCTAATCCTAGCCAAAACCCTTCCCTTTCCCCACAGCCAAACCCTAAAGGCCCCCATACACTAGAGCGATTTGGGTCTATTTGACCTGATTCCAGCCGATTGGGATGAGAAATCGTCCCAAATCGGAGGTGTTTGACATCCGATCTGATGCAAGGTCCCGTGCGCATCAGATAGAGTACAACTGTACAACTCGGACCCCCTCCCAGCAGCCGGGAATGGGGTCGCATGTGATACATCTCATGTGAAAGAACCGCATGCGATCCCGAAGATACATCACAGTAAGGTATGGCCAGCTTAAGTCTCCCCCTAGTGTTTAACACTAACCTCCTCCCATCCATTCTTACCAGTGGGATCCGTAGGGAGTTTGATTGCCAGGATCCCAGAATTGGGATCCCAACCACATCCCATCTGGGCTGTACCATCGGGACTGTTGTATCAGGCCCTAACAGACATTGTGGCAGCGATTGCATGGTGCCTAGACTGAAGGTATCCATAATGCACACAGACTGTCCACCATCAGCAGTCACGAGAGATGGAAATCCAGAAATGCAGCACACAGACCAGAGATGCCAGGGGAGACTAAGGAAGCCAGATAAAGAGATAGAGCGAGTGGCAGCAGGAAGATAGATATGTGAGTCTTTATAGTGGGGGGAATGTCCAGTGGGTGGTTCCCAGGAGCCAAAGTATTGGGAACTTGCCCTATTTAGACTGCAGCTGATCCTACGCGGTACCCAGACACATCTGCCCATAGACGCATCGCTGGTTCAGATTGCTGACCCACAAGAGAGGACAGGTAGTACAGAAGCTCTGATTTCCCCAAGTAGCCCAGCTCCCATCACTGGCCCAGTTAAGAAGTTTACAGGAACACAGGTAAAATCAGCTGCAACTTACAGTAGTTGCTCTGACCACCATTTAATACTATGCAGACCAGCGGTACACCACCGCCTTCTATCATTTAGGGTTCAATTAATAAGATGACAGCAACGAAATATTGACCAACAACACTGGCTTTACATTCTAGCAACAGTGCAGCGCCCATGATTTAATGAAAACCAAGTGTATGAAAACATTGGTTGAACACATCCTATTTAACCAAATGCAGCCCTGAAATCCGCAAACACAGGGCTGCATCAGCCAAAAACTTGCTTGTTTTTGCTGCAAAATGGCTCTGTCCTCTCTCTCCATGTGCCAGAGTGTGTGGTCTCATCTGCACCCTGCTGCTTGCTCAGTTGCGGGTCTGTAAGTTGAAAATAGAAAATCATCATCATTATCAGCGGGATGCATAGTCATTAGCATGCTGCCATGGGATTGTTTGGGACATAAGTGATGTGTGAGGTTTGAACGTATTCCCTAAGTTTGCATAGGTTCCTTCCATGTGATCTTCCCACGTTACAAAAACTTTATGGTAGTCTGACAGAATGTATCTTTGTGTGGGGTAGATCATTTATGCTGTAACCTTAAATATGACATGAAAAACCCTAGAGAATATGTAGGTGCTATTTAAATAAAAAAAATCATACACATGTCAAAATTATGGTCTGTAAACAATTTCTTGTCTTTGTAGGTCTCACATATTTTAAGGTGCATCTGGAAATGTTTTCCCCTAGCCTTTCCGCTCGGCAACAGGTGCACATACCATAGCAGTAGCCATCTTTACACAAAGCAGCTGTCAGTAGGACATTGGCTAATCCCAGTGTGGCAGTTATCTCTTTGCAGCAGAGGGTAAAGAGAAGAGACAGAATTGCTACAGTACTATTTGGGGCATTGAATAGATATTAATCTGCCACATTTGAATGCACATTTTCCCACATAACTGCAAATACGCATGTTATATATAATCACTGTGCATGAATTCTCTATAGATACTATTAACTGTCGAAGAATGGTGTGATTGTACTTTGTCGCTGTTTTAATGTTTATTCCATTACAGTTTTCTATTGTTCAATGAGTTAAACCATAAATCACAGCAGTACAGAGGAGATTAAACTGGGAGAGTTATAAATAGCTGATAACCTCTTGATAACAACAGTGGTGCTATTTATTGCCAATTTCCCCTCAGACAGACAGTTTTCTAGCTTTGTACATCACATTTCCCATGGAATTTGCAGGAACACTGTGCTTTCAAGTTCCTACAATTGTTCCTAGCCAAGAGTTTCCTCTTTTGCATTTTACAGCCTGGAAAGCCTGGAAGGGAGGGAGAAAGGAATGTTGTTAAATCTATATTAGAATTGTTAGAGTGCTGCGAATGATTTTCATGGATTTTATTTGTTTTTGTATGTGAATCGTTGGTATTCATTATTATTGTTCTTTTCTTATGCAAAGTTGCATATAATGTTTTTGAGCAGTAAAATTCAAGACCATTGGATCTAAAAATGGGGTCACATGACATAGAGGGTAGTACATTTGTAATGATGAAGATCACAGGAGCTATGGGCACTATTCAGGCCCAATTTGGTCCTGCAAATTTGCAGCCCTTACAATTATCGGACAACTGCACATGTGCACGGTACACTGTACGCATGTGTGAGCCATCCATGCGAAGACTGCCAGTGATGGCTAGCTATGGTTGTTCACAGGGTGATTGACACCCTGAAACTCTTTGGGCGTAGGCGTTCCTCAGTCATTCGGAGGGAGGGCCGCTGACTTCAGCACACTACAATAGCAGAGCTATAGCAACTCTCTAAGTTAATACACTGTGTACATAGCGGTACCCGAGGACCGACTGGCTGCCACATTGACCACACGTGACCACAGCGATTCTAAGTGATTTCACTCTTGCTCAGCCAATACCAGCTGCGGGAGCGTTAACAGCTACTCAGATGTGAGTGTCCCTAACAAACCACACTCTGACTACATGAATGTTTGGCAATAAAGTTATTCCTATTGAGCTAAAAAACTAACACCTCTGCTCTGCTATATAGCTAGCTAACCACGAACTGCTAGAAGGAAATCTGCTATGCCGAGTCACTATCTATTGCTGCTAAATCATTCTGGGATACTCATTGTAATTGAACTATAGGGAAAATCAATACCTATATTATTAATTTTATATAACATGAGTGTCACCGGCAGTGGCATAACAATAGCCCCGCACACCCCACGGTTGCGCTGAGCTTAGTGTGGGCAATGGGGGTCTGCGGGTCTATCGATACACTGCACTGCTCGGGACCTTACAACAGGTGGGATTTTGAGGATTCTAGAGGAGACAGAGGCCTCCTCTGCTATTAGGGGGCAGTCATTTTGTGATGGTCATATTCAAGAAGCCAGGAGGAGCGCCGGGACCATAGTCGAGGATATTTGCGGGTCCCGGCGGCGGTGGCACATTTGAGGGGTAAGGCAGGATTGGGGGGAGATTATTTTATAGGGGAGGGGAGATTTATTTTACCGGGGGGGGGGGCATTTTATAGTTACGCCACTGGTCACTGGTGTGACACTATATAGTGTGAATATCTTCTAATACTGTTAATTATTTAATATTAGTGCTGGCACATACCAACATCATAACTACTGATGTATTCTAGCTTTGATAATAGTTAAGTTATAATTTGTAACCCTACTATTGGCAGGACATAGCATATGCACAATCATTGAGCCATACATGCTTAGAGTAATGTCAGGCAACCTCTGACATCAGATTCTGAATCAGGAGTTTTAAATGATCTTTCTATAGTATGGTAATCAGCTCTACCCATACATGCCAACTTTTTAAAACTCCTCTTTGGGAGAAGCCCGGAGAGGAGTGAAAGGGGGGCTGGACAAGGCTTTGTTTTGGGGGGCGGGGCATCACCAAGCCCCGCCCTCATGACTGACAGCCGCATTCATTTCGCAGGTCCGTGGATGGGGGAGAAGGCTAAAATGACGTGATTCGCTTCATTTTAACCACACACCCTCCCCGCGGACCAGTGAAATTTGGAATTTTATGCAGAAGACTTGCCCACCTTCCCAGGGGGCCGTGATGGGATCCGATTTGCGGGACCATTCTGGGAGGGTAGGCAAGTATGGCTCTACCTTGCTCACCCCCAAAATGTGTACTATCACTGCCTCTGCTGCAGGTGCATTACACTAATTAAGCAACTTGTTTCTTCAAGCAGGGCTGTCTTAACATTATGTGCATCAGCGGTCTGGGCAGCGGCGTCCATGAAGCAGGAATCCGGGCAGCGCGGTCCAGGCAGCGGGGATCCGGGCAGTGGTGGCTGGGAGCTTGTAGCACTATTTGCTGGGCAGTGGGGCGGGAAGCACTGCTGAATTTGAAAACATTTTTAAAAGACTGTCTGGACGATGATTGGCTGAGAGAATTCAGCCAATCAGCGTCCAGCCAGTCTTTTCATATGTTTTCAAATTCAACAGTGCTTCCCTCCCAGTTTCCCAGCAAATAGTGCTACAAGCTCCCAGGCACTGCTGCCTGGACGCCGCTGCCCAGACCCCACTGCCCGCCACCTGCCGCAGCAGCCACAGCAGCTCCCCGGGGCAGTGCCGTCTTCCCCATTGGGGCAGTCCCCTAGAATCATTGGGCCCCTCAGCAACTGCCCATTAAGCCCAATGGGAAAGACGGCACTGATATTTGGAGATGCACTTCAAAATACTACATCAAGCCTATTATACTCCTAGGGTCAGGTACCTCCTGGGGTATTGGATAACTTATTATGTTTATATATATATATATATATATATATATATATATATATATATATATATATAAAAAATTATATATATCTGCAGAAAAGGTATATATATATATATATATATTTTTTTTTATTAAAGAACTGCATATATAATTACAGCATATCACATAACTTGTACAAATGAATCAAAACACTGTATGCTTTATTGACATACTGACAAAAGAATAAAAACGTATACAGTAGTAACAAAATAATAGTAGTAACGAATTGTCTGGCTACATTATTTCATACACAGAACAATACACGTTTCCATAAAACAATAGCTGAAGATAACAATTCGGGAAACTCATTATGTTTTAAATGCTCTAATTCAGATGCAGATATTCAGACTGATTCAGGCTTGTTCGGAAGGAGCATGTGAGTGCCTGCGTTTGCACAGGCTGGTGGAGGGAGGGGGAGGGCAGGGGTGGGTAGGGGGCAGCATCAGGGGAACACCCAGCGTTTATTGGGCGTCCCCATAAAAAAATTGGGTGTTCCCTGGGAACGCAGGTGGGCTGATGCCTGCTAGGGGTGGGCTGCTGACGTCACATGATGTCAGCACCTGCCCCCTTTTCGGCAATCTCCGAGGGCGGCACTGATCTGCTTGTTATTCTGCCAGTGTACACAGCCTAGCAAATAGGTCTGAATCAGGCCCATTGTATATAGAATTGTCCAATAATACAACTATTCTGGAAAGATGTACAAACATACATAAATATTGATTTGGGTAATCTTTTACAATAACGATGACTTTTGCATTTCGGAATCCCTATACTCCCCGGAACCAAACAATAATTAAATGTGCGAAACTATTGCTGGCCCACATTGCCTAAAAAAACATTCTGTCTCAGTGGATCCACAAGAACCTTATACCTCTATCACTCATGCTACCCAAACTGTCTTCTGGTTACCAAATGGGCTGGGTGGAATGCTTGAAGGATGTAGAAGCTAGATCCAAAAAGTTATTTGTTGGCTTCCTTATCTGACAACATTGCCACCATCGACGAAAGACTATATTTAATAGGATGAGAGATTCAGAGTGAGAGATTTAGTAAGAAATCTCCTGTTTTTTAAAGCGGCAATCATAGGCGTGCGCAGCCCATTTCCTTAGGGGGTGCACCATTGGAGGGGCGTGTTCATCATGCCTACTGGGCGTTCCCATTACACAGTTCACAGTGATCCATATTCACATTACAAAGCACAAACTGACCCTATTCACATTATACAGGGGTTCGGCAGGCGGTGTTCCACTTGCTAAGCAGCAAAAGATTGCTACTTAGTGAACGATCCTGAATCAGGCCCCTTTCTTCCCCTCACTGCATTCTCACACACAGCTCACTACTCCCTCACAGTATACAGTATGTCACACACACCCTTATTCACTTGTCCCCAGTCTCTGCACGCATTACCTGCAGGCTTCAGCCAGGAGCCAGCCTGCCACAGTTCACTAGGTAGGCTGCAGCTTCACTAGTCCGTCTCCACTCTCCACCCGAGCACAGGACATGTCAGGGGCGTGGCCTAATCACGGACCTCCGTGGCCACGCCCCCTTTAAAAAAACTCGTGCTGAAGGATCCCAGCCACTGCAGCCAGGCCAGCGCAGGTACTGCTAGCCAGCCGGGGGAGGGGGCACTGTCACTGACAGTCATTAGAGGTGCTGCAATTGTGCGGGGGGTGCCGGTCATTAGGAGGTGCCTGTGCACCCCTGGCACCCCCTGTGCGCATGCCTATGGCGGCAATCATTTACACTGCAAAACCAATTTGATTTTGAAACGATTGCTGCTTTAAAAAAATTTTTTAAATAGGCGTATTTTGGGATACGGATGCGCCTATTTTATACGATTTTTTGTTAGCAAATTTCCCCCTATATTTCATCCTTAGGATCAGTTATGTGGTGAGGGACAGATGTGCTAGTAGTTCCTGTAATAGATGATAATGCGTTGGTACCAGTGTGTGGTGTTTCATAGAGGGGGATGCATTATGTGCGGTGCCAGTGGAATATATGGACACCCGGCTGGGATCTGGAAGCCGGGGGAGAGTCCGACTCCCATATCCTCGTCACTGTTGGCTGGCTCTCACTTGCTTAGGCTGCAGGTAGAAGCCAGGTGATAGGGAGAAGGGCGGGGGGGGGGCACCGCGCTGCTGCATACAAAAAGGGTAACGGGGCCCACTGCTGCTACATACAATATGGGTATGGGGAGGGGGGGGGGGCTCTGCATTCAATAAAAGAATACCGGCGGGAGGCAATGGAGACAGTGCCCCTTTAAGGCTGGCACCTGGCAGCAGATAACTCCAACTCTGGTGCATTACAGCTGTCCCCCTCAGCATCTCACCATATTATGCACTGTGCAGTAAAGCTGTCCCCCTCAGCAGCTCGCCATACTATCCACGGTGCATTAAAGCTGTCCCCCTCAGCAGCTCACCATACTATCAGCCAGATATATTAAGCTTAAAAAAGGTAATAAAATGGAGAGTGATAACAGCCAGCACATCAGTTTATAACTAGAGATGAGTGGTCTGGATTCCCCGAATTCCCTGTCCCCGGAAGCCACGCTTGCGAGTTTCCGGCTTTGTTCGGAAACCGGAGTGCGGCCGAACGCAGCAATCGGATTCTTGTGAGATGCTGAGTCTATAAAGGCTCAGCGTCCCAAGAATTCGTCACCATTTCACAAAACTCTTCCACAAGCTGCGCACAGCTCTGCAGTTCAGGGGTCTGGGGCCTGGGGTGTTGTGCTTGCAGAGGAGTGTTGTGCAGAGCGGTGCAGTGCAATAAGAAGGGTGCTGTGCTGTGCTTATGCAGTGCAGAGGGGTCGTGCTCTGCAGACCTGCAGAGGGGTGTTGTGCAGTGCAGAAGGGTTTGTGCAGTGCTGAAGGTGTTGTGCATTGCAGAGGGGTTTGTGCTGTGTAGAGGGGTTTGTGCTGTGCAGAGCAGAGGTGTTTGTGGCTTGTGTAGTGCAGATGGGTTGTGCTGTGTGCAGAGTAGACTGCAGAGGGGTTTGTGTGCTTGGGTTTGTGCTGTGTTATATACTTATATATTGTACTGGTCAACTTGTGGTTTAGGCAGGCTGTCAGTCAGTGTAGTGGGGTACAGTACACAGGCAGGCTATCAGTCAGCTTTTCATTTTTTTTCCACTGTAGTGTGTGGTGTGCTGCACTGCAATCCAATACACCATATACTACTGTCAGAACAAGTTCCGTGTGTGATTGTTCTGCCTCCACGCAGTGCTATACAAGCCTCTTCCATAAAAAAATACAATATAAAAATACATTTTGCTTTTCTTTATTTTTTTGGTGTGTACTGCACCCCAATAGTATACACCACAAGTTCTGTGTGTGATTGTTCTGCCTCCACTCAGAATTATACAAGCTGCACATTACAAAAAATAACAGTAAAACTGTAAAACTATTTTTCTCTTTATTGTTTGTGTGTACTGTACCCATACTATAGTCAGAAGTTCTGTGTGTGGTTGTTCTGCCTCCATGGAGCTTTATACAAGCTGGGCATTACAAAAAAAAACAGTAACATTTTCTCTTTATTGTTTGTGTGTACTGCACCCATACTATACTGTCAGAAGTTCCCTGTGTTAATAACCTGCCAACTTGCTGCAGACCTTGGCCTAAATTGAATGAAAACAACATTGTGAGCTGTAAAGTGGTCAAAGCCGTCTGGAAATGGCTGGACAAAAAAACGCTAAAATTACGTGATTTGGACATTTTTTGACCATTTAAAAAAAATCCAAAGCTTTTCACCACCACCTGAAAAAGACTAATCCAAATTTTTGGCCCCAGCGCTCATCTCTACTTATAACTGCCATGTTACATCCATTTTTTGAAAAATGACAGTTAGGGGCCATATGGCTGGTTGTTTTTCATTCCCCACTTTATCACTTTTGAAGCTTGATCATAATTCCCAACTTCTGGGTGTCATGAGATCATGGAAAGGGGCATGGCCTCGAGCATATAGTATGAGGCCTACCGCCATGACCCCGATTTTCAATATTTTCTAGGGGTTGCCCAGTGCTTCCTATGCTGGGCAGCCCCCTCCCTGCAATGAAGATATGCTGTGTGCATGTGGAGATCTTCAGTGATCTAAGTCGGCAGCCAGAGATCTTCAGCGATCTCCGGCAGCGATCTCTTCAGCTATCTCTGGCAGCAAACACTGGCTGGCAGCGGTGATTTCCAGCTCCCCTAACTGCCCCTCCCCCTGGGACATTGGGCCATATTCAATGTGGCCGGCATGGGCGTTTAACCCCTGTGCCACCGCTCACCATATTCAACGTTCCGGTAGAATCCTCACTGTCGGAGGACAGTGAGGATTTCCCCAAATGGCAATGTTCGCAGCTAATGCAGGGAGCCCTCTGCAGTTAACTGTGAGCCTCGCTGTTTTGGCGGCCACACACGCCATTTCCTCATTGCTGTAAAAACTCAGAGAGGTGGAAACGGCCTGTGCAGGGAGGGTCAGTTGAATACTGAGTCATCATTGTCAGCACTGCTCGTTGTCACAGCTTTTGAATAATAAAAAAAAAAAAAAGCATTAAAAAAGCATTGAATACTGCCCAATGTCACCCGCAGGAGGGTCATCGGGACAGCAAGTAAATCAGGGGTGGGGAACCTTTTTTCTACCGAGGGCCATTTGGAAAATTTGAAAACCCATCGGGGGCCATATAAAAATTATCAACTTAAAAATACATGTGGGCATTATACACAGGGCAGCGGCATATACACGTGGGCATTATACACAGGGCAGCGGCATATACACGTGGGCATTATACACAGGGCAGCAGCATATACACGTGGGCATTATACACAGGGCAGCGGCATATACACGTGGGCATTATACACAGGGCAGCGGCATATACACATGGGCATTATACACAGGGCAGTGGCATATACACGTGGGCATTATACACAGGGCAGCGGCATATACATGTGGGCATTATACACAGGGCAGCGGCATATACACGTGGGCATTATACACAGGGCAGCGACATATACGCGTGGGCATCATACACAGGGCAGCGGCATTTACGCATGGGCATTATACACAGGGCAGCGGCATATACGCCTGGGCATTATACACAGGGCAGCGGCATATGCATGTGGCCAGAGACACCAGGACTGGCTAATTAATGCACAGCATTAATCCAGGGGTTGTCATTTACTCACAAAAAGTGGAAAAAGTGGCAGGGTCACCCCCAAACAGGTTTATGTGATTATCTCTGAATATGATAATCAGACATAATCACATAAACCTGTTTGGGTGTGAATCCAGGGGTAAATGACAACCCCTGGATCTGTCAGTCATTGGGAAGGGAGGGTGAGAGGAGCAGCATTTACCTTTAACAGTTTTAGTTGTGGCAGCACAGCGTGATGGCTGCTGCTGCGGCTGTTGTAGGATGCTCCCGCCCATGCACTGATCCACGCGACCAGTCTCCCTCCCTACCGCCCGCATCATGCCCGCCAATCACTGTGGACGCATCACATCCACAGCCACTGTGATTGGCGGGCGCTGGTTCTCAACATCTCCCCGCAGCAGTCATCCATATGGGTGGGCGGGCGGCTGGTTAGGTAGGAATCGGATTCTTGCTCGATGGGCGGGCGGCTGCGATTAATTCAGTAACATAGGCGGACGGACGGGAGGGTGAATCAAGCTTAATCAGCCCACCGCCCGCCTATATTACTGATTAATCAGCCGCCCGCCCGCACAGCTATATTACTGCAGTTATATAGCCAGGCGGGCGGGCGGCTGTTAAACAATAAAATATGCAGTTGGACGGGCGGGCCGGACAAGCAGGGTGTAGGAAATACAGAAAACATCTACATATTATGAAATAAGACTGTTCCAGCTGAATTTCTCGTTGAGGCCACCAGGTTGAATGGTCCCCAACCGAAAAATCCACCTGGATTCCAGGGTAAGCAAATGTTTGTCCCTGTTGCCCCCACGCATAGTTTCTGGTACATGGTCTATCATAAAGTATTTAAATGAACTTAATGGATGGGCCATGTTCTTAAATCCCGGTGGCACGCCATTTTAAGAACATGGCCCATCCATTAAGTATATTGTATTTTTGCATTATATGTGTTTTTTTCATATATCCATTTGTAGCAAAATTACCCATGTGGTCACATTTTATTGTGCCGATGTGAGTTGCTGTGAATCTAACTAGTGGAGCGTGGTGTCCAGCTATGGGGACATGAAATATTATGCATTATCTGGTGGTCATTGCTCCCTGTCAGACTATAACAGTGAAGCGCACCGCTACCTGTGATTTCAGCCGAGGCCGCTTCCGGGTTTTTGGAGCGCAAGCTGGGTGTTGCCTAGCAACACCTTGCGTGTCCTTGACACGAAGCGTGCAGCGGCGATATCCGGTATCGGCTGACGCCGCTGGGAAGTCCGGGGAGTGTGTACCATCCAGGTAAGGGTATAAAGATGGTGTTTGTTGGGGTATGTGGTTGCTGTAGGAAGGGTCTGAGGACGGGGTTTGTCCCCCGAAACGTTACCTGTTACCTGCATGTGAATACACGTTGTGTTGTTTATTAAGTCTCTGAGTGCCGTTATTTGTCCCTACACCTGGGGATTTGGACTATATATATATATATATATATATATATATATATATATATATACATACATACATAAACATATATACACCAAAAAAAAAAAATAAGCAATAATGTGCGTGCATTAAGAGTCATTTAATGAAAAATAAAATATAACTGTTAAAATTATTGATACAATCTGTGAAATACTGTACTAGTTAGGACTTTTACCTTAATAATGATTATTAAAATAGGGGGGCGTCCAAAAATGTTGTGCCTGGCGTACAAATGAGAGTACACCAACGTGCACGGACGGAGCTCAGCCTTTTTCGCTCAGAGACTCAGCGTGTCCATGAGCATAAGACATTTAACAAATATTGCAAGTAGAAAAGGTGACCCAAAAACACATTGTTGGTGTTAGACGTGATAGATGTGTGAAAATAAGTAATGTGACTTGTATGTTTGTGTTGCAGTAAAAAAAGGTTGACACATGTCGACTCCTATGATTTGTGGGTCCTGTTTTCAAAATATGGGAAATACACTTGCATTAAGGGTGTAGATGTATGCAAAATAAATACATGTACATATTGAAACATGTTTAATTGGATTAATACTACATGGGGTACTTGTGTATTTTGGCGGCGCCCCCGATGTCCGTCGTACGACGAACAGATCGCATCGCATGCCATGCACCCGATGGCATACGATGCGATGCGACGCGATTTTGACCCCCTTTACGACCAAAAATCGTATAAGCACCCTAAAGGGTGCTTTTGAGCACCCAAATGGGTGCTTACAATGTTAAATGCACCCCCACGCCACCCCCCCCACTATAAACGTGAACCCGAAGCGTGGCGAGCGCAGCGAGCCCGCGAGGGGCGTCGGTACGCGTCCTACGACCTTTTCATACCCCCACTATCCACGTCGGCGTGGAGTTGAGAATAGAATAGTGTGGCGAGCGCAGCGAGCCACCGAGCCCCGCGAGGGGACGCGGATACCTTCACAGGTAAACGCGTCCCTTCGCGGGCTTCACAGGTATCCGCGTCCCCTCGCTGCGCTCGCCACACTATTCTATTCTCAACTCCACGCCGACGTGGATAGTGGGGGTATGAAAAGGTCGTAGGACGCGTACCGCCGCCCCTCGCGGGCTTGCTGCGCTCGCCACGCTTCGGGTTCACGTTTATAGTGGGGGGGTGGCGTGGGGGTGCATTTAACATTGTAAGCACCCATTTGGGTGTTTAACATTGTATAAGCACCCATTAGGGTGCTTATACAATGTTTAATCGCATCGCATCGTATGGCATTGTATGCCATGTACAATGGCATACAATTTCAAAATTGTATGCCATCGTGCACTATCGTACGATATTGCGTCACATCGCATACCATCGTATGCGTTATGGTATGCGATGCGATGGGCGCCGCCAAAATACACAAGTACCCTACATGAAAATAAACCAACCTTTAAATGGTGAGAAGTGTAGAAAGAGAACCTTCCAAAGTATGTCAGGGCTGTGTCTGCCTTGCAGGTACTGACATGAGGCATTTCACTTAATAGGCTGCAGCATTGCTTAATATTGCAGTCAGGTGTATGCAAATTACTTGTAATTGGAGTTAATTAGCAGACCAGGGCGTCTGCACTCAGGCGGAAAATCTAAAGCCCCGTACACACGGGGGATATATATTGCTCAGCCATATATGGCTGAGCAATATATGGCTGAGCAATATATTGCTCAGTTTCTCCTTTTCATCAGCGACCAGAGATGGTCGCTGATGAAAGGGAACCTCTGCCGGGCGGTGCCGCAGAGGTAATCAGCTGGTCTAGGGTTACCACCTAGTTCCTTTAATTCCGGACACATGTTAATTACACAGGTTCTGTGGCAGTTTAAAATCAGGTGAAGTAGAGTCTTGAAGTCAGCCAGCCACAGAACCTGTGTAATTAATATGTGTCCGGAATTAAAGGGACTAGGTGGTAACCCTAAGCTGGTCGCAGGAGCAAGCTCCTGTGACCAGCGATTAGAAAGGGGCTGAAAACGGGAGCGCACACCCGGCGATTTATCGCCGGGTGCACACTCCCATCACTGGCAATATGGTCGCCTGCGACCATATTTCCAGCGATTTTAGCCCCTATCGCCCCCGTGTGTACACAGCTTTAGAGTGGTATTGAGCATTGTTTGGCGTCCAACTGTTTTTGGCCCAAAATGAACGTTGCGCTCGCCGAGCGAGGCGGTTGTCCCTCCGTGCAGTTTGAGTGCACACCCCTGTGTACGCCCATGTATACGCCCAGTTATGCCCAGTTTTCTATCCTCTCCCCTAAAAATGGCCACATCACGCCCACTGTCACCATGCAATTGCGGATAGGTTTTTTCGTTTGGGACAGTCCGTTTGTCAGCGGTATGCTGACGCCGCACATGTGCATAGCGAATGATACACATGCACAGTAGAAAAAAACCTCCGGACCATGCGAACACGGTCCGCGCGCACCAACCAGAATAACCCCCTTAATTACCGGATTGTTCGGAGTAATCCCGGACGGGTGGTAACCCTATGCACAGTGCAGTAAAGCTGTCCCCCTCAGCAGCTCACCATACTATGCACGGTGCAGTAAAGCTGTCCCCCTCAGCAGCTCACATACTATGCACGGTGCAGTAAAGTTGTCCCCCTCAGCAGCTCACCATACTATGTGCAGAGCGGTGAAGCTGGCCCCTCAGTAGCTGACTCGGGTCCCCCGCCATGCACAATCCCACACCTGGGTAAGCAGTATCCACTCCCCCCCCCAGTCCTCTCGGTTATGTGTGTAATGTGCACATGTCTATCTATATGCAGCTACAGTATACACACATGTAGTGGTGTTCATGTCCCTTATCCATACAGCTGGGTTGACACTAGTCACCATCATCAGAACACAATTTCACCAGTTATTATTATAGGGGAAAATATATGTGAATTCTGTATTCTTACAGAGTACAGCTATGCATTGCTTGTACTCATTTCTGGCTCTGTTCATCTGGTATTATGTTTAGAATAAACGCAGGACATGACAAATGTTATATTTATAAGATTTACAATGTTGATCTAGTTTGATATGGTCACTGTCGATATTCTTATATTCTGTGTCTGTGGGGGAGATTCTCTAAGAATCTCCGCCCCCCTTCACCGCCCATCGCATTTATAATTATCGCATATGTTCTAACATATGCGATAATTATAGCAAAGGACAGCTCTTGCGTTAAGAGCTGTCCTTTGCGGTGAGAGTCGCCGGGTCCCAGCAGGTCCCGGCGGCTCCCCCCTCCCTCACACACCCGGCGCTGCTGCTGCTGCGCCGGGCTCTCCTCCTCCCTGCACCCGGAAGAGGATCGGTGCAGGGAGGAGGTCACAGGTCCGGGCAGCACAGAGCTGTGCTGCCCGGACACAGGTGAGGGGGCGATGCGGGGCGGCGGGGGTCCGTGCTGGGCGGCGGGGGGGGGGCGGCGCGGGGCGGCGGTGGGATGCGGTAGAAGCCCATTGGCTTCTATGGGGCATCGCCAGATTTTTCTGGCGATGCCCCCTGCCACGTTAACCCGGCGGGGGATGCTTACAGCATCCCAAAATGCAGTAAAAACCCCGATAACAGGGTTTTTACCGCATTTCTTGCTTAGAGAATCTCCCCCTGTGTCTGTATGCTGCTGCTGATTTTTACTAGTTACAGTATTTAGCACTATCAAAATATGTTAATTACAATAAATTACATTAAACATGTTTGTGATCAGTTTTTTCTTCCTTTGGGGATTTGTCAAATGATGGGGTAGTGCTGAGTATTTAAAGCACTGAATGGACAGGAAGACAGTAGTTAAGGGCAGATTCCACATTTCTAAGCCACTTGTAGTGTCACCAGGGTGTGGAGGAAGAACACTACAACCTCTGTTTTCTTTTGTATATGGAAATAGCGGTGTGCTCAGCTGCAACCACAATTTGGCAGTTTATTAGCAACCAGGAAAAACTTATTTCGTGCCTGGGATATGGACGCTAGGACTACAAGCATTAGGTTCACACCACTAGGTCAACATGCATGAAGGTCGACATGACTGAAGATCGACATGCAGGGAGTCAACATGGCTGAAGGTTGACATGGGTTAGGTCGACATGGGGAAGTTCGACATTCAAAAGGTCGACATGGGGTTTTTTACTTTTTTTATCGAGCCGACAAGTGCCAACAGGTGGTATTTCATGCCCTACCATCCACTAGGGCATGGTGGGAGAATAAATTAGTATGCCCGAAGCATGACGAGCGCAGCCAGCCATGCGAGGGGACGTAGTGCTACGTTTCAGTGTCCATGTCGACTGTGTCAAAATTTGGGACAAAAAAGTGAAAAACCCCATGTCAACCTTTTGACTGTTGACCTTCCCCATGTCGACATAATGCATGTCGACCTAATGACCCTGTCGATCTTCAGTCATGTCGACCTTCATGCATGTCGACCTAGTTGCTATCTGTCCAATGATCCATACCCGCATGCCGGAAGAGCCTCAAATCGGAGTCCTAGGAAGTATACATATAGGAACAACAGCAGGTACTCACTTGATTAGGTAATGAATCTTATGCTCACACTGCCCAGAGGTAGTTGCCTAAGGTCCTGCTAGGAGGGGGAGTCAGCCACATAAGCGATATCAACGGCTTTTAATTAACTGATTCAAACTCGCAGGGGAGGAGAGGTGCCCCCTTTGGAGAAGGAGCCTGGACACAGGGGATTCCATTGACTCCCAGAGTTACGCCTCTGTATATATATATATATATATATATATATATATATATATATATATATATATAAAGATAGATAGATTTATATAGCGCTATTTTTCAGGAATGACAGGTCTGTGGGCAGAGCTATTCAATTTGGAACTCAAAAGGGAATTCGATGGAAAATACATTTTGACCAAGGACAGATGCCGTCCCTGATTATATCATAAGTAATGACAGTTTCGGGTAAATAGCTATATATATACTTAAAAGCAGGGTCTTATAAATAAATAACGGACCAAAGCTAAGTCTGTTGGATAAAGTTTCAGCCCTTTGTTGGGCTTTAGTTTGAAAAAAAAGCCCAATAAAGGGCTGAAACATTAACCAACAGTCTTGGCTTTGGTCTGTTATTTATTCATAAGGCCCGAGCGCCGCATCCTCCACTTGTAAATACACATTGTCCAGGTTCACCAGGTACTGTACATGCTGAAGGCACTGGGCAGCAGAGCTTCAATGGAGCTGAGTGCAGTCATCTCCTCAATATATATATATATATATATATATATATATATATATATATATAGTATATATGTGTAGTCATATATGGTTGATGAAGTTTCTCAAACCGCATTTTGGCGCTGCTTATGTTATTCTCATAAGAAACCTCTAGTGTTGAGTGACATAAGGAAATGAGGTTAGCCGCTCAATCCTCTGGTGCTTAGGAGATACAGATGTCTGTATAATTGACTGGTGCAGCCGGGCCCTGAGGCGCAGGTGAGCTCCGTAGTGACTTGTGCTCTGGCAGGCTAAGCCTTTAGAATGACACACAGACACAATCGGAATGTCATTTATTGAGACAAACACAATGAGGCAAGCAGCTCTCTTCCTGTCTGAGACCCATAAATTAACCAGCATTACACCTGCCTCAGGCCCTGTACACATTATTTTATTAACGTTTGGACAGATAAACCTGTATAACTAGAAATATTTTGCTGTCTCTCACACACCTATATCCATCACTCCTAACTAGATCAATCATTAATGTAAAGATCGAGTAGGGCATTATATAAAGATATACGGTACAATAGATTAATACAGTGTTCCCACATTGGGGAGCATACCTGATGGTGACTTGGAAAATACAATAAAAAACCTGCAGAACTCAAAATCTTGTTGAGTTTATAAAAAACATGCACAGACACACTCCTAAGTACACATCAAGCTCAACTTTGCTGCCCCATGGTGCCCTACATCAGGTCCAGCCAACCTGTGGCTCCCAGCATGCTTTGCCAGCTGATCAGTGATGCTAGGCCTTCACAACAGCTAGAAAGGAGCTGGTTGGCCAGGCCTGCCCTACAAGGAGCCCTGGGAACTGTATAATGAAATCAGATCTACCTATTTGCCCTGAACACATACATTCAGCATCCATGTAACAATGGCATTGAAGCAGTGGCAGATATTCCACTATGCATGTAAGGCTTAGTGGGAGCTAAGCTGGTTTTGCCTTGCGCAATGGACCCTGATTTAGACCTGATTGCTAATCTGAGGAGTCGCAGTGAACTGCGAGGAGAAAGCTGTCACCCAGACAGAAAGATAAAATGCCCTTTGCTATATTGCCAGAGAATTGCACTCCGAAATCCATACGCCATTCACGAACCATCAAAATGTTTTCGTCTCCTGTGACATTGTGAGTAGGACTGAGGCTTCTTGTGACAGGCAGGAGGTGCTCATCACTGACGTCACTGACCCTCCTCCAAAACGCCTTAGCATGCCTGGGTTTTTTCAAACATACCCAGAAAATGGTAGGTTTGCGCCCCCTAAACACTGGCTTACTGTCAATCAAACTGCGACTACTGTGATCAAACTGCAAATACATAGCGGTCACAAATTTTGCCGTTAATTGTGGTCGCATATGCGCCAATGCAGCTGTTGCGCATGCACAGTTGTTCAATATTCTGCCTAATTGTGAAGTTTCTGATTAGTGATCAGTCTAAATAGGTTGTAAGTATACCCACCTATATATAATCCAGCTGTTCCTGTACTGCATTACTGCAACGGTTTTCTATGCAGGCTTATACCTCACCGTGCATCTAAATACAGTACTATGGGGCTGATGCAGAGTAGAAAATATACCCCTTTGGGTAATGAACATTGCATGAATTTACTCGCAAAAGCAAATGTTGCTATGTAGTTATAGGCGTTTCTATAATGAGTGCAGTCAGGGCCGGTGCAAGGCACCGGAGCGCCCCAGGCGAGTCGGGCTGGGGGCGCCCCGGTGCCGGGGGGGGGGGGGGGTGGGTGGGTGGTACCTGTCCTTCGGCGCTGTCTATTTAAATCTGGCGGCGGAGGCAGCGGGGGTCCCTGCAGTCCATTAAAAATCACGAGCGCTATCCGCCGGGCTATGCGGAAGCGCTTCTAGTGTGAAAACACTGGCAGCACTTTGATTGGCTGAGATCAGCGTGCGCCGTGCTGCCAGTGTTTTTAAATAGATTTAAATAGACAGCGCCGAACGACAGGTACCCGGGCGGCACAAAATGCCGCCCTCCAGTGGCCGGCGCCCTAGGCAAATGCCTAGGTTTGCCTAGTGGTGGCGCCGGCCCTGAGTGCAGTGTGCGCGGTGCACATGGGCCTTTGGGTCCCCATACTGCCCCACATTTTACTAGGCACGGGAGAAGCAAATCATTCTAAAAACATCTGCCGTGTCCAATTCCGAGTGATTTTCCCATTCCCACTGGATAAGTCCCCGGGAACAAGTCATGGGTGCCATGTTCCCAGAGACCTGTGCATGTGTATCCGACTCAGGCATAATGCCAGAGTGTACTCGTCATCAGAGTGGAGGGGGCCCACAGCAGAGGCTGCAGGTGGGTCCTTTCCTCTCTTGATATGTCCCTGTATGTATGTGTGGGCACCTCCATCCTTATTGCCTGCCCAGGGAGAGAGGCAGGTGATGAGTCTAACTGGGGTCGTACAAGTGTCAAACCGTAATGCAGGTGTCCTAATGTGAGCTCAGAGATAACAAAAACCTCATGAGCACTTCTGGTCCAAGATAGGTTCCTGTCCACCCTGAGCTTGCCTTAGGACTCATGTGAAAGTAGAGAGAGAGAGAGAGATAACAAGCTGCTGCTGCAGCTGTCTCTCTCCCCAGCTCAGTGCATGGCACTGAGCAGCCTGTGCTGAGCTGGGGAGAGAGGCTGTTCTGTTATCTCTCTCCCCAACTGCCTGGCTCACTGCAATGGGGGAGGGGAAGCATGACCCGAGTAAAAAGTACCCGCTCCCCCCATCCCTCGACAGCCCTGAACAGATGTACTGCCCCAGTCAATAGAATAGAATAGACAACGTTCCAAGAGTCCGTGTTCATGAAAATGCAGGACATGTAGACCTATGTGAGCAAATCAAATGGTAGATTTATATTATAAATTTAGCATTTGTTAAATACATATTTTGATTATCAATATATTCGATTTTCATCTATTGAATAGCAGGTTGTTTTTCTTTATTTATTTATTGAATTTAACGTTAATATTTATACATCTGTGTTGTAATTTATCATTTTTATATTATACATCCTTTTAATTTACTAAGACATAGATATTACTCCCTTCGTTCTTGTAGTCTGGTCTGGTCCTCTCCAGTTATTAAAACGGTTACAGCAGCTACAGAAAAACTGTCTGAGATTGTGACAGTATAGCCTGTCCATGTTATAATGAAAGATGTATTTGCAGAATAGACCTATGGTTATATCCTTCCTGATTCTGAACTGTATCTGCATGCATTTTGCTCCAAGCATCTACTAATTTGTTCATAACATTTTCTAATGTTACACCTATTGTAGGTCATAGTTTTCAAGACCAGTTGCAATATATGCTGTCTAAGTATATTCATTGCACAGACATTACTTGGCAGTTAAAAGTTGTATTCTTTAGTATAGTCATGAAGTATATAGAATAGGTTTGACTTTGCCGCATGAAAATGCTTTATTTCTACATTTTATTGTCTATTCCCTGCTGTTGTGACACGTTCTAATAAATGTTAGAAGTATAAACAAAAAAGAAAATGGTTCTCATTTTATTATTATTTTTTTATATTTATTTTAGACTGAACAGAATATATTTAACATATCTCATTTGATACACTGAGTCTCTCTGCTCACTGCATCACATGTTATGTAAATGTGGTTGCCATGGTGATCGCATGACATACAGTATAGCAAACTGAGAATTATTCATAGCAACTTAGTAGCAAGGAACATAAGAAGTAACTACTGTGTCTGTAAAAACACAGATTATTGAAAAAAAAAGTTTATTATTTTCATGGGTTTGCAACTCTAGTTTAGATACACTACACCCAGTGAGGTAAGTTTGTCCCAGTTGCCCGGACGCAAGATAAATATTGGTGCCCACCCCCCCCCCCCCCACACACACACACAGCACCTTATATAACTATATGTATGCATGCGTGTGTAGGTATGTAATGTATGATAACTATATTATGTTTAAATGTGATGTCTATGGTCCTGCTAGGAGGGGTATGCAGCCAAAGAAGCGATATTGACAGCTTTAAATTAACTGATTCAAACTTGCAGGGGAGGAGAGGTGCCCCCTAGGGAGCAGGAGCCCGGCGGCAGATGACTCCATTGCCTACCAGAGTTACACCTCTGACTACACCTGACGGTACCAAATATGCTTGCCAATGGATTGATAGGAGGACACATCAACATCATTGCTAATAAAATGAATATTTTTCTTTGATGTACTGATGGATTTTGTTTATTCACAGGCTACGCTCCAGAAGTCAGGAAATTAAGATCATTAAATGCTAATTATGTGTTTAAGAGACTACATAGATTACATGTTCCCATCTCCCTAAAACATGATCATATAATCATCTGTTGTCCACCAGACTGGGTTATAGCTTTGTAGAGTTACATAATACATCCTACCAAGTCCACCAGAAGCCTAAAAAGTTTCTTCCCGCAACCATGTGAACTCTTGCACATCTCACTGTCTAGTCGCGCCATAACCCTCTGCACATAAACACTGTGTCCCCATGGAATATCTTTCTGTATGACTGTAAGTGTTCCCCACCTGTTTATATTCTTTATATTGTATACTGTTTACCTGTTTACTTGTTATCCTCCTGGCTGTTGGACAGCAAACTGAAAACAAATTCCTACGCAAGTATACCTGGCCAATAAAGCTGATTCTGACGATACATAGTAACTTTGAGAGATCTCATTTAGTCTCAAAATGCCATTTACTTATTAGTAAAATGTGTAAGGTAATAACAATATTTATCTATAAAGAGGAGTCAGTGAATAATTGTAAAGCCCATATGTGAGGAAGAGGAGCAGCAGGACGAAGAGGAAAAGCATGTTGTGTCTCTTCATTGTAAGACGCGTACAGACAGAAACGTGTTCTTCTCATATGAGGAGATTCGTGCCATTGTTCGGTCCTCTTCTCAGAGGTGAGTCACAAAAAAAAACAATCATGCCCACGAGAAGGCCTTGTAGCAATCCATCACCGATGCCTTGAATTCTGTGAGTTCATACGATGATTGTGCGAGATTGTGAAAAAGCATTTCAACGTGAAGCACATCTTGAGAGCCAAGAGAGCAGAGGAGAAGCATGAATGGAGGAGAACTGGGGTAGGTGTGCAGAACCCATTAACTATATGGCCTATAAGGAGGAGGTGAAACAGGTTACCCACCTAAAAGTCTCCCAGGAACCCAAATTGAGTACATGGACTGTCCTCCATCCCAAGGACATCCTGGTGAGTAACTAAACATATTTGTACCTTTTAACTGAAACAACCTGGTTCAGGGTGAACTTAGTGTTAGACCCTCTTGTAGTACGATAAATAGTTTTTTATGAAATGACACAAAATTTGTCAAAATACTATTTTGAGGAAACCAGGAGAGGACTGTTATCTGCAAATGTGCACAATGTTAACCCTTTTCTCTCTTTAGCTGCACAACGGAAGAAGACTTTTACCCAGACTGCAAAAAGGTGTCATACAAAAATGACAACAGTGAGTCTGGGGCAAGCGGGCCATTGCTATGGGTCCCAGTAGTTCAGGGCGGGCTGGTCCCAGGTTTCATAGTTCAATACCAAATTTGCCTTGTAAGCATTTGGGTCTGTTCCATTGCCCAGCCAGAAATGTGTGACATTACATTTTCAGTGAGTGGAGGTTATATTGTAGGTGACATGATCTGATCTGCTCATTGCAATAAAGAGGTGACTGTTATGTAACAAACTGGGGTATTTTTATGTGGTAAACTGTGAAATTAACAAGGAGCCAAGATTGGCTGGTGGGCGGGGATAACTCCCAGTTTGGGAGGAGCCGAGAATGTCCCTAGATGTGTCCCGGCTAGAGGACAGGATTTTTACTTGATGGCTTGGTGAGTATAATTTCCTTCCCCAAACGGATTCTACTGGACAAGAGGACTCACCAGCGGTGGACCTATAGGTACGGATAGTGTGTCTCATTGTAATATGTAATCAAGTTCGTTGTTGTGGAACTACAAGTACCAGCGGGCCCTTGATTGCCCCGCATGCTGGGACTTGTGGTTCGCCAAGTCCCAGTATGTGGTGCAGGCTTGCTAATTCCACAACAATGTAGAATAGTTTATTCTATTTTTAACACTACAATCATCCCGGTGACCACAGCCTTGGGCTTCAGGCTAGACGGGGGTATCCTAGAGGGGGGGCTACTTCAATGGGGGGGTCCCCACTCCCCCAGGGTCTCTGCTGGGCCTGACCAGCCACAGGCATGAATGTTTGGCATGGGGAACTTGCGTAAAAGGTTTTCCCTGACTGTGGCATTACCCTGTTGGCGGTTTTGGCCCGGTGCTGGATGCCAACATACGGGGGAACGCTACTCATTTTGTCCCCCATATTTTGAGGCCTGGTGCTGATTTTAGAAATCTGTGTGTACCCCAAAATTTTTGGCCCCTCAATTCCTAAAACCAGGACCGATTCTTTGAGCCCGGGGCTGGTTCTAGCCTGGGGGGGATCCCATGACAAATTTTAAAATTATTTACTACATTTTTTACACTGGACACCATTGCACGGATCACACTGAACTGTAGAATGCTGCCACTCCATATGTATTTGGAGGCCTTTTATACGGCCGCCAAATACTTATATGACCTTATACTTATATTAAAGGCTACAACATCGGAAAATGCAGATACTTAACTTTAACACAGAATAGCCTTGTGCATTCATGCTACGATCGGTACACATGTGCACTGGTTCTATAACTCAGAGCCGTTCCAACAGGTCTGAATAACCCCTAACATGCTCTGACCGCGATAAGAATTCTCAGATTAACACTTGGGTGTTAAGGTGGACTGCTGATCAAGTCTAGGCCAGTGTTGCATTTGATCATAGCCATCATGATAACACAGATCTTTTATTGGGCCCAGTCTTACACTCCACCCGACAGTCATTAGCCTGACGTCGGGATCCTGACTGGCCAGACTCAGACAGCATGGCGAGCGCAACAAAGCCCCTTGCGGGCTCACTGCGCTCAGCATACTGCGGGCACGGTGGCTCGCTATGCTCGCCACCTATTCTATTCTCCCTCTATGGGGGTCATGGACCCCCATGAGGGAGAATAGCCGGAAGCCGTTGGGAACCCGTCTGTCGGTGTTTTAACAGTAGGGATCACGACATCGGGTAAATTACTGTCGGGACCCCGCCCGGCACCCCAAAATACTGCTCCACTAAATATGCACAGAGCTCCTTCCTGTTGGTGATCTACTCTTCTGTTTCCAGAAATCATCTGTCTTGGAAAGAAATCCAAGACATGGGATCTTCCAAATATCTACGATCTCTGCAAGTTGTGACAATTGGGAAAGAATGAAGCTGCACTTGCCTACACAGCCACTTTCCTGTCTATAATGAAGCTGTAGAACATGACAGTTCTCAAGTGGGTCTTACCGTACTCTCTCCTTTTGTGTAGAGGACACTAATATTAGTTTGTTATTTATGTCTTGATGAAGATCTTGATTCATAGATCATATAATGCTCTGCAAGAAACTTCAAGGCAGCAAGTAATGCTAATTCCTACTCATAGCATCTAGAGGTGCAAGCAGACATGAGCATTATATGGTGCCTTGGAGCTGCCTGCAGGCTGAATGCTGCTCTCTACTTAGATAGATGGATATTACAAGTGACGGACCTCCTCCAGACCGAGTTCTGGCTACGACACTGGGAGATTACCAAAATCCAGCCTACAATATACCTATTTGGCACAAAGAATCAGTAGGAGGTCCACACTCCCCGAAGCCAAGCTGGAATACATTCCCTGCCATCCAGGTCCTTGCAAAAACTGAGGCAAAATAGGAACGGATCCAAGCGGGCTCATTACCTTCCCTAAATTCAGCTGGACATTTTAATACGGTACCGTATGGACACTAAACATATTTTTTCCAGTCACTTCAACTTTTTTATGAGTCAAAAGCTCCCCCCCACTCTCCTTTTCCAATTCACTATAATGTGTTGATTTTTATGCTACCCATTGTTCCTAATATGTGCTGCTAAAATGTATTTTACTATATAATAAAACTGTAAATTTTATGAAGGTTACTTGCATCTTTTTAGTATTGTATTTCTTTGTTAAGTTAGCGCAGTCCACCTGTTTTTTTCTTTGCATTATTGTTGGGGAGTGACACCCCCTTTTCTTTTGTACTGCAGCTTTTTTGCAACCCAGCTCTAGAATCTGCGCCCCTTCCTGATTCTTTTGTTATCAGCTCTTTCCCTCTACTTGGATAGAACCTGGCACTTCACATGAAAATACAAACTACACAGATCAACCTTATTGAATCTACACCTATAAATGCACTCATCAAGTGTTATACTTTGTGCTGCCTTGAGCAGACCGTCTAATCAGGTAACAATGTATGTAGTTTACACAGTTTTCTTACACCTGTAAATCAGTGTCTGTAGTTAGTACCTTAGGAATATACTCAGTGTTGTGCAATGAACCGAAAATGAGACTCAAAGAAATACAGGAGACATGTCATATATTCAACAATATATAATTTTATACATATACATATATATATATATATATATATATATATATATATATTTATTTTCATTCATATATATATACACATACATACACACACATTTCTAGATCAGTACATTCAGTTTTTAACTTGTGTTTTTCTTCACAAACAGAAGAACTCTTACAAATAGTAGACTTTCTAAAATAAATACTATTAAAATAGAGCTTCAAAATAAATATTCTATACAAATGAAACAATTCAGCGTATACATATCTTCTATGGAGTGAATCTTTAAACAAAATATCTTTAAAAGAGACACATTTTTACACTGTTGTTTGGGTACAAATTGCACATTAATTGAGAATAATGACACCTCCTTTTACCAAACAGTTTTATGCGATATGCCAGCCTCCCACAAAATAGTGATAACAAAATCAAACTGATTGATTGAGATTGAGATATATATATATATATATATATATCTCAATCAAACCTTATTTTTCATTTAAAATTGTCCAATTTACATAAACAACCACACAAGCCTTAAGGTGCCCATACACTAGTAAGATTTATCTTCAGATCTGGCTGGTTGGAACAAAAACATGGTTATGGATGAGTGACAGTTTGTCAGTTTTCCAGCATTTCCAAGCAAATGGTCAACTGTCATTTGCTCTCATCCATAACCATGTTTTTGTTCCAACCAGCCAGATCTGATCTGAAGATAAATCTGCGTGTGTATGGCGACCTTAAAGCTGACCATACTCTACTGCGATGCATCTTCCCGGGCGGCAGGACCACATGAATGCGGTCATTTCACATGTGATGTATCGCATGTGACCCCTGTTCCCCGCCACCGGGAGGGGGGTCTGAGTCGGAGATCGGACCTGCCACTCAGTTCCTATGTGCATGAGACCGCACATCGGACCTGATTGGACTTCATACGCATCGGATTTGTCCCGATTTCTCGGTGCGATCCATTGGGAACGGGTGAAATCGACCCAAATCGCTGTAGTGTATGGGGGCCTTTAAAGTGTACCTGCACACAGTCATTTTGTGGCATTAGCCAATGTTTTATCTTATCTATTTCCAACTAGTGACATCACTGAAGCATGCAAGGAGTAGTGAGCCCATACATCTGCAATTCTTCTCATGCCTTGGTCGGGAGGTCGGTAAATTCCAACATTTTAGAAATTTGCAGATTCAGACCAAAAATGATGGTAATCTGTAATTGTTAACAAGTAAAATGTCCCCAATTCCCACAACAGATCACAGATCATCAATGTTCATTGATCACCATATGGGGAATCGGGGTTCAGATGTATGGCCCGCATAACTCACATCTCAGCATGGAACTCCTTCTTTATGAATGAATACACCCTGAACCCATTCAGCTCACAAAATGATTGGCTGCCCTGGATGCAAGAAATATATACACTTGAATATCTAGGTCATCTTTACTATGTTGTGCTTAGTGGATGTTGCTTTGAGACTCTCAGGAGTGATAACTGGGAGAGCGGCTTTTACTTATAAACCTGGGGATGTGCAGAACAGCCAAAACTTCAGGTGTGCATCCAATTGGCTTTTCTAAGTGAGAATTGTCTTTATCTATAGAAAATCCCCAGAGAGAGAATTAGAGGTCTTAACTAAAAAAATCTTAGGTATCCACAATAATAAATCATTGCTGTTGCGATTCCATGAATAAATTAGTTAATTGTATGACATTTTCTGGTCAGTGACCCAACATTGCAACATTTCGTAACTTTTAAGAGCTTGTGATTATACTTAATGTTTAGCTATATAAGAAATTGCCCTGGTAACAGATCTGGCATGGTCGTGTGTCAATAAACATAGACACAATGGAATTTGGCACTGATAAGTCACTAAGGGTCAGATTTATTAAGCCTGGTGAAGTGATAAAGAGGCCGGTGATAACGCACCAGCCAATCAGCTACCAACTAATATTTTTTAAACCCAGTCTGTAACCAAGTCTGTAACTTAACAGATAGGAGCTGATTGGCCAGGGATAAAGTACCACCCACTTTACTAGGCTTAATAAATCTGCCCCTAAATTTGCACTGAGGTTTATGTGTCCAATTAACTCAGGCTTAGAGGTTTTCTTTTTTCCCGGTAAGAGAAAGAAACAGAAGGGGATACATCGCAAAATAGAATTTATTGCCATTAAATAATAAATATTTATGTGACCCCTTGCTATTTGCAAGTGCCAATATGCTCCCTATTTGCTAAGAATTACTGTTATTTATAGCTGAACTAGGCATACTGGGTAGGTAAGCAACCGGATATATCTTGCCACTTGCAATGTGGGAATACAGCAACTGCAATGCTATTTTGAGTATGCCATTGTGTTAAAATTCAACAAAAATGAAATCCGTGCCTGCCCTCACCACTGGTGAACCACCTCCATATATTTATGGATTGTGTGAGAACAGTTCTAAAAATAGGAGAAGAAAGCTGATGCAGTGAATCAAATCATTGGGCTCAGTGTGTCAGCTCTGTTCTAAAGTATTGGAATTTTATCCTTGGCACAAAAAAACCCTAAAATCTTATACTCTTTAAGTTCAAAACACAATGCTGTTTGAGTCACTAAACCAAAGGTAATATGTCCAAATCAAAGCACATTCAGCAATTATCTCAGTATAAGGCAGTTTGCAGTCCTAAAGGGGAAGCTTCAGGCAAAACAAATAAAGTGAGATAAATGAAGGGTATTTGTACCTTCTTCCAAACCTTAAATTATTCCATCCTCCTGGTTAAATAAAAAAATAAATAAATATATCTCTAACGAATGACAAAGTGCTAGATTTGCAGCAATTTTGCAAGGAAACGTAAAATTCACACAACAGAAGGACACGAGCATATCAAGAGTGACCCTTTCTAAATCACTAGAAAATATATATATATTATTCTTTACAGAAACATATAAAAGCTACTAAACATGTAAATTAGTAATCACTGTATTAAAAGGATGGCCGTGATAGCTTAAACATTAAGAGTTGTCATATATTGTACCTTTAACCCTTTAGGCCTTGTAACATGAATCAAATGAGCATAAAATAGAGGCGTTGCATTTGACCATCGAGATGCGTTTTAAAGGCCGCATTCCAATGCAAATGAAACACATAACGAAATTTCCCCTTTAGCACGGAAACTATGTGGCATTATCTGAGACCTAGCACCTATTTTTTGCCAAACAGAATGATAGGTTGCTTTTAAGATACACGAAAATCATCCTTGCATGATTGAGCAACCAATCATTATAAACTTATATATTTATATATTACAAAAAAATAAAAAATAACACGACTACAGCAACACATGTGGGTGAATTTTCTTATAGCTTCCCTGACCTGTTATATAACACTAAAATAGACATTTGCTTTGTATCTTTCTCTATGTATAGTTATACAGATATTTATACAAGGTGTTATTTTACAGAAGGGCCAAGGGATAGAGCAGCAGCACATGGAACAAATAAAGTTAACATGCAAGTTTAAATGTCCTTAATAATGATAATGAATGAAATAAAAAAATTGTTTTTTTTTACACTTGCGCCTTCCACTGATATATTTTTTCTATTGTCTCCGGTTACAAAATGAGTATTGTGCCCTTATATTCCCAGAGGATCTTATTGTTTATTACACAGGAGGAGGAGCAGCCAAGGAATTAAGTATGTTCTAAATAGTACAGCTGCAGCAGGGGTTAACTGTGTACTAATTACTCTGACTTAACATGATTGATGAACCAATGGGAATAGATTTTATCTAGACTTATCGTGAGGTCTGGGAGTTTTCACTAGTTAGCATAAGGTTTTTTTTTCAGATATAAATGTGATATACAGGTTATCAATATGGTTCCCCCAACTATGTAAATCTCTCCGATTTTGCTCCTGCATGATGAGCTGAAGATGAAAGACAGAGTTCGCTGTCAACAATAAGGAGTGTGAGAGAAGGACAGCAAGACTGGCTAATAATAGGCAGGGCGGAAGGGCCTCAACACGGCTACAGGAGGAAGAGTGATAGTAAATTCCTTCCTGTCACCACAATGTTGATTAAATCTGTACCCTTGGCACGCTAACCTCCCATTTTTCCTTTACTAGCCAAAAAAAAAAAAAAATACTTTTATAAGAAAATTTTTAACAAAAACGGTATATTAAAAATACAAAAACAACATAAAACCACAGACATAAAAAATGCTACACACCAAAATCTCAGTAGAGCAGCCGCACACATTAATGAAAAAGTGTGGTAGGGCTGTAGGACTGAAACATTCAGCTTAAAAAGATAGACATAAGCATATGAGGAAGAACTGGAGCTGGCTCGCTTCCATCCTGACCAGTACAAATCTTGTATCTTAAGGGTAGCTGTAGATAACATAAAGTTAGATAATAGTTTCAAGGTGATCTCAATGGCTATGTAGTCAGCACAAAGGATTCGGAAATGGTTCACAGCAGCAGCAATATATAATATGCATTTCCTGCTCTTTTTCTGTGTAATACTAAGTGTTGCTGGACCCACTTAACTAAGAATTCTAAAATTAAAGCCTCAGATGAGAACGTCCTGCCTGGAGTCTTTTTTGCTTTAGTTTCCTGCATGATGCATCCTTGTAACACAGTTTGCACACTACTGTCTCAAAATGGCTTCTCTGGTCTGCCAATGTCTTCTGGTGCTTTGCACATGACGCTGTTCGTGTTTTTGCACCGACAACCAGGACGGCTTGCTTGGTCATAGCATTTTTGTGAAAGTTTGACGCACCCAGTGGCTGGAAGATAGCAAAGCAAACAAGGGAGGAACAATGACAAGGCACTCATGAAGGACCAGCGAGCACAGCAGTTGGAGTGAGAGCAAGAACATGGGTGATCTGCACAGGAGCCTTCATCATCTTCATTGGTGCAGTGGTAGAAGACTCCCTTGACCAGACACATGCACGTTGAGTAGTTGACCAGATTCTGCGCTGAACACAGACATCCCTGGTTGCAAACCCAGCAAGAAGGCAAAGTCCGGGGTAGAGTGCAGTCTTTGCATTTGCATTTACCACAGCCCTCACAAAGTAAAAAGTGCTTGTCCAGTTGTTGGGCCAAGGGTCCTTTTACATCCTGAGGCTTGCAGTTAATCACTTTAGGCTGTATCCTTACTGCCCTCGGTGGAGACTGATCCACCACTGGAGGTGGGGCCATGTGGTCCAAGAGTCTCTGATCTGAAGAGGTGCTACTGCTGCTGCTAATTGAGCTGGGCCGCCCGCTGAAGGATATCCAAGGGTGGGTGATGTCGGCCTCGCATCTCTGCAAATGTTGATTGATGAGCATAGGCTCATGTGGGCTCCTGCTGAGTTTTTGACTGGCTAGCTGGCTAAGGACTGGGTTGTCAATGTAATCATTTTCCAGATGAGTGGTTTTCATCTGATCAATAGGCAGGATGGTGAGCGGGTGCTGTAACCTTCCATATGGGACCCGACCATCGAGCAGAGGTTGTACCATGACTGCATTTGGCACAACAGTGATGCTGTGAGGCGTCCTGGAATCCATTGACCTAGTCTGACAGATCTGGTTATTTCTTAACAAGTCTGGAAAACAAAGAGACAAAAAGAAGGGACTCCATTAGAACAATAGTAAAGCAAGAAGATTATACAGGAAAGGGACTTTATAACACTGCTTCGGTATGAACTTTCCAATGCTTCTTTATGTACCATGCCATTAAAAATTAATTATAGTTATAATTGGTTCTCATAAAACATATTAATCCAGCCTAGGAAACTATTTATTTTGAAAGTGTGTGTATGTGTATATATATATATATATATATATATATATATATATATATATATATATATATATATATATATATATAGCAGTTGTCCTGCAAAAAACTAATGAGGATGGTTTACTTAAATTGTGGTCCATGTTTCTGATCAGAAAAACTAAAAGTAAAGTTACCATAGCAACAGGATATGTAACATATGCTTTGATTGGTCCAGAACAGAATATATTAAAGAAAACAATAGTCTACATAGGTACTGAGATTAAAGCACTGCTAATCGATCCGCTCCTCTGGAGCCATTTGGGTGGACGTCTATACCTAAGAAAATAGTTTTAACTCATGTAAATGAAAACGATTTCTGTTTCCGAGGTGATAGCAAGGCTTTGAAGCCAGGATATTTGCATTACAGTAATGTATTATATGTAGATGACCTAGCAAGAGGAGATTAGCTTTTTTGCTTGCTAAAAACAATAAAATACAATAGCACAATGTGATAAAATAAAGTTAGAGTGCAAATGTAAATTGTTGGCATTTTTGCAGATCTAGAGAAAAAACATTCCAGGAAATAGTTATTATTATGTACAGAAGAATATATATCCAGGTTCGATATCAAGAGATGAGATAACTCATTTTCCACAACTACTGCCTATGCACAAACATTTACCATACCTTTGTCCAATAGAGTGCCTGTCTACAGTTTCATAGAGGAAGCAGGGATGTAAAACAGAGTGGCATCTTCACAGTACATCTTAAAAAAGCACATTTAAATAGAATGGCTGACTCGTTGTGTTGCTTTAGTTTCTGATTTCATCGAAAGAGAGCAGTTCAGAACTGGAATCTATCCAGTTACCCAACAGCTATGCAAGTCAAAAGAGCACAGGAAGCAACTAAGCTTAAATCAAAGAGCGGATACGGCCCGGCTCCAATTTAGAAAGTGCACATTGTGTTGTATGAGACGTAGTGCTTCCTTGTCGAGCGACCTTTTGTTTGTAAGCACTGTTTGGAAATCACTTAAAGGGGAAGTGCTCATGCAGGCTTACACCCAGTGACATACCATAGGAAACCTCTTAAAGTAATGCAATAATAGGTATAACATGAATAGGTTATAGAAGAGGCCAAGGTTACTTCAAAGCAGTGTAGGAAGTACTTTTCAATATCTTGCAGATGGAGACAGTTAGGGCTATAGGACTATTCCAGCTTGCAGGAAAACATGGATTTCTGCACTCCAATGGGAGTGTGTTATACTGCAGACGCCTCATACTTGTGTACATTGCACACTGTATGGCCTGTTTTTGCGGTGTGGGAAGTATAAATAAGAGCAGTACAAGTCGCAGCAGCTTCCACCTCCCACACTGCTCAATCATTCCATGACACCATAGCAACCACTCATCATCTGCATTTCCATTTCTTTTTAATCAGCTTTACTTAATTTCACAGCTGTTTGATAGCTGCATAATCTACACTTCCTTTCGCCAGAACCGTCAATATAGGATTTGTAGAGATGTCAAATGTCAGCACCACATCAAGATCAGGACTCAGCCAAACAAATTATATTATATAATATTATATATATATATATATATATATATATATATATATATATATATATAGTTAAGATAGAAAAGCGTTTATCACTATTAATTTTAATGACAGATTTCTTATAGACCCATACTTTTTATTAGCATGTAGATTTTCCATTTAGTCACACACCTATAGTTTGATGAAGTTTGATCATTTTATAGTTGATTGTATTGTAGAATTAAGTGTACACTTTTGCAGATGCTGTTAAAGCAATAAAGTGTTTCTAGAAACTCACAACACAATACAAACATGTTTAATGTCCTAGTGGTCTTAAAGCAAAACTATCCTCCCTGCACATTGTCAGACTTTGGTCAATAAAATATACGTTTGTCAGCGTCAAATAATAGTACTTGTCTAACCATGCTGATTAGTGTTGCACTTTGTTTACGCCATCTACAGAACACTGAGTGTTATTTTATGGTTACACCTAAGAAAAGATTAACAATTCAAAGTACAACAGAAATAACACCTTTGTTCTCTCTCACCAACATAGTAATATGTTTTCACTGAGCTACATAAACAGGAAGCTGCCTCTCATTATGTTTATGAGGCAGCGATGCTGTGATAGATTACATGTGCAACACGCTGGTTTTATGAGAAAACAGGTGACTACAAAACTGCACTTTCAGTAGTTTAAGAGCCAACGCTTCCGCTGTAGCCACATCTGCAATCACAGCTGTTAAAGCAGGGTGCAAAGGCAAATCCAAGTGTCCCTCACCAAAATAAAACCCCCATCAGCCACCCCAGGAAAGATTATTATTATTTTTTTTTTTAAGCCCAGTAAATGCAAATTCATGTCCACGTTAGGCCTGTAGATTCTCAGGTGTTAGGACAAGGAGTGTGACTATGGATTCTATTTATGAAGCCTTGGGCAGAGATACGGTGGATGGAGATTATATACAAGCCAATCAGCTTCTAACTGCCATGTTACAGGTTGTGTATGAAAAATGACAGTTTGAGATTGGTAAATTGGTACTTTATCTCCTTCCACGTAATCTCTCTCCAAGGCTTAGTACACAGAGGCAGATTTATGAAGCCCGGTGAAGAGATAAAGTGGCAGGAACTTTATCACCAGCCAATCAGCTCATAACTGTCGCGTTAGAGGCTGGGTTTGAAAATGGCCGTTGGGAGCGTGGTGATAAAGTACAAGCCACATTAGCAATTCCCTGGGCTTAACCCTTTGTGAAAATTAACAAGCAAACCTTTTTATTCATCATAATGACCTGTAGTGTTTACCTTATAGAGGAAATGTCAGTTTTTATTTGAATTTATATAACAAATGTGAGCGACTCTTGAGTGGATATTTTGCACATCTCTCACAGAGATGTTGGCACTCAAAGGGTTAGTAAATCTGCCCCATAGATCCCTATGGTGGCTGGTGAATCCCCTTGATGAAAGAAATGCGAGTTTCCGCAAACCCTGCCCCCTATGCAATTATAACATATTTGTCTCTCTGGGATATTCCTACGAGCCTGTTTCAGCAGGATCACCTTCACCGCCCATCACTGTTACTGTACGGAATTTGCTACTTGCAGGATCTCCTGAATGATCCGCACTCTGCAAAACTTAACGTGTAATAAAAATATTACAGACAATCACTTGATATTATACCTTTATAGATCTTTTTGGATGTTTCTTTAAAGGCTGTATATAAAGTGTTTACATACAGTATATACATATAAAAGCAAACAGAAAGAGGACATATGGCATCTGCAGTACAGCACTCTGACGCAGCATTTTTGATAAATGCATGTAATGGGCCTTTTCCTATACATTACATATCCAGCTAATGATAATGTTGCTAGTATAGTGGACACAGAACTATCCATATGATTATGAGTTAGGAGCCATTCACTCTATAATTGACCACTTCCTACTCTCAACTGGTCAATCAGGCCAGACAGCAGCAGATTTGACACCTGCACATCCTTTTAGCAGATGACTGATAATCTGCCAGACAATGATAAGGTCACAGGATGGCTCTATTCAGTACAGTTCCTACAACTGTCTGATAATTGTCATTCTTCACAAACTGGGTGTAAAAGTGACATCCAAGATACTTCCAATCAACATACAAAACCAATTACATCTCCAAAGCACTCAGAAAGCAGTGAATCAAAACACAAGTTGAAAAGAATCTCTAAATAATTTTCAAAAGAAAAAAAGAAAGAAATCCTCTTTTTTTTTTTTTTAAATAAAAAAAACTTTAATACTAAAGCATGGAAAACAGCTGACTAACATTTGCTATGTATTTTTGAATATAATCACCGGATTGCTCAGTGTCCCGAATGCCTGCTGTATGTAAAATGCTTCACTTCAGGAGACACATTTGGTATCTACAGTCATCAGAATGATCCGCCATTGCAGAGGATGTGCTGATTGGGACATGTTGAAATGAGAAATGACCCATATCCCAGAATCACTTCTGCTGGTATTGAATGTATTAATTAAATGTAATGAATTTTCCCAGCAGGAACTTATCAATCTTGTCAATGACAAAAAAAAACCTGGGTCAGTACCAGCTGAAGACTTTTCCGGACAATAAGTGATGTTGTCTGTAAAGATCTTATGCAAACAACACAGAAAGTAAGGATGACATAAATTGAAAGCATAGACTTGATCAAATTTGTAACTATTATATATAAAAAGTAGGACTGTCTGTCAGCAAATCAGGGACAGCCAATCAGGGTTAAATCCTGTAAAAAGCTGAAACATTCAGCTGTTAAATAATTTACTAGGGATTTCACCACAGCGAACTCTTGGCATCACGAAAGGAGGAAAAATGCTTACAATGAAAAAAGGCAGCAAAGTTCTATGAATGAATTATCTTATGAATAATGGCAGGGCTGCCTGCAGTAAATTATGCTTTGTATGGCACCATAATTAGCTATGTGCTGAATGGATGAAGTACTACACAACTGTAATTATGAATGGGGGGAGAGATGACACTACACCACAGAATGATACTATTCTGGTAATGCTTATTTTGTGTAATTGTCAGTGGGGGCAATGTGAGGGCTACACACACACACACACCCCTACAATATATATTGTGCGTCCACCCGAATGGCATATGGAATTGTATCAGGATCTATATTTCAGTTTATCGCCCGATAACCCAGTATATAGAACTTGCTAAAACATTTATAAAATAAGTCATTTCTCAATAGCATTTTTAAACTGTGACTTGTGATAGCCATGGCAGGGTAATACTCTGGCAGTAGATTGTATGGAGTAACAACCTTTATATAGACTGTGCACTGCACCAGAAACACCATAGAAACTAAAGCTGTGTACTAGTAAATACCCAGTGCTATTAGAAAACTTGCACACAGTAACAGAAAATAACCTCTGCAAACCAGCATTGCAGGAAAACATGACACATATATTTATACGTTATCGTTGGAGTATTCATTACAATCCATCTAACACTGTCTACAAAGGAAAACAACATATTAACGTGTGAGGTTACACAAATACAGCATCTTCTTTCTATTACATCTTTAGCAAGCAGAAAGGTGCCCGGATTGATGTCATACAGAAGAAGTCTACATTCACAGTGACATCATTGAATTGACATGTGGATTGAGAAGGGGGAAATAAGGAAGATCCCCCCAAATCATGATGGTGCATATGAGGTTGCTGCATTGGTCTAGCTGCGTAGTGAAAGCGCTGGGCCTTCTCTACAGATCCGCATCGATCCACCTTTTTCTATTTCAAATTATATTTTGTAAATGTGCAGATCTTTAGGGTGGTATGACGTCACACCTGGCAGTGCAGAATCCGGGCTACGCCATGAGTTACAGTATTGCCGTGCATGGTGCGTCATCACTGGTGCAATCTACAGCCTTTCTGAGATCTGGCAAGGCACATACGTGTATATGTTTAAGTCAAATGAGACTCAGGCAAGATAATCCGACACAAATGTTGAAAAATTTTGCAGATTAAGTAACTATACATATAAAAAATATATTATGGACAAAAGGTTAGTTTGCGTATAAAGAATAATCAGGCAAAGTAGTACAGTAGGCCAGCAGGTAAAGCCATCGGCCCTTTTATAGTGTACAAGGGATCCTTCCCGATGTCCAGATAACATTGTAGCTGGTGGGCGCATGGTATCTATATAAAATAAATGATATTTATATGTACAGTATAAGGCTTACTGTAGCAGACTGTAGCGTCTGGAAAGCTGCAGGAACAATTGCATTAAATTGGAAAGTGTGTGCTAATAGCATGGATCCCCCAGCAGCAGTCCCTGTGCCATACACTGCATCATTTTCAATGCAGGGAGCAGGGATTTCCTGCAGCTCTGCACCCCCCCACCCCCTTTGACAGATCGCAAGTTGCTCAGGAACAGAACTGCGATTTGCATGCGGGGGAACGTCTCCAGCCATACACAGTTCCAGCACAGCCTGGAAAACAAGTACACGGGAGAACAGCCCTATAAGAGAATACACCGTGCCCTGTCCACATAACTGCATCTATAAGAAATCCATGCTGCACGCACACTGGTAGAAACAGGGCACATTATATTCTTACTTGCAAGGGTGCAGCTAGGCGCATTGCTCAATAATCCGCAAAGGGCAGAAAGTCCGCAGCTGTGACCGTGAGAAGCTTCAGTGTAACCATTGATGATCCAGACTGCATAGCTCCTGTGCTGTCAGCTCCCTTCTCTTTTTCGATGTTGCAACCCTGGGAAAATGGCTTTTTTATGAATGGGTGGGATGAGCGCCACTGCGCCTGCGCGCCAGTCGCACACACAGATCTTATGAATGGGAGGGAGAAGCCGCCAGTGCGCCTGCGCCCCGAGCCCCTCCTCTCCCTGCGCAGCACGCTTCTGTGAATGGGGGGCGGCGGGCGCCAGGGCGCATGCGCCTAACCTGATTTTTTTATGAATGGGGACCGGAACCCAACCTGTGCTCGCTCGCTGCAGATCCATAGCTGCTGCCTTTTATGAATGAGAGACCGCGCGTGTACGGCAAGCCCCGGGGGGAACAGAGGGAGGAGGATGGGGAGTGGTGCGGGGGGATGAGGAGCTCCTGCATTCAGACGGAGTATGTGGAAGGCAGATGATGATGATGATGATGATGATTATGATGATCCTATCTGATGATCATCACTGTGCTATTACGGTTGCCCTTCGTGCATTGTGTGCTGCGTACTCTCCAGCAGCACCGCTAACAGGGGACACAGCAAATGTGCACATTGCAATATACAGGAGTATTCGTACTAGAGGCATTGTGTTGATTTAGGTTAATGTGAAACGCTAGTAGCGACCATCCTCATCACAGCACGCAGGTGATTGGTGTCCCCCACTATAGGTGAGCCAGGACTAGCAGCTGGATAACAGTGATGGCTGGCTGGAGAAGTATGCTCTCACTAGATTTTTGTACTGTGTGTTTATCTAAAAAAAAAAAAAAAAAAATCTTATGCCTTATTCTGCGTGTGTCGCTTTTCTTTGATCTGATCTCCCTTACAGTATGAATGAGAGCCCCCATCCCCCACCAACGCTAGAATTGCTGCTATGTGGGTGGAAGACCAATAGGAGCTCAATATCCAGCTGTAACCATTTCCCTGCTGTGTGTGTGTGTGTGTGTGTGTGTGTGTGTGTGTGTGTGTGTGTGTGTGTGTGTGTGTGTGTGTGTGTGTGTGTGTGTGTGTGTGTGTGTGTCCCCTTCACTATCCATACTGCCAGTGCTGCAACATTTTAGCCCATCTCTGGGCTAAAATGTTGGCTGCTGCGTGCACTAGAACACACTGCACATATATGGCACACAACTGCCACATGTACAGTAATATATTCATAGGCTGAGTTTGCTGCTCCTCTGATACTCCATGTTATATTATTGCAATAGTTACTGTATAGAATGACATGAGTCTCACAGAGAGGAAACACCCATTTTAGTGCTGCATTTGCAGTATTATTTATGTTTGCACAGCCCATAATATTTTTCACCTGCTATCAGGTCAGATATGTAACATGTTTATGATACAATGAGTTATTTGACGTGAATGTTAGGATTTCCATAATACGTTATAAATTGCTCTATTTGCATTATTAGGCATTTAAAAAAATGTATTTTTATTGTGCAAACATTTTGGCTATGTACATCAGCATCATTGTCCCAGTAACACAAACTGTACACATAAAAGGGTAGGTACTTGTGAGTTATCTGGACGCCCGATTTTTTGATTGTATGCCTTAAGATAAGGCATACAATCAGATACGATGCGATGCGATATCGCATCGCATCGCATCGCATGCGACCATCGGATGCGATGACCCGATTTTTCCATAGGAATCAATGTTAAAATGATTCCTATGGAAAAAGGGGTCCTTTTCATACCCCTACTATCCAAGTGGGCATGGAGTTGGATATAAACCTGTGGCGAGCGTAGCGAGCCACCGAGCCCGAAGCGTGGCGAGCGAAGCGAGCCCCGCGAGGGGACGGTATTCCGTGTCCCCTCGCTGGGCTCGCTACGCTCGCCACGCTTCGGGCTCGGTGGCTCGCTACGCTCGCCACAGGTTTATATCCAACTCCATGCCCACTTGGATAGTAGGGGTATGAAAAGGACCCCTTTTTCCCATTGAATTCCATGTTAAAATGGTCTCAGTCCATTTTAACATTGATTCCTATGGAAAAATCGGGTCATCGCATCGCATCGCATCGCATCGCATCCGATGGTCGCATGCGATGCGATGCGATGTGCCCGATCCGACCCGATTTTGAAATCGGGCGTCCGGATAACTCACAAGTACCAAAGGGTATAATGATTTCTATACCATTTGGTTTTGCCTATGCTGGGTACTTTATCTCTATGCTTGGGTAAAAGAATTGCCTTAATGTATAAGCACACAGGTAGATTTTTGTAACTGTGATTTGCACTTGCAATGGCCGCAGCTCTGCCTTCATTAGTCAATGGTTTTCTACAATTTGTACTTAACTATCAATGGTTAGCTGTTGATGGTTAGGATATGTGCATTTGCTGATTTAGCCTCACGCATGTGCATATTGAAGGACAGCTACTGATTTTTTTTACCTTTGTGGCGCCCCATTGATGGTAAAAACACCATCGTTATCAGTTCACTGATGGTACGTAACTAACAATAGTTGATGGCCACTCCTAATTTTTGCTGCTTGTGGCTAACTGGATGGGGAGAAGTGTTTAATGCAAGCCAAGTACACAGAAAGGTATGTTTGTGGAAATAAAAATGTACCCATAAGAAAAGCGTATGATTTGGAGGTGGGCAGGGTTTGGTGCCAGTAGTGGATGATGAGGCCAGTCATCACTATTGGCCATTTGCTTGTCATTGGCTGTTTGCAAATACTGATGGTAATCTCTTTTTTCCATTATATTTTTGTGTCTGCTTAAGCAAACTTTATTTTTCTCAAGTTTTTATTTTTATTTTTTAGATTTTATTTTCACATGACCAAAATATTATTTTTGGGTTGCAATTAAAAACATTTTTATTGAAAAATAATCAGAAGGATGGATCCTACTATTGACCCTGTGAGTGCCAACATCTCTGTGAGAGAGGCGCAAAATATCTGCTAAAAATTCCAGCATTTATTTATTTATTTATTTACAGTTTCTTATATAGCGCAGCAGATTCCGTTGCACTTTACAATAGTAGACAGTGATAAGACAAACTGGGCAACAACAGACAGACTTGGAGGTAGGAGGGCCCTGCTGCAAGCTTACAATCTATAGGGATATAGGGGGGAAACACAAGGACAGGCACCAGTAATAGCATAGCAGTTACAAGTCTTACATTTGTTATATAAATTCAAATAAAATATTTTGTGTAAAAAAAGAAAACTGAGTATATTTCCTATGTAAGGTAAACATTCCAGGTCATTATTATGAATTCAAATGTTTTCTTGGCAATTTTCACACCTGCTTTGACAAATTCACTTGGGTTAAATATGTTTTTTAGTGTTGCTGGAAAAAAAATGTTAATGCAGTATGCATGCATTTGTTTATAGTTTGGTATGGTGGACTTTTTTGTGACCTCTGCTCTGTCTTTATTGTAGTTCCGATTGTTAACTTCATACCGGTGCCAAAGATCCACCCCTGGGAGTACTGACCAGGTTGTAAATCTTGGGCGACGAATTGATAACAGTTGTCTATGATTTGTCATTAGGAGAGGTGCTCTGTCTGTGTATTAGAAAATAAATGAATTTGCATGCCACAGAAAGCACCAAGTCTTCACCTTGTGCAAGCCTTTGCGATGGCCACTCTGTCTGATGTTGCCGTTAAGCAAACCTCAAAACATAAGCACAATTTTGAGGACTTTCAGACAGTATTCGGCCGCCCTATCAGACCCCCCTGCACACAGGAGAGCAAATCTTGGAATTCAACAGACAAGCATTAGGTCGACAGGACTCACGACTCAAGGGTACCTATTCTGAAAACAACTGGAGAAAATGTTGGCATGTACCAACTTTTAATAAATCTTTTTGGATAAGACTTTTTTGCTGACTGTCTGACAACTTGGGAAAACTGCACAACTGCTGAAAAGATGGAACACCCATCTTAGGGGACTAACATCAGGGCCAATACACTATTTTTGTAATTGTGTAAAAAGTGATTCAAGGTTGACATACCTGAAGGTCGACACTCGTAAGGTTGACATTCGGGCACGGTGCCTCACTACGCTCGGCACACTATTTTATGCTGCCACCATGCATGGTAGGGATGGTAGGGCATGAAATACCGCCTGTCAGCACATGTCGGCTCAAAAAACCCCTGAAAAACCCCATGTCAACCTTTTCACTGACGACATTCAGGCATGTCGACCTTCAGGCATGTCAACCTAATGCTTTTCTGTCTAGTGACCCGAAGATTTGCTCTATTACACAGGGTTTTCTCCTGTGTGAAAGGCTCAGTCCGGATCTTAAACTCCAGGTCTCCATCCCTGGTCATTTGCAGGGTCGGAGACCCAGGGTTTAAGATCCAAATCAACCCTTTCACACAGAAAAAGGACCCGTGTATATTATGAAATTGCCTCACCTGGGAAGGGTGAGGCATTTTTCATTTTGTGAAGGGAGCATAACAGTTAAATTGATGTTCACAATATTTTGTTGGATGTCCAAAAAAAATAAATATATATATATATATATGTGTGTGTATATATATATATATATATATATATATATATATATATATATAATATATATATATATATATATATATGTATATGTATATATATGTATATATATATATATATATATGTATATGTATAATTCTTTTTTTATCCAGTTATAAGTGAAGTTTTTTGTCCAGATCAAAATTTCATTTATATGGGAAAATCTATGGAGTAAATTTACTAAATTCTATTAAAGATGTGATGTTGCTATGGGCAACCAATCAGATTATATATTTTATCTTCTAGAAGGTGCTAAGTAATTAAGCGACCGATTGGTTGCTATGGGCAACATCCCATTTTCAATAGAACTGCCATCTTAGAAAATGTATCCCTATAAGTGGAATTGCTGAGAGCAAGCCACAATTCTGTACAGAATTCTGTTTTTACTTTTAAAACAAGTCTTTGTTTTCATAATTCATTTACTGTAAAAGGTTCACATAAACTGACACTTCCTCATTCCCTTATCAGTACATTTGGGTACACACTGAGTTATGTGCCGGTCGGGCAGATCAGACTGGCATATCGCCTATATCTAGGGCCAGATTAAGCCTTCCGGTGGCCGGGGTCACTTTAGACAGGGGGGCCCCCTCCCACTTGTCATTACTGGCCACTGCACTGGAGAATATTACACTGTCCAAATACAGAATAAAGTCAGTATAAGCTTGGTCAATGGGTAACTGCAGGATGGGGGATATATATATTTATAGATATAGATAGATATACTTGAAATATGAAAAGCCTGTGTTTTTCCCACTGTACCATACTGTGTAGGAAACCTCACAGGCACAGCTCTGCTTCTGATTAAAAACCCTCCCATGACAAGGCTGCGGCTGTCCTCCATGGGCCTGAGAAGCATGTGATGAGCTCCACCAATCAAAGCTCAGCACAAACCTCTTGTGCAAAGTCTCATGGGACTTGGTAAACTCCCAGTATTGCACAGCATACTTGTGCAGTCTGTGGGCCTTGGCTTCCGATGCTCAGCACCATTAATCATTGTCACATTGTCAGATAGGTGAAGTGCAGCATACCCTACTCCCATGCACAAAACATTTAGCTAAAAAAAATATGTTTAAATACATGCCAATCACAGGGGGCCCTAGATAGAGGGGGGCCTAGGAGTACTGACACCATAAACCCCCCTTTAATCCAGCCCTGCCTATATCACGCAGTGTGTACCAGCAATGCGTGCGGTCCCAAGGTCACATGCAATGATTTTAGGGTTGATGTGCTGCACATCAAACCTAGCGATATTGCTAGTGACACCATGTATTCTAATGGAGAACAGAACAGTATTCGTTCTGTCTTTCCTTAACATCTCTGCAGTGTGTACAAACAATCCGGGCTAGCGGGAATGTGATCTGATGTCGATACAAATCCCCATTGCACTAGTGTGTACCCAGCATTCATTTTCATTCATATTATTTTTCCTAGTGGAGGACCAGCATATTACATGCAATGGGAAAAAAGGTAAATGGCATGAAAACGAATCCACACCTTCGGCCAATGTAAAAGCCTTCGAGTTCAGCGGCTGTGCAAGATTTTTAAGGGGCAATCATTTGCAAGGCAAAACTATGCCCCTTTAAAAAAACTTCTGAGTGCATCCAGCATCCTGTATGGCTGCCGAACTCTGAGTCTATTACATTTGGCTGCTTAGGCTTATTTCAGTGATTCTATTCTAATGTGTTTCCATGCAATTCGTTGTAGTACGACCTTGGAAATAGGTCATATCTAGTTCCAAAAATTTTAGAACAGAGAATGAAGTCATGAGAAACCATTCATCCAATGTTTAATGGGCTCTTCAGGCGTTTGTTAATGAATGAAGCGTACATCACCAGCCTTGGCATGGATAATTGACATACAGGCTGTAGCCATTTTAGTAAAGGTGCTAGTGAAAGAGCCATAGTTCTACAATTGTTAAAGGCAAATATACCCTTTTATTAGGATGGGTGTATTTACATGCTATACTATTATTTTATTTGTAACCAGGTATTTATATAGCACATACATATTCCACAGTACTTTACAGAGAATATTATTGTTTGTATACTGTTTTACATGCAGAAATAAACTGCAATCTAAACATACAGTTTCAGATCCACTCTATAGATGTAATGGGATAGAGCACACTGGATTGTCTTGAAAAATGTACAGTATATTATTATTTCAGCTTTACCGACTTAGAACTTTTTAAGCTAGCATTTATGAAACAATTTGAATGAAATCTAGTTATAATAGTTGAAGAAATCTTTCCAACTTATTAGAGGCTGTCATAGGTATTCCCATGGTTCAACCCAATTGTCATTTCCTGGATCTGTGAACAATTTGGCTACACAATTGATGGCCTAGGTTACACATATCCGCTTTGGGGCATGGGCTAGCTGAATATTAGAAGGACACACGCAATGCTGATAGCCGCTAGACACAGATGGCGAATCCTCTTCTTCAAGATTAACTTTACTTACTGAGTTCCAAAGCCCTAGATGACCAAGGCCCAAGGTACCTGAAGAAGTATCTGATTCCATACTGTTCCATACGATTACTGCGATCTGTAGATGAAGGACTTTTAGCAGCACCTAGGATCTCCCGTAATTCATCTGGGGGTTGAGCTTTTAGCCATGTGTTTCTGACTTTATGGAACTCACTTCCCCGCACAGTTCGAGAGGCCCCCACTCTAGAACCCTTCAAAAACAACTCAAGACTTTCCTCTTTACTCAAGCAGTACCACAATTCCCTATTATAGTTTCTGAAAAGCTTTTATGTACTCCTTTGTTCATTTATCCTATCTGTTAAGTGCCTTAAGTCCTATTGGAGAAAGCGCTATATAAATAAAATGATTATTATTTTCAGGCAAACCGATCACTTTGGGGTTTATTTACTAAGATGGGAGTTCTGTTGAAGATGGGATGTTGCTAGGGGCAACCAATCGGATTCTATCTGATCTTCTAGAAGGGGGGGGGGGGGGGTTGTCTTATGCATATTGAACTTCCTGCCGGCTAAGCTATTAGAGGGCATTGCATTCCTGTTATAATATTGAACGTTTTATAGTACAGCTGTAGCCACACTCATTGTTGCCGCGCATTGAGTGGGGATATTGCAGCTTGGCAATTCACTCAACAATGAGTGTGGTTACATATGTACATCAATTTAGCATGAAGTTTTTTTCATCTGAATGTGTTGCGTGAACCATGTTTCCACCCAGACAAATCCTGCTACATATAAAATAGTAAAGGCCTGCAATAATACCATATGAAAGACCAGTGAAGTTTATGACCAATCTAACCCCTCTTAATGATTTCTAATGAAGGGCAGCTATTGGCTAATATCACCTGCTGTGCTTGCTGGGAATGTTTTCTCTGTAGATAAGAGACAGCTGGCAGTGCTACAATAACTATTATGTAACAACAGAGAACAGAGCTCAATGTTCCTATGAAATATTTAGTAAATGTTTAGGATGCTGGAGAGTCTGTGTAAACATCCCTCCCCCAGACATAGGTATTTTCATTTATTAACATCCGCTTAAGGTTATTTGCTGATCTGCAGTCTGGACTCTGATACAATCTGGCATTTGATTAAACTTTTAGCATTGGGCCCTGTAGGGCTGCATGGTCCTGGAACTGGTTACTGTGTAATGGGTTGGCATATGTCAATGTTAAAATGTATCTTATCGTGTGTAGGAAACAAGTCACGTTTGGTTTGTTGAAGGTCAGTTATGCAACCAAACTGATAAGATTGAGCGCAGTTGTAGAATGTAAACAGTCACGGAAATGTGCATTGTAGACAGACTTCTACTTGTACAATAATATTTACCATTAGGAAAATTATATTATCTCTTTTCTATAGATTAGTAAAGTAATTATAATTTTTTTTTAAATAGTTTGTACACAGGGGTGCATTTTATGTACAATCCAATTGTTGTATCTGCTTTCATGTATGTACTCTTTAGCAAATGATGCAGAGTGCGCTATTGTGCAGTATTTATTAACACTTTCTTATATATAGCGCTTATTCTGTTGCTCTTTACAGTTGGAAACAATAGTGACAGAAGAAACCGGGTAACAGCAGACACACTAAAGGCCCATACACACTGGGCTACCTTGAGCTGAAAGTTTTCTGTATGGGGCAGCAGAGAGCTCTGTTGCACGCTCCCGCATCATCGCTGGCGTGGCTGATCATCTATTGGTATTACCAGAAGAGGAGTGACAGGGTGGACAGCTTTCCCTAGCGTCCTGCTATGGAAAGTTGTCCACCCCCGGGATAATTGCTTGCTAAAATGGCCGGAAATCACCCAGTGTGTATGGACCTTTAGGAGGATATCCTATTAGCAGTGATAATTTACTGATGCTAATAGGTTCTCCGGGAGCTATCCAATTAGCACCAAAACCTGTAAATTTATCCCCCAATGCCGGTATTTGCATTTTGTTTTATTTTGACACACTTTTTATCTAAATTTTTCATTATACAAAATGTCTGCATTTATATCTGGCTAACTTTGCATATACTGTATAGACCTTTTACTGCAATATGATTTGTATAAAAAAAACATAACTTTTTTCATTGGAAAGAAAATAACAGGTGCTTAAGTCTATTATTGACTGATACAGCCACCTAGGCGGTGTTGTCCAAAAACTCTTCCACTAGCCACGTTTGTTGTATAAATAATAATGTTGTGGCAAAAAGGGCAGCCAGATCAGTTTTCTGTGCTACTGTATGCGTGGCATGGGCCTATATTGCCACAATAAAGAAAGTAAAGCCACATTAGCAATGTGCTGCAAACCGCATGCCGTCTACGGCGCATCTGTTGCTAGCAACAGGGTATGTTCTGCCAAGGTTAGTGTTGGCACACCTGCATGTTAAAACGAAAGTCTTACATTAACCATCATTACCAATATTCTGTCTTGTTGGCGAATAGGTTCAGGGCAGTTTTATAGGTCTATACTTCTCTGGACATGAGAGGATGTTAGACATTTTCAAAGAAGTAGCATTACCCATCACCTGAGAACAGCCAAGCAAGCATTGGTAATGATAATTTTTCATATAATAGTGTTCATTTTTTTTTTTTTTAAATTGAACCAATTTTTTTCCACCAAAAATTGCAATCATCATTAAAATTTAGTTGGCTATTGATGGCTGGATGTATAGACCATTTTTTTACCTTATCCACCGGGGACATCGATGCACTAGAGTTCATCAGTTTTTGGAGAAAGCTTCAAAAGTGATAAAATGCAGACTGATAAAATACCAACCAATCTGCTCCTGTCTGACATTTTTCAAACCCAGCCTGTGACATGACAGGAGCTGATTGGTTGGTTGTTTATCACTCTCCATTTTATCACTTTTGAAGCTTAGTGCATCTGGCCCTGTATGTTTCCATTTTTTTTACAGGTGTGAGGGGTGCACGTCTGTAGTTCTGTGAAGGTAATATTTGTATGTAACAGTTTTCACTACCACATAATCACTTTACCAAAAGAGCTTAACCTTCACATATTCAAAAATATCCTTGTAGCCTATAGCCTAAGTGTCTGCAACATGTGTTGTCTTATGTGACACAGGGAAGGATATAAGATTATTGAAATTAGTGTTATAACTTGAACAAATGGCTCAAGGACAGTCAAAATCTATAGTACATCATTGCGTGCTTCTAACAGAGAAGAGGTTAATATAACATGCTCCGGAGGTTAAGCCATTACACAATAGATCAATACAGGCACCTTTCTAACACTTCCGAGCTTCAACTGCATTCCTGTTCTGTTCCGGAAGCAAAACAGCCCAGATTAACTCCTGGCAGTGTGCACTTTCCTGCTCTCCGCTCACAGCTTGGGGCAAAACTGGCTGATTACATTTGTATTGTAGTAGAAAGCCAGCATTTACTTAGCAGATTCTGTGGGGCATATACTGCATCTAAGTGATAGTGCTAGTCCATTAAGTCACATTGCGTCCATATATTAATATGTTCTATATGTGATTGATTTGCCTTCAGTTATATAGCTCCATTTAACATATACAAATAATGACATATTAGGCTAATGGTACCAAAACTGATACCCTCCAACATGAACCCAGTCCATTAGGTACAAAATGCTTGTTTCCTGGACTTAATGTATGATTGCCATCACCTGTGTTGCACTAGTTCATTCATGAGAATGGTGTTTCAACACAGACAATGGCAATCATACATTACGAGGGAAGCCCAGGAGTAGAGCATTTTGTTCCTAAGGCGGTTGTAGACAATAAGCTCAAGGAGTTTGGAGGCAAAAGAGAGGAGAGAAATGGGTTGGTAGTTAGCGAGAGAATTAGGATCAATACCTGACATGACGAGTGGCTGAGATAGACATTAGGTGCAGAAGATAAATGAGAAGCTGGATGTAGTAAAACCAGGGTGCAGGTCTTGTCTCAGGCACCAGATAATACTTCAAGGCATTGGAAAGGATTATAAAGAGGGTCTTGAATTATGTGTTATTTTGTTATGGTAGTGGATGGCTGAGGATGACTTGCACAACTCGTCAGCTTATCAGAGTGAGACAGCTACAGCATATGCAAAATCAAGGTTACTATACAATATATCAAGGTTTATGCTTATACAGTAGATGCTTATTGGGAGTGCTCTCTGGTGAGGATTCAATTGTTCTTCAAGCACGGTCACTAGTTGGCACATGACAGCAGCAATTCACTTGTTCTGCCATTTGGGTGTGTTCACCGCTGGCGCTGACATCTCCGTTCACGGCAAGCAGAAATGCGAACCATTTGGACACTAAAATACGATTTTATTTTTACGTTGCGGGACTACTTTAGACAGCTGGCATACTTAACTGTGTTTTGTGTTGCCCAAAAATTATAAATGTGCACAATTACAATCCAATCAATAAGGATTGAATTTTGATCAATACAGCTGGCAAATGTGATTGGCTGATAATTAACCTGAGATATACATGCAATCACAGGCTGACCTCTTTCTGCCAATTTGCTGAATGGCCAGACCTGTACTGACCAGCAGATCACTTGGCCATCTAGGGGATGTGCCATTAATTATTTTGATGCATTATGGAGGAAATTTCAGATATCTGAGAAAAGTGATTGTAAATGTAAATTTTACCTACAAGCAGCGTACATGAAAATGTCATTTCTCAAGCTTTTCCAACAGCAATTCTAATTTATAAACTGCCAATAACTTTATAATATTAATACAATGGGACTGCAGTGGAACTCATTATAGGCATGAGTCTGTGCCCCAGATGAGCTGATTGGGTGTGGTATAGGGTTCCGATAGTCATTCCGGGATACCGACTGGCCGGACTCAGACAGCATGGCGAGCGCAACAAAGCCCGGGAATAAAGATGTGGGACGAATTTGAGGGCCCCGCTAAATGCAGGAGGATTGCTCACCCTTCCGGGGGGCCCCATTTTTGGGACCCTCCAAGCCATTATTATTAAATTATTATTATTATTATTATTAATAATAATTATTATTAAATTATTTATTTACTATTATTTTGTAATATTAATAAACAAAACGGATAAATGTTCAGTTTAATGTGTAGAAATACATTAAAGAAAAACGATATCTCATATTACATACATATAAGCTGTTATACTGTATACTGAATTAATTACATGTCTTGACAGCAGTGGGTTAAAGTGTGCAGTGACCAACATCCTGACAATAGACCTCCTGCGCATTCTGAAGTGCAAGTGATCAAATTAGTTGATACATTTAAACCATAGCAAAACAGATCCTTAATCACATTACTTTTTCTTTTGTCAATAACTCCAGCTAAAAATAGCTGTGACCAAAAAGGTTTTTCCCATTTACTAAATGAGCATCAATATCAAAAGTATCCACAATAGTTCATCTTCCAGCTCAATGTGCTGATAACCAATGGCCACAACTGACTGAGAACAGTGATCACAATATGATCACGTTTGAATTAAATTTTACCAAAGATAATTATATTGGAGCAACTACGTCCTTATATTTCAGAAAAGCAAACTTTGGTAAGTTTGAGGAGTCCTTTAAAGGATAAAAACTGGAAGGAATTAGTTAGAGGTATGGATACTACTGAAAGGTGGGAAAGTTAAAAAAAATACTGCTGGAGGGCACTGATAAATTTATTTCTAGGGTAAATAAAAGAACAAATGTCAAAAGGAAACCTATGTGGCTTAACAGCAAAGTCGAATTTGAAATAGTTGACACAAAATCTAATCCCAAAAAATTCTACAGTTATATAAACGGAAAATAGTTAAGGAAGGAAAAAAAGTGGCCCACTAAAAAATAAGCAGGGCACCCTGGTAATAAAAGCAAAAGAATAAGAGGAATTATTCAATTATTTTTTTTGCTTCAGTATTTACAAGGGCAGAATCTTCAGAGTATCTCCCTCAGCTCTTGATTGCTCCCAAACTGTATGTTTGAGTGAGGAAATAGTCAAAAATAGATTACAGAACTAATTAGTAACAATTCTCTTGGGCCATACGAAATACACCCTAGGATACTAAAAGAATTGAGTCATAGCACTACCAATATATCTGATATTCAAGGAATCCATAAACTCTGGGACACTACCAAGGGATTGACGCATAGCTAACGTTGTACCAATATGGAAGAATGGTAGCAAAACTAACCCTGAAAATTATAGACCAGTCAGCCTTACATCCATTGTGGGGAAAATATTAGAAGGAATAATAAGAGATAGTATCCAAAATTTCTTAGTACAGGAGAAGGTGATAAGTAAGGCTCAGCATGGGTTCGTCAAAAATAGATCATGTCGGACTTATTTAAGTAGCTTCTATGAGGAAGTCAGTAGGGGCTAGGAAATCTGTTGATGTAATACTTCTTGATTTCGCTAAAGCTTTTGACATGGTGCCTCATAAAAGGTTATTAATAAAACTAGGTAATTTAGGGTTAGGAGATAAAATTTGTAATTAGATTAAAAACTGGTTGCACAATTGGGGACAGAGAGTGGTGGTAAATGGCATTCATTCCAGCTGGGTTAAGGTCCAAAGTGGAGTCCCACAAGGTTCAATATTGGGTCCCACCTTGTTTAATATATTCATTAATGATATAGGAAGTGACATAGTGAGTAAAATTGCAATATGTGCGGATGAGACAAAATTGAGTAAGGAAATTAACTCAGGAGATGATGTGGATACACTACAAAGTGACTTAATTAAACTGGAAAGGTGGAAAAAGCAGTTTAACATTAATAAATGTAAAGTAATTCATTAAGGTAACTAAAATGAACAAGCTACTTATAGGCTAAATGGAGTTAATATAGGGAATTCTGCTGCAGAAAAGGACTTGGGGGTCATCATAGATGAAAAATTGGGTAATAGTGCACACTGCCCAAGTGCAGCAGCAAAAGCAAACGACACTGGCATGCATTAAAATGGAAATGCACTCAAGGGATGCCAATGTGATAGTGCCTCTTTACAAGGCATTGGTGAGACCACGCTTGGAATAGTGTGTTCAGTTCTGGGCACCGCACTTTAAAAAGGACATAACTGAATTGGAACAGGTACAGAGTAGGGCGACTAAGCTAGTAAAAGGTCTCAATCACTAGAATACAAAGATAGGTAAACCAGGATGAATATGTTTTCACTGGAGAAAAGGAGGTTGAGAGGTGATTTGATTAGTATGTTCAAATACAGGATTGGGAATCATAAAGAACCAGGAGATGATTTGTTCACTAACAGGTTTATACTTAAGACACATGGGCCTGTACTGAGGTTCGAGGAAAATAAATTCTGTACTGAATTAAGAAGCCTCTTCACCATTAGAGCAGTAAAATTCTGGTTCTCATTACCAGTGGGGGTGGTTACAGCAACTACTGTTAATGAATTTAAATCAAAACTGGATACGTTTTTGGCCATAAGGGAATCCTATAGATAGGACTTACTCAAGTCAGTAGTTACAAGTCAAATAGGTTGAACTCGACGGACTAACGTCTTTTTTCAACCTTAATTACTGTTACTAGGTTACTATGAGAGCTGACGTTTCACTAATACCCTTTTCACACCACACAAATAACCCGGGTCCAAACTGTTGTTTTTTTGTGCCGACCTGGGTCACTGTGCAGTGTGAAATGTCCATTTAAAAAGTCCCGGGTCCAGCAACCCGGCAAACCCTGGTCGGACTCAGGTTGCTGGGCAGTGTGTACAGGAAACCCAGGTTGAGCGACCCGGGTCCTGTTCAAACTATAGGGAGGAGGCAGCATAGCTTCAAGTGCTGCCTCCTCCCCCGTCCCCTGATGACGCTCTGATCCACCCCTGATGATGTCAGCAAGCCAGTTTATTGTTGGGCCACTGCAGGGAGCTTCACCTCGCAAATACCGGGACAGACTTGTGTCCAAAGCCCAGGTGTGAAAAAGCATTTGTGTTGTGAAAACGGTATTGGTGAATAATGAGAATGTTTTAAATGAACAGTTTTTCATGGATTGGCCGTACAGCATGATGATGCAATCTGTCAAGTGGTACAAATTAAGAATGTCCATCTCAAAATGTCTTCCAATCACAGATAACCATTGCAAGGTCACCATATAGTGGTTTAGCTATTGATGATCAGTATAGTTGACGTTGGAAATTTTAGCAAATGAACTGTGCTGCAGAGTCTCCTTCCTGGTGTCCACAGCCATCAGAAAGAAGAAAATTAAGATGGCAATCACCAAAAAACAGCCATTAACTGGATATAATTTAATCGGCATAATTGATAATTGGAAACATTAGTTGCAAAAGGCCATCCCTATTACATAGCTACACATATTTATGTTGTCAGTTAGTCTTGAATTCTGTTAAACTACATAGTTAGGCTAATTACAGAATGTGATGGCACATGGTCTCTTATTTATATGGACTGAATAAAAACTTCCTTTTGCTGATGATCACACTGGCCTGTTGGCCAACAACTCATAGGAGCAGGTTACATCCCACCAGTCATCTAGAGGTGTCCAGATGAGTATTGTGTCAACATTTCTCAGGAATTGCATTATGTGGCAATATGAATTGAAGAGTGTTGCTACTGTAGCTTTACTGTCTTTTACTATTTTTCTTCACAATTTTGATTCTACTAAATACACAATATGTGTGCAGTAAAATTAGAACATTTAAAAAAGTCTGATTCTAATCATTAAAGCGCAATTTATTTATATATTTATTTACAGTTTCTTATATAGCGCAGCAGATTCTGTTGCGCTTTACAATTATAAACAGAGATAAAACAAACTGGGTAACAACAGGCAGACCTGGAGGTAAGAAGGCCCTGCTGCAAGCTTACAATCTATAGGGATATAGGAGGGAAACACAAGGACAGGCACCAGTAATAGCATAGCTTGTAGATCCAGAAGGGAAGCTATATAATACATAAAGTGTCTCAGAGGGTTATGCGTAAGGAACTTAAATATGATAGGCTTGCCTGAAGAGGTGAGTTTTCAGGGAACGCTTGAAAGTTTGGAGGTTATTGGAGAGTCTTATTGTGTGTGGAAGAGCATTCCATAGGGTGGGAGCAGCCCGATAAAAGTCCTGTAATAGTGAATGGGAGCTGGTGATCCGTGCAGAAGAGAGACGCAAATCTTGTGCAGAGCGGAGTGGTTGAGATGGGAGATATTTGAGATAAGTAAAGAGATATAAGCTGGTGCAGAATGGTTAATAGTTTTATATGCTAGCAGAAGGTTTTTATATTGAATATGGTAAAACACAGGTAACCAATGGAGGGACTGGCAGAGCGGATCAGCAGATGATGAGCATCTTACTAGGAAGATCAGCCTAGCAGCAGCATTTCGAATGGAATTTGCTTAGCTATAAAAGAAACCTAATAATGAAATAATTTAAAAAAAAATGTTGGGTGCAGAGAACCATCCATCTTATGCGGGTATTTCTCAGATAGAGAAGTCTCTAGTACTGTGTCCTCTCCAGCTCATCTGTGCATCTGATGTCATTGTTATTGAACATGGATGTATAGTACTGGGCCCACTCAAACTCTTCTCTCCCTGTGATGTGACTGTTATTGTTCATGCTTGTATAGTACTGGGCCATCTCCAGTTCTTCTCTGCCTTTGATGTCAGTGCTACTGGATATGGCTGTATAGTACTATGCCCTCTCCAGTTCTTCTCTGCCTTTGATGTCAGTGTTATTGAACATGGCTGTATAGTACTGGGCCCTTCAGCTCTTCTCTGCCTGAGATGTCAGTGTTATTGTACATAGCTATATAGTACTGGACCCTCTATAGCTTTTCTCTTTGTGATGTCAGTGTTATTGATCATGGCTGTATAGTACTGGGCCCTCCAGTTCTTCTCTGCCTGAGATGTCAGTGTTATTGAACATAGCTATATAGTACTGGGCCCTCTATAGCTCTTCTCTTTTTGTGATGTCAGTGTTATTGAACATGGCTGTATAGTACTGGGCCCTCCAGTTCTTCTCTGCCTGAGATGTTATTGTTATTGAAAATGGCTGTATAGTACTGGGCCCTCCCAGGCTCTTCTCTTTCTGTGATGTCAGTGTTATTAGATGTGGCTGTATGGTATTGGGACCTCTCCAGCTCTACTCTTCTCTTTTCTGCCTGTGATGTGAGTGTTATTGTTCATGCCTGTATAGTACCGGGCCCTTTCCAGCTCTTCCCTGCCATTGATGTCAGTGGTACTGGACATGGCTGTATAGTACTGGGCCCTCCCCAGCTCTTCTCTGCCTGAGATATCAGTGTTATTGTACATAGCTGTATAGTACTGGGCCCCCCATACCTCTTCTCTCTCTGAGATGGCTGTAGTACAATCATGGATGACTGAGCTGAGGAATTGGGTTATAGTCAGAGGTAGAACTGGTGATATAGATAAACGGTGCTAAAACTACAGTGGAGGAAAACAACTTGTATTACAGTATTGAAAACAATAATAATAATAATAATAATAATTACCTAAAATAATGGGACAGACCATAACACACATTTAGCCATGTGAGGTTTCTCTACATTAAAGTAAAGAGTGCAAGTTATCCATATTCCCAATCATAACCGTTAAAGTATATTGTATAAAAAGTGAATTTGCTTAACTTTTCAAATTTACAGGAAAATTATTATATTCTTAATAAAAAAAAGTTTTTTTTATTGTTTTATGGAATACTATTAATAAGGGAATGAGGGTGGGGATATTCAGCAAAATAAAGGTGGGATTGGTGCTGGGAGGAAAAAGTCTGTTATTTCCATTAACCCAGTTGCCAAGGGTATTAACCATCTCTCCTTTTTTCAGCTGTTTGGTTTATTTCCTCTAACTTTTCTATATTGTCTGTATTTCCCCCCTCCCCATTGCTTGTCCTGTCTGTGTCCCCTACCCCTTGTGCCTTTCCTGTCTGTGACCCCTCTTTCACCTCCCCTTGTGTGTGCCCACCTGTCTACCCTGGCAGCCTACCCTGGCTAGTCTGTACACATTTATTGCAACACTGAATGCTATAGACTGGACACAATGATGTTGTCAGTTTCATGCTGTTGTGCTTTACCATAAAGCATGGGAAAATGCTTCCTAATGAACTTCAACCAGATTAGCACAAGCCACAATGAGCAGACGGAGAGACCAATGGGACCAGCTAAAGGGGCTGCTGCAATTGTAGCAATCACTTAAAATCCTCTCCCTACTTGCAGAGAAGTTTGGATAAAGTTCACCATTCTTTTTCCATGCAAATGACTTCCGAGTGTCATCTCCCTGGGCAAACTCTAATTACCTGTACCTCCTTTCCTTCTGCAGTGTCTATTTACCTAGTCTCATGTAACCCTTACATTACCGCTCTGTCAGCAGAGCTATCTATTCCAACACGCTAAGTCAGAATCAGCTGTGGTAATACTCATTAAAAATATGCATTGCAACAATTTTTTTAATATTGAAAATAAAACATTACAAGACCCAAGCAGATCACAGGCTGATGGACCATGTATAGAGATTGGTTTAATCTTATTTTGGCATGGGATTGCTGTCATTCTAAGGGATGAGTGATATGCTTATGTTTTAGGGGTATATTTACTTTGGCTTCTAAAATTTAAAATGGCTGATATTGCCCATAGCAACCAATTAGATTCTGTCTATAATTTTGAGAATGCAACAGAGAAATGATAGACACAATCTGATTGGTTGCTATGGGAAACCAAACCACTTTAAATTTTTAGAAGCTTTAGCAAATGTACTCCTTTAGTCTTTTTTCACTTTTATTCTGGTCAATTTGGCATCGATGTAAAATGACTAAAAATGGGTGAAAACACCCCCAATTTTGCCGAAATAATAATGAAAAAACCCTGGATTGGCAAGTAATTCGCTGATCCACATGTTTTTTCGACTATGCCATTTTTTTTCGACTAGTTGAAAAATCAGTACTTGATCAAATATGCTGAATCTGAATTCAACCTAAGAATGGTGAAAAGTGCAGCATTTATGTCTATTTAGATGGTATTTGTAACATTTGTTTATTTATTTATTTACAGTTTCTTATATAGCGCAGCAGATTCCGTTGCACTTTACAATAGTAGACAGTGATAAAACACAACAGAGAGACTTGGAGGTAGGAGGGCCCTGCTGCAAGCTTACAATCTATAGGAACATAGTTCATACCTTTAAATGATTTAACATATGAAAACTTATGTGCAACATCCCTTTATCATTAGCTTTCTGACTTGTGCTGCTTTTATTTCCTTTGTATATGAACCCCTATCCCATATAGGGGGTATTCCTTTAGAATGTAAGCTCCAACGAGCAGGGCCCTCTCTCCTCGTGTGCTTTTCTTAGAATATATCACTGCCACTGTTATAATTGCATCATTGTCCACTGTTGCAACTGTCTTTTTTATTTACCATGCATTTGTCCTAATTTGTACTGTAAATCACAATGTTCTTGTTTTGTTCTTTGCTCATCTATGCATTGTCAGGCGCTGTGGAACCCTTGTGGCACCATATAAATAAACGATAATAATGATAACAATAATAAAATTCAATCCTGTCCCTGTTCAATGCGGACATTTTCGGACAGCTTGTCCACTGATACAGATTTGACACTGTTTAACGCTGAATCTGCATATGCAGAAAATAGTCAAATAGGGCCACGTTTTTTACTAAAACACATGGATCAGCCAGTAATTCCACGTGTTCTGATCGTGCTGATTTTTCTGACAGTCGTCTGCTGGAAAAATGAGCACAGATTGAATAGCCCCCATAGTGGTAATTCTACTAAGCTTCTGCTCTGCAGCAATTCTGACTTTGACAAATAAAAGGGTAATAATATTAAATGGAAAACACTTCTGTTTTTGAATTTAATATAGTTACTTTTTTATATTACATGGTTAGAACTGCTGGAAAATGCTGGCTTACATCAGAAGTTGCTTAGTAAATTTACCCCATAGAGATAAATGTGCCCCTTGTCCCATCTATTTAGATGTTGGGTTTAGAACACATTTGGGTAAATTTCGAAAAAGCTTCTAAAAATGAAAAAATTTGATGTTGCCCATAGCAACCAATCAGATTCTCTCTATCAGTTTCCTTAATGTAATAGAGAAATAATATGCAGAATCTGATTGGGTGCTATGGACAATAACATATCTTTTAATTTTTAGACGTTTTAGTAAATTTAGCCCATTGTGACATAAGAGTGTAGAAGACATTCTTTATGTGCAGTTCTTTATAGACATAGGAACAATTATGTACAGTGATGATTTCAATTTCCTTAGTATGTTGATCTCTAATTCTTCAATGTTTTGGCTTGATAGAAATACTCGCAGTGATTATTTCTGGTTTGTTTGTTTGTTTGTGTCACTTCTGTTTGGTCTGTATATAAGCTGTTTTGCTAAAATGTTACTTGCTATTTATACAGTACACTCTGTCATGTAGCTATGAGCACATTCTACATTTCCTGCGTAATACCATTATGTATTTTATATTCCCAATCCTACTGCTGTGAAATTGCTTAGTGTACTGTCTCTTTAACTGTATTCGTTTCCCAGTCTGGCAGGCGCCCCTGAGCTTCAACAAAAGAACAGGATGTTGTTGATTTGTAACCAAACCAGAGAGGAAATGATTGTAAATTTCCTTTTAAACATCCCACTGTCTGCTGGCCTCCCCCCACCCCCTCCCCATGCACAAGAGGAGTCAGGAAAGACAAAATTTTCCAGGCAGGGTTTGTCCCAGGTAACTGCAGCACCTTGGACCGATCATCTTCTCTTTTCTGTATTAGCTTTGTCCAGTGCTGTGAATGGGAAACTCAAAGAATAATCTGCAATACAGTATGCAGGGCCTGCTTAAAGGTTCCAGGTGCCCTGGGCTAACACACATGTTGTACTGTAGCTCCCTTTGTAATGCTGCTAAACATACATGTATTGGCGCTCAGGGACTCGCCAGTCATACTGTGCATGTGCATTTAACAAAGGATATACAACTGGCATGTAGCATCTAATGCTTGTGACGTGTGAAGGAGACCTTGGAATTAGGCTGCCCAGCTGGCACTGTAGCACAATTATTATTATTATATGGTGCCACAAGGGTTCCGCAGTGCCTGACAATACATAGATGACCCAAAAACAAACAAACAAGAAGAACGTTTTACAGGCCTTCATTTTATTTTCATCAGCTGTCATCTGCAGGGCGCCCCACCAGACCTGGTGCCCATGGCTGCAGCCTAATCAGCAGTTTGGTTATTATTCATATTATTATTAATAATAACAGTTTCTTGGTTAATCAGGGACTGGCAATATGTATAATAATAAAGTACCACCTGGTAGGAGAATAGGAATTCTTAAGCTGTGTACACACAGGGGCGATACATTGCTCAGTGTCCCATTTTCATCAGCGACCAGAGATGGTCACTAATGAAAAGGAGACTCTGCAGGGGGAAATAGCGACCATTAGGGGCTGGACACGGGAGCGTGCACCCGGCAATTTATTACCCACCGCACATACAAATCACGGGCTAAGCGACCATATTGCCAGCGATATGTGCTTTAAATTGCCCCGTGTGTACACCGATTTAATAGTTTGGCAAATAGATCTTTTTCTATGAAATATAAATATTTAAGTGTGTTAGTTTGTGATTGCAGCACTGAAGGATGATTTCAACTTAAGGTAAATGTCTGAGTGACTGTTAATGCTCCTGTTATTGTTCCATAAAATGCTATAATTAGTTTTACATTTTCGGTGACTTAAACAGTTTAAATATTGTACTTTATTTTTATTAATGTTAAAAGAATGTTTGTTGTTCCCCAAGTTCTGTTATTATCTAAACAATGTCTGGAATTCCAGATAAATCAGGTAAACATGAATAATAATCGTAGCCTAAGTATTACGGATAATTTGTCAATTATAGGCCAATAAAGTCACTTTTTATAAACAAGCTACTAATTCATTCTGTAAAGAAATCACAAGTTAGTTGCTATTACACTGACCACCGTCCTTCCTCCCAATGTGACTGTGAAGGAGCTTTATAGGCTGTGAGTTGGAGAGTCTGTAAGTTTGGAAAGGTGCCATGTTTGGTGGTGGGAACAGCAGTGTTGTGCTCAGCAGGTGAATGGCTATTATAAAATAAATGAACAGAATAAAAAGCATTTGGAAATTACACTTATCCTTTTGCATGCCATAATTCCAATGCAAATTAATAGGATTAAATGTGAGCTAAGGCTTAGTGCTCTTTAGAAAATCTGCATAATACTCTTTTGTATAAATAAAGGGATTTCACAGTTCATTATATTTAGCGCATGTTGTATAGTTGCGAGCGATTTGGCAGGAACACATTCCATTATTCAATAGCACCTGGGCAGGAGCAACATGGCTGCTTGTTATTTTCTCAGGAATTTGTAGCAGTAAATGTAGACAAGGCTATCAATTGTTACACTGTGTTGTGGAAAAATAAGTGAATACGCAGAGTGGACAATGGCATATTTTCATCAAACAAGTAGTCTTTGGTGCTGCAAGAGGGCTGAACATTATAGGGCTTATAAAGAATTCTAAGGCCATTGGCAAAGAGCATTATGGGCCACAGTGCATGCCCAGGCCACTGGGAACATGGATTCAGAGTTTGCATGATGCTGCCACTGCTGCATGCGCCTGGAAGGTAGAGAAGACAGAGGGCAGTATGCAATGATGCCATTTCACTTTTTTTTTTCCAGCGAGGTTCGCTTTTCTTTGGTGTGACGGCCAGTCCTCTCTCCAAAAATGTACCTTGCCCTATTCAACAGACTTTTGTCCTGTTCACCATTGCTTTCTTATGGGAAATTTTGTGTACATCGCTGTTTCGATGCAAAAATGGAGAACTCTGCTCATTTTCTTTTGGGTATGGCTCTCTGTTTTGCTCTCCATCTTTTTAAGGTGAACTGATTTACGTACTTTTAAAATAAATGTTTTTTTTTTTTTGGTGTCTGCAAATCTATTTTTTATTATTTGAAGGATCTTTATTATTTTTTTTCTTTATAAGCGCCACATTAATATATTTTTATTTTTTGTGTTTTTTTTTCCCCGAGATGCATTTTTTTCTCATTGAATATTCTACCCATGATTCACCTCAGTTATTACCCAAGATTCACCTCTTCTGCCTCACTCTTTCGTTTGGATTTTGAGGAGGTTCGCAGCTTTTCACACATCAGCTGCTTTGGATTCGTTTGCTTAGGCTAATTTGCGTTTTCTGCATATCTCTGCAATATTTGAACACTGCCTACAAATTAACTCCTCGTACTCTGCATTGGTTCATGCTCGCCATCAGGGGCGGCGAGCAGCTGACACATTGAATAGAGTGAGCAGGAGGCATGGCGAGGGGTAGAAAAAAATAGAGAATGCACAGCAAATGAAAAATGGAGAACACTGTGCTGTGCTCACAGGAGCATTGCATACACCCCAGAGTAGTTCTAGCATAGACCAATTATACTAAGCGAAAATAAATTTGATCGGTGCTCTACTAGTATGCTGGTTATTATTACTTTTACTAATTGATTTTAAGTGCACTTTTATCTGTTTATATTAACATGGAAATCCATATTTATTTTATACTTTATTAAAATACTTATTGTAAAATATACCGTTCCTAACCCAATTACTATTTTTAAACAGTCCAACATATAGTCCAATGTTTATGTTTAATAGCGTTAACGATATCTACAGTCGTATGTGCCTACAGGTCAATGTTGACTATATCGTCAATGACAGCAAGTGTGTGGGGGGGGGGGTCAGGTGACATCACAGAACTATATTGTTAACAATATCATTCAGTGTGTACGCACTATATCGTTTATCGGAGCTATATCAATATAGTTAATGATATTGCTTGTGGAGCGTATACTCTAGTGTGTATGGAGCTAAAGAGCTGTTTCTGGCGTATTAAAAAGTTTTTGTGATGTCATTGATGACTAATAGTGATCGCATTTGTTGCACATAAACATGATGTCACTGATAACACTTCTTTTGTCCCCTTGAGCCCTCTTTTTCATGGACTTCTAATTATTTTACTGCTACAGATTGCAAATAATCAGCAACTTGCCTCACATGCAGAATTAATGTTTTTTTTTCTGGAGCCGAAAGCCACCCTATAACAATACATCCCCACTCATTTCTATTTTTGCTTTCATTTAATACCCTCCACTACTCCAACACATAATTAAATGGTGAGAAATGTAGGCCAAGAGGCCTGATGAGGCAGGAGCTTGGTATTGGTGCTTCACACAGCTGCTCCTGAGAAACCAGAGAGTCACCCCTGTGAAATGTAGAATATATGGTGTGTAGCAGCGCTCAGAAATTCATTGGAATGACTTTACAATATCTCTAGTGGTCAGTGGCCGTGCCCCTTTCCATGGAGAGTGAGTGGTGATAAATTACATATTTTTGCATCATTTAGCCCAGGGCTTAAAGTAGTCCTGAAGTGGTGGTGGAACTCATTTCCCTCTGCAACCCACCCATCCCCCCGAGCCCCCCAATTAGGCAGAGCAGGGCCAGTGGTAAGGTTTTTGGCATCCCCAGCAATTTATAATGCTTTTCTATTAGGCCAAGGTGGAAGTGAAATTAATTCCACTTCACCATTACAGGTGGTGGAACTCAGTACCCCCCTCCCCCCCACTGTAACCCCTGATTTAGCCCCACCCCCTAATTGGCACCTCAGGTCTCAGTATAATCTCATCTTGCCCACTTCCTGCAGGAGATGAAGCCCAACTTTCGTGGCCATGGCAGGAGTCTCACACAACTTGCAGGAGAGTAATGGGCCCCATACATCAGCAATTAATTGTGACAATCCTGAGATCTGGAGAGGATTGCCACAATTAATTTTAAATGTGTGGGCTCCCCCTTTTGGCAATCCCAATCAAAAATTAATAGGGATCGCCAATCAATTGCTTAATCAGATGTTTAAACATGCTTAATAATCTGGTATTATCTGCAGATCTTTTTTATATGTGTGGGCATTCCCAATTCGTCTTCTTCATCTATTTACATTATGAACAGCTGAAATGACAACCGATTGGGCAATTTCCAGATATGAAGATGCAATCTTTAGATGGAAAAATCTGCCGATCACTGAAATAAATCTGTAATGTGTGGGCAAGTCAAATAGATTGTAGAATCCATTTATCTGGCCAAAAAATCCCTGGATCTGGAAATCCATTAATTGTGATTGCTGATGTATGGGGCCCATTAGTTGGGAAAAAGGCCAATCGCACTCTCCCTCTTTTACCTGCTTTCACTGGCACTTGCAGGCAGATTGCCCGTGCACCAGGAGTAGTGTTGATTGAAAAAAAAAAAAAACTTTAATTTTTTTTGTAACAATCCCTGACTGCAGATTCCAGCACCCAGGGACAGTGATGTGTGGTGTGGAAATGACAGCTGAGAGACCAAGGGCGGAATTTACTAAGATGTGTATTCTACTTTACATGTGATATATGTGCTATGGGAAACCAATCAGATCCTGTCTACTATCTTTTAGAGGGTGCTAAATAAATAAGAAGTAGATTCCGATAGGTTGCCCATAGCAACATCACATGTGATGTAGAATACACATCTTAGTAAATGTCCCCCCAAAAGACAGCAGCTCTTGGAATGGTCAGTGCATACAGTATCTTGCCAAACCGCTGAGGTGGCCTGTTGAGAGCAAGCAATAGAGAAAATGGTAGGTCAAGCTTACAGTTTAGCTAATGTGCAACTAACTCTCTGCCATCTGCATGCCACCCTTTTGTCTATGTATATGGCCTTTATTTCCATATAAAAAGGTCTCTAGAACTATCCATCTGTCAGGTTCTGGTTATAGCTGTAAAGCAGCATCAGAGCCAACCAGACAGTTAACAGGACAATATTGACCTAAGAGTGACCCTTCCTAGTCTGGCTAATTTTATCATCACACCCTCATCTCATGTGGACTATATGTAAAATATATATGCTGAAAGAGACATACCTTCAGTACCAATTTATAAACTGCTCTGTTCCAGCAGACAATGCAAACAAGTGTACTTTGCAGGGTGTGATGCCTTTTAATTGTTCTGGTATTATTCAAGCAAATAATTGTTTTTACATAAACATTGTAAGGTACAGTTGACACATGATAGACTACTTCAAATGACATTAGCCAATAGTCATTTACTCTGGTTAAAAATAAATGTGTATTGGTTTATAACTCCATACCAAGATTTTGACATACACCAACAGGGCCGGTGCAAGACACCGGAGCGCCCCAGGCGAGTCGGGGTGGGGGCGCCCCGGGGAGGGAGGGGGGGGTACCTGTCCTGCGGCGCTGTGTATTTAAAGCTGGTGGCGGCGGCAGAGAGGGGTCCCTGCAGTCAACGAGCGCTATCAGCCGGGCTATGCGGAACCGCTTCTGTTGTGAAAACACTGGCCGCACGGCGCACGCTGATTGGCTGAATCTCAGCCAATCAGCGTGCGGACAGTGTTTTCACAACAGAAGCGCTTCCGCATAGCCCGGCGGATAGCGCTCGTTATTTCTTATTGACTGCAGGGACCCCTCGCTGCCTCCGCCGCTAGCTTTAACCCCTTCCCGACATTTGACGTACATTTACGTCATGGCCGGGAGGTACTTCCCGACACATGGCATAAATGTACGTCATGAGTTTAAACTGTCACTGCGTCTCGAGACGCAGTGACAGAGGGACGATGTCTGCTGTCCCTGACAGCAGACATGTCCCTGCATGCCCAGGGGGGGCTGCGATGTCGCTCCCCCGTCGGCGATCGCTGTGATTGGCTGTTCAGTGTGAACAGCCATTCACAGCGTTTTCCTGTGTTACCAGCGAATCGGACGCTCGGTAACACAGGTGTCAATCACCGCCGGGCGTCAGGGGGCATGAGGGGGTCATCGGTGACGATGACACCTCACCCCACCCTCACCCCACCTGCCCCCAAGGCTGTGATTGGTCCGTGGGACCCACGGACCAATCACAGCCAAGGCGCGACATTTAAACTGACGGTGACTGCGCTGCAGACGCCATTCCGGTCTGGAATAGCGTGCAGAACGGTCACCGTGCCTGCCTGCCGTGAATACCGACCTGATCCTTGCTAATACTTACCTGATCCTTGCAAATACCTTACCTGATCACCTTATCACTGCTTGTAGCGTGCTGGACGCTTCCTGGATCTGACTTCCTGAGACTTCCTGCTGCTGCTGCAGTGTGATAGAGAGATAGAGAGAGAGATAGAGAGAGATAGAGAGAGATAGAGAGATAGTGACAGAGAGAGCTATATTTTGTGTCTGCTACCCCCCTTTTTGGGGGTGCAGGGGTTTTCTATATATAAATAACTGTCAGTGCTGCTGCTGCAGTGTCATACAGTGATAGATAGTGATAGATAGTGATAGATAGTGAGAGGTAGAGAGATAGAGAGATTTGTGTCTGCTACCCCCCCTTTTTGGGGGTGCAGGGGTTTTATTTTATATATATAACTGTCAGTGCTGCTGCTGCAGTGTCATAGAGTGATAGATAGTGATAGATAGTGAGAGATAGAGAGATAGAGAGAGATAGTGACAGAGAGTGATAGAGAGTGTATATTTTGTGTCTGCTACCCCCCCTTTTTGGGGGTGCAGTTTTTTTTTATACATATAACTGTCAGTGCTGCTGCTGCAGTGTCCTAGAGTGAGAGATAGTGAGAGATAGTGAGAGATAGAGAGATAGAGAGAGATAGTGACAGAGAGTGATAGAGAGTGTATATTTTGTGTCTGCTACCCCCCCTTTTGTGCTGATCAGTATATCTGTGCTGATCAGCAACTTTTTGGGGGCGCAGAGGTTTTTTTTTTATATATATACCTGTCAGTTGCTGCCAGTTGCACTGTCAGTTGCACCAAAGGTTGTGCACCTGCTGTCCCTCACTGGTAATCAGTGTCGCATCACTGATCACCTTTTTTTTTTTTTGTGAGTGCTGTGGGGTCTTTTTTTAATTTTTTTTTTACACACACTGATTTTGTGGGTGTCCTGTGGCCACTGTGCGCCGATCAGTGACGTACATCACTGATCAGCTTTTTCGGCACAGGGTTGATCAATTTTTTTTTTTTTTTTTGATCAGATTCCTGTTGCCTTTGAGCGCTGTTCAGTGACAGACGTTACTGACCAACATCTGTGCTCAATTTTTGGCGCAGGACCTTTTTTTTTTTTTTTTAACCCCTTCAATTTTTTTTTTTAACCCCTTCATTTTTTTTTTTTTTTATTGGTATAAAGTATTTTTTTTTTTCTGCACCACATACACACTACACACTACATACCCCCCGGATTGAAATAAAGTTTGTACCCCCCCCTACACTATACACGTGTTGAAACATTTCACTACCAGTAACACAAAAATAAAAATGGCATCCCAAATGTCCTCCCAAATGTCCTCCCAAATGTCCTCCCAGTCATCCAGGAGAATGTATTCAGTGGAGGAGGCATATGCCATGCTTGCCTCTGACTCTGACACAGGCAGTGATGCAAGCGGGGAATTTGAAGGATTCGTCTTAAGCTCCTCTTCCTCCTCTGGTGATGAGGGACCCCCTCAAAGACGCCCCCGTAGATCAGCTGAGATTCCCCCCCCAATAATTGATCTAGTATGGACCCCACCACCAGACAATTTTGAGCCCCAGGTTCCTGAGTTTTTGGCCATGCCAGGAATCCAATTTGATTCCACAGGTCTCAGAGAAATTGACTTTTTCAAATTATTTTTCTCTGATGATTTTATAAATTTAATGGTGGACCAAACTAATTTATATGCCCAGCAGTTTATTGCTCAAAACCCCACGTCATCATTTGCTAGGTGGACCCCTGTAGATGCAGTAGAGATGATGACGTTTTGGGGTCTGGTGTTTCATATGGGCATAGTAAAAAAGCCAGAAATTAGGCAATATTGGAGTACAGATGTTCTGTACAGTACTTCATTTTACCGTATGGCCATGCCCCGGACTCGATTTGAGACAATTCTTAAATTTATACATTACACCGATAATGCACAGTGCCCACCCAGAGATGATCCCACCTTTGACCGGCTATTCAAAGTCAGGCCGGTCATTGATCATTTCAGTGCCAAATTTGAAGAGGTGTACATCCCTGAAAAATTTATTTGTATCGACGAGTCCCTTATACATTTTAAAGGAAGGGTTAAATTCCGCCAGTACCTTCCCAGTAAGAGGGCAAGGTATGGCATAAAAATGTATAAACTGTGTGAAAGCACCTCAGGGTACACCCACAGGTTTAGGGTTTATGAAGGGAAGGATTCAAGAATTCAACCGCCAGAATGCCCCCCCTCCCTCGTAGGTGTTAGTGGGAAAATTGTCTGGGATTTAGTGCACCCCTTCCTGGATAAAGGTTATCACCTCTATGTGGATAACTTTTACACCAGCATCCCCCTGTTTAAGGCCCTTGGTTCAAGAGGTACAGCAGCTTGCGGTACTGTGCGCAAGAACCAAAGAGGCCTCCCAAAAACGCACATTGCCCAAGTAATGAGAAGGGGTGAAAGCAGGGGAATATGCAACGAAAATATGTTGTTGGTCAAATATAAGGACAAGAGGGATGTCCTTATACTGACAACAATTCACGGAGACAGTACCACCTCCGTCCCTGTACGAGGTACCAGTACCCACACCTCAAAACCTAATTGTATCCTGGATTACAATAGGTACATGGGCGGAGTGGATCTTTCAGATCAGGTACTGAAGCCGTACAGTGCCCTGCGGAAAACAAAAATCTGGTACAAGAAGGTGGCCGTGTATATCATCCAGATGGCACTGTATAACGCTTACGTGCTATTCCGTTCTACCGGCCAGAGGGGGACATTTATGCACTTTCAAGAGGAAGTCATAAAGGGCCTAATATTTGGGAACCAGCAGGCAGAGGGCCCCAGTACTTCTAGTACTGGCCCCCGTATTGTACCAGGGCAGCATTTTCCTGATGAAATCCCCTCCACTGGAAAAAAGGGCAGGACACAAAAAAGGTGCAAAGTTTGCTATAAAAAGGGAATAAGAAAGCAAACTATTTTCCAGTGTGACACTTGCCCCGACAAACCCGGCCTATGTATAAAGGAGTGTTTTAAAATATACCACACATCTATGGAATATTAGGTTCATAATTTCACCGTGCTTCGGGGGTCTTGCTAATGCCACATAGCACCCACCATTCATTCCACCAGAATCTGAGCCGCAAAATCCAAAAATCACTCCTTCCCTTCTGAGTCCTGCCATGCACCCAACTGGTATTTTTTGGTCACATGTGAGGCATTGCCGTACTCGGGAGAAATTGGGGCACAGATTTTGGGGTGCTTTGTCTCCTTCATTCCTTGTGAAAATGAAAAATTTTGAGCAAGAACTGCATTTTTGTGCAAAAAAATGTAATTTTTCATGTTCACTGCCCACTTGTATCAAAATTGGTGAAACCCCTGGGGGTTTGAAATGTACACTATACCCCTAGATGAATTCCCTGAGGGGTGTAGTTTGCAAAATGGGGTCACTTGTGGGGGGGTTCCACTGTATTGGTGCTTTGGGGGTCTTGCTAATGCGACATAGCACCCACCATCATTCCACCAGAATTTGTGCTGCAAAATCCAAATATCACTCCTTCCCTTCTGAGTCCTGCCACTTTTTGGTCACACATGAGGCATTGCCGTACTCGGGAGAAATTGGGGCACAGATTTTGGGGTGCTTTGTCTCCTTCATTCCTTCTGAAAATGAAAAATTTTGAGCCAGAACTGCATTTTTGTTTAAAAAAATGTAATTTTTCATTTTCACTGCCCACTTGTATCAAAATTGGTGAAACCCCTGGGGGTTTGAAATGTACACTATACCCCTAGATGAATTCCCTGAGGGGTGTAGTTTGCAAAATGGGGTGACTTGTGGGGGGGTTCCACTGTATTGGTGCAACATAGCACCCACCATTCATTCCACCAGAATCTGTGCTGCAAAATCCAAAAATCACTCCTTCCCTTCTGAGTCCTGCCATGCACCCAACTGGTATTTTTTGGTCACATGTGAGGCATTGCCGTACTCGGGAGAAATTGGGGCACAGATTTTGGGGTGCTTTTTCTCCTTCATACCTTCTGAAAATGAAAAATTTTGAGCCAGAACTGCATTTTTGTGTAAAAAATGTAATTTTTCTTTTTCACTGCCCACTTGTATCAAAATTGGTGAAACCCCTGGGGGTTTTAAATGTACACTATACCCCTAGATGAATTCCCTGAGGGGTGTAGTTTGCAAAATGGGGTCACGTGTGGGGGGGTTCCACTGTATTGGTGCTTGGGGGGTCTTGCTAATGCGACATAGCACCCACCAAAATTCCACCAGAATCTGAGCTGCAAAATCCAAAAATCACTCCTTCCCTTTTGAGTCCTGCCATGCACCCAACTGGTATTTTTTGGTCACATGTGAGGCATTGCCGTACTCGGGAGAAATTGGGGCACAGATTTTGGGGTGCTTTTTCTCCTTCATACCTTCTGAAAATGAAAAATTTTGAGCCAGAACTGCATTTTTGTGTAAAAAATGTAATTTTTCATGTTCACTGCCCACTTGTATCAAAATTGGTGAAACCCCTGGGGGTTTGAAATGTACACTATACCCCTAGATGAATTCCCTGAGGGGTGTAGTTTGCAAAATGGGGTCACTTGTGGGGGGGTTCCACTGTATTGGTGCTTGGGGGGTCTTGCTAATGCAACATAGCACCCACCAAAATTCCACCAGAATCTGAGCTGCAAAATCCAAAAATCACTCCTTCCCTTCTGAGTCCTGCCATGCACCCAACTGGTATTTTTTGGTCACATGTGAGGCATTGCCGTACTCGGGAGAAATTGGGGCACAGATTTTGGGGTGCTTTGTCTCCTTCATACCTTCTGAAAATGAAAAATTTTGAGCCAGAACTGCATTTTTGTGTAAAAAAATGTAATTTTTCATTTTCACTGCCCACTTGTATCAAAATTGGTGAAACCCCTGGGGGTTTGAAATGTACACTATACCCCTAGATGAATTCCCTGAGGGGTGTACTTTGCAAAATGGGGTGACTTGTGGGGGGGTTCCACTGTATTGGTGCAACATAGCACCCACCATTCATTCCACCAAAATCTGTGCTGCAAAATCCAAAAATCACTCCTTCCGTTCTGAGTCCTGCCATGCACCCAACTGGTATTTTTTGGTCACATGTGAGGCATTGCCGTACTCGGGAGAAATTGGGGCACAGATTTTGGGGTGCTTTTTCTCCTTCATACCTTCTGAAAATGAAAAATTTTGAGCCAGAACTGCATTTTTGTGTAAAAAAATGTAATTTTTCATTTTCACTGCCCACTTGTATCAAAATTGGTGAAACCCCTGGGGGTTTGAAATGTACACTATACCCCTAGATGAATTCCCTGAGGGGTGTAGTTTGCAAAATGGGGTGACTTGTGGGGGGGTTCCACTGTATTGGTGCTTGGGGGGTCTTGCTAATGCGACATAGCACCCACCAAAATTCCACCAGAATCTGAGCTGCAAAATCCAAAAATCACTCCTTCCGTTCTGAGTCCTGCCATGCACCCAACTGGTATTTTTTGGTCACATGTGAGGCATTGCCGTACTCGGGAGAAATTGGGGCACAGATTTTGGGGTGCTTTTTCTCCTTCATACCTTCTGAAAATGAAAAATTTCGAGCCAGAACTGCATTTTTGTGTAAAAAATGTAATTTTTCATTTTCACTGCCCACTTGTATCAAAATTGGTGAAACCCCTGGGGGTTTGAAATGTACACTATACCCCTAGATGAATTCCCTGAGGGGTGTAGTTTTCAAAATGGGGTGACTTGTGGGGGGGTTCCACTGTATTGGTGCTTGGGGGGTCTTGCTAATGCGACATAGCACCCACCAAAATTCCACCAGAATCTGAGCCGCAAAATCCAAAAATCACTCCTTCCGTTCTGAGTCCTGCCATGCACCCAACTGGTATTTTTTGGTCACATGTGAGGCATTTCCGTACTCGGGAGAAATTGGGGCACATATTTTGGGGTGCTTTTTCTCCTTCATACCTTCTGAAAATGAAAAATTTTGAGCCAGAACTGCATTTTTGTGTAAAAAAATGTAATTTTTCATTTTCACTGCCCACTTGTATCAAAATTGGTGAAACCCCTGGGGGTTTGAAATGTACACTATACCCCTAGATGAATTCCCTGAGGGGTGTACTTTGCAAAATGGGGTGACTTGTGGGGGGGTTCCACTGTATTGGTGCAACATAGCACCCACCATTCATTCCACCAGAATCTGTGCTGCAAAATCCAAAAATCACTCCTTCCCTTCTGAGTCCTGCCATGCACCCAACTGGTATTTTTTGGTCACATGTGAGGCATTGCCGTACTCGGGAGAAATTGGGGCACAGATTTTGGGGTGCTTTTTCTCCTTCATACCTTCTGAAAATGAAAAATTTTGAGCCAGAACTGCATTTTTGTGTAAAAAAATGTAATTTTTCATTTTCACTGCCCACTTGTATCAAAATTGGTGAAACCCCTGGGGGTTTGAAATGTACACTATACCCCTAGATGTATTCCCTGAGGGGTGTAGTTTGCAAAATGGGGTGACTTGTGGGGGGGTTCCACTGTATTGGTGCTTGGGGGGTCTTGCTAATGCGACATAGCACCCACCAAAATTCCACCAGAATCTGAGCTGCAAAATCCAAAAATCACTCCTTCCCTTCTGAGTCCTGCCATGCACCCAACTGGTATTTTTTGGTCACATGTGAGGCATTGCCGTACTCGGGAGAAATTGGGGCACAGATTTTGGGGTGCTTTGTCTCCTTCATACCTTCTGAAAATGACAAATTTGGAGCCAGAACTGCATTTTTGTGTAAAAAAAATAATTTTTCATTTTCACTGCCCAGTTGTACCACAATTGGTGAAACCCCTGGGGGTTTGAAATGTACACTATACCCCTAGATGAATTCCCTGAGGGGTGTAGTTTGCAAAATGGGGTCACTTGTGGGGGGGTTCCTAACTTTTAGCATCTTATGGTGCCTTGAAACCTACATGGTGCCTAAAAAATAATCTCATAAAAAGGAGGCTCCAAAATCAAGTAGGTGCTCCTTCTATTATGAAGCCTGTGGTTTGGTCACCGTGCACACTAGGGCCACATATAGGATATTTATGAAAACAAAAGAATTGGGGGAATCAATTTTTAGTCACATTTCTCTAGTAAAATGTACTGTGTTCCTTATAAAAATGTATTAAAATTGCAAATCTGCAAAAAAAAAGAAATTTTGAAATTTCACCTACACTTTGTTTTAATTCCTGTGAAACACCTAAAGGGTTAACAAACTTCCAAAATGCTGTTTTGAATACTGTGAGGGGTGCAGTTTTTGAAATGGCATCATTTATGGGGGTGTCTCACATACAAGTCCCTCAAAGTCACATCAGAACTGAACTGGTCCCTAAAAAAATCAGTGTTTGAAATTTTCTTGAAAATTTGAGAATTTGCTATTCATATTGTAAGCCTCCTAGTGTCCCAAAAAATTAAAAGGAAGTTGAAATAATGATGTCAACATAAAGTAGACATATGGTCTATGTTAGTTATTCACTATTTTGAGTGGTAAGATTATTTGTCTCACAAGCAGAAAATTTAACATTTTGCAAATCGCTAAATTTTCCATTTTTTCACGATATTTTGGTATTTTTCACAAAAAAACACAGACTGTATCGACCCAAATTTACCACTAATTTGAAGTACAATGTGTCACGAAAAAACAATCTCAAAACCACTGGGATAAGTAAAAGCAAAAAAAAGTTATCCCCACTTAAGTGAGACATGTCAGATTTGAAAAAAAGGGCTCTGTCAGGAACGCAAAAACTGGCTCTGTCAGGAAGGGGTTAAATACACAGCGCCGCAGGACAGGTACCCCCGCGGCACGGGGGCAAAATGCCGCCCTCCAGTGGCCGGCGCCCTAGGCAAATGCCTAGATTTGCCTAGTGGTGGCGCCGGCCCTGTACACCAGTCATTTCAAATATGCAAAATTACTAAAATGAAAACAGGTTTTTTTTTTAAATCTGTTATGCCTTATAGTGCTGAGTTTTGAGATAGCGCTGCATAGTAAAAGGATTCTACCTGCAGACGAGTGTGGTGCCTTATGCATGCACTGCGATCCGATGTGTAGCTAGTACAAACAGTATGTGCAGCACATCAGATCATTTTGTTTGGTTGCTATGGACATTCCTTCCTATCATTAGCACCAGTTTTCAGAGATACTGTATAAATATGAGCCAGTAGCACTAATGATATTTTGTGATACTATATAGTCCTATTTTTAAGTTTAACATATTCATAAAGAGATTAATTAGCTATACCAGTGGTTCCCAAACTGTGTGCCGTGGCTCCCAGGGGTGCCTCGGGACACTTGCAGGGGTGCCACGGGTTGGTCGTCCAGGACCAATTCAAATTATTTATGATCAATTATTTATGGATAAAACCAGTGCTGGTGGCTGCCAATCAGAAAATGTGTACAATCAGAAGCAAATCATGCCTTTTACCACATAACTGAACCTAAGAAGCACATACAAACACAATCTACTTAATTTTATATATATTTTTGGGGGCCTAGGGGTGCCGTGGACAAATTCTGCTACTCTAGGGTGCCGTGATTCGAAAAAGATTGGGAACCCCTGAGCTATACTCATGTAAGACGGAACTTAGTATTAACTATTGTTCCCATTTGTAAGTTCTCACAAGCCACTACATGCCAAACAATCTCACAATTTAATGCCTGTTTTCTCTTGACACAATAGTAAATGAAATGCTGTAGGACAGCTTGTCCCGGTAACAGGTTTCGTGGGTTCTTATGGCCTGACGCAGACTCGCTGGGCTGTGAGTGTTCGGAGCCTAGCGAGCAGGTAACCCCAGCTCCCTACCTTGTGAAATCCCACATTGCTAATGTGTTTGCAGGGACTGCAAATTGATGTGTATGGCTACACATCCATACCCTCCAACATGACCCATTCCATTAGGTACACAATGCTCTGCTCCTGGACTTCCCTCTTATTGTATGATTGCCATCACCTGTGTTGAAAATAACTAGTTCAACACAGATGATGGCAATCCAAAATTAAGAGGGAAGTCCAGGAGCAGAGCATTGTGTACCTTATGCAGTGGCGGATTCAGGGGGGGGGCACCCGGGCACGTGCCCCCCCTGTCATTAATTTTGTAGATGAGGACCAGAGCTTTCCAACGAGCCCAGGCCCATGTCTCTAGCCCCCCGGGAACTGGAGATATCGCCTGGCAAAGCTGTAACATTTTTCCCCCATAGGATAATATGGGACCCGTCAATTCCGACCCCCACCCGGTTCCGACAGCTGCCAGTTGCCCCCCTGGCATCACAGGAGCTTGTGATTGATGTTATTCAATTCCAAATCGCTCGGCCTTCAATATGATACCAGGATGGTCCATATCGGTCAATCGGTTCCAGAGATATAGCGTGTAAATCAATTTTTTTATTTTTGAAATGTAATTTCATGGCTGTTGTTCTTTGAGGGCAGATTACTCTGGAACCAAACGTTCCAGTTTTACTGGACCAAAATCATTCAAAGCCCACTCAAAAGTTCTTCAATATGATACTTGTCTCATGTAAATGGGTCAGTTAGTTCCGAAGATATAGCCGGTTAAATGAGATAACTGGTTAAAGGGGGGGAGGGGTGGTTTTCTCTACCCCTCACACCAGAAAATGCAGGGACTAGGCTGGTGTAAAAGGGGCCAACCTGGGAATGCATTTATGGTGTGAAATGGGTATTATTTCAAATACAGATGTAACGGGTCTCATCTTTGCAGGGGATGGCGATGGCGACGCCATCGCCATCCCCTGCAAAGATGAGACCCGTTACATCCCCTGCCCCGCCGCTATCTGTATGCCGGAAGGGGACGCGCGCGCACGAGGTGCGCGCGCGTCCCCTTCCGACTGTGCTGCCCTCGGTCGCCCGGTGCCCACACCGGGCAACCGCAACCGCACCCCTCGCAGCCTCCTCGGGTCCCCCCCAGCATATCCAGCGGGAGGCGATAGTATTGTGTTCACCTCGCCGCCCGGACACTGAGACGCACGTGCGCGAGGGACGCACGCGCGTCTCAGTCAGATAGCGGCACCGTGTTGCTGGCGATCCGCCAGCAGCATGCTGCTGGCGGATCGCCAGCAAGGATAAGACCGGATACATCTGTAGCTGGGACCTGCAGTGCTCGGGATACAACCAGGCTCTGCCACTGTCAGTGGCTATCACTTCTGCCTGGCTGCGGCTGACCCCCATTTACCACAAGCATGTATTCCCCGTTGGCAATGAGCATGTAATCACACATGGCAACGAACATGGAACCTCTGGCAATGAGCATGGAACCCTTGGCAATGAGCATGTAGATAAGTAGCACTTACTCTATGTAGCATAATTTTTAATAGGCATTATGGTGTTTGGCATAATACATAATGGACATCATGCCGTGTAACTTAACGTGCAATGGACATTATGCTGTAAATGTTTAATGCGCGCATTTGGTGGACAATGTCCCTGTCTATGAAGCGTATTGTGAATTTTGTCTTAATCTGTGTGGCATTATGTGAATTCTGGCTCAATCCGTGTGGCATTATGTGAATTTTGGCTTAATCCATATGGCATTTTATGAATTTGGCTCATGCCATTTGGCATCATGTGTAAGGGGCAAGTATAATGGGGTCTAGTATTTTGTTGCATAATGTGTAGAAGTTGTATATGGTGTTGTACACTACACTAAAGGACATGCCCCCTGTTGAGTGACCACTCCCCCTTTTCCAGAGCGCGCACAACTACATCCTTCACTTTTGTTGCCATGGTCGGCCTGCATACTTTAAATGCCAGGGCCTATTTTTAATCCCATTCCCACCCTCTCTCTGCCGCTCTCTTAGCATGTACACTGGCACCACTAACACTGGCCCTCCCCCACCTAAACCCTCTTTTATCATGGTGCCCCCCCTGTCATTTTATCCTGGATCCGCCCCTGACCTTATGCAATGGGTCATGTTGGGGGGTATGCACATCCATTCACATGCCGCTGCCTTGAGGAAAAATCATTTGATTTTCACTAACCATCTATGGTCCCCGGTCTACGCAGCCGCTGCGTAGCCCAGGACTCACTCAGTGGCATTGTGTAAACCAGAAAATTCCAGGCAGGTGCAAGCGTTATTCGCCCGCCCCAGCAGGCATAAACATGCCTGCATTTTCCCAGATACTCTAAACATTTTATTGGATGTAGTATGGCCTGCCCATGAAACGGCCTGAATCCACTCCCACACATCCACTCCCTGTCAATCATGCTACTGTGGTGCCCCAGAACTGTGTAAACCCCATCCCAGGACACCAAGGGTTAAAAGTAACCCGCACCTCAGTGCAGGACACATGGGGTTAATGTTCCCCAGGGTTTTCGCGCCAGGACTTGGGCGACAGGGGAGTGAGTGCCCTGGGATTCGCTGAGAAGGGGCAGGAAGAAGAGGAGGAGTTGAGAGAGGACGGCGAAGAGAGAGACTGACCCGGAGTGAAGACACCAGGGAAAGCAGCGTGTGTCCTTCCCCTAGCAGCGTGCAACCCGGAGTACCAGTGACCGGGTCAGAAGAGAAGGAGAGCTGGAGGGCCGACGAGTGCAGCAGCGACAGAGAGGTAGTCGCGTCGGGTGACTGGCAGCTTCCCCTGCACGGCAGAGCGAGAAAGGAGGACGCCGGGTGACGCGTCCCAGAGAGCCGCCGGCGCACGGAGCCAGCCAAAGAATTGGGGGAAATCACTGAGTGCGGCAACGCTGCGGCTGCAGCGCCCGCACTAGTGCGCCCCTGCCCAGAGAAGAGGACCAGTGGGTGCATCCCATTTAAGGACCAGACAGCAGGAGCGGGAGTCATGACAGGCAGGAGCCTGCAACCGGTACCCGTAAAGGTAGTGACTCTCTGCCCGACCCCTCACACGTAGGCACCCTTTTCCTTAGGGTCAAGTGCAGAGTGAGCCAATGAAGAATAAGCGGTCACAATTCTAAGTGAACCCCAAGAGGGGGCTGAGCTCGTACGCAGTCACAGTTGAACCCGTGTTGACAATGACGGGTAGCCAGACCCCGAAGCTTGACGGCGTCCTTCCAGCATCAGCCCACCGAAGTCAGCGCAGGCTCCGCCCAAGACCGGATCAAGAGCTAAAAGAAGCATCAAAGGATGATGGGGATGAAGAGCCGAATGATGAAGCGGACCTCTTGCCTCCGCTGCCCACTGACCCTCTTGAGCTATTGATGGCGTTGGGCTGGTCCACTATGCCACGGCAGGCCCAGCCTAGGCCGCCAGTTGAATTACGCACGGCTGTGGAGGTGGCCCCCGAGTCTGAGCTAAGGCGCTCCGAAAGGAGTACTCGGGGTACACTTCCCCGTCGGTACCAGTATTAGATACCTTTCCATAACCTGTTGTATGTATTGTAAACTGAAAGCACTGTCATTGTTACCATTATAAATGTCATGTGAGCATAAAAGGACAGTTAATTATTGTGTTATGATGCGCGGGGACACGCATCCCGGGTCCACCATCTTATTAAACCCCAGTGATCCCAAGTGTGGGGTCGCCCCTGCGTGCCAGTGCTAATTAGGCACCCCCTGCGTGAGGGACATCAAGGGCCCCAGGACGTCCTATCTGGGCTAGCTGCCCGCAGCATATCCTGCACCTGGATGCAGGACACACGTGTACCAGAACCCCTCAGTTACAAAGAGTGGTCCCGCGTCCCTAAAAGGATACCGGAACTATTGTTTATACCGGAAGCCCCTGTGCACAGGTTGTCTGAGACTGAGTTATTTAAATGGTGACGTCACCTCGGGTTGGTGGAGAAGAGGGTACCCTGGTGCACCAGTTAGCCAGATTACTGCCTACTGTCATTGTTATTGTTGTGGTATCTTATGTACGGTTTGATATATGTGTACATGTTGAACGTAGCCTTCAGTGTTAACGGTACCGTGTCGACTCGTTAATCCAGTAGTAACGTTAAAGCGGGGGTGTTTGACCCGAACCCCGTCACGGTACCTTGAACACGTGGAGTCTGCAGGCCCTAGTGGGCACCTGTGTAGTGTGATTAGGTTGTCATACCTTGTTGTCCTATTCGGTAAATACTATTAGTGACAGTTCATATTTATAACTATTGTTACTTGTTAATGTGCCTTAAGTCCCAAGTGCTGCTGTGCTGTGAGGGTCAGTGGGCACAAGTTGCTTTTATTTCGTAATAGTTGTACCGCAGCAAGTTGTCCCCTTCATTGAAGTGTCCCTCCCCCGTCCACCGGAAGACAGAAGAACGGACTGACCTGAGTCGCCCCTGAAGTATCAAGGTAAGGGGAACCCACTCCCTTCGTGCACCGGCCACCACACTACAAGCAGCTTGCAAATACAAATATTTGCTAAAGCTGATCGTAGCCGGGCCTCGCACATTCGCATTGTGACCAATACGCATGTGCAGTAGCGCAAACATAAAACTGGTCTGAATCAGGCCCTTAATGCGGGATGTATTAATGTACATCGCCGCCCGGCTGCTGCGATGCCAGCGCATATGTACTAACATATGCGGCTGGCATCGCGGTGCAGTGACGGAGACCCCCCCCCCCCCCCCCGCAATAACTGTATTTTGGTTTGCGGGGGGGTGGCTCCATCACCTCCTGGGCTCTGCGGCGTCCCCGGCATCTTCTCCTCCCCCCTGCAGCATGCTGTGGGGGAGGAGGAGCAGCACGGAGGACAGGGGAGGGGGGCGATACCCTGCCCGCCGAAGAAGGTGTAGCCGGGTTTTAATAAATTTGAAAATGTGGTAAAACCGGGGTTTTACCGCATTTTTGTCATAGTACATCCAGCCCTTAGTGAGAGCTCAAATCAGTGCCCTGACACCAGCCATGTTCTTTTCCACTAAACACATTGTGGGCCAAATATAATAGGGTGTGAGGATCAGAAAGTGAGAGATATTGGGAGTGTTTTCCAATTATTTGTAAAGCAGCAATAACATGACACAATCTACCTGGTTTTTCAGTGTAAATGATCGGTGCCCATTGAAGTAATTGAAAACTCTCCCAATATCTCTCACTTTCTGATTCTCACACCCTATTATATTTGGCCCAGTGTGTTTATATCTCCGCAAAGCTGGCATCCTAAACACTGCCAGTGAGGCTATATTTCTTTCCTGATCTCTTATCTACATTGCAACTTATTTACTGGGCTGGCAACAGAAATATTTTGGCCTGGTACACCCCCAACTCTTTCCCCCTGGAGCAGTTGATTTATATGACATTGCATATTGAAATGTGGGGTTTTTTATTACAAGAAAAGAAAACCCAGATACTTAATATTCACTGTGCAATATAATTAGGGAAGGTCAGATAGGAGGGCGCAGCATTGTGCATCGTGTGTAGGGCTTTGCATGATGTCACTAAACTCATTAGTAGGGGTAATACAAAAAGGGGTAAGGATATATTCAAGCGCTGTCTGTATGTGTTCTCTTCGCTTCTCCCGTTCTCATGGGTCGATATGTGAAAAATAAAGAGAAAGAACACAATGTGTGGAACTGTATTTTTTTGTTTCAAAACATACAGTGGGAATAGAAGTTGGACATACCACACTCACAGGGGGAGTGTGTTTTTCAGATTCGTAAGGGTATCTTTTTTTGGTGATAGTATAGCCTTCACCAAATCCACCCTGGTGTCCAATAGAATTTGGTTAGGCGTACTTTTTCACTCACACAATCAAGGTGTTGCAATACATATAATGGTTTCTTTTTAAAAGCAAGCGTACCGATAACTCACAATTGTCAGGAATTTTCAAAACACATCTGGGTTTCTTTATCTTGAAAAAATTGTTTTATTGCCAAAATACACAAAAAATTGTTAAAAAGACACTCTGACCATAGGTACACTGGAGAAAAAAATCCAAAGGTGGGTGATAGATGTTGAAAGAAACTCACACTAGATGTACATCAAAAACTCTCCGGATAAGTTTAAAGATGTCGGTGAGTGAACCCCCAATACCTTTGTTTTAATGTCCAGCGTAAACACAGGATGGTCCAAAGTTCCAAAAAGAGGTTGTGCAAATCCAGAAAGCCAGCCAACGCGTTTCGATTTCAAATCTTTTTCAAGGCTTCTGGAAAAAAATACAGTTCCACACATTGTGTTCTTTCTCTTTATTTTTCACATATCGACCCATGAGAACGGGAGAAGCGAAGAGAACACATACAGACAGCGCTTGAATATATCCTTACCCCTTTTTGTATTATCATTGTCTCACTTGTTTTGGTTGAACAAGTTTTTTGGTTATATTGAGCTGCTCTTCTGTTTTTCCTGCGCCTTGGAAACCTCCAGTATTTTATACTATATATTCATTAGTAGGGGTAGCCGGACAGGTGACCAGGCCGCAGGCTGGGCGCTGCACTGCTGCAACCATGTTACAGCTCTATAGCTCCTCAGAACCTTGTGGTCCCTCACAATGTCAGGGCCCGGTACAGGTGTCCCCTTTGACCCCCCCCCCCCCATCGCCTGCCCTGCATATTTACGATGTGGGCCAGAACATGGCTCCCAATAAAAGTAAGTTGTCTGTCTAATATCTCTAATTCCAAACCTCACAAATTTCAATGGACTCAGAAAATGTGCCACATTATGCATATTAAGGAGCGTACTGCCACAAGTCTTGGTTCTTCTTGATTCTTGCCTTATTGAAATACCGTAGTGTTGATTTACAGAATGTTTTAATGTCCAGCCTAAACACAGGATGGTCCAAAGTTCCAAAAAGAGGTTGTGCAAATCCAGAAAGCCAGCCAACGCGTTTCGATTTCAAATCTTTTTCAAGGCTTCTGGAGCCTTGAAAAAGATTTGAAATCGAAACGCGTTGGATGGTTTTCTGGATTTGCACAACCTCTTTTTGGAACTTTGGACCATCCTGTGTTTACGCTGGACATTAAAACAAAGGTATTGGGGGTTCACTCACCGACATCTTTAAACTTATCCGGAGAGTTTTTGATGTACATCTAGTGTGAGTTTCTTTCAACATCTATCACCCACCTTTGGATTTTTTTCTCCAGTGTACCTATGGTCAGAGTGTCTTTTTAACAATTTTTTGTGTGTTTTGGCAATAAAACAATTTTTTCAAGATAAAGAAACCCAGATGTGTTTTGAAAATTCCTGACAATTGTGAGTTATCGGTACGCTTGCTTTTAAAAAGAAACCATTATATGTATTGCAACACCTTGATTGTGTGAGTGAAAAAGTACGCCTAACCAAATTCTATTGGACACCAGGGTGGATTTGGTGAAGGCTATACTATCACCAAAAAAAGATACCCTTACGAATCTGAAAAACACACTCCCCCTGTGAGTGTGGTATGTCCAACTTCTATTCCCTCTGTATGTTTTGAAACAAAAAATTACAGTTCCACACATTGTGTTCTTTCTCTCTATTTTTCACATATCGACCCATGAGAACGGGAGAAGCGAAGAGAACACATACAGACAGCGCTTGAATATATCCTTACCCCTTTTTGTATTATCATTGTCTCACTTGTTTTGGTTGAACAAGTTTTTTGGTTATATTGAGCTGCTCTTCTGTTTTTCCTGCGCCTTGGAAACCTCCAGTATTTTATACTATATATTCATTAGTAGGGGTAGCCGGACAGGTGACCAGGCCGCAGGCTGGGCGCTGCACTGCTGCAACCATGTTACAGCTCTATAGCTCCTCAGAACCTTGTGGTCCCTCACAATGTCAGGGCCCGGTACAGGTGTCCCCTTTGACCCCCCCCCCCCATCGCCTGCCCTGCATATTTACGATGTGGGCCAGAACATGGCTCCCAATAAAAGTAAGTTGTCTGTCTAATATCTCTAATTCCAAACCTCACAAATTTCAATGGACTCAGGAAATGTGCCACATTATGCATATTAAGGAGCGTACTGCCACAAGTCTTGGTTCTTCTTGATTCTTGCCTTATTGAAATACCGTAGTGTTGATTTACAGAATGCATAGCATACCTCTGGACATTGGCTGATGGTGATTCAGGATGGGGGTGATGTGACTACTGAATGCCAGACATAGCCAGGTTATGAGGGGGGCACAGGGGATTCTGTAACCCGGGCCTCTCTTCTGTCAGAATTTCTTATGTCACTGTCCCTGTCACTGGGTCAAATGCACTAAGCTTCAAAAGTGATAAAATGGAGAGGGATAAACAACCAGCCAATCAGCTTCTGTCTGACATGTCACAGACTGTATTTAAAAAAAGTCAGGAGCTGATTGGTTGGTTGTTTATAACTCTGCATTTGATCACTTTTGAAGCTTAGTACATCTGGCCCCCAGTGTGTAAGTAGTACAGAGGCTGCTGCTATTCTTGCAGGTGACAAGATAGATAATACAAAGTTTATTTGTGTATTTTAAGGTAAAGTAGTCTGTTCCACTACAGGAAAAGATTATAAAATATATATTTCTAAATTAGGTCAGGGTGGTCTTAACAGCATTGTGGGCCCTAGGCAAGTAAAAAAAATCATACCACCTGCTATCAGCCATCCAGCAATTACCATTGACTGTTTGGCTGTAGGCCTGTAGAGAATGTTTCCCAGCAGCTGACTGTGTGTAATTCACAACCAAAGCAGCCGGCCAGCCAACAATCTCTTCTAGCCTCACATGAAACTCCGGAGGCACCAGCAAAACCCCTGCTCAATGGACCCTAGAATTGTGGGGCCCTAGGGCATCTGCTCAGTAAGCCCATGCATTACGATGGCCCTGAATTAGGTGGGGCTATAAGCAATACTTAGGCATTATTACAACCCTCCAACATGACCCATTGCATTCGGTACACAATGTTCTGTTCCTGGATGTCCCTGGTAATGTATGATTGTCATCACCTGTGTTGAAACACCCTTCTCATCAATTACCTGGTTCCACACAGGTGCTGGCAATCATACATTACCAGGGAAGTCCAGGAGCAAAGCATTGTGTACCGAATGAAATGGGTCATGTTGGAGGGTATGTTATTACACTATTAGTTTAAATCTAATACACCCCAGTGGTTCAAATGTAATCATACTGTACCTCTCAACATGATCAATGCCGGGAGGGACAAAATACCTCTTAATTTATTATTGCAATCAAACACCACAGGTTGATACTGAGCGCTGATTGAATATTCCGTACTGCTGCTGGACCTTGAGGGGGATTACCAAAAACCTGAGGAAGCCGCTGAGAGGAGTCTAAGGCGGAGAAACGCGTTGAGAGGGGACACTGAGGCTACCAGTAACATCGGGCTGTTAATCGATTCTCGGATATGACCCATTGATAAAGGTCGGAGAAAGATCGCCACTGTTTACAAGCCACCCCAGGATTACAAAATAGGTATACCACAATAGAATGTGCACATTTCTGTGGGGACTGAACTCAGTACTAACCTACTAACTGGCTCTATATATGAGCAAAAACATCCGCAATTGCTTCTAACAAAGCCTAAACCAGCACCAGTTAATTAAGGGGGAGTTTCTGTGTTCTATGTGTGTAAGTCTTGTTTGTCTATTATTGACTGTGATAACATGTAAAATTGCAATTCTTAATTAAATTTTTATATATTCAGTACAGCGCTGTTCCTATTTTCTCCTTGTTTCTATTATTGCAATCACCTGTTTTAAAATTCCTTTATAACAATTAAATTATTCAACACAGGTGATACCAATCATATATTAAGATAGAAGTCCAGAAAGAGAGCATTTTGTCCCTCGTAGAATGGGTCCTTTTTGAATGTATGCACAATGTAATATACATCCCCACCTTAATTGCCCCAAGCTTTAATCTGGCCAGTGCCGGCACCACCACTAGGCAGTGTTAGGCATTTGCCACTGGGGCCTGGGGGTGGTAGTCAGGAGCAGGGACCCCCGAATGGAGGTTAGAGCTGCTGTCACTACGCCCCCCCCCCCCCCGCCCCGCAGCAACCTCATCGCCCCCAGAGCTGCATGGCGGCTGAATTCCCCCCCTGGATCGGCGTGCCGGCCGTATCCCCCCCCCCCCATGGAGTGGTGAGCACCGGGGCTCCCCTTCCGCCTGGGGCGTTTTGCCTTCAGTGCCTTGCACTGGCACTGAATCCGGCCCTTGCGTTACAGTCATAATACGGCCCTAAAGTTACAGCATTATAATGGCCATGGTCACTTCTGCCATATATATGAGTTTTTAACAAAAATAACTCTTTAAAATACCGCCCAACCTACTGCAGATCAGGATGAATTAACTGATTGGGGAAATCAAGACTGCCCATCTGAAATTGGGAACACAATGCTGTCATATTTCACCTAAGCTTAAACTTGGTGAACCAGAGTAGCCCTTGAAATAATCTTTATTTAAAAAATATACTCAATGACATTACGCTATGACAACCTGCCACAATTCTTGAAGCTACATGCTACTGGTTTTGTATTATCTTATTTTGCTTATTTTTTTTTTTTAACCGTGTGCTGCAATGTTTTCTATGACGTCCCTTTTTATTGAATGTGGTAGAAAAGAGCAAAACAAAGAAAAAACAAGTAGAATAAGGAAAAAAATGCAAGATCAGTAAAAAAAAAAAAAACCTGAAAAGAATGCGTGTTTTGTGTCCCTAAATCCATAACTATGTAATTACGTTTTTACATAAATATAGAGTGCAGCACTAATTGATAATACACAGAGGGAGATGTATCAACCAATCAACTTCTATTTTCATTTTACAGTGTGAAAAATAGAAGTTACTTTATCCCGCTTCACTTTAAGTTTTGATACATCTCCCCCATAGTTTTTACTGACGTATTTTGTCTGTCAATTGTAACTACTATAACTTACTGCGACAACTACTACTACAACATACTGCAACAACTACTACAATTTCCTGCAACAACAACTACTACTACTACTACTACTACTACTACTACTACAACAACAACAACAACTTAATGCAACAACTACTACAATTTACTGCAGCTACTACAACTACTACTAAAACTTAAGGGCCCCATACATCAGCAATTAATTGTGACAATTTTCAGATATGGAGATGATTGCCACAATTAATTTTAGATGTGTGGGCTCCCCCTTTTGGCAATCCCAATCAAAATCGCCAATCGATTGCTTAATCAGGTTTTTAAACATGTTTAATAATCTGGTATTATCTGCAGATCTTTTTTATATGTGTGGGCATTCCCAATTTGTCTTCTTCATCTATTTACATTATGAACAGCTGAAATGACAATCGATTGGGCAATTTCCAGATATGAAGATGCAATCTTTAGATGGAAAAATCTGCCGATCACTGAAATAAATCTGTAATGTGTGGGCAAAGTCAGATAGATTGTAAAATCCATTTATCTGGCCAAAAAATCCCTGTATCTGGAAATCCATAAATTGTGATTGCTGATGTATGGAGCCCATAAGGGTTGCCTACCTAACCCTATCCTTCAGGGAGAACATGCTCTGTTCCTGGACTTCCCTGGTAATGTATGATTGCCATCACCTGTGGTGAGCTAGGTAATTGATAAGAAAGGTGTTTCACCACAGGTGATGGCAATCACACATTACCAGTGAAGTCCAGGAACAGAGCATTTTATCCTTGAAGGAGAGGGTCAGGTAGGCAACCATGAATTTACTACAACCACTATTACTACAACATAATGCACTACTACTACAACTTACTGCAACGCCTCCTTTCCCTAAAATGACCTGTTGAAACCACAGAAACATTGCAATTTGCCAGATATGTTTTGAAGTAATTAGAATGGTAGAGATGTATACAATATGTTCAATGTCCTTAGAAACAGTGCAATTTTATCTACATGAGACTACATCCTGTCAATTCATTTGAAACCAAGGATATGTCTGAGGTGCTTCATGACAAATAATTTGAAAGCATGACTAATATTAATGAGGCACTGGCTTCTTGTATAAAGATAGAATGATGAATTCTCTTGAATATTAGCTCTGTCTTGAAAACAGCTGTCTCCAATGTATGCAGCAAAAGGTATTAATTAACATTTTATTTCCTGTTGACACTGGCTGCAGAAAGTCAAAGGTTAATCTTGCTATAGTTAATAAAGTGCTAGTGCACTTTTTTAAGGTGTGTTGTACACCTTTTCCCTACCAATCTGTTCTACAGCAGCTAATTCAATTAACTATAGAAGCCTCACAATGTTTATCCCCGGGAGTTTGCTATGGATAATTAATTCAACCTGGATACATTGGAATTTGAAAATGAGATCTCCATCTTGGTTTTGAGATTTTGTTTAACAAATGAAACAAATCATTTTGACCTTTTAAAAAAAAATAGTATGCTACATGTGGGAATATAACTTGTAATACAAGATATCACCAATATTCTCATGTCTATGCTGTTTAGCAGCCATAGGTTAATTTGTAAAATGGGTACACAATATAATATTATCTGTCATATCTTCCTGTATTGAATGAAAATCTGGTAATGTTTGGGAGCAAATGACAATTTACCATTTGCCCCCAAATGCTACAAAACAGACACAAAGGGATGTTTAGACAAATTGTTTAAATCCATTTGATTTAACCAATTTATCTAAACAACCATTTTTGCCCATTTTCTGACCTTTGGGAGCATTTGCTACCATACATTACCAGATTTTCACTCCAACCAGAAATATTAGATAGAAGTTCTTATAGTGTATATGCATGTTTAGGTAAAGTACTGTATGTTTATTTGCAATTATGGATGCCAATCCCGGGATAGGGAGTGGTGGGATCCCGGGATTTTGGCCCTTTTTGAAATCCTGGGTTTGGAGCTTCCAATTCTTGGATTTTGGGATTGAAATGCCCTTGAGTATTTCATCTCTTTCTGCCAGGAAGCGCTGAGAAAAAGCAGTGCTCAGTTCAAGTGCTGAGCCGAAAAACATGCTGTGCGGTAGCACAGCATGATGTTAGAGGTCACACTGCACAGCCACACAAGTACCCACCCGCTCCACCACCCGCTCAACCTGTCTGCCCGTTCCACCGCATCTACCAGCTCACCCACTGAACCACGTACACCCACCCGCTGCATCGCATACACATGTCCACTGAAGGACTGCTTTTTAGCAGTTCGTGGCATGGCACGGTATGAGGAGACCAATCCCAGGAATCCTAAAATTGACAGTTTTAAAATCCCAAATCCTTGGATTGAAAAAATGACAAGGCATTGGCCTCCTTAATTTCAATATGTGCATCTACTGCACAGTATTTTGACTTATAATTGACATGTATTGTTTAACAACAGATTATGTTGGCATGTTCATCATGTCAACTTGGTCACAATATCAACAATAATGACTCAGCCACTAACTCTAACCCACAACTGTTAACCCTACCTCTAACCTCTACACTTAAGAGCCTTAATGTTAATGTTGACATTTCCAGATGTCAACATCTTAATCAACATGTAATATGCGGGTGACAACATAGTGAATGTTGATTTAGGTGTATAAACATTGGGCAATTTTGTAACCAACCTTTAACCTTATCAGAGCACTACAGTATTTACAATGCAAAGGTAACCTAAGTGTGAAGTGCATCCTTTTATTACAGGAGTTCCCTTTATTAATTAATTAATTTTTAAAACAACTTATTATTACATACACATGAGTCCTTTCACTAGCCATATCAATCGACTCACAACTATCATGCGTGTGGGTGCACTGCATATGCGCCCTGTTACCCATAGGGATGCATATGCTGTCGCAAACATGTCTGCAGGTGCGGCTTGAAGCAATTATGATACAGCTGCAGGTGTGACCCGTTTGGGGGATAGGATGAGGAGGAACATATCTGTTTGAATTAGGGATGAGCAGGTTCGGAACCCCCCGAACTGACCTTATCTGAGGCCGGATCCGAGGAGTTCGCCGGGTCCCACCATCTTCCCAAGGCCAAAAGGTCATCTTCCCGCGTCGGATTCTCTCGAGACCGGATCTCTATAAAAGACCTGTCTCCGGCGCAATCTTCATTCGGCAAGTGCAAGTCAGACCGCATAGATGTGTCCGTGCTGTCTGCACAGAGGAAAAAGCTATGGGGGACAAAATAACACTGTGGGGGAACACACTAAGGGGGGACAAACTAATGGGGGAACAAATAGAGGCTGCAAGAATTAATTGGGGCTGCTCAAGGGGGACAACTATACATAGGGAATCTAAAGGTACATTTACAAAGGGGGAATTAATGGTGCAGGATCTTTTGTAAATCTACTAAGGGGGAACTACTGAGGGGGAAACTATACTAAGTGGAAAACTATTCAGGTTACAACTACTAAGGGGGCATTACTAAGGCTACTACTAAGGGGGGTTGTTATATGGGACTACTGTGGGGGACATCTAAGGGGCTATCTGAAAAAAAAAATTATTACAGGGCTGCCCAAATTAGTCCAGCTGTGCTGCCCAGTGTCCCGTATCAGTTCAGTGGAGCTGCCCCCCTTTTTTAATTGAAATAAAAAAAAAAATTCTTAACCTGCAAGGGGTGTTAAGTGTGCCATACCAGTCCAGCTGTGCTGCCTAGTGTACCGTATCAGTCCAGGGGTGCCCGCGTGTGTGCCGCATAATTCCATGGGTGCCCCCATGTGTCCCGTATCAGTCCAGGGATGCCCTCATATGTCCCATATCAGACCAGGGGTGCCCGCATGTGTCCCATATCAGTCCAGGGGTGCCCGCATGTGTCCTGTATCAGATCAGGGGAGCTGTCCTTTTTTTTACTGCAAGGGCTGTTAAATGTGCTTTATCAGTCCAGGGGTGAGCCAAGAGGGCCGTATTAGTCAAGGGGTGTTGTTAAGTCTGCCGTAGAATTCCAGTGTGCTGCTCTTTTTTCTGTAATTAAAAGAATACTTTTTTCTTTTTTTTACTGCAGGAATGTTGCCATGTTTGCCATATAATTCCATGTGTGCTGTATCAGTCCAGGGGTGCCACCATCAGTGCCGTTTAATTCCATGTGTGCTGTATCAAGTCAGGGCTGCCCGCATGTGTGACGCATAATTCCTGGGGTGAGCCAAGTGTGTCATATAATTCATGGGTTGCTGCGAAGTCTTCTGTATAATTCATTGGGTGCTGCTAAGTGTGTCATATCAGTCCATGGGTGCCTGCATATGTGCCGTGTAATTCCATGGGTGCCCCCATGTGTCCCGTATCAGTCCAAAGGTGCCCGCATGCAGGGGCGGATTGGGCATTAAAACCAGCCCGGGAAATATCTTTAAGCAGCCCTAATTGGGGAGTGGCTTGTTGCGCAACCGGGTTTTGGGGACGTGGCCTAGCGATATGGGGTGTGGTCTATTTCAATGAGGCCACGCCCACATTTTGGCGCTATGTGGGCATGGCTAGTGGCTGTCTGAGCTGCTGGCTATGTCCCCAGCCCCTCAGGCTGCAGAATAGGCGCATGCGTACAGCGTCTATTCTGCAGCCTGTGGGGCTGGGGATATAGAGACCGGGGGGTGGCAGGGGGTCTCCCAACTGTCGTCCCCCCTCCCGCGCCGTGGGACACTGAGTATGGGCCAACTCCCTTGAGCACATTATACACCATAACAAGAGGGTCCTTTTTTCTATCGAAAAACCTGTACACCTTATGCAAAATTCAAAAAATGCCGCACAGAATGAGTAAAAAAAAAAAAAAGCTAAAGTTCACATTATGCAACGGAATGAGAAGACACAGGGTGAGAGGGGGTTGGTGCAGGGAGAGAGGGGTTGGTAATTAGGGGTTGACGAGGGGTGAGAGTAGAGTGGCAGGGTGGAAGAGGATGCAGGGAGGGAGGGGGTCGGAGGGTGGCGTAGAATGCTGGGAGGGGAGATGCAGGGTGGCTGAGAACAAAGGGATGGAGGACTTACACAGGGTGGCACAGGACGCAGAGTGTGAGGGGGGCATGGTGGCACAGGATGCAGGGTAGGAGGGGGAATGCAGAGTGGCAGAAGATGCAGGGAGGGGAGTCACAAAGTGGTGGAGGATGCAGGGAAGGGAGACAGTGATGCCCATCATACATATGCCACACACCGTAATGCCCATTATACATATGCCACACACCATGATACCCATTATACATATGCCACACACCATAATGCATATTATACATATGCCACACACTGTGATGCCAATTATACATATACCACAAACACCATGATACCCATTAAGGGGGGGGCACAAAACTTCAAAATACCGCAGACACTTAACACAATATATGTAAAATACAGTAGATGTCTAATTTGTTTATTTTGTGCAAAACTTTGGAGGGCATAAAACCTGGCAGATATGGTACATACTGGAGGTCTCCCTTCTGTCTCAACACCCAGTAATGTAAACACTTAATTGTAGCGATTTACAGTATTCCGCCAGCAGCTCAGGGGTTAATTACGACACTCTTCATTTTCTATATATTACAGGCAGCAAATAACATACAGTGTGTGTCAGTCTATTCACAATATTAGTTCAATTTCGGTGTATATATCATTTAGAAGAGTTCTCTTATCATAAGAGGGCCGTTTGACACAGGATTAAAAGGAACAGCGGTTGGCTGTCAAAATATAAACTAGGTCACAGTGCAGGACCTCTCTCGCTCACTCATGTGCTGAGCTGCGGCGGTTGTTACCGATCCTGTTGTGATGATGGATAGCAGGGAGGACCACAGCAGGATCCGAGGTCAGACGGTGCCGGCAGAGCCGGCCCCAGCCCATTTGATGCCCTAGGCAAGATTTTTGTTGGTGCCCCCTGGCAAATGATCCCACCACCAAGCTTAGTGTTTACACACCAAAAACAACATGCTGGTTTATAGCATTTTATTTTTGTTAGAAAAACACTTGCAAAACGCACACAAAATTAAATAAACAGTATATGTGCAGTATTTGTATGTGCCCCAAAGGGTCTGAATTTGTACTCAGTCGTCTTTAGAGAGAATCCAACTCTGGGCCTTATTCTGGTTGGTGCGGTCGGATCCGAATATGCGGCCAGGACCGAGCGTCCTGAGCCCCGCCTTCCGTACGGATCGCTCACTGCGTCCGAATGCGGTAAGCCGCTGACCGCACGAAGCACGAGTGGGGTTCTCATGTATACACCTCCTCCATCTCTGGGAACCTCCCCCATCATTCGATGGTCGCAGACCATCGGATGCAGGACCGAGTGGTCAGGCAGCACCGAGTGCTCAGACCACTTGGGCATTTCTCCGTGCAAAAGCAGGGATCTGGGCGGGCAGCTGACATCCGGCAATGTCATATGGCTGCCCCCTACACGTGCATCACGGCCGCATTACCATACGTACGCCCAGCGTTTTCATGGGAACGCCCATGTTTTCATGGGAACGCCCATGAAACGCGGGGTGTACACATATGGTAATGAGCACAAACAGCCCTTTACGCCCCTCTCCTCCCCCTGTTCGTAGTGTACACAATTCATGTGGAATTTGGACGTACGTCCCGTTCGCACATGCGCAGATATGCCTCTGCACATGCGCAAACACAAAACATTGGCGGACCGACCGCACGCGGACAGAACCGCACCAACCAGAATAACCTCCTCTGTTATAAGTTTAACATGGAGTCTTAATAAATATTGCAATGCTGGCTGTGAAAAAGGGAAATTGGCATTGGTATAAATGTCCGTGCCAGCGCCCCTCACCAAGGCGTCACAAAACTGACATAAGAAAAATCACACAATAACCTTCACATGAGAAAACACACACAGACACACACACACACACAGGCCCCATATGAAAATACAGATGTGTCATACATATATATATATATATATATATATACAAGCAAGGGGTCCGGCACTCAGGCTGATAAAGTTCAGCGACTTAGGTGCGCTTCTATCTCCCAAAGGAGAAATATAGTAAAGGCAAGCAGAAGTCACTCTAAGAATAGTTCAGGACTGCACGGCGGCAGTCAATGTAAAAAACAGGAAGACACTGGTATAGTGCAAAGCCAACGTTTCGGGCGGGTAGCCCTTTATCAAGACATGCGTGCTCAATCAGATCAAAGAAAGGACAATATGCATAGACAATTACAGAAATTACTGTTAAGTTTTGCACATTGATATATTGCTTTCTGAATTTTTTGTTATTGTCTATGCATATTGTTCTTTCTTTGATCTGATTGAGCACGCAATTTATATATGTACATTTTTTTCTAGACACCGCTCTCCCGGCAACTGATGGACGCCGGCAGCAAATGTTCTCTGGCATACAGAGACGTTACCAGGCAACGCGGTGGCAGCTGATTGGACAGCACGTAGTGGACCCATCACCTAGCGACCGAGGAATGCCGGTGACGTCATTATTGTGCATCGAGTTACGCATGCGGACGCCGGCGGAAGTAGGAGCCGTGATTGACCGGCTGTGCACGTCCTTGGATCAGGTATTTATTGTCTGTCTTTACACTTACTATGTTGCTTCTGATGAAAAATCCTAACAAGATTTGAAATGTTAAGCAAACTGCTGAGTAGTGTCTGTTATTCCCGAGAGTGCCGCTACATTTCTGCAATCTACATCATCTGCCTACCCAAGAGGGCACCCAGGGCGATATATAAAGTTACTTGTGGGGAGAGTGCCGATTCTTTGGACTGTATATATGTGTGTATATATATATATATATATATATATATATATATATATATATATATATATATATATATATATATATATACATATACATATACATGCATACACGTGTCCAATGGACACCGCACCCGTCGGACTTGTTGCAAAATAATGTCACACGAACACTGACATTTCAAGCAATGTTTCGGGACTTTTATTGTCCCGTCCTCAGGCTAATCTTACAAACTGAGAACGGGACAATAAAAATTCCCGAAACGTCGCTTGAAATGGCCGTGTTCGTGTGACATTATTTTGCAACAAGTCCGACGGGTGCAGTATCCATTGGACACGCATGTGAATATTTTTACCCGCACCGTGGCAGCAATTGGTGATTAAAGTGGGTGCTGGCATCTCGCAGTATATATATATATATATATATATATATAGAAAAATGCTGGGGGTGCGGCGGCACTCAGAAAAAAGACAGGAAGCAAGCGGTTTTGTGTACCGACGTTTCAAAAGCCCGTGGGCTTTTTTTTATCAAGGTGCTATTGTTGGTTCTCACAATAGCACCTTGATAAAAAAAAGCCCACGGGCTTTTGAAACGTCGGTACACAAAACCGCTTGCTTCCTGTCTTTTTTCTGAGTGCCGCCGCACCCCCAGCATTTTTCTACATACAGAGCATCACTGCCCTGCACGGAAGGCACCGGAGCTATCAAGCTAAACACAGCATCGGCTGTAGTGACAGAGCGGAGTGCCACCACAGTACCTTGTATATGTATATATATATATATATATATATATATATATATATATATATATATATATATATATATATATATATATATATATATATATATATATATATATATATATATACATACATACATACATACATACATACATACATACATACATACATACATACATACATACATACATACATACATACATACATATGTATACACAGAAAGAGAGAGAGATGGCAGCCCTCACATACAACAGATCTGAGCTCCTGGCCATTAGCGCAATATTCAGCATGCAGAAGCAATGGCACTCAGCAATAAATAGGGGAATAACAATATATATAAGAGAGAGAAAGAGAGAGAGAGAACGAAAGAGAGAGAAAGAGAGAGAGAGAGAATACTCTCAAGTATAGCATACTATAAATACATATATATACACAGCACACACACATGCATTGATGTATGCACTTACTATATATAGTGCTGGGCTGGTCCACTGCTGAGCTTTTATGTTTTTTGTGACACTCAGGCAGCTCCTGGAGTTGAATTTACCCAGCAAAGTACTGTGGGAGGAGGAGCTGCTGCTGCGCATGCGCAGCAGCCCTCTTTCTCAGCCAGCAGCCATTTTTCTTAGGGGCAGAGCAGAGAACCCCAGCGGACAGATGGATTGGCTGGTGGATGAACAGACAGGCGGCAGAGCGGGCGGACAGGCGAGGCTGAACCGCGGGAGGAGCTGCGTGCACCCGCCCATGCGCACCAGCCCTCCCGCGGCCATTTTGACTATGTCACAACTCGAGGCCGGCCGCTGCCATCTTTAAACAGGGCAAAATGCATGGAGATGCCGCGGCCGGCCCTGTTAAGGAGGGAGGGCGGCCCTTTTCCACTACAAATATGCTGGCCCTCCGGGAAACAGCCCGGTTTCCCGGTTGGCCAATCCGCCCATGCCCGCATGTGTGACGTATACTTCCAGGAGTGAGCCATATCTGCCGTATAATTCATGGGGTGCTGCCAAGTGTACTGTATTAGTCCAGGGGTGATGCTAAGTGTTCAGTATCAGTCCAGGGGTGATGCTAAGTGTGTCATATCAGTCCAGGGGTGCCTCCATATGTGCCGTGTAATTCCATGGGTGCCCCCATGTGTCCTGTATCATCCAAATGTGCCCGCATGTGTGCCGTACAATTCCAGTGGTGAGGCAAGTCTGCCGTATAATTCACGGGGTGCTGCCAAGTGTGCTGTATCAGTCCAGGGGTGATGCTAAGTGTGCTGTATCAGTCCAGGGGTGCTATTCAGTGCGCCGTATCAGTCCAGTGTTTGTGCCACCCACTTGTGCCACTTATCATAGTCATCCAGCTACCTGTGTTCAAATTTTGGCCTAAAAACAATATTGTGAGTCGTTCAGAATAGACTGGAAATGAATGTTATTGAGGTTAATAATAGCGTGGGAGCAACCCCCCCCCCCAAAAAAAAAAATAATAATATATATATATATATATATATATATATATATATATATTTATAAATATATATGCAATTCTAGAGGTTCTTATGCTTTTTTTTTTTTTTTATCAAAACCCGAAACCTTGAGGGGGTGTTTTGGCAAAACCTATTAAAACCCAAAACCTGAAGGTAATCAGAACTCAAAACCCAAATGTGGAAAGTGGCCGGTGCACATCCCTAGTATGAATTAAACATTTTGTGTGGCAACTTTCTGTTTCTGCATTACCCATACTAACACAACAAACTGTATACTAAAACATATATTGTCCACTTTAAAATCAAAGAAGATTAACAAAACATATATCTTGAACCTGAAATTTGGGAAATATTTCAAGGCATATTTATAAAGTTTGTAATAAAAAAAAAAGTTCTATGACTTATAGCACTCAGATTCTTCCTTTCAGTTTTATTTTACCTTGCACAAGACTGATTAACCGTAACATTTTTAGTATAGCACATATAATCATTTTTATGCAGCATTGTATACTTTGAACACTTGTATGTTGCCAGAAATGCACAGAATTGGAAATATTCAGAAATTATCCTGAACTTCTTGAAATTTAGGCCCTTATTGTGGTTGGTGCGGATAGGTCCGCGTGCGTTCGTTCCACCGATGTGTTGTGTCTGCGCATGTGCAGAGGCATATCTGCGCATGTGCGAAAGGGACATACATCCAAATTCCGCATGAATTGTTCACACTACGGAGAGGGGCGTGAAGGGCTGTTTGGCCTCATTAACATATGCATACGCCCCGCGTTTCATGGGCGTTCCCATGAAAACGCTGGGCGTACGTATGGTAATGCGGCCATGACGCACGTGTAGGGGGCGGCCATATGACATTGCTGCCCGCCCAGATCCCTGCTTTTGCACGGAGAAATGCCCGAGTGGTCTGAGCTCGCGGGAACTGCCTGACCGCTCGGTCCTGCATTCGATGGTATGCAACCATCGAATGATCGGGGAGGTTCCCAGAGATGGAGGAGGTGTATACATGAGAAATCATGCTTACCGCATTCGGACGGAGTGAGTGATCCGTACGGAAGGCGGGGTTTAGGACGCACGGTTCTGGCCGCATATTCGGCTCCGGCCGCACAGACCAGAATAAGGCCCTTAGATTGATTAAACAAATTTGATCGTGTTAGAAGTGACTTGAATATGATCGAGGTGGTTTACACATGGTCAAGCAACTCCACTGAATTTTCTGTTTACATTGATGCATTTTAACGATTTTCAATGGTCAGTGTCAAACCTTGGCCATGCACAATAAAATGTGAACTTTGAAGTAGTGTAAAATAATGTCAAACTGTTGTGTCCTATGTTTTTCTTTTTATCCTAATAGAATAAGTGGACGATAACGTAAATCCAAACAATGATCCTGAAATGTGAAAAGTGATCACAAACCACAAAATGATTTATTATTTATTTATTAACAGTTTCTTATATAGCGCATACAGATTCCGCAGCACTTTACAGAGAAAATTGAATAAGGTTCTATTGAATTGTGTATGATTAACATGTTCGTGACTAACAAACATGTGAAACACCATTGTACTGTATATATAGAACCAGTTGGAAATATTAATGTCAACAACAGTACCAGGATCCAAACAACTAGTTTCCAGCCTTTACAGTGGACTGGCAGCTGTCATTGACTGGAAGAGTGGGGAAGAAAGGGGGGGGGGGGGGGGGGGCCTGGGGGATGCAGCGCACTGGTTGACATATTGATGCTGACAGTAGCGTCCTAGAGTATGTAGCCTTCTTTTTTCCCTCCATGTACTCCAAAGGATTTCAGTAACCTGTTATCTGTTATTAGGTTGCCTCATTACTCTAAGCTTCTGTGCAATAGCTTTGAAAACACTTTTGTAAGTTACAGAGAGAAAAAAGGTCATAGTAAGTAATCTGTCTCTATTTGAGGCTAGTCTCAGCCACATCCCTATTATCAATCCCCTACAGCCATAACTAATGGATTGAGGCAACAATCCCCCAAATTGACTATGCAAACAGAGGAGGAAGAGGTTGTAATGGTTAGCATTACTGCCTCACGGTACTGAGGTCATGGGTTTGATTCCCACTATAGCCCAACCTGTGCGGAGTTTGTATATTCTCCCCGTACTTGTGTGGGTTTCATCCGGGTACTCCGGTTTCCTCCCACAATCCAAATATATACTGGTTAACCAATTAACAAATTAACCCTAGAATGTCTGTGTGAGAGTGTACATGTGGTAGGGCAGGGACTGATGTGAATGTTCAAATATTCTCTGTAAAGTGCTGCGGAATAATGTGTGCGCTATATAAGAAACTGTTAATAAATAAAATAAATAAACAAGTTATATTTGTCTTTACATGTAGTGTGCTTACCCAAGGACAGACAAAAGCCCAACATGGCAAATCTAAGTTCCCTGATCCAAGTGCTTTCTGCAATCGCAGTCACGAAAAACAGCAATCAAAGTCAGTTAGCACCCCCCCTAAGTCCATGGGAATAGTCTCCATGGCTGGCAAAACATGTTTTCTTTTTTCATTAGGATTTGTTTTATACATTACAAACTCATCACCTTTGATGTGTCTCACACACAAGCACGTCCCAGTTTTGGCTAATGGTGTGGCTCCATCTGTATATCAATCCACCACTGGCTTATTATAGCATTATCCACCTAGTGGTGGAGATATGTGTTGCATGCATATTGTATGTCATGCCTCAACGTGCCTCAATGCGCCTGAGTGCACTACAACAGTGATGTGCCAGCTGTCGGGATGAATGAGCATGGCTCCATCTGTAAATCTCAATTGTCATTCTGGGGATGCTGCCTCCATAGTGGTTTCAACAGACCTACCTGCCAGCTTGAAAAGTGAACATATTAACTGGATAATGCTACATAATTAATAACTTTAATTTATGAAAACTTTTATAGTTCCCCATAACTTGTTATATGCTAGGAAACGGTATAAGATGAGTGCTATAGTCGTCGGTCTTTTTGTATACGTACATGTGAGCTTGATTTGTGCTAGGAGAGGTACAATAAATGTGTTCCGCAGATGAGACCATGTCATTATTGAAGGAATGTTGATGTTGATAATTAAATTCATTACACAGGATGCAGAAAAGGGAGCATGTAAGTTCAAGCAAATAATTTAAAGACCACTCCTTTCAAATTGGGCTCTTGAAAAGAAAACACCCCCTCCCCCTATAAATTATACAAGAATGCACAATGAGTTATAGAGCAACTGTTTCTGAAAACGGTTTAATGCTAAAGTTCCTTAGCGATATGGGTATTTTAAAGTTGGAAATAATTATGTATTTTTTTCCCAAGGGTTATATAGAGTTCTGTTCCACAATACTCTCAATATTGTCCCGAATGTTAATAGACAATATTGAGAAAATTATTTTTTAGATTTTTTCCCCCCCCACAGCTATCGTCAATGGGAAAGAGGATGGGTAAATGCTATTCCTGCGGAGTTTATTTATTTATTTAACAGGTTCTTATATAGCGCATACATATTCCGCAGTGCTTTACAGAGAATATTTGAACATTCACATCAGTCCCTGCCCCAGTGGAGCTTACAATCTATGTTCCCTTCCACATGTACATGCACACACATTCATTTTAGGGTTAATTTTAGCCAAATGACCTACCAGTATATTTTTTTGGATTGTGTGAGGAAACTGGAGTACCCGGAGGAAACCCACGCAAGTACGGGGAGAATATACAAACTCTGCACAGTTAGGGCCATGGTGGGAATCGAACCCCATGGCCCGAACCCACGGCGCTGTGAGGCAGTATTGCTAACCATTACACCATCCGTACTGCCCAAGAAGGCTTTGTTTTTAGAAATCCCAAAACAAAATTGTGTATTTCTTTTATTGCGCATGTTCACTCATGCGCTCACTCATTAATGTGACTGGTCTCCTTCCGTGCAGTGTGACAATCGGCAAGTGTTTGCCCGGCTCTAGCCTCTAAAAAGTTGATCAAAATGTGAAAATAGACTTTACATTAGTCTATCTATATAAACTATTTTAATTTCATTTTGAATATAACATTTATTTTAAACCACATAAATGTATTTATACTAATATAAAGCCTACGTATGTATTTGAATAAATTCAGAATAAATTGTGGAAGGCTGGAGCTGGACATACAATACTTGCCTCACGTCATGTTGCAGGGAAGGAGACTGAGGCTGATTTCTATTAATCTGCAAGGACAGATGGTAAAATGTCCCTCTCTCATTGGATGTTTTCATGAGATTTAAGGGTTGTCTTTACACCAAGTTGAAATTGCGTTCTAAAAAGTAAAGTTTTATTGGGAAATGTAAAATGTTATGCTTGTTGAATAGTTTAATATGTTAAAGCACTATAGAGATCAGTGGATTGATCCCTACTGTGTGATACTCAGCAAGATGAGCATTAATCTAGACATACAGTTATTGCGCTATATTCTCTATTAACCCTTTGCTGGATAGTGGGGTTATATTAAACATGTGGAAATGCTTGTTTCTGACATAAAATATCATCCAGAATAAAGTCCATAGTATATATTAAAGGAAATATTTTTTTGGTTTAATTTTCTGCGGTTTCAATAAGTGAGATTTTCGGTCATTCATCAAACTAAACATTTATTGACAATTATTTCTGTAGAGCATAAGGTTGTTTATGTATATTTCACGTTGTGTTTTCTGCCTATTCCCAATTACCTTTATTTATTAGCTACCTATGTATGTACTGTAAGTGTTTTACACACAATCACAACACGTGCAGCATAACAATTTACTAGGGTGGCCAATCCCTGGATCGGCGGGATCCCGGGAATTGCTCCCAAAATGTCTGGGATTTCAATCTTTGCGCTTGGCTGGCTGAATGAGGCAGGAACATACACTACAAGCCGGAGAAACATCTATATTAAATTGTGGTGGATTATACATACCTCTAATAATAAAATAACCTTAGTTATTTTAAAATTGGGACCTGCCGCGCTGAAGGCTCCCTCCCTGCACTGAAGAGATTCTGTTTGCTTGCACCTGAGGTCACCCATTTACAGAAGCCAGGGACAGGAAAGGTAAATGCTACTGTTACTAAAGTATAAGCCTTACCAAGGCCCTTATTAAGATCTGATCGCAGTACAAATTTACAAAGAAAAGACATATTGCAGCGCTCAAATATTTTAATGAGTCAACCAATACATATAAAGAAAATTTAATTAATAGACAATTATTACATATAATGAATATAATAAAAAAATATATATAATGTGTTCAAAACAATACAGATCGCTTGAAATCAAAGGACCAATATATGACCTGCTCTGGTGTATCTCATCCTGGGTGGAAAGAGGGATGTGGGGTGGCTGGAGTCCAATAAGAGTTCCCAATGGATCGCTGGAGGTGTCCCAGTCTGCAAGAGACTTTGATAATTTGTGTGGATCCTCTCTAAACATGCGTTTTCCGTAAGCGTGGGGTGGGTACTCCAATCGATAAAACCACTTTGTAAATCCCAATCCAAGAGCTTGCATGGGGCTCTTTTTAAAGTGCACAGTGCCAGATATCCAAGTATTCCAGGAGATTTTTCAAAGTCCAGAAGATTAAGCAGGTGGTGGATAGAATGTCCACTGGAGGTCCTGTTATTTCACCAACGCATTTCGCTGTCACTAAGGGCAGCTTTTTCAAGGTGATTGGCATTGGATTAGGGCCTGATATAAATACCCCTATCAATTAAATCTGGTTGACCTCAAGGTACAATAAAATCGCATATAATGACTCAAAATTTAAATAAATACTAATAAAGATACTCGGAGACAGACTTGGGACTTCACTATTAACCCCTTCACGACATTTGACGTATATATACGTCATGGTCGGGAAGTACTTCCCGACACATGACGTATATATACGTCATGACTTCTAACTGTCACTGCGTCTAGAGACGCAGTGACAGTTAGGTGATGTCTGCTGTCCCTGACAGCAGACATCCCCCCTCGCCGCCCAGGGGGGGCAGGGGTGCCCCCCCCGGTCGGCGATCGCTGTGATTGGCTGTTCAAATCTGAACAGCCATTCACAGCGTTTCCTGTGTTACCGGCGGCTAAGCCGCTCGGTAACACAGGGATCGGTGGTGATCGGTGCTGTCAAGTACAGCACCGATCACCACCGATGTGCAGCCCCCCCCTCGCACCCGCCGGGCACTCACCCGGCAGCAGCAGCAGCTCCCCCGGCTCCCCCGGAGCGTCTGGAGCGCACGCAGCGCTGCCCTCCTCCCCCCTCCCCCCCGCAGCAGCAGCAGCAGCATCAAGCTGCAGAAAAAGTTAAAAAATATATGCACTGAAAAAAAAAAATATATATATATATATATATATATACACACACACATATATATATATATATATATGTGTGTGTGTATATATATGTATATATATATATATATATATATATACACACACACATATATATATATATATATATATATATATATATATGTGTGTGTGTATACCGCACCGATTAGCACCGATCGCCAGCCCCCCCCCCCCCTCCCACCCGGCAGCCCCCCTCCCTCCCACCCACCCGGCTGCCGCAGCGCCAGCACCCCTCCCACCCCCTGCCAGCCGCAGCGCCAGCCCCCCTCCCAAAGCTGGTGACTAAAATGGGGTCACTTGTGGGGGGGTTCCACTGTATTGGTGCTTCGGGGGTCTTGCTAATGCGACATAGCACCCACCATTCATTCCACCACCAAAAATCACTCCTTCCCTTCTGAGTCCTGCCATGCACCCAACTGGTATTTTTTGGCCACACGTGAGGCATTGCCGTACTCGGGAGAAATTGGGGCACAGATTTTGGGGTGCTTTGTCTCCTTCATTCCTTGTGAAAATAAAAAATTTTGAGCCAGAACTGCATTTTTCTGTAAAAAATTACATTTTTTTACAGAAAAATGCAGTTCTGGCTCAAAATTTTTCATTTTCACAAGGAATGAAGGAGACAAAGCACCCCAAAATCTGTGCCCCAATTTCTCCCGAGTACGGCAATGCCTCACGTGTGACCAAAAAATACCAGTTGGGTGCATGGCAGGACTCAGAAGGGAAGGAGTGATTTTTGGATTTTGCAGCACAGATTCTGGTTGAATGACCCCCGAAACACCCATACAGTGGAACCCCCCCACAAGTGACCCCATTTTGCAAACTACACCCTTCAGGGAATTCATCAAGGGGTATAGTGTACATTTCAAACCCCCCGGGGTTTCACCAATTTTGATACAACTGAGCTGTGAAAATGAAAAATTAATTTTTTTTCATTTTCACTGCCCAGTTGTACCACAATTAGTGAAACCCCTGGGGGTTTGAAATGTACACTATACCCCTAGATGAATTCCCTGAAGGGTTTAGTTTGCAAAATGGGGTCACTTGTGGGGGGGTACCTAACTTTTAGCATCTTATGGTGCCTAGAAACCTACATTGTGCCTAAAAAATAATCTCATAAAAAGGAGGCTCCAAAATCAAGTAGGTGCTCCTTCTATTATGAAGCCTGTGGTTTGGTCACCGTGCACACTAGGGCCACATATAGGATATTTATGAAAACCAAAGAATTGGGGGAATCAATTTTTAGTCACATTTCTCTAGTAAAATCTACTGTGTTCCTTAGAAAAATGTATTAAAATTGCAAATCTGCAAAAAAAATGAAATTTTGAAATTTCACCTACACTTTGTTTTAATTCCTGTGAAACACCTAAAGGGTTAAAAAACTTCCAAAATGCTGTTTTGAATACTGTGAGGGGTGCAGTTTTTGAAATGGCATCATTTATGGGGGTGTCTCACATACAAGTCACTCAAAGTCACATCATAACTGACCTGGTCCCTAAAAAAATCAGAGTTTGAAATTTTCTTGAAAATTTGAGAATTTGCTATTCATATTTGAAGCCTCCTAGTGTCCAAAAAAATGAAAAGGAGGTTGAAATAATGATGGCAACATAAAGTAGACATATGGTCTTTGTTAGTTATTAACTATTTTGAGTGGTATGTTTATTTGTCTCACAAGCAGAAAATGTGACATTTTGCAAATCGCAAAATTTTCCATTTTTTCACGACATTTTGGTATTTTTCACAAAAAAACACAGACTGTATCGACGAAAATTTACCACTAACTTGAAGTACAATGTGTCACGAGAAAACAATCTCAAAATCACTGGGATAAGTAAAAGCAAAAAAAAGTTATCCCCACTTAAGTGATACATGCCAGATTTGAAAAAAAGGGCTCTGTCAGGAAGGCAAAAACTGGCTCTGTCATGAAGGGGTTAATAACTAATAAACATTTATAAATGGTAAACCTCATAATTATGAGCAAAAACGCCAAAGTGACCTTTGTACCCGGAAGTGTATTAAATCACTTCCGGGACAGGTTAGGGCAATAATATGCGGGTATATATTAATAGATATAACACTTGTGCGTTTAATAAACTTTTGAAAGCACCATGTGTTGGGTCTCGATAATATAAAACCACTGGTGTCACGTTTTAGATCACAATTTTCTTGTGATCGATTCCGGCACACTGATGGTCCTGTGTGCTGATACGTCACTTCCGCCCTTTTGACACGCAAAGGGCGGAAGTGTCAGTACGGACAAATGTCTGATATAGCCCCAGTAAAGTACAGCCTGGAAAATTCGGAGCCACAATGAAGCGTGCTCGCTGGACCGCGAGTACACGCTTGAGGGGCATCCCAAAAATCAGCTGGCAGCCGCATTGCGGTATATGTTGTACTATACAGAGTCACGTATAGTACAACATATACCGCAATGCGGCTGCCAGCTGATTTGTATTGTTTTTAACACATTTTATATATAGATTTTTAGGTACTTATGTAATATCTGGGCTCCCGTTTTTCTTATGAGACCACGTCCCCTCGCGGGGCTCGCTGCGCTCGCCACGCTTCGGGCACGGTGGCTCGCTGCGTAGTTGGATAGTAGGGGTATGAAAAAATGGGGTGCATTTAACATGGGAGTCCAGATAATACATAAGTACCGATTTTTATTATATTCATTATAGGTAATAATTGTCTATTAATTAAATTTTCTTTATATGTATTGGTTGACTCATTAAAATATTTGAGCGCTGCAATATTTCTTTTCTTTGTACATTTATTAATTGGGGACCTGACTAGTCCCTCATTGCAGCTGCTCACCCTGAGAGAACAGCCTTGGTTAGCGCTCTAAGCAGTTTTCTGCAACGTGTCTTTCGCAGTACAAATTTGTTTGGAAAATGGGCCAAACCATGTGCACTGCAGGTGGGGCAGATGCAACATGTTAGAGTTAAATTTGGGTGGGGTGTGTTGAAACTGAAATCTAAATTGCAGTTTAAAAATAATGCAGCCAGTATTTACCCTGCACATAAACAAAATAATTCACATAAATCTAACTCTCTCTGCACGTTACATCTGCCCCACCTGCAGTGCACATGGCTTTGTCCATTTTCCAAACTAATTTGTACTGCGATCATATGCTTTTCGGAGCAGTTACCATATCCCCGCACCAGAGTTATTCTAAATTCTTCCAGTGATAAGTATACCCAACTATGACCTGGATACTAAACCATATGGGGCAGCACAGCCCCCAATAATGAATAGATCCTTTGATCTCACCTAGTTGCATATCTATAATGGGTGCAGCGTGTGCCCATTTTTTCAATACCTTCCCTGCCCTGCGTAAATCACTGGGAAAATGGATCGTGGACATTTTCCTGGCATTTTGCAAATGCACAGTAGGAAAATGGATGCCACATCATTACCCTGGAGATATGCGCATGCGCACTAGACTCTTTGTAACGGTGCTAGGGTCTACTAGTGCCCAGAGTCTCTGCTCTGCCGGCTAGGGAGGAGGGGGCCCAGAACTGCACACAGGCCACATCCTCTCTTATGCTGTGTACGCACGGTCCGATTTCCTTTCCGATGTTGACGATATAGTCAACATCGGATCGGCATCGGATGCAGATCGCAAGGGTTTTAACCCTTGTGATCCTGATCCGATCCCAATGCGCGTTCACGTATCGGAAGCCAGAAAGTCTTGGCTGCCTTGTCTATATAGTGCAGATCTGCACTATATAGTCAAGATAGGATGCAAATCGGATGTGCCTTAAGATCCTATCCACGATCCTATCTGATCAGATCGTGGATAGGATCTTAAGGCACATCTAACGTGTGTACACACCATAAATGTGCCCCTGACCTCATACAACAGAAGATTTTTAATTTTCATCAAATTGGCCTTGTAACATTATTCATAGTAAGTTATACTTTGGTTTAAACCATAACTCCAATAAGTATCTGGTTTTAGCTAGCATCCCCTTTCCAACCTATATACCTGTATTAGTCCCATTCAATGGATGTCTCACCTCCAAAACTACCCCGACATCACCAAGTTGATCTACATGAAATTCTTTTAAATAGGTAATTCTCATTAGAATCTATTGCAGCAGGATTTGTGCATCCCATTCCCAACTTAATCCAAAAGTGCATCTGCTCTCCTTGATCACTGACTTCTCATTGGAAACGTTGAATGATGTTTTTTATTGGCTTCTATAATATTACTTTGCTGAAATTCTATAATTCTAAAAACTATTTCTTGTTCATTTTGTGCTGAAGTTTATATATCTTTTTGTATTCTGTATATTGAAAACCCACAGTGTATATTTAAAAAAGAAAAACAGATACTAGTGAGGCCCAATGCCACGTGACAGAGAAAATGACAGCAAGTCCTTCTTCATTAAGTTTGCAATAAATAAATAAATAGAAAGGATATGGTCAAAACCTTTTGGACCACCTTGTCTCTGCTTGCTATGCTTGAATTGAATACAGCTATTACTTGATCTGATCCCATGTTCACCACAGTCTGTAATAGGATGCCCCCACTGCGTACAGGACAATGCTCAGAATACTAGCGTAAAACTGTCAGACTTGTGCTGACTAATCGGCTAGACAAGGCAATTCCAGTGAGACAACCTCTGAAACCAACTTGATCTCAAAATTGGTATCATCCCTTATTTTACAGCAATTCCCATCAAACAGAGAGAGGATCTAAACTTTCTACAAACATGACATTTCACTAAGCGTTATTTTCCTAGAACAGAACCCTCAGCAGTGCTGCTGAAGCTATTTCCTGGCTTGTTAACTCAAGCTGGGTAATAATATTTATATACAAATGCTGACTGCGATTTTCCACCCAGGAAGCTGGAGGGAGCCTGTTTGAAAATCTCTTTTGTATGTGAGGTAAAGCAGAGCCGTTGGCCTCACATATGGTACAGTTTTATGTTATTATTTGGAAACTTTTTTTTTGTTAGAGGAGGAGGGTGCTGAGGGGAATAAATATTTACATTCTTTTCAGGGGCGCCTTGTGGATAACGAAAGGAAATGCAATTACATGTGTTTAATTGGCTAATGTTTTATTACAGAGTTTTCTGCATTGCAAGCAGGGTCAATCAATGCATATATATTATTGTGTTCCTTCTGTCAGTTATGGGTTAGATCGGTGGCTTCCAAACTTTATTGGTTCACAGCTTTCTAGAGTATTGGCATCTTTTCCACAAAACCCCTTATACCCCTTTCACATTGCACTTGTTAAATGGTATATTGCCTTTTTTTCCATTTTAAAACGTTTAAGGCTGCAGTGGGAAAGCACCAGAGTTAATTTACTGTTTAAAGATAACCGGTATTTCAAAACGTTTCGCAGCCGTTTTTTATGCAGTGAGAATGGCTCTGAAACGGTATTTAGTAAAAACAACAGATTACAGACCTGTGATAGGCTGTCCCCTGCATTCTGCCTTGAATCGTGCTCAGGGGATTAAATGGGTTGACTGATGTGAATGGTATTTAATCGGTATTTAAAACGGTAATCTACTGCAATGTAAAGGGTCAGACCCGTTTTAAATACCGTTTCAAAATACCGTTTTTTAAAACGTTTAGGCAGTGTGAAAGTGGTTTGAGTTAAGTGTTTTTTTATTGATACGTTTAGAAACACATATAAAGTAAACGGCACCTACCTGCCATCCTTAGGTTCAGTAATGTGGTGGTGTGCAGATGTGCTTCTGATTGTTCACTTTTCTTATGATTGACAGCCACTAGCTTTGGTTTTGCCTATCAATTTGACCATGATTACAGTAGGTCCTGAATCACCAACCCGAGGCAAGTCCTGCAAGAGCCTCACTCCAGATACCTATGCTCACAGTTTAGGAACCAAAGATTCAGGGGTATGTTAAATATTGAAAGGCAAGCCTTATGTTGGACTTCTCCCTATTTAATAAGTCACCTAGTTGGCAGCAGCAAGATATCTTCATTGATCGCCTTTGCAGGCTGGTGATTATAGCATCTCCATGAAAAATTTAGTAATACGACATAGGAAAGATCATGGTGGCAAATATCATCTTAGTATGGTGATATGGGACCCTTAAAGAAAAAATTCTTCATTATTTAACCACATAACTGACCATTTACAAAAACATCCTCAGAAACTTTTTTTTTAAATTCATTATAGAAAGTAAAATAAATAAATAAATTACTTTAACCAGGTTTCATTATAAAAAAAGTGCACCAGGCTCACAGGGATAAAATATTTTCTTACTTATGGGAAGTGGGATTTTTCCACCCATTTCGGACTCCCCTGGACTGCAGCCCCACCCCTGGAGCCGCTACTGGTTGCAACTGTTTTCTCGATATTTCTCTGCAGCAAACATGGCACCACTGTCTCTGCTCCTGTGGCCATTCTGTATGACAATACGGTCTCTCAGATGACTTATGATCTGGGATTTGTGAAGCTGATAGTTATCTTAGTGCATTTCTTGTGGGTGACAGGGTTAGCATACTTTCGCACATCCGCTGTGTATGGGATTGCAGCTGTGAATGCAGTAGCGTTCATTCTTGAATCTCTTTTCCAGGTGGTTTTTCCATCTGACTAATTTAAGGTGAAAACTGACACATAACTGCAGCAAACTACACTTTAGAACGAGTAATGCTATCTGGACTATTTCCCATTACAAATATAGAAACTACTTTGTTTAGGAAGTGGCACATTCTGAACCCATCACACAATTGCCGCAAACACACTGGGAAAAAAAATACTCTGAAAGACCTGTTTGTGTAAAGACCTGGGATTTGCGCAGCTTTCTTTATATTCATAGGTTAAAAAAACAGAACAAAGTCCATCAAGCCTAGGCTGGTAGTGGTGAAGTCTGTAGGACAAACGCTTGGGGACTTACCAGATTTTCACATTACCTGCACTAACTGACTGACTGCTTTGACTAAACAACACTAGGCTTTATCAGCGATGCTTGGTGCAACTATCAAAAGGGGACACCACATTCCAGGCCCCCTAGCCATAGAGCCAATGGTCTTGGTCTGGTCAACATGGGACTGGACTTCCTTAGGAATTGGGTGATTCCTCTAGAATAGACTAGCCCCCTGATGATAGCACGAGGCCTATTCCCAAATACTCTGTGATGTGGGTAGCAATGAGTGTCATATCCCATCTGTTTCTAAACTCCTGCAAAGCTGGCATTTATACTCCTTTCAGGTTGCAAAGCCGCGTTGGACTCGGGATCGAGATAATGGGGGAAATTTACTAAAGGAAATTTGTAAAAAAAATAGGTGTATTTGTATCCAGAAATACACTTATTTTTGACATTTACTATCCCGAAAATACGGCAATTCGTAGTCGTATTGATGTACTATCAATATGAATACCAATGGCCGTATTTTCGAGATAGTAAATGTCAAAAATAAGTGTATTTCTGGATTCAAATACACCTATTTTTTACAAATTTCCTTTAGTAAATTTCCCCCAATGTGTCTGGTGCTTTCACATTAAACCCGGGTCGACCATTATACTGGTCCGAGATGCGGTGTGAAATGGGTACTAATAACTTTTAGCCTTTCACGTCAATCTCCATTGACCACTAATGGTTAATGGAGATTGACACACCCCAATAATACGCTTTTAATATAGACAGTCTTCTTAGTCATTGCCTGGCTGAAAACCACACTGGAGCTTTACCAAACTGTACCTGAAATAGATCAGTCTCTTTGATGGCAACCAATTAGGAACCAGACAGGTTGTTCCTAAGCCGTAAGTCATCTGGCAAATCAGTTCCCCAAATACAAAACATTTTTTTCCTACTTTTTTTGCTAATTTGTGTAATGCCTATAATATGAATAAAACATATCTGGACATGCAGCATGATTGTATTTTAATCTTCACAGATAAAATAGTCTGGTTCTGATTATGGGCACTTAAACAATTGCATACTGTAAAAGGATTAGCAACCGTTGTTACCAAACATACGGTAAACCAGTATTTCTGGACTTCTCCAAGTCAAAGTAAAAACACCAGTCCCCTGGGAAGCGTGTGGCAACTTGTTAATAGTTGCAATGGGACGTGGTGTATTGTTTTCTATTAGCACTCATAGATTTGGACTCAGATCTCAGAAAAAAACATGTGACTGTTTGTGATTGAATTCTTGGGCTATTGGATGTAAGAGTCTTGAAGAACTGTAACTGTTAGTAACAAAACAGATCTCACCTTATATCCATCTGCTGCAACTTAAAGTAATTGAAGAGGATTTGAATTTGATGGGCATGATGATTTCTAGAAGGGGCTTTCCAAATGCAGTCCACTCTGCAGAACATTGGAGCAAATGTAGTAGTGTGGGAGCGATAGAAGAACCTACGCAGTAATGACCCTGGCCAGTATACATTGATCTTTTTTATACACTGGAATACTGTTTCCATATGTAACACCAGTGGCGGTTTTTACCTATGGGCTGCAGGGCTGCAGCCCCCCCAGGTAAAATCCCCCACTGTCTCTGCCTAAAGTGAAGCCAGATGCAGTCTGTGAGACTGCACTGGCTTCACTGTGACTGGCTGTGACTTCCTATTGGAAGTCTGACCTGCCAGTTACTCAAGGCATCCCATCAGGAGATGTTCCCTCCCTCCGGGATGCCTCTCTCTACGCAAATACGCAGCAGCCCCCAAAACGGGTTCTGCGCTGGAACCCGGGAACCCTATCAAGTCTCCGGGGGCTGCTGCAAAGGCAGCCCCCGGAGGCTTGGGCCAGCGCATGCGCAGTATGTATGATGTTACTGCGCATGCGCTAGCCCCCTGCAGGGACAGGGGTGTGTGTGGTGTCCGGGGATGGCGGCAGTGACAAGGAACGGCAGTGGGGGGGGAGGGGCGCATTGCGGCATCCCTCCCCCTCCATAATGGTAAGAACTGCCACTGTTTAACACTATAGATGGTCAATAGTGGAGGCTTTATCAATCATTTAAATAAAATAAATAAGTGATCAGGAAAAGGTTAAATATCTCCCACCTTATGGTAAGGCACCTGTCTCTTCTTTCTGGCAGCTACTCTCTGAAACAGTGCACTGATTGAGGGCTCAGATCCACACTCACAGCAAACTGCTTGATGTGACAGAAGCTCTAGTTATCGTATTATATACTATAGCTATCATAATTTGAGCCCCTTGCTCAAAGAACCCCCATGTTTGCCTATGACTATGACGTGCCCATGCACTTTATAGGAATACATGGGGCTGTGGCTAGTTGCAGCCCAGCGTATTAACTCACACCAGCTGCTCGGGTGTCCCGTGTGCCCATGTGGCCATGCCGTGGGATGGATGAAACGGCTACATCTGAACCTGATAAAGTATACATAACTTGGCACCCGGGAACAGTACTTTTGCACAATCACACCTATAAACAAATAATCAGCCGCTCTCTGGTGTTTCCTGCTACTCTTTATCCAGCTTTGTGAAAGCAGCGGAGAGTGATCACAGCAGAGAGTATGACACCCAAGGAAAACACTCAAGTCAAATAACTAATCTGGGCTGGTGGATAGAGACAAGGCTAGAACAGTATCGACAAACTTAAATCAGTGAGGGACACATTGATGTTCACTCCAGAAGGGGCGAGCGGGGAAGGATATCGTGCTGGATCAGGGGAATACCCAGCATGGGTCGACAACCATCAAATGATTTCCCTCCCCTCCTGCTGCATGCAAGGGATTGCGTTTCTTGTACATCCACTTGCATGGTACCGAGAGGATTCAGCGGTGGCGGGGGGGTCGGACATTCGGCCTGGTGTCTTAGCAAGCCTTGTTAAATCATGCTCCTAGTTTAAGACACCACAAGACTTTAGCAAGTACTTACAGCTGCCTCTATGGTCTGCTCTATGGTCTACTCTATGGTCTGCTTGTGTATCCTGCTTAGTATCCTCTCCCTGGCATCGGGTGTGCGGTTCTCCTTGCTTTTTATGCTTGTGATTATTTGATCCCTGACATAACAAGGGATGACAAGATTAGACTTCGAGCAGTAGATCGTTGCTAGCTTATCAGTCTTCACTTCTAGTTTACTAATAATGATACACATGTATGACCCAGCTTGTTACTCACCAGTTCCTTCATTTTCTTCTTGTCACTGTTACAGTAGGACCATGACCTCTTATTCTTCATACAGATGAGCCATGCTTATCCAGTCTGCCAGTGTCCCATCTTGGCGTGCCATTGGCAAAAATGGGACGCATGTGCACATGAGACGCTTGTGCGCCCCATTCGTGGCAATGGGATGCGCATGCACGTGAAACGCTGGTGCGTACCGATGTCATAGAACAGTGCACCGAGAGGGGTTGCTCTGGCGCATTGGCTGGGCTGAATAAGCGCGACTCCTTCTGTACTTGCTTATTTTTTAAAAGCATTTCAGGGAAGTAACACATGCTGTATATGAGTGGATGGGTACTCCTATGTACGTCTGAGAGGCATATCACACAAATGACTTACATCCAAAAGTAAAGGAGCCCCAAAGCAGTTAGTAATCTCCTATTTCATAAAAAGACACTGACACTTTACAAGGCCAGTGCAGTCACTAAATATTGTATGGACATTAATTAATATGGACAATACACATTTTGTCACACATTATACAACACATAATGCCCCAAATACTCCTGCTTATACCCATAATGCCACCGGTATTGCCCCTTGAACAATGACCCCAGTAGAGCCTATTACACATAATGCCACCAGTAGTGCCCCTTGCACAATGCCCATAGTAGTGCCCATTGCAGTATGCCCCATTTCTGCTCACCATGTAATCCAGTCGGAGAAGAGAGCGGAGCCTGTAGAGGTGCTGAGTTAATATTTTCTTTAAATATGACACCAGCTCTAGAGCCAAAGGAAGTTTGTGGTCCAGCAGCGGCTCTGATAGGCTTGCAGCCTGCACCTCAGTTGAAATTTTTGTCAGCCAGAGCTGAGTGGAAGGGAGATGTGATGGGGAGGAGGGAGCTGTGGGTGAATGGTGGCAGTGCCACATGGTGCCCCCACACCTATTTACAGAGGGGAGGGAGCAGGTACTCTTTACGTAGGCCTGGGCATGTTGGAGGGGCCTGTGGAGGCCCAGGTCCTGCTGCCACCCCCTCCTTCATCATTGCAGACAGGTGGGAGAGAGAGAGAGAGAGCTTTGTGTTGAACTGGGGAGAGAAAGACAACTGCAGAAGCAATCACTGCTGTCTCTCGCTGCAGAATGTGCAGAGGAGGGGTGGTCAATCGTAACCGCCACTTGCTGTCTTCCACCAGCCTCCCTGCTGTTGCTCCTCTCCCCCTAATAGTTCCTGAGGAGGGGGACTGGCCACACTTCCTTGCATTGACCACACCCCCTCCATATAAGTGGCCACGAGAAAACTTATATAAAAACGCATGTAGACATAGGCATCATTGTGACATAAATAACCAATGCAGGGAAATGACACTGATGTTCACATTTGAATGTACGTGTCTCTAATTATTTTTTATCCACCAAGAATATAACCGCTACATAATGAGGGTAGAGTGCAATCAGGAATAAATCTACACACTTCATGGAGTTAGGGAGATTGCTACTAGTTCAGGGAGTCTCCCTAACAATCAGGGAAAGTTGGCAAGTATGCTCATTCCTTGGGTTTCTGTTCTCTAACTTGCAACACTCGGGGCACATAACTCGGTGCCAGTTGCAGTTAAGTCCAAACCTCCTAGAGGGGATCCCTGGTGAATACTGTCAGTATGTTAAACTTCATGTTTCTGTTTTGTTTAAAGCTCCTCTGAACTGGTAGAACAAATCCTTATATTTGTATTGTAGTTGTGGCACCTAGCAGCTGGGCCTGCAGCTAAATGTAGCCTCCCCATCAATCAATCATATGGAAATGTGACAGAACCCCAGGGATTGCCCAGAGATATGTTGACCAATAATTCCTGGCTCAAGAGGCACACAGAAGGCAACCGGATTTACATGGAGACTCTTGTTTTAAAATGAAACCACTAAGTGGTAGTCAATTCAAAATAATTAATACAATATGAGTTTAGTACTAAAGCATAGTAACATAATAGTGTTAAAGGACTAGACTACAAAGTCACATTTAAAATAGATTTAGAAAAAAATAATGAGTACAAAAAGGAATCCCAACCTTTTACTGAAACGTACCACAAAGAAAACACTAGAGCTATGCCTGGCTTTCCAACTTCTTTGTTTTGAACTCTAGTCTTGCTGTAAAATATGCACTTATCAGGACAAATGTACTTTTCTGACAGTTGCCAAGAAAATGAAAAATCTTGCTTGGTTTTAAGGTGTAGCCTGAATTACAAATTGTTCTCAGAAGGTACAGCAGGGGCTGATGGAATTATCATACATCCACTTATTACTGCTATGTACAGATTAGAAAGATGAGGAGAGTGAGACTGATTATGTCATTACCTGCATACCTTTATATCAGCCAATGCCACGTAAATCTGAACTCATGAAATATACGTACTGTTATAGCAATTAGTTACCAGGTCTGCCATTGTAATTATACAGGCATATGGTATGTATGTGAACTAGATTTAATGCAGCAATTCAGCATGTATACTGTATGTATGTTAAGATTTTCTGTCTGTACATGTCTCATCTGATGCGTATGTTTACATAGAGTCCCTTCACTTTAATCAAATCAATAGTTATGTACTCAGGTGTCATTTTACCTTAAAATCTGAAAGCAGCACTTCATACAACCAAGATGCATACATGTATGGGTTATATCTATGCATATTGTGAGTGGTGGGCCAAGGTGCAAACTATGCTTTGGATCCTCTTCCCCTTCACCAGAGGGTGACAGGGAGAGGCAGTGGGTGATGAGCAAAGGGTGACAGAGAGAGAGGTAAGAGTGATGCCAGTGACAGGCAATAAGTGACAGGGAGAGGCATGGATAATGCCAGTTTTAGGCACTGCATTTGCAGAAGATGATGGTGGAAAGAGGCAGTGGGTGATAGGCAGATGGTGCCAAGGGTGTATGGAAATAATCAGCCCTGCAATAGCAAAAATAGTTCAAAGCTCTTTGCAGACAGACATTTTTCCCGAACCACTTAAGGAAGCAATTGTCAGACCACTTCTTAAAAAATCTAATTTAGACCCTGACTGCAGGACCAACTACACGCCAATATCAAATCTTCCTTTTCTAGGAAAGGTTATTGAGAAAGTGGTTGCAACTCAACTAGAGACCCACCTGTCAACCCATGACATTTATGATCAATTCCAGTCAGGATTCAGGAGAAGACATAGCACAGAAATAGCTCTGGTATGTGTGCTCAATGATCTTCTAAATGCAAGGGATAGAGGAGACTGTTCAATCCTAATCCTTCTGGACCTCTCTGCAGCATTTGACACCATTGACCATGGGATTCTAAGTTAGCGCCTAAAGAATTTCTGTGGGCTGGGTGGCACAGTCCTTAGCTGGACCTGATTCTGATTCCTTACTGTCCTACTCAATTACTACGATCCGTTGAAGAAGGACTTCTACCAGTACCTAGAATTCATCTGGGGGTCGAGCTTTCAGCTTTGTGACTCCAACTCTATGGAACTCTCTTCCTCGCATAGTGCGAGAAGCCCCCACTGTAGAATCCTTTAAAAATAGACTAAAGACGCACTTATTTACTCAAGCATTTAATTAATATCTACTGTTAAGCTTGTTTTGTATTTTGAGCTGTAAAGACAATTGTAACACACTTTGAGTCCTATTGGGAGAAAAGTGCTATATAAATATCATTATTATTATTATTATTAAGTAGTGGGGGACAGAAAGGAGGTAACAGGCAGCGCTTGATAAGGAAAGGGTGACAGGTTATGGGTGACAAATATATTACAATTTACTTACCTCGACCCAGAACTAGTTTTTCAGGCCGAGGATGTTTACAAGATTGGCTTGAGCCTGAGCCGGCGGAAAGGACAGCTCCTGTAAGGCAGGATACACACTTACTCGGCGAGTCTGCGAACTTGCCATATCCGCTGATTGAGTAGCCAATTTTGGTAAGCATACACATTTACACATTGGCTGCTAGATGTGTCTGCACTGATATCACAGATGGGCAGGCATATGCATTTACCTGCCCAGTTGAGAAAAATATCCATAGGTGTCCTGTGTAAACCCAGAATATGAGAGGAAGCCTCCATCCAGACTGCACACAGACAGCAATTCAGCCTCAGCTGCTCATTCTACGTTACTGGGGGACTGCTGAGCCGCAGTGCGGAGCAGGCATGAACAGACAGTGACAGTGTATCATAAGTCTGACTCATTGTAATGCTGCAGACCCCTTTACTGTAATATGTCCCTTTGCACTGCCTGCACCGCCGCTAGTCCCAAATCTGCTATAATAACAGCAATTTTGGGTCCTATCAGAAGTTTAAGGCCTCCAGATGCAAACTAAGCTATGGGTTGAAAGTAACAAGTCTGACAAGTATACGTATTAGTATGTGGTTTTTCTACCTATATGAGTTCAACCTGTGTGAATTCAATTCAATTGTTGGGAATCAGGATGACTACTCAAGTGTATTGGATGTATGCTACCAAGTGGTCGAGCCTGTCTGAATTCCAATAGGGAGGCTTCAGAACTCAGAGAGTAAAGCCGCTGGCATGACAGAGCTGGAAATACAAGTTTAACAGTGCCACAGGGGCAGTAAGCTGTTAGCCTGTCTGGCAAGTGAGATGAGTTGAGTGAGTTCACTCTGAGAGACATCAGGAGTTTCAGAATATAGTTGCTAAATGAAGAATGTAGCTGAGCATTGAAGGAGATAAAGTTCTACCCAGGGTGAGGGAGAAAGTCAGTGAGGCGGTAATGTGCACTGAGAGAAGGGAGTTACCAGTAGATTTACTAAAGCTTCTAAAAATGAAAAGTGTTGTTGTTTCCTGTAGTAACCAGTAAGATTCTATCTATCATTTTCTAGGATACAATAGAGATAAAATAGCTACAATCTGATTGATTGATTGATTGATTGAGTGATTGCCACAATCCCACTGCACTATGGAGGTTTCTCTGATCCACATGCAATGCTGCGAAATTCGCAGTGTTGCATGTGGATTTAATGCCACCCGCCCCCCCCCCTCGTGCATTGAATTAGCTTGTGGTGAGGACCACATCATTCAATGGTCACCGACCATCGAATGATGTGGAGCGTACACGTAAAACAAAGGCACTCACATGTGCCATATCTTTGTGTGCACCCTGTACAAGGACAGGGCAGGCAGCTAACATCTGGTGATGTCAGCTGCCCGCCCTCAGCAGCCGTTTCACTGCCTCATTGCCATGGGAATGCCCGGCATTTTCTTGGGAACACCCATGAAACGCTGGATGTTCCCACGGGTGCATCCATCCACTGCCGCCCAATGCACCCCGTCCGCACTGGTGGCTGTGAATGGGACAATGACCTTGTAGTTTGCCATGTCCGTTCACAGCCACCAGTTCACACAGAAATGCCCATGCACATTAGGCAAATATCTCTTCCCTGCACGGGGAGCAAACAAATTAGAATAAGGTCCTATGTGAATATGCCAGCTATTTTTTAAAGCATACTTGCCTACCCCTACCATCCCCCAGAAATGTGGGTAAGTATCCTGCATCCGCCCGGACCTCCCACATTATCCTCTTTGACCTTTGACTTTCACTGCCAGCCAAATGGACAGACTACATGGGACCTGAAGGCGTGATTTAGGCTGAATTGCATCATCGAAGCTCTGGCTATGTTACACAATGCCTGTTTGATGGCACTGTATAGCAGGGGTGGAGCCATGATTGCACAACTGGCATCTTCTTCAAGACAGACCCCTTCGCTAACCACGCTGCTCCCTCCTGGGCGAGGTGATAAAAAAGTTGGTAAGAAAAGTTAAAAGATACTGAAGTGCCCTGAAGTAACTGAGATTAGATGTAAAATAGGCCCTACATCATTTCTTTTTAGCAAATAACTGATAACGGTATACTCCTACCAGTGGTGGAACTTATGGGTGGTGAGCCCAGGTGCAAAAATTTAATTTGGACCCAAGTTTTCAATATGCAAAAAGGTAGTGGAAGAGAGGGAGAGGCAGAGTGTGACAGGGAAAAAACGTGGGTGACAGGGGCAGTAGTGGGCCTCTTAGTCCTCAGGGGTCTTAAATGCACTGCACCTGCTACACCAGTGGTAGTTGCGCCTCTGACTCCTACAATTGTGAGAGTGGGGGTTCAAAAGACAAGCTGCAAATCCATGTGCTATCATGAAGAGGGTAGTTTCTAGATTGTCCTCCCACTCACACCTCCCTCTGTCTACACTGCAGGGGTGGCCAACCCATCCGAGACAAAGAGACAAAAAATGGGCATGGCCTGGTTTCCAGAAGGCCACGCCCCATTTTTTTTATGTCTGCAGTATGGCACTCGGCGTGCTTGAATAAAGGATGTTACCACAAAATGCTGCTTTCAGGATGTGTGTATATATATATATATATATATATAAGATGTATGTATATATATATATATATATATATATACTCCAAAAGAAATGGCACTCCAGAGGCAGGATTTCAGCATATAAAAAAGCGTGTATTAAAGAAACCAAGCTCTCTGGGTTTGATCCCCTTCGTCAGCATACGCTACCTGACGAAGGGGATCAAACCTCGAAAGCTTGGTTTCTTTAATACACGCTTTTCTATATGCTGAAATCCTGCCTCTGGAGTGCCATTTCTTTTGGAGTGTGTGTACTGATTTTCATTGGGCACCGGGGCCCGCTGCTTTATTATTATTATTTCTCTCATTGAGTGCCGGCAGACTTGGACTACTTATATATATATATATATATATATATATATATATATATAATATATATATATACACACACACACACACACACATATATATACACACATATACAATCCAAAGGGTTTACATTACGGGATTACATTGCCGGCTTGTGCCGTCTCCACAGCAACGAGCAGGGAGAAGGAGACGCAGTGAGATGACATCATTGCGCAATACACATGCTGTCCGGAAACCCGGAAGCAGCGGTGGAGCTTGAATGCGCTTGATGGTGGGCGGAGAGGGAGATGAGAACCACACACACGGTATAAAGGTATGTTTATGTTTGTACATCTGCTGGTTTGTTAGGTCTTGAGGACGGATTAAACATCCAAAACGTTGACCATTGCTCCTTGTTTGCGAGTATTTTTTTTAAGCAAAACCGAGTGAGTGCTGCCATGTACCCCATCCTGCATTGAACTGTTCAGCAGCACCCCGGTCAGTTGTACCCCCATTTGCTTTGCTGGAGTGCCGGCTTTCTGCAATCCATGTGTGTGTATATATATATATATATATATATATATATATATATATGGATATTTGTGATGGTACTAGCGCTGGAAGGCCCCAGATTTTTTTGGATATTTCCAGATACTTCACACTCCCTAGTGTAGAGTCTTATATGCACTCCCCTCTATCTTTTTGGGTGGCAGCACCTTCTCCTGTGGGTTCTTGTTCTTTTAAACCCTCTGTATAATAAATCTGAAAAAAAGGTGAGATGGGCGCCTATAGTGCAGTAAATCCTTAACAAATTTTGTCTCCCCTCACCACATGAAGACAGACACCCCCCCAATTTAAAGGTGTACCATGTAGGGTGGTTATCCACCACTGTTCAATGAGCGTCTTTAACAAGAAGATCCTGGAGCCTCTGCAAACCAATCTCAAGGAAAAATCCTCCGCAATTCACTCCGCCATATAATGTATGGCATATACATGTAGGGAGAGAGTGCAGGAGAAAAAGGACTAGTGTGATACGTTCAACACAGTTTATTTGCACCGCAAAACACAATTAAAAATCCGTACAATGTATAAAAACAAATAGGGCTTATCTGGTGGTGGTGTACACAAACGGATCTCATCCATCCAACACAGTCATAGCCAGTGGTCCCTCTCAACGCGTTTCATCCCTCTGGACTTCCTCAGGAGAGTGTCTGGTGGTGGTATCCTAACCTCCTTTTATACTAGTGGTAACCAATCCCCAGCTGCTAAGGTTTCCCGCCCTGGGCTGTGCTCTAACTTCCGTTTCCACATCGTGGAACGCATACTTCCGGTTTTTGTATACCTAATGGTTACCATGAGAACAGGGCGACTGTTATATTTAAAGTTGTAACTATAGGGAAAAAAGAGGGCCCCGTCTATGTGGACCGCTCTCTTTTTATTGGAGTCCTTATGATGTTTTTATATTAGCTATGTGGTTAAATAAGCCTCAGGTAACTCCGTCCTCGACGGAGCGTCACTTCCGGTGTTTGGAGCGCTCACAGCTTCCGGCTGCGAGCGCTCGTGGAACGCAACGGACTTCCTGCCGCCGTTCACCACAGTACTCACCTCCGGCAGGCACGTCCCACGATGCGCGTCACTTCCGCAACGTGGAGCGCACACAGCTAACGGAGGTGAGCACCTGTGGAACGCAACAGACTTCCCGTTGTCGTTCGTTTCGCTACCATGGTGATCTCTGCCACCAATCACCATGGAAACTCATTTGTGCTAAGGACCTCCTATTCTTGTTCTATATATGGGCAGAATATTGGACAAAACTTTTGGCATGAAGACTTCTTTTATTAGTCTTCATAGCGGATATGGGCAAAAGTCGATATAAGGATATGGGCAAAAATCGATTTTATTTTATCGGTATGACTACAAATTCGTGATCTAGCCAAATGATTATTGGGCTGCATAGAGAAATTATATATGCTAGGCAAAAATAAAATAAAATAAAAAATTCCAAAACAAACACAATAGTTGCTCCAGGAAGGTTGTAAAGTGTGGGTATTGTACACACCTGGTCTATACGGTCACAGTGCCTAACCATGTGTGGACTTCCCCACCACCTAACCTCCATGAATATATCAACTTCCGCGGGCATACATGCTTAAAGTAGTATTTGCAATAATATAAATGCATACATAAATATATATATATATATATATACAAATATACAGGGGCGGATCCAGGATAAAATGACAGGGGGGGCACCATGATAAAAGAGGGTTTAGGTGGGGGAGGGCCAGTGTTAGTGGTGCCAGTGTACATGCTAAGAGAGCGGCAGAGAGAGGGTGGGAATGGGATTAAAAATAGGCCCTGGCATTTAAAGTATGCAGGCCGACCATGGCAACAAAAGTGAAGGATGTAGTTGTGCGCGCTCTGGAAAAGGGGGAGTGGTCACTCAACAGGGGGCATGTCCTTTAGTGTAGTGTACAACACCATATACAACTTCTACACATTATGCAACAAAATACTAGACCCCATTATACTTGCCCCTTACACATGATGCCAAATGGCATGAGCCAAATTCATAAAATGCCATATGGATTAAGCCAAAATTCACATAATGCCACACGGATTGAGCCAGAATTCACATAATGCCACACAGATTAAGACAAAATTCACAATACGCTTCATAGACAGGGACATTGTCCACCAAATGCGCGCATTAAACATTTACAGCATAATGTCCATTGCACGTTAAGTTACACGGCATGATGTCCATTATGTATTATGCCAAACACCATAATGCCTATTAAAAATTATGCTACATAGAGTAAGTGCTACTTATCTACATGCTCATTGCCAAGGGTTCCATGCTCATTGCCAGAGGTTCCATGTTCGTTGCCATGTGTGATTACATGCTCATTGCCAACGGGGAATACATGCTTGTGGTAAATGGGGGTCAGCCGCAGCCAGGCAGAAGTGATAGCCACTGACAGTGGCAGAGCCTGGTTGTATCCCGAGCACTGCAGGTCCCAGCTACAGATGTATCCGGTCTTATCCTTGCTGGCGATCCGCCAGCAGCATGCTGCTGGCGGATCGCCAGCAACACGGTGCCGCTATCTGACTGAGACGCGCGTGCGTCCCTCGCGCACGTGCGTCTCAGTGTCCGGGCGGCGAGGTGAACACAATACTATCGCCTCCCGCTGGATATGCTGGGGGGGACCCGAGGAGGCTGCGAGGGGTGCGGTTGCGGTTGCCCGGTGTGGGCACCGGGCGACCGAGGGCAGCACAGTCGGAAGGGGACGCGCGCGCACCTCGTGCGCGCGCGTCCCCTTCCGGCATACAGATAGCGGCGGGGCAGGGGATGTAACGGGTCTCATCTTTGCAGGGGATGGCGATGGCGTCGCCATCGCCATCCCCTGCAAAGATGAGACCCGTTACATCTGTATTTGAAATAATACCCATTTCACACCATAAATGCATTCCCAGGTTGGCCCCTTTTACACCAGCCTAGTCCCTGCATTTTCTGGTGTGAGGGGTAGAGAAAACCACCCCTCCCCCCCTTTAACCAGTTATCTCATTTAACCGGCTATATCTTCGGAACTAACTGACCCATTTACATGAGACAAGTATCATATTGAAGAACTTTTGAGTGGGCTTTGAATGATTTTGGTCCAGTAAAACTGGAACGTTTGGTTCCAGAGTAATCTGCCCTCAAAGAACAACAGCCATGAAATTACATTTCAAAAATAAAAAAATTGATTTACACGCTATATCTCTGGAACCGATTGACCGATATGGACCATCCTGGTATCATATTGAAGGCCGAGCGATTTGGAATTGAATAACATCAATCACAAGCTCCTGTGATGCCAGGGGGGCAACTGGCAGCTGTCGGAACCGGGTGGGGGTCGGAATTGACGGGTCCCATATTATCCTATGGGGGAAAAATGTTACAGCTTTGCCAGGCGATATCTCCAGTTCCCGGGGGGCTAGAGACATGGGCCTGGGCTCGTTGGAAAGCTCTGGTCCTCATCTACAAAATTAATGACAGGGGGGGCACGTGCCCGGGTGCCCCCCCCCTGAATCCGCCACTGCAAATATATATTAAAGATATATATAAAAAGGTAAAGGAATTTGAAAAAGTGGTGAAAGTTAAAAAGTTCATAAAATCCTGAAAAACATCATAAAAAGATCATAAAAAAGGAGCCAGTTCATAATTGTCATTTAGACCATTCGGTACTAAAGTCCCCAGTTCGTGGATCCAAAACATTTCCCTTCTCGATAGGAGGTTCTCCCTATCCCCTCCTCTGGGCCCCAAAGTCACATGTTCAATGACCTTGAATTTCAGCCCCTCTACGTTACTGTCATGTAACTGTTTAAAGTGCCTGGGTATAGTATGGGTTTCCACTTTATTTCTAATTCCTCTCACATGTTCCTGCACTCTTAGTTTTAACTGTCTCTTTGTTTTCCCCACATACTTGAGTCCACAAGGGCACTCAAGCATGTAGATTATCCATGTAGTATTGCAGTTTATCAGGCTTTTCAACTTGTAGTTTTGGTTCCATTAAAATTGTTAAAATTCCTATAATCGGAATGTGCAAATTTACAAATATTGCACTTCGTACACTTAAAAAAACCTTTTGCCTGATCCCATGGGTTCTTGGGGAGGTGCTTTTTTGTGGGAGCATGCTGGGTGCCAGAGTGTCTTTAAGATTCCTTGCTTTCTTAAAAACTACATCTGGTCTTTCTGGGAGAATTTTATTTAAAATGGGATCTGTATGTAAAATACTCCAGTGTTTATTCAGGATTTTTCTAATATTCTGTTCTTGTCCGTTAAAAGTTGTTATAAAATTAATGCGTTCCCCTCTGTTATTCCTCTCTTTGTACTGCAAGAGTTCATTCCTATCTCTGTCCCTTGTCTTACTCATGGCTTCTTCAAGTATTGTTTCAGGATAGTCTCTTTCTAGGAATCTGTTTTTGTATATCAACATCTGTTCTTCACAGTCTGTTGCATGAGTACAATTTCTTTTTATCCTGGAAAATTGTGACAGGGGTGTATTCGTTTTCCAAGTCTTTTTATGGTTGCTTCTGAAATGGACATATGAATTTGAATCCACTGATTTTACAAAGTTTTTGGTGGTAACCTGTCCATCTTCACTGGACAAGATGAGGTCAAGATATTCCACTTCCTTGCTGCTGATTTTATAGGTGAAACTGAGATTATAATCGTTTCTTCCCAGGCTTTCCATAAAAAGTTTAAAATCCTCCTCTGTGCCATCCCAGATTATTAAAATGTCGTCAATATATCTTTTAAAAAGTTTAATATGTTTTAAAAAGGGGTTATTTTCGTATATGACCTTCTTCTCCCAGCTTCCCATATGCAGATTGGCGAAGCTGGGTGCAAAAACTGTCCCCATTGCTGTCCCACATGTTTGCAAGTAAAAATCCTCCTGAAATTTAAAATAATTATGGGTAAGAATGTATTCAATTAATGTGCATATAAAATCTCTATGTCCTGTTTCCAGTTCTACGTCGGCATTCAGAAACTCTTTACAGGACTCTTAATGGAATGGGATGGAATGAAACCTATAAATGGGCAACCATAGATGTGCAAGCTCTATATACGTCAATAGACCATAAGAAAGGAATAGAGTCCTGTAAAGAGTTTCTGAATGCCGACGTAGAACTGGAAACAGGACATAGAGATTTTATATGCACATTAATTATTTGTATCCAGAAATACACTAATTTTTGACATTTACTATCCCGAAAATACGGCAATTCGTATTCGTATTGATAGCACATCAATACGACTACAAATTGCCGTATTTTCGGGATAGTAAATGTCAAAAATAAGTGTATTTCTGGATACAAATACACCTATTTTTTTACAAATTTCCTTTAGTAAATTTCCCCCACTGTGTCTAGCTTGTAAAAAGTGTCTCGCCACGGGTTGATCCCTCTTCCCTGTGGCCAGAGCACTTTTGATAGCGGATCGGTGTGCAGCCATCCGGTCCTTAAAAGGTCTCTCTGTCTTGCCTATGTAAGAAAGGGCGCAAGGACAGAGGATTTGACTGTGTAACATGCATTGCAAGATAAAGTATGTCTGATTAATAGCGTTTGACAAGTACGGGGATGGTTGAATTTAACCCCTGGTAACATAAACTTGCATGAGGTACATGTACATCTAACACAACCTAGTTTTCTATGTATCGGTTTTGCACTAGCAGGGGAAGCATTGCATTTAACTAGCATGTTGCTTAAATTCTTAGAACGTTTAAAACTGGGTAATAGTTTTGTGTTCTGTAGACCCAGATCTCCATCAGATTGTACCATGGACCAATTGTTCTTAACAATATTAGTAATTGAGCGGTGAGGGTGGTGCTTGCAGTAGATTGAGCAGATGACGCTTGACGTTGGCGCGATTCCTGCGTGCACACCTGCTCCGCTGATTGCCTTCACTGGTTATTTAAGGTGAGCTTATCCATGTATGTTTTGTACCTGATGACAATATCGGTTTGATATTGAAACGTTGTCTTCAATTAAGAGCTTTTTATCTGCATTACTGGCTGTGGAGTGCTGCACGTTCCCATCTACTATATTATCCCACTTGGTGCAGGCACCCACGCAAGCAATGAGGAGTATGTGCCGGGCATACCTGTTCTCTATATAGAGGTAATACTGGTAGCTGTTCCAGTTTCCTCTGCCAAGGCACCCCTATTACGAATAAAGTCATCCGGTGAAGTTTGCTGTGGAACTCAGTGTGTTACGTTTGGACTCTCTGATCCTGTCTATACACAGCAGACTAGCTGTGTTCACATATGGCAGACGAAACACCAGCAGATGTTCCTATGATCGGGTCCAGAGGACGGCTTACAGCATTGGTGATACATTCAGCTTTACAGATAATGAAGTAGGAGATATCCTGTACAACAGTGACCTCGAGGGTTTTACTGAAGCTGCACCACTTGAGGACCTTTTCCATGACCTCTTAAAAATGAAAAAACGAGAGGTGGACTACGTCTATCACGGTGTATCCCTGAGCGACCATCACCAGGCTAAAAAGATCCAGAGGGGCCTACGAGTGAAAAACTCTCCAACAATTGGAAAACATGATCCAGCTTTTTGCCGCAAGTGGGTGGCTATTGCCAACAAATGTGCCTTTGATTGGATGCTCCTTATCATCGAGCATACCAAAAAAGAAGTAAATCTGTGCAAAGAAAAAATCGTCACATTTGAAACCACACACAAGGTGAACCTGACCAATGATACAACCACTGATTGGTATGAAAAACTCAATGCTAGTATCTAAATTTATAAAAGAGACCTTATAAAGTTCAAAAAGGACAAACGGAGTAAGGTTGACATGGACTATGAACTTAACACTGTATATCAGTGGACAATACCACACCATGAAGGAGCACCCAGAAAGCCATTCTTCAGACACAACCGTTGTAGATTTCAGCGTGACTACAATTCATCTACTGACTTTGTCATCTTGCAGCGATGCAGCTGAATCTATGCCCAATGCTAAAAGGGCCCCTTTAGGGGTGAAAACACGGCGTCAACTAGCTGCACCCGCAAGTTCTCCAGGAGGGGCGGCCAACACTACCGCAAGAGGACGTGGCAGAAAATCACCAAAAGTTGAACTATTTATCAACCTTTCTTCCTATGATCTCTCAGATATGGAGAGAAAAATCTTATCTAAAGGATTGTCCTTTATACCGTCGACATCTTTTAATAAAGTGGAATGGGACATTGATAGTGCAAGGTTGGCCAGGCAATTGCGGCTCAAAGAACACTTCAATAAACCTAGTCCCAATTTACCGATGATAAGAAGCAAAGATCCATTACCTCCCCAACTTAAGAAGATCCAGCCAAGGTCATCATTTGATCCTTAATCATTTAATGCATCAATAAGGACTTTTTCTCGCATCACTAATTCTGAGGTACAGCTAGCTGCTAAAAATAATGTAGCGATGTTCAGTAATTTTAGTAAAAGTGAACGTGATGTACTTAAAAAATTATCTGAAAATAGTTCTCTGGTGTTTAGGGGTGTGGATAAGGGTGGGGCTCTGGTCGTCCAGGATTTGGACAAGTACCACACACAAGTGATGGTCCACCTGGACGACCAGACCACCTATACCGCATTGACAAGTGATCCTACACCCTCCTTTACCAGAGAACTACAAAATATCTTACAGCAGGCGTTATCTGCTGAATTGATCACCAGTGAGTTATGTTGTGCTTTGATGCCTGCTTTTCCAATTGTACCATTGTTTTATTGCATACATAAAGTGCACAAAAGCCTTAGTGACCCCCCGGGCAGACCCATTGTGGCTGCCAGGGGTTCACTTATGCAACCTACATCCATCTTTCTAGATAGTATATTTCAGCCTTGCATCCGCAGACATCCTAGATATCTGCTGGATACCAACACAATGTTACGGAATTTACTTGATTTACAGATTTTTGATGATGATATATGTATGTTTTCTATTGATGTAGCTGCATTGTACACATCTATTCCCCACAGTTCGGGTTTGTCAGCTCTGAAGCGCTTTTTGAATGACAACCCACTCTATGATAGTCCAAACATCGAATTGATTATTGAGTTAATGGAGCTGGTTTTGACTAGAAATTTTTTCCTATATAATGAACGATTTTTCTTGCATCGGAGTTGCGATGGGGGCGGTGGTGGCGCCCTCATACGCAAATATTTTTATGTTTGAATTCGAAGAAAGTTTTTTCTTTTCAAAACCTGAGATCTCCAGCAGAATTCTGTACTATAATCTTTATATCGATGATCTCCTAATATTTGGAAAGGACCTTCACAGGATCTGTGTGAACATTTGACCCCATCGAAGTTGATATTCAGATGGAGGCCATGATAGAACGCTTTTTAGCGAGGGGTTACTCATTGGCGGAACTATTGGCCACAAGGACTAAAGTAATGGCTTTAAATCGTGCCACGCTATTGACACCGAAAGATACGGCACTTAATGAATTGGGTTACTATCTACACACAGCTTAGCCCTAAAATTACTAATATTGTTAAGAACAATTGGTCCATGGTACAGTCCGATGGAGATCTGGGTCTACAGAACACAAAACTATTACCCAGTTTTAAACGTTCTAAGAATTTAAGCAACATGCTAGTTAAATCCAATGCTTCCCCTGCTAGTGCAAAACCGATACACAGAAAACTAGGTTGTGTTAGATGTACATGTACCTCATGCAAGTTAATGTTACCAGGGGTTAAATTCAACCATCCCCGTACTGGTCAAACATACTTTATCTTGCAATGCATGTTACACAGTCAAATCCTCTGTCCTTGCGGCCTTTCTTACATAGGCAAGACAGAGAGACCTTTTAAGGCCGGGTGGCTGCACACCGATCCGCTATCAAAAGTGCTCTGGCCACGGGGAAGAGTGATCAACCCGTGGCGAGACACTTTTTACAAGCTAGACACAATGTTTCCACCATAAGATACAGGATGATAGACCATGTACCCGCGTCAATACGAGGAGGTAATAGAAAACTGTTACTTTTAAAATGCGAGGCTAGGTGGATAGCCCGGTTGGGGACTTTGACACCCAACGGGTTAAATGAGCAATCAGGAATGTCAGTGCTACTATTGTAAATTTTATGCAATATTCCTTGGACATCGGACAGTACTAATTGTTAATTGTTATTGTGTTGATACCAAATATTGGAGTGGATAATTTTTATCCCTATGTACAACCGTTTTATTATGCCAATAATTTGTCCCACTCTGTATGTGTTTTAATATTATTGTTTTTTTATGTTGTCTTGGTTACGGTGACATCACTTTACGGCCAATGAGCGGTGAGGGTGGTGCTTGCAGTAGATTGTGCAGATGACGCTTGACGTTGGCGCGATTCCTGCGTGCACACATGCTCCGCAGATTGCCTTCACTGGTTATTTAAAGTGAGCTTATCCATGTATGTTTTGTACCTGATGACAATATTGGTTTGATATTGAAACGTTGTCTGCAATAAAGAGCTTTTTATCTGCATTACTGAATATATCAAAAGACAGAGTAAGGATTGTCAAGGGTGTGGTGCACCAGAAAAGAAAAATTAATTTTTACACATAAAATATACCTTTTAATGGTTTCTTTTAAAACTGCGAAATATACAAACTAACATATAACATAAAACGGTGAGTACAGTGATTTTTAAAAATTGCACGTGCGGTGTCAAATGCAATGCCTCCTACTGTGGCGATCCACTCTCCTAATAGTTAATACACGTGTGTGTCCCTTTCAAGTATCTGATGGCTTACACTAGCCTTATTACAGATATCAACGGGTGGGTGTATCAATACGATGGAAATTTTTATTTGAGTGGTCTGTATAAGTATCACTAGTGTCTCTTATTGAATGAGGTTAATGTCCCTGAGTATATGCTGGGGTTGAACTGGTGGGATTGGTACCTTTGTTTAATGTGGATAATTGCTGAGAGATATATAGGGTAGTCTCAGATTGATCCAATCCCTCAATCCCCTGGTGTGTATGATATTCACAATGTGTATGGTGTTAGGTGCACACTTAGATTGTGGGTCCGATATTGGCCTTATGGCAGTATGTTAGGCCATTTTATTATTGGGGGATAATTTCCCAATTGGGTCCCCTTTTTTTAAGGCTATTTACCACAATAAACGGGTTATTGCACTATCTCAAACCACCAATACTGATTTTATACACATATTGCATGGGAAATGTTAGCAGGGAAAAAACGTGTCTGCTGGGTGACCTAATTCAGAATAATTCCCTAGTTATAGGTCTATTGATGTACCATTGATGCTCACAAAAAAAAAACCAAAAAGGGGAAGGGGTTTTTGTTTAACAGCAACAATAAGGACAGTGACAATATTTGTCTATAATGGGTAACTGTCCTGCTGTCAGTAACCCTTATTTAATGGCATTACCAATAATTGGTTGTAGCGTTCTTAATGGTCTCCACGGGGTTTTTAACAGAAGATTATGAGGACAGAGACACTGTTTGTCTGTAAGTAACTGTCCCGCTGTTATTAGCCCTCGTTGCGGAGTTGCATTTTAATACAATGTATAATATGAGCCGCTACATGTAGTTAGGTCGAGGTAGTGACCGTATATGTTGGTTAATCTTGTAATCAGTGGTACACAGCCGCATGGGAACGGAGCGGTCGGGTCTCTCATGCGGGGCTGGAGACCAGATTATGTAACCCTCTCGGGTGCTCAAAGGAGTCCCAGGAGCTGTTAGGTTCACGTTAGGCAGACACAATAAATTATTATAATGGTTAAATCATTAGAGTCCTTACAAGGACTAGCATATGAGACACAGTGATCAAAATATCAATTATCAATAGGAGTCCTAACAAGGACTATATCATAGCACAGATTTGAGGCATGCAAGTGAAGCGACCGCACGGCTAAGGTGGCCGGCGTACGCTTCGCAGATCTTCCTCAGGGCAACCTGCATTACTGGCTGTGGAGTGCTGCATGTTCCCGTCTACTATATATATATTGCTCAAACTGTATATAAATAATTAAGACTCACTCCCGAGCAGTCAGTGTTCAGGATGGCGGAGCAGGAGGCCTCAGTGAAGGAGCCGACAAAGGGGAGGACTCTTATGGCGCTGGGGATGCTGCTGCCTAGCGTGCCTGCGCCGGGTCATCACGGCCACGGCCCGTGGTGCCGGGGACGCTGCAGCCTAGCGTGACTGCGCATGCGCCGGGTCATCACGGCCGCGGCCCGTCGTGCTGTGCTGCCAGACGCAGGAGGCAAGGGAGGGAGCCGCACATAGGGAAGAGAAGAGCCGCATGCGGCTCGCGAGCCGTGGGTTGGCCACCCCTGGTCTACAGCCATTTAAACGGGTAACGTAAAATTGATCTGAATTGCTATATATAGAAAGTTCAGCTTTAAGTCCAAGTAAAACAAATGTTGTTGTTTTTTTTTTTATCTTAATTTGTTCTGGTGTTACAGTATGAGATGTTATGTTTCCAGCCGTATGCGATTCAGGGGGATTTCAACGAAATGGTTGAGCACCTCTGCTACAATGGTTTTTTTTAACCTATGAGTGAAAATCAATTATTATGTTACTACTTGATCCTTCACGGAAATCTTGAAGAAACTAGAATAGGTTCAGAGGATTTGCTGGCAGCTGAACACACAAGAAATGAAATACTGGAGTTATTATTACAAGGGCAGCATGACTGCGGGTCCGAATGACCTGTAGCACGGCCAAAAAGGAATTTATTTAAGGAGAATAAATTATATATTTGGATAGAGAAGAGGAAAGTACTTGGATAAGCAAGGAAAAGGCTGTGGCCGTGGCAGAAGGTGGGTCAGATATATCATAATGTTCCTAGAACTCAGCAGGTGGTGAATGTCTCCCTAATAAAATAAAAAAATAAAGCTACAGGGCCAGATGTACTAAGCTTCAAAAAGTGATAAAGTGGAGAGTGATAAACAACCAGTCAATCAGCTCATCACTGTCATGTTACAGGCTAGGTTTGAAAAATTCCAAGCAAACAATAGAATTTGTGGAACGACAACAGTAAAAAGCATGAAATAGCAATACAAATAAAAAGTATTTTCAAATAACATCAATTTTTCAGAATGGGTACCTGAAGGCGGGAATGTTTTATATTTGTGAAGATGAAAATGAGTGAGTGGCTACTGTGCCAATTTCGTAGTATCTTTACCCAGACGTGTTTTATTACTGTATTGTTTAGAATTTATATAGCACCCCAGAGGATGCTGGCACGATATAAGTAATCCTTAGTCACTGGCGCTAGTGAACACTTTTGTAATGATGCCGCCCCCAAGTAGTTATGGTGTGGTGATAGCCTTTATGATCTGCACTTATTCTTTAAGAATTATTATTTGTTTGTGTGTGTGTGACCCACCTCAATGCTTCATTGACCAGTCACCTAGTACTACTGGTATACAGATAGATGGGGGTGTGCCACGAGGTCAGGCCCCCTGACTTGTGGCGCACCCTGTAATTTGTGACTGCGCCCCTCTTGTTGTACATGCAAGCGCACAGTGATGTGTCAGGCACCTTCGCCTGTCCCTGCCTCCAGCAGTTTCTGATATCAAACTGAGAAATTGCCACAGAGCAGCCATTTTACTTCACAGTTTACCTAAACTAATTCATTACCCCCCTCTTAGGGGATACAGTCACTAGCCAGACAAGTATTAGGTCGACAGTCAAAAGGTCGACATGGGGTTTTTCCCGGTTATTTTTGAGCCGATGTACTGACAGGCGGTATTTCATGCCTACCATCCTTTCGGAGAATAAAATAGTATGCCCGAAGCATGGCGAGTGCAGTGAGCCATGCAAGGGGATGTGGTTCTATGTTTCAGTGTCCATGTCGACTGTGCCGAAATTTGGGACAAAAAAAGTGAAAAAACCCATGTCAACCTTTTCACTGTCGACCTTCCCCAAGTCGACCTAATGACTCTGTCGACCTAACCTCATATTGAGCTTTAGTCATGTTGACCTTGAGGCATGTCAACCTTGTGGTGTCGACCTAATGCTTGTCTGTCCAATGATTGCATTCCCCTCTTAGAGCCATTTTTTTAAATTTGGTTTGGCCACATTTTGGTCCTATTGGACCTGCAGCACATCTGACCACAGTGCCTGTTCTTTTTTGTTTTGCCAACACATTATTTATCACTCAGGTCTCTGTTCTATACCTTTAGTCTGATAATGATAATAATAATAATAATGATAATACTGTATATGTTCCAAAAAATCTGAAGAAATCTAAAGAAATGACAATTCTGCTCGTCATTACCTCACAGTAATAGTCGCTTTTGGGAACGTTCATATAGCAACTCTGTAACTCTTCAGCTCTGTATTTTATTAACTCCCAATGTAAGTGATTTTTCTTTTATTGTAGACAAAGAGTTCAGAAACCAAATGTACAGAAGGTGCAGCCAAAAGCCTCATATGTGTGCAATATGCCAAGATCCGGCCTTGCAAAAAACATTCAATATTAACAACTCTATCTGCAAAGCAAAACCACAGTCCTGAGACACTCACTACTAGATTACAGATTATTTTCTAGGTCTGTCCACAAAACTTTATGGGAAACTGGGCAATTATAGAGATTCCATGACAAAGCCAAGGGCAGGGATTTTCACTAAGCAGGGTTTAGCCTTTTGCTGGCACTAGCCCCCTGAAGGAGAGGCCCTGCTTACACAGACTACTACAAAGAACAACCTTTTTTCTTGAAAACAATGCCTGTAACACTTCTTTGGTGTAGTCAGGTCTACTGTATATACTTTCATAGCTTTTCTTTATTTACAGCTCACAGATAATGGGGGAGATTCTCTAAAGCAGAAATGCGGTAAAAACCCCGTTATCGGGTTTTTACCGCATTTCTGTATGCTGTATGGCCCCTCCGCAGTGGCAGCACTGCGGAGGGAATCGCCAGCAAAAGCTGGCGATTCCCTGCAGAAGCCTATGGGCTTCTTACCGCAGCGCTGTTTGAGGGATCCGTCATCGATCCCTCCCAGCATGCCCTGCGGCGGGCGGGTCACTCTGCGCATGCGCAGATGGACTCTTGGGTCACAGACCCGGAAGTCCAGTGCCGGCACCGCATCGCAAGGCACAGCTCTTATCGCAAGATCCCTTGCGTTAATAACCGCATATGTTACAGCATATGCCGTTATTAAAAAAGCGGTGGCCGGCGAAGGGGCGCGATAATGGGCTGCGGATGTTACAACATACATCATTCTGATTCACACCTGATAGTTACACACTGCAAGACACTTTGGGGTATATTTACTAAGGTGCAAGTTTAAAGAAGTGATGTTGCCCATAGCAACCATATTCTATTTATCATTTATCTAGCACCTTTTAGAAGATTGAGCTAGGAACTGATTGGTTGCTATGGAAAACATCTCCACTGCTATAAACCTGTACTTTAGTAAATACACCCCTTTGGTTGTATACCTGTGCCTTGTCTGGTGTGGCCGGTGGACATCAAGATGTACATAGAGTGAGTACAGGGCCATCTCCACAACACTGTAGGGCAGGGCAATGCATTTGAGTTCCCTTCACACCAATTCACAGGAAAAAAATGTAACAGAAAAATTCATAACATGCCCCCTGCCACCTCCCAACTTGCTTCCATACAGTAAATGGCTGTCAGCACTCTGATTGGAGGCTAGCTCCAGCCATCTACCAATCAGCAGGCTGACAGCAATTCACTGTCTGGCTAAAGGCTAGAAGCAGGAATAGAATGCTACCTGGTTGTGTGTGTGTGATTCAATACTGCCTCCCAGGAAGCTCAGGAGGCTGATGCCCACAACCCAATATGCCCCAGTTTGAAGGCCTCTAGATTTGGGGGGTCCTTGACAAGCAGCTCAAGTAGGTAGCCGGTATAAAAGATTAAACACATCTCAATGTCCAAACTAGCACCAATTTTAAATGAATAAAGTTTTCAGACTTTCTCCTCAGTTTATAGTAATTTAGGAAATATTAAGTATGTCCTGTGGCTTTGACTATGGCCGCAAACTGCTACAAACCACCCACATGGCCGCAAGTGTGTGTGTTTAAGGAAGGGGGGGGGCTAGAGGGGCACCAAGGCACCTGGGAAATGCAGTCTTGGACTCTCCATGTGTGGTATGAAGGCAGGGTGAATAAGACTGCATACTCCTCATGCGCAAGTGCCCATTTTTCTGTGGTTTGTCACTTCACTAAACAGTTTACAATATAAGTGACTGGTGAGAATGACTAACCTCCATGGCAGCAGGTGGTACATGGTGAGTTCCATCATAGAGCTTAATTTCATTGTATAAGTCTTTGCAATGATTTTCTCTTCATATTAAGGTGCCAAAAATTCTAGTGTCACACGCAGCCGCGGCGGTGCGCGGCGGGCTTACTACTCACCCGTTCGCGCCCGCCGTCGGCTAGCGTGTAGTGGTCTCCAGGTCAGCGGCAGCAGGCAGCGGCAGTCTGGTGGGCAGCAGGCAGCGTGGGACGCCAGCAAGTGTAGCGGTATGTGCTGTAGGGGCGCCGGGAGGCCGGTGCCGCCATCTTGATTAAGGGCAAATAGCAGATTGGTCCTTGTCTGAGGTTTCCGCCCATACTGACCTGACAGCCAATGGCAGCCGCCCTCTAGGGATATAGGGGATCTGCCTAGGCCTGTTCAGTGTCAGTACAAAGAGTCTCCAGAGGCGTTCACAGCTCCCAGCTGACTCCGGCTCTCTGACTCACCTCTCCTGACTTGGTGCCTTGCTTCAGTGCTCTGTGTTGGTCTCGATTCAGCTTAACCCCATCGCTGCCAGATCTCTCCACAGTCTGGTCTCTGCCTGCATCCCTGAGCTTCCTGGCCTAAGTTCTTCAAGTCGTCTGCTTCCAAGCAACTTCCCATTCTTCTGTCATCATCCATCTTCTTTCAGTCTTCAAGGATCCTTCATTACCATCAAGTGCATTCTCTTTCCGGATTTCTTCATTTTCCAAGACCCCAACCTGCAGTCCGCAGTGCTTGAACTGTCATTGTTTAAATGAACTTTTTCTTCTTTACAAAGTGCCGTGCCGGCTCAATTCTTATTACTGCTAAACTGCCACTTAACAAAGTATTCAAGCGTGTATTGTTCTATTTATGAATTCTATTATTAAACCTGCACGATTTAATCCTTCCTCCTCTGGTCCGTCCCCGGTTGCTACACACCACACGACTTCATCCAGCCCTTCAGTTGTGACATCTAGTTTCGGCCCTGCCACTCATGCTGTGCGCCAGTCATCAGTACTATCAGGGGTGAAGCATCCAGCAAATTACAATCAGCATCACTTTTTTTGTGGCTCAGATATTGCCACAAACAGTTGGAATTGGTCACCACAGGGAGATCCTGAGCGCAGAGGTGGCTCAGACACAATTTAACCACAATTCGCAGCATTTCTGTTACCAGGGGTGTAGGCAGGTGTTTGTGACCCATAGCAATTTATTAAAGGGCCCTTGTAACAATACTTCTAGCGGCGGCTGTTCATTTTATGAACCATAGTATTATCCTAGTTCAAGTTATGTCACATTGTAGAACTGCCAGTAAACATTATTCCATACAGTATCCCCAATTAACATGATGACATACAGTGCCCTAGTTCACATTATGCCACATTATAGTGCCTCCACTTCATACTTTGCCAGATTACAGTGTCACAGTTCATATTATGTACCATTATTATAATGCCCTCCAGTTCCTTTTATACAACATTACAATGAGTAAATCCTAGATATATGTAGGCCACATGGAAAACATTGTATCTCCCAATGGTGAAAAATGTATATAAAGCATGTAGCAGTGACAGGGAAGGCAGGCTCCTCTCAGATGAGGGCCCCATAGCAGCTGCCCTCACTGCCCTTGTCTGCAGCATATCTTGGCTCTGGTAATCTAACTCTTTTCACTACAGTAATAACATGTTATTGCTTTGTCAACCCAGGTCGCAGCTCAGTGTTAACAGCTCCCAAAACAAAATTCTGGCTCAAGTGATCCAGCTTTCTTTCCCAGGTAGATCTATGCAGACGGCGGATCGACCATGTTTAGGTCTACAATACCATGATTGACTACTAGTGGTCAACAGTGTCTAACTAGATGCCTAAACTTGGTCAATGGTGTCTATATAGACAGTGATGCCAGATCGACACAAGTAAAGAATCATTAGGAACATGGTTGACAATAGCAAGATCGACACAAGTTTTTCAAGCTTTTTTGGTGCCGTCCACTTGGTTCTTACTTTACTATCTATCTTACTTTACTATCCAAGTGACATAGAGTTAGATTATAAAAGTGTGCCGAACTTAGCGAGTCAACGTGCTCGAAGCATGGCGTGCGCAGAGAGCTATGAGAGGGGACTCTTTGCACATATACAGTGTCCACGGGGAACTCTCTGACATTCTGCACCAAAAACACAAAAAATTTGTGTCGACCTTGCCACTGTAGACCACGTTCCCATCGATCCTTTGCTTGCGTCGATCTAGCGGCAACAACTATCTAAATGTGGTCGACCAAGTTTAGACATCTAACTAGAAGCTCTCGACCACTATTGGTCGATCATGGTACTGTTGACCTAAACATGGTCTATCCTCTATCCCAGAACCGTAAGAGATACCTATACAAAGAGGAAGGGCAGCTGATAACCAAGGGGCTAATAATATACTAGCCCCTTTGGTTTCCATATATATTGATATTCTTATTATATTTACAGCACTATTTCCCATATTTTTATTAATTGTTTTATAGATTGGGAAATGTAGCACTGTTTTTTTTTTTTCTTTTTTTATGTTTAGGTTTTCTTTGGCAAACTTTAACAGCTTATTATTACTATAACTAATTCCAATCCAGACCCCTGGTTCACGCTTAATGTAACGTTATATATGCTACTGAGCTCAATACAAGGCAGCCTTAGCCACAAACTTCCCTGTTGGCAAGGGAAGAAACACAAGGTATATAGACAATTGTGGAGTGGCGTACTAGGTAGAAGGTTCTCTATACACCTCAACTGGTATCACAAGTATTATATAACACAAAAGTCCATATCAAAAGTTTATTTCTTTATTCGTTTTGGGTCTTAGATTTGTTTTGTTTTTTGTTGCGATATACAGTGAAGGGTGCAGGGGGTTTGGGGCACACCCAGGTATCATGCCCCGGAATTTGACACCAAAGTGCAAGCTCCTATGAGCTCCAGGAGCCAGGCGTTGCACCGTAACATTACGAGCAGCATGCGGCACACGTCACTGTTTAAGGAGCCAGCACTGCATTAACAGCACACTCCAGGGGTAGCCCACACCTCCCAGGCCCCCAAGTGGCAATCGCATGTCCAGAGTTTGGTCAATCTGGCAGCGATAGCTTAGCATTCCTCATGGAAAGCTATGGGGCTGCTTCTGCAGAAGTGGAGTACTGCAGCACATATGGAGATATCCCTCCATGGAATGTGGAAAGAAATTAACTAATAGCCTTACGGCCTTTAGTTATAGGGCGCCTACTTGGGTGGTTTGTCAAGCTGCTCCTGCTAGGGGGTGTCAAGCCCCTAAAAGAATTGCAAATGGAAAAAAGGGGGTGGGTGGAGTGTTGAATATACAAGTAATTGGTTTACAATAGGTTTATATCAACATGAAAAATTATTTTATTTCTGTAGGATATAATTACTAGTTAAGTGTGCAATTGCACTGGGTAGGGTATAAGATCAATGCATATATAACACAATTTGTTGCACAAAATATACAGTAATAAAGAACATTAAAAAATGTACATTACTAAATGAAAAATAATAAATATATATAAAGATGGGTCTGTTCCTTAATTGGTCTGAAGTCCCGTTTTACCCAGAAGTGGGAGACGTTGTGGGAAATGGAGCAGTCCTTGGGTCAGTCCATGTATAGCTGGAAATGGATAGGGTCCATGTACCTTGCTGGATTCTTTTTCTCGCTGGAGGATGATGATAAAGCCCCAGTTGGAGTGCGGGGAATCCTCAACAATGATGCGGAATTTGTAATTCTAAGTAAGCAGGTGTGGTTCCCAAATGGATATTACAGCTTTTTAACCCAGGTATTGCAGAAGTGGAATCGGTCTCCAGAGTTGTATTATGGAAAGGGGGTGGGAGTCAGACCAAAGTTGCACAAATAAAATCAGCAGGTGCTCCCTCCATGGAATGTCCTGTGAATAGGCCCTTTTATCTCTACAGTTAGTTTTGTCAGTATCATTTTTATTCGCAGTATGTGAAAATGTACAATTTGTGACCTAATATCCGAGAACTTTAAAGATGTCATGGGCATAAAAACCTGGCAGGTTTCCTGTTTAATAAAATTGCTGGTTTAAAAAATACCTGTATCGTCAATTCAGCAGAACTGGAACCTATTATATTTCCACCACTGACTAACATGGCTGTCATTATTTGTGGCATATTTATGTTACCTAATCCCCATACATTTTCAGGGGACACCCACAAAATATAAGCATCCCCTAATTCATACCTCCCAACTTTGAAACGGCCGGAGGAAGGACGGTTGAATGCGAGCCGGAGGCGCGCTGGAAATTTTGGGGGTGTGGCCTAACTAAAGGGGGCGTAGTCTATACTCGCGGCTCTCCCGTGAGGCCACTCCCCCATTTTTTCGCTATGGGGGCATGACCCAGAGGCTCTGTGAGCCACTAGACATGCCCCCAGCCCCCTGGCTGCGGGAATAGACGCTGTGCGCATGCGCACAGAGTTTATTCCCCGCTGCTCAGCAGCCGACAAGGGGGTCTCCCAACAGCCCCCCCTTGCTGTGGGACACTGCCTGCCACGGGAGGGATGCGGGAATGTCCCCGGAAACCGGGACATTCCCGCGGTAATCCGGACTGTTGGGAGGTATGTTAATTGTATGCAGGGGGTACTGCTGCAGATATTAGTTTATAGTTTCCATATCAGACAGAAGATGCACTAAGCCTTGGAGAGTGATAAAGCAGAGCTACATAAAGTACCAACCAATCAATCCCTAAAGGTGCCCATAAATGTTACAATTATTGTATGCAATATCGCATCTGATCGCATCTTGGTTTTGCAATGAGATGAGATCTAGTAAAAAAGTATGTGCAGTACTAGATCTCATCTCATCGCAAAACCGAGATGTGATGAGATGCTATATTGTATACAATAATTGTAACGTGTATGGGTACCTTAACTGTAATTTTTCTAACAACCTGTAATGTGACAGTTAGGAGCTGGTTGGCTGATATTATATCACTCTCTGCTTTATTTCTCTGGGCTTAGTCTCTCCCATTAGGAAACTTGTATCACTCTGGAGGTGGGATTGTCTAAGCAGAAATAAATCCTTGCTCAAAAAACATAATCAAGATATTATGAAAGTAAGTAAGTTTAATTTATATAGCGCACTTTCTCCAACAGGACTCAAGGGTGAATCAAAGCTTGTGCACTGTGGCATATGTCACAGGATATGATTTGGACGTAATGATGCTGTATGCATACCTCCCAACATGATCCATTCCATTAGGGACAAAATGCTCTGGGGCAGATTTATGAAGCTTGGAGAAGTGTTATCTATCCCCATAAAGAACCTTAAGTGCAAGGTGATAATGGTTCAGCCAATCAGCTCTTACCTGTCAATTTACATATTGTGGCTGATTGGCTGAACCATTATCACCTTGCACTTAAGGTTCTTTATGGGGATAGATAACACTTCTCCAAGCTTCATAAATCTGCCCCTCTATTCCTGGGCTTCTGTCTTAATTTATTATTTATTATTTATTTATTCACAGTTTCTTATATAGCGCATACAAATTCTGCAGCGCTTTACAGAGCATAGATATGAGCAAACACATAACAAATTACATTACAAGACAGTTTAGGACAAGTACATGGTTAATACGGATAGTTGCATCAGGGGACAGGACACTGAAGCAATTATCAGGGTGGCAGTGGTTTATATATTCTAAGAAAGGCACATGAGGAGAGAGGGCCCTGCCCGTGAGAGCTTACATTCTAAAGGGGAGGGTTACACAGACATGATTGCTATCACTTGTGTTGAACTAGGTAATGGATAAAGCTGGCTGCACATCAGACCAATTTTCCTCCAACCATCCAACTAGTTGCTTGGATGGAATAAAAATATGGTACTGGATGGGAGCAAAGGACAATCAGAAATGTGCTCACAAACCCAGGAAAATGGACAAAAACATTCAGTCAAATTGTTTACATCAAACAGGTTCAACTACAGTACTGTGGCCCTTATTCTGATCGGTGCGGCCCGATCAGAATATGCGGCCGCAACCGTGCAGGCGAATCCCCGCCTTCCATACGGATCGCCACCTGCCGTCCGTATGCGGATATGTGGCGATCCGCATGAAATTGGACGGGGATACGCCTCCTCCGTCTTGGGAGCAGCCCCTGCATTCGATGGTCGCCGAACATCGAATGCAGGGCCGCACGCTCCACCAGGTCCCGCAACACAAGACCACACGGACACTTGTCCGTGTGAAATCATGTATGGGGGCGGGCAGCTGACATCCGGCGATGTCAGATGCCCGCCCCGTACCCACGCGTCACGGCCTCATTACCATGCATACGCCCCGCGTTTGCATGGGAACGCCCATGAAACGGGGGGCGTATGCATAGGGTAATGAGGCTAAGTAGCCACTCACGCCCCTCTACGCCCCCTGTGCGGCGTATAAAGAATACGTGCGGCGAAATCGCCTGCACATGCGCAGAGTGACCTCTGCACATGCGCAGACGATCAACATCGGCGGTCCGTCCGCATGCGGGAATTTCCGCACCGATCAGAATAAGGGCCTGTGTCTGAGCTACAGTTTTTGTCCTTTTCCAGATTTTGGGAGCAAATTTCTGAAGTAAATATTACATTTGCTGCCATCCAGTACTACTAGTTGGATGGTTGGAGGAAAGTTGGTCTGATGCAGGGTTGCCTACCTGACCCTCTCCTTCAGGGAGAAAATGCTCTGTTCCTGGACTACCCTTGTAATGTATGATTGCCATCACCGGTGAGGAGCTAGGTAATTCATAAGAAAGGTGTTTCACCACAGGTGATGGCAGTCAAACATTACCAGGGAAGTCCAGGAAGTGAGCATTTTCTCTCTAAGGGCGGGATGTACTAAAGGTAAAATGCGGTAAAACCGTCCGCCCGGTTCCGCATGGCTTCTATCGCCGCCATCGTCCGCGCGCCCCCCCTCCTGTCCTCCTTTGATCTCCTCCTCCCCCAGCAGGTGTCACAGCCGGGAGGTCTCCCAGCAGGTATCGCGGGGGTCTCCTTCACCGCAACCCGATGCTAGCCGCATATGTTAGTACATATGCGGCAGCATCGCGTCCGCTGGCAGGCAAAGGGGGGCTATGTATATTATTACATCCCGCCCTGAAGGAGAGGGTCAGGTAGGCAACCCTGGTCTGATGTGTGGCCAGCATAAGAAAGTTGATTGAAATCATAGATTCAGTGGGAAGTTATGAAGCAGAGCATTCTGACCCTCCTGGAAAGGGTCATGGGAGGCAGGGCTATTTTTGTGCAGGCTCTAGCAGGAACTGTGGCCCTTATTCTAGTTCACTCTTTCTGATAAAATATTTCTTAGATGGACAAAACCATGTGCACTGCAGGTGAGGCAGGTGTAAAACCTCACCCAAATCTAATTATCTCTGCACAAGTAACACCTGCCTCACCTGCAGTGCACATGGTTTTGTCCATCTAAGAAATATTTTGTCAGAAAGAGTGAACTAGAATAAGGGCCACAGTTCCTGCTGGAGCCTGCACAAAAATAGCCTTGATGGGAGGTATGCTGTATGTCACAAGTTCTCAAAGTCGGTTCTCAGGACCCCACAGAGTGCATGTTTTGCAGGTCTACTCACAGAATCACAAGTGAAATAATTAGTTCTGTGGATCTTTTAAAATGTGTCAGTGAGTAATGAGTGCACCTGTTCACCTGCTGGGTGACCTAGAAAATGTGAATGGTGTGGGGTCCTGAGGGCCAAGTTTAAGAACCACTGCTGTGTATAATGAAGCTGACACTATCCTTCATATCATGAGTCAGCCAGAGGCTTGGCATATTAAGCAGGTCCAGCTGTGACCATGACACTGAGAGTTTCTCCCTGCTGCCTCAGTGATTTCATAACTCCATTTCACAACTAGATTTCATGCAATTGAAATCTTAAACATTTTTACTGTCCATCCTACACTACACCCTAGAAATATGGTTGTCATACAGCGCACGCAGCATGATGCACGTTTTAGTAATCTTCTAGTAAAACTTTCCTATGAAAGGGAAACAAGACTCAGCTGTGACAGAGGTTTCCCTGTGTGGGAGACGAAAGGTCACAGGAACAGCCAATGAGATTCCACATCAGAACGTTGGTACTGACACTTACAGTATTACTCACATTTGTATATGGAATCTTGACAAATAAACAAAAACCGTAGGAATTCACAGAGGTTTATCTCACGTACCAGTCATCACTTTGTCCAAATACATTACCCGTCACAGCTTTTCCTGCTGACGCCTGACTATGTCACAACTTGTACTTTGCACAGGACAATATGAGTGGATACATCCTGCATTACAAGAATAGAACAGATGACCAGATGATCCAGCACTTAGTTATTGCTTTCTGGACTTTTTTAGAATTGCAGGGAGGAAAGTGCGCTTACCGTTTAGCAGGGAGAACTGCTCCAGAGTCTGACTCCAGTGTCCATGTCTGTTTATAACTAGAGATCAGCCATAGGCGTATCTATAGTGGGCGCTGCATACCCTCCAACATGACCCATTCCATTAGGTACAAAATGCTCTGTTCCAGGACTTCCCTCTGTACTTGTGTAGTTTCACAGCGCCACTTACGTAGTCAGCGTAGTGTTCTTGTCAGCATCAACGTCGTGTTCCCGCAGCCAGTGTAGTCAGTACATTCACGGCTAACCAGAGCTTGTGTAGTTAGCGTAGTCAGTCAGTGTTGTGTCACCGCTTATTACATTGTGTGTGGAGCTACATGACAGGTGTGAATGTGTTCCTGAAACACCTCCACTATCCACGTTTGCCCGAAGCGTGGTGAGCGCAGCGAGCCTGACCTGTTCATACCCCCACTATCCATGTTGGTGTGGGGTTGAATTTATAAAGAATGGCGAGCGCAGCAAGCCACCGAGCCCAAAGAGTGGTGAGCGCACGTGTAAAACGAGCACGGAGCGTGGCGATCACACATGGATTACTTGACGTGTATTCCGTGTCACCTCACGGGGCTCGCTGTTCTCTCCCCACTTTGGGCTCGGTGGTTTGCTGCATTCGCCGCACTTTAGAAAATCAACTCCATGCTGACATGGATAGTGGGGGTATGAACAGGTCGGGAGGTTGTGTACCGCATCTCCTCATGAGGCTCGCTGCGCTTGCCACGCTGCAGGCTGACGTGGATAATGGGGGTTTGAAATGGTGGCATTTGCCAGTATGTAACATTGAGCACTGGCAAATGCGTCCTTTATTGTGCATGAGACGCACTTGCGTCTGCACCCCCCCCCCTTTGTGCACGAGACGCACATGCTACCAAACCCCTAACCCTGTCCGTCTCACTGAAGCGGCCATGGGCAGGGTTGCCTTACCCTGCCGGTCAAATTACTGAGACGCACTTGCGTATGAGATGCTCATACGTCTCAGGCAGATGGAGCACCTCCCCGCCGGCATCCGCCAGTGCAGGGGATCTGGCGGTTACCAGCGCTGTGTGAGAGGCGCTCAATAGGACAGAGCTGCAGCTTGCGGGGACAGTACGGTGACTATGCTGCCTGACAGGGACACTACGCTAGGCTGCCGTTGGGCTACGCTGACAGCAGGGCCGACTCTACCATTAAGCAGCTTTAGGCAACTGCCTGGGCGCCAGGATCTGGGGGGGTAGGGGGAGGGGTGGGGCGCCACCAAGTTGGCCTATCGGAAAAAAACAAGGATGTCTATGAGGATCTTTGTTGTACTTAATGCAGGTGGCTGCTGTGGACCTTCTAAGGCCTCACCTCCATACTTTTCCTTGAGGCATACTTCCCTACTTTACTGCCCCCTCCTCCTTGTACTCTATTGTAGGGTTGCCTAACTGACCCCCTCCTTCAGGGAGAAAATGCTCTGTTCCTGGACTTCCCTGGTAACGTATGATTGGCATCACTTGTGGGGAGCTAGGTAATTTATAAGAAAGGTGTTTCACCACAGGTGATGGCAATCATACATTACCAGGCAAGTTCAGGAACAGAGCATTTTCTCACTCATGGAGAGGGTCAGGTAGGCAACCCTGCTCTAATGTGGATGGCAGTAGGTTGAATTTTTGCCTAGGGTGCTGAGAAGCCGTACTCCGGCCCTGGCTGGGAGTATGATGCCAACAGGTTTCTGGGTCTAAAGGGACAACACACAATCTGTAACTATACCTCTCAGCCAACACCATTTTCGAAGTGAGATTAGCACACTGCCAGAATCTACTCGGTGCATGCCCTGGTGATAAAGGTGTGGCCTGCATGGAGATTGCACACAGGCCTCTCCTCTCTTAAGGTGCCCATACACGTTGTGATGATCGCAACCGTTATGGGCTGGATCGCAACGCATGCGTTATGCATGCGATTTGTGTGCTATACGATGCGATCCGAGGGCAGTACAAAAAGTATGTGCAGCACATACTTTTTGTACTGTGCGATGAGATGCCCACGGAGGTGCATCATGGCATCACATCGCACCATGTATGGGCACCCTTAGTGCCCAATTGAGAGTGGGACAAAATGCTCATGTCAGTTTTATTTATTTTTTTGCTAACATTCATTAAAGCCACTAAAAAGTCACACGATGTATATGCACAGATGCGCAATAGTGCATCCCCCCCCCAATTTCATGTAATGCCGGGGGCAATACCAGCAGTCTGGCATCTATTGTGCTCACCTCCAACCTCCACCTTGCTAAGGCTGGTCTCCTCTCACCACGTTCACCAGCAGTGCTGCTCAGGCCCCCAAGCACCTGCTGGACACCGCGGCCCACAGGTGGGAAAATGGGAGAGTCCTTGAATAGTGCAACTGTCCTGTTAAAATCAAGTCGTTTCGAAAGTATGCATATTGGAAGCCATACTCAGATGGAATATCTGCACCTACCATATGGTCTCACACATACAAATCTGCACCTACCATAGGGATGCGATTGATGGGCGGTGTCTAAAAATGCCCAAGATCCTTCCACATTCAGTCCCCAGCTGGCCACTTGGTACTTCTGGAAAATGTCAGAAGGGCCGATGACCTGATGGGCCAGTCCAGGCACACAGAGAGACCACTGCTGGCTAAGCAGCTCTGCCTCTCTGTGCTCTGCTCAGCTGCCTGGCATACATAGACATGCAGATGTGCTGCAGGGCAAGGTCTCCATAACTCATGAAACACCCCCATGAATCGTGACATGACCCATGTACACACACACAGTAATATGCCCAGGGCAGCTGAGAGGTATGCTGTGCCCCGGTAAAATTTTGGGGGTGTAGCCTAATTGTGGGAGGCGTGACCACCTCCTGTGATTAGGCGACTCCCCCCCCCCCCAAAAAAAAAACAGTTTAGGGGAGTGAGACTTATTGTCACCCCCCCCCCCCCCGTCAGCAACAGCAGCAGCAGTAATACTGTACATACCTACAGCTGTACGTGTGTGCTGCTGCTGCCCATGAGAGATGGAGGGGGGGTCAGACAAGGGCCCCCGCCAGGCACCTCCAGCAAGCCTGGGCCCAGGTAATTAGGACCTGCTCCCCCCCCCCCCCCCCCCCCCCTCTCAGCGGCCCTGAATATGGAGGGGATGAGTGATAGTTGGATGTGTCTGAACCCGGATAAAACAGATGACCTAATGATGAGTGACAGAATAAGACTGCAGCATAGTCAACTATTAGGATTTATGCTTTGGGGTTCAAAACTACCAAATGCTGCACATGTGTGGAATCTTGGTGTTGCCTCAATAGTGGCTAGCCCTCTACCTTATTGTCTGCAGCTATTATCTGGTTTTAATACGCTCCTTATAATGAATTATTTATACACCTATGGTCGCTGAACCCTAATTAGCTGAGATAGTGGACCTAAGAGTAGGAATGTGACAAGAGACGTACGGATGGGGTAATATTAGCATTAGTCCGTCACAGCACAGATGTCATGAGTTGTGGTATGGGGCTCCGACAGTCGGGATCCCGACAGTCATTAGCCCGACGTCGGGATCGACTGCCTGTACTCAGACAGCATGGCAAGCTCAAAAAAGCCCCTTGCGGGCACGTATTCTATTCTCCCTCTATGGGGGTCGTGGACCCCCACGAGGGCACCCGGCTGTCGGCTTTTGAAAGTCGGGACCTCGACGCCAGGTAAATGACTGTAGGGATCCCGACTGTCGGGAACGCGTACGGCACCCTCGATTCCCACCATGACCCTAACTGTGCAGAGTTTGTATATTCTCCCCGTGTTTGCGTGGGCTTCCTCCCACAATCCAAAAATATACTGGTAGATTAATTGGCTCCTAACAACAATTAACCCTAAAATGTCTGTTTGCGTGTACATGTGGTAGGGAATATAGATTGTACGCTCCAGTGGCGCAGGGACTGATGTGAATATTCAACTATACTCTGTAAAGCGCTGCAGAATATGTGTGCGCTATATAAGAAACTGTTAATAAATAAATAAGAGGAGGGGGTTGGGAAGAGGGGCTGCTCGCAAGAGCTATATCCTATAAAGAAAGAGGAACGGGTGGGGATATAGGTAAGAGGGGTTAAGCATGTAGGATGGAAGGGTATGGGTCATAGGGTTGACTGTATGTGGATCGACATACATTAGTTTGACCACTAAAGGTCAACAAATGAAATAGGTTGACACGGCTAAGGTCGACAGGGTCAGAAGGTCAACACAAGCATTAGGCCATCAATGGGATGGTCAAAGGCAAAAGGTCAACATGAGTTTTTCACTTTTTTGTCCCGAATTGTGAAGTAAGTCGACATGGACACTGTATCAGTGTACCGCTTCCCCTCGCATGGCTCTCTGCACTCACCATACTTCCGAAAGGTGCCTCACTGCCCCCGGCACACTATTATATTCTCCCTCCACGCCCTAATGGATGGTAGGCTATGAAATACCGCCTGTCGGCACAAGTCGGCTCCGAAAGTTATAAATTCATGTCAATCTTTTGACTGTTGACCTTCCCGTTGTCGACCTAATTCTTGTGTTGACCTGACCCTGTCGACCTAAGCCATGCTGGCCGATTTCATGTGCCGACTCAAGCCCTGTCGATCTTTAGTATTCTACCTAATGTATGTCAACCTTCATAGTGACGACCTAGCGACCATATTCCGAAGGGAAGACCAGATCAGGCTGATGATAATGCTTCAGACACTGCCAGACTTCTGATAAACAGGCTCATAGGTGCTGGAACTTATACAGATAAAGTTATTATAGTAATAATAAACGGAAATGATTGAGTCATTCTTGTGGGCTCTTCAGGCTAATGGCTGAGTGGTTTTCTCTCCATTTGGTTAGAATCACAGCAATGATTAATGAGAGGCTGACACTGTTCGGTAAGTCTATCAATGTTTCCCTTAGTGTAGAAAGAGGAAATATGTGTGGTTAATGTGTCTGTTGTTGACAGAGTTTGTCTGTACAAAGAGGAGAGATCATATGCAATGTACAATCCTTCTGCCAGTACAGAAGCAGCGTTATCAGAGGATCTGTTGAAAGTTTTGTCCCTGTAAAGGATTCCATCCAAGCGCAATTATATGTTTGGGAATTTGGAATTGCCAGTTTATTCCCAGGCACACTGGAATCACCTGCACCCATACCTCCCAACATTGAAGTGGATGGAAGAGGGATGCTTCGCTCGCCGGAGGCACGTGTACGAAATTTTGGGGACGCGGCCTATTGCCGCTAGCCACGCCCCATTTTCACCGCTTTGCGGGAATGGCTAGCGGCTCTGGGAGCTGCTGGCTCTGGGACCAGCCTGTTAGGCTGCTGGAATATCACAAGGGGACAGGGGAGACTTCCAACTGCCCCCCTGCCAGCCCCGGGCGGGATGCTGGAATGTCCCAAAACAATGAGAAGTTCCTGCAAAAAGCGAGACAATTGGGAGTTATGTCTGCACCCAGTGCCTGTGGCAGGGGAGTACCTCCAAATCTCCCTAACAAGGGGCTGGGATCAGTTTCCTGTAGAAATCATGAAATCTTAGATAAATTCGGACCTATTATCGCTTACTGGTAAAAACCTGAGGATCCATGGCCCTCACCATACCGATGCCAATCATAAACACCATTCCAAGTCTGTCACCGTTCAGAGTTTTAAATGAATAATTTCCATTGTAAGACGTTGGCTCCACGGCATCTGGGGAGCACAGTTGACGTCCATCAGCTTTTATTGCCAGCAAACAGTCATTAGGACTTTTCGATCCCTAGACACAAAGATTTGTAGTTTAAGGTTGTGACAACATTTGTACAATGTATATTCGGTGTAAGAACTATAGGATTAATGGTATAAAACTCATCCATGTAAACCTGGGCCCCTCATTCCTTTATTTAATAATAAAGACTTCCCTTCGGGATGTACTCCTGCCATTGAGCCATGGCTAGATTTTTAAATGACCTGACTAAAGACCCCCTCCTCCCTTCCTTTAGCGATGTGAAGGACTAGATCTTGATTCCACATTCTTTTTTTATTATTATTTAGCAAATCCTCTATTTTCTTCCCTATAATAAGTGCAGACTTAGGGCCTAATTCAGCCCTGCGATCAGATAGCCACCGCCCAGCCAAGGTGAAATCCCCTCCTGTGCAAGACATCAATCAGGCCAACGATTAGCTGCAAATCCATTTGCAATCACGCACATATAATGATTTTTCACTGTGTGCAGTCAGTGGGTAGCCCAGGACTCTATCTGCGGCTGCAATAGAAACCGGCTGTTCGGGGCCAGAGCTGATGTCTGCGGGGGCCAGAGCTGCGGTGTCCCTAACACTCCCAGAAAACGGCCAGAAGACCAGGACTGGGATGATTCTAGACTCATCGCTGCTTCCAGTTCCCATTGCATTTGCATGAAGGTAGAATTTCCCCCTCGGTACCTGGCTCCTACTGCTGCTGAAGTATTAACCCGCGACTAAACATCAGAACAAGTTGATTCAGCATGTTGCCTCAGTGACTGCTTGCCAGATTCCCTTCGACTGGCACAAACCCTCTCATCCATCTATTTAAGCCATCGCAAGCAGATATGGCAGGTAATAATAAAATGTGGGAACTACACGTTTTTGAGACCTCCTTCTTTCTCTATAAATGAACACAACTTCTGCCCCCTCTCCCCCTTTTTCTCCTTCTTCTTCATATCGGGTGGATAACCACAAGCCTTTTTGACCCATTTCTTCATTCTCTTTCTGTCCTGTCATTCTTTTTAAATATATAAAACAGCGGAATTTATCTGTGTCTATCCTACTGTACTTCTGCCTTTCTTAGTCCTCCCGGTCTTTAATTACAAGACATGTCATATTTTTTTGTTGGCTTCGCAGCCTTGTTTTGCTAATATTTTACTTATGGGTTATTTTTGCTCAAAATTAAAATAAAGTATTTACAAATAATGTCGGTACTTGTTTCCTAGCACGGCCTCCCCGATTTGCATGGGGGGGGGGGTTGTGTCGGAAAAATTGCGTCGGTCGCATCGCATGCGACCAAATCGCATGCAATGCGATCGACGCGATTTTTACATTGAATGAACTGTGAATAGGGTCCCTGGGACCCTATTATACATTGGCTTCAATGTAAAATATTCCCCAGACCCCCAATTTTACCCCCTCAATGCCACCCCACGATTGACGCCAACCCGAAGCGTGTCGAACGCAGCGAGCCCGCGAGGGGCAGCGGAGCACGTCCTCCGACCTTTTCATACCCCTACTATACACGTCGGCGTGGAGTTGAGAATATAAAGTGTGGCGAGCGCAGAGAGCCACCGAGCTCCGAAGCGTGGCGAGCGCAGCGAGCCCCACGAGGGGACGCGTATAACTTCACAGGTATACGCGTCCCCTCGTGGGGCTCGCTGCGCTCGCCACGCTTCGGGCTCGGTGGCTCGCTGCGCTCGCCACACTTTATATTCTCAACTCCATGCCGACGTGGATAGTATTGGTATGAAAAGGTCGGAGGACGTGCATCGCCGCCCCTCGCGGGCTCCCTGCGCTCGCCACGCTTCGGGTTGGCGTCAATCGTGGGGTGACGACGGGGCCATATACAATGTGAAATGGGTCATATTGGCCCATTTCACATTGTTTCCTATGTGAGATGGACTTAATCAAGTCCATCTCGTCTTGTGCCATTATAATGGCACAAGACCGACGCGATGCTCCCGATTTCAATGTTAAAAAATATTTTAACATTGAAGCCTATGGCAAAATCGCGGGCATCGCGTCGGTCGCGTCGGGGGCAATGTTAATGGCCACGACCGACGCGATGCCCCCGATTTTGCCTTTGCCGGCAAAATGGACCTGATTTCAAAGGCAATCGGGTCTATCACGGGCATCGTGTACCTTAACTTTAAGGTACACGATGCCAGCGATTGTGGCCGTGCTAGGAAACAAGTACCATAATGTACTATAATATTTGCACGGACTTTGTGAGATTGCTTGCACTTAAGCCAAACATCCTGCTGTAATTTACTTTCTGTCCGTCTCTTCTGTCCAGGGGTACATGCATCTGAGTGGATACAATTCTGAATCAGCAAGAAACCCAGGTGAGGATGGCAAAATGTCTCATACTGTAGATATAGAATAAATGGCCTCTTTTTAAAGACTCATCTTCCATAGAGCAAAACACATTGGGGGAAATTTTCTAAAATACAAATGGCTACGAATGGCCATATTGTAGTGCGAATTAAAGTTTTATTACTCTTATGAGGTATATCAATGCAGTCGGTGAGCTATATGCTGGGCAGCGCTGATAGCTCGTCATCAGAGTGTACAACACCCTCCCCTTCACTCGCCGTTTCTTTTTAGCGGCGAGCGTGCACATCAAAACGGCGGGGCTTGCAGCATTTGCGGCAAACCTTCACAGTTTAAGGGGATCCTCACAGTCAGAGGATGGTGAGAATTTCTCCCAAACATTGAATACGGTGAGGAGGGTTGGATGGCAAGAACGGCTTTTCCATGTCGAAAAAAAGCCATTCTCGTCGTACAAACTCCCCTCGCCACTGCATTTAATACACCGCTATGTGTCTGTGGTTTTCTCACTACTGTTTTATTGTTGAACTACAAGTACCAGCTGGCCCTTTAATGCTCCAGATGCTGGGTCTTGTGGTTCTCCTAGTCCCTGCATGCAGAGCAGGCTTGCTAGGACTTGTACAACACAATAGTTTACTCTATGTTTTACATCACAAAACCAGCCCGGTGCCCATCGCCCTGGGGCACCAGGGACAGCCCCAGCCCAGGCAGAGGGTATCCTAGAAGGGGGAACCTCTTAATTGGTGGGGTCGCCACTCCCCCAGGGTCCCTGTCTGGGCTGACCAGTCAGGAGGATAATGCTTTGGCTGGGGGCACTTGTATAAAAAGTCTCCCCCCGACTGTGGCATTACCCTGCTGGCTGTTTGGGCCCGGTACTGTTTGTCAAAATAAGGGAGACCCCTAGTAATTTTATCCCTGTATTTTGGGAACCAGAACCGGCCCTTGAGCCTGGTGCTGCTCTTAGAAACACCAGGGAACCCCAACTTCTTTGGCCCCATGATTTTCTAAAACCACGACCGGCTGGTTATTGCCATGGGGATTTTCTTTTAATAATAATATATTTACCCTTTTTTTTACACAGGGCAGCATTGGACGGATCTGACTGATCCGTGCAATGCTGCCACTTTATAGGTGAAAATGACAGATTAGTAAATTTGCCCTATTATTTTTGCTGGAATACGGCCGATGCCAGCATCTGGGAAATATTACGCTACACAGCTGCATCTTTTACAGTGTCTGTCATCTGGTTTTATTTCTTCCTCTCCTTGATGAGCCATAGTGCTTTGATTTCTGCATTGGTCCAGTTGGTGTTATCAGACGTGCTGCTGTGGACCAGGCTTCTGGTGATGATGTGGCTATGGCAAAGTGTCAGGCTCAGGGTGAAGTTGAGGGTCACGTTGCGTGTCAGCCTACGTTTTTCTGATGTAGATCAGGCTGTGAGCAGGATGTGGTCAAAACTGCAGTTTTGGCTGTGGCACTGTGTCAGATGTGGCTGTGGGCCAGTTAGTATTTAGTACTGCAGATCGGCTTTCGATAAAGCAGCAGGCTCAGCAGTAGAATTGAGTCCTGCAGCGATGGTCATCTGTGCTATCTGCAGGGCACTGACAGATGACATCATCCACCAGCATCCCAGAAGCTCCAATAAGTGTCTCTCTTCAAAAGGCGGGCTCAATATCCCGGGTTGGAATGGTTTACACTGCCACAGGATCTGGATGCTTAGTGTGTTCAACCCGCAACATTTCCCAGGTGCGATTGGCAGGGCACAGGACTGATATTTTTCAAGGAGTCATTTAAACTGAGGCCCAATCCAGCAATAAACCGGGTTATATCCTTGGTGTAAAAGGGGTACACTTTCAAGATGACATTCATACTTCTTTTAAATTCATTAAATCATCAAGATCAGACCCTTTCTTACCATAAATGTAACCAATACTCTCATCACTTAATTGTCATCAACTGGACTATTGGCCTATCCTGCTCTCAATTTAATCTACTACATTCCATTTTGAACACCGGTACTTGACTCATTTATCTCTTTACCCACAGTCCCACACTGTATCTTCTTACCCTCCCCACCTGTCCCTTCAATAGCCCCCTTTACCCAATCTGATACTCCAACCTTATCTTCCTCTCACCACTCTGCCAGGGACTAAAGCCTGCCTTCTTAACTTTCTGCTTTCTCCAGGTTTTCTGCCATGCTGTTCCTCAGTGCTAGAACTCTGTGTTTCCATCTCATCTTAGGCTGTCCATTATAATTAGATGCTGCACAGTCTCTTTGATTTATCTGGACAAATAATATTTTTATCAATAGTGTATTAGTTTGAGGAGTTATTTTACATTTCCACCCACAATTCACAATTGTCTTTTCAGTGTTGCTGTGAGTCCTACGCATCCTTGAAACACTAGATTTACTTACTGTAACAGATTTAGTGAAATCATTAACAGTCTCTGATGGTTACATTCTATCTAGCACCTACATTTAAAATATAAATAGAAAAAAAAATTTGTGTAGAGATGGGTCGTTCATGAGCGAAACGGTTCTTTTGGACGGATCCCATAAAAGAGTGAGTGAGCCCGCGATCCCAAAATGGTGAACCTTTCAGTGTCGTTTTTTATTACATTAACGCATTTGCCTGAGCTCAGCACTGCCACCTGTGGCAGCTGAGATGTACTAACTCCGGAGACTGAGTACAGTGCTGTGACTGCAAGTGAAAGAAAGAATAACAAGGCTGCTGCTGCTAGGGATGGCCATCGGTGCAGACGCCATCGATGGTTGCCATCGATGATGATTCTGCACCCAGCCATCGATCAGTGTTTTACTCTGTCATGTATGTTCTTATTTGTTCAGCTCACTGTTTTAAAAAATGAAAAAGTGGTACTTATGTATTATCTGGGCTCCCAAGTTAAATGCACCCCTTTTTTTCATACCCCTACTATCCAACTACGCATGGAGTTGATTTTATATAGTGTGGCGAGCGCAGCGAGCCACCGTGCCCGAAGCGTGGCGAGCGCAGCGAGGGGCCGCGGTCTCATAAGAAAAACGGGAGCCCAGATATTACATAAGTACCGAAAATGTTTTTAAAAAATTTAAATTTTACCGTTTATGGCAATAAATGATTGTAAAACAAATTATGCTTCGTTATTATCAAATCACCCCTTTTTTCAAAGATCCGGATCTTTTCTCGGATTGAGCCATTGATCCCAGCTCTTTTTAGTGACCCATTTTGCCCATCTCTAATTTTGTGCTAATTTACATAGCCAGGATGTAGACTGTACACATTGATTCCACTATCATTTTAATATTTAAATGTCAACATTATTTAAGCATCATTGATATTTTTACTTCCTTTCTCTTGACAGGTAACATGTATCGTCAGTGCAATCACCTTACCTCTCAGCAACTCACAAAGTCAGGAACTCCCACCCAAGAATGTAATTTAAGACCTAAAACTTTGAAATGTCACTCAATGGCTGGACTAATATGTGGCGAGCAGCAGCACAACTATACAAGTGTATTGGTTCCAGCCCACGTGAGCAAGAGTGTTGTCCTTCACTGTGACCTTTTAAGTTGTGAGCGAGCCGCACTAGAATGAGCTCCTTTATAAGCTCCATTTACTGGCCTCACTCCAGCAGCACATTGCCAGAGATCAGATAAGGGGTAAATGGAGGATGATGGGAATACAAGATTTGGCATTGCACAGCTTTCTTCCATTCCCATTTCTTTCCAGCATAACGTGTTGCACAAGAACCGTATTCACAAATAATGCAACCCCAGAATATGTAACACATTATTGTTTCATGGTTGCATTATAACACTTGATGTGCAGAACTTACAAGAGCTGCCAGTCCTATTTCAGCTTGTTAATACACAAAGCACACTAGTGGTGGCTGAAATTGCTGCAGAATTTAGCATAAATACAGTTTGACAGAGGTGGGTAGTTCTGGTCATGAAGTGTTGTGGTTCCCCCTTTGCATCACCGAGCAGTGGAATGCCTTTCAAAACTGTATTTGAGTAACGTAATGCCAGCAATAGACATGGAGTGAATTAAAAATCCCCATATGTGTGTCACACTGGGAGGCATGTGACTCAGGGATCCAATAGGGGAATGGGTCTGGCAGGTTGACTGTGAATAACTATAGCAGGAAGAGGAGGAGTCTTCCTCTTCTTCCTGCAGAATTCCCTGCCCTCCCTCCCCTTTTGCTTTACTGAGGGTGGTGGGTTTAATCGCGTTAGCTGATAGGCGGGAAAGAATGGCAGGTTTAATCAATTTAGCTCACATTATGGGGGAAATTTACTAAAGGAAATTTGTAAAAAAATAGGTGTATTTGTATCCAGAAATACACTTATTTTTGACATTTACTATCCAGAAAATACGGCAATTCATATTCGTATTGATAGCACATCAATACGACTACGAATTGCCGTATTTTCGGGATAGTAATTGTCAAAAATAAGTGTATTTCTGGATACAAATACACCTATTTTTTACAAATTTCCTTTAGTTAATTTCCCCCTATGTGTTGATGTTACGTATATGGCTTGTTTTTCGGTGCACTCACCTCTCATTGACTTAGGCCTTCGCTGGATAACCCAGAGTGGGTAGTCAATGCAGTTGGGTGGAGTTGGATACTGCTTGTTTTGAGTTAGGCCAGTTACGTTTATAGTTGGGGTGGAGTTATAGTTAGTAGCCATTCTTTCTTGGCCACCATTAGTTAATTAATCTAATTCAAATAATCAATCTAGCTTAAAAATTTCGATAAATAAATCAGTTACCAATTTCTGACAAACCTATGTCTCTGAGTCATTATTTCAGGTTTAGTTATGTAAGCTAAGAATGTATAAGGTCTTGCATACTAAGGGGCCACATCAGATGTTGGGATGTTTAATCACTTTGTGTATCACTGGATGAAAAGAGCTTAGATAATGATAACCCATTAATTCTGTAGTGTGATGGGGCTTGGTATGGCCTTGGAAACCCCAAGAGCAATTTCCACAGCCAAATCTGGAGCACAAAGTCCATTTTTTTTTGTATTTCCTTTGTTTGATTTGGTTCTTTTTATCTACATTTCGGACTTCTTAGAAAATATAAGGTAGTTTAAGGCCAAATTGCAGCAGAAATATCTAAAATTGTGAGGGGTTCGCAAAGTTTCAAGCACCACTGTATATGCCTGTCAAATCTGAATAAACTGGACTAGTGCAAATTAGTGATGTGCGGGCTCGGATTCCCCAGATCCGAGCCCGCACGGATATCATCAATCCGAGCCCGGATCCGAGAAGCACTCAGAGCTTCCCGCCTGACTCGGATCCGGGCACGTGGGCAAAACGTCATCGCCCGGCGCAGAATTCTCACAATGCTTTAAATATCAGCCCCTGCATCCGCCATCTTCACTCCAGTCTAGGAGCGGGTTGGGAGGGAATGTGTTGGCTGGGTGCTGCTGCTGGGGCTTGTCGCTGGGGCTGTCTGCTGGGGCCTGTCTCCCTCAGTGCTGCTGCTGTGTACTCTGTCCTCTCTGCTTAGGGTGGGATCACACTATCAAAGACAGCTGTGATAAAAACTGAAGTTATATAACTTATTATTATTCTGCTGTGTGTACTACTGTCTCAGTCATCCTATGGCAAAGCGGATAACTGCGTCCTTGACAGCTATGTTGGTGTTAGACGTGCGTCTGGTGTCTGCCAACAGTGGAGTGGGATTTAGACGGTTGATGGAGGTTCTGTGTCCCCAGTACCAACTCCCGTCTAGATTCCACTTCACTAGGCAGGCGATACCCGGGTTGTACAGGGACATCAGAAAATGTGTCCTCAGTTCCCTGAAAAATGCGGCTGTCCCCACTGTCCACTTAACAACGGACATGTGGACAAGTGGATCAGGGCAAACTAAGGACTATATGACTGTGACAGCCCACTGGGTAGATGCATCGCCTTCCGCAGCAGCATCTCCTGTACCCCAGCTGCTTCCAAGGCAGGCTATGCTGTGTATCACTGGTTTCAGGAAGAGGCATAACGCTGACAACATCTTAGAGAAACTGAGGGAAATCATCTCCCAGTGGCTTAGCCCTCTTAGACTCTCCTGGGGATTTGTGGTGTCGGACAATGCCAGTAATATTGTGCGGGCATTACACATGGGCAAGTTCCAGCACATGCCAAGTTTTGCCCACACAATAAATTTGGTGGTGCAGCATTTCATCAGAAGTGACAGGAGCATACAGTAGATGCTTGCGGTGGCCCGCAAAATTTGCTGAAACTTCGGCATTCTGCCACTGGCTGCCGAAGGCTGGATTGGCAGCAAAAACTCCTCAATCTGCTTTGCCGTCAGCTTAAACAAGAGGTGGTGACGCGCTGGAACTCCACCGTGTATATGCCGCAGAGGATGGAGGAGCAGCAAAAGGCCATTCAAGCTTACACGGTCACCTACGACATAGGCAGAGGAGCGGGGCTGCACCTGACTCAAGCGCAGTGGAGGCAGATTTCCGTGTTGTGCAAGGTTCTCCAACCCTTTGAACTTGCCACAGGTGAAGTTAGTTCTGACACTGCCAGCTTGAGTCTGGTGATTCTCCTGATCAGGCTGTTGCAGAAGCAGCTGGAGAAAGTGAAGGAGGAGCTAAAGCGTTGCGATTCCGCAAAGCATGTCGCTCTTGTGGATGAAGCCCTCCATATGCTTTGCCAGGATACGAGGGTGGTCAGTCTGTTAAAGTCAGAGGAATACGTTCTTGCCACTGTGCATGATCGTTGGTTTAAAGTGTATGTTGTGTCTCTGTTTCACAGACACACGTCTACAAAGGTGCAAAGACCTGCTGGTCAGGACATTGTCATCTGAAGGGGAGCATGACATGGCCACAGCTCCTCCTTCATTTTCTCCCTACCTGTGGCTGCGAGGAAACAGCTGCGATTTCCCACACGACCCACTGACGGGGATGCAGGGCAAGCAGGAGGGAGTTTGGACATCTGGTCCGGACTAAAGGACCTGCCAACGATTGCTGACATGTCTACTGCCACTGCATTGGATGCTGTAACCATTGAAAAAATGTTGGATGATTACTTTGGTGACAGCATCCAAGTAGACATGTCAGACAGTCCTTACCTGTACTGGCAGGAAAAAAAAAGGCAGTTTAGAAGCCCCTGTACAAACTGGCTCTATTTTACCTGAGTTGTCCCCCCTCCTGTGTGTACTCCGAAAGAGTTTTTAGTGCAGCAAGGAACCTGGTTGGTTAACGGCGAAGGAGGTTGCTTCCGAAAAATGTCGAGAGGATAATGTTTCTAAAAATGAATTATCAATTATTCAATGAAGACCAGGAATTGCCTCCAGAGATTATAACGGGACCTGTGACTGTGGAGTCCAGCTGGGACAAATTGATAATCTGTGAGAATGAGGAAGTACACACTGAAGGGGGCCAGGAATCAGAGGAGGATGACGAGTGACGATGACATCTTGTCGCTGTAGAGCCAGTTTATATACGCTCCACACGCTGGAGAAAGCAGGAAGGGGGTCTTGAGAAAGGTCCAGCATGGGACCGAAACGTCGACCTGTACCCACTGTTATGCACGTAAAGGTGATGTCTTATTAAAAAAGCTACAAGCAAGTCCGGTGAGTGTCTGCTATATTTCTTGTATAAATATATATATATATATACTGTATGTGTGTGTGTATGTATGTATGTATGTATATATATATATATATATATATATATATATATATATATATATATATATATATATATATAGTTGTGTAGGGGCCCTAACAATCCAATAATTTCAGCCACAGTTTTGTAGGCCCTGTCGCTGAAATGTTTGGTTTGTTAACCCCTTCCTGACAGAGCCAGTTTTTGCGTTCCTGACAGAGCCCTTTTTTTCAAATCTGACATGTCTCACTTAAGTGGGGATAACTTTTTTTTGCTTTTACTTATCCCAGTGGTTTTGAGATTGTTTTTTCGTGACACATTGTACTTCAAATTAGTGGTAAATTTGGGTCGATACAGTCTGTGTTTTTTTGTGAAAAATACCAAAATATCGTGAAAAAATGGAAAATTTAGCGATTTGCAAAATGTTAAATTTTCTGCTTGTGAGACAAATAATCTTACCACTCAAAATAGTGAATAACTAACATAGACCATATGTCTACTTTATGTTGACATCATTATTTCAACTTCCTTTTAATTTTTTGGGACACTAGGAGGCTTACAATATGAATAGCAAATTCTCAAATTTTCAAGAAAATTTCAAACACTGATTTTTTTAGGGACCAGTTCAGTTCTGATGTGACTTTGAGGGACTTGTATGTGAGACACCCCCATAAATGATGCCATTTCAAAAACTGCACCCCTCACAGTATTCAAAACAGCATTTTGGAAGTTTGTTAACCCTTTAGGTGTTTCACAGGAATTAAAACAAAGTGTAGGTGAAATTTCAAAATTTCTTTTTTTTTGCAGATTTGCAATTTTAATACATTTTTATAAGGAACACAGTACATTTTACTAGAGAAATGTGACTAAAAATTGATTCCCCCAATTCTTTTGTTTTCATAAATATCCTATATGTGGCCCTAGTGTGCACGGTGACCAAACCACAGGCTTCATAATAGAAGGAGCACCTACTTGATTTTGGAGCCTCCTTTTTATGAGATTATTTTTTAGGCACCATGTAGGTTTCAAGGCACCATAAGATGCTAAAAGTTAGGAACCCCCCCACAAGTGACCCCATTTTGCAAACTACACCCCTCAGGGAATTCATCTAGGGGTATAGTGTACATTTCAAACCCCCAGGGGTTTCACCAATTGTGGTACAACTGGGCAGTGAAAATGAAAAATTATTTTTTTTACACAAAAATGCAGTTCTGGCTCCAAATTTGTCATTTTCAGAAGGTATGAAGGAGACAAAGCACCCCAAAATCTGTGCCCCAATTTCTCCTGAGTACGGCAATGCCTCACATGTGACCAAAAAATACCAGTTGGGTGCATGGCAGGACTCAGAAGGGAAGGAGTGATTTTTGGATTTTGCAGCTCAGATTCTGGTGGAATTTTGGTGGGTGCTATGTCGCATTAGCAAGACCCCCCAAGCACCAATACAGTGGAACCCCCCCACAAGTCACCCCATTTTGCAAACTACACCCCTCAGGGAATTCATCTAGGGGTATAGTGTACATTTCAAACCCCCAGGGGTTTCACCAATTTTGATACAAGTGGGCAGTGAAAATGAAAAATTACATTTTTTTACACAAAAATGCAGTTCTGGCTCAAAATTTTTCATTTTCAGAAGGTATGAAGGAGAAAAAGCACCCCAAAATCTGTGCCCCAATTTCTCCCGAGTACGGCAATGCCTCACATGTGACCAAAAAATACCAGTTGGGTGCATGGCAGGACTCAGAAGGGAAGGAGTGATTTTTGGATTTTGCATCTCAGATTCTGGTGGAATGAATGGTGGGTGCTATGTTGCACCAATACAGTGGAACCCCCCCACAAGTCACCCCATTTTGCAAAGTACACCCCTCAGGGAATTCATCTAGGGGTATAGTGTACATTTCAAACCCCCAGGGGTTTCACCAATTTTGATACAAGTGGGCAGTGAAAATGAAAAATTACATTTTTTTACACAAAAATGCAGTTCTGGCTCAAAATTTTTCATTTTCAGAAGGTATGAAGGAGAAAAAGCACCCCAAAATATGTGCCCCAATTTCTCCCGAGTACGGAAATGCCTCACATGTGACCAAAAAATACCAGTTGGGTGCATGGCAGGACTCAGAACGGAAGGAGTGATTTTTGGATTTTGCGGCTCAGATTCTGGTGGAATTTTGGTGGGTGCTATGTCGCATTAGCAAGACCCCCCAAGCACCAATACAGTGGAACCCCCCCACAAGTCACCCCATTTTGAAAACTACACCCCTCAGGGAATTCATCTAGGGGTATAGTGTACATTTCAAACCCCCAGGGGTTTCACCAATTTTGATACAAGTGGGCAGTGAAAATGAAAAATTACATTTTTTACACAAAAATGCAGTTCTGGCTCGAAATTTTTCATTTTCAGAAGGTATGAAGGAGAAAAAGCACCCCAAAATCTGTGCCCCAATTTCTCCCGAGTACGGCAATGCCTCACATGTGACCAAAAAATACCAGTTGGGTGCATGGCAGGACTCAGAACGGAAGGAGTGATTTTTGGATTTTGCAGCTCAGATTCTGGTGGAATTTTGGTGGGTGCTATGTCGCATTAGCAAGACCCCCCAAGCACCAATACAGTGGAACCCCCCCACAAGTCACCCCATTTTGAAAACTACACCCCTCAGGGAATTCATCTAGGGGTATAGTGTACATTTCAAACCCCCAGGGGTTTCACCAATTTTGATACAAGTGGGCAGTGAAAATGAAAAATTACATTTTTTTACACAAAAATGCAGTTCTGGCTCAAAATTTTTCATTTTCAGAAGGTATGAAGGAGAAAAAGCACCCCAAAATATGTGCCCCAATTTCTCCCGAGTACGGAAATGCCTCACATGTGACCAAAAAATACCAGTTGGGTGCATGGCAGGACTCAGAACGGAAGGAGTGATTTTTGGATTTTGCGGCTCAGATTCTGGTGGAATTTTGGTGGGTGCTATGTCGCATTAGCAAGACCCCCCAAGCACCAATACAGTGGAACCCCCCCACAAGTCACCCCATTTTGAAAACTACACCCCTCAGGGAATTCATCTAGGGGTATAGTGTACATTTCAAACCCCCAGGGGTTTCACCAATTTTGATACAAGTGGGCAGTGAAAATGAAAAATTACATTTTTTACACAAAAATGCAGTTCTGGCTCGAAATTTTTCATTTTCAGAAGGTATGAAGGAGAAAAAGCACCCCAAAATCTGTGCCCCAATTTCTCCCGAGTACGGCAATGCCTCACATGTGACCAAAAAATACCAGTTGGGTGCATGGCAGGACTCAGAACGGAAGGAGTGATTTTTGGATTTTGCAGCTCAGATTCTGGTGGAATTTTGGTGGGTGCTATGTCGCATTAGCAAGACCCCCCAAGCACCAATACAGTGGAACCCCCCCACAAGTCACCCCATTTTGAAAACTACACCCCTCAAGGAATTCATCTAGGGGTATAGTGTACATTTCAAACCCCCAGGGGTTTCACCAATTTTGATACAAGTGGGCAGTGAAAATGAAAAATTACATTTTTTTACACAAAAATGCAGTTCTGGCTCAAAATTTTTCATTTTCAGAAGGTATGAAGGAGAAAAAGCACCCCAAAATCTGTGCCCCAATTTCTCCCGAGTACGGCAATGCCTCACATGTGACCAAAAAATACCAGTTGGGTGCATGGCAGGACTCAGAAGGGAAGGAGTGATTTTTGGATTTTGCAGCACAGATTCTGGTGGAATGAATGGTGGGTGCTATGTTGCACCAATACAGTGGAACCCCCCCACAAGTCACCCCATTTTGCAAACTACACCCCTCAGGGAATTCATCTAGGGGTATAGTGTACATTTCAAACCCCCAGGGGTTTCACCAATTTTGATACAAGTGGGCAGTGAAAATGAAAAATTACATTTTTTTAAACAAAAATGCAGTTCTGGCTCAAAATTTTTCATTTTCAGAAGGAATGAAGGAGACAAAGCACCCCAAAATCTGTGCCCCAATTTCTCCCGAGTACGGCAATGCCTCATGTGTGACCAAAAAGTGGCAGGACTCAGAAGGGAAGGAGTGATATTTGGATTTTGCAGCACAAATTCTGGTGGAATGATGGTGGGTGCTATGTCGCATTAGCAAGACCCCCAAAGCACCAATACAGTGGAACCCCCCCACAAGTGACCCCATTTTGCAAACTACACCCCTCAGGGAATTCATCTAGGGGTATAGTGTACATTTCAAACCCCCAGGGGTTTCACCAATTTTGATACAAGTGGGCAGTGAACATGAAAAATTACATTTTTTTGCACAAAAATGCAGTTCTGGCTCAAAATTTTTCATTTTCACAAGGAATGAAGGAGACAAAGCACCCCAAAATCTGTGCCCCAATTTCTCCCGAGTACGGCAATGCCTCACATGTGACCAAAAAATACCAGTTGGGTGCATGGCAGGACTCAGAAGGGAAGGAGTGATTTTTGGATTTTGCGGCTCAGATTCTGGTGGAATGAATGGTGGGTGCTATGTGGCATTAGCAAGACCCCCGAAGCACGGTGAAATTATGAACCTAATATTCCATAGATGTGTGGTATATTTTAAAACACTCCTTTATACATAGGCCGGGTTTGTCGGGGCAAGTGTCACACTGGAAAATAGTTTGCTTTCTTATTCCCTTTTTATAGCAAACTTTGCACCTTTTTTGTGTCCTGCCCTTTTTTCCAGTGGAGGGGATTTCATCAGGAAAATGCTGCCCTGGTACAATACGGGGGCCAGTACTAGAAGTACTGGGGCCCTCTGCCTGCTGGTTCCCAAATATTAGGCCCTTTATGACTTCCTCTTGAAAGTGCATAAATGTCCCCCTCTGGCCGGTAGAACGGAATAGCACGTAAGCGTTATACAGTGCCATCTGGATGATATACACGGCCACCTTCTTGTACCAGATTTTTGTTTTCCGCAGGGCACTGTACGGCTTCAGTACCTGATCTGAAAGATCCACTCCGCCCATGTACCTATTGTAATCCAGGATACAATTAGGTTTTGAGGTGTGGGTACTGGTACCTCGTACAGGGACGGAGGTGGTACTGTCTCCGTGAATTGTTGTCAGTATAAGGACATCCCTCTTGTCCTTATATTTGACCAACAACATATTTTCGTTGCATATTCCCCTGCTTTCACCCCTTCTCATTACTTGGGCAATGTGCGTTTTTGGGAGGCCTCTTTGGTTCTTGCGCACAGTACCGCAAGCTGCTGTACCTCTTGAACCAAGGGCCTTAAACAGGGGGATGCTGGTGTAAAAGTTATCCACATAGAGGTGATAACCTTTATCCAGGAAGGGGTGCACTAAATCCCAGACAATTTTCCCACTAACACCTACGAGGGAGGGGGGGCATTCTGGCGGTTGAATTCTTGAATCCTTCCCTTCATAAACCCTAAACCTGTGGGTGTACCCTGAGGTGCTTTCACACAGTTTATACATTTTTATGCCATACCTTGCCCTCTTACTGGGAAGGTACTGGCGGAATTTAACCCTTCCTTTAAAATGTATAAGGGACTCGTCGATACAAATAAATTTTTCAGGGATGTACACCTCTTCAAATTTGGCACTGAAATGATCAATGACCGGCCTGACTTTGAATAGCCGGTCAAAGGTGGGATCATCTCTGGGTGGGCACTGTGCATTATCGGTGTAATGTATAAATTTAAGAATTGTCTCAAATCGAGTCCGGGGCATGGCCATACGGTAAAATGGAGTACTGTACAGAACATCTGTACTCCAATATTGCCTAATTTCTGGCTTTTTTACTATGCCCATATGAAACACCAGACCCCAAAACGTCATCATCTCTACTGCATCTACAGGGGTCCACCTAGCAAATGATGACGTGGGGTTTTGAGCAATAAACTGCTGGGCATATAAATTAGTTTGGTCCACCATTAAATTTATAAAATCATCAGAGAAAAATAATTTGAAAAAGTCAATTTCTCTGAGACCTGTGGAATCAAATTGGATTCCTGGCATGGCCAAAAACTCAGGAACCTGGGGCTCAAAATTGTCTGGTGGTGGGGTCCATACTAGATCAATTATTGGGGGGGGAATCTCAGCTGATCTACGGGGGCGTCTTTGAGGGGGTCCCTCATCACCAGAGGAGGAAGAGGAGCTTAAGACGAATCCTTCAAATTCCCCACTTGCATCACTGCCTGTGTCAGAGTCAGAGGCAAGCATGGCATATGCCTCCTCCACTGAATACATTCTCCTGGATGACTGGGAGGACATTTGGGAGGACATTTGGGAGGACATTTGGGATGCCATTTTTATTTTTGTGTTACTGGTAGTGAAATGTTTCAACACGTGTATAGTGTAGGGGGGGGTACAAACTTTATTTCAATCCGGGGGGTATGTAGTGTGTAGTGTGTATGTGGTGCAGAAAAAAAAAAATACTTTATACCAATAAAAAAAAAAAAAAATGAAGGGGTTAAAAATAAAAAATTGAAGGGGTTAAAAAAAAAAAAAAAAGGTCCTGCGCCAAAAATTGAGCACAGATGTTGGTCAGTAACGTCTGTCACTGAACAGCGCTCAAAGGCAACAGGAATCTGATAAAAAAAAAAAAAAAAAAATTGATCAACCCTGTGCCGAAAAAGCTGATCAGTGATGTACGTCACTGATCGGCGCACAGTGGCCACAGGACACCCACAAAATCAGTGTGTGTAAAAAAAAAATTAAAAAAAGACCCCACAGCACTCACAAAAAAAAAAAAAGGTGATCAGTGATGCGACACTGATTACCAGTGAGGGACAGCAGGTGCACAACCTTTGGTGCAACTGACAGTGCAACTGGCAGCAACTGACAGGTATATATATAAAAAAAAAACCTCTGCGCCCCCAAAAAGTTGCTGATCAGCACAGATATACTGATCAGCACAAAAGGGGGGGTAGCAGACACAAAATATACACTCTCTATCACTCTCTGTCACTATCTCTCTCTATCTCTCTATCTCTCACTATCTCTCACTATCTATCACTCTAGGACACTGCAGCAGCAGCACTGACAGTTATATGTATAAAAAAAACTGCACCCCCAAAAAGGGGGGGTAGCAGACACAAAATATACACTCTCTATCACTCTCTGTCACTATCTCTCTCTATCTCTCTATCTCTCACTATCTATCACTATCTATCACTCTATGACACTGCAGCAGCAGCACTGACAGTTATATATATAAAATAAAACCCCTGCACCCCCAAAAAGGGGGGGTAGCAGACACAAATCTCTCTATCTCTCTACCTCTCACTATCTATCACTATCTATCACTATCTATCACTGTATGACACTGCAGCAGCAGCACTGACAGTTATTTATATATAGAAAACCCCTGCACCCCCAAAAAGGGGGGGTAGCAGACACAAAATATAGCTCTCTCTGTCACTATCTCTCTATCTCTCTCTATCTCTCTCTATCTCTCTCTCTATCTCTCTATCTCTCTATCACACTGCAGCAGCAGCAGGAAGTCTCAGGAAGTCAGATCCAGGAAGCGTCCAGCACGCTACAAGCAGTGATAAGGTGATCAGGTAAGGTATTTGCAAGGATCAGGTAAGTATTAGCAAGGATCAGGTCGGTATTCACGGCAGGCAGGCACGGTGACCGTTCTGCACGCTATTCCAGACCGGAATGGCGTCTGCAGCGCAGTCACCGTCAGTTTAAATGTCGCGCCTTGGCTGTGATTGGTCCGTGGGTCCCACGGACCAATCACAGCCTTGGGGGCAGGTGGGGTGAGGGTGGGGTGAGGTGTCATCGTCACCGATGACCCCCTCATGCCCCCTGACGCCCGGCGGTGATTGACACCTGTGTTACCGAGCGTCCGATTCGCTGGTAACACAGGAAAACGCTGTGAATGGCTGTTCACACTGAACAGCCAATCACAGCGATCGCCGACGGGGGGGCGACATCGCAGCCCCCCCTGGGCATGCAGGGACATGTCTGCTGTCAGGGACAGCAGACATCGTCCCTCTGTCACTGCGTCTCGAGACGCAGTGACAGTTTAAACTCATGACGTACATTTATGCCATGTGTCGGGAAGTACCTCCCGGCCATGACGTAAATGTACGTCAAATGTCGGGAAGGGGTTAAAGTGTGCATGTCCTATTTTTGCAACATAAGGGCGGGTGGGAGGGCCCAAGGACAATTCCATCTTGCATCACCATTCATTAATCCTACTGCTGAGAGTCATTTATATGTGGGATTTATCTTTTCAACGCATACAACTGTTTGCGTTCTTGACAGTGATAAGTGCACTTGTCTTTAAATGCATACAACTGTTTGCATTCCACTATTGAGAGTAATTGATTGCTGCACGAAATGCCCACTGCTCCTCGGCTGCACATGGTAAACACGATTAAGCCAAATAGGGGTCTTATTGGATGTTAAACTGAACATGTACGATTAGGAAGGAAGCCCCCGGTTTCTGAAGAGGTATACAGCTCCGACCCAGGGGTAAAAGTGGTCCTAGAGAGGTGGGGGTACTCTTTTCCACCTGCCACCTAGTAATTACCCCCCTACCCTCCACCCATTAGGCAATGATTTAAGAGACTACTGGTAATAATCCCAAAGTTGAGCAATCAGATTATTATCATTTTAAATATTATATGAATGATGAACTATTTTTTTTATTCTTTTATTGCGGGTGGGCCCCAGTGGCAATTCCATCTTGCACCTCTTTTGCCATTATGTGCTTTTTGGGGCCATTTTTCTTTTTTTTTTTTAGCTGGTTTATTGGGTATTAAACTGAGAAAAACAGTTACACACCTGCAGACAAACTCAGTGCTGCATGAAACGCCCACTGATCCTCGGCTGCACATGGTAAACACGATCAAGCCAGATATCGGTCTTTTTGAGGCCTAGTTTTTGTCCTCATTGATAAATAAGTCTGAATATCACACCGCTACATTATGCAAGAGTGAATGCTAGAGCCAGTGGCTTGTTGCCAGGGGTTTATTTCTCATTGCCAGAAGTTTCCTACTCATTGACAGGCGTTACATGCTCGCATGTGCACAAGCTTTCCCAGAATCTGGCACTTCCAAGCACCCCTAGCATCTGTCTCCTCCAAGACATTTTTGGAGGGCCATTTTCAGCAGATTCTATGTGGACAGCCAGACACATGGACTCTGCAGAGATCATCCACCCACACAGCGCCGGCTCCCCCAAGCCATTCCTGAGACTGCAGTGGCATTGCAACCCCACTCACTAGAGCTACTATTAATATTACTATTAGTGCACCTAGAGCCACTATGTCACACTAATACACTTTATATCAAGCTCTGTTTTCCAAATATGCCTTAAGTGTTTATACTGACCTAGATGCAGGGGAAAGTTTTGTGGAAGAGGCCCGACATGGGCAGCATTAGAGGTATAACATGCCGTGTAGCCATGTCAGCATCATCAGATGCCAGAGTTACTGGACTGCGCAGATAGAAAAACGGAATGAATAGGAACAATGCAGTGTAATGAGTAAGATGGGCTGTCTACAGGTGGTGAGGGCCACATGTCAGCAAAATAAACAGGTACCAGATATATGTTAACCTACCGGTAATCTTTCCGGTAGACCCTATGGCCAATCCACCCCTGCCTAGATGTGTCCAGGAGGCTGTCGCCACCTCTCCACAGCAGATTGACATATCTGGACAGACATATACCCAACATAAATATAAAGTGGCTAACAGGACTGCCCTACAGGTTTGTGGTTTGTTAAATGCTGCATAGACGCAAGGAACCCAAATTACAGCAGCTCCAATTATTTCAATGTGGCAAAACCAGTGCTAGTGGCTGTCAGTCATAAGAATGAAGACAGGTAAGCACAATATACTTAGGAGGTCATTCTGGTTGACCCGCAAAGCGGCAAATTTTGCAGCCTTGCAGGTCATCTCTGCGCCATTTAGCATAAACATCCATTCGCAGCCTTGTGTGTGTGTGGGGGGGGGGGGGCAGCGAAATCATTTGATGGTTGACGACCAACAAATTATTTTTACAGCACTTGCAGACCTAATACACCTCTCTTAGATCTGCGGCATTCCTGTACGGGAAGATGGCGGGCAGCTGACATTAGCTTCCCGCCACCCGTACCCGTGCCACGGTCGCATTAGCATGGAAAAGCCCAGCATTTTTATGGGGACACCCATGAAAAGTTAGGCATTCCCATGGGTGCTACCCCTCGCTGCTGCCCCCACCCACACAGCTAGATGCAAACGGGCCGACGAATAAGCAATTCGCCATGCCCGTTCGGGGGGGGGGCGAGAGCATCCTTTAGAACAGTCTGCTGTTAGGAGCAGCCATTTTGTGAATGTCAGTTTTCATTAGCAGGAAATAGGAGGAGTGCCAGGACCGCAGGCAAGTAGATCTGCATGTACTGGCCACAGACGCGGAAGCGGCAAGTGGAGATGTAAGGAAAGGCTGGGGGGGTTCTTAACTTTACTGGTGGAGGCGCTGCCAGTGTGGGGGGAAGGTGCAGATTTTGTAGTTCTGCCACTGCCCACCTGCAGTGCAACATATTTGATAATTGATGTGCTGTTTTGTTTTGTTAACAAAGCTGATTCATCACTAAGGGTTAAATTTACTAAGATTAAAGTTCTATCGACAATGAGATGTTGCACATAGCAGCCAAACAGATAGAGAGCCAGATGTACTAAGTTTGAAAAGTGATAAAGTGGAGAGGGATAAACCACCATCTAACCAGCTCCTACCTGTCATGTTTCAAACACAGCCTGTGACATGGCCGGTAGGAGCTGATTGGCTGGTTGTTTATCACTCTCCATTTTATCACTTTTCAAGCTTAGTACATCTGGCCCTCTATATATTATCATCTAAATGGTGCTAAATAAATAAGTAGAATCTGATTAATTGCTATGGGCAACATTCTGTATTTCTTTCTCCATGTGCACCTAAGTACAGAAGCAAATCTGCATGTAGGGTTAATGTGAATGTGGCACTTCTTTACAGAACAATAAAATACACATATTATCCACATTGGGGCAGAAGTAATAAAATGTTTTTGAAGCACAGTTGGGCTGAAACCAATTCAACAAATCAGATTATTGCGTTAATTTCTAAACATTTTAGGTGGAAAATGATACTTTGGTTGGTTATTTTGAGGTAATTGCCTTCTGTACTATCTGCTATGTTAATAAATAATTCCCAGTAGTTGTAGAGAGGTTCATATCTATTCCACAAAACAAGTCTGTCATAGTTGCACGACGGGAATAGAAAAATGCTTTAAAGTATAAATATTGTTGGAAAAACTCACAGTGAGACACATCCATACTTGACGCCGTCATGTTTTGTCAATTAAATCATACGCCGAACACTTTACACAGTGCATTTTTCAACTGGCATGCTTTGGCAAGGATGGCAAAACTTCCTCTAAAAGAATATAAAAACGAAATTGTAACATGCCGGTAATCCTGTGCTAATGTCTCCTTGGGCAACAAATAGCTACTATTAACCAATTCTAAAAACCTATACACAATTGGCAAATAAGGTCATTGTGCCCCATCTCACATTAAAACGCTTTTAAGGCAAGTCTGTATTAGCAAACTTAATGACATTTGTAAAAGAGTAATTGTTCGATTGACTTAATGGAATAAAGCTGTAACAAGAATAGATTATATTTACGAGCCTGCAATGAATTCACTTCAGAGTAAAAGCGAAGTGTGAAAAGTTGTAATAGGGGACCTTTGTGTGTATTTGTGCCCTTATTCCAGCAACTTTCCATAAGAAGCTGGATCATATTCACGACCCTGTTGACATTGGTCCCACTAATACCAATCACTTGGTTGAATGTTTGTCCGCCTGTCCGTTAGCCAAAGATAACGGTGAACATGTTCCACCGAAAACCTCCATATCCCAAAATTTTAAGTACAGTGATTTGAGCAGGATTTTGTGTGGTGTTACAATTTTTACTTAACATTGGAAGTAATACGCTGAATATGGTTGCTATGATTTGGTTTTTACTTTTATTTCAACAGTCTTAAGAGAATTAAAGTTTTCTGGAGATCAGACATAACCACTTGTGATAGAAGAGCTGCCCCAACCACCTGCTAATGTCTTAATTGACTTATATAATTTACTTATTTATTTATTTATTAACAGTTTCTTATATAGCGCATACACATTACGCAGCACTTTACAGAGAATATTTGAACATTCACATCAGTCCCTGCCCCAGTGGAGCTTACAATCTATATTCCCTACCCCATATACACATACACAGACATTCTAGGGTTAATTTTGTTGGGAGCCAATCAGCCTAGCAGTATATTTTTGGATTGTGGGAGGAAATTGGAGTACCCGGAGGAAACCCACGCAAGTACGGGGAGAATATACAAACTCCGCACAGTTAGAGCCATGGTGGGAATCAAACCCATGACCTCATCCGTGCTACTTACCTCTCTCTCTTCCACAGGTAACCACCATGTCAACAACAAATTATTGCATTTCTACAAAAATTATAAGAGAAAAGGTTCTTTTAAATAAAATGTATTAAAAGTGAAGTTTTAATAGCATGTAACCTTGTGCGCCCATGACATAAAACCATTTTTTTGTTGTTGGAATTTTTGATTTGTCTTGGTTGTTTAAGTCAGCACCTCCATAACGATCAATACTATTCTCAAAAGAATAACAAGGTATATATTGATTTAAAAAACTATATGATAGTAATATATATGTACATATATACTCTCCGCCAGGTTCTGGCTTCTTTTCTCACAGGTATTGTAACTGCCCACCTGATCCCAACACCGTCCCCTCTCCTCTTTTCCCTTGCTTTTCCTTAGCTTAGGAACTGCTCCATTCACATCATGGCCCTGTACTTAGCTGCTGTAGCGGCACCATCTACCTCTGTCTATAGAAAGTACTGTAGGTTGTGTCTTAGAACATAGGCTGTTAGTGATGCCAGGGTAGTTCAGGAGAAGGTTGTTTTGGAGGGAAAGATAATGTGCACCACCTACACATCTGAAGTGTATATTAGGGCAGCAGTTGTGTGTCATTCCAAATAAAAACTCCACATAACACAGGATATAGGTAATAAAGTTTTGAGGCGTTTTATTGCCTCTTCATGAGATCACAAAAGAACATACAGACATACAGAAAATGTATACTCACAAACCATCACCGTACACGTCTCCTGGCGCGGGAGCGGCAGCCGGTGTCTTCTGCATCCGTCATCACTATGCGTCGCAACACGTCACTCCACACAGATGTGGATGCATCACGGCATCCCGGCGGCTCCGTTACCATGGAAATCTGTACACAATACAGACAAGGACAATTTTATTACAGAAAGGGATTAGAGTACACAAATTTAAAACCAACAAATAACAACCATCATGAGGATAATAGCAGACTACAAGCGGATGAGATCAATACATTATCTATACATTTTAAGTACCAAGAGTATTTGGGAGTAATCCGTAATAGGATTGCTGAATTTGAACTACAGCACAAACAATCTTTTGAAAACTATGTTGACAACAAATGGATTGAAAAGTTGTCCCAACAGTTATCCATCTACATGAGGGATTTGATCGCATTTAAAAAGCAAAAACATCAAAAGGTTACTAATGATTACGAACAAAATAGGGTCTTCAAGTTTGTACACAGTGGACGCCCTGAGATACCATTCAGGAATCGAGAGAGAGGGCCTAATAGAAGAAGGTGGAAACCACCATAAGACACTGGTTCATTTTATGAGGCAATAACATCGAGCGACTCTGATGCAGCTCCAGTGTCAATGAACACCCGCGGTCAGTCCTCTTTAGGGACACTCACCAACTCCCAAATAGAGGTCGAGGAAGGGTCGGTCAACCACCTCTAAACCGTAATCGTAGACCACGATAATCAACTTATCTTCCCATGTTCTTACAAACTCTGAGATGAAAGTCCTTGACAGGGGCTTGTCAGATGTTCCCTCCACTGGCCTGAATGGTCTCAAGTGGGAGGTTGGGAAATATAGACTTCAACGCCCACTTGTTATTGCCATGCTGCCTGATTAAAATGACTTGAACCACGCTAAAGACTGGTGAGTGACTCCGTCTTTTTCTACTATATATATATATATATATATATATACACACCAGTGGACATGCGGCGGCACTCCCAGTCAATAAATGAAGAGACTATGCGCTCAAGTAAGCCAACGTTTCAAATGTATTCATTCACATTTTTCGTCAGGGTGTCAGGGAGGGTTAGGCAACAACAGGGAGGGAAAGGCTGCAGGGTGAGGTTTATGGTTAGGCTGTCAGGAATCAGATCATCTGAATGTCGCTATCGATCTTCTCAACGCCCGCACCCTGACAGCCGTCCATCCGTATATGTATTCTGTTATTTCCATGTACACAGTGTAGCAGCACCTATGCATAGTAAGTGACCCAGTGACCATCAGGCCCAGAGTGTATATAAATGTCCCATTTTGTTCCCCCTAGTATCTGCTCAGTGAAGTAAATATGATTTAATTGCTGTGTTTTCACAAATCTGTTCTTTAGATATTATATACATTATTTAGAATCCCATATTTTGACACAGACTAAATTGGAAATGATTTTTAGTGCTGTACTTGTAACAATAGTGAAGTCAGACCGTACATACCAATATACAGCAGTAAGAATCTCTTAGCCGGCAACAGAACAGAAGTTACATATTGATGGGATTCAGTAGCACTGCTGCATTATTCACAAGAGGATGTTTCCCTGATGCCTGGGTGGAAAAGCATTTCTAACCTCTGTTTGCCAACTGTGAGAAGGTTATGTAAATGGAGCACAGCACTAACACACAGCAGTCACTTCTTACTCTTCTTTCTTTCTTGTTTTTTAACAAATGCTCAGTTACACTTTTTGCATGAAGTGGTAATAATTTAGAAAACCGATTTTATGTGATTTGAAACAGAAGTTCTTTGGACTTTTATAAGTCTGTGCCGTGTCCGTTATTGCCCTGTTACACTGGCAATGGTAAATATAATGAAAAAAGACAAACTCTGTTATACTTGCAACTGTTTACTACTGCAATCATGTTAAAGAGAATGTATTAAGGGGCAGATTTACAGAACGTTGGCTTTAGAAAGCCGCTGAATATTGTTGACTTTGACCAATGTTTTTCAACGAGCACATTCTTTTACTGAAATAATGTGTAAAAGGGTGTTGTAGTTTCACTGAAATGTATTAAAGACGGGGTTGCCTACCCTCCTGGAATGGCAAGGAGGGTCCCGGAAATAGGGTCCCCCTCCTGGCCCCAGTGGCGTAACAATAGCCTCGCAGACCCCGCGGTCACGGTGAGGCGCTGAGTAAGTGTGGGTGTTGCGGGTCTGAGGACGCATTTCCGTTGGCCATGCCCCCAAAACGTAAGAATCCTTCGTAGCTCCACCTTATACCACCCCTTTCTTATCCCTTCAGCAGCCTCGCCCCCCTGCCACAATGAACTGGATGCCCTCCCAAACTCTTTAATTCACATTTTGTTTAATAACCAGATCACATTTACACATTTAGGAGCAGCAAGGAGCCCCAACAGTCATCAGTTCTCACTGGAAAACTGCGGAGCCTGGGGAGGTAAGTATAAGTTTTTTTATTTTATTTAAAACAAAAAAATGTACACAGTGGCCAGCTTGTGTGTTCATTGCCCCTGCACCGATTTCTCTGCCTAGGGGCAGAAAAAAGCTGTGTAGAAGCCCTAAGTCACCTGTGAGCCCTGTGATTCATAAGCCGAAGCTGGCGTTTTTATCACAGGGCTCATTGCAGGGTTCTTTTACATATACAGTCGGCAAAATTTCAAGGATGCAATTTTTAGTAAGGTTCTAAAATCGCACATTATCACATTTTCCAAAATCAGGAATTTTTCTAAAAAATTTACTTATTTCATGACCATGCAATATGGTGCGATTTTTAGTCCTTTAAATGTGCAAATTTTAGTCATGAATCTGTGCGATTTTGATGACATGTGCGATTTTGATGACATGTGCGTTTTTGGAGACATGGTAATGTTGTTTGTTCTGCTAGGTTTATGATACCAAATAGGTGTACTTTGGGCCTAATTCAACAAGGATTGCTAACCAGAGAATTCACAATAAATTCATAATTGAGTGATTATCGAATGACTGCTCATGCGCAGCTTTCGCATCGTACATGCGTGATGCCAGATAGCCATGAAATATTTGCACTTATAGATGTTGCAGAGTAGCCGCAGATTGATTGACAGGAAGCTGGTGTTTAGGGGCGGAACATGGCATGTTCTTAGTGTGTCTGTGAAAATGCAGGCTTGCGCATGAATGTTTTTGGATTGGCCTCTGATGTCAGCGAAGACCACTTCCCCCCTGATTCTTGAGGAGATTAGTGGAAGCCCTACGATGGTTCAGATTGGAAAAAAAGTTTGATGGTTCAGTTTTTGCAAATGGATTTGTGAAAATATTGATTTGCGATTTGCATTTTGGCAAGGGGCGTCTTTTCTTTCTAACTGGGTGGCGACTTTCTGCTCACAGTCCAATGTGAATTCTCTGATTATCAATCCATGATGAATTAGGTTCTTGGGGCCAGAAGTTTCAAAAAGTGATAAAGTGGAGAGTGATAAACAACCAGCCAATCAGCTCCTACCTGTCACTTTTTAAACCTAGCCTGTAACATGACAGTTAGGAGCTGATTTGCTGGTTATTTATCATTCTCCACTTTATGACTCTTTGAAGCTTGGTGCATCTGGCCCATTGTCTGGTGCAGATTGAGAGGCCCTAATCTAAGGTACACAATTTAATTTTGGAATAATTTTTAGCCTTGAAGGCTGACCAAAACATCGGCCCACAGCCCACTGTCATGCACTTTATTGTATTGGTATTTTGGATTAAATCTTTAAAAACTGCAAGCAAGTCCGGTGAGTGTCCTGTTATTTCGTATTATAGCCTTGAAGCTAGAGATGAGCCAAATCAAGTTTTGCAAGTGAACATGCTATTTTGCTACAGAACAAAGCCCCGTCATTAAAAGTTCTTCCTTTACTTTCCACAAAATGCCATTTTTCTCTGTATCTTTCAATTTCCATCTAGGGTCATTTATAGTCTATGTCTAGCCCTCAACTGCTCTGGCATGGGTCCTAATTCAGACCCGATTGCAATCCACATTTTGTTTGCAAATGGACAAAACCATGTGCAATACAGGTGGGGCAAATGTAATATGTGCAGATAGAGTTAGATTTGGGTGGGGTATATTGTTTACTGTGCAGGGTAAATACTGGCTGCTTTTTTACACTTCAATTTAGATTTCAGTTTGAACACACACCACCTAAATCTCTATCTGCACATGTTACATCTGCCCCACCTGCATGGTTTTGTCCATTTGTAAACAAAATGTGCCCTGCAATCGACAAAAAATAAATAAATCAAAATTGCATTCAACCTATTCAATGTCAGCTCCGATTAGCATGTTCAAATACAGTATTGGGAATCATATGGACCTGGGAGATTTTTTGTTCAGTAACAGGCCTATAATTAGGTCACGCGGGCATGTACTGAGGCTCGAGGAAAATAAATTCCGTACTGAATTAAGAAGAGGATTCTTCACCATTAGAGCAGTAAAATTCGGGAACTCATTGCCAGTCGGGGTAGTTACAGCAACTACTGTTAATGAATTTAAATCAAAACTGGATACATTTTTAGCCACTAAGGGAATCTTATAGATATGACTTATTCAAGTCAGTAGTTAGAAGTCAAATAGGTTAAACTTGAAGGATTATCGTATTTTTCAACCTTATTTACTATGTTACTATGTAATCAGGTCTGAATTATCCAGTAACAGTCCTATTAGCCGTAATGATGTCAAAGTTACATCATCAGGTCTCCGTGGTTTCCAAGTTTGAGTGCACTAAGCCAGTGGTTCCCAAACTTTTTGAAATCATGGTGCCCTAGAGTATCGGAATTTTCTTCACAGCACCTCTAGGCCCAAAAAAATATTAAATAAAGTAAATTGTGTTTATATGTCATCCTTAGGCCAGTTATATGGTGAGGGATAGGAATCAAATCTCATTGCCCATATATGTTATGATTGGAAGCCACAAGCACTGGTCTTATCTATTACATTGACTATAAATAATTGTAATTTGTTCTGGACCACCAACCCTAGGCACCTATGTAATGTCCCGAGGTACCCCAGGGTGCCCAGGCACACAGGTTGGGAACCACTGGACTAAGCAATAAATTAAATATGCATCTGGACACAATAATGTATAGCATATTTAGAATGTGAGTGTGAGTTGAACCCTAATATCTGATCTAAAAAATATATTATTTTTTATTTATATGTTAAGTATAACAAACTAAAAAACACATACAAAACCCAACAAGTCAGAAATTCTTCAGTCTTGTGTAAAATAAACACAAGCATTGCAATTCTGCAAAAAACAAACAAAATACAATTGTTATAAAATGTTCTTTCTCATACAAATTGTTTGTGTATTCTAATAGTTTGTTTCTTTCTTTTTATTGCAGCAGACAGATGGAGGTCCTCAAGCTGTTACTGAAATGTATCTCCAATGGCTTTTGGGACATGCTGCAATTTGTAGTTTGTTAACAGTTTAAACGTACAGTATAAGCCACTTATAGTGTATGTCTTAGCTCCGCAAATGTTCTGTATGACTTGATAAAATAGTTTCTATATGTCTCTGCTTTCACAGCCAATCCTACAGCAAATGGGTTAAGGTATCAATTAATTTATTTCTCAAGGGAGGACACGGGAAACAAAAAAACTGCTGTAGTGTTTATTTTCTGCGGATCCTGCTACCACATCCTCCCTCATGAAAATTCTGCCGTGGAGGAGGCTCCTAAATAAAGGTTTGATTATGTAGTCTGATTAGCCTCCGAAAAGGAAGACAGAAAATCCCCTGGAGCATTCACCAGATGGAACACTTCCTCCTTAATGGAAATGAAGCAATGCCTCGGTACGGCCGTACATTTTGTGATAAAGTGGCAAACAGGACATTCACAGGCGAAAAACAGGAGGAAATATTAAATGGTATCTTTCATATCGCTAACATTCCAGAATAAGGAGAATGACCAAACCTCCCCTGCAATGTGGGGCAAATATTTGTTTGTTTGCTTAACACGTCAACAGATTTCTTTTGTATGTTTTTGTTACGCTGGTATCAGCAATAGTAGAAATGTGCTCCATAGCAACCAATAATATATTTGTTTTCAATAATGTAACCTGTTATGTGTGCCTTTTTCTAAACATGTCATTTTATTTAATAAAAATGTATGTAATGCCCCTAAAGACAAGTAAGTTAAATGTAATGCTGCTGAATAAACATTTAATAAAAAAAATAAAAGCTACTTATAGCATAATAGCTATTTAATCCTAAATTATGTGTCCTATGTGGTTTACACAATTGTATGTCTCAGCATGTCTTTTATTGGGAATTTTTTCCTAGTATGATTGGTTTTCTGTGCTGAGGATTTGGAGTTAAAACATAGAATATTTGGGGGTATGCAATGTGCCGCCGCCATTTCCGACATGGGAAATAGCGGGGACTCCCTATTCAATGCTGTCATTAACGACAGCATTGATGCGGGATCACGGCAGAACGGGCCTGACTTCAGAAGCTGTTGGCCTCGTTCTGCCGATAACGGCCGTGGATTGTCATTATCCGGGCAGGGAGCTGAAATAGAGCATAGAAAAGATGGTCTGCCATTGGTTGACTATGGTAAGGGGTGGGATGGCTGGAGGCAAATGGGGGGGGGGGGTGCACCCTGGTCCAGAGCCTCATTCAGTGTTATGTGCCAGCATCTGGCTATTAATTTTGTAATTCCTTAATTTGTAATAAAGAACAAAAATTATCACCACACCAGGTGTAATGATGTAATGACGGGACAATGGGTGCAAGTGGGAGAGGGAACAGTGAGTAGGGGGCTGTGGAGGGAGGGAAGGAGGGCATGTTGCCACAAACAGGGGATGGGGCAGGTTCCACCAATGCTAGCATTCTAATGGAAGTGAGCTGCAAGGAGGAAAAAGAGAGAAAGAGGAAAACAGAGGAAGAGAGAAAAAGGGGTGAGGGAGAGTAGGGTTGCCACCTGTACAGAAAACGGGACTTTGTTCTTGAGTGGTAATAATCCTATATAGGGAGCATCCTTAAATTGAGTTATTTATATTACATTCACAAGCTAATAGCCCCACCTACCCACCTGTCTCCTTGCCTGCCTTCCGTCCTTTCCCACATCAGATGCTCTCCTGTCGACCAGTGCACTTCCTTGCCCCCATTTAGTGCTCTCTTGCCTACATTCATGCCACCACACCAGACTACTTGCCTGCCTACAGTCCTCTTCTGACTACCGAGCTGTCTCTACACCTTCCTCCAGTTCTCTCCTGCCTGCCATCCCATCTTCCTGCATTCCTCTTCTTTCCAAGGCCTCTTGTCCTTTCCCACCTCCAGTCCTCTCTCACCTTCAAGCGTGCATCTTTGCCTGTCTCTTTATCCACCTCATGTCCTCTCCTTCCAACTCACACAGACTCCCCATATGCCCGTCTAGGACTGTAGTTACTTATGGTAAAGTGACCTTTCATGGGACTTAAAGGCAGGTAGGCAATGTAACAATGCAATGAAGAAGGCTAGTCAGATTCTTGGTTGCATAGGGAGATGAATCAGCAGTAGTACTGGAGTACTGTGTTCAGTTCTGGAGGCCATATGTCCAGAAGGATTACATTACAGACTGTACAAAGAAGGCCAACAAAAATGGTGCATGGCATACAAGAAAAAACATACCCGGACAGACTAAAACATCTTAATATGTATAGTTTAGAGCAGAGAAGGGAAAGAGGGGACATGATAGAAACTTTAAAATATATTAAGGGTTTTAACAAGGTACAGGTGGGAGACATTCTTAACAGGAAGAGGAGCAGCAGAACACGAGGACATGCACTGAAACTAGAGGAAGAAAGATTCAGGAGAAATTTGAGGAAAAATTACTTCACAGAAAGAGTAGTGGATAAGTGGAATAGCCTCCCATCAGAGGTGGTAGAGTTAAATGCAGAAGAGCAATTTAAACATGAAGGTGTCACCTTCAACCAGCGAAACGGGTTGGTGCAGATCCGTTTCGCTGGCACTTGGACCAGCGAAACGGGTTGGTGCAGATCCGAATCATTGCTATTACTATTTGGACATTCTGCTAATCCCATTTGGACTCCATTTGCTCATTGATCTGACCATCTGGTCCCATATATTGGAAGTCTTTGGCGTTGTATCCTGAAGTACTGGTCGCATGTACTAGAGAGGTTTAGCGTGGTCCACCATCCAAACACAGGACCACTCCCTCCAGCGATTTCTAGGATTTATACTGCTGGATGGACTCCTTTCAATTGGTACTGTTGCCATTGGACAGTGCAGGTTATATAAACGTCCACATTTTGGGCCCAATACAATATAGCTTTTTGATCAGGATTAATTGTTTTCATTTTATAGTTTTTTATACTGTGATTTATGTTATGTGTTTATTAAAAAAAAATTTTTTTTAATTGATTCACTTGGTATAGTTTTGGGCGCTGTTTATTTGTTCTTTTTTCTTTGTGTCAGTATAGGGGACTGACCACCCCCATATAACAGCTGCTCTAAGCAAGCAACCCCTGAGTAGTAGCGCTCTTCTTTTTAGCTACACGTTATAAAAAAGAATTCTGCATATCATAATGCGGTAAAAACCCAATAACTGTGTTTTTATTGCATTTTTACATTAGTCTGACTGGTGACTTCATATTGGAAGTCCAAACTGCCAGTGAGCCAAGGCAGATCCATTGGGAGGTGTTCCCTCCCTCCGGGATGCCTCTGGCCTGGTTTGGCTGCAGCCCATAGAATCCAGGGTCTGCGCATGTGCACTACCAAGGCCAATTCTGCACATGCACCAGTCCTGGTGCCTGTCATCTGCAGTGTACAGGCACCGGCCCTATGACCATGGCGGGGGCAGAAGCAGTAGCAGTAGGAACCGTCAGCGACCAGCAGCTGCAGGGGGGATCACGGCTAGCGGCAGGAAAATTCATGTATATACTGTAGTAGATTTTCCTTTTTTGTATTGATAAAACAAGTTATTTAAATGCATGTAAAAAAGTCTGTGAGCAACTGTATACTTTTAATTATTTAATGGGGTAAGGGTCTATCATTTACAGTAGTTCCTACTCTATTTGCTTTTTCCTGCACGTAGGTCACATAACACTACCTCGTGCCTCACATCCATCACACAGCAGCCACCATGGTTTCAAACACAGCACAACCACTTACACTCCCCTGTTAAATACATATGCTAAAACGAGTGTTAGATGAGTCCGCATTGCAGGTTAGTTTTAAAATAATAAAAAAATAATACAGTAAAATAGAACACAATACCATTGTTTATTTATTGCACTGCAATAAAAGATTTTTCTTATTATACAAAGATACACAATAAAACAACATAATACAGAAGGAGTATTTGCTTACATGATACAATTAGGATATGTAGTATTATGCTTTGAATAACTAATCTATAAATAAATTACAATGTTTTATCCTTACACTGTTCTTGCCCACTTACTCCCAGTCCTTATGAGCATTATACATATAAAAGTAAATATAATCTATACATATAGCACCCATATCCTAAAGTTTCTTCCATTTACTAATTCTGTCCACATTATCGCTATCTGGCTAAAACATCAAAGGTGAGCTCAGAGATGTAATGACCGGATGGTATTACAGGAGGGCATCTGTCTCATAAGACCTTTGTTTCATATTTGGCAACAAAGAAGGTTTGTAATTATAACAGGTGATCACAATTGAGATGAGAACAAGACGGGCTGCTACCAAGCCCTCTTCTACCATGATCACAGCCCAGTGCCTCGCTTCCTTTGATATTAAGCTACAAGAGAAGAGAATAAGTTGTGACATGGGACACTTCCTGTCTTACATGGGATGCTGAATGATTACTCCGGCAATAGTGATTGCCTAACAATGTACAGAGAGATGGATACTGTGCAAACGTTTCAGTTTCAGAAATCACACAGAAAATGACCACACACTACATGCTCCTAGAAAGAATTGTATTTTTCTTATAGTTTTAAAAAGAAATCCATTTTACAATCTGCTGTAATATGGCAATCCCCAGGTGTTTATGTACTAAGGTAGACAAAATGAAGAGTTTACTGTTGTCTTAAGCCAGCCATACATGTACAGATCAATTGTCAAATTGGGCTGGTTGGACAAAATCCTGGTAACAGATGAGAGCAAAGGACAGTTGACCATTTGCTTTGAAATGCTGGAAAACTGCCAAACTGCCATTCAGATATTACCAGTTTTTTTGTTCCAACCAGCCCAATCTGACAATCGATCTGTATGGCCAGCTTTAGCTAGGATATCAGGACTGATGCACTGAGGATACTGGGACTTATGTACTGGGGATAGTAGGACTAATGCACTATGGATATTTGGACTGATGCACTGTGGATATTGGAAGGGTCATTTTAATGTATAGGCAGCTGCCCGAGGGCCCTTAAATAAGGGAAGATTGAGCTGTAAGCATCTGTCTCCTGAGTTTCTTGGGTGGCAGTAGAGCATATCAAATCATCTAGGCAGCATTCTTTTTCTGCTTTCCAGCCAGCACCCAGACAGTTATTTGCTGTCAGCATACTGATTGGAGGATAGCTGGTGCAACCCACCTATCAACATTCTCTTCCTGCTTCACCAATCAGCATGCTGTTTGGTGGATGGCTGGATCTATCGAGTAATCAGAGTAATCAGAGTGCTGACAGCCATTAATTCTTTGGAAGCAAATGGAGTGATGGCACAGGACTACAGGGAGGGCATGATTTGTTTTTAAATAAATCCTGTGATGGGGTGAGTATGAGCCCCAGTGCATTGCTTTGGCCTACAATACTGTTAATATGGCACTGGATATTGGGAATGATGCACTGGGGAAATCCTGACTGATGAACTGCAAAACACAACATTTGCTTTAAACTTCAGCTGAAAAATTTGTATACAATTGGGAATTTTGGTAAATTGACGTTTATTACATTTTCCCCAATCTGTCAGTCTTGCTAACAAAACCATTTATTAGTAAACCCAGACAAGTGTTTGGCTGTTCAGAGAGAGACATTGGGGCTGATACCTGCATCTGCATCTATTGTCAAACCCACCTTGAACCTTATTATATGTCCAACAACCACTTGGTTTGTACTTAGATGCCACCATCGGCCACACCAGAAAAACATGTACCAGCCCTATGCTGCGTACGGCCTTCAATGTTGAGCAATAATGATGATTTGTACAAAGTCACTTTCAGTGACATGCCTGGGACACTGCCATAACCTTCCCATAAGACACAGCATGTCAGACACTATGCGCCTGAAACAGTTCTGACTGCAATAACAATCAGGTCACATTTTTGATAATTATATTCCACCTCTGCGTCCAACATTATGAGTGTGGGTGTGTGTGTGTGTTTGTGTGTGTGTGTGACTCATGACCAGTATACATACTTCTGAATGAGACATAAATATTGATTCTGCTTCATGATTCAGGAGAGCCACATACTCTTACATGGCTGTGGTGGACTGTGAGTCTCCTGCAGCTCTTGGGAGGGTAGTCGTGTATGGTAATACTTTTTTGTACATGGGTCTAACCTGAATGCAACCTGATGTGTACTTATAATTGGTGCCATGTGAGTCCGTGGATCCCACACTGCGCATGCTGCACCCATATTTAATACTTAACCCCTCCAGAGTTACGGGGCTGCAGAAATCACCAGAAAAAATGCCCACTGTATAGGCAAACACAGGGGGCTTTCTGGTTGCCCAGAAACCCTCCTCATCTTGGGAAGGGACTTTAATTATTACAATAGCATTGGTATATAATATCATCAATAGAGCTGCCACCACACCATGCAGTGTAAGAGACAGAGCGGAGCTGCTGCACATGCCCAGTGTACCAGCTTCTTCTACCACATTTACTGTATGTGTGGATCTGGGCCCTCAAACATCGCAATGGACCAGAGAGTAGCTGCCTCGGCGTAGAAAGTGCAGCACTGGGAGGCAAATTTATTAAGCTTGGAGAAGAGATAAACTGGAGATAAAGCGGGGAACAGGTAAAAGGAGATAAAGCACCAGTCAATCAACTCCCAACTGTCTTTTTCAAACACAGCTGATTGGCTGTGCTTTATCTCTTCCTTGCTTTATCTCCAGTTTATCTCTTCTCCAAGCTTAATAAATCTGCCCCTGGGTCTATTATGTGCATTTATGTATTTATTATGATATGTTTAACATTTTCCTGATCTTATTTAAATGTTTGAAACAGCCTATACTATAGACCAGGGGTGGCCAACCGGTCAGAGGTAAAGAGCCGAAAAATATCGGTAGTCAAGCTAAAGAGCCGACATCATAAAAAAATATGCCTCCAATAGTGCAGTGCCATATATACATATGCCCCCAATAGTGCCAGATACACGTATGCACCACACGGTGCCGGGTATGCCCCCACAGTGCCAAAAAGCTGGTATGCCCCCACAGTGCCACAAACTGCTATGCCCCCACAGTGCCACAAACTGCTATGCCCCCACAGTGCAAATTTCCCATCAGCAGCACTCACTGTTGTTGCTGCTGCTGCCAGGCGGGGAGAGGACAGTCTGGTGTCCTCCTGCAGTCCTGTCATGTCACAGATGGGAGGAGAGCACAGCACACCGCACATCTCCTTCCCCCTCACTTCCCTGTGACTGGGAATCAATCAAAGCTCACTGGCCGACTCCTGATTGGCTGCTGGCCCACAAGCTCTGATTGGCGGACGGCCCAGTCACAAGGATGCACAGTAAGGGGTAGGAGAGATGCGCGACAGAAGGAGAAGGGATTCAGGGAACCGGCAGCAGGGGTGACTGGGACAGATGGTGGGCGGCGGGCAGCAGTGGGAGCAGGAGCCACACTTTACAAGGGGGAGAGCCGCATGAGGCTCAAGAGCCACAGGTTGGCCACCACTGCTATAGACCATCCGTACTGTTAACATTAATATTGTACTCCATACAGTATCCAGTGTAAAAAAAAGAACAATATTCAGGGCTGCTACTGCTCCCCCAGACTCCCATACTTATTACAATGCGCTGCATAGTAGCAGATTTTGTATTACATTTGGAACCGCCCCTCTAAAAACCCTGCGTTTGCCACTGCACCATATTACTGGAGGTCTGCATACTCTATAACGCTACTGATGGCAGAAAGAAAAGTGCCCACACGAAGGAGGCTGCGCACAAAATCTTATCTCTTCAAATGCCCCTGCTTAGAGCGGCTGTTCCTATGCTGTTGACAGGGTCCAGATTGGATCGACCCAGGTTACACATTTACACTGCACTTCGACCCGGGTTTTTTTTAAGGACCCTTTCCTAACTTATAGGGTTATAATTTTTACTTCTTTCACTACAAATTTTAATTAATTAAATAAATATTGTTTATGTTATATTTGATGGCTCCAGCTTTTTGGTAACTTCTGAACACAGTATATTGTTACCATGAAATTATTACTATAATAATAATATTAATAATAATAATAATAATAATAATAATAGTAAGAATTAAGAAGTAGAAGAAGAAGATTTATTATTATTATTATTATTATTATTATTATTATTATTATTATTATTATTATTCCTACACTGTATTTTCATTGTGTTGTTATACAAAAAAAAAAATTGTTACCTATAATTTGGCAATTACATTTTAAATCAGTTCCACAGACATACAAGCCTATATGTGGGCCAATGAATTTGGAGTCATTAAACATACAAAACACCTTGACACAAAAAGAAAAAGTCTGCAATAACACAGACCCTGATTCAGACCTGATCGGACGGGCTGCGAATTCGCAGTCCAGTTATTGAATGACCACATATGCGCACGATCCGCATGCGCGTGTGAAGAAAGCCATCGATGGTCAGGTCTGAATCAGGCCCCAAGAGAGAGCATACAACGTATACTATACAATGCCGCTAATGGAGGGTGTTTCACCTTTAAACATGTCCCTACATATTGTGTAGTGATTTCATTTGACAATCAACAAAATGTTAGACAAACATTGTGATTGGAGCATTATTAGAGGAGCATTTTATGTGTCAAACTTGATAATCATAAAGATTATCACGTATCCCCGCACACATGCAAATGGCTGTGTTGCATAAGCATCCATTCGCAGCTTGCATGTGGGGAGGAAATCATTTTATTTCTAAAGCGCTTGTAGGTGTCAGACACCTCTCAGGTGTCTTACATCTGTGAAGGCCCTGTGCGGGAAGCAGGTGGGCAGCTTACAACCGCTGATATCAGCTGCCCGTCCCCGCACCCGCGTCATTGGCAAATCACCATGGGAATGCCCAGCATTTTCATGGGAACGCCCATGAAAAGCTGGGCGGTCCCATGGGTGCAACGACAGCCCACCACCTCACGCCCCTGACCCACAGTGCTGTGTGCGAGCGGCCGGCAAATAATCAATTTTCAGTGGCCACTCACAGCACATGCGCAGTAGCGGAACATCGCTCACAGTGAGTGAGAACCTGAATGATCTCCAAAGTGTATTGCGGTACAGTTCCTTAGAGCCTTTTTTTTAAACGAGAGAAGATACACCTGAGAAAACACTGCCCTCAGTCTTCCACCACCCCTAGCCAAACCTTACTGACTATTCAGTGTTCTCTTTTGTTTCTATATTTTTTTTTTTTGCATAGTTCTCATGTACCAGAGATTTTTGTTGTCATTCCTCCACGCCAGAGCAAGTCTCCTGAAGAGGCAGGAAGTGCCTGAGTCACAGGAATGTCCCTGACTTTGGTTCCCCTTTGAGCGCAGTGACAATTGCTGTGTTATTTTCATTGAAAGCCGCATCCTTTCCTCCAAGGCCTGAATTAGCCTCCCTGAGAGGAAGTTTATTTTGAATGGAAAAAAGACTACCCTCCAGCGCACAGCTTTTCTACAACTGGGCATGGTGACAATTAATATTTGAATAATGTTCTTGACTAAGGCTTCATCGAAGTTGGTCTTTTAATGCAATAGCTGATGCGTGGAAAGCCAAATTTAGTTTACATTTAAATAGCAGGAAGATGTTACGTTCAAGTACTGTACAACACAATGAGAAGCCTTATATGGAAATGAGGCCAACTACTGAGCTGATACAATATAGATACAATATGCGGTTAAATATTAATAAAGCTAAGTTTTTATTAAGAAAATACATATTTAGAATTATCTAAATTATATTTCTTAATCAATCTCTCCCAGGTGTTGATAGCAAGGTACTAATTAATTTACTGTAAATAGAATATGCCCCTTTGCTTTGTATCAGGCAAAGGTAGTTCATTAAAATTATTAGTATTATTGTTTAAAAAAGAAAAAGAAAAAATATTTTTATGATGCAATTTCACAGGGACTAACGGCCAGCTGTATCCAGCTTCAAACAGTAATAAAGTGGAGAGTGATTATCAACCAGCCAATCACCTCCTACCTGTCATTTTTCAAACCCAGCCATTACCATGGCAGTTAAGAGCTGATTGGCTGGCTGTTTTTAGCAGTATTTGAAGCGTGATACATCTGGTCCTAAATGTTTCAGGCTAACCTCCTTTAAGGCACAACATTAGTTTAGCAGCAATCAGAATAGGGAGGGCATTATAAAATGCAGATATTTCATTTCATTTCATTGGATCGTTTTTGTCCTGGGCTTGACTGTCTGGTAGAAACATGATAAGGAGATAGCATTGCATTTATAAAAATGTACAATTTCAAGCTTATCACAGTAAGGTAGGTGAGTCCCCTGTGCCGCAATTCAGCAGGAAATTGGTTAAATTCAGCACGTTAAAAAAATCCCGGTTCGCTGAATCCAATAATTTTTCGGTCGGAATTGGTGAATTGGATATTTCCAACATGTTGGATTTCCTTAATTCCCAGTTGTCACAATGGGGTAAATCCACGCACTAGACAGAGAGAAAGTCTGAATATCCAACTGGCTGAGCAAGTTCTTTGGCGTCGCTTGGATTCTGTTGTTGGACACAACTAGTAGTTTACTTGTTGAGTCAGCATATATGTGTATCTAAGGCTAGTGGAAGTGCAGAAGATGCACTCCACCCTTTGGAGATACAACCACCCTCTCACCCGCTTCTAAATTTAGCAATGGGATGTGGTAGTGCCACCACAAGAGACTGAAAGTGTTGTGGCTGGCTGTGACATCATAGCCCAGCACAACACTAATAGGGAGAAGCAGCAACCTACAGTTACATAGCTAATAGGTGACAGTCTGACGAAGTCACTCTTCTTCTCCCTGTGCATTGTGTAAATGCAACAGGACTCCAGAGTTAGAAGCTCAGGAAGTCAGTGCGGAGAGGCTCTGTATCAGGTGAGCTGTTGCATGAGGTGACTATTCATACAAAGCAGCATTATTAAATCCTGGCAAGCATGCAATAGTGGGCGGCGGGGAAGGATTCAAGGGAGGTCTGGGCACTGAAAGACAGATGGTACCTAGTGGGATGTACTGGGCTCGGAGTACAACACGGCATCCAATTAGTTTCTTTTTACCCTTTCCATACTGAAGTCCTGGATCTGACCCATGCTTGTTCAACATGGGATACCGACATGGGTCGGAGTCGGGGCTTCAGCTATACTTTCACACTACTGCCAGGACCCGGATCATCTCCGCTCACACAGGAGGATTGGACATTGACATCAATCAGCAGACTTTTAGGCATGACTTGGGCCATCGATGACACCATCTGCTTTTCACACTGCTGTTGACCTGAGGAGTTAAGAAATACGATAGTCGTGACTAGAGATGAGCGGCTGGCACTTTTTCGGGTTTTGGTTTTGGATCTGGATCTCCCTTCGTGTTTTGGATCTGGATTGGTTTTGGCAAAACCACCCTTGCAGGTTTTGGTTTTGGATCTGAATTTTTTTTTAATGCAAAAAATTGCTAAAATAACAGATTTTGGGACGTTTTTTTCCCCTAAAGTATTATTGAGCTCAACAACATTAATTTCCACTCATTTCTAGTCAATTTTGATCACTTCATATAGTCCGTCACACTGGACACTGGATATAGTCCATCACACTGGACACTAGATATATGCCGTCACCCTGGACACAGTCCCTGGACAATGGACAGAGCCCCTGGACACAGCCCCTGGACAGTGGACACAGCCCCTGTACACTGGACACAGCCCCTGACACACTGGACACAGCCCCTGACACACTGGACACAGCCCCTGACACACTGGACACAGCCCCTGACACACTGGACACAGCCCCTTGTATTATGGACACTGCAACCCCTGTACACTGAGTGTACAGTCAGCAGCACTGCAGCCCCTGCGTGTGAGCACTGCATCACCTAGTTTACAACAAAATAAAAAAATCAGTCACTAAATAAATCACAGCACAGTGCACGGAGCACAGATCCAAACCACCCTCTTCCCTCTCCTATAATGGAGTGAAGATGGCGGGGCGCGCATGCGTCTTATATAGAATCCAGATCCCGCGAGAATCCGACAGCGCGATGATGACGTTTTGCCTCCTTTTCGGTACGGAATTCAGGCGGGAACTCCTGAGCCGGCTCGGATCCTGACTCGGATCACCATATTCGGATCCGCCAGATCCCGGAGATCCGGACCCGCTCATCTCTAGTCGTGACCTGGATGGCTGACCTGGGACAGGCCTAGGAGGCAAGATGCAGGTCGACCCTTTCACATCAAGCCTGGACCTGGATCATGCTGGCTTGCCCCAGCAATAACTCAGGTTTCCGGCTCTATTGAATGGGGTATAAATGTCAAATTACTTTACTATAATGCTCGCTATACAATCTGAATGAAAGAGGAAGTAGTCTACTATGTGACCATTTTTTCTGAGTACGACATCACAGATGTAGGCAGAGACATGGGCCACACACCACCGTGCCACTGCCCGTTACCTCCCCAAAATGTTCTTCTCCTGTAAGTCATTTGCGATTGATTGCTCCCAATGATAATTTTTGCAAAAGTAGCTAGGCAAGTGCGCAGTGCCGTCATGATTCATATGCAGCCAATAATCGCTGTACTGCATTAATTATCCGTATTCCGGGCGCATCTCTATCAGGCCCATTGTGCAGAACCGTGCCACGGCAGAGGAACATAACTGATGATAATAATGACAGAATGCCAACAGACAGCTAGTTGAAGCCCAACTCATCCTTTCTGAAGTTGATGCATGCTACGTCTTATCCTGCATAAACTGGTGCACTTAATGTCACAAAACAACATTTGTGCTACGAACCTATAATTTAGTACATATTTTATTATGATAATAAAATTTAATTTACTGTATCACATTCTAATTGTACAGTGTTTTGCTGTGTTATTTCAATACATGTCCAGTGAAAAAAGCAGAAACCTGGTATTCCAGATGCTTATGCTATAACTTACAGATAAAGTTTATACATCTGCTTCCCAAATGTATCTTGCAAGCTAAACATCCTGTTTAATTCAATATGCAATTTTGTACTTCAATATAAATACACTCCTAGCTCTGTGACATGTTCTGAAAACTGTTTGGGATTCAGGCACTTTCTAAACTTCCTGTTTAACTTAGAAACACCTTCTGAACAAGCTAGTGTATAGATCACAGTCCTAATATGCATGTACATTTTGTATCTGTATGGTTACTTTATGCAGGCGACTATTGAAGGCACAATTCAGCAAACTCATTTTACAAAAGCACAAAAAGACACCTCTATTGAGCTCTTAATCCTATTTTCCTTATCATATTTAATATTAAGTAATATCCCTGAACTGCCTCCAAGAACTGCTATTGGCTACTTTATTCAACAAATATACCCTGAGTTAGTTTTGTGGTAATCCTAGTACTTGTTTGTTTGTTGTTTGAAATCAACAAGCCCGGTCGGTGCACCGGGGGCACAGGGGCAGATTGGGGCAGATTTATTAAGCTTGGAGAAGAGATAAACTGGAGATAAAGTGGAGAAAAGGTAAAATGAGATAAAGCACCAGCTGTGTTTGAAAAATACAGTTGGGAGTTGATTGGCTGCTGCTTTATCTCCTTTTACCTTTTTTCCACTTTATCTCCAGTTTATCTCTTCTCCAAGCTTAATAAATCTGCCCCACAGTCACAAAGGTGGGCTGTGTGGGGGTACGATTGCTCTGCTTCTCTGTCTATACAATGGCATGGAAATGGGCATTTTAAGCAAGGACGGGGCAATGATGACAGTTTAGCACAATCGCGTAATTCAGCCACATTGGACAGCCCTGTGAGGGCCTCCCAAGTAAGGAACTGCAAAATGATCTGAACTGGGACTTGATAATACGCTGAATCCCAAAGTGATCTGAGGCAGAAATCAGTTCTACTGGGAACCCCAAAGTGATCTGAGCCAGGATTCAGGGGCAGATTTATTAAGCTTGGAGAAGAGATAAACTGGAGATAAAGCGGAGAAAAGGTAAAAGGAGATAAAGCACCAGCCAATCAGCTCCCAACTGTCTTTTTCAAACACAGTTGTTTGACTGGTGCTTTATCTCCTTTTACCTTTTCTCCGCTTTATCTCCAGTTTATCTCTTCTTCAAGCTTAATAAATCTGCCCCTCAGTTCTTAAGGCCCCCATACATTATGCGATTTGGGCCCGATTACACCCGATTCGGATGAATCGGGCTGTGAAATCATCCCAAATCGCATGTTTTGACACCCTATCCAACCCGATGCGCATCGGATCGGAGTCGGGCAGTCGCACCGGCTGCACATAAGACTATATGATCACTTCATATAGTCCGTCACACTGGACACTGGATATAGTCCATCACAGTGGACACTGGATATAGTCCGTCACAGTGGACACTGGATATAGTCCGTCACACTGGACACTGGATACAGCCCGTCACCCTGGACACAGTCCCTGGACAATGGACACAGCCCCTGGACAATGGACAGAGCCCCTGGACACAGCCCCTGGACAGTGGACACAGCCCCTGTACACTGGACACAGCCCCTGTACACTGGACACAGCCCCTGACACACTGGACACAGCCCCTGACACACTGGACACAGCCCCTTGTATTATGGACACTGCAACCCCTGTACACTGAGTGTACAGTCAGCAGCACTGCAGCCCATGCGTGTGAGCACTGCATCACCTAGTTTACAACAAAATAAAAAATCAGTCACTAAATAAATCACAGCACAGGGCACGGAGCACGGAGCACAGATTCCAACCACCCTCTTCCCTCTCCTATAATGGAGTGAAGATGGCGGGGCGCGCGTGCATCTTATATAGAATAAGGCCCCCATACATTATGCGATTTGGGCCCGATTACACCCGATTCGGATGAATCGGGCTGTGAAATCATCCCAAATCGCATGTTTTGACACCCTATCCGACCCGATGCGCATCGGATCGGAGTCGGGCAGTCGCACCGGCTGCACATAAGATTTCCAAATCTTATGTGCAGTCTCCGGGCAGGGTCAGCGAGCGGGGGACGCCGAGGAAGGTGAGCTGACAAATAATCAGCAGGCGGGGGACGCCGGACATGGGGAGAGGCTGGCAGGGGCAGCTGACACTATAGACAGCGGGCGGGGGGACGCCGGTGAACCGGCGAGGGGAACAGCTGAGCTCACTGCTTTGCAGGAGGACCAGGCAGACGCAGCTTCAATACAAACGAATGGGGAGGCAGTGATTGGCTGAGAGAGCTCTCTCAGCCAATCAGCAATTGGCTGAGAGAGCTCTCAGCCAATTACTGGCTCCCCATTCTTTGTATTGTTTTTTTTTCTCCCTTGAAGCTGCGTCTGCCTGGTCCTGCCCAGCACGTGAGCTGTTCCTCTCGCCGGTTCACCGGCGTCCCCCCGCCCGCTGCCTATGTGTACACTGCCCCTGCCAGCCTCTCCCCATGCCCGGATCAACAGTGTCCCCGGCCAGATGGATATTTGTCAGCTCACCCTGCCCAGCTGTTCCCTGCAGCTCCCCAGCGTCCCCCACCCGGCTCTCCCCCTGCAGCTCCCCGGGTACTGCATATGATAAATCCATGAGATTTACCATATGCAAAATTTGGCACATCAAGTGCCTAATCGTGTGTCCCCCTCCCGGGGAGCTGCAGGGGAGATCAAGTCTGACTTGTCCCTAGGACAAGTCGGACTAATGTCAGAACCCCGAACTTTGGGTGTGCCAAGTTTCAGAAAAAACTAAACAATTATCAAAGCATTAACTTTGTTTAATTCACTGCAGTCAGGGACGTAACTAGATATTTGTAAGCCACATAGTAAAAGTTTGTACGAGCCCTTATATTCCAACCAATGGTGATATATATATATTCATATATATTTATATATATTACATGTTACTTACAAGGCAGATGGGCCCCTCCAGCTCTGGGCCCCATAGCAGCCGAATCCCCTACACCTATGGTACTTAGGCCCTTGGCTGCAATCATACAGAAACATGTACTGTATGTAGGCCAGGGGTGGGAAATCTTTTGCTATTTGATACAGGACTAATTTATATTTACTAACAGTTTCTTATATAGGGCACACATGCTCCGCAGCGCTCTACAGAGAAAATTTTGAACATTCACATCAGTCCCTGGCCCAGTGGAGCTTACAATCTATATTCCCTGCCACATGTACACACACACAGACATTCTAGGGTTAATTTGTTGGGAGCCAGTTAGCCTACCAGCATATTTTTGAATTGTGGGAGGAAAACGGAGTACCCGCAAGTACGGAGAGAATATACAAACTCCGCATGGTTAGGGCCACAGTGGGGATCGAACCCATGACCTCAGTGCTGTGAGGCAGTAAAGCTAACCCTTACAAGATCCATGCATTGTATGGGTTTCCTCCAGGTACTTCGGTTTCCTCCCGCAATCAAAAAATATACTGGTAGGTTGATTGGCTCCCAACAAAAATTAGACCACTGGGGCGGGGACTGATGAAATTGTTCAAATATTCTCTGGTAATAAATAAATGATAAAATTAACTATTATACAAACAGGTACTGTATAGAACCCACTGGCTAAACAAGCATATCATACAGACAGGTATAGAGCCCACTGGCTAACAAGCATATCATACAGACAGGCATAGAACCCACTGGCTAACAAGCATATCATACAGACAGGTATAGAGCCCACTGGCTAACAAGCATATCATACAGACAGGTATATAGCCAGGTATACAGCCCACTGGCTAACAAGCATATAATACAGACAGGCATAGAACCCACTGGCTGACAAGCATATCATACAGACAGGTATAGAGCCCACTGGCTAACAAGCATATAATACAGACAGGTATAGAGCCCACTGGCTAACAAGCATATAATACAGACAGGTATAGAACCCACTGGCTAACAAGCATATTATACAGACAGGTATATAACCCACTGGCTGACAAGCATATCATACAGACAGGTATAGAGCCCACTGGCTAACAAGCATATAATACAGACAGGTATAGAGGACACTGGATAAAAAATAATAATTATAATAAAGAGTTTATTTCTGAGAGAGTTCCCCCGTTTTCAGGGTTATAACTTGCAGCACTAGTACTGTACTGTGTAAGATATCAGCAAGAGCTGAGGTTGGTAAGCGCAGAAAATATTTAATCTGTTTTATATAATTATTAGGAGCCATGAAGTAATAGCTGTTTGCAGAGTTCTAGAGTCCTCAGATGGTGCAGTCATTAGACACTATTCAATGACAATGCTGGATAGGCTCCATTATGCGTAGACAGTAGCTCTCCGTTAACGCTAACTGAAACCTAAGAAACTTAACAGATGTAATTCTGTATTCAATTAAAAACCCACTGCCTGCATTCATTTACATCTTATACTTCCATATCTCCCAAATGATGTGGTGCTTGGTTTCCTGTTTTGCATCTGTGTTAAACCCACTAACAGTGTAAAATAAAACATGTTATTTTAATTTATGTCCAAGGCCGATGCAATCTGGAAAACCCAGGCAAACACATAGGGGGAGATTCTCTAAGAATCTCCGCCCCCCTTCGCCGCCCATCGCATATTTAATTATCGCATATGCTGTAACATATGCGATAGTTAAGGCAAAGGACAGCTCTTGTGTTAAGAGCTGTCCTTTGCGGTGAGAGTCGCCAGGTCCCAGCAGGTCCCGGTGGCTCTCCCCTCCCTCCCACACCCGGCGCTGCTGCTGCTGCGCCGGGCTCTCCTCCTCCCTGCACCCGGAAGAGGATCAGTGCAGGGAGGAGGTCACAGGTCCGGGCAGCACTGCGCTGTGCTGCCCGGACACAGGTGAGGGGTCGATGCGGGGCGGCGGAGGGTTGCGATAGAAGCCCATTGGCTTCTATGGGGCATCGCCAGATTTTTCTTGTGATGCCCCCCGCCGCGGGAACCTGGCGGGGGATGCTTACAGCATCCCAAAATGCGGTAAAAACCCCGATAACGGGGTTTTTACCGCATTTTTAGCTTAGAGAATCTCCCCCATAGAGTGGCAACTTTTGGAAGTTAAGGGAAGGGACATATCTGGCACACGACATTAAACAATATGCATTTACATACAGGCCCTTATTCTGGTTGGTGCGGCCGGAGCCGCACACGGTGCTCCGGCCGCACAAACCAATTCCCGCCCACGAGACGGATCGCCACGGCCGTCCGTACACGGACGGCTGGCGATCCGCATAAAAATGGTGGGGCGTACGCCTCCACCATGGTGGGAGCTGCCCCCTGCATTCGATGGTCGTCGACCATCGAAGGCAGGGCCGCACGCCACAGCAGCTCCCGCAAGCTGAGACCACACGGACAATCGTCCGTGTGATAGCTTGTATGGGGGCTGAGAGCTGACATCCGGCGACGTCAGCTTTCCGCCCCCATCAGTGGCGTCATACCCTGATTAGCATGCATACGCCCCGCGTTTGCATGGGAACGCCCATGAAACGCGGGGCGTATACATAGGGAAATGAGGGTATGAAGCCCTATACGCCCCCTTTGCGGCGGACGAAATACGTCTGCGGCGAATGGGGCTGCACATGCGCAGATTGACCTCTGCGCATGTGCAGACTAAAAACATCGGCGGTACGGCCGCACGCGGGCCGTACCGTCCGATTCAGAATAAGGGCCACAGTGTGGGATATAAATTGTGGAACATTAATTAAAGTGAGTACACAGGGGAAAAGTGTTCTTCCCCCATAAACTCACCATTGGTACTGTTATGCTTAAAACCCTTAACACTTAACTTACAGTATCTTATTTAACTAAAATAACGACACGGATACAAGTGCTGGCGTTGCAAAGAGTGAATGGCAAATTAATTTTGCCAACTGACTACAACTATAAATATGGGTGGCGGCACCAAAGAACGGTCAGAGGAAAGAAGGGGGGGGGGGGTATGATCACCATAGCATTCACACACCGCTGGTGAAACTCTCCCAACCAAACACCCAGTTCGGTGGTGGCCAGTGGCGTCACTAGGGTTGGTGTCACCCGGTGTAGTAACTCATGGTGTCACCCCCACCCCCAAATTAAAATAAATAAAATTGGGGGGGGGGTGGCCTATCAGCAGGGGGCATGGTCTGTACCGTGATTGTACTGTGTACTTGCAGATTGAGTGAGCGCACCTATTCCAATCTTCCAGTATTATAGCAGTGCTGTATAAATTAATTGATAGATCAGTCCAGCTTAGTTCTTCCCTGCATTTTTACATGCTACTTAAATCATTAAACACTGTTTATCTGTAATGCCAATTACACATTATGCCGCACACCGTGATGCCCATTACACCGCACACCATGATGCCCATTACGCCGCACACCGTAATGTCAATTACACAATACGCCGCACACCGTGATGCCCATTACACCACTCACCATGATGCCCATGATTACGCCACACACCGTGATTCCAATTACACAATACGCCGCACACTGTGATGCCCATGATTACACCACACACCGTGATGCCAATTACACAATATGCTGCACACCATGATGCCCATTACACCGCAAACCATGATGCCCATGATTATGCCGCACACCGTGATGCCCATTACACAGCACACCATGATGCTCATTACGCTACACACCGTGATGCCAATTTCCTAATACGCTGCACAGCGTGATGCCCATTACACCGCACACTGTGATGCCCATGATTATGCCACACACCGTGATGCCCATTACACCACACACCATGATGCTCATTATGCAGCACACCATGATGCCAATTACACAATATGCCGCACACCATGATGCCCATGATTACGCCACACACTGTGATGCCAATTACACAATACTCCGCACACCGTGATGCCCATTACGCCACAGACCGTGATGCCAATTACACAATACGCCACACGCTTTGATGCCCATTACACCGCACACCATGATGCCCATTACAACACACCGTGATAGAAATTATGCAATACGCCGCACACCGTGATGCCCATTACACCGCACACCGTGATGCACATTACACCACACACCATGATGCCCATTACGCGACACACAGTGATGCCAATTACACAATATGCCGCACACCGTGATGCCCATTACACCGCGATAGCAATTACACAATACCACCCCATAGTGTCAGACACAGATATGCCCCCACAGTGCCAGATATGTCCCCACAGTGCCAGACATATACCCACAGTGCCATATATGCCCCCCACAGTGCCAAAATATCCCAGCATACATTATTATACATACTGCTGCTCCCCCAGGCCCCACACCCTGCCTTTCCCCATCTCACTGAACTTACTTATCTGCTGCAGTGCAGACAAAGACAGACTCACCTACAAAATAGATGCACCAGTGACCAGTCCAGGTTTAGGCAGCAGTGCCAACCCAGTGTCCGACTCCACACAAAAGAAGTAGGCTGGTTATGGAGGAGGCTGGAGCAGAACTTGAAGACAGTCACTGCGCATTGAGTGACAGCCTCAGCCTGCGCGTCCAAGCCAGGTTCCTCCTCCATCCACGGGTGGTCAATCCCTAGAGAAGAGCACTCAGGCAGCCTGCGCACAAGCAGGGCGGCAGCCGGGTCCCTCCTCCGTCCCCTGGGGTGGCCAATCCCCACAGCAGGAGGGGGAGGCACCCGCTCGTACACTGCCAGCCGCCCAGCACATTGTGTGTATAGCATACGGTATGCCAGTCCATGCCGCCCCCCCCCCCCGTGCTGTACGCAGCTCGGATTCGAAGCCTGGCTGTCAGTTATTATCACTGACAGCCAGGGACTCGGAGGCCAGCCCGGCACCATCCTCAGGTGAGCTCTGCACTGACACCGGCTGCCTGCAGTGCATGGCGGCGAATTGAAAAAGGTGTCACCCCAGAGACTGATGACACCCGGTGCAGCCCGCACCCCCCGCACCTGCCTAGTGACGCCACAGGTGGTGGCAGCCATCTTCCCTGCAAAGAAGTAAGGCTCATGACAATCGATGTCGGGAGAGCGCACCCACTAATCTACACACTATTCCATCTACACAAATGACCGTTCTTTACCGGCGACCAAGGGAAGAATTAGATACATTGAATGGAAAAGGGAGGGCGGGGAAATTTCCCAGAGAGGCAGACTTCCTAGATCACAAGACCCTTCTAACCTCACTACACCTCCCCTTGCACCCATTGCCTGCCAGCAGCAGCACATTCTCAATGACCCTATAAACTGTTAACAACTGCAGCATAAGAAACCTTCATTGGTTTATGTCACCTCCAGCTTACTCAGCCATCGGTTTTTCTTTACATTGATCAATCCTACACAGACCCCTTTGCTGGTTCCTTATTAAACACTTAATTGGTTAATATTTTTTCCTAAAATGTACTTAAATTGTCAATTTATTTTATTATCAAATTATGTAAATTTTATATATTTAAAAATGAAAATTCAAGAAGTCATCATCTTATTAAGTCAATCTTTGTAGAGAATTTGTTCCACTTTTGGGTTAAGTTTACACTTCATTTTTGTTAATTGGAGTAAAATCTCATAGGTATCTTTTTATAGAGTGTACACACGGTGCAATCGAGCATGAGATTTTGACTATATAGTCAAAATTGCATCGAATGCCATGCAGATCGCATGCAGATTGCACAGGTTTTTTACTTTGCGATCCAGATGCGCGCTCCCGGGACAGCACAAATCGAAACCCAGATAGACAGGGCAGAAATGACTATATAGTGTAAATCTAATGCAGATAGCATGAATTGAATGTAAAGAACACATGAGTTAGCAAAGATTGCATAGCAAGTCAAATAGCAAAGGAATGTCATTGTGTGTACACACCATTAGAGGTTTCGATTTTGTTCCCAATTTTAAATTTGATTTTAATGGACTGAAATGAATTAAAATCTGCATTCTATTTCACTGTCCAAATCACTAATTTTCTACAATAACATTTGATTTTGACATAGATATCAAAACCCAAATTTGAGGTGTGTTCATTTTATCTAGTGGTTTCTTGTTACGTTTTAGATGTTTATTTCAAAATTGAACATAAAATCATCTGTGAAATCAAATGAAATAGAAATAAAATTGACAAAAACGTCCTTATTTCTTCTTATTGGACAAATCATATCACATGCAAGAATCTGCTGTTGTTCATCTAATTCTGTTTGTGTACATCTCACATGCACAGGAACCTTTCTGTGCATGTGCAAAATGGGCCCTGCGTCATTGTGCAGGGTCCCTAAACTGCAGCCTGTCACTGTTTGGGGGTGGGGAATCCAAAGGAGCGATGTGCACTGTGGCCATCTCTAAATGAGGCCTATAATTCCTATAGCCACAGTGCTCCACATGTTTGGCTCCCTTTAGATATGAGCAGATACTTAAGTTTTTCTTGATTTCTTTTAAAATTGGTAAAATCGTATAAAACTTATGCTGTGGCGACTACACCAGCAATCGAACACGTTGAGTGTTTGAGAAATGATTTAACCCCTTCATGACAGAGCCAGTTTGTGCCTTCATGACAGAGCCCTTTTTTTCAAATCTGACATGTCTCACTTAAGTGGGGATAACTTTTTTTTGCTTTTACTTATCCCAGTGATTTTGAGATTGTTTTCTCGTGACACATTGTACTTCAAGTTAGTGGTAAATTTTGGTCGATACAGTCTGTGTTTTTTTGTGAAAAATACCAAAATATCGTGAAAAAATGGAAAATTTAGCAATATGCAAAATGTCACATTTTCTGCTTGTGAGACAAATAATCATACCACTCAAAATAGTTAATAACTAACAAAGACCATATGTCTACTTTATGTTGCAATCATTATTTCAACCTCCTTTTCATTTTTTTGGACACTAGGAGGCTTCAGATATGACTAGCAAATTCTCAAATTTTCAAGAAAATTTCAAACACTGATTTTTTTAGGGACCAGTTCAGTTCTGATGTGACTTTGAGGGACTTGTATGTGAGACACCCCCATAAATGATGCCATTTCAAAAACTGCACCCCTCACAGTATTCAAAACAGCATTTTGGAAGTTTGTTAACCCTTTAGGTGTTTCACAGGAATTAAAACAAAGTGTAGGTGAAATTTCTAAATTTCTTTTTTTTTGCAGAGTTTCAATTTTAATACATTTTTCTAACGAATACAGTAGATTTTACTAGAGAAATGTGACTAAAAATTGATTCCCCCAATTCTTTTGTTTTCAAAAATATCCTATATGTGGCCCTAGTGTGCACGTTGACCAAACCACAGGCTTCATAATAGAAGGAGCACCTACTTGATTTTGGAGCCTCCTTTTTATGAGATTTTTTTTTAGGCACCATGTAGGTTTCTAGGCACCATAAGTGCTAAAAGTTAGGAACCTCCCCCACAAGTCACCCCATTTTGCAATCTACACCCCTCAGGGAATTCATCTAGGGGTATAGTGTACATTTCAAACCCCCAGGGGTTTCACCAATTTTGGTACAACTGGGATGTGAAAATGGAAAATTACATTTTTTTACACAAACATGCAGTTCTGGCTCAAAATTTTTCATTTTCACAAGGAATGAAGGAGACAAAGCACCCCAAAATCTGTGCCCCAATTTCTCCCGAGTACGGCAATGCCTCACATGTGACCAAAAAATACCAGTTGGGCGCATGGCAGGACTCAGAAGGGAAGGAGTGATTTTTGGATTTTGCAGCACAGATTTTGGTGGAATAAATGGTGGGTGCTATGTTGCACCAATACAGTGGAACCCCCCCACAAGTCACCCCATTTTGCAAAGTACACCCCTCAGGGAATTCATCTAGGGGTATAGTGTACATTTCAAACCCCCAGGGGTTTCACCAATTTTGGTACAACTGGGCAGTGAAAATGAAAAATTACATTTTTTTACACAAAAATGCAGTTCTGGCTCAAAATTTTTCATTTTCACAAGGAATGAAGGAGACAAAGCACCCCAAAATCTGTGCCCCAATTTCTCCCGAGTACGGCAATGCCTCACATGTGACCAAAAAATACCAGTTGGGCGCATGGCAGGACTCAGAAGGGAAGGAGTGATTTTTGGATTTGGCAGCACAGATTTTGGTGGAATGAATGGTGGGTGCCATGTTGCATTAGCAAGACTCCCAAAGCACCAATACAGTGGAACCCCCCCACAAGTCACCCCATTTTGCAAAGTACACCCCTCAGGGAATTCATCTAGGGGTATAGTGTACATTTCAAACCCCCAGGGGTTTCACCAATTTTGATACAACTGGGCAGTGAAAATGAAAAATTACATTTTTTTACACAAAAATGCAGTTCTGGCTCAAAATTTTTCATTTTCACAAGGAATGAAGGAGACAAAGCACCCCAAAATCTGTGCCCCAATTTCTCCCGAGTACGGCAATGCCTCACATGTGACCAAAAAATACCAGTTGGGCGCATGGCAGGACTCAGAAGGGAAGGAGTGATTTTTGGATTTGGCAGCACAGATTTTGGTGGAATGAATGGTGGGTGCCATGTTGCATTAGCAAGACTCCCAAAGCACCAATACAGTGGAACCCCCCCACAAGTCACCCCATTTTGCAAAGTACACCCCTCAGGGAATTCATCTAGGGGTATAGTGTACATTTCAAACCCCCAGGGGTTTCACCAATTTTGGTACAACTGGGCTGTGAAAATGAAAAATTACATTTTTTTACACAAAAATGCAGTTCTGGCTCAAAATTTTTCATTTTCACAAGGAATGAAGGAGACAAAGCACCCCAAAATCTGTGCCCCAATTTCTCCCGAGTACGGCAATGCCTCACATGTGACCAAAAAATACCAGTTGGGCGCATGGCAGGACTCAGAAGGGAAGGAGTGATTTTTGGATTTGGCAGCACAGATTTTGGTGGAATGAATGGTGGGTGCCATGTTGCATTAGCAAGACTCCCAAAGCACCAATACAGTGGAACCCCCCCACAAGTCACCCCATTTTGCAAAGTACACCCCTCAGGGAATTCATCTAGGGGTATAGTGTACATTTCAAACCCCCAGGGGTTTCACCAATTTTGATACAACTGGGCAGTGAAAATGAAAAATTACATTTTTTTACACAAAAATGCAGTTCTGGCTCAAAATTTTTCATTTTCACAAGGAATGAAGGAGACAAAGCACCCCAAAATCTGTGCCCCAATTTCTCCCGAGTACGGCAATGCCTCACATGTGACCAAAAAATACCAGTTGGGCGCATGGCAGGACTCAGAAGGGAAGGAGTGATTTTTGGATTTGGCAGCACAGATTTTGGTGGAATGAATGGTGGGTGCCATGTTGCATTAGCAAGACTCCCAAAGCACCAATACAGTGGAACCCCCCCACAAGTCACCCCATTTTGCAAAGTACACCCCTCAGGGAATTCATCTAGGGGTATAGTGTACATTTCAAACCCCCAGGGGTTTCACCAATTTTGATACAACTGGGCAGTGAAAATGAAAAATTACATTTTTTTACACAAAAATGCAGTTCTGGCTCAAAATTTTTCATTTTCACAAGGAATGAAGGAGACAAAGCACCCCAAAATCTGTGCCCCAATTTCTCCCGAGTACGGCAATGCCTCACATGTGACCAAAAAATACCAGTTGGGCGCATGGCAGGACTCAGAAGGGAAGGAGTGATTTTTGGATTTGGCAGCACAGATTTTGGTGGAATGAATGGTGGGTGCCATGTTGCATTAGCAAGACTCCCAAAGCACCAATACAGTGGAACCCCCCCACAAGTCACCCCATTTTGCAAAGTACACCCCTCAGGGAATTCATCTAGGGGTATAGTGTACATTTCAAACCCCCAGGGGTTTCACCAATTTTGGTACAACTGGGCTGTGAAAATGAAAAATTAAATTTTTTTACACAAAAATGTACTTCTGGCTCAAAATTTTTCATTTTCACAAGGAATGAAGGAGACAAAGCACCCCAAAATCTGTGCCCCCATTTCTCCAGAGTACGGCAATGCCTCACATGTGACCAAAAAATACCAGTTGGGTGCATGGCAGGACTCAGAAGGGAAGGAGTGATTTTTGGATTTTGGAGCACAGATTTTGGTGGAATGAATGGTGGGTGCTATGTTGCATTACCAATACAGTGGAACCCCCCCACAAGTGACCCCATTTTGCAAACTACACTCCTCAGGGAATTCATCTAGGGGTATAGTGTACATTTCAAACCCCCAGGGGTTTCACCAATTTTGGTACAACTGGGCTGTGAAAATGAAAAAATACATTTTTTTACACAAAAATGTACTTCTGGCTAAAAATTTTTCATTTTCACAAGGAATGAAGGAGACAAAGCACCCCAAAATCTGTGCCCCCATTTCTCCAGAGTACGGCAATGCCTCACATGTGACCAAAAAATACCAGTTGGGTGCATGGCAGGACTCAGAAGGGAAGGAGTGATTTTTGGATTTTGGAGCACAGATTTTGGTGGAATGAATGGTGGGTGCTATGTTGCATTACCAATACAGTGGAACCCCCCCACAAGTGACCCCATTTTGCAAACTACACCCCTCAGGGAATTCATCTAGGGGTATAGTGTACATTTCAAACCCCCAGGGGTTTCACCAATTTTGATACAACTGGGCAGTGAAAATGAAAAATTACATTTTTTACACAAAAATGCAGTTCTGGCTCAAAATTTTTCATTTTCACAAGGAATGAAGGAGACAAAGCACCCCAAAATCTGTGCCCCCATTTCTCCAGAGTACGGCAATGCCTCACATGTGACCAAAAAATACCAGTTGGGTGCATGACAGGACTCAGAAGGGAAGGAGTGATTTTTGGATTTTGCAGCTCAGATTCTGGTGGAATGAATGGTGGGTGCTATGTGGCATTAGCAAGACCCCCGAAGCACGGTGAAATGATGAACCTAATAATCCATAGATGTGTGGTATATTTTGAAACACTCCTTTATACATAGGCCGGGTTTGTCGGGGCAAGTTTCACAGTGGAAAATAGTTTCCTTTCTTATTCCCTTTTTATAGCAAACTTTGCACCTTTTTTGTGTCCTGCCCTTTCTTGCAGTGGAGGGGATTTCGTTGGGAAAATGCTGCCCTGGTACAATACGGGGGCCAGTACTAGAAGTACTGGGGCCCTCTGCCTGCTGGTTCCCAAATATTAGGCCCTTTATGACTTCCTCTTGAAAGTGCATAAATGTCCCCCTCTGGCCGGTAGAACGGAATAGCACGTAAGCGTTATACAGTGCCATCTGGATGATATACACGGCCAGCTTCTTGTACCAGATATTTGTTTTCCGCAGGGCACTGTACGGCTTCAGTACCTGATCTGAAAGATCCACTCCGCCCATGTACTTATTGTAATCTAGGATACAATTTGGTTTTGAGGTGTGGGTACTGGTACCTCGTACAGGGATGGAGGTGGTACTGTCTCCATGAATTGTTGTCAGTATAAGGACATCCCTCTTGTCCTTATATTTGACCAACAACATATTTTCGGTGCATATTCCCCTGCTTTCACCCCTTCTCATTACTTGGGCAATGTGCGTTTTTGGGAGGCCTCTTTGGTTCTTACGCACAGTACCGCAAGCTGCTGTACCTCTTGAACCAAGGGCCTTAAATAGGGGGATGCTGGTGTAAAAGTTATCCACATAGAGGTGATAACCCTTATCCAGGAAGGGGTGCATTAAATCCCAGACAATTTTTCCACTAACACCTACGAGGGAGGGGGGGCATTCTGGCGGTTCAATTCTTGAATCCTTCCCTTCATATACCCTAAACTTGTGGGTGTACCCTGTGGTGCTTTCACACAGCTTATACATTTTTATGCCATACCTTGCCCTCTTACTGGGAAGGTACCGGCGGAATTTAACCCTTCCTTTAAAATGTATAAGGGACTCGTCGATGCTAATACATTTATCAGGGATGTATAGCTCTGCAAATTTGGCACTGAAATGATCAATGACCGGCCTGACTTTGAATAGCCGGTCAAAGGTGGGATCATCTCTGGGTGGGCACTGTGCATTATCGGTGTAATGTATAAATTTATGGATTGCCTCAAAACGAGTCCGAGTCATGGCCATACGGTAAAATCGGGTGCTGTACAGAACATCTGTACTCCAATATTGCCTAATTTGTGGCTTTTTTACTATGCCCATATGAAACACCAGACCCCAAAACGTCATCATCTCTACTGCATCTACAGGGGTCCACCTAGCAAATGATGACGTGGGGTTTTGAGCAATAAACTGCTGGGCATATAAATTAGTTTGGTCCACCATTAAATTTATAAAATCATCAGAGAAAAATAATTTGAAAAAGTCAATTTCTCTGAGACCTGTGGAATCAAATTGGATTCCTGGCATGGCCAAAAACTCAGGAACCTGGGGCTCAAAATTGTCTGGTGGTGGGGTCCATACGAGATCAATTATTGGGGGGGGGGTCTCAGCTGCTCTACGGGGGCGTCTTTGAGGGGGTCCCTCATCACCAGAGGAGGAAGAGGAGCTTAAGACGAATCCTTCAAATTCCCCGCTTGCCTCACTGGCTGTGTCAGAATCAGAAGCAAGCATGGCATATGCCTCCTCCACTGAATACATTCTTCTGGATGACTGGGATGACATTTGGGATGACATTTGGGATGACATTTTTATTTTTGTGTTACTGGTAGTGAAATGTTTCAACACGTGTATAGTGTAGGGGGGGGTACAAACTTTATTTCAACCCGGGGGGTATGTAGTGTGTAGTGTGTATGTAGTGCAGAACAAAAAAAATACTTTATACAAAAAAAAAAAAATTGAAGGGGTTAAAAAAAAAAAAATTGAAGGGGTTAAAAAAAAAAAAAATTGAAGGGGTTAAAAAAAAAAAAAAAAAGGTCCTGCGCCAAAAATTGAGCACAGATGTTGGTCAGTAACGTCCGTCACTGAACAGCGCTCAAAGGCAACAGGAATTTGATCAAAAAAAAAAAAAAAAATAGATCAACCCTGTGCCGAAAAAGCTGATCAGTGATGTACGTCACTGATCAGCGCACAGTGGCCACAGGACACCCACAAAATCACAATGTGTGTAAAAAAAAAATTAAAAAAAGACCACACAGCACCCACAAAAAAAAAAAAAGGTGATCAGTGATGCGACACTGATTACCAGTGAGGGGCAGCAGGTGCACAACCTTTGGTGCAACTGGCAGCAACTGACAGGTATATATAAAAAAAAAAAACCTCTGCGCCCCCAAAAAGTTGCTGATCACCTCAGATATAGTGATCAGCACAAAAGGCGGGGGTAGCAGACACAAAATATACACTCTCTATCACTCTCTGTCACTATCTCTCTCTATCTCTCACTATCTATCACTATCTATCACTATCTATCACACTGCAGCAGCAGCACTGACAGTTATATGTATAAAAAAAACCTGCACCCCCAAAAAGGGGGGGTAGCAGACACAAAATATACACTCTCTATCACTCTCTGTCACTATCTCTCTCTATCTCTCTATCTCTCACTATCTATCACTATCTATCACTATGACACTGCAGCAGCAGCACTGACAGTTATATATATAAAAAAAAAACCTGCACCCCCAAAAAGGGGGGGTAGCAGACACAAATCTCTCTATCTCTCACTATCTATCACTATCTATCACTATCTATCACTATCTATCACTATGACACTGCAGCAGCAGCGACAGTTATTTATATATAAAAAACCCCTGCACCCCCAAAAAGGGGGGGTAGCAGACACAAAATATAGCTCTCTCTGTCACTATCTCTCTATCTCTCTCTATCTCTCTCTCTCTATCTCTCTATCTCTCTATCACACTGCAGCAGCAGCAGGAAGTCTCAGGAAGTCAGATCCAGGAAGCGTCCAGCACGCTACAAGCAGTGATCAAGTGATCAGGTAAGGTATTTGCAAGGATCAGGTAAGTATTAGCAAGGATCAGGTCAGTATCACGGCAGATAGGCACGGTGACCGCTCTGCACGCTATTCCAGACCGGAATGGCGTCTGCAGCGCAGTCACCGTTAGTTTAAATGTCGCGCCTTGGCTGTGATTGGTCCGTGGGTCCCACGGACCAATCACAGCCTTAGGGGCAGGTGGGGTGAGGGTGGGGTGAGGTGTCATCGTCACCGATGACCCCCTCATGCCCCCTGACGCCCGGCGGTGATTGACACCTGTGTTACCAAGCGTCTGATTCGCTGGTAACACAGGAAAACGCTGTGAATGGCTGTTCACACTGAACAGCCAATCACAGCGATCGCCGACGGGGGGGCGACATCGCAGCCCCCCCTGGGCATGCAGGGACATGTCTGCTGTCAGGGACAGCAGACATCGTCCCTCTGTCACTGCGTCTCGAGACGCAGTGACAGTTTAAAGTCATGACGTATATATACGTCATGTGTCGGGAAGTACTTCCCGGCCATGACGTATATATACGTCAAATGTCGTGAAGGGGTTAAAGAACCAGCATCACAGCGGAGCAATAGCAAAGGCACTGCAACTGCATACACAATTACTAGCACACACACACACACACACACACACACACAGATTTATTTATTTATTTATTAACAGTTTCTTATATAGCGCAGCGTATTCCGTTGCGCTTTACAAAGGGGACAGGGATACAACAAAACAGGGTATTTACAGACAGTCAAAATGTAGGAGGGCCCTGCTCGCAAGCTTACAATCTAAAGATACTTCGTTAATCAGCAGAATCAGAATCATCAGCTAGATCAAATCGATGGTCATGCAGCATGGCAGCCTGAACAGAAAACACAACAGATTACCCCAGCCAGTGCCAGATTAAGGTCTGTGGGGGCCCTGGACAACAAAATTGTGGGGGCCCCCACATACAACCCCCAGATGACACCCCCACACCCCCCCCCATATGACACAGCGCCCCCCCCCCCAGATGCCACAGCGCGGCTGGTACCTGGTCAGGCTGGCAGGGGGTCCTTGCAAGGGGTTGACAAAACAATTCCACTGGCCCTGTCTCTGACTAATGGGGGTAGGGGAGGGGCGGTAATTAGGTGGCATAGGGAAATTAGTTCCCCCACCTCTGCATGACCACTTTCAGCCCTGCACACAGTTAAGGGCTGGGAGTGGAATTCCTACTAGACTTTGGCACCTGCACAGTGTGAAACATATAAATATGCAATTTACTAATAATCGCTCAACCACAAAAACATCGGCATAGCGTCCATCATCTCTAATTTTATAGACATCATGATGAAGGATTAGGAAATAGACTGTTGTCTGGATCGCCTGTCTGATATTAATCTATTGATTTGCATGTTGACTCTGCATTTAATTTGTGTTTGATTTTCAAATTAAATGTTAGTAAATCAGGGGATCCTTTATTTGTATATGTAAAAGTACAGATGGTTTGCCAATATTCAATATTGAATGGGACTTGGTATTACATCTGATTTTTCCTTTAGTAACTCGTCACATTGCAAAATTGATTAGGAAATATTCCCCTAAATCAGGCATGTCCAAATTGTGGCCCTCCAGCTGTTGTGAAACTACACATCCCAGCATGCCTTGCCATAGTTTTAGCATTCCCTGATAGCAAAACTGTATCAACTGTATCAAGGCATGATTGGACTTGTAGTTTCACAACAGCTGGATGGCCATAGTTTGACCATGTCTGCCTTAAGTCTATTATTTTGAAGATTTGTATGTTTATATTGGGTTAATTTTATATTTTTCAAATCGAATGTAATTAAATCAGTGGATTCTATATTCATCTATGTAAGACCACCGGTACGGGATTTGAACGGGATTTGTTTTTTATAAAATTTTACACTCAATTTAACTTTTAGTAAACCTCCACGTTGCAAAATCAAATACAAATAAACCAAAAACCCCAAATCACCCAAAATGGAATAGTAATAAATATACTTATTAATGCTTGATAAAGATCATTAGAAAAACAAAAGCACGTTTGATGCATTGTGCAAATTACCATTGTAGGCATATGTTTTAATTAAACTTTTAATGAGTTCAGTAGGACTATTTTCAGTTTATTGAAGGCAAGGCTGTAAAGCCGTGTACACACGGGGAGATTTCAGACATTATCTCTGGATAAATGGTTGCTGAGCGACCATATCACCAGTGTGTTTTTTTGTGTTGTGGTAGATAAATCTCTAGGAAAGAAAGACTTAGGGCGAGATGTACTAAGGGGGAAAATGCAGTAAAACCCCCATTTTACAGCATTTTCCTATGTATTAAAACCCGGCCCCACCGGTACCGCATGATAGGGTATCGCCACCTTTGGGTGGCGATACCCTATAGAAGCCTATGGGCTTCTTTTCGCCACCCGCCGCAAACCCGCCGACCCCCCTCTCCCCTCCCTCTGGCTTACCTGGTCCAGGTCCTCCTGGACCCGGAAGGTAAAACCTTCCTCCCCCTAGTGACGCAGCCAGATGTCCTTCCAGCTGCAGGAAGGGGGGAGATGGCACTGGGGACAGCCTGCTTAGCTGTCCCCAACGTGAGGAGAGCAGGAGGCAGCAGGGAGGTGACAGAGACCCCCCCGCAAATCACGTTACAGGTATCGCGGGGGACCTCTGTCACCGCATTGCAATGCCAGCCGCATATGTGTATATTAATACATCCCACCCTTAGGGGGAGATTCTCTAAGGTAAAAATGCGGTAAAAACCCCGTTATCAGGGTTTTTACTGCATTTCGGGATGCTCTATCCAATGGGATTCTAACGCGAACCCACCGCCGCCCCGCACGGACCCCCGCCGCCCCGCATCGCCCCCTCACCTGATCCTCTTCCAGGTGCAGAGAGGAGGAGAGCCCGGCGCAGCAGCGCCGGGTGTGGGAGGGAGGGGGGTAGCCGGCCGGGACCTGCTGGGACCCAGCGACTCTCACTGCAAAGGACTGCTCTTAACGCAAAAGCTGTCCTTTGCTATAATTATCGCATATGTTAGAACATATGCGATAATTATAATTGCGATGGGTGGCGAAGGGGGGGGGGGGGCGGAGAGTTTTAGAGAATCTACCCCTTAGTCTGTGTGGGAGCGATTTTAAGCACATATCGCTGACAATAGGGTCGCTGAGCCAGTGATTTCTATGTGCTGTGGGCAATAAATCGTCGGATGCGTGCTCCCATGTTCAGCCCCTAATGGTCGCTGGTCGCAGGAGCATGCTCTTTCCCCCTGCAGCTCCCCGGCAGAGTGTCCTTTTCATCAGCGACCATCTCTGGTCGGTGATGAAAGGGAGACACTGAGCAATATATTGCACCGTGTGTACACAGCTTTACATCTATGCGTTATTGTGTGATATAATCATAACTCCTTTATGTAACACAGGTGTAACTGATAGGTGTCAGTCAGATGTAGCGTAGTGTTTCCGCGGCCTGCATAGTCAGCGTCCCTGTCAGATTCAATGTAGAGCCCCGCGAGGGGACGCGTTACACGTCCTCCCGACCTTTTCTTACCTCCACTATCCACATCGTCGTGGAGTTGATATTATAAAGTGTGCTGAGTGCAGCGAGCCACTGAGCCCGAAGTGAAGCGAGTGTAGTGAGCCCTGCAAGAGGATGCGGATTACTTTACATGTATTCCGCATCCTCTCGCGGAGCTCGCTGCGCTCGTTACGCTTCGGGCTCGGTGGCTCGCTGCGCTCACCACATTTTATATAATCAACTCCACACCGACGTGGATAGTGGGGGTATAAATAGGTCGGGAGGACGCGTAACGCGTCCCCTCGCAGGGCACGCTGCCCTCGCTGTGCTCGGCCACGCTTCGGTCTGGCGTGGATAGTGTGGGTTTCAAATGGAGGCATTTGCCAGTATGTAACATGGAGCATTGGCAAATGCCTCCTTTATTGTGCATCAGATGCACTTGCATCCTCGTAACCCCCTTTGTGCAGGAGACGCACGTGCTTCCGATCCCCCTAACTCCGTCTCCCTGAAGCAGACACGGGCAGGGTTTCCATACCCTGCTGCAATAATTACTGAGACGCAGTTGGAGCACCTCTCCGCCAGCACCCGCATGATCCCCTCTCCGCCGGCATCCGCCAGCGCAGGGGATCTGGCGGTTACCGGCACTGTGTGAGAGCCCCTCACTAGGCTTGCCATGGATGCCGGGGACAGAGCCATGGACGCCGGGGATAGAACCATGGATGCCAAGGACAGAGCCATGGACGCTGGGGACAGAGCGGGGCTGCCGCAGAGTCACTACGCTAAGTACTATTCTCGGCAGCCGTTGGCCTGCCATGGAGTCACTGCGCTAACTACGCTAGGCAGCCGTTGGGCTATGGTGACAGCGTAGCTTAGCCTATGCTAAAAATGTAGCGTAGCCGGGTGCCGTGCTATTACACAAGTACCCTCAGCTGCAGCACCGCTGTCCCTAATATAGTGTGAAAATAAACAGTTTTAGCAAGTTAGTGTTACAGTAGGGATACAATGCTACTTATGTTATTATTCAATTACACAGAAATTAATCTTAGGTAATATAAAACTATGAGAATATTACATTTACCCGTTGGTATTGCTTCCATATGTTCTTATTGCGCATAACAGTTTGTTATATTTGTTTTGACGAGTGATAGCGTGATCTGTCAGCTTGCATTATAATGTGCATATGGAATATATTGCTCTCTTACATAAATAAACGCTAGTATGAACTCATGTTAGATTTAGTATCACAGACTGCATTCACTCTCACAAACACATTTCACAAGTGCAGTTCTTAGGCACTATTTCCTTTCTGCACGAATTTCTCAACAGAAATTCTGTAAAAAAACAACATCTTATCTTTTGAAATAATGGTCCGATTCAGCCCTGTTTGCACAGGTCCGAGTACGGCCCCTTCCCCAATGGTGGAGGACTGCGCATGCACAAAGGCACTAATGTACTTATGCATTCCCCCCTCAGTGAGCGACTTCGGCAACTGTTTCATTTGTCGGGGTGCTCTCTGCCTGACAGGGCGCGTTTCAGGGTGGGCATCCGGCATTTCATGGGTGTGCCCACAAAAATGGTGGGCGCACCCATAGAAATGCTGGGCATACCCCAACAAACACAGCCATGCCCCTGCTTGCTCTGGGCAGGCAGATGACATCACATGACATCATTTTATAACATTCTAAGGAATTTAATAATAGAAGTCACATTTTAATGGATGCATTGTATCTTCTAAAGGCGAATGCCCCAACCGGGGGAAAAGTTTTCTTTTCTTGGATAATTATTCTACCAAATCACCCTACTCCCAAGGAGCACCTCTGCAACAGCATTTAGTACATCTGAATTTTATTTGTTGACAGGAGTATGCCTTTTCTCTTCCTCAACTGTGGTTGCCCAGTGCCCTAGACCTATTCGGTGCTGCTGTCAGTAAGGCAGTGGTGTGCTGCCAGGGCTGACACTACCCGCTCAGCAGAGGATGCAGTGCAGGGAAGTGCCGGGCAGTGTAGGCGCTCTCCCTGCTCTGCATCCCTACTGCTCTCCTCTGTGGCTGCCACTGCCTGTCACACTGTATAACAGGCAGCATCAGCAACATGAAGCTCCCTACTGGCTCCCAAACCTCTTGACAACATCATTGGCTGCAAGGACTTAAAAGGGGGCATGGCTACATGGGGTGGGGTATAGCTACATGGAATGGTGGAGTGGGGCTGGAGGGGGAGGAGCTACATGGGAGCAGAGCTGATGAAAGGAAGGAAGAGAGGATGAACAAAGACCAAAGACAAATTTTAAGGTAAATAAAGTGTGATAGAGTAACACTGTCGGAAACTGTTGTGGGCGTTAGTTATAAGCAGCACTACTACTGTTGGCAACTGGTGTGGGCAATACATATATGCAGCGCTACTACTCTCGTCAACTGGTGTGGGTGTTAGTTACAAGCAGTGCTACTACTGTTGGTATCTTGTGTGGGCTTTACTCAGAGCTACTACTGTTGGCAACTAGTGTGGGCGTTATGCAGAGCTTCTACTGTCGGCATCTGGTGTGGGCGTTACTTAGCACTACTACTGTCGGCATCTATTGTGCACATTACACAGCGCTACTACTGTCGGCAACTGGTGTGGGCGTTACGCAGTGCTACTACTGCTACTATACTACGCATAGCATAATGTATGGCATAATATGGGAATTAAAGTGTGCAGCATATTGTGTAAGGGGGATTATGGTGTGTGGCATAATGTGTAATGGGCATTGCGGTGTGCTGCATATTGTGTAAGGCACATAACGATGTGTGGAATAATGTGTTATAGGCATTACTGTGAGGCATAATGTGTATTGGGCATAACGACGTGTGGCATAATGTGTAATGGGCATTACAATATTATTGATACTGTTATGTGGCCCTGCCCCTTACCCATGAAACTACGCCCCAACATTTTTTCTCTGCACCTTTGGCGCGCACTCTCCCTATTTTGACTGTTGTGATGAGGAGTCACCAATTGCCTGGCACAGGGACACCAAAATGGCTAGTTATAGCACTGGTGCTGTGTAATGGGAATAAGATTGTGGGTAGTTACAGTATATGTTAATTGGGCGCCCACTATAGTTAGTACGATCATACCCCCACTATCCATGTTGGCATGGAGTTGACTTTATATAGTGTGGCGAGCGCAGCGAGCCACCGAGCCCGAAGCGTGGAGACATGGAAAACTAAGCAAATAGCTTAGTGGGTGCCCAACTAACATATAAGTACCAGATTGTGCTACTGTGGTGTCATTTGTACTGGGAGTACTATTGTGTGGCCTTTCCCCTTACTTGTGAGACCACTTGTCTTTTTTTGGTATGCACTGTCCCTTTGTAAAATATGAGAGGGCGCAAATTTCAAGTTTGCAGTAGGGCACCAAACACCCTAGCACAGGCCCTGTGTGCTGCTATCAATGAGGCAGGGATGAGATGCTGTCAGTGAGGCAGTGCTGTGCTGCTGTCAGTTAAGCAGGGATGTGCTGCTGTCAGTGGGGAAATGATATGCTATTTTTCTGTGAGTAGTGTACTATTCTTTACAGTTGTGAAGTGTGGCTTTTTTCTGGATGAAAGATGCAGCACAGAAGTGTTTGATTTAACACTGTATAGTGCCGCCTACATGTTGTCTTATATGGTGAAGTCTACTGGAGGGCACCCAGGTACCTATTAATCGAAGTATCATGTCGGTATATGTACCACACACATGCACACAGACATATGCTTCACATAGCAATTGGGAAACATATTTGTTCAGGGATTTTTAATATGATTCTCTGGATATCTTGACTTTAACAGAAATATTGCAATGTATTGTGGTGTTGCTGCACAATATGGATTATTGAAAATGCCATCAGATTACATGATTGAGAATATACTCAAATTGTGACTTAAATTAACAAAAAAGCAATGTCCCTGTAATGTGTGCCTTGTTTTAATAATACCAGATATCTATTCTTTGAGGCATTTATAGAATAACATTAGTATGATGTTATAGGAAAGACTAGCCATAAGGAAAGTTCTTTTGCTCCTTGTTGCCCAGATGTTGGAATCATTAGCAGAAAAAGGAATCTGTGGAAGATATTTTCAACCCATATTTGCCAAATGGGTTTTGCATGACCACTGCCTGAAATCCGTATGCCTGCACTCAATTCCGCACAGAAATATTGCAGTTCTTATATTGTTATATTTTTACTGAAATTGTTTCCATAGGTCGCTAAAAGTCTGGGGAATTACTAAGAGGCACATGAACAAAGACTTGGAGGAATATCTTCTAAAGCAGTGGTGTCAAACTCATGGCCCTCCAGCTGTTGTGGAACTACACATCCCAGCATGCCCTGCCCCAGTTTTCGCAATCCATTGTATAAAATCTGTGGCATGGCATGCTGGGACGTGTAGTTCCACAACAGCTGAAGGGCCATGAGTTTGACACCACTGTTCTAAAGCTTGATAAGTTAATATTGGTCGATTTTTGTTTCGATTTTTTGGTACTTGTGTAGTTTCACGGCGGCAGCTTATGCTACGTTTGAAGCTACGCTAATAGCGTAGCCCAACGGCTGCCTTACTTGTATAGTTTCACAGCGGCAGCCTAAGCTAAGTTATCAGCGTAGGCTGCCACCGTGAAACTACACAAGTGTTGCCGGGAACTGCTTCTCTGTCCCCGGCATCCCTGGCAAGCCTAGTCAGCGCCTCTCTCGCACCGCCGGTGCGAGCATGATCCCCTCTTTTTGCAGAGAGGGGATCATGCTGGCGCCGATGGAGAGGTGCTCTATCTTTTTGAGATGAAGGAGCGTCTCAGACGCGCCTGCAATGAGACGCTCCTGCATCTCAGTAGCTATTGCGGTAGGGTACATCAACTATGCGGACAATGTTAGGGGTTCTGTAGCGCATGCGTCTCCTGCCCAAAGAGGGGTGCGGACGCAAGTGCTTCTCATTCTCAATGAAGGAGGCATTTGCCAGTGCTCCGTGTTACATACTGGCAAATGCCTTTTCAAACCCCCACTAACCACGGCAGCCTGAAGCGTTACACGTCCTCCCAACCGTTTCATACCCCCATTATCCACGTTGGCGTGGAGTTGATTTTATAAAGTGTGGCGAGCGCAGTGAGCCACCGAGCCTGAAGCATGGCGAGCACAGCGAGCCCTTCGAGGGGACGTGGATTACTTCACATGTGTTCCGCGTCCCCTCGCGGGGATTGCTGCACTTGCCACGCTTCGGGCTCGGTGGTTCACTGCGCTTGACACTCTTTATAAAATCAACTCCATGCCAACGTGGGTAGAGGGTGTATGAAAAGGGAGGATGCGTACCGCGGCCCCTCGTGGGGCTCGTTGCGCTCACCATGCTTCGGGCTGCCGTGGATGGTGGGGGTGTTTCAGGAACACATTCACACCTGCCATATCATACATCTGAGACAGTAATGCCAACATGTGTTAACTGGTAACTGGATTTTAGTTAAGATTAAGAAGAGGAATCATGAAAAAATTTTAAATGACAATACAATGAATAAGAAAAAAGACACAAAAAAATGAGAAAAAGTAATTCCTCGGAAACTGCACTGGCAGAAACAGCAGCCGAAGTCAATGCATTTGTCTCTGCCTCTGCAGCATCACCTTTCTCTTCCTGGGGGAGCAGGGTCAGCGCATGCAGGATGTGCTGGAAGGGGTCTTCTGCGCCAAGGGTCTTCCTCCAGATGAACTCCTGCAAATAGGAGTCCAGCTGATGGCACACAGTGCCCCTTTGGTGCTTATTGCGCCACTTGCAGGAACCCCACAGCCTCTCAATGTTCTGGGTGTGAACCCTGGTCTCCGGATCCATGAAGTGGTACCGGTGGTTCACCCTGGCGTGGTGGTACCCAGCCTGCTCCAGCTGCTCCGTCTTGTAGGCAGGCCAGCAATCCGAGAATATGGTCCTCCCCGGTTCGACGTGCCTCTCGATGGCGGCCATCAGAGTTTTGGCATCACGTCTTTCGACGGCTGTGACAAAGCACTCTCCGGTCTCCCTAGAAATGACTCCAAAGAGCCACTGTTGGGGCAGCATCTGACCAACATGACTCTTCCTTTGGACGAATAGGCTCTTGTCCGCCTCGACTATCTTGCCTGGGCCGCCAATACGCCGGTGAGGCTGCGACATGAGGTCGACAGTGCAGCCCTCCCTCATCAAATTGTTGTAGAGAACGGTGGTCTTCTGCGAGATGGACAGATGTCGCTCACAGAAGCGGATGCTGGTCAGCTCCTCTGCCCAACAGAACACAAATTGGATCAGGGAGACAAAGGTCAGATGGCACCCTCTGAACCATTGCGCAGCCCTGACGCTGACCTTCTTTCCGCAGCGCCACATTCGCTCCCTGACATTTAGCCTAATAGGGTGGCCATTGGGGCAGGTCTGGGTGTCAGGCAGAAATTTGTGGCTTTGTAGAAAAGCCACCGACTCCTCCATCTGCGGCAGGTTGAAAAGAGTGAGAGTCAGCCAGACTGAAATGAGACTGACTCTCACAGAATCTAACAGCTGACTGACTACTCTGAATATAACAGCTGACTGACTACGCTGTCTTCGGGAACACTACACTGGATCTGACAGGGACGCTACGCTAACTACGTACTGCCTACGCTGACTACGCTGGTCGCGGGAACACAGCACGCTACTTCTGACTGACTACACTGGTCGTGCTGTTCGCGGGAACCCGACGCCGATTCTGAAAGGGACACTATGCTAACTATGTAGCTGCTGCTGTGAAACTACACAAGTACCGATTTTTTTTTTTTTGGGGGGGGGGGGGTATTTGTTTTTTGGTGTATGTTGATTGTTTAAAAATCAGTCTTAGTTAACGATGGGTCTTACAGGTCTAGAATACACATTTAATAACATTTAGAATTGAATGTAAAAAAAAAATAATCCACCAATAAATGTCTAGTTTAGCTCTGGAAGTCCAACATCTATTAAAATCGTTTTTTTTTTAATTGAGGAGACTACAGACTAAGTATTCGAGGACCGCACACAAAATATACTGTATATACAATTTAATATTTTTTCAGCAAGAATATTTTTCTTAAACATTTTACAAGACAAACATTGCCTATAAAAACAGAATCATACAGAAGGGCCATACTTTTGTAACCTGGTACACTTACTTACTGGTGATCTACCAGCGTCTCCCTCTGTGCAAAATATTCCCCTCACGATGCAATAGGTCCAAAATTCATATTATGCCACACAGAATGAGAAAACAATCACATGCCACTTGCAATGAGCAAAAATTCACATTATGCAACACAGAATGAGCCAAAATTCACATTATGTCACACGGAATGAGCCAAATTCACATTATGTCACACGGAATGAGCCAAATTCACATTATGCTGCATGGAATGAGCCAAAATTCGAATCCCCCCTGCACTGGAACAACCGCACGCCACATATCAGGCTTTCTGATTCCCTTACCTCCTTCAAGTGCTCCCTCAAACCCCACTTCATCCGACTAGCCTATCCCTCCTCCTCCTAATCTCTTTCGCTCCTCCTATCCTGCCTACCCTACCCCTCCATCCGTTCCCATCTGTTACTACTTATCCCCCGCTCATTCCCCTCCTCACCTCACTCCCTCCCCACAGGACACCCAGCGCACACTTCAGGAGCCCCTCACACTTTTCACTGCCCTTCTCTTTCTCTCCATCTCTTCTGTCTCTTTATATCTCTCTGCCCTAGTCTCTCACTTTCTCCTCTCTCTCCTCCCCTCTTCTCTTCCCACACTTCCCCTCTCTCTTTCCTACCGCTCCTTCTCTCTTCTCTGTCTCTCTCTTATTTTCTCTCCATTACGGCATCTCCCACTTCCTGACTCCCTTGACAATGGTGGGGGGTTTGCTATGGGGCCCACACAGTTCTAGTTACGCCTCTGGTTGTAACAGATTATTCCTGCATAATAGAGGGAAGGGGAGAATTTCTCTGCAATATATCTGGTCTCCAAAAAGGCCGTTAGGATCTCCAATTGTTTAGTGGTGGAGATAGTTCATCACATAGATTTGGAATAGAAATGATTATCGCAATGGATTTAGGATGTAGATGGTTAAAGAGTTCCGGAATATTACCCAGCTTGGTGAGTCGGTTACCCTGGTAAATCAATTAGCAGTCCGTCTGGAATGGTCCACAGTCGGCGAATGGCACTTCACTTGGCAAAAGGTGGAGGCGGCAGGGTCCTGTGTTGTAGATGGAATGCTGGTTCGGAGCTCAGATAGAGAAATGGCTTTCTCCATCTGAGCTCCGGACCAGCATTAAAGGGCCCGCTGGCACTTGTAGTACCACAGTATTAAAAATAGTAAAATAAACACACTGACACCCAAGAAAAATAAAACTTTAATACATCCAAAGCCCACACATACTGATACTTACCTATCTTAAGCCCGTAGTTAGCCCTCGGTCTTGGTTCGGTGTCCTGGTCCGGGTCCGTGTCTGCTTCCGGGTCCATGTCGGTGTCCGGGTCCGGGGTCCAAAGTAATTCATAGGGGACCCGTGGAAGCAAATTCTACTTACAAGTCTCCTCTGGCGAAGAATTAGTCCAGGTCTTCGCGAAAAAAAAAATGCAAGTGTCCCAGCGGTCCCCTGTCACAAACTGATAGAAGAGACGCTGATGGTTCATGTTCAGCGCCTCTCCACCAAATGATTCTATTGGCCACCTAGCGGCCAATCAGGAGCCGTAAAATTCTGCTTTTTTTTTTTACACTGAAGGCTGCAAATACGACAGGAAAATAAATAGTATTTTCCTGCCGTATTTGGCAAGCCATTCGCGTGCGTTTTACGCCAATTAGTGGCCATATTTTTAACATGGCCGCTTAGTAAATCAGGAATCACCATTCTTTTGAATTGTGATTTCTGTCGTATTCATTCGATGGTGTATTCATTTGTATTTGTAAATATAAATACGTATTGTCCCATCAATACAAATACGACATTTCATATTTTTAGGCATAGTAAATGCCAAAAATACGAATACGCCCAAAAAAATTTTTTTTCACAAATTCATCTTAATCAAATTTCCCCCAATGCCTTGCCAAAATATCATAAATATAGACCAAATTTCCAGCCCCATAAATATCGTTATCAAGCGAGGGTGCTGTGTACGAGAACACATTCCCTCGCATGCGGGCAAAGGGGAGAGAAATCATTCCATTCAGAAAAAAGTCAGTCTGTACTGACTTCTATTAACGATGGAGATAGTCTAAAATGGGGTGCAACATGTGACGTCAGCTATCAGCCTGAGCAGGCATCGACCCGCCTGCATTTCCGGGGGAACTCCCAGCATTATAATGGGGACCCATAAAATTCTGGGCGTTCCCCTGCACCAGCCCCCTGTCCCCATCCCTCCCCTGCCCAGTGTGATACTCACCAAAGGCATTTGCACAGGGGGTCTGCACATGCGCAAATTCTCCCATGCGCATACCCAAACAATTAGAAACGGACGATTGAACCTGAATCAGACCCATTATTGACTTACCCATCACCTACAGAGCACATATGGGTAGGAATGCCACCTAGATACTTGAACTGGTATTGTCTCTACATCTGATGCGTTCAGTGATTGAGTAATAAATAATTTAGATTGCAGTCTAAATAATATAGCTATTTTTCTTTTTTTTAGTTGAACTTGTTTCTGGCATATCCATTTATGACTAATGTATACCACAGTTCCTTATTCCCTATCTAAAATATTCCCTGTACGCAATGTGTACATGTGAGGAACACAGATGTTTAGTTTATCTGTGATAAGAAGCCAGAATTCCAGCATTCCTCTCTCTCCTATGAATCACGAGTAAGTATTTCACCATGCATCTCAGCTGTCACATGAGCCTAAAATATGTATTTCTACGCATTACAGATGCTTAGGTGTAGGTGACATTTTGGGTGTTCGGAATGACAGGTTCCTGACCAATAATCCTGAGCCATATGTTTATTGTTTAATTATACATCCTATCATTCCACACACAGTGTTTCCAACAGATAAAAGTGAGTGATGGGCTGTTTGGTCTGTGGTACTCACATCAGTTTCATGTCAACTAATATTCATGCTAATTTACTGCAATTCCTTTCCCCATTCATTTTGGCAATATACACAGTTCTCTTGCATTTTAAGCATGTATGGGGTTTTTTTTGTTGGAAAAGTAATGATGAATTAATCATCCCATTTTCAAATGCATAGATTCTGAAACTCACTGCATGCCTATCTGGGTTTACTAATCTGTGTTTATACTGCTGTATAAAATCACACTTGTTTTTATTTTTTGCTCATCTGTGTATTATCAGGCACTGCGGATCTCTTGTGGCACCATATAAATAAACAATAATAATAATGTAGGTAAGCTTAACTTATGTGGCATGATATGTAATAGGCATTACGGTATGTAGTATAATGTGTAATAGGCACTATGTTGTGCGGTATAAACTGTAATGGGCATTACGGTTGGTGGCATTATGGTGTATGCCATTATGTTTAATGGGCATTATGGTATGTGGCATTACATTTAATTAGCATTATGGTATGTGACATTATGTTTAATGGGCATTACGGTGTGTGGCATTATGTGTAATGGACATTACAGTATAAAGATAATGGAGAACCAAAATTTGGGGGATAAAATAGTGAAAAAACAAGAACCCCTTCCTCCTAGTGCTGAAGCTGCTGCCACTAGGCATGACATAGAATGTGAAACGCCATCAACGTCATCTGCCAAGGCCGATGCCCAATTTCATTGTAGAGGGTATGTAAAAGCCAAAATGCCAAAGTTCAGTAGCACGAAGAAAAAAAATTATGTAAATAGTTTGAGGAGAAACATAAGCTTGCCAATATGCAATTAATGACATGAAGTGGCAAAGAACAGCTAAGGCCCTGGCCTATGTTCATGACTAATGGTTCAGCTTCACACGACGATCTTAGCCCTCCTCCTCCCCCTACTTTTTCTTTCATTATGTGCTCTTTGGAGCCTAGTTTTTCAAACTGCCATCCTGTCTGCCAGTGCAGTGCCACTCCTAGATGGGCCACATGTTTGTGCCACCCACTTGAGTCGCTTAGCATAGTCGCCCAGCTACCTTGGTGCAATCTTTTGGCCTAAAAACAACATTGTGAGGTGTTCAGGATAGATGGAAATGAGTGGAAATTAATATTATTGAGATCAATAATAGCATACGGTAAAAAAAAAATCTGCGACTTTAGCTGTTTTTTTTTTTAAATCCAGATCCAAAACACAAAAAGGGTGGTATTTTGTAACAGATCCAGATCCAAAACATGGCCGGAGTTACAGACCCAACACATGAAACATGAAAAGTGCCTGGTGCACACCCCTAGCGAAAAGGTATGGAAAGCCAAGACACCAGCTGAACTCTATTGTTATTTAGAAAGCAAGCCTGCCCCTTGTCAGTGCAAATTATTATGAACTGGGTCAGTCCCAATTTATGGCCTAAAAAGGTGTCTGCTTACCAAGGGGTCCCACAAGAAACATCTCATGATGGTTGAAAGCAAACAGCTCTCTCAAGACCTTTGCAAAACAAACTGAGGGCATTGGTTACAGAAGGATTTATAAACTTCTGAATGTTCCATTGAGCATTGTTGGGGCCATTTGGAAGTGGAAAATAATTATCAGAAGAGCTGTCCAAGAGCTAAGGACCACTTGTAGAGCTTCAGAAAAAAATGGAATTAGCAGGTACAATTGTTTCAAAGAAAACAATAAGTAATGCACTCAATCCCCCATGGCCTGTATGCACGCTAACCACGCAAGACCCCATTGCTGAAGAAAAAAGCATGTTAAAGCTTTTTTAAAGCTTGATGTACAACATTTGGACAAGTCTGTGAAATTCCGAGAGAATATAGTCTGGTCAGATGAGATGAGATCAAAACTCGTTGGGCAGCATAATACACAATGTTTGGTGGAGAAATGGCACTGCACATAACCCCAAAAACACCATACCGACTGTGAAGTTTAAAGGTGGGAACATCACGGTACTGGCATACTTCATATGATTAAAGGAAAGAAGGATGCAAAAATGTACTGAGATAAAAATTTGCTGTAGTAGTAGTAGTAGTAGTACGTTTATTTATAAGGCGCCGCAAAGTGCTGTCATCTAGAAGAATGCTGAAGATTAAACAAGGTGGACATTTCAACAAAACAATGATCCATACCAGACAGCTAAGGAGGACACTCTCATCTGGGTTCAGAGAAAGAAAATGAAGCTGCTAGAATGGCCCAGCAAATCACCTGAATTCAATCCAAAATCTATAGAAAGAATTAAAGATCAGCATTCAAAGAAGATGCCAGCAGAACCTTAAAGATTTGAAGATGATTCCTAGCTAATTCTTGTGGGACCCATAACAAAATAGAATGCAGCTTTCCTAACCCCTGTGATCTTTTTCTACTAATCTCAACATCTGCTTCTGCTAGTGCCTGAGCTGTGAAACATTTTATTAGTAATCTATAGTGAAACACACAAAAAGGACAATACAACCAAAAGTTTTAAAATCCATTTTTTTCCAAGAGATGATCATTAACGTAAGAATTCAATAAAAGTTCAAGTTGCATTTGGACTTTTTTTTGCATAGGAATCACATTTATCATGTGTATTGTGCTGAGTGAGAAGAAAAGAAAAGCATAGTGAATATTTGCAAACAAGAAATTCAGTATTGCCGACAGCAATGTTAATGCACGTTGAGTATCCTTTACCCGAAGTGCTCGGGACTACGAGAATTTTGGATAGGGGTTTTTCCGGATTTTGGAATATTTTTTTTCCATACTAACCTGGTGCCCCTATGGTGCCCCGACATTCACGGTGATCCTTCAGCATCCACGACGGCCTTCAGAATCTCCAGTCCCAGGGGGACATCACTGTCGCACTCACGCAATGCACCCATGGGACCGGAGATGCCGCTGAAGAGGATCATGAAGGCGGCCATGAACATAGGGGGCTAGGTAAGTATGAAAAAAAGAACCCTCCCCCCAAAAAAGAAAAAAAAATCAGAAAAACCGCGGTTTTCGGGATATTTCAGTTTTTGGAATACACGAATAAGGGAGACCCGACCTGTATCAAAATTTCCCCAAATGTATTGTTATTAATGTTGTTTACAAATCCAGATGGAGCACCAGAGCGATACCTCTCGGAGCTCCGTTCGCGGAGACGGGGACGCGTGAGCATTTCACATCAGGAAAATGTGAACTCTCTTAGAGTTAATTATGCTTTTACAGTGGGATATGTTCCTAAAACTCCTGGATAATAACATTTGTAAGAAAATTATTGTACTTGTTTAGTTCTCTTCTTTAAAGTCCACTTTATCTTATAAGCACATTGCAGAGGCCCTATCAAACAATTGCATCAGCTCTGGAAATTCTTATTTCCTATTATTACATAACTCTATGTTTGTATCTTATATGTCAGTGATGTAAATTCTGTAAGGGTTAAAGTGACTGTAGCTGCTACGTGGATCATTTCTGCTAGGTAGGCCCCTCTGCTTGTACAGAGACATTTAGCAGTCAGACAATATCACATTACTCAGATTGTATAAATAGTAGGAATGATTTCCGCTTGTAGATATATAATGCAGGTATCTCTTTACAAAGCTCTTACTTCAGGCCAGCTGAATGCCTTAGCAGCGCCTAGAAATCCTGCAGCCTTAATCCCTTCAGCAACAAAGATCTGTTTCTTTGCTTAGTGTGCAGTAGGCCTCAGAGGCCTGTGTGTGTGCCTTGGCTTGTAGGCCAAAAGCCTCCTGTTTACAATTTCCCCATTCCTGTTTTTAATGTTGTTCCGAGACCAAGCACAAAGGACTAGTTTTGTCCTGGAGGAACAGGGGAGCCATTAGATGAAGACAGGAGGAAGGAAGGGAAATCCGACGGGAGAAGCCCAGAAGGGATTAGTATGCACAGCTGTTCCCCCAGGGACAGCCGCTTTATGCGTTTATAATTTCCTCTCTATTTCAAAATTGTAATGTCTTATTTCCTCTTGTTCTACTGTTTTCTCGTTTGCCTTTTTACCTGTGTTTTATAAGCGAGGCAATGAACAAAGAAGCCGTCCCTTTGTGAGACTACTTACACATTATTGGAAAGGTGGTGGAGCGCTAAAATAATACAATTTTGACAGGATATAACCAATTGGGTAATATGAATTATTTTATTTTCTAATATATGGTTAAAATAGCAATTGCACATTAATAACAACAACTTACACATTATTCCTTAGCAGGCATCAACAATCGTACACCTAATATTTATTTACAAACCGATCAACCTTCATTTTTCTTATGAAGTAACAAAATAATTGTTACTTTTGCAGTTGCCTAATACAATATTATTTTCTACATGTGACGGGCTGGACAAATGCCTAAATACATTTAAGCATTTACACATAAGATTGAATTTTTATTTAGTATTTTACTCACAGAATTGCAAAAGTCAGTTAAACATTTATGGCACTATGAGAAGTACTTTGTTAATTCTGAGGGCTTAATATACCAAAGGGAATATCAACTTTTATAGAACATCATATATGTTCCATACTTTCTTGAAAGGAATCATAAGCTCTCTGGCATTCCGGAATGGTTTTATTTACCAAAACAGTTCTTAGAAATGACATCATTCCTGCGCTTCCTGCTTTGAAATATGAAACAATTCAACTTGAATATTTTTTACTATTGTTCATCGAAAAACCTGGACCCCCGAGCAGCGATGGAGGCAGATATGATCCAGGACTGCTCACTTACGTCAGCATAGCATCTTTCCCACAGCTGACCATAAAGTGTATGAGGACAACCTCACCTTCTATAAGAAGACCACTGGATTGGTAGTCCAATTGGAATTGCTTACTCATCCAACAGGCATAACTTCCTCTAGGAGGCTAATTCATACAATATATCTCATTTGATCCCAGCCAAGCCTGCCCTACTCAGATGTGATCCAACAGATCGATTCTGCAGCCAGTGCGACTCGCAGGGTCCAGTACGATGTGGACATTTTCATACAATTGATTGCCGCAATTGCATAAAAAGAGCTCAAATCGCATGTTAATCACCTAGGGTGAAATGTAACAGGGTTAGAGATTCAGAAATTGAGAGATTTGGTAAGAAATCTCCAGTTTTATTAAAGCGGCAATCATTTAAACCAGTTTGATTTTGCAGTGTAAATGATTACCGCTTTAAAAAATTGGAGATTTCTTACCAAATCTCTCACTTTCTGAATCTCTCATTCTATTACATTTCACCCCTAGTGTATGGGCACCTTTAGAGGACATACATTTAATTATGACCCCCATAAATATGTTTTTATAGAGTATGAGATGATGTAACCTAATGTCACATATTTCAACTCTGCCATGAATACAGTTTTATCCCCAGAGCACTGAGTAGTTCCAAGACTATTATAAAAAAAAAATGAACTTAAAGAAAGCACCAAGTAAGAAAGGAAATTGAATGTAGGCAATCATATTACCCGTATCACAGCAGGTTCCGTAATAGAACAAACTTTACATTTATTTAAGAGTAACGGGGTGTGAGGAAAAGTAGAACTAAAGACACTAATTGGAACTATCTTAACAAGATAAAGGGAAATCAAACAGGAAAAAATAACATAACCTCATATTAGGGTTCCAACAAATGAGCATACTCTCTCCACTCACTGCCTCTAGATGCTCTATATTACTAGGAACTTCCTTCTTTGTGGGCAAACAGCCCACACTTAATATACACTTAATAAATATATATTCTAACTGCACTGTAGCATAGTACCAACAGCTTTCTCCATCTCTGATTTACGTGCATTTTGGATATGAACAAAATACTCTTCTCTGACTCTTCTGTCACTATCTGTCCAAAAAATATTTAAAACAGAGTTGATATCAGATCAGTAAGTATTGTTGGTGCACAGTTGGAGAACCAATGGCACTTTGTTGAATATACTGTATACAGTAGTTTTATACATACAGACAGTGGTAGATGCTCAAATTAGTTCAGTAATACCATTCAGGTGCATGCAAGTGAGGGGTTAATACTAAGTAAGTAACAAGACATTGGTTCCCCCAGCACACTGAATGGTATTAGTAACCAATCTTGAACACTACATGATAATATAATTCAGAGATATTGGTTACATATACATGTGCAGGTGTATGATATGCCCCCAAGCCACGTCAAGGCTTCTCTGTATATTGGGGGTCCCTAGTGCTATATCTAGGTGCAGGGTGCGGCACCCCAAAAACTATCATAAGCTAGGAAGCCCAGTGTGGCATGCCAGTGAGATACGAAGTGTTAATAATTAGTGATAGGAAGCAGAAGCTATATATATAAAGAGAGAGAGATAAAATAAGAGAGAGATAGTGTTAGTGAGGGTAAAGTGTTAATAAATTGTAAGGGCATGCAGCACTGAAACCACCCAGCCCAACCAGTCCAGGGGCACTGCACCCCACACCACCGTTACCCTACGGTTACTAATACCATTCAGTGTGCTGGGGGAACCAATGTCTTGCTTTACTTATACAGTAGTTTTATGTCAGATATTGTTCATGAAGACACTATGCCCCCAATTAAATGTTCCATTAGCCTAAATAACTCTTAATGTAATGTATAATATACTCTAGAATACGTTATTGCCATTACCTACTAGCTTTAACACGATACAGATTGCAGATTTTGTCCTTCTGCTCCACGTGAGGTATTTGTCATCCCTGAGCTCCCCTTATTAATATCATTGTTATTATTATTATTCCTTCAAAAACTCAAGACTTACCTGTTCCCCAAAACATTTCACTAATGTCCTTTTAGTTTCTAAAAAAACCACAACCCAAATATTCTCTTCTGTTAGGGTTATGTTGTATCTTCTGGAAGGCTGACTCTACCATTAGGCAGCTTTAGAATCCTGGGGGTTCCCTTAGACCTTCTATTATACAATTAAGGGTGACACTGAGATCCAGTGAGTAATGAATGGACCTTTTGGGTGACCTGGAAAACGTGAAATGTGTGGGGCCCTGAGGACCGAGTTTGAGAACCACTGCAGTAAGCTAAAGCTAGTGGGCCAAACAAACTTTGTACCTGCCTGATCTTTTATTCACAAATGGAATTGGGAGTAAAGTGCTATATAAATGTTATTATTATTATTATTATTATTAATAATAATAATAATAATATTAATAATAAAGTCCTTTGAAAAAGCAGAACTCTCCGCTCCAGGGACTTCTATGATCAAGTGTGAGTTCACATTTCAGTGCAAGGTCCTGCACTAGAGAGTGTTTGAGATTGTTGAGCCAAAGTACTTACCTGTACCAAACTATCATGTCCCCCATATGAGGTCATCACAGGAATGTCAATTCACGTTGCCCATTTGGTCCTATCCAGCTTGAGAAGAATACTTCTTATTGATAATTGTTATTTCATTTATTACATGATTAATTGGTACCAATATTTTATTTATGGTATTTTAGTAAATAATTGTTCAATAAATTCATCCTTTGAATGATACTTTCTTTCCTAGAATATGTGTTGTGTTTTGTATTTTTGTCTGCATTTTTATGTGGGACTGACTATCCCTATTTCATAACAGCAGCTAGAATTAAGAGCTCACTGTATCACCTGACCCCTATTTTGGGGGGTACTTTTTTTCTCAAGGATGCTAGCAGAAATCCCCGAAAGTCCTGGCTTTAGGCATGCTAACCAGGACTTTAGATGGGTATAGCTGCTTTACACATAGAAACCCAGTCTATTTGAGAAAAAAACAAAATAGCCCTATGGGCTGTCAAAAATAATTGAATTGCCCCTAGTCATGTCATCTCCCTGGCTTCACCAGTTTACCACAGCCTTCTCTGGATGCCACCATTTTGGGTGAGCCCTTCTACCATACTGAGGTTTCTACTACCAATGGTGCTGGGAGTTACATAAAGCAAATTATTTAATAGAAAATTGCACAAGGACATGTATCAACCATAGCATGAAGGTGGCCAACCCTTTTAGAATAATTATTTGCAGAATAAGATGTATTTAAAACAAAACAATAATGAAATTAGTAAGAGTAATTTAGATATATATTAAGTATAAACTATGTTATGGCACATGGCATGGTAAGCGCCCCCATCTGAGGGTACTTTGTAGAAGTAAATAAGGTATCTCCATTTACTAAACAGAAATTAGACAAGCATCAAAATCTAAAAAGCAGCCTGATATATGAAGTTTGTCTGTCACAACAAAAACCAGCTGTTACTTAAACATAATGCCACACAGTATATTTTGCCAGACAGTAAAATGTCTGCATGACGATTACACATTCAAATCATATAAAAAATAATGCTTTGTTCTTTTAATAACTTTTTTAATGAATTACATTTTTTCCTTGCAAACAATCTGAACAATTTGTATCTGTTTTTCATTTTTATTTTTTTGTCCACATTAGCGTAACTGAAGACCGAAATTTCTACATGAAAGTGCATTTGTGCGGAGACTGGCAAGGTACTATAATAACACCATTTAAAACCATTGTCGCTCAGCTTTCCTGGTTATATATCTTTGTTAGATCTTCAAAAAGATGTCTCCGATATTGCCCTGGGACCACAGTGTGGCCTTTCTAAACTCTATGCTGAATACATTTCTCTGTTTAAATATAAGGGGGCTTGTCTGTGTTGTTCTTGAATGCGCCAAGTTTTTCTTGTGTAGATCCTTATGTTTTCAATACATCCTTTGAATTTGAATAACCTATATACCCTGTGACACCTAATATTATGTGTGCTGTAAATTGTGATTGTTATTATACAGATACAGTATAAATCCCTATAACTAGCCACATCTGAGGAGAATGGGAAACAAGATATTACATCTTTAAATTGAAGAATACAAAATGTTTACCATTTACTCATAACAGGCATCAGACGTAGTGAAATGATAGATGGATAAAAAGTCCTCCACATACATATATCATACATACTGTACAGTATCAAAAGTGATTGTGACGAAATGCGTAGGGGCGTGGCTCAGCGTCGTTCAGACAAGCTGGAGTCCTTGGAGAGTGTAACCGCTCCATCTAGCCAGCCTGCGGGCGGCTCACTTCATGCTGTTCATCTGCGGCTATCTAAGCCACCAGTCTTGGTAACGTCATTTTAATACCTGTGTTTGGAGTATTTGTGAATAAATTACATTTTAAAGTATAATCTATACTATGAAGCGCCCGTTCTCTTTGTTTGTTTAAAGATTTATCCTGCTAGATCCAGGTGCCTTGGGCTAAGAACGGAGCTGCCGGGTGATGAACTACACCTGAGTGTGATCAACACAGAGTCTGTGAAAACAGACAGTCTGGTATTTGGGACTTGTAGTTCCATGAATTCTACCTGGCATTCTTCCTAGAATTAATTGAACTTGCACTCTTTCATTGCTTATATATATATATATATATATATATATATATATATATATATATACACACTACATGGAAGGAAGTCATTGGAAACCACATGTCAACGGAAACCATGCGTTTATTTACAATCAATAGGGGGTAGGTCCACCTTTTGCAGAAATAACAGCAGCTACTTGTCATGGTAAACTTTCCACAAGTTTGTGTAGCACACATAGTGGGATATTGTGCCATTCCTCCTGCGGTACAGTCAACAACTGTGGTAGTGTAGAAGGGCAAGGCGATCGGGACCGCAACCTGCACTCAAGTTCGTCCCACAGATGTTCTATGGGGTTCAAATCAGGGCTTTGAGCAGGCCACACTAGTCAGGTGACACGATTTTCATCATACCACTCCATTGTAGCCCTCGAAACATGACACGTCGCATTGTCGTCCTGGAACACACAATCGTCGTTCCCATAGAATTGCCACAACGTAGGTAACATGAAGTTATCCAGAATATCTAGGTAGGTCGCCGATGTCATGTTCCCATGCACCTGTACGAGTGGGCCCACGCCATGCCAGAAAAAACAACCCCAGAACATGATGCCTCCACCTCCAAATTTTACTGTTGGCACTACACATTCAGGTAACAGGCGTTCTCCAGGCATTTGTAGAGGGCGGGCTGGCACTCCAACTGTGGGGGGGCAAATACCTGGGTGCCTTCTGGAAACAGATTTGTAGACAAACAAGAGTGAAGTCTTCACTTGTACCTTGACAAAGGGGTGATTCGATACCCCGAAACGTTGGTTCCTGACCTTTTGAAATACACCATTTGAAAAACCCTTGGAGTGCCGCTGCCTGTCTCTTGTTTGTCTATATATATATATATATATATATATATATATATATATATATAGTTGCCTACCCTCCTGCATTCTGAAGGAGACTCTCTGAAATACCAGCAATCTCCCTCTCCTCCTCATTAGTCTAACAATCTCCCTCATTTCACCTATCCCACATTACACTGTTACATTTTTGGGGAAAAAAGGAATGAGAGATAGATACATTTACATTGAATCTTCAGCAGATTTCCCAGCACTTTATCAAGTATAGTAGCTCTTACTAACTGCTTTGCAACTCATCTACATTTGTATATAAGTGATTTTAAAAGATTCTTCTCAGATGTAGCAGTGCACACCCACGCTTCTAGGTGACACGTTCACTATCTCTTTCACAATCTCCTCATATATGGAGCTAGACATGCCCTTTGGATGGAGCATGATACGCCCCCTTTATGGGGCGCTGTGCAAAATTCTACTGCCAACTATAATCTCTAGAAACTAGTCATCAAAAGTAGGCAAGTACATATATATATATATATATATATATATACACACACACAGGACTTGCACTCTCACCCTCACATTAGAAAGCCACTGGGGTGCCGTATAAATAGTGGTGTAGAGGTACTCACAGTACTATATTGATACAGACTACTCCCCTAGAGGAAAACAGCATTTACCAGACTTGTGTAGATGATGTCACCAAGGTCAATGTTCAGCTTTAATGATACAAAGTAAAGCCTGCCAACGTTTTGGTCCCTTAGGACCTTTCTCAAGACAGCACAGGAAGGCAACAGGTACATCAGGTAACAAAGTGTGGGGTAGGGAACTGGGACAGTTGGAAGTTGCACTCAATACTAAGTCACTCTCTGGTGTCTTAGCTTTGTACGGGAAGAGGGCGGGCATTTGACATCCGGAACATTGAACAGGATGGCGAACTAGCAGATTGCCATACCCACTCGCACCCTGCATCTGCACATGTGCAGAAATGCTCATGTGCAGACAGAAAACATTGCTCCTCGTGCAAACGTGCAGGGGAGCAAGTGAATCAGAATAAGGCCCATAGATTGTAAGCTCCACTGGGACTGATGTGAGTGTTCAAATATTCTCTGTAAAGCGCAGCTTAATATGTGTGCGCTATATAAATAACTGTTATTAATAATAATTATAATAATAATAATAATTATAATAAAATACTTGAAATTGGTTAAACTGATAGAAACATGGAGCTAGTCCATATGCACATGGACTGGATAAGAGGAAAGGTGAAGGGGTGTGGGAAGGAAAGTTCAAGTGAGAGATAGAAAGGTACATATGGGAACAAAATGAATGCAGGGTAAGAGAAAAGGAGCAACATGAGGGTAAGCGACAGATTAACAGTGAAGAGCTAGTCGACACCGTAGAGGAGGAACAGATCATCCATCTGCTCTGGTTGCATATCCTGTCTTTCAACCCAAGCAATTTGCCCTAGGCTGTCAGACAGGGAAATTCCCAGTCTTCCAGTGTCCCTGGAGGCTCTTCTCAGTCCTAGCTGAGTTCTGCATTTGCTTTCTTCAAAGTCGGCTGTCCACTCCTCAAACTCCTCAATCGATTGTCATCATCGGCTGTCACCATAGATAGTCATCATCAATAGTCACCATCAATAGTCATCATTGATAGCCACCATTGGCTGTCACCATCTATTGCCATTGTCATGTTATCATATTTAAACCATCAAAGGCATAACTCTCTAGCGCCTCACTCTAACATCGTGTCCTAGCATCGATTTCATTGATTACCTGCTATTGTTTGTATCTGCCGATTTTAAAGTTTCTTGCTGTTCTTCTATACTTTTATCTCCTCAAGTGCAATCTCTTCCCACTCACCTTCAGAGAGTCCACACTGATATCAACCATCGTCGGTATCCAGCATTAGTACCCATCATCACCAGGTGTACCCCCCTCTGTGCCTGTGGTATTCATACTCCAAGTCCCCTATAGAGTACAGCTTATTACCTGCCAGTACCTTCCAAGATACTCACCTCTTCTTCATCCATCAATAGTCATCCTCGGACATCAGTGATGACATCTATTCTTCAGCTACTGCTGTTTCCTTCCCGTTCCATCCCGGTCACAGACTCCACTCAGATAATATCCGAGCCACTCCTTCAGCTTCTACTGATCCATCCCCTCCTGGTTCTATTCCGGTCAGAGACTCTACTCCGGCAAACCCGAGTTCAAATACTTTAATATTTGTTTCTTTCTTACAAGTCCAAGGTCTAACAGTAATTACTATTATCTACGTTACTGTTACTGATGCATTCACAATACCGATGCCTGCATCCTGCCTACTGACTGGAGACCATTACCAAAATCCCCAAAACATGAGGATGCTGGTCCTGGAACTCTGACTCCCAGGGTGCTGAACGATGAGTAACAGGAGAGCACTAGTATCATCCTGGGGAAGGGGCTGTTAGGTTTAGGCAGTAGGGAGGGATAGGCATTAGTGGGGAGGGTTAGGGTCAGGCTGTGGAAAGGAAGGGTATGGGTTAGCTGTGGGAAAGGAGGGGAAGGGTCATGCTGTGGCAAGGGAGGGATAGGGACATACCTCCCAACGTTTTTTTTTTCTGGGATCGTTTTGCTTACCACCCGGGGTCGGCAGTGGTGGTGGGGGGGGGGGGCAGTTGGGAGTCCCACTTGCACCTCACTGCTTTAGAAGAGCAGTAAGGAATAGATGCCCCCTTTTCTTGAGCCTACGCCCCTCTGTGGAAAGTCCCGCTACTACAAACCAAAATTTTGGGAGGTATGTAGGGGTGCACTGGGCCAACTGGCCATCAAGCCTATTGCATTTACCAGAAGTGCCAGATGGCCAGTCCAACCCTGAATGTGGGCTATAGAAACACAATAAGCATCCATGACTAGTTAGCGATAAGGCTCATAAAGGGGATAATAATCACATAATTTAGTAGCTACAAGTTCACTTCTGCCTGCGTAAAATAATATGCAATCATGCTGAGGAGTCACCTAGTTTTCTCCTAGGCTATTCTTCCTAAGGTGCCAGATCCGAGGGTATTGCAGTATAAATGTAGCATACAAAATTCTATAGTGTTAATATATTAGCCTTCCGAAAAGGAAATCTAAATGAATGTTCCTCTTTTGGTTCTCCAGCCAGAGGTCATGCAATGTGCTGCAGACACGTGCATATTTTCAAAACCGCAGAACTTGAATAAAGTTTTATTTCAAACACGCACTAAAAATAGAGGATTATGCCGATCCTTTAGCAGGCATAGGAAAGGGGCAGTGATTAACAGAATCATTATTAGAATTCATTAGGGACATCCACTTTAAACCCTTCCTTCCTACCTAAATTGGAAATGTCATTAGGCTATAACTAGATTTCAGGAGGCCCCTACACTCTGAGATTGTGGAGAGGCTCCAAGAAAAGTTTTACATTTGCAACTTATTTCACTTGTGCGCCAGCACAAACGTTATTACATTATGGGGTTAATTCTGGTTGATTCGCTGGTGCCACCCATTCACAAGGGCGACTCGTATGCAGGGCATGCGAATGGATGTTACACAGTAACATCCATTCGCAGGCCAGGTAGAACCTCCCACATCTTTCGATGGTCGATGACCATCGAAAGATGTGGAAGGTGCATGCATATGTAAGGTTGCGCACTTGCGTGCATGGTGATGTCAGCTGCCTGCCTGTCCGTCATGCCCAGTGTTCTCATGGGAACGCCCATGAAACTCTGGGCATTCCCATATGCTAATGGAGCTGCCCGGCACCCCGCACCCCTCTCCACCACCTGTCCGCTGTGTTGGGTGCATGCACCCGGCAAACAGAATGTTGGCCGAGGGTGCATGCACCCTATGTATGCACATGTGCAGAAATGCACATGCGCACTAGCAAAACATTGGTCACTTTGCGAATGCAGGCAAAAGGGATCAGAATAAGGCCCTATATCCAAGTGATGTTTAGTGCCCTGGGAATCCTGTGGGTTATTTCGTTTTGTTTTCAGATTTTTTTTACGGAATATTAATATTGAGCTGATGAATTCTATAGTGTATACAGTAGTTGTCCCTTACTGTATCATTATTTTAGTATACTGTAATAATATTACATGCTGCACTATGGAGACTGCCTGTAGGTTACTGTCTTATGTCAGCACAAAACTAGGTCATGCTGTATAAAACATTATAACATTTTTATATGGTACTAGTTGATAGGTCGAGCGTGTCTAAATCGACAGAAACAAGGTGGACATGGACAAAAGGTCAACATGCACTATGTCAACAATGACAAAAGGTCAACGCAAGCAAACGTCAACATGTTAATGGTCGACACATAAGGTCAACATGAGTTATTCATGACTTTTTTTCTTTCTTTGGGCTTTTTTGTGATTTTTCATTCCGGTCCAAGTGTCGAGCAAAGCTCTAGGGGGTGAGACGCCATGAGCAAAACACGGTGAGGGAAGCGAGCCAATGCCAGGATACGTATTACACTAATTGGGTCCATGTCAACAGATGTTGACATTGATGTCAAACTTGAAAACATTTCCCAATTTACCTTTTGTCTGTGTCGACCTAGTGCATGTCGCTCTTCTTTCCATGTCGACCTTGTGCATCTTGACCATTCATGGTTAACCTATTCCCTTGTCAGTAGTGGCAATATAGTAATAGCTCTTCTAAATACTTAAAAGAGATTGCTCTCCCATTTATACTTTGATCATATTAAAATACTTTGCGCATAATTACTGTATTTATGTTTTTTCTATGGCTTTCAAGAGCGTAACTGCCATAGGTGCAGAAGCATAACTCTGGGAGGCAATGGAGTCATCTGCCGCCGGGCTCCTTCTCCCAAGGGGGCACCTCTCCACCCCCTGGAAGTTTAAATCAGTTATTTAAAAGCCAACAATATTGATTCTGTGGCTGAGTTCTGAAATATATATGTGTTCTCTATCTATCTATCTGAACAGAAATATATATTTTATATAAGGTTATATACGTTGTATGTGTGTGGGGGCGCACCAATATATATCTTGCCTCCAGGCAACTGGAACAAACATACGCCACTGCATAGGTGCAAGGGGTGCAGCTGCTCTGGGGCCCAGTGCTGAAGGGGGGAAGCCTTCTTTACTGTCTAAGTAATATGTTTTACATACATGTATCACCATCAGTTGCTAACCTGGGGGCCCTTACAAACATTTACTATGAGGCATACGAATATCTAGTTATGCCCCTGATGGTATTGAAACCTTTTTAATACAAAAAAACAGGAGATAGAACTGCGCATTGACTAGAGTTATTTGGTTAATAATGTAACATTTATTAATTAATCATCACCAATAAATGTCAAAATACATATTTTTCAATTTTTAGGATATTTTGATCCTTTATTGGTGATTAATTAATAAACGTTACATTATTAACCAATTAACTCTAGTCAATGCGCAGGTCTATCTCCTGGTTTTTCTTTTTCTGATTTTGGGTTATTGAGCTACCCCAAATAGAACAGCAGCATTAGACTGGGGAGTTGGGTCTGGCACCAAATATATATATATATATATATATATATATATATATATATATATATATATATATATATATATATATAGAAAGCACTTACCCCTCTGGGTTGTAGAAGGATAGGGACCGGCACACGGAAGGATGATGAAGAAAAAGTTGCTTTATTGTACAAACATGATTGCACACATCGACAGCTGTACACCTGACAGCTGTTTCAACCGAATTGAACGGTTTTCATCAGAGGCTGCCCGGACACAGGTGAGGAGGGTGCGGTGCAGATCGGCGGGGGGCGCACGGGGCAGCAGGGGACGCGAAGGGAAGCCCTTAGGCTTCCATGGGGTTACGCCAAATAGGAACTGGCGTTACCCCCCGCAGCGAAGCCCCAGCAATGGGGCTTTGCTGCATATGAAAATGCGGTAAAAACCCCGAAAACTGGGTTTTTACGGCATTTTTAGCTTGCTGAATCTCGCCCAATATATGATTAATTAGAAGAAAATAAGTATCACCCAGCTAGAGGGCCCCATAAGGCACGAGGCACTGAAACCCTGGGCCCCCCACTTAATCTGACTCTGGTACATATTTGGAACTAGACACACTTTTTCAACGGGGCGCTGTGTGAAATTCTAATACCACCTATAATCTCCATGAAACTAGTTTTCAAAAGTAGGCAAGTGTGGTATGGGTCCTTGTTCTTAGGTAACTGAAAATGGTCTGTGAATAGGTCCCCAATTGTGGCCCTTTCAGATGTGGTGATAGGCGCTTCTTCAGCCTGCCTGAACTTTTGGCAGCAGCGGTGAGTGATGAGCTCTTCCTGCTTACTGCTAGGTGGTTGTTTCCAGGGTCCATTTGCAGTGGGGATGTGGTCAGTGGCGTAACTATAAATTTAGCTCCCCCTGCCATAAAATAGCAAAAATAAAATAGATAGATAGGTATAGGTGAGGGTAAGGCTGTCGGAGAGGAGAATAGGGTAAGGCTGCAGGCAGGGAGGTTATGGGAGAGAATAGGGTAAGGCTGTGGGAGGGGAGGTTAGGGTAGCGGTTATGGTAAGGCTGCCAGAGAGGGTAAGGCTGCTGGAGAGGATAGGGTAAGGCTGCAGAAGGGGGGGGGGGGGGGTTATGGGAGAGGATAGGCTAAGGCTGCAGGAGGGGAGGTTAGGAGAGAGAATTGGGTAAAGCTGTGGTAGGGGAGGTTAGGCGAGAGGTAAAGGTAAGACTGCCGGAGGGGAGGTTAGGGGAGAGAATAGGATAAGGCTGCCGGAGGAGAGGTTAGGTTATGGAAAGGCTGTGGGAGGGGAGGTTAGGGTAGCGTTTATGGTAAGGCTGCCAGGGGGGGGGGGGGAATGGAGTAAGGCTGCTGGAGGGGAGAGGGTAGGGTAAGGCTGCAGGAGGGGAGGTTAGGGTAGCGGTTATGGTAAGGCTGCCAGAGGGGGGGGGGGGAATGGGGTAAGGCTGCTGGAGGGGAGAGGGTAGGGTAAGGCTGCAGGAGGGGAGGTTAGGAGAGAGAATAGGGTAAAGCTGTGGTAGGGGAGGTTAGGGGAGAGGTTAAGGTAAGGCTGCCAGAGAGGAGAGGATAGGGTAAGGCTGCTGGAGGGGAGAGGATAGGGTAAGGCTGCAGAAGGGGAGGTTATGGGAGAGGATAGGGTAAGGCTGCAGGAGGGGAGGTTAGGAGAGAGAATAGGGTAAAGCTGTGGTAGGGGAGGTTAGGGGAGAGGTAAAGGTAAGACTGCCGGAGGGGAGGTTAGGGGAGAGAATAGGATAAGGCTGCCGGAGGAGAGGTTAGGTTATGGAAAGGCTGCCGGAGGGAAGGTTAGGGGTGAGGTTAGGGAAAGGCTGCGGGAGGGGAGGTTAGGGCAGAGGTTAGAGTAAGGCTGCCAGAGGAGAGCTTAGGGGATAGGTTAGGGTAAGGCTGCCAGAGGAGAGGTAAGGGGAGATAATAGGGTAAGGCTGCCGGAGGGGGTACGGCTGCAGGAGGGGAGGTTGGGGTTAGGGGAGAGTATAAGGTAGGGCTGTGGGAGGGGAGGCTAGAAATAGGGAGAGAATAATGCAAGGCTGTAAAAGGGGAGATGTTAGGGAAAGGCTGCAGGATGGGAGATTAGGGTATTGCCGCACGAGGGGAGAGGTTATGGAAAGGCAGCAGGAGGGGAGAGTTTAGGATAAGACTGTGGGAGAGGAGGTTATGGATAGGTGAGAGGTTAAGATAAGGCTGCAGGATGGGAGATGTTAGGTAAGGCTGCAGGAGGGGAGGCTAGGGTTAGGGGAGAGGTAAGGGTAAGGCTGCTAAAGGGGATAAGTTGGGGTAAGGCTGCAGGAAGGGAGGTTAGGAGAGAGGTCAGGGTAAGTCTGCAGGAGGGGAGAGGTTAGGGTAAGGCTGTAGGAGGGTAGCAGGTTATATGTCTCTGGCTGTAGCCCACTCCCTGTTCCTCCCCTGCTCTGTATAAGCTTCATAACTTGTGTAATTTCACTGACCTGTGTGAGCCATATGCATGGGAAGTTATGGGATAGGAGCTCCTGGCTGTAGCTGGTGGTAGCTGTTCACAGTGTGGGGGTCTACTCCTGTGCCTGCTGACTGCTGGATTGGACAGTATTGGGTGCTGTGTGCTGCCTGGAGGGGTCCCATTTCCTGCTTCTGCTGATGCTGAATATATCTCCAGAGGTCAGAGGAGCAAGTGCTGGGCTCTCCATCAATGAGAGCTCAGCACATGCTCCTCTGACCCCACTGCAGTGCCTCCTGTCCAACATCTTGGAAAGTGTATTTCTCACCAAAGGCATTTCCACAGGGAGGCTTCACATGAGCCTACCCCCACCATAGACATTGTAGGGGCTCTGCACACACTAAATTATATATTAAAAAAATATATATATTATATACACCAAAGATAGGAAAAGTGCTCACTTGTAATAATGCCAGGTATCACACCAAAATGAACAGATAGGGGCAGGTACATAACACCAGTGGCGTAAGTTCGTCCCAGTTGCCCGGAGGCGAGATAAATATTGGTGACCCCACACAACACACACACACACACACACACACACACATACACATGTATGTATGTATGTGTGTATGTTATGTATATTATGTTTAAAATAAAGATACTGTGACATCTATGGTCCTCCTAGGAGGGGGAATCAGCCACAGAACAGATATCAATGGCTTTCAATTAACTGATTCAAACTTGCAGGGGAGGAGAGGTGCCCCCTTAGGAGCAGGAGTAGATGACTCCATTGCCTCCCAGCCTTACACCTCTGCATGACACGATGCTTGCTGTCTGCATTCTGGTGGCCTAATGTGTTCAACACTGCATCTGTCCCACTGTGTCCAAAGCCGGCCTGTTATATAACCTAAATGATACAGGGCCAGATGCACTAAGCTTCAAAAAGTGATCAAATGGAGAGTGATTAACAACCAGCCAATCAGCTCCTGCCTGACAGTTTTCAAGCCCAGCTTGTGAAATGGCAGGTAGGACCTGATTGGCTGGCTGTTTATCACTCTCCATATTATCACTTTTTGAAGATTAGTGCTTCTTGCCCACAGTCTGTGGTAGCACTTATTTTCTCCTCTTTATTTGTGTACTTAGTTACTCTCCAATTGCAGAGGAAGCACTTCATTCCGGATCTTTGCTGCAGAGTATTGATGCATATACATATCAACCACTTACTGTATATTTAAAAGAGAAAAAAAATCTTCCCATCATTTCCTCCCATTTCGGCTGTCTGTCTGACTTTCTTTTCTTTCCTCTACTGCAGTCTCATGAATAAAGAATATCTAATACAAGGCAAAATCCATAAGGCTTTACTATAAGAAAGCAAATACGTTTTCGTTTCATAAGAAGGGGGGGGGGGGAAGAGGAAGAAAAATAGCAGACCAGTTGCATGACTTCTCTCATTATGGGACATACAGAAGGCTGTTTTATTAAAAGCCTAACATGTTTATGACAAGTAGGCTCTGGAATATATATACTAATGCATAGCTTATAGATGAGAACATTGTGTATGGTTTATCTTGCTATAGATAGAAGGAAATAACGGTGTCACTGAACTGTCACAGGGATGCAGGTCAGCGCTATGGCCTGTCGGGACATGCAGTAAGCAGAATCCAGTTTGCAATGACAGATCTCAGCAGGAAATGAATCTGCTCACTGTACTCTGTACATTAGCGAGAGCAGCACCACAATGTCATATAATCACAAGGAACCTTTTATCAGGGGCTTATTAAGAGAAGGTAGGGCAGCATATACTCCTCTTGCAGGCCGACACGTTCCCTTCCCTCAAATCTTTTAAAATATGGCGGCCATGCCATTTCACACTGTCCAGGGTGGTAAGTATAATTTATTGATGCTTGGCTTGCTGTAAGGTGTGATCCCACTGGATCCTGGGACCTGTCTGCACCCTACACCCATTATAGATATTATCATTTTTATCCATTACTTTTGGATGGCACTTCCAACCAGGCTCCAGCATACCAGAACCCCAAAGCAATCTGATTCCACAATGCCATTTTTACCTTACTAGAAATGTTACATACATACAGACTGAATACCCAGTCAACTAAACAAAATGGCTGCAAAATATTTCCCTGCCCTACCGTAGCCATACTTATCATTAAAGAATATTAATTGCCTCCAACCCAGAAAAATGATTGGCGCTACGTGCAGGAATCCTATACGATTATAGATGCTGCTTTTACACAGGTATTTAATACAGATATTGATTGAATGGCATGGTTCTTCTTACCCATGATATTGGAGAAAATGGTATCTGCCTGTAATTTCCATTCCAAGTCATTTTGATTTTGTAGCAGATATATTTCCCTTTTCAACACAACATATAGTTGTTGGAGTACCGCAAGGCTCCTATATCATACACAAGTGATATATCTTCCCCTTAACACACAAGGCCTCATCAAATCGCCATAAATTGTATTTGTGTTAAAAATGTCAGGCCTTTAATATTAATGCTGGGGGGAAAATAATCTGGGTTTGCTTTCTATCATATTAAGCAATGAGGGTTGCCTACCCTCCTGGAAATCGGGTTTGCGTCCTGGCCCCCGGAAAGGGGGGCAACCCTCCCGCATGCCCTCCATCTTTAGCGACTCACCCTTCGGCTGGGGGAGTCGGTGGGTCAAATGCGTCATTTTAGCCCCGTCCCAGTGCAATGCATAAAATACCGGCACTGCATGATGGAGCCGTGGCTAAAATGACCCAAACAGATCAGCACGGTAGTGGCTCCACCCCCGCTCTGCCCCTTTTTGCTCCCAGCAATGGCCCCGACACCCTGTTTTATTGAGCTGGCTGCCCTTTCCAGGAGGTCGAACGTCGGCAACCTTGAAGCAATCCCATTGAGCCACATTTTGATCACCCCCTGCTTTCCTGTAAAAGAATGCCATATCACTGTGCAGTTTGCATAAAAGGTGATCGATAAGGTGTATTATCTGTGTGAAGAATCCGTGCAATCTAACAAATATATGAAATGAAGAAACACCTTACCATTTATTCAAAATAACATGAATGTGAATAAAGCTAACTTGTAATGGGCCCGAATTGCTCCATTTTCTAGATTCACAGTAGACCCGCATACATGAGCTTAGGCTCAACACTTCAGTGTGACATCCTTAAACACCAAAGGGAACCTTTTTCAGTCTGAGTAGAGATTACAAGCCGATTTCTTTAAACAAGTCTTTGAACTGGTCACAAAGAGTGTTTTGAAATTTGACATTACTAGATAAATGGTCCAGTGCCTTTGAAGCTGATGCAGTTCCTGACGTCTGTCAGCTTTGTGTGACCTGGGGCAAGTCATCCCATCTCTCTGGTGCTGGTGCATCAATATGAGATGGTAAGTTCTGATGAGAAGAGCTGCTGTGTTAGCACTCTACTTAAATATTATTTGTAAACTAATACACGGCAGCGACATGGCTTACAAAGCAGTGCATGAGAGGATTACACTTGTGGTAAATGCAGACTGTCTGGAGGTGTATGCAGAGTAGGTGCTGGGGGCTTTCTAAGGCTAAGACTCCATTTACAGAGGCCAAAGTTACCTTCTCATCTAAGTAATTTGTCTGCCCGCTTTCCCTTTCCGCTGCTTCCTCTTTCCTTGTAAAGTGATAGTCCTGGACCTATTCAAGGGAATAATAGTGATCCCCTGGGAACTAGCCGTGCAGGAGAAGGAGGGGGGAACTGAACATGAGGCATATGGAAAACAGACAGGCAAAGTAATGACTTGAAAGATCCACATTCTCTTTCTCCTTAGATAGTTATCAAACCTTGGACAGGAAAAATAAGCACAAGAGCCATTGATTTGTTTAACCTTCTTTCTCCCAGTTCTGCTAGTGTTGACAGGTGTTGTGTAAGCCAATTGCAGTTTTAATATATAGATATTTAAGAAGGACTGCGGTGCATTGTACTTCTGTAGATTGTCAGCTCCTGCACGAACTCAACCACGTTTTCTGTCCTCATAACGCTAGGATTCTCTGATGTTCTTGATGGAGAATACTGAAACATACGTGGATACAGAGTAAATAAACTGCTAATAATAAAGACATCCATAACCACAAACTGATCGCACACTAGTACTAGGTGATGATTCTGGTATTTTGCGTGAAATGCAATAGGATGAGAGAATCAGAAAGTGAGAGATTTGGTAAGAAATCTCCAGGTTTTTTTTTTTTTAAAGCGGCAATCAGGATTTTTTATTTTATGGGTCAAATGTAATAGGGTGAGAGAATCAGAAAGTGAGATAATTGCTAAGTTTTTTAAAGCTGCAATCATTTACAATGCAAAATCAAACTAGTTTTGCGGTGTAAATGATTGCCGCTTTAAAAAAAAACTGGAGATTTCTCACCAAATCTCTCACTTTCTGATTCAAAAACAGCCAGTTTTACCCTGTATGCAACAAACCATGTTTGCACCCCTTGCATTGCAACATTGTTTGTTCCAGGTGCAAGTAAAAGCTGCATACACACCATGCCATAAACAGAAAAGAAATTAGTGTGACAAATTCCCGCTGGACCCCTAGCGCTATAGGTCAATGTGTGGTTAGTAAATTGGGAGCTGCATGCTACAGCAAGCTAGCCAGCTTGAAAGAGACAAACAAATGTATATAAGCACAATTCACAGCGCTAAAATGTACGTATATAAAGATGATAAATATAATATGAATTTGTTCCAATATTTCAATTATGATGCAAGACTCATATTAGTATAATGTAGTTTTTCTTTATATAAAAATATATATTTAATGCATATATAAAATACAAAACACACAATAAATTCCAAGAAATTAAATAAATTAATATATGTACAAATATAGATAATATACAGTATGTACATTTTAGTGCTGTGACGTCTGCTTATGTACACCATGCCATAAAAGCAGACATCTTTAAAGAGCTACAGAATGAACGATATAGAGCATACACACTGAATGATTTCATATGTTGCAAAGTGTTTGTTTTACCACTGACCATCTTATTTTATGAAAAATGTATCTTTATCTTTCGTACACACTGAACGATATGCGCCACGTCTCAAAAGACAAAGGCAAAATTTGACAGCATGTACAGAAGAAAAAGTGGGCATTGTTTTCATACTTACCCAACTGAACAATATGAATGATCATTTCGTTAACAATATCGTTATCGTGCATATTGTCTGGCTTTATCGTAAAGCACGTAGGAGGTTTTACCTATCTTGTTTGTTTTTGAGGCGTATAGTTTTTTCCTTTGCTTTATCTCCAGCCCCTTTGCCATTTAAAATGACAAAGAAATAATAAAATATCTATGTGTCTATGCCAATAGAGGTCACCTCAAAAATAAAGTTAACCAGGGAAGTAATTTGTAGATTCAGCTAGATCTTAAGGCAGTTGTTCCCAAACTGTGTGCCGTGGCTCCCTGTGGTGCACTTGCAGGGGTGCCTCAGATTGGTGGTCCAGAATCAATTCAAATTATTTATTGTCATAGAAATAGGCAAAATCAGTGCATGTTGCTTCCAATTATAAAATATGTGGGTATACAGGTTTGGGCCTCCTTCTGTCAAGGACCCCCCCAGCCAGAATTCCTCCATTATATATTACATAGTTCAACACAGGTGACACCAATCATGTATTAAGGGAAGTCCAGGTAGAGAGCATTTTGTCCTTCCTGGAATGAGTCTGTATGGAATGTTTGGAGGTAATTTACCCCTTCCCCTGTCGCTAGTGCCGAGGGTACTCCCAAGCCTCAACCCTGGTAACCTGAGAAAGTACCATCCAACCCAGTACATTGGTGCCTCTCAAATGATTTGGGGGGGTGGTGGCTTTTGCCCAAACCACCACCTGTACTGACACCTATGCCACCATATGGCCTCATCCACTTTTTGTCTCTCAGCCAAATCCCTTAATAATCTCTTTAGCCTTATATTATTCTTTGCTCCAGGATCATGTCCTCCTGGGTCTCTCCAGCCACAAGAGGCCCCTGTGTTCCCTGTCATTCCCATCTCTCTCATTTTGGCAGCAATTGTGTGTGTGGGAGAGTGGGGTGATGGTGGTAGTGGGGGGGGGGGGGGGGGGTGTCACGCAAGTGCCTACAGGACTCGGCTCCATTTATCTAAACAGTACTGGCTATGTCTTTGAGGGTAAGTGTAAGGCCTCTCTCTATGTCGGTCTAACAGTCACTGTGCTAAGAATGGGCACCCTTCTCAAATTTCTAGGGCACAGCTGGTAGAATTTAGTATGCGTATTTAATAGATTTTCCACTGTGACATCCACCGGCATTTGTGACCTTTGAGAGGTTTATAAAAAATAATATAAATGCATATAAACAGTAATTGTTCAACCTCAGTCCAGAATAAAAGACCAAAATCATAGACAATTCAGGGGTGCTCAATATGCTGTTGTGGAACTACAAATCCCAGCGTGCTGCCACAATTTTGTTATAAGGTAATACCAAAAAGGGGACAGGGCATGCTGGGATGTGTATGCGAGGGAAGAGCACCCTTGAATAAACAGCAAATTGCAGAAAAATTATATCACATCCCAAAATTACAAACTAATAGGGAATCTTTGTTCTGTTTAAAAGATTTCATTTATATATTTTGCAAGTGATTTTTCCGAAACCTCTGTAACTGTTGCTGCAAGCAGATTAAAATGGTACAATCTATGTTTTCATTAAATTAGAGCTACAAATAGGCCTCATTGTCCATCAATTATCACATTCCTCAATCAATGAACTGGATACTCATCAGGTTACGGTAGTCTTGCTCTTTGCAATTGACTCCAATACCTTGTTGCAAGTCATTAGTTAAGATAATGGAGTGATTCCATTCTGAGCCCACCTCAATGCCAGCTATTATGGTGACAGATTGACTGTAGCGACATGTTTACTGCGGTCTGTTGACAATGTAGGTTGAAAAGCCTGGGTGGTCTATGATTTAGATTTATCGCAGAAATGCAAGACTAATTAGTGTGCTGCATGACTTGATTACCTAATTTTCGGTGCTGATTTCTAATTAGTAAAAACAAGCCTTCCTTATTTGTGTGGCTGCCCTGATAACCCTGGTTTGTAGGTCCATTGTGGGAGATCTTGAATTTTCCACAGATCAGTACCTGGGTATATTCTGTAATCAATAAGTCATAGGCCAGTATTCAATGCTCCCGATTCACCGGGTTTTTTTTGGCCAATCGGGCTGTTTTCTCTCTCTGCGGTGAATCTTTTCCAATGAAAATCTGATTCACCCATTTCATTTTTCACTGTTCACCGAAAGCAAATAGTGAATGACAGCCAGTTCTCCGTTTCATGCTCCCTGCAATTCGCTGGTGTATTTCAATGGGCTTTTCACTGTGATTCGCCGAGAGTGTATTCAATGCTAGGATGGAGTACTGCTTTCAGCATGATTTTTGCTATGATTCACCGTCGCATTCGACATCTTTTTAAGGTGAACTGAACCAGCGCAGCACTCTCTAACCGCGTCCCCTGCCAGCTCTCCGGGGGGGGGGGGGGCAGCTTGAGCTGCTTGTGTCCCCGGGAGCCCTCCTTCCCTCCCTCGCACATTCTAGCGCAGGCAGGGAGGCTTCCATCTCCCTGCCTTCCGCCATCCTCCGGCTCCCTGCGGCATTCACTGCGGGGTTCAAATTCGCCGTCAGGGGCAGCGAGCCCCTGCGGCGTTAAATAGGGTGAGAGGGAGGGCTGACAGCGAAGTCTCCAGCCCTCCGGAACCCGGCGATTGTGCAGCGAATCCTAAACAGGATTCGCTGCACAAAGCGATATTTCTCATTGAATACCTACCATAAACTAACCTTTCTTTGCTGGCCATTATGCCATTTTGTTTAAGTTTTATTGCAATTGAGAGTACAATTTATCCATTTGTGGTGGAAATGAAGATTTTCTATTGCTATTTCTCTATTAGCGTTACCACAGTATCACCTTTTTAAGTATGGCTGCTGTCTTACAGTCAGTCACTATCGCCATCTTAGAAAGGCAATATTAAAATAAGGTCGTTTTTTTTAAATTTGGGAAATAAATAGCATTTTCTAAATCTTCACCTACTCCAACGCCATGCTTCCAATGCAGTGAGAATATGTGCCCTGGTAGTGCTAAGGCACACTTGTGCAGCAGGGATACAGACTGGTTGGTGAGGTGGCAAGTCCCTGCATGTTAATACAGAGGTAGCTGTGCTCCTCTATCCTGTGCCAATTACCACGTGCAATTCCCTTGGCGATTGGTGCACGTACATTTCGCCACAACAAACGGGAAAGAGCCATGGCAATCAGAGATAGGTGAGTGCAGCTACACCTGTACTATCAGCTTTGTATACCCATATTATACTAAATGGGTATAGAATGTGAGTTTCCCGCTTGACACAAGCTCTCTAGACACTATAGTGCTTCTTAAGGACCATATTAAGCAGCCCCATATGTTACTATGGGGGTAGCTACAGAACGTTGTCGTATTTACTAAGCTCCGAAATACGTTGAAGTCTGGAGCTTGGCCCCACTAATTAATGCCATCTGAACACGGGGTTTCAATGTGTTATAATTGCTGTGGGCAAGAGTACCATATTAGATCAGTCTTATAAATCTTAAGGAATTTACCTAGCTAGGCAGTGGTGCATTGCCTTTGGGTGCTCTTTGCTGCCTGCATCTGTTTGTGGTGACTGAGGGTGATCAGCAGACCAGCGACTGTGCAAGGGGAGACAAGAGTGACTTATTGGAGGTGTAGTTCAGTATAGGAGCCTATAACTCAGGGCAGAGCAGTGGAGCAACCTGAAAAGGTACTGTGAGTTCGAGCAGTTGAGGTGCAGCTTTAACCTTTTGCAGTTCAAATCTTTTTTTTTTGCAATTCAAACAGTCTGGTTTAAATGTTTAAATTAAATTGTTTTAAATTCACAAATGATCTACATTGAACGTTGAACTATGTTAATGTTCTTATATTAAAGTGGCTCACCATTTGATCTGCTACTAGTGCTAGGGCTGTTGAACCTGACTAGATGTTGGACTTAAAATGGTTAAGCTGGGGTCAGGCAGCCGCAGTGTCCTTGCAAGTGAGTATGACCTCTGGATGACATCAGCAGCTAAGAGGAGATAGGGGGGGGGGGGGGTGCACTGGTAATAAACTCATATACACGTACACTAGAACTGCCTGTTCTGCTGATACAGTATATCAATGGAAGGAGGCATGGATGTCCCAGCCGAGCATCTAGTTTTTGTTTTATGACTGTTGCATGTAGACAAGTTCCAAGATCCCCTCTCTCAAAGGGATCACCACAAGCACACATTTGCCTGCTATACACAGACCGAGAGGAGAGTGGGAGGCCAGATAGTAAAGAGAGGTGGTTGGCAAGATGAGCAGAAAGGGAGCAGGCTGAACTACTAGTTAATTGAGTCAGATGAAAAGTAAGAGCAGGCTGTATAAGTAGTGGGGGTGTGGTTTCAGTAAAAGAGACAGGGGCAGATGTATTAAGATTTATTAAGTCTAGAGCATGGTTGCCTACCTGACTCTCTCTTTCAGGGAGAAAATGCTCTGTTCCTGGACTTCCCTGGTAATGTATGATTGCCATCACCTGTGAGGAGCTAGGTAATTGATAAGAAAGGTGTTTTACCACAGGTGCTGGCAATCATACATTACCAGGGAAGTCCAGGAACAGAGCATTTTCTCCCTGAAGGAGAGGGTCAGGTAGGCAGCCCTGGTCTAGAGAGAAACTATCAACCAATGAGCTCCTAATTGTCATATTTCAAATATACCCTGAAACATGACAGTTATGAGCTGATTGTGAGTACTTTATCTTTTTCCATTTTATCACTCTCCGTGGCTTAGTACATCTCCCCCACAAGGTTTGCTGGGGTGAGGGAGGGCTAAGGAACTGACACCTCAGACTTTACCCCTGGCCTGAACCCACACTCCACTCTGTCAGGGCCCAGCCCTGTTGTTCTGACCTCTGAAAACCCCCCATGCCATCCCCCTGTGGAGCACTTTCAACATTTTACTATGGTGCCCAAAAAGGTTTAGCTATGCCAGTTTATCTGAAGATGATATTCAGAAAAGCAGCAGCCAATAAGCAATTTGTTTGCATTTTATCAAGTGCAGGTTAGGAAATGCAATCAGGCGCCTGATTAACTAAGGTTTAGTTGAAATTATGCAGATAAATGCAGTGCTAATTATGCCATGTTCTCACTGCGAGTGAGAAAGACACGGCTTTTACCCGGCATTAAAATGCCGGGGACTGCCGCGCTGGACCCCCGTTCTCACTGCAAGGCAAATTCCCGGGTGAAGAAGTTCTACCCAGGAATTTGCCTTTAAACACGGGTTTTTCTGCAGTGTGAATGGGTCAACCCGTGCCTGCATACCCGGATCTCAGACACGGGTAAAAAGAAGGGTTTTACCCGTGTATGAGATCCGGATATGCGACCCGTTCACACTGCCAAAAATCCCGTGATAAAAGGAAAATTCCCGGGTCTACATGCTAGACCCAGGAATTTGGCTGCAGTGAGAACGGGGAATAAATGATTTTTATATGGATGCATACATCTGCTAAGGAGAATCACCCTGCAGTAAACACATTGTCAATCTCTCAGTCCCTTGTCTGTGTCATTCCTTGCATTGGGCTTTTGTTAGAGATGAGTCATATTACAAGCAACAGGTTCTCTAGCAGACCCATAATGCTGAGCTGTGGTTGCCTGTAATCCATCCCAACAGGTGCACATCCCAGACCCCTATCTGTCCTTAAATCTCCTGGGAAATGCTTTGCTGGTTGTTTACATGGTGCTGACAACACATAGGCAAGGCCACCTCCCAAAGAGTGCAGATGAAAACATAGATGTTCCTTGTTAACCTCTTGGTCTTTGCACAAGCTGTAGAGACACCTGTTTTGGCAACACTGTTCATTGGCTCAATGAAGCGATATGTAAATCATGGCATGTTTGTGTAGCAACAGAGAGGTGATTTCCTGCTGCTACAACGATGTTTGTTGATACAATGTCTTTGTGTATTGTGTAGACATTGTAATTATGGCCTCTAATTTAATGGAGTGTATTGCAAACTATTTATCAGTCTCCTGATACAAAGAATTTAAATATATCATATAAGCAGGAAAGTGAGAGATTTTGCCAGAGTTTTCCCATTTTTTTAAAGCGGCAATTATTTACATGGCAAAATCAACCTGGTTTTGCAGTGTCAATTATTGCCTCTTTTTTTTTAAATGTTAAACTCTCCCAAAATCTCTCACTTTCTGATTCTCACACCCTATTACATTTGGCTCCTTGGGTCACATTTAATGGTATGAGATATCCCGACTTTTGCAATTTCTTGTAAAAAAAATCAAATGAGTTTGCACGTTTTTCCACAATCACCAATTTAATATAATGCTAATTGAAATTGTAAAAAAAATTGCACATTCTGAACTGGTGACTTTTCAACACACTTCAATTCAGTTACCAAAAATCGCAACACAAGAAGACAAGGTTCTGACAGATTAAAATGACAAAAGCATGCACAGATCAGTGTAATCAGTTTATCTGTAGTATGCATACAAAGGCATGTTCAAAAAGAACCAAAGTGATGTATATAAAAATGTTATATGGGTATAGTATAGGTAATGTAAGTGTAGAGACTGTGCAGGGACATAGAACAGCATGGGTAATGAATACACATGATTAGGAAATAGGAAGTGGTGATTCTAATCTTATTTCTATTTCTAATCTTACATGTACATCAAAAGAATTTCCTTAGTTCAAACATATATTGAAAAGAAGATTTAAAGTTTGTTGATTTAGAAATTACTGTGTGTTTGGGAAGCCTAAAGCCCTGTACACACCCTTAGATTTTTCCCTGTTTTCGATTCGATTTTGCTTATAGAAGCAAAATCGAATCCACATCGAATGGTTTTAAGGACACTTTCAATCTGCATTCGATTCGATGCGTGCTCCCATTTTCTCAAAATCGAATAGAAAAATCTACTGTGCAGCCAAGGAAATCTGGAATTCAATCCAGTAAATCAAATGAGTACATTGTGCCTACATTGTAAAATCGAAATCGAATCAAATGCAAAAGTACAAATCTAATGCCAAATCGAATTGGATGATCTAATGCCAGATCTAATAGAAAATCAAATCTAACATCAAATCTAAAGCAAATCTAAAGGTCCCCATACATTAGGCCGATTTGTCCTTAGGACAAGTCGGACCCAATTCTCCTGTGAGCCACCCGGCAGCTCCCCGGGAGGCTCACATACAATTTGTCACTTGATGTGCCAAATTTACATGTGAAAAATCGCTTGCGATTTACCACATGTAACGGGGATCTGCGGGCGTTGAGGAGCAGGGGGCAGGCGGTGAGGGGCAGGGGGCAGGCGGTGAGGGGCAGGGGGGGCGCTGGTGATCCTGGGGCTGAGGCGCAGGGAGCCATGTAAGAAGCCACTGCTGTCAGTGGGAGCAGTGGGGGCACTGCAAAGGAACCAGGGAGCCGGGCTGGGCAAGAGAAGACGCTGCCGGGCAGCGGCGGGACTCGGGAGCAGCAGAACACTTAAAAAAAAAGAGCCCATACAAACGCATAGGAAGCCATTGATTGGCTGAGACCTCTCTCAGCCAATTAGCGATTGGCTGAGAGAGGTCTCAGCCAATCAATGGCTTCCTATGCGTTTGTATGGGCTTTTTTTTTTTAAGTGTTCTGCTCCTGGCGCCACTGCCTGGCAGCGTCTTCTCCTGCCCGGCTCTCTGGTACTCTGCACCGCCCCCCCTGCTCCCGCTGATGGCAGCTTCTTCTCCTCCCCTGCCGGGCTCCCTGCGCCGCTCCCCTGATCCCTCCGCCCGGCTCTGGTAGGTCCCCCCACCAGCTGCAGTCCCCGCACGGCTCCGGGCAGCACATAACATTTAGAAAATCTTAGGTGCAGCCAGTCCGACCTGCCGACTCCGATCCGATGCGCACGGGGCCACGCATCGGGTCGGAGGTCATGTCTCCATATATGGTTTGGGACTATTTTACGGCCGGATTCATCCGAATCGGGCAAAATCGTGCCCAAATCGCATAGTGTATGGGGGCCTTAAGCGTGTGTACAGGGCTTTAAAACAAACCATACAATCTTAAGGCCCCCATACACTGTGCGATTTGATCCCAATTTCACCCGATTCCTGCAAATCGGCCAAACTAGCCCAACTAGCATGTGTCTGACGTCCGATCCAATGCGCGGTCCCATGCGTGGGATTTGTCCTGTTTTATTTAATGTATATTTTAGTGATAATACATGTGTCCTACACAGTAAGGTATGGCTTTTTGTAGATGATTTATTTGCTGATTAAATGCAGTGGCAGATTTTACCTAGGGATAGTTAACCATCGAGGATATCCCTCAACGGCAGTGGTGCAAGTAGAGATTTTTCTTAGTGGTACTGATAGCGCGTGTCCCCCCAAATGGATGTGGCCATGTGTCTTGAAGGGGTGTGATCATATGAAACTAGGGGAGTGGCTACATTATGCCACACACAGTCCTGCCCAATAAACAATGTGCCACACACTCTAATGCCCAATACACATTATGCCACACACCATAATGCCCATGAAATATTAGGCCTCAGTAATATTGCAAAAGATGCAGCTTTTTGCATCTTCTCCTGGCGGCACCAGTGTTCCCAACACTTCCGGGTAATGCTATACACGCAGTGGCATAATTGTAAATTTTACACAAACACACACACACACACCCCATGGCATTTTAGTGCTGCTTACATGCATAATGCCCCCTGCCGTGCCAATTATACATAATGTCCCCCTGTAGTGCTGACTCACCCCTGTTGTCCCAGGCCGGCCTACTCCTCCACTGCTGTGAGTATGAGAGTGGAGCACAGTGCCGCAGCCTTCCCTCGACCATCCGGCGGCACACTCACACTCCTCTCTGTGGTGCACCACACTCAATCCAGGTGCCTCTTTTTAGTTCTATGGGACATAAGCTCAAGAAATAATTAGTAATTAGCTGTGACAGATAAGTAATAAGTAATAGCTGCCCTACCCTCTGGAGTCTGGAGTTATTCCTGGCAGCGCTCTGCAGCTCTCTGGTACAGAGACTATAGACCCGTGTTGGGGGGGGCGGGAGGTGCAGCACGTGGTGATACAGCAGATGTAGCATAGCGCAGCAGGCTCCTCTCACCCCTCCAGCTGCTCTCGGCCATTTCAAATATGGCACCAATTTGTGAGCCAAACACAGCTTGCCAATCACCACGGCTGCCAGTATGCAAGCTCAGTAACCGCATTCAAATGGCTGAGAGCCGTCGGAGGGGCCAGGGGAGCCTGCGGCACTGTTATCCACTCTCCTATACATCTCTCAGTGGTGAAGGCGCTGGTGGGGTGGGGGAAGCCTGTGGTGTTGCTCTGCCCTTTCCTCTTTCTCTCAGCGGAGGGGTGGGAGAAGAATATGGCAGTGTGAAGCAGGGGATGGAGGGTGGTATGGCGTACTGGTAACATATTTCTTAAAGGTACACTGTACCACTCCATACCCCCTTACTTGCACCACTGCTCAATGGTACCAATGATAGTTAACCTTGATGGCATAACCCCATTGACAGGGTTCGACAATATCTGCAGTATTTCTTACTGGGCCAACCAGAACTTGGGACAGAGTTTTGGCTGTAACGTGGGGGCGCAGCTAGGCTTCATTACCCAGCACAAGGTAGAAATAAAAATGAAACCCATCAGGGGCTCAACCATTGATGGTGAAGAACCTTTGCAATATCATATGGCAAAACAATCAGCAGTGGCTTGTAACCATAGATAGTTAACTGTACTCTAGGGGCTACAACCTTCCAATAATAATCTGCCACCCATTCGGTGTATTAGGTTTCCATTGGAAGTGCTACAGTAACTGCTAATGTGGTCTTCTTCAGGCCAGATTATGATCAATCGAAAGCACTACCAATGAAAAGGCACTCCGTAATGTTCTGGCAGCCATAATGTGCTTCTAAGGGCTGAGCTGATGCAGTCCCTGGAAGTCAGACAAAGTGACAGCCCCACTTAAGTTCAAAGGAAGAAGTCACCACTGATTGGATGAATCAGTAAATCAAATGTACAGTACAGTATGTTCAATGCATAATTGGCCAATCAAAATGTAGCACCTGCAAGTAATATACCTCAGCAGGTGTGTGTATGTGTATATATATATATATATATATATATATACACACACACATATATAAATATACATATATATATATAAATATATATGTATATATATATATATATTTGAGCACAAAGGTATAGGTAAACCTGCGCTAGTGTATAGCCAACCACCAGCTGTAACCAATCAGACAGTCCACTGATTGTAGAAAACACTAAGTCTGTGGTGAGACTGCAGCAACCTCCAAGAAGCACTCCGGACTCCGGGAGTGAAAGGGGTAATCTGTTCAAAAACAAGAAGAGGTGCGCCTCATAGTGTAAAACCGTATTTATTTTAAAACACAGACAAGTGCAGGTACACAGATCAAAAAAGACTCGTACCAGGCAGATAACCGCTGTGGGCTGGTTACCACAAGGTTTGACATAAAACTCCCAGGCAATAACTCCTACCACCTTCCAAGGCACCGCTGGATCTCGAGCAGACTGCCGGCTAGCCACCAACATATATATATGTTGCTTGTAGGGAACGCACACAAATCCGTATCACGGGTCATATATTGATAGTCATTTAAAACAGATGCAACAAACCAAAGCCTATTGCAAATGATAGGACCAGCACATTCAATAAAATCAAGTATAGATTTAATAAAACAGGCAAAAGGTCATAAAACTCATCAGTGGCCGACAGCAGCTATACATCCACAGTGGAAGCTCATCGGGGCAGCAGCATCAGAATAAGCCAACATATGTTGGCTTTTTCTGTATCTCCAACTCTATATACTCCAACTCTATGGAACTCACTTCACTGCTCAGTTCTAGAAGCTTCTACTCTGGAAACATTCAAAAATAGACTCAAGACTTTCCTGTTCACCCAAACATTTCAATAATATCCCTTGCTACGTTGTTAAGTTTGTTTTGTATTTTGTGCTGTAAAAGGCTAATGCAGGCACTTTGAGTCCTATTAGGAGAAAAGTGCAATATAAATAACATTATATATGTATATATATATGTATATATATATATATATATATATATATATGTGTGTGTGCGTGTGTGTGTGTGTGTGTGTGTATGTATGTATCTATCTGAACACTTGCAATTAAGTCACAAGTATGTGAAGGCTTCCTAATTAAAAAAGGCAGTCTTAAGCTGTGTACACATGGTGAGATTTTGTGTTAGATTTTTACTATATAGTCAAAATTTCATCAAAATCAAATGGACATTGAATGTTTTCAGCCTCATTCAACGCTGATTCGATCCCGATGCGCGCTCCTGTTTAGTGTAAATCAAACAGTGAAATAGATTATGCAGTATTGCTTACACACAAAACACAGACGAGTTTCCTTTTCATGTCTGCTGAATGTACTTATTATGCACGCATCCTTAGAATTATGGTAGATATGTGGTGCAAACAAAAATGAGAAGTGTTTAATGACAGAACCAGTCTGCAGAGGTGGCTACTATAGCACTTTACACTTAAAAGTAACAATTAGTAATAGAATAGAAGAAATGTAGTTTGTGGGAAAAGGCTTCAAGAGCTAATCATGTACATATTGGGAGTCATATAATAGTTTCAGAAATTTCAAAGTATTTAATTATTTTTAAAATAAATAATTGTGCTAAAAAATGAAAAAGATGCTGTATGGGGGACAGGACTGAAAGGTTACATAAGGAAAAACATTTTTACAGACAGGGTGATAGATCTATAGTATAGTCTACCAGCTGTTGTGGTGGGAACTGATACAGTATATGATACAAACATATTGGATATAAAAAAAATAAAAAGGCAAAATAACCCCAAAAACACACACACACACACATATACATTAATCTAGATGAACCTGAGGGGAACTTTTTTACATCTAATTATATGTTCCTATATTTAAGAGGTGCAGACAGGCCATGCGGGTATGGATCATTGGATTGACAAGCATTAGGTCGACACCACTAGGTCGACATGACTTAAGGTCAACGTGAGTTAGATCGACAGGGTCATTAGGTCGACATAAGCATTAGCTTGACATGGGGAAGGTTGACAGTCAAAAGGCTGACATGGGGTTTTCATTTTTTCTGACCTGAATGTCGACACAGTCGACATGGACACTGAACCGTATCACCACGTCCCCTCACATGGCTCGCTATGCTCGCCATGCTTCGGGCATGGTACCTCGCTATGCTCAGCACACTCTTTTATTCTCCCGAAAAGCCCTAATGGATGGTACGGAATGAAATACCCCCTGTCGGCACATGTTGGCTCAAAACAAAGGGAAAAACCCCATGTTAACCTTTTGACCATCGACCTTCCCCATGTTGACCTAATGCATGTGTTGACCTAATGACCCTGTTGACCTAACCCATGTCGACCTTCAGTAATGTCAACCTTCATGCACGTCAACCTATTGGTGTCGACCTAATGCTTGTTGACCTAATGCTTGTAAAGCTAGTGACCGTATCCCGGCCATGCAGGCAGATGTTCCCTATTAAGTATAGAATTATTTCTCCTTGCAAAAGTACTTACATTTTCCAAATCAACGGAATGGTGGGAACCAGACGGGTGTGGTATATGGTCCCGACAGTCAGGATCCTGACAGTCATTAGCCCGATGTTGGGATCCTGACTGGCCAGACTCAGACAGAGGGGCAAGTGCGACAAAGCCCCTTGTGGGCTTGCTGCGCTCGCCATGTGGCGGGTGAGGTGGCTCACATGACTGTCGGGATCCCACTGTCGGAAAACTGTCCGGCACCCGAACCAGACCAGTCTAAAACTTCCATAGGGCATATTCTGTTCCTTCAAAACACCTTATACTGATCTGAAACTGTATTTCATGCATTATTAGTGATGTAATAAAAGCATTTAACAATCAAGCACATATTAGACACGTGTAATAAAGTCCCCTTGTTTCATGCCAATCTCATTATAATTTTAACACTTTAATAAAGCCAAGTAGGTTTGTAAAGAGGCCACTGAGACATAAAACAGGTCTTGGGGTTGGGGACAGGGCTGGATTAAGGGCCTCATGGGCTTGTAGCTGAAAATGTTCGAGGGTTTATTATGAGAAGCAGAGGGGGTGTGATCAGTGCTATGTGGGCGTGGCCAGTGCATATAGACAAGTAGACCCCGTACACCAGGGCTGGGCAATTGTGGCCCTCCAGATGTTGATGAACTACACATCCCAGGATGATTTGCATTAGTTTTGCTATGTGGCCATGCTGAAACTGATGCAAGGCATGCTGGGATGTGTAGTTCATCAACATCTGGAGGGCCGCAATTGCCCAGCCCTGCCGTACACTATCAGTCTCAATGTTTCCCTATAAAAGTAAAAAAAAATTCATAATTTCTTGTGGAAAATAAAAATACAATTGAATACTTATGATTCATGGCAAGATGGTGGCTGGTTACCATGTTTGAATGATGATGGGACTATTTTTATGTGGAGCACCGTCTGCCCTATTGGTAATCTGGCCCTTTTGAGGGGGCACAGCAAAGTCCCTTTGTCATGTGTGAATCTATGGAGGAGTGGTTACGGCATTGCGGTTACGTTTTTCCTGAACTTCTAGGCTCCTAATGATGCCTGGGTACTCAGACTTGCCTCCAAACTCAGCACCACCGGCAGCAGGTCAGACAAGAAGTGACAATTTACCTGTTCCACTGCATAATGGAACATGTAAATTGTCACTTCCTGCCAGACCTGCTGCCATTTCAATCTTCCAAATGTTCTGGTACAGTATACTAAGCAACTGTGATGTCAGGAATGATTATAAACATTTGTTTGAATTTAATGGTTGACATAGAAATGAAGCAGAGAGCTGCTTCAACACTCTTGCAAACCTAGGATCATTTTTTTTCCCGCCTTTCCCAAATCCAGATACAATATCGAACCTTAGAACAGTTTTTTAAATTAAAAAAAGCAACAACAAAAAAACAACACGTTTGATATTCAGAATAATATTTGGACTTACTAGTTCAGGTTTAATACAATACTATTTGATAGCTACAAATATATTTATTTATAATCATTAGCTTTTCATTTAAAATAATTTGATTTCAGATCATATATTTCACCACTTCTGCAGGATAAGTAGTCTAAAGGGTATCTCAGCATTTCCACATGGGCATGAAGATGTGTTCTTATGGACCTCTGCTCAGCATGTGATGGTCTGTCTGGCTCTCCAGTACATTTGCATGATTTTATTTTCCCTTGCAATATTCTAATCTGGTACCACAGACATCTAGGACACAGGAAGTGAGGAAGAAGACAGCTGCAATGAGCCTCAATGGACAAAACATTTTTTTTCTAACGTTCTCCAGATGCTCCCACATAATGTTTGCATCTGAACAGAACAGCAGAATAATGAGATTTGAGCTGTTTCAGGAGAGGCTTTTTTAATTTTCTTTTTAAAGGAGGAAAATCCAATACTTGAGCCTCCTGGAAGACCAAGAGAAGGGAGGGGGTTGTAAGAGTGTAATCTAAAACTTTGCGGTGGGAGAGCTGCTTCCGCCAAAATAACCTGAAGGAAGGACAGGCCGGAGTACAGACAAATTCTAAGGGGCACAAGTCTCTTTAACCACAGAGTGTTTTAGCAGAGAGTCTCCTTGGTCTATACAGACCGAAATTTGCTTTGAATTGAGACAACAGGAAGCTCTTATTTATGATCTGGGGCTGATGGATTTTTACTTTTGTGTCTTTGTGCATGTTTGATTTTGCTTATAGCGGATGGGACTGAATGTTTCTTGTTCCTGGAACCTGAGCTACTGACAAGTAAATTGCTTGGAAAGAAAATGATACAGAATTACTGATCCCTTATCCAGTTACAATGTTTATTTTAATTGTTGATTTTAACCTTCCCAAATTAATAAGATTTATTGTCACATTTTAAAAAGGTATGAAGGTTAAAAAAAAAAAATACATTACTGTGTATATATATATATATATATATATATATATATATATATATATATATATACATATCTTCCGTTATGTCATAAATAATTAGGAAAACAGTTTTTTCCTTCCTGATTTTTTTACATTGTGTCAAAGTTCTCAGTTATGATTTTCAATTCCCATACGCTGCTACTTGTAGATGGGACCACACGCAGGCCCACCAACAGGAATTTTGGGGCCCAGGACTCAGTCCGGGCACAGAGCCCCCCCCCCTTACTTTACTTACTGTATCCCGGCTCCTGCTCACCCACCTACTCTTCCGCTGTGCTGCAGCCCAGAGGTCCCGGAGCGCAGGCTTCGTCAACTCGGGATGATGACAGCAAATTAAAAAGCAGCAACGGCTGGTGAGCCAATCAGAGCTTGCGTACTGGAAACCGCTCTGATTTGCTGCCGGTATGCAAGCTCTGATTGACTCAAAAGCCGGTGCAGCATTTTAATTGGCTGCCGGCATTCTGGGTCGAATAAGCCTGCGCTCCAGGACCTGATTTGTTCAGCGCACTGAATACAGCACCGCGGAGACAGTCAGGGGGGTTGCGGTGGGCAAAAAAGAGCTGGGGCCCGGGACAGCACCCCCCTGTTGGCAGCAAATTTTAGTAAAAGAGACTATTAATTTATCTTGAAATTGCAAACAAGTTTATTATCAAAAGTTTATATTTTACCAGTAGTTACCAAACTGAGTTGCGTGGCACCATATTAATTGCAGGGGTGCCCTCGGTTTGTGGTCAATGTAATAGGAAAATTTTGTTCTTGTGGCTTCCAGTCATTCGATATAGAATATAGAACATTGAATATCAACAGATAACTGTAGATTTCCTATAAACACAATTGACTTAATTTAATATTTTTATTCTGCAGTTTAAAAAAAATACATTTTGCCTAGGGGTGCTGTAAAAAAAATCTGACAATCTAGAGTTTCTCGATTCAAAAAAGTTAGGGAACCACTGGTTTCCATTAACACGCCTATAAAATGTTTTAGTTTGTTTATTTATTTAGCAACAATATTTATGGAAATGTGATGCTATTTTCACAGTTTTAGTACTTTGCTGTGGATATAATTATCTAAAATGTAAAAATCTGAAAACAATGTAAAGCTCTGTACACACTAGGTGATGGACTCTATCGCCGATATCATTAATGATATCAGAATTGAAGCCCTTTGAGCAATGTTGTTTAAAAACTTGTCTAGTGTGTATGCTCAATATTGTTAACGATGCGCACTACCACGATTAGTTGCCTGTGCACACAGCATAATATGAAAATATCATCAGCAACTTCATGCACCGCGTTGGACCCAGTGACATCACTGAGCGATATCGTTCAGTGTGCATGCACAATATCGTATGGCCAGGCTTACCATCAATATCATTAATGATAGCCTGAGAAAATGTGAACATTCACATCAGTCTCTGCCCCACTGTACATGCAGAATATACAAACTCCGCACAGTTAGGGAAATGGTGGGAATCGATCCCATGACCTCAGTGCTGTGAGGCAGTAATGAAGATATTGTCAGATTGCGCTGCTTGTACAGATGACAGGGGGTGGGGAGGCCTTAACGATGCACGCTCCTAGTCATTAGATATAAGCATACACACTAGACAAGTTTTTAAATGATATCGCTCAGAAGGGCCCTTCTGGTAACCATGACACACAGTGGCCCTTATTCTAGTTCACTCGCAAAGGCAAATTCCTTCTCAAATGGACAAAACCATGTGCACTGCAGGGGGGCAGATGTAACATGTGCAGAGAGATTTAGCTTTGGGTGAGTTACTTTGTTTCTGTGCAGGGTAAATACTGTCTGCTTTATTTTTACACTGCAATATAGATCTCACTTTGAAGTAAAACCCCACCCAAATCTAATTCTCTCTGCACAAGTTACATCTGCCCCACCTGCAGTGCACATGGTTTTGTCTATTTGAGAAGGAATTTGCCTTTGCGAGTGAACCAGAATAAGGGCCAGTTTGTGTTAACACTGTCTTTTTCTAATAGTGAACAATGCAAATGTTAACCATTAGTTTTCCTATGATGTACTACTCAAGAACAATACAAAAAAATGCCACGTGCCCAAATGAAGTACTCAGGTCTATATTTCCTTACATGTATTTCTGGAACATTCAAACCACTCTACAAGGTGTTGTGGTTGAAGGATACATTCTGTTGTGCTGAGTATGGAGGGGAGGGGTAACTGAGAGCTCAGACTACTACATTTTTGAACTGTAATGATCAGTGGCACGTTTAACTTATAGGCTGCAGGATTATAGCCCCCCTTAAAATCTGCCACTGCTGAAGTGAACCATTTGCAGTCCGTGAGACTGCACTGGCTTCACTGTGACTGGCAGTGACTTCCTATTGGAAGTCTTACAGTAGCTGTCAGTCACAGAATCCAAAAGCAGTCCCAATGGGAGGTATTCTCTCCATCTGGGACTGCCAGTCCGGGCTGCAATAGGCAGAGAGCTGGCTTCCTGTAGGAAGCCATTCCCTGTCTTACCTTGCAGCCCTAGCCGACTTCTATGGGCTGCAGCCTTTTGATTCTGTGGCCCTACCACAGTTTTCAGCCTTGCAGTTACAGTATAATTATTGTACTCTGTCCTGGCAAATGGATCTGACTTTATATGTACATGGATACTTGCTGACATGGTATTTTTTCCTTTTTCAATATGTGAACTTTTGGAGAAAAAAAATTTACTTGCATAAAACAAAATGATTTTAGCTAACCAATTAAACATATTTAAAGGTTTCAGAATAACATAGATGCACTCATATTATACCTATTTCCTATTATAATTAACTTCAATCCAACAAGCAGACTACAAGCATCAGACCTCCCAGTTAGTCATAGCCTAGTTTATATTATCCTGAGAGTTCCTCTTTGTAGGATTTTTACTTAATGATGTAATACAGCTTGCCAGACCTGAAACCATATGTATCAAGGACTGCACCTGTAACTCTCATTGCATTCCGGTCTTCTCTCATTCCTCTTTTGTCCTGGATGAACTCATCACCACACGTAACAGGATTCAGCTGCCTTCACTATGGAAGTGTGACATCAGGGCCTAAAAATCTTTTTACTCCCATCATAATAATGTTGTTCTAGAGCAGGATGCATGGAAGGAAGAGAGCAGACAAACGGATGTGAGTGATGGAGGATTCATATCCTGGTGGTGGGAGGTAAAAGAGTGAGCCACATGGTTGATAGCTATATTCGTACACTCAGCTTGAGTGATATGTCTATTTTGGGATTTTGCATTTCCTCGAAGAAACAGGATCTGACAGAAAATTACCCACTGATCCATCTTCCTTTTTGCAAAAAGGTGAACCCAATATTAGATTCTAGTATTTATAAAAAAAACACGCAAACTTCCCCCTCAATAAACAAATTTGTATTAAAAAAACAAAACCATTTAAGGCGTCAACAATTGCCCAACTGGCCACTAGGTGTCTGCATGTTAGGTCAACCATAGCCGAAACCATCAATCACTTGGAACCATGTCATTGGATATAGAGTATCGTTCATATACTACTGAGCTCCTTTACACATGAAAGGGTTACACACAGAAGCTAAGACCCTCTGGGTCCCCTGCATACCAAGGGCCAAATTTAATATCTTGTGATCTGTGGGAGCCATCAATATACTAAAATTTAAAGCGGCAATTAATTTAAAGTTAGTTTTGCTTTTACATTAATTTGTGGTATAACACTAGTGACATTCTAACTGGGATTGTGCTTGGTCCTTCAGATCATGGGCTGTTACATTTGTTAATCAATCAGGAGGAAATGTATCATTAATAGATAAGTGTCAAATGCACTAGATCTGGCACAATATAGCTCTTATTAGATCTACATGTATTACTGTATAGCAGTTTACATAGAGAACATGCATTTTCTCTACAATCTCTGCATATACAGATGTCACCACTGCCATACAGTTCTTACAAAGAAAAACCTCACCTTTGTATCTAAATGTTTGACATACTAGTGGTGACCATCTAATGCTATTTTTAAAATTTGCAAAAAAATTTCATTTGTAGCTAATTTGTAATACCCTTTAAAAACTCGGGCATTATCCTGTCCACAAGTCCATCTTAATGCAGGCCATTACATTTAGCCTTATATGTTTAGTTGCCATTTATTGAGGCTAAAATGTCAATACATAAAAAAAATTGAAAAAAGCCAACAACTTATTTGTAGGTACTGAACACCAAATAAAAACTGGTCAATAGACAGAAATACCAGTTTTCCTGTACTTATTCATACCCACAATATTCTCTGAAGGGCAGAAACCAGTACAAATTCAAAAAGGAGGAATGGCCACAGGTAAAGGGGATGTGGCCGCACCACCTTTCCTATACTTTCAATGGAGAGTTGAAGACCCAGAAAACCAGTACTAAGTCCTTTTTGGCTTGTACAGGCAAAATAAAATGGTATTGTATTGACCAAAAAGGTACAGTTGGTGGGTATGGGATATCGGATTAATAGAGTCTTAAAATGATCTTTCAAGCTGGTGGTAATGCTGAGGAAGATGCCACAACTAAATTCCTTAGGTGTCCCTTGGATTGACCCGTTTTAGTCTACACTACTACAGTTAACACTGTGAAACTAGAGACCAGCTTTCATTTGCCTCAATTTTCCTTTTTTTTTATGTGCACACATTTACATTCTGTTCTTTGTGAGATTTAATAATTATGGGCCTTATTCTGATCGGTGCGGCCCGATCAGAATATGCGGCCGCAACCGTGCAGGCGAATCCCCGCCTTCCATACGGATCGCCACCTGCCGTCCGTACGCGGATATGTGGCGATCCGCATGAAATTGGACGGGGATACGCCTCCTCCGTCTTGGGAGCTGCCCCTGCATTCGATGGTCGCCGAACATCGAATGCAGGGCCGCACGCTCCACCAGGTCCCGCAACACAAGACCACACGGACACTTGTCCGTGTGAAATCATGTATGGGGGCGGGCAGCTGACATCCGGCGATGTCAGATGCCCGCCCCGTACCCACGCGTCACGGCCTCATTACCATGCATACGCCCCGCGTTTGCATGGGAACGCCCATGAAACGGGGGGCGTATGCATAGGGTAATGAGGCTAAGTAGCCCCTCACGCCCCTCTACGCCCCCTGTGCGGCGTATAAAGAATCCATGCGGCGAAATCGCCTGCACATGCGCAGAGTGACCTCTGCACATGCGCAGACGATAAACATCGGCGGGCCGTACGCAAGCGGGAATATCCGCACCGATCAGAATAAGGGCCTAAGTGTTTACAGAATTACACTACGGTATGTGCAATGTTAAAGTGCCTTGCAAAAGTATTCACCCTCCTTGGCATTTTTCATTTGGGATTAAAATGGATTGTTTGAAGGTTTTCATCATTTCATTCAGAAAACATGCCTGAAACTTTGAAGATGTTATATTTTGTTCTTATTGTGAAGCAAACAACAAATAGGACAAAATAACCGAAAACTTCAGCATAAGAATTCACCCCCCATAAAGTCAGTACTTTGTAGAGCCACCTTTTGCGGCAATTACAGCTGCAAGTCGCTGTGGATAAATCTGTATGAGTTTGCCACATCTTGCCACTGGGGTTTTTGCCAATTCCTCAAGCCAAAACCGCTCCAGAACCTTCATGTTGGATGGTTTCTGCTTGTGAACAGCAATCTTTAGGTCGTCTGACCACAGATTGCGATCTGAGCTTTGACTAGGCCATTCCAACACATTTAAATGTTTCTCCTTAAACCACTTCAGTGTTGCTTTAGAAGTTTGCTTCTGGTTTTCCTACTGGAAAGTGAACCTCCATCCCAGTCTCAAATCACAGGCAGACTGAAACTGGTTTTGCTCAAGAATATCCCTGTATTTAGCACCATCCATCTGTCCCTTGACTCAAATCAGTTTCCCAGTCCCTGCTGTTGAAAACATCCCCACAGCATAATACGGCCACCACCATGTTTCACTGAGGATGGTGCTCTTGGGGTAATGGGATATGTTTGGTTTGCGCCAGATATAGTGTTTTCCTTGGTGGCCGAAAAGTTCATTTTTTAGTCTCATGTGACCAGAGCACCTTCCTCCATACATTTTGGGACTCAGCCACATGCCTTTTGGCAAACTCAAAACATGCCTTCTTATTTTTAACACTAAGAAATGGCCACTCTTCCATAAAGCCCAGCTCTATGGAGTGCACAGCTTACTGTGGTCCCATGCGCAGATACACCAGTCTCTGCTGTGGAACTCTGCCGCTCCTCAGGGATACCTTTGGTCTCTGTGCTGCCTCTCTGATTAATGCCCTCTGTGCCCGGTCTGGGAGTTTTGGTGGGCGGCCCTCTCTTGGCGTGTTTGTTGTGGTACCATGTTCTTTCCATTTGAAGATGGTGGATTTGATGGTGCTCTAGGGATCATCAAATATATGGATATATTTTTATTTTTTTATAACCGAACCCTGACTTGTACTTCTCATCAACTTTGTCCCTGATTGTTTGGAGAGCTCCTTGGTCTTCATAGTTTGATGCCTTTTGCTTTCAGAAAAGGTTATGTTTATACTGACAGATGATGTGACACTTACATTGCACACAGGTGGACTTCATTCCTCTAATTATGTGACTTTTGAAGGTAATTAGTTGCACCAGAACTTTTGAGAGGCTTCATGCCAATTTTCTGATTTTTATTATTATTATTATTATTATTATTATTTTCAATATATACTTTTTTCATTTCACTTCACCAACTTAGACTATTTTGTGCAGATCCATCACATAAAATTCATGAAAAAATGTTTAAAATACAGGTTATAATATAAAATATGTAAAAAGCTAAGGGGGGCGAATACCTTTGCAAGGCATTGGGATCTATTCAATGCCCTGGGCGAGCGGTGACAGTGAGCAGGGCTTCCTGCTCTCTGTCACCGCTCGCCCTGTCAGTATTCAACTCACCCCCCTCATACGCCAATTCCCCCTTGCTCTGTTTTTTGAGCGAGGGGGAATCGGCGTATGCAGCTGCAGAAGCAGCGAGACTTGCAGCTAAATACAGCGGGTTTGCTGCATTAGCCGCAGGTCTCGTTGTTTGGTGGAATCCTCACGTCCTGTGATGGATAGTTGAATAGGGCGAGCAGCCGGCGAGGGGGTTAAACAGCGAGGATCGCTGCTTTTCTGCGATCCTCGCTGTTTAAGCCCCTCGCCGGCCATGGCGAGCGGCATTGAATGCTACCCATTGTCTTTGTAACCTTTGAGGATGTTGATCTGCCTGGATGGATGTCAGCTCACATGATCATAGGGAGTTATTTTAAAGTTTAAAATATCCATCTGATAAAGTCTGGATTCTTCCAGCTTTTGGTACAGTACAGTATGAGGCTTAATTGTTGTGTGAACTAACTATTAAGTGCAACATACTGTACTTAATTCATGGGTTATTGTGTCCCCTGAGGTGATCTAAAGGTGGGTACACACTGGGTGATTCATGGCACCACCAATATCGTTAACATTATTACATTAACATTATATACTGTTGACCGATATAGAGCTGGGCAATTTTTTTACCCAATAAAGTGTGCATCGTTCATCATTTGTGGCAAACACACAGGGCAATATTTTAAATAAAATTGTTTAGAAGGGCCAAAATGAGCGATACTGCTTAAAAAAAAATGCTCAGTGTGGTGATTAAGCCTTCTGGTTGTTCAAGAAATCGATTGGTGTGAGAAATCTCCCAATTTTAAGACTGTAAAGCACCACAATTATACCTGTATTACAGCTCATACCTGAAAAATTCTGGGCTCACCAAATGATGGCACCAACGGCTTTTTGCTTATTTACACTGCCTGCTGGAATATTTTTAATGGGTGCATAGGCGTGCGCACATTGAGTGTTCAGGGGGCAAAGGCACCCCCTAATACTGTACCCACCCTTATGAACACCTCCCTGCCGCTAGCAACCAGCAATACCTTTTACCAAAGACTTTTGCTTTTTAGAACTGTATTCCATTAAAAGCACCCATCAATCAATTTTGTGTGTTTTGCATAGGTAATTATACTAGACCAGAGTCATATCACTACATAACTGTGTCATCCATACATTTTTTTTTTTGTTTCTATTTGCATGTACTGTTACACAGTGTAATAAAAAGATTAAAACTGAAATATGCCGTTTGGTCTGGCTGAAAGGCGTTTTATATTGTAGCATGTGCCAATATATGATGGTAGACACGCCTGATTGGCAGTGTTAGACATACCCAATGGGTGGTGTTAGTCACGCCCAATAGATGGTGGTAGACACGCCCCTTTGATTGTGCACCCCCTAATAAAATGTGCTGTGCACACCTATGAATGGGTGCTGGGTGCGATGCACATGGGATCCTGTGGTACAGGGGGCCAACACCGCACACCCTGCACCCATTTTTTTCATTACTTTCCCGCAGCGCTGCAGAAGTCACTGGGAAAATGGTGCGATGGCCATTTTCTCTGTGTTACACACATGAGTGGAGGAAAATCACTGGGAAATGGCAAATATTCCCAGAGACCTGTGCATGTGCAATAAACTCTGGCACAGAGCTAGGGTCCCCTGTGACCCTAGTGCCCATAGTCAAAAGAGCTACCAGCTAGAGAGGAGGGTGCACTCTGTATGGTAATTACACACACACACACATACGCGCACAGTATTTAACTGATCTATCTAAAGAAAAAAGCACAGATCAGAAAAATGTATAGAAGTTAAAGTTTCAAAACAGAATACAGTCTCACTGTGATATATACTGTACTGGTGTATATTCACAGATCATGGGCCAGATGCAATAAGCTTCAAAAGTGATAAAATGGAAAGTGATAAATCACCAGCCAATCAGCTCCTGCCTGCCATGTCACAGATGTTTTTGAAAAATGTCAGGTAGGAACTGATTGGCTGGCTGTTTATCACTCTCCACGTTATCACTTTTTGAAGCTTAGTGTATCTGGACCAACTGTATGTAATTTGTAGTCATTTGTTTTACATTTTTAAAAACCAGGGAAATGGATCCATCAGTTCTGTGCGTATGGTACAGCCAAGCCATGTCTGCATAAGCCCTAGTGGATGTCTCTCACACCGTGAATTATGTGCAGTCATCCCACAGCTTATGTTCAGCTGCAATCTGTCATGTAAATAATTTATGGCGAGCTCCCATACTTATGCCATATCTGTTATCACGTGTTCAGTAGTCTGGGAAGAATTAAAAACAGCCATTTCCGACTTTTGCTCCCTACAGCCTTAAGACATTAGTCAAGGGGATCTAAACACATTCCACATAATTCCCATCCCCTCCAAAGGAATGACACACTCATGTCAAATTGTTTTATGACGGAAGCATCCTGTTCATTTTTTATCTACACTCCCTTGGAACCACAATTGTATGACAATTCTGTATCTGCATATCTGTCATGGTATATGCGTGTATTTATGAACGCATGGATACGTGCAAATATAGGAATAAAACGGGAATATTTTATATCCATCTCACAGTTAGTGTTTGCCCAAGTTAAATTGCATGTGTGTAATGCTGTGTATACACGGTACAGTCCAGCATGAGATTTTGACTATATAGTCAAAATCGCATGCAGATTGCACAGGTTTTTTACCTTGCGATCCCGATGCGCGCTCCCGTGGCAGCACAAATCGAAACCCAGATAGACAGGGCAACAATGACTAAAAAGTGCAGGTTGTATGAATTGTATGTAAATAGTACAGAGATAGCAAAGATTGCATAGCACTCAAATCTTAAGTCAAATAGCAAGGGAATCTCACCGTGTGTACACACCATAAGTGTACTGTATGTTTTTTTTTTTTTTTTTTCAGGTGGAGTAGGATGGAGTTACAGGGCACAAAGAAGGTGGTTTGTTAGGACACTTTCTAAATGTAAATATATCTCTTCAGTTTATAATTTTTATACATTTTTTATATTTCATGTTTACAAAATAAACTCTGGCTCTTCTCTGTATACAAATAATTAGCATACAGAACCTCTGAAATAGAATAAAGCATATGCCACATGCATACCTCCCAACTTCTGCAGTTGGGAGGTCGCTCCCGAAAAGGGGGGGCGGCGCTGAATAGACGCTGTGCGCATGCGCACAGCGTCTATTCTTGGCAGGCTGGGGCGACACCCAACTGTCCCCCCCCACCGCGGGACAATGGCGGCCTGGGCGGGACGCGGGAATGTCCCCGAATATCAGGACGTTCCCGCGGTAAGCGGGACAGTTGGGAGGTATGCACACATAAATTTGAAAGTATAAGAACATTCGGAAACACAAAAAGAGGAAATAGAGGAATGACCAGTTCCTGCCTAGCATCATTGTGAGCATACTGTACACCGCCACCACCTTTAGTCGTTTTCTGCCACCTCCACCTGTGTGTGTGTGTGTGTGTGTGTGTGTGTGTGTATGGCCCGGGTATGACTATAGGGGCTTGGCAAGTGCCCAAGCTCAGGCAGTATATGGTCATGCTCGCCATATATTGTTTATGATATTTTCCAGGTAGGTGTTGTCATACTCATGTGCTTGGCCATGCCTCATCTTGTACTGGGCCCCATCTATTATCTTGAAAGTCCTACCATCACCCCCTGACCAGAAAACATGTAATGTTATGATGTCTAAAAGTGAGACAGTTTGGGCCTGCAAAAGAGTTGGGCACATCCTAAGGACACACCACAGAACTCCACTACAGGCGCTGTTCCAGGTGCTCCAAAAGGGTTGCTTGCAAGAACAATGCAGAAGGTGCTAAAAGGGAGGGAAAGTCCAGTACTTCCATAATATCACATGACAGAATGACAGAATGTGGCTAATTGTTGATGTAAAATATATAAATATGAGGATCATCTACATGTATTTCAGTTTAACTGTCCTGTATGGAAAGAAAGTAAGAAAGAGCTTATTTTGTCATACCAACCATCCAGGGCTATTTTTCAGCAGGCTCCAGCAGGAACTGAGGCCCTTATTCTAGTTCACTCTTTCTGACAAAATATTTCTTAGATGGACAAAACCATGTGCACTGCAGGTGGGGCAGGTGTAAAACCCCACCCAAATCTAATTATCTCTGCACAAGTAACACCTGCCTCACCTGCAGTGCACATGGTTTTGTTCATCTAAGAAATATTTTGTCAGAAAGAGTGAACTAGAATAATGGCCCCAGTTCCTGCTGGAGCCTGCTGAAAAATAGCCCTGCAACCATCCATATTTCACTGGGACAATCCCACTTTTTTACAGTGTCCCTCCTGCTGGTCACAGTATCCCCTGGGTAGGGAAGAGGTTGGGGACACTCTGTCACCCTGCTTTGCATAGCAGACCTGTGATAAATGGTTTAAAGGCTCATCTGCACATTATCCATTCAAGGCATGAGAAGCTGGGGGCTGCCCATGCACTGCCAGAGTGGTTGACAACCTCAGCAAGAAATGGGGGCGTGACACAAAACATGGGTCTTGGGGCGGGATATAGTAACGGGAAAATGCAGTAAAACCCCCTATGGGCTTCTTTTTTCGCTGCCCGACGCCTCCACCCGAAAAACCCGCCAATCCCCCTCTCCTCCTTCCTCTGGCTTACCTGGTCCAGGTCCTACTGGACCTGGAAGGTAACACCTTCCTCCCCCTAGTGACGCAGCCGGACATCCTTCCGGCTGCAGGGGGGAGGAGGAGGCGCCAGGGACAGCCTGCTTAACTGTCCCTGGCATGAGGGATGCAGGAGGGGGCAGGTAGGTGACGGAGACCCGCCGCACACCACATTCCAGTTATCGCGGGGGGGCTCTGTCACCGCATAGTGATGCCAGCCGCATATATTAGTACATATGTGCTGGCATCGTGGCGGACAGGCGGCGGAGGGCGGCGATGTATATTAATACATCCCGCCCTTGGTCTTGTGGGTATGAAGCGACAATCTATTTTACACAACGCATGACAAAGGCACACATGTGAAATCCCAAGATAGCAGAGCACAATGTAGGGAGAATTCATTTGGTGAATGTTTGGCAAATAATCACCTTCCTAACAAGGCCCCTCTATAGCCTATTATAGGAGTCCTGTGCACAGGCAGCACCCAGGCAGGAATCTGATGCTGTGTCTCACAAGACATCTCCTTTCCTCTCAAGTCCTACGTTTCCTGGAACATATTCCTTTCAATCAGTTCTAACCTGAAAAGTTGAAGAAACAATTTTTGAAGAACACATACAAAGAGATGAACTTCCTCGCAACCTCCACTAGGGTGTGGCGGGAGAATAAAAGAGAATAAAATAAAACTGTGGGCCGAAGCATGACGAGGTGGCAAGGTGCACTCTTTTAGTGTGTCGACATACGGGATAAAAAAAGTGAAAAACCTTTTGACTGTCAACCTTGCCCTTGTCGACCTAATGCTTGTGTCAACCTAATGACCCTATTGACCTAACCCCATAACGACCTTCAGACATATCGACCTTGATGATGACGACCTTCAGTGGTTGACCTAATGCATGCCGATCTTCCTCTTGTAAACCCTATGACCCATACCCAGTAGTTTTATAGCCCTACTCTATATTGCAGTAAGCAGCCAGCGGTTTGTCTGTAATAAATGCATCGGCCCATGGTCCTACACCACAGAGCAGGGGTAGCCAGCTCCAGTCCTCGAGAGCTACCAACAGTTTACATTTTCCAGGTCTCCTCACAGAATCACAAGTTAAGTAATTATTTAGTAATTTGCCAGTGAGTAATGAGTGCACCTGTGCACCTGCTAGGTGGTCTGGAAAACATGAACTGTTGGTAGCTCTCGAGGACTGGAGTTGGCTACCCCTGCCCCAGGGCAAGGTGCACTTGTCTGAAGACATCATCGGAAATATGGGGCATGAGCAAAATACAGTAATTACTCTGGCACTGTGTGAAACTTATATGCTATCTTCTGCTCATGTACCATTGCTAATTTTTTTAGGGAGGGTGACCTACACACAGAAATTTGCACACGGCATACAACAGAAGAAATGTGTCTTATTTTGTCAAATAAGTTAATAGGCCCCTCTCTTCCTGTCCCCTAGGGCAAAGGACACTTCCTTAATCCCTTTGAATTGGTTACAAGTGCTAGCACTGAGGGTGGCCTGCCGGCTCTCCAGCGCAGCAGAGTGATAAACCTAGAATCAAACTGTGTTATTTTTCTTGAAGAGGCTTGTTAAAAGGAAAAGGTCAAATAAGCAAATTCCCATCTCCTCTCCTCCTTTTTCCTGTAGCTGCCCTTCTCACCCTTGTATCTAGTTCGAAGGCACAGATGTTTGTTTATTGATTATCATAACATATTCAGATTCCATAATATATAGCAATCATCACAGAAACCTGCGGCAACTGGCAATCACATGTTGTGACACTGTTGGGTTTTTAAACATCCCACTTTTTTCTATTTTGCATGTGTAATCTATGATGTATAGGAGCCTATTTACCAAGAGTGGCATTGGGACCACAGTAACTATTCTTATGTGTCGCTGCATATTGTAGCAATACATAATAACCTACTACTAATACTGTATTTTACATCCCAAGGGCAAACATGCACATATGTGAATAACAAAAGTGCTGGCACTATAGTGATTTAAAACCTAGGGAAACCTCTGTAGCTTTGTGTCACCTGCCCCGCCGCATCCCCGGGAGCCGCCGACCGGGTCTCCTCTGGAGGGGTCTGTGGTGCCTGGGCAGGGTAATCCCAGTCGTGCTTGAGACGCGGCAGCCGGGCAGAAGTCTGTGGTCCGTCATCTGGTGCTGGGCAACCGGGATGCCAGGGGCAATCTGCATCTGACATCACCCGGCATCTGGGCCGCTCAGGGAAAGGCAGCTAGTACAAATGGCCGGCGCCTGCTCTAGCAGACACCGGTTATAGTTCTGCTGTGGGATGGTGTGGTTGCACTACAGTTCCCTGGTTCCTGGGTCTCCTAACAGCTGTTTGGTCCCCTGGTTTTGCTCACCTCTGCTGGCTCCCTGGAAGCTGTTCCAGTGTTTCACCAGTGTCTTTGGTCCTGCAGCCTTCAGCTAAGTTATCTTTTATTATACCATCCTCTGCATTGTTGCAGTTAGGGGTCGTTCTCTCTGTGTATATTTATATATCATCCTCTGCATTGTGTTGCAGTTGAGCGTTTTCTCTCTATTTACACTTGTTACATTTTATAGTGTATTTATACTTGTTACTTTTTATAGGTGTACTCCAGTGTGTGTTTACGGCTGACCTTTGACCCTGTTGACCTATTGCATGTCGACTTTTTGGGGTAGACCTACTGACTTTCTATCTAGACACTGTAGCTCTATCAACCAAAACCGCATGGTAGACACAAGGGCGCGCAGGGTGGCGCAGGGTGGCGGATGGCTGTAGTCACGATGGGAGCTGCTCAGATGAGAGCCACCCCATCTGTACACTCACATATTCACACTACTACAAAAGACCCGGCTTCCGGCGCTGCGTGCAGAAGACACCAATTTAGAAGGTGAGTGATTACTAACTAAATAAGCTAAATGGAAATTTTCAGATGTTCAATAAGTCTTCACAGGGGGCAGTTGTGTAACTACCGAGGTTTCAGGGGATGCAACTGCTATGGGGCCTGGGCCCTTTGGGGGCCCAAGGCCTGGCAGGCAAAACCCCTGCACCCTTTTAATTTTTTCCCTATTTTTAGTGGCTACGCTTCAGTCCGGAGTTTCCCTTCAGCATTGGGAGCAGGAGCCCAAGTGCAAAGGAGACGGCTGCCTGCCAGCGCAGTCTGCAGGAGCCCTGGCGCACACTGGAGAGCACTACCTGCCCACACTCTCTGCAGGAGCCCCTAATAAACACTGTATAGAAAGTAAATCCTGTCCCGATTACAGCAGGCCAGACCCGCTAATTGCAGAGTGCCCAGCTGTCCCTCCCACTGGATGCAGTTGCAGCAGTGGGGCAGGTTGGGGAGCCAGGGATCAACACTGGTGATCACTGACGTCAGTGTGGGGAAGGAGTCGGGGGCTGCTCAGCTGCTCAGAGAGTGCTGGCTATTCGTCTGAAATAATGGGAACGGATTTTGACTGTCACGAGAAAATTGAGACAGTTGGGAGGCATGTATGTAAATGTATAATGCGAGTACTCCGTCTGGGACCTGATCCCTAGAGGAGGAGGAGCCTCCAGGCAGTGACTGTCAGTGTTAGATGTTTGCGCATATTAATACATTGCATCCAGGGGCATAGCCAGAACTATTTTGGACACCGGAGCAACACAAGATCCCTGGGTCCATTAATTGTAAAGAGACAGCTCTCTCTCTCTTAATAGCAGATGCTCATTTTATGCCCCATGGCAGTATAGTATATCATAATGGGCGAGATGTACTAAGCTGCAAAAAGTGATTAAGTAGAGAGTGATAAACAGCTCCTTCCTGTCAGTTTTCAGACACAGCCTATAACATGGCAGGAAGGAGCTGATTGGCTCTCCAAAATGCACACCTCCCTTACTATTAAATCTCAATGAATATGGGATGTTATCCAGTTAGCAGCTTAATCCTATACAGAAGTCTGAGAGATCATATCCCCATTGACCTCTTGTTTCATATTATTTTTTGTAATTTCAATAGATTTTTCCTTATTGACAGCTTTTGGGGGTATCCAATCCCAGCCGCTAATTCTGCCAGTGGGAATAACGGCCCTCGCCTACTCAATGCTCCCATTTCCAACAGCATTGAAGGCAGTTTCCGACACAACAGATCAGACTTTAAAATAAGTCGGATCTGTTTTGTTGGAAACGGCCACAGATTGTTGAATTCACTGTCATGTTTCACCAATTCTCAGCTGTTCTCGACAATCCTTGGGCTTTCCGACACTCAACACTGAATTCCGACTGTCGAGTTGCAGACGAGAGAAACTAAAACGGCCAGGGATTCTGACTGTTGGAATCCCGGATTAAATATTCCCCTTACATGTTAGCTTAACAGCTGCAGGTCTTTCTAGGCTGCAGTTTACAGTGAGTGTAAAAATGGGTGGAGTAGAGGCCAACCAGCTTCTACTGGAGGAAGACACTTCCTCATGCAGGAGATTCCCACTTAGATTGGAGAGCTTAATTTCAACACATTGACTCTTTTTTTTGGGACAGTTCTAATCTCAGTGCTTGATCACCAGCCACAGCGCAATTCATAAAGTTTGTAATCTAAGCGAAGTCTAATCTCTATGTGGGGTTCACTGATTACTGTAGCTGTGCCTGTAAGGATGAACCAGGAGTGCAGGAGCTACTGTAGATCATATCAGTATGGAACTTTACTGAGCGGGAGAGACAGAGACCGCCACCTGTATAAGTGCTAATGAATTCACCTTCTCAAGGAGAGACCCACTTGCTTTACAGGCAATTACAGGAATTTAGTAGACAACTATAAGACCTGGGTCCGGGCCCCCCTAGGCCTCTTTGCCCCATAGCAATGCACCAGTGGCAAATGCAGGATTTTTAGAGGGGGTTTTTCCAAATGTAATCCAAAGTCTCCCACTCTGCAGCACATTGGAGTAAAGGTGCCCATACATGGTACAATTGCTGGGTGCACAGCTCAAAAAGTATGTGCTACATGTACTTTTTGTACTAGACCTCATCTCATCTCATTGCATTGCAAATCCTATGCGATGCAATGAGATCTAGTACAAATTGTATACAATAATTGTACCATGTATTGGCACCTTAAGTACTGGAGTCTGGAGAGTGGTAACTGTTAGAAAGCAGCGCTCCGCGTCTGTCTCCATATCCCTGGTTAGTGAGCAGCCTACAGACTGCCTTGTCCCTCTGCAGCCACTGTAGTTAGAGTGTCACCCTGAGTGACAGCTTGCGAAGCGAATAGCAGGGCAGAGTCCCCTGACCCTGCTGGCAGCGCGGTTTCCTCTCAGTCAGGAAGTGATAGTGTGTGCCTTTAGCGCGTGTGTCCTATCCTCCATGCCGGTTCACCGCTCCACGTACATCGGAGCGTGTAATAGCGAGCCCCGCTGTATTCCTCGTTGCCAGCGCGTCACTCACACAGGGAGATCCATCCTGTGTAGCAGCAGCGTTACTGGGAGAGATACCGCCAGCGTAAACCGGTCATTGCCATTAACCCTGCACAAGCTGAACGGATCAGATAAGTAACACCTGTGACTGTGATTCCTGCATCAGTTATATTGCATGTGAAGTTAACCACTGAAGTACCGTTGTACACTGCAAGCTTATCACTTGAATAAATCTAAAGCTGGTTATATCTTCTAAGTGTGTCGTCTAACAACCACACAGCACGATCATACAAATACTCTGCCAATAGGTTATGGGCCCAGCACGTCACGTGCGCGAAGATTAACCCCCTAAAGACCAAGTGCTAGCGCAGTACATAAAAGAACACAAAGAAATATTTCTGAATTGACATTTGTGAAAGAGCTAACAAGAATGCACAGCACAGGGCATAGCATGAACTTTCCTAAACTCAAAGGCTCAGAGAATTACACTACATGGAAGTTTGCTATGGAAATGCAGCTTAAAAGGGAGAAGCTATGGAAGGTCACAACAGCCCCAGGAGATAGTCCAAACCCAGAAGAGGTAGACAGAGCTATCGGCACTATAGGCCTGGCTGTGGAGCAGCATGTTTACTCTACAATCTGTGGGAAAGAGTCCGCTAAGGACATGTGGACAACTCTACAAGGTGTTTATGAGAATAAAGGCCTGATGAGAAGGATAAGCCTGAGACGCACACTATATGGAACAAAGTTGAATGCATGCAAGGACATGAACGATTACATCGATAAAATACTATCGATAGCTCAGCAATTGGCATGTGTAGGAGCAAGAGTGGATGAGGAAGAAGTGGCGATGGTAATGCTGCAGAACTTGACAGAAGAATTTGACTTCCTAGTTGTCGCACTAGAGTCAAATGAAACCAAGCTTACAACAGAAGTTGTGAGAGCTAAGCTACTTCAGTTCCAAGAAAGAATTCACAAGGACGCCATAGCTGAGGGTTCTGCCTTAGTAGCAAAGGGTGCAAAACCCAAGAAATGCACGTTCAAATGTTATGTGTGCCACAAATTAGGGCACAAGGCTTCAGAATGCAGGATGAAGAACACTAGTGGTACACACAAGCGACATGACAAGAAGAACGAGTCAGCACTGAATGTAGCAGACAAGCCAAGGAGGGATTGCTGGTATATGGACTCGGGAGCCTCTAGACACTTCAGTTGCAACAAGAAGTGGTTCAATTCTTTAACACAGTGTACACCCACAACAGTTACTGGGATTGGTGAAAAGGTCCTTACTGCATCAAGTGTTGGGACAATCACGGTGAGACTAAGAATTGAGGGACAGACAGTAGTCACAGATATCCAAGACGTCCTGTATGTACCAGAATTGGGAAGTAACCTCATCGCTATCAGCGTACTCGAGGCAAAAGGCTACAGAGTCCAGTTTGCAAAGGGCAGGTGTATGGTGCATAATGAAAGAGGGACTGTAATTGCTTCAGCAACCCGATGCAACCAACTATACGTCCTAGACACAGATGAATGTGTAGCTTTGGCAGCCTCTGGTAAAAATGAGTCGATGGAACTCTGGTACAGACGTTTGGGACACTTAGGATATGACAATGTCCAGAAATTAGCTGATGGGATGGCAACAGGGATCACAGTGAAAGACACCGAAAGACCTGTGTGCGAGAGTTGCATAAAAGGCAAGCAGACCCGCAACCCATTTCCCAAGTCAGCAGGCAGAGCAGAATCACAGTTAGCTCTGGTGCACACAGATGTGTGCGGACCGATGGAAGAGGAGTCAACCAGTGGTTACAAGTACTTCATGACTCTCATCGATGATGCCACAAGGATGACACATGTATACTTCATGAAGAAGAAAAGTGAAGTAGTCAAGAAAATTGTGGAGTACAAGAACCTAGTGGAAACTCAGACGGGCCTAAAGCTAAAAGCCCTGAGATCCGACAATGGGGGAGAGTACGAAAATTAAACACTAACCGATTTTCTCAAAAGGAATGGCATAAAGCATCAGCTGACGATGGCCTATACGCCTGAACAGAATGGCGTAAGTGAAAGGGCGAACCGAACAATCGTTGAAAGAGCACGAGCAATGGTAAACGATGCTGGCCTGGAGAAGAGTTTTTGGGCAGAAGCTGTGTCTACTGCAGTATACCTGAAAAACAGAACACCTACAGTGGCCGTGAAGGGAAAGACCCCCTTAGAGGCCTGGTCTGGGAAGAAGCCAGACATCAGTCACCTCCGTGTCTTTGGGAGCAGAGCTTATGCGCATATACCAAAGGAGAAGAGAAAGAAACTCAACCCAAAATCAAAACAGTGCATACTGCTAGGCTATTGTGAGGAGAGCAAAGGGTACAGGCTCTGGGATGCAGAGAACAGACGTCATCTGAAATCAAGAGATGTGATATTTCAAGAAACAGCACCACTCACAAAAGCAGAAGAGCAAGAAAAGCAAGCACTAGTAGAGGTGTGCGAGATAGAAAGCATGCCTGAAAAGGAAAATACAGAGGAAGGAAGCGAACCAACAAACAGGGCTTCCGTAAGAAGCAACAAGGGCATACCAGCTAGAAGGTATGATGAAGAGTATGCGAGCATTGTTTTCAGTGAACCTCAGAGTATTCGAGAAGCGAAAGCGTGCAGTGATTGGGCAAAATGGAAATCTGCAATAGACACAGAGCTATCAGCACTGAAAGAGAACAACACTTGGACCATAGTAGATAGGCCAAGCAACCGCAAGACAGTCAAGAACAAGTGGGTCTTCTGCAAGAAGTTAAATTTGGACGGAGAAGTTGCCCGTTACAAAGCCCGTCTTGATGCTAAGGGATACACACAGAGATCCGGAATTGACTATGGGGAGATATACTCACCAGTTGCAAGGTATAACACTCTTAGATTAGTAATTGCAGTCGCCACCTTACATAACTTACTGCTATACCAACTAGACTTCGATTCAGCATTCCTAAATGGAGAACTGGCTGAAGAAATCTATATGGAATCGCCAGATCATTACAATGAGGATGAGCTTCAGACAGAGAAGGTGTGTCTTCTGAAGAAATCCATATACGGCCTAAAACAGAGTGGTCGTTGCTGGTACATAAAATTGGATGCAGCACTACTCGAAATGAACTTTATTAGATCAGAGACTGACCACTGCCTCTATCACAAAACTCTGGGAGAAAAGTTGTTCATCATAGCAGTCTATGTGGATGATATACTTATAGCAGGTCACGAAGATCACATCACAGGTGTGAGGGATCAACTGAAACAAAGATTCAAGTTGAAAGACCTAGGCCCAGCCAATCATTTATTGGGAATGAGAATTGTTCAAGACTTACAAAAGGGAACAGTCACAGTCGACCAACAAATGTACATCGAGGCAACAATTTTGAAGTATGGGATGGCAGAATCCAAGTCAGTAAATACACCAATTGACAAAAGTATCAAGATGACAAAAGGTATGTCACCAAACACACAAGAAGAGGTAGAGGAAATGCAAGATGTTCCTTACAAAAACGTGGTTGGAAGTCTTATGTATGCAAGTATTGGAACCCGTCCAGACATCACTCATGCAGTCAGTCGGGTGAGCCAATTTGCAATAAATCCTGGAAGGCAACACTGGATCGCAGTGAAGAGGATTCTGAGATACCTAAAAGGTACAAGTTCCTTGAAATTAAAGTTCACAAAGACAGACAACTCAAATGTAAAGGTCTTTTGTGATGCTGACTGGGGAGCAGATGAAGATGATCGACGTTTCCACACCGGTTATCTGTTCACATTGGCTGGAGCAGCAGTTAGCTGGGCAAGTAGAAAGCAACCAACTGTTGCCCTGTCAACAACTGAGGCCGAGTACATGGCTCTTACAGAGACATCTAAGGAAGCACTCTGGATCAAAGAGACTTTGTGTGAATTAGGCCTACTCTATGAAGAAGAGACTATCAGCATCGCATGTGATAACAGGGGAGCGATAGATCTTTCCTGTAGTACCAAGCACCATGGACGGTCAAAACACATCGCGATTAGACATCATTTCATCAGAGAACTAGTGGAGAGCAAGTCCATCGATGTCGAATATGTTGCAAGCGGAGAGAATGTTGCTGACATGCTTACAAAAGGACTGTCGACAAACTTGCTTATTAAGTTCATGAAGGACTGTGGACTTGTTTAAATCCAAAAATGTTGATTTGAAGTTTTTTGATGTTCTGAGTGTCTTTCTCTCTAACCATATTTTTCGGTTACAGGTATAACAAAGGACAAAGTATTGTATCATGTTCTTTTATGTAGCCGAAGACAGCCTTGAGCGAGGGGGGGTGTTAGAAAGCAGCGCTCCGCGTCTGTCTCCATATCCCTGGTTAGTGAGCAGCCTACAGACTGCCTTGTCCCTCTGCAGCCACTGTAGTTAGAGTGTCACCCTGAGTGACAGCTTGCGAAGCGAATAGCAGGGCAGAGTCCCCTGACCCTGCTGGCAGCGCGGTTTCCTCTAAGTCAGGAAGTGATAGTGTGTGCCTTTAGCGCGTGTGTCCTATCCTCCATGCCGGTTCACTGCTCCATGTACATCGGAGCGTGTAATAGCGAGCCCCGCTGTATTCCTCGTTACCAGCGCGTCACTCACACAGGGAGATCCATCCTGTGTAGCAGCAGCGTTACTGGGAGAGATACCGCCAGCGTAAACCGGTCATTGCCATTAACCCTGCACAAGCTGAACGGATCAGATAAGTAACACCTGTGACTGTGATTCCTGCATCAGTTATATTGCATGTGAAGTTTACCACTGAAGTACCGTTGTACACTGCAAGCTTATCACTTGAATAAATCTAAAGCTGGTTATATCTTCTAAGTGTGTCGTCTAACAACCACACAGCACGATCATACAAATACTCTGCCAATAGTAACAACCCTGAAAATTGGTATTTTTGTACACTGGATACAATATGGAATACAGTATTAATATTTATCAAAACAGAGAGTCTATAGTATAGGCTGTTTCAAACATTTTAATAAGCTAAGTGGTCAGGAAAAGGTTAAACATGTCATAATATTTAAATAAATAAATATACAGACATAATACAACCAGTACAGCACTTTCTAAGTTCACATTCTCCCACCTCAGTGTTAAGGCTCCTGTCTCTTCCTCCTGGCAGCTATTCTCTGGTCTATTGCTATGTTTGAGGGCTCAGATCCACACACACACACACACACACACACACTTTGTCCCTTACACTGATGTGGTGGCAGCTCTATTGACATATTATATACCAATGCTATGGTTGTCATAATTTAAGGCACTTGCCAAGCGGAGGGGGGTTTCTGTCCAGCTAGAACCCCCCCCCCCCCTGCCCTTGCGTTTTCCTATGAGTCACCACTATTTACTCCCATTAAATCCAGGTTGCAGCAGCAAGCATGTAGGCTGGAATGTACAAATGAATAAATGCAGTAGTTCAGTTAAAGTTGCAATCATAAGAAGACTCCTCGGATGCCCTGGTCCTCAGCTAGCTGATCCATCCTCAGTGTCATTCAGCAAAAAGGTTTGGGAGAGTCATATTGAAGGTCACAGAGAGGTGAGACTCAGATTTAAACCTACTTAAACATTAGTAATTGTAAAATGCTATAATGTGAAAAACGCTATGATTCAAATTAATTATAGTTTCCTCAGTCAGCAAACAGGGTAACAATTAATTTATTAAGTGTAGTAGTTACATTACTACAATTGATTTATGGCCCATTCCTTACCTGCATAGGGATGTGCTGCGTAATCCATCATCTCTGGTGATGCTTTTCCCTGTACTCTTGCATCATGTATCATATTCAATAACAGGCATACAGCCACCTCTGGGGTAAAACGCCATCTATCATCTGTCACTTCATGATCTCTACAACAGATTCCAAGGGGAGAAGGAGGAAGAAGGTATATCTATTAGCCTGGTACTGCTGGGTAAACTGAGTCATGAACAGGAAGTAGAGGGATTTAAGACATTTTAAAAGCTAATGAGATATCCAAGGTACAGTATAAGATTCAGTTGCCATTTTCCAGTTTAAAATACACATTTTTTTAAGTGCACGAAATATAATCAGACTTCTTATATTTTCCAATTCCTTGTAACATACATTTTACAGAAGGAATAATGTAGAAAGTTCCAGCATCACACTGGCTTCCATTTCATGTCCAAGAAGTAAAGAGGAGGTCACCAATCAGGATGCCCTGGACTTGTTTTACAGCACAAACGCATAGCACACAGTATGGGATAACGGGGATATTTTATTAAAAAAAAATTAGTAGTAATAAAGTGGTAGGATGTTGGGGTCTAGACAAACACCTTGTAGTTTATGGATACTTTCAATTGGGTCATAAATACTACCTCCCTTAAACCACCTCATACCTATAGGTAAACACAGGGGGGGGCTTCCTGTTCCCAGAAACTCCCCTTCCTCACAGCCAGGCCAACGGCAACTGCAGGCAGTATGAAGGGTGGAACGGAGCTCCTGTGCATGCCTAGTGGTGGTGGATTTCCATAAAAAGGGTGTTAAGTTTTCAGGCTTTGGCCATATTTTCCATGTATACTAAGCCCTGCAATGCCGCCGGGGCTATGATGCAATCTCCAAGCGCCGCCCCTGTTTACACTGCAGCATACCTCCCAACATGACCCTCTCTAGGAGGGACACATTGCTCTGCACCTGGACTTCCCTCTTAACTTATAATTGCCATCACCTGTGTTGAAGCACATTTCTTAGCAATTTACCTGCTCAACACAGATGAGGGTAATCATACATAAAGAGGGAAGTCCAGGAGCAGAGCATTGTGTCCCTCCTGGAGAGGGTCATGTTGGGAGGTATGCTGCAGGTCGGCACCGCAGTGTAAACAGGAAAAATCCTGACCTGGATTGGAACCGTGTTCCAAATACCGGGTCGGATCCGGGATTTTGGTGTAAAAGGGGTATTACACAGCACTTCGACCTGTGTCAGCCCTGCTATTCCCTATGGATGCCAGGGGTTTCATGCTCGTTCCCAGGGGGGATTACATGCCCATTGCCATAGGGGGTACATGCTCACAGCCAGGGGGGGGGGGGATTACATGGTTGTTGTATGCCAGCCAGAGTCTAAAGGCCCCCATACACTAGGGCGACTTGTCCTTAGGACAAGTCGCCCCCGACTTCCCCCTGAGCTTCCCCGGCTGCTCCCCGGGGGAGCTTGATTAGATTAGCACTTGATGTGCCATTTTTTACATGTGATAAATCGTCTCGATTTATCACATGTAAAAAACCCGGGGAGCAGGGGGGGGGGGGGGGGGGCTACAGAGCAGGGCTGCTGGTGGGAGCAGGGGGGGCTGGGGACGCTGCGGGGGACACAGGCGGCACAGGGAGCCGGGAGCTGTCAGTGCTAGAAAAAAAAGCCTATACAATGAATGGGCAGCCTGTGATTGGCTGAGCGCTCAGCCAATTGCTGACTGGCTGAGAGAGCGCTCAGCCAATCACAGGCTGCCCATTCATTGTATGGGCTTTTTTTTTTTATTCAGTACTGACAGCTCCCGGCTCCCCCTGCCCGGCTCTATGCCGCCTGTGTCCCCCGCAGCATCCCCAGCCCCCCCTGCTCCCTACACCGCCATGCCGCCCCACTAGGTCCCAAGTCGGGTGGTCGGACGTGCAGCAGGTCCGACCACCCGACGCAGATCCGATGCGCACGGGACCGCGCATCGGATCTGAGGGGACATCAAAACTAGCTGATTTTGGTCCGATTTCCGATCCGAAATCTGACCAAAATCGGCTAGTGTATGGGGTCCTTTAGACTAATACCTGCTTAAACAAGCGCACCTTCTCTTCTGATAGCCGATCGGGGAATGCACCTCAGCGGTATTATCTGCAGCCTGTCATGGACCTTTTATTAAGCTGCAGGCAGGATGATAAAGTTGCTGTGTCCTTTGCCATGTGACAGGCAGCAGCACAACAGCAGTCACCGGGGAGAGGTACAGGTGGCCACATGCCCACAGGCACAGATGGCGGCACAATGGCAGGCAGGTATCGTGACCGGGGCAGATGTTTAAAATGGAGAACTCACTCCGGTACACACTGCCCAGCACCCGACAGGTCCCAGCAGGCAGGTAGAAGGAGGGCTGCGAGCACAGCAGCTTAATCAAAGGTCCGTGACTTACTGCAGATAATAGCCCTCCTGACTTCCAGCATTACTTGGATGTCCCAACTCGTGCTGGGACCATTTACACCAGCCATTACCCAGGTTCTGCCCATGTTCCACCCTGGTCAGGACCTGGGTAGGAGCCCCGTGTAAATGGACATTGTTTGATCCCTTTTACCTTGCCTCTGACTGACTCGGGTCCACGAAGCAAAACCCTGTTTTTTTGCGGTGATATAAAAGGGGTATAATAGATCTAAGTTAGGCCCCATGAGCATGGTTCAGCATTATTAGCAAAGAAAAAAAGCAAGCATATGGGCAAAACCATGCTGCACTGAAGGGGGGGGGGGGGGGGTGAGGCAGAAGTTACATGTGCAGAGAAAGTTAGATTTGGGTGGAGCGTGTATAAACTGAAATCTAAAATTGCAGTGTAGAAAAAACCCTCTAAAATCTGCAGTACTGGGGGAGGAGCTTGATGATGTGTACATCAGGCCCCGCCCCCGCAGTGCTGCTGACAGTCTCCTCTCCGGGCAATAGTTAAATGCTACAAGCTACCTGTTAACCGAGTATTATTGTGTATGACTCATGCGTGTGGCTCATGGGGTCGACAGTATGAAGGTTCACATACATTAGGTCGACCACTAAAGGTCAACAGGGCTTAGTTTAACACATGAAATAGGTCGACAGGGTCGGAAGGTCGACAGTCAACAGATCATCTCCAGGAAAATGGAGCAGCAGCCTTTTTCTGTTTATTTTTAAACCAACATCTGCAGATTTACAGAAATATGTTGACATGACATTTTCCCAGTGATATGTGCAGTGCTGCAGACACAGGACTATACAGAGGTAAGTATTAAAGAAATGGGTGCGCAGGACCTGCATGCACCACATTGTCTGCATACATTATAGATTCAACATTGTGTCATAGTTGCCTACCCTCCTGCATTCTGCAGGAGACTCCCTGAAATACAGATGGGGTAGGTCCCATCTTGGCAGGGGATGGCGCTGGCGTCGCCAGCCGCCATCCCCCGCCAGCGCCATGGCGATGGTGAGAAGGGGACGCGCGCGCACGAGAGGCGCGTGCGTCCCCTTCCGACGGCGCTTCCATCCGTTCCCCCGGGTCCCCGCCGGCTTGCCGGCGGTAACCCGGGGTCCCCGCCGCCTGCCCGCATCCCCCCCTAACCCCCCCTAACCCTGTCCGCCTCCCTGAGGCGGAGACGGACAGGGTTTCCGTCGCGCTGGCGACGGAGACTGAGACGCGCGTGCGCGTGAGACGCACGCGCGTCTCAGTGCATTCGCTGGCGCGGCTGCTGGCGGGTCGCCAGCGCAGACGTTCTGGCGATCCGCCAGCCAGGATGGGACCTGCCCCATCTGTAACACCAATCTCCCTCTCTCCCTCATTAGTCTAGCAATCTCCCTCATTTCACCTAGCCCACATTACATGGTTACATTTTTGGGGAAAAAAAGGAATGAGAGACAGATACATTTACATTGAATCATCAGCAACATTTCATAGCACTTACCAAGTACAGCAGCTCCTACTAACTGCTCTGGGGCTCATCTACATTTGAATATAAGTAATTTTAAAAGTTTCCTCTCAGATGTAGCAGTACACACCCACACTTCGAGATGCCTCTTTGACAATATCTTTTCACAATCTCTCCATATTTGGAACTAGACACACCCTTTGGGTGGAGCATGACACGCCCCCTCAATAAGGCGGTGCACAAAATTCTCCTACCAATTCTAATCTCCCTCAAACTAGTTTTCAAAAGTAGGCAAGTATGCATTGTGTCCACCCTGTAAGATCTGTCTTGTCATGTAAATGGACATTTGAGGCTGGCAACATTGGGAGTACATGGAACCACCCTGTCTTTTGGGGCTGTATCAAACCTTAAAGAGATAAAGTGAAGATGCCCATAGTAGCCAATCAGATTTCATATACTGTGTTAGAGTAATGAAATCTAGAAGCTGATTGGTGGGGTTGCTATGGCCAACTCCTCCAGTTTATCACTCATTCATGTCCCACTTATGTCACATCAAACCCCAATGGGATACGGTCATTAGGTCTACACCAATTAGGTCGACAAGCATTGGGTGGACACCACTAGGTCGACAGGCAGCAAGGTCGACTGTTTAGGTTGACATGGGTCTAGGTCAACAGGTCATTAGGTCGACACAAGCATTAAGTCGACATGGGCTAGGTCGACAGTCAAAAGGTCAATGGGGTTTTTCACTGTTTTTTTTAGCCGAAATGTGCCGACAGGCAGTATTTCATGCCCTACAATCCACTAGGGCAAGGTGGGAGAATAAAATAGTGTGCCTGAAGCATTGTGAGTGAAGCGAGGGGATGCGGTGCACTTCAAATGTGTCCATGTCGACTGTGTTGACATTCGGGTCAAAAAACAGAAAAAAAACACCATGTTGACCTTTTGACTGTCGACCTTGCCCATGTCAACCTAATGCTTGTGTCGACCTAATGTCCCGTCGACCTAGACACATGTCGACCTAGACACATGTCGACCTTGACCCATGTCGACCTTGCTGCCTGTCGATCTAGTGGTGTCGGCCCAATGCTTGTCGACCTAGTTGGTGTAGACCTAACAGCCCACACCCACCCCAACCACTTACCACTTTAACATAATCATTTTCATTAAATAACACTTTCCAGTTTTTGTCATATAGGGCCTTATTCTAGTTCACTCTTTCTGACAAAATCCTTCTTAGATGGACAAAACCATGTGTACTGTAGGTGGGGCAGATATAACATGTGCAGAGAGAATTAGATTTGGGTGGGGTTTTACTTCAAAGTGATCTCTATATTGCAGTGTAAAAATAAAGCAGCCAGTATTTACCCTGCACAGAAACAATATAACTCACCCAAATCTAATTCTCTCTGCACATGTTACATCTGCTCCCCTGCAGTGCACATGGTTTTGTCCATCTAAGGAGGATTTTGTCAGAAAGAGTGAACTAGAATAAGGCCCATAGGGCCAGGGCCGTCTTAACAGCAGTGTGGGCCCCTGGGCAAAGCAATGCACTGGGGCCCTTACCCATTCTCCCCTCCTAGGGGGTGCTATCAGCAGCAGCTTTGATGTCCCACGGGTGGCAGGGGGTGCTCTATCTTCCATTCAACATGTAGGACCTGGAACAGTAACTTCTGCTAGTTACTCCTTTACTGCACAGGTGGTAGGAGGTTGAACACGAACGTGTGGAAGGGGGCACTGAGCTGAATGAAGGGTCCCTTGTAAATTACTTCCAGGGAGGTAGGGGGTGTTTTATACGCAGGGGAGGGTTGGATAATGGAGTGGGCTTAATATTCGTCATTTTCCGGTGGTGACTGCAGATATCTTCATTATCTGGAATATAGATTTCTTAGCCTTCAATAGTATAAAAACCTAGAGTCCCAACTTTCAGGAGGTGCTGGGAACTTGGGGATCAGAGATCAGGACTGAGCCAGAGCAATCCATTGACAAAAATATAAAACTGTACACCAGTCGTTTGGAGCTGGAGCAGGGACCGGCTGCTGGAAGGCTGATATCTCTGGTTCTGTGCATGATAGAGACAAGCCTCTAGTGTCGACAGAAAGGGGAGAGTCCCAGCTTTTGGAATGTACTCTCAGAAAAACTTAGGGCCCTTATACACCTGGGGCCCCTGGGCAAGTGCCCATTAAGCCCATACGAAAAGACGGCCCTGCATAGGGCCTTATTCTAGTTTACTCTTAGAGGCAAATTCCTTCTTAGCTGGACAAAACCATGTGCACTGCAGGGGGGCAGATTTAACATGTGCAGAGAGATTTAGCTTTGGGTGAGTTATTTTGTTTCTGTGCGGGGTAAATACTAGCTGCTTTATTTTTACACTGCAATATAGATCTCACTTTGAAGTAAAACCCCACCAAATCTAATTCTCTCTGCACATGTTACATCTGCCCCACCTGCAGTGCACATGGTTTTGTCCAGCTAAGAAGGAATTTGCCTCTAAGAGTGAACTAGAATAAGGCCCATAGTTCTGTTCTTTAGGTACTTATGTATTATCTGGGCTCCCATGTTAAATGCACCCCATTTTTTCATACCCCTACTATCCAATTACGCATGGAGTTGATTTTATATAGTGTGGCGAGCGCAGCGAGCCACCGTGCTCGAAGCGTGGCGAGCGCAGCGAGCCCCGCAATGGGATGCGGTCTCATAAGAAAAACGGGAGCCCAGATATTACATAAGTACCGTTCTTTAATATTATTTATTGTTTAAATTAACTTTGACAATGGGTAGATTTATTTATTAGCAGTTTCTTATATAGCAGAGCAAGTTCTGTTGTGTATTGAAATTGTTAATAGGGATTAAACAAACTGGGTAGTTACAGAGAGTTAAATGTTAGGAGGGCCCTGATTACAATCTATAGATACAGTATTGGGTTATTATTACTACATGTGGCACTTTCTTTGCATTGTGAGACATGCTTTGTAACAGCTCAACATAACATTACCTAAATGTTACTAAATGGATACAATGACACCTGCAAGCTGCCAGTTGGTGCAATATGGAACTCTGTGTGAGGTTTGAAAATAATGCTTAGCACACTTAAATATGTATCACAGATACACAGATAATAAAATCTGGATTTTGCACTATTCCGCAAAATGATGTGAAAATGTGCATCTTCTATGCACTTTGCTGATAACGCGCTCACCCTACCCTCAGCCAGTGCAAATACAGCTACGTCTCTCACAAAACAGATGTGGTATAACACCCCGACAGTTGGAATTCCGACAGTCATTAGGCCGATGTCCGAATCCCGACTGCGGGGACTCAGACAGCGGGGGGAGCGCAACAAAGCCCCTTGTGGGCTCGCCACGCTGCGGGGCTTTGCGGGGCTCGCTACACTTGCCACCTATTTTATTCTCTCTCTATGAGGTCGTGGACCCCCGCAAGGGAGAATAGCCACTGCCCGTGTGTCAAGCTTTTAGCAGTCTGGATTCCAACGTCAGGGTAATGACTGTCCAAATATCGACTGCATGTGAGTCCTCCGGCACCCTCACAAACTGTACATTCTGCATTGAGCTTACACCATCTTGCTTTTTGTAAATGACCTCCATTGTGTTTTTCCTGCTTCATTGTAAAATCTACACCTGGCCACCATTAGGTCTTTCAGGACTCATTAAATTCCTTTAAGGGAATCAGAAAACTCAGGAAGAAAAATCCACAGCAATGTTATTACTATGCCACGTGTATGTGTGGAAACTTAAATTGTTTGGCATGTTTGCCATAAATATTAAGTGCCAATTTCTGCCACCAAAGCTTGGCAGGAGTGTAAAATTGCAATGTATCTTATCTCAATGCCAGCTGTTGTCCAATCTACTGCAGTAATTAAAAAATATTTCTACAAGCTAAGGTCTGGAAATAAAAATCTTTATTATCAAATAATGTAAGTTCTCGGAATTTCCTGTAACTTTCATATTTGTGATTTTGTAGCTAGCAATCTATTTATAGAAGAAAATTGCAGGTTTGGATTTTTTGTGGTTTATTAAGCTCGTTAAGTCTCCCAGGAATAGAGATGGACGATACAAAAATAAATGTTAAACATTTAAATAAAGCAGAATTTTCTGTCTATAACATCATCACAGAAGTAATTGTTTTAACCTTGTGTATTAGAAAAAGGATATTCTAAACTTTTATTCAGTTATTTTACATTACTGCGCAGAATGTTGTTATTTGACAGGCTTCTTCAAATGTGTTGTGAAAACTTTTGTGTCTTTATAAATAAATTCTGATCATATTTTATCCACGTTCACTAGATGGCAGTATAGATATATAGCTTGTGATACACATGGACTAATAATTATAATATTTATAATAAAAATAAACAAAGGAGCAAAAGAAGAGCACATTTTCACAAAGAACAAACCATGTTGTAATGTAAAGCCTCTTTCACATGCTCCGACTTCCGCCAGGCGGTAAAAGCCGTGCCGTACACAGAAGTTAATAATGGACATGATTGTGTCCATTCACACGGGACGGATACGGCTCGGCCGCCCGATTGCAGCCAGATATCACCACTGGTAGCGATGGCTGCCAGGCTGTGGCCATCCCAACCATTGTAAACTCCTGTGTGCGGCACAGCTTCTTGGCCGTGCAGGGTTTCGCCGCCCAGCAGGAGCCGGAGCATGTGAAAGGGGCCTAAGGGCACACTTATCACCTTTTGTATTATCCTCTTCAGGAGACGCCTGGAAAGGAGATGCTGCAGGAAACTTTGGGAGGCGGGGATCAGATATCATCAAGCTTCACCCCCAGGTAGCCGTGTCTTGCTAGTAAAAGCGTTGCCTTAGAAAATATTAGTCACACTCAGAAGTGTTGGGTTATGTAACCTGACCCTTCCTTAATTGGGCCTTATTCTGTTTGTACAGTATGTGAAGCAAAAAAATGCAAGTAAAATTGGAACAAACCATGTTGCCATGTGAAGGGAGAAAATATATATAAATAATAAATATATACTATGTAGTAAGCCCTCTTGAAGCAAAACCTTTGAAAGCTAGTCTGCTACCTTCTGTGTTTGTGCATGAGAAAGAGATGAAGTTTCACTCTCTGCCAGCAGATGGCAGTGTTTCAGAAACTCACGGACACTAGACATATATAGAGATGATACATATATACATGTATATATATATATATATATATATATATATATATATATATATATATATATATATATATATATATATGATATATAGTTCCTGTGAAGTGTAAATCCTGGCTGCTTTACAGTAGTCTGGATTTGTTTGATTTATTTTCATACTGCAATTTAGATTTCAGTTTGTACACATCCAGTTTCCACTCAAATCTAAAGGTGTGTACACATTATACAGTATGATATTGATTACAATGTTAAAGGTTAGTGTATAAATACACAGATGAAGTGGCCCCTCCACCGGCACACACCAAGTAGAGAAATAATACGTCCCTACTGGACAAGTGGCGTTCCTCTTCTCCGCCTCCGTCTAGTAGGGACGTATTATTTCTCTACTTGGTGTGCACCGGTGGAGGGGCCACTTCATCTGTGTATTTATACACTAACATTTGATATTCTTCATATGAGGTGTGGGGACACCTAGAAGGGGATCCTACCACTGGCTGCATAAAGCACATTGCGCTCACTAATGGGAGTTTTTTCAATACATCCAAGCTCTGATAACAATGTTGCCTTTGCAATGCCAATGACAAACGATGTAGTGCATATACTGTACACTGAATGGTATTGTTCTGCGGCCACATCCAGGAGCATACCGTTGCTGGCGAAATATTCAAAATGTGACTGCTGCATGTACAGAAGAATGGGGCAGGGGGTATCGTTAACAACCCACTGGAGCATGCATTGTTAATGATCTAGTGCGTACACACTAGATGATATGATATTGTTATTGTACATATTGATAAAAAAAGATGTATAGTGTGTATGCACAGTAAATCTCGCTGCACGTTGCATTGGTCACACCTGCAGTGCAGCATGGTTTTGCCCAGTTGCTGGCTTTTCTGCTTTGCTTACAATTTATAGTCGGAACCATAAACCTCTAAACTGATTGGTGGGTTTTAAACCTGCCCCAGCTGCAGTGCATCATAACTTTACCAAGGGGCAAATTGCTCCTTTTTAACTAGTTTATTATTATATATATTTTTTTTAATTTCCACATAATATTCAGACCCACAGTGAGAGTCAGAGGCTGATTTAGATCTCATGGAGCCCTCAGCAAGATACTGGTTTGGGGCCCTTCTTCCTCAATCCATAGCACTGTATTTTTGCTGATTGCAGGTGGCATCCATCAAGCACCTAGGCAAATGCACAGTCTACCGAAGAACATCAACGTTGCGTAAAATCTGAAAGGACTATATGGCTTTTGGGAGTAGGATTAATTCCTGGAAACCATTCCATGGGAGAGATATAATAGGGTGTAAAAAATCAGAAAGTGAGAGATTTTAGGAGAATTTTCCCAATTTTTTAAAAGTGGAAATCAATTAAATACAGTGGCGGTTTTTATCTATGGGCTGCAGCCCCCCAGGTAAAATCCACCACTGTAGTGAAGCCAGATGCAGTCTGTGAGACTGCACTGGCTTCACTCTGACTTGCAGTGACTTCCTATTGGATGTCCGACCTGCCAGTCACCCAAGGCAGTCTCATTGGAAGGTGTTCCCTCCCTCCAAGATGCCTCTACGTGGCTTGCTGCACAGCAGCCCATAAAATGGGTTCTGGGCATGCGCAGTACGGAGGACGTTACTGCGCATGTGCCATCCTGGGACACTGAATATTCCTCTGTGGGCTGCTACCACAGCAACCCATAGAGACTGGGGCCAGTGCATGCGCAGTACCAATGAAGCTACCGGCAGCGGAGGTCTGGGACTGGCGGCAGTGGTGGGGACCAACAGTGGGCGGGGACCAGCAGCGGTGGAAGTGGAGGGGGGAAGGCATCACGGCAGACCCCCTCCTACACAGAGTTAAGAGCATCTACTGATTAAATGGCAAAATCAAGTGTCCAAACATTTTTATTTTATCAGAGAACATCAAAGGGACTTTGGAAGTGTGGGCAAGTTCATGTGATGTCATGCTGTCACCTAGTATATACACCGTGCTCCTCTTGGAACATTTTGTATGGCAAGGATATCTTTGTAGGGCCCCTTGGGACCTTCTGGGCCCTTAGACTGGTGCCTAGGATACCTTGTGGAAACCTATATTTTGGTGAGAGTAAAAGGAGTAAACTGATGCTTGGTATTAGGGGTTTTAGAGGTCATAGGAAGGTCAGAACAGCCTAGTTCACAACGTTTTAATACAGGCTATAAAGAGCCTTTGGATTGCTACCTCCTAAACCTTTACAGGCTTAGTCATGACCTCAACTTAGGGAAGAATGTTTGTCATCACAGGAAGCACAGGTCATTTGCCTACATTGTGTTACAGCAGCTAGCCACATGTGTATCTCCTCCTCAAACAATTGTTTGTTGTTTAACGAAATAACCATAGTACCTTATTGTTCAATGTACTTTTACCTTGGCTAAAATATAATGGTCCTTCAGATAACTTTGTATATTCGCTCAGAGGCACTTCTGCATTATGAAAGATCAGGACATACTGTATCTGAAACCTGTCTAAGTTAATTACTTTTCAGACGCCTCATTCAACTATTATTTCCACAAATAACTTTTATATTTTGGATACATCAGTGTGATTTATCTTTTGAAAACCCCGTAGTTGGTAGTGTTGCTATTACTGTCCATATAAATGTTCAACTTGTGATAAGAAAATATATTTGAATGTGCAAGGAGATACAATGGAATATGCTGCGCTATATAAGAAACTGTAAATAAATAAATAAATATAAATTGGCTTTAAATTCTATTTGATTAAACCAAATAAACTATTTTAGTGAAACCAGCTTCAAGACCATGAGAGTTCACACCTGTGTGCCGTCGCACCCTGGGGTGCCTCAGGACAATTGCAGGGGTGCCTTGGGTTGTGGTCCAAAACCAATTCAAATCATTCATGGTCATTTTAATAGATATAACCATTATTTGGGGCTGTCAATCATAAAATTTGTGGACAAAAAGAAGTGAATACTGTCCATCACCAAATAACAAAACCTAATGGTGACATGTAAACTCACTTTAATTAATTTAATATTTTTTAAATACATCTTTAAATAAGAAACTCTTGGCCATGGGGCGCCGTGAAAAAAATCCTGATACCCCAGGGTGCCACAATTCAAAAAGTTTGGGAACCACTGGTTTTGAAAACTGACTCAATAGCCATGCATGTAAAAGTAACTACATCACCAATAGTATATGTATGGCATATGTTGCACATAGGGGTTGGCGCTGCGGATGACAGAGAGGTAGTATATGTTCCTGGGCCAATATGAAATTGAAAAGCCATTTCTTCCAGTCTCAGTGGAATTCACCTATCAATAGGATTTTACACCCCCTCTTGTTTCCTTAAATTTCATTCACTCATGAACTTGTGGCCATAGTGATAGTTTTGGCCTTTACAATCCTGGAGCATCCTGTGCCATGTTTTGTTGGTGGTCATCATGACTTATGAGTCTCATTGTTTACCTTGTCTCCTCAATCAACAGTGTTTGTTTAGCCAGTGTTAAGTGCAGGTTATTCATTGGGCCCCTACAGGGAAAGTGTTTGTGTGACATTTATGCCCCTCTGCCTGATTATCAGTAAACAGGAGGAGGAAATAGGAGGACTATGGGTGGCTTTACAATTTGGTGTCTTGGAACCTATGATTAAGAAACTCAAGGGGAATTATTATTGTAAGGAATTCATACAATACAATCAATAATGTATTTTCATAACACCTCCCACCCTTATTTAAATACATTATATACTGTCTGAAATATACAGATGGGTCTTGTCCCATCTTGGCAGGGGATGGCGCTGGCGTCGCCAGCCGCCATCCCCCGCCAGCGCCATGGCGATGGTGAGAAGGGGACGCGCGCGCACGAGAGGCACGCGCGTCCCCTTCCGACGGCGCTTCCATCCGTTCCCCCGGGTCCCCGCCGGCTTGCCGACGGTAACCCGGGGTCCCCGCCGCCTGCCCGCATCCCCCCCTAACCCCCCCTAACCCTGTCCGTCTCCCTGAGGCGGAGACGGACAGGGTTTCCGTCGCGCTGGCGACAGAGACTGAGACGCGCGTGCGCGTGAGACGCACGCGCGTCTCAGTGCAGTCGCTGGCGTGGCTGCTGGCGGGTCGCCAGCGCAGACGCCATGGCGACCTGCCAGCAAGGATGGGACCTGACCCATCCGTATTACAGGTTGAGTATCCCTTATCCAAATATCCGTTATCCAAATTATTCTGAAAACCATACATTCCATTTTTCTTGTTAAAGGCACTACTGGGGACATCTGTAACAGCACTACTGAGGATATGATATGTAACTGGCACTACTGAGGACATGATATGTAACTGGCACTACTGAGGATATGATATGTAACTGGCACTACTGAGGACATGATATGTAACAGCACTACTGAGGACATGATATGTAACTGGCACTACTGGGGACATCTGTAACAGCACTACTGAGGATGTGATATGTAACTGGCACTACTGGGGACATCTGTATCAGCACTACTGGGACTTCTACTCTGCAATTGTGGAGTCTGTACTGTGCTCCTCAATACGTGTCTGGTACGGCTCCGCCAGCGAGAGACAAATGCAGACTCCAAAAAGTAGTCAGAATTGCGGAGAAGATAATCGGGACGGACCTTCCCGAAAATAGTCAAGGACCAACTACATCCTGGCCATGGCTTGTTTAATCTGCTGCCATCAGGAAGACGCTATAGGGATATTCCTACCGGGTCCACCAGATGCCTAAAAAGTTTCTTCCCTCAAGCGGTTCACCTGTTGACACGTGAACTCATGAACACCTCACTGTCTAGTTGCGCCATAACTCTTTGCACATAATCTAACACGGTATCCCCTGTATGACTGTACACCTGTTTATATTGTTTATACTGTATGCTGTTTACTTGTTACCCACCTGGATGCTGCACAGCAAACCGAAAACAAATTCCTAGTATACGCAAGTATACCTGGCCAATAAAGCTGATTCTGATTCTCATTCTGACATGATACGTAACTGGCACTACTGGGGACATCTTTAACAGCACTACTGGGACATGATATGTAGCTGGCACTACTGGCGACATCTGTAACAGCACTACTGGGACATGATATATAACTGGCTCTAAATATGTGCAAGACAATGATTGCTTGGCATTTAAATTCAGTATCTGAGATAGTACACAAACTTTGTTTCGTGTTTTGAAACCTTGTTTTATGCACAAATAAAATATATTTGTGTGTATTTCATGTGTTTGATGTCTTTGTACAACACAAGTGCAAGATACTGCAAGATACATCACTGAAATATAAAAATATTCTGAAATACGGGATAATTCGTTATCCAAAATGTTTCCGGTCCCGAGCATTGTGGATAAGAGATACTCAATCTGTATTATTATTATTATTAATAGTTTCTTATATAGCGTACACATATTCCGCAGCACTTTACAGAGAATATTGGAACATTCACATCAGTCCCTGCCCCAGTGGAGCTTATAATCTATATTCCCTACCACATGTACATGCACACACATTCATTCTAGGGTTAATTTTGTTGGGAGCCACAGTAATTAACCTACCAGTATATTTTTGTATTGTGGGAGGAAACCGGAGTACCCGGAGGAAAGCCACACAAGAACGGGGAGAATATACAAACTCTGCAGTTAGGGCCATGGTGGGAATCAAACCCATGACCTCAGCGCTGTGAGGCAGTAATGCTAACCATTACACCATCCGTGCTGCCCTGATATAGATATGGATGATTTAAAGTGTCAGTGGTATAGATAGTCCAGCTCACCAATACCCTTGCTGGGGTATGGAGGAATTAGTCACTAAAAGTCCACAGTTAGGAATGCTAACTTGCACGGATATCCCCAAGATCCAAGGGATCTATAAAATGCAAAGGGCGCTCCATGTGTCAATTTATTTAGCACACACACACGTACATGACATAAAACGCTCGTTCAAAAGTTATGCATCGTGTGGGCTGGGTACCACAAGGCTTTTATAAACAGAAAAACTGAGCATACTGCTCCAATCGTCCGGGACACCACCTGGAATCTCGATATCCCACCGCCACACTTGGACTGATGCTTACGGTGTGCCAGATAACAGAAGAGGGAACAGACCAAACAGGGAGCTACCGGGCGAACACACACGAGCAGATGTACTGTAATGTGCAGAGAGCAGTGGCTGGCAGGCATCTTCTAGTCTGGGGAGCAGATACAAGTAATGCTTCGTACACACTATGCGATAAAGGCAGACAATATGCACGGGTATGGATCATTGGATAGACACCAATTAGGTCGACAAGCATGAGGTCGACATCACATGGTTGACATGCATTAAGTTGACATGACAGAAGGTCGACATTTGGTTAGGTCGACAGGGTCATTAGGTCGACATGGGGAAGGTCGACATTCAAAAGGTCGACATGTTTATTATTATTTTTTTAGATGACATATCTACTAGGGCATGGTGGGAGAAGAAAATAGTACGCCGAGAGTATTGAGCGCAGCGAGCCATGCAAGGGGACGCAGTTCTACGTTTCAGTGTCAGTGATTTGGTAAGAACTCTAAAGGCCCCCATACATTAGGCTGACTTGTCCTCAGGACAAGTCAGACCCAATTCTCCTGTGAGCCGCCCGGGAGCTCCCTGGAGGCTCACATACAATTTGGCACTTGATGAGCCAAATTTACATGTGATAAATCGCTTGCGATTTATCACGTCGGGGAGCAGGGGGCGGGCGGTGAGGTGCAGGGGGGGCGGCGGTGATCCTCATCAGGGGGAGCAGTGGAGCGGGCAGCGGGTTCTTGAGCGCTTAGCTGGCGGCGCCGGCAAGTGCTGACCTGGCCGGGGCGTTGTGATGATCACAGTCTCTCATTCAGCAGCGCAGCGGGACGGGACGCGCAGTTGCAGGTATTAGATTTTTTTTAAAAAACTGTCAAATGACTGCCCATTCTCTGATCGGATGAGAGCTCTCAGCCAATCAGAGAACGGCTAGTCATTTGACAGGTATTTTAAAAATCTAATACCCGCCACTGCGCATCCCACTCCCATCCCGCAGCCCTGCTGAATGAGAGACTGTGATCATCACACCACGCCGGCCAGGTCAGCACTCGCTGGCGCCGCCAGCTAAGCGCTCAGAGACCCGCTGCCCATCCCACTGCTCCCCCGGTTGTCTGCATGCATATGCCTGTCAGGTGGGCAGGCATATGCATACAGGGCATACATGCCGACTTTGGCATACTCCTTTCCGGGAGAAGCCCGGAGAGGAGTGAAAGGGGGCGGGTAGAGGCTTCGTTTTGGGGGCGGGGCACGGGTGATGTCATCAAGCCCCGCCCCCATGATGGGCTGAAGCCTCAATTTGCGGGTTCGTGGGTGGGGGGAGGGGCTAAAAATGCCGCGAAATGCCGCAAATTGCGTCATTTAGCCCCACCCCCTCCCCGCGGACCCGCGAAAGTCATAGTTTTTAGACCGCGGGGAGAGGGGGAGCCGGGGCTGTAGGGAAATGCGGGAGACTTGCCCCCCTTCCCGGGGGACCGGGAGGGGGACCCGATTTGCGGGACCCTCCCGGCCATTCCAGGAGGGTAGGCAAGTATGATACAGGGAGGTCGGATGTGATCTTATGTGCTGACCGTCTGACCTCCCATGATCCGGTCCGATGCGCACGGGACCGCGCATCGGATTAGATCAGTTATCACACACCTGCGATTTTGGTCCGATTTCACACGGTTATCGGCCCAAAGTGCCGAAATCAGATGAAATCGTCCCAAAATCGCATAGTGTATGGGGGCCTTAAGTGATTTGGTAAGAACTCTCCAGCTATTTTAATGCGGCAATCCTTTATACTGCAAAGCCCGTTTGATTCTATAGTGTAAATGATTGCCGCTTTAAAAAAAAAAAAAAACCTGGAGATTTCTTACCAAATCTCTCACTTTTTGAATCTCTCATCCTATTAAATTTCACCTCAAACATCTATTAAATGTAGATTTAAAAAATCAGTAAACATATGTTGCTGACGCTGTAAAGGTGCCCATACACTGCATGCGACGTCTCGCAGCAGTGTACGGACACCCGATGGACTGCAAGCCGCCGTGACCTTCCGGCGGCAGCGACACATGCGATCCGTTGTGATGGATCGCATGCGTCACTGCTTAGCGCCCGTCCCAGAACGGGTGGTCGGACGGCCAGCCGGTCTGACCACCTAGTCGGGTCCGATGCGCAAGGGACCGCGCATCGGACCCGACTACATGTCAGGGAGAGGCAATTTGGTCCAATTTAACGGGCCGATTGGTCGCAAATCGGTCAAAATCGGACCAAATCGCCTTGATGTATGCCCAGCATTACTGTTGAATCACTTTATATCCTGTGTTTGTGTACTGTACATCTGAAACATCTTGCTTTTCTATTTTATATATAATAGCAATACGAGATAATCCACAATACAAAGCTTAATTCATTTACATAACACATTTCTCATGTAAATTCTTTAAAGAAATACATCTTTAAAAGCACCCACGGTTTGATTGACATTATGGTCAAAGCACCAGGAAATCAGTTTTCAGGAGTGAATGCAGATGGCAGGATGCACTGCTGGTAAAACCACTGAATAATCAATACCAAAACAGAGCTACACAGAGGTCTCCAGGCTAATGCTATCTGCATGACATATTTACTACCAGCGTGAAGTGATGAGGACATTCTGAAGGTTATTTACAAATGTACCACAGTCCTTCTGCTTTTTTATTCAACTGAGAAAATCTTCCAGTCATAGGGATAGGTGCACTAAGCTTCAAAAGTGATAAAATGGAGAGTGTTAAACAAGCAACCAATCAGCTCCTGCCTGACATTTTTTAAAAACAATCTGTGACATGGCAGGTAAATGCAGGTAGATGCTGATTGGCTGGCTGTTTATCACTCTACTGATTATCACTGTTGACGCTTAGTGCATCTGGCCCACAATGTGAAATTGCTATTTGAAGGTGAATTGCACCGTTGCTAGGTTGCACGGGTCACACAAATATTAACTTTCATTGCAAGTTGGAACTTTTCTGACATGTGTTTCAGGATCTATAGACAGTAGGGTCAATCCTATTAGTCACAATGAGCTTGGGATCCATGCGCTGCTGGTTGCGTGGACTTTTGTCTCCCAAATTACCGCTCGTGTGTCCGCAAACGGGCTAACTCGTATTGAGGTGAGTGCCGCTGGCTGCAATCCATGCAGTGAGATCCCTCAATGTCCCCGGGAGGTGTCCGTGTGTGGTCTGCTGCTGCAGTGTCCCTGTGCGGGAGCACCAGAGATGGAGGTGATGGACAATGCCACTGATCAAGCTCGAGACAGTCGGCGTCAGAGAATGAAGGGGAACCGGGTGAGCCATATAGCACAAGTGGTATGCAGTCCGGTGGGGGATTGTCCTGTTCAGCTTCCTAGATGCATTTCATCACACTCACGTGACTTTTTTTTATAGATATAGATCTGCTATTTCTTTGTATTTCTTTGTAGGCAATATTAAATACACTAATTTCTTTACATTATTTGACATTATTTCCACAAAAAGCTTTTCTTCCAGTCCAGGGGAACCCATACAGAGAATTCCACAGACGATTTGTGGACATCTTAATCTGTAAATAACTTTTTTTATATACCTTGGGATACCACCAACCTAACTTCTCTAAGCGCCTTCGGTTTTGTTTTTTTCTGTTGGATCCTTTGAAACTAGCCAATGGGAGTCTGAGGGCAGGTTTAGGCGGAGAACTGAAGCCTTGTGCTGTTGACCTACCACTTAATGCAGAATGTACATGAAAGGGCTGTTGCAGGTAAGAGAATGCAATAGCTGCCATATTGTGTACATGGTAAATACTGTATGCAAGTATTTTCCCATATGCAGAGCTGATCCATATGCTCCGTTTCATAATCATCATCATTCTTGTTTAAGGACTTGCTACAGACCTATGTACTACTGTATGTACAAAAGATCAGTCTTGTAAAGATCGTTATTCTGCTTTTGCACAACCCTTCAAAGTCTACAACTCCATCGACACACCATCATGGAACTTAGCCAACATTAAACGTTCCATTCAGGTATGAGTATTATTAGGCCCTATAGGGCTCCCTCATCAGTAGTCTCACACTTTCAAAGTTCGGATGTCCTTGTTTCAAATTCAAAATTCCTGAAAGGCATCTGGTCAAAATCGACAAATGCCGGTAAAATGGCAAGAAAAGTTCATACAATATGTTATTTCCTTTCTTATTCAAAGCATATACAGTATGTTCATTAGCTGCAGTGCTTGGCTTACCTAGGGTTTATAAGGAGTAGTAGTATCAATAATATCAGGAAAAAAACAAGCACAAGGCCAGTGGAGCAGCGCTAGTAATAACAAAACACCAAGTGATTGGAGTGATAGTAATAAACCTTTACTAATATGGATAAATACCCGGGTTTTACCGAGTTAAAAATACAATGCATAAAATATTAAAAGCAATTGATCAAAATATGTTTCCAAGCCTCTGTGGATGTGTGGATTAATGCTGATGGGGTTATACAGGTAATCACTTTAGATGATCAAGGTAAGTGCACATTACCACATCACGATTCCAATTTTCCTTCTCTCGTATATTTGTAAAGGGTGTCCTCACAGTTGGGGAGACACTGTTTGGCTGCTGCTGTAGATGAAAAAGTAGGCTTCCGCTCACTAGACGAATTGATCCTCTTATGCGGGTGATCGATGTCAGTTTGCGTCACCAGAGGGATGCTTGGAGCGGTGTCCGCCAATAGTAGCAGCAGGGGATTGAAAGGAGAGAGGAGGCTTCCGCACACTCTAAGCCAAACGCTGACTCAGGTGAACCATGGAGTGCTGGGAACACCTGGAAGACCAGAAAAGTCTTTCCATATCAAATGGATCCACAAACAGTCCACAGGCAAATTGGTGGGGCTGGAAAACAGGCACCTAACGCGTTTCGCTGCGACCTGCAGCTTTTTCAAAGGTGTTTGTACTGTGTACCTGGGTCAGGTATATATACCCTATCTAATGAGGGAATTGTTAACACATGAATGATCCAATCACTGGTATAATGTTGAGTAATAAGCATAAAATGCATTCTAATAAGGAGGCAGACATAAACAACAATAAAAACAATGCATGCAGTTCATAAAAGAAACACATTTTAATAAAACTAAGAGGAATTAAATGTAGGGGCGTTTACATATGTGTATTGAGTCCGATCACATGATCGCAACTGATCTCTAGTCTTTAGATGTGAGTGCATTAATAATATCAGTCATGAATGGCACCCCTGGTAACATAACAATATAACGTACAGGAATGTTACCACAAAAGCTATGTGACCAGTACAGTAGCCCTATGCAGTCCTCCAGCAATTATTCTACAGAACTGTATTTGCCTGCCCAGTAGGACCTCTAGCATCTATCCATCTGTCCAGTAGGACCCTTTAGCAGATGTTTCCTGCAAGGCAGAGGCCATTTTTGGAGGGACATTTTCAACAGATTCCATGCGTCTCAAAAGTGCCGGCTCCCCCAAGCCACCACTTGGGCTGCAGTGCCATTGTTACGCCAATGGGCACAAGGATGTCTAATATAAGGGAGACAAATACATGTCATCATGGGTGAAACAGGGATACAGACAATGACCAGATGAGAGTACAACAGTGACAGGAGGGGACATACAGTAGGGGTAGCAGAGATAAAGTCTAATAATGTACACAGCGTGACTGGAGAGGTTTGAAGTAATGGAGGAGTACTCTGTATTGTGACTCATTTGTACTGCATACCTCATGAGACTCATCCAGGTGCATTTGGCCTCGTTTACCTACCTTATTGCTATGCCATGTATATAATTTGACACACTGGTGACCTATGTAAATTCCAAAATGTTGTTTTAGGTGTATTTGTATCTTTAGGGCAATGTTACCCCTTCTGAGATTTGTAAGAACAAAACTTGTTATCAAAACCCTTCTCCAGTTAGATAATATGGTTATAGCTGTGGTTCAATGCAGGCCCAGAGGCGTAGAAATGTGCTTGTAACTGTTTGCAGGCGGATAAACATCAGCATGAAAAATATTAATCATTGCATGATGTATCTCTAAACCCTGTTTGCTGATAATTTCACTCTGATTTCAAGAGCCAAAATTAGTAAAATGTATATTGCGAATGGCTGAAATTGGGTTCTTTGTGAATCAGAGTTCTGTATCCAAACAGCAAATTCTATCTATCTAGGATCTTATTTGTTTGCAGCAAATACATTAAAGTGCAGAACTTTTTTTGTTATCATTGTCCTTAACACTGTTCTACTGAATAGAGGTTTGCAACCACAAAGACTATGTAATCTAATTATAATTGTGTCAATATACAACAATGCAGAAAATAAGTCTGCATGCATACGAGCTGAATTATCACCATCTTCATCTTCAGATGCGCATGTGCCACCACCAGCGATGCACCACTTACACTGGCAGTACCCTCTCCTTCGTGACGACCCCCCGCCCCACAAACACACACACACGAACTGCTGATTATATTTATCTACCCACGGCATTGCTGATTGGAGCTCCTGCAGGGCTGCTGTTCATTGGAGCTTTTTACTACTGTGACCTCCGGCACTGTAAATTGGGTGTGGTATATGGTCCCGACAGTCACTAGCCCTACTTAGGGATCCCGACTGGCCGGACTCAGACAGCGGGGCAAGTGCATCAATGCCCCTTACGGGCTCGCTGCGCTCGCGACGCTGGTACACTACGCTTGCCACCTATTCTATTCTCCCTATATGGGGGGTCGTGGACCCCCGCAAGGGAGAATAGCCAGTGGCCATCGGGACCCCGAGTGTCTGGGTTTTGACTGTCGGGAAACTGTACGGCACCCTTGTAAATTGAGGTGCTACTTTGCAGCATCACTTTACTGCACCGGGGTTCACTGGAGCAGCGCAGAACTCCTATGACCAGCAGCTGTCATCTTAACAAGGATCAGCAGACCCTGACCATAACTGATCACACTGCCCAGTTACTGCACTGCTTTCTCTGCCTATTGGCAGGGAAAGCTGTGGTTAGGTAGAGAATTTGCAGTGAGCCCTGTGAAGTTGCCAGCTGAAGCTGACATAATTATCACAGGGCTCACTGCAGGTTTTTTTACATTTTTATTTTAGAATATTTGGCCAGATAGCATTTCCCATAAATATGTATAAATATAAATTGCGACAATTTCTCCAAAAGCCATTTAATGCATTCAGGTGATACTAAAATAATAGGGAAAACTGGGTGAAAACACCCCTTTTCACAATACTGAACAAACTGATGGTGCTTACACACGTATAGATTTTCTGTCTGATCTATCTGGTGGGAACATAAACCTGGAAATGTAAGGGAGCAAATGACAATCAAAAACTTCCAACCAAATGCAGGAAAACAGAAAAATATATATATATATACTTTGATAAATTTGTTATACAGGTTGAGTATCCCGTATCCGTGCATCCCTTATCCGAATTATTCCAAAAACCGTGTTTTTTTTTTAACCCCCCTAACCCTCTTTTCATACTTACCAAGTCCCAGGGTGTCCACAGCAGGCCTCCGGCATCTTCTCCAGGGTCTCCAGCGGTCCCAGGAATGCATTGCGCGAGTGTGCGTGCGCCGGTGACGTCACCGGTGCGCGCACACACCCGCGCAATGCATTCCTGGGACCGCTGGAGACCCAGAGAAGATGCCGGAGGCCTGCTGTGGACGCCCGGGGACTGCGTGGACGCCGAGGGACCACCGGACACCATCAGGGGACAGGTAAGTATGGCTAAAATAAATTATTCCAAAAACCGATACTCAACCTGTATCAGAATGATTAAACAATTTGTCTGACTGATCACTGTCTGTTTTCAAGTGTTTGGGAACAATTTTTTGATTTGTCATTTGCTCACATACATTTCCAGGTTTTTGTTCCCACCAGATAGATCAGACAAAAAATCTGTAAGTGTGTACGCACCTTGAGATTGATCTGCAGCGTATAAGTGTTAAATTGTTGATAACCAACAATCCGTTATATGTGGGACCTTCTATTGTCATTTTTGGTACTTGTGTATTTTGGCAGCGCCCATCGCATTACATACCATAAGGCATACGATGGTATGTGATGCAACGCGATATCGCGCAATGCTGTACAATGTCATACAATTATAAAATTGTATGACATTGTACATGGCATACAATGCCATACAATGCGATGCGACACGATTAAACATTGTATAAGCATCCCTAATGGGTGCTTACAATGTGAAATGCACCCCCACGCCACCCCCCCACTATAAACGTGAACCCGAAGCGTGGCGAGCGCAGCGAGCCTGCGAGGGGCGGCGGTACGTGTCCTCCGACCTTTTCATACCCCCACTATCCACGTCGGCGTGGAGTTGAGAATAGAAAGTGTGGCGAGCACAGCAAGCCACAACCCAAAGCGTGGCGAGCACAGCGAGCCCCGCGAGGGGACGCGGATACCTGTGAAGCCCGCGAGGGGACTCCGATACCTGTGAAGGTATCCGCGTCCGCTCACCACGCTTCGGGCTCGGTGGCTCGCTGCACTCGCCACACTTTCTATTCTCAACTCCACGCCGACGTGGATAGTGGGGGTATGAAAAGGTCGGAGGACGCGTACCGCTGTGCTCGCCACGCTTCGGGTTCACGTTTATAGTGGGGGGGGGTGGCGAGGGGGTGCATTTCACATTGTAAGCACCCATTAGGGTGCTTAAAAGCACCCTTTATGGTGCTTATACGATCTTTCATCGCATAGGGGGCAAAAATCGCGTCGCATCGCATGCGATGCATTGCATGCCATGCGATGCGACGCTATATAAACATCGCGCGATGCACATCGGGGGCGCCGCTTTAATACACAAGTACCTCATTTTTAGATTTAAAACCAGTTCCATAAGTTTATGATGTGGTGCAATGTGGCCCTATTGTATGCTAATGCCTTTATGTGTATGATTGAAACTGGATTACTTAACATAGAAACAAAGAATTTGACGGCAGATAAGAACCACTTGGCCCATCTAGTCTGCCCCTTTTTTAAACATGTTACCACAAACCATATTTGATCCTTATTTTTTTGTAAGGATATCAGGATACTTCCTCAGAGTCCAGGCCCATTGCTTACCAGGGATTTAAGGCTATATTGTAGATATATTGATAGCCTCCTGATTATCTGGACAGGTCCACAGAGTTCATTTAAAGAAATCCTTGAGCAGCACAATAATTCAGTACAATTAACATATGAGATCAATACTTACCATATACATTTGTTGGATGTTAACATCACTTTAGCCTTCACTTCTTGAAGCGTTGTGTTGATGTTAATAAAGCCACTTTTTTAAAAACGTTAATAACGACTTGGAGCGTTGCCATCTATTGGACATATATTGGATCTCTACCACGCCCCTTATTATGGCTTGCTGCGCTCGCCAAGCTTTGGGCACGGTGCCTCTCTGCCCTCTGCACACTATTCTGTTCTCCCACCATGCCTTAGTGGATGGTAAAGCATGAAATACCACCTGTCGGCAAATGTCAGCTCAAAACCCTGTAATGAAATGCATGTTGACCTTTCCATTGTCGACCAATGTTTGTGTCAACCTTCCAACCACCTTAGCCATGTCGATCTAAGCCATGTTGACCTACCTTCAGTGGTCGACCCAATGCATGTCAACCTAATATGGCCGTATACCAACCTAACGACCGTATACCCTTTTTCAAGGCTTACAGTGTGCTTCAAGTATACCAGTGGCGGAACTACCGTGGGTGCAGGGGGTGCAGCTGCTAACGGGCTCGGTGGCCAGGGGGGCCCCATGGTCAGCATGCAATCCCCTGCACCCTCAGTAGTTTAATCACTTTATTGGAGAGCCGCCACGGCCACCTGCTTCATCATTCACCGCAGGGCAGGTGGGGTGGCACTGACCATGTAGAAGGATCCTGGCGGGGGGGTGGCAGTGCACCATGTAGAAGGAGCCGGGCGTGGGGTGGCGCGATACAGAAGGGGCGGCACCATGTGGAAGGAGTCGGGTAAGGGGTGGGAGGTGGCGCCGTGTGGGAGAAGCTGAGCAGGGGATGGTAGTGCCGTAAAGAAGTAGCCGGGTGGGTGATGGGAGGTGGCGCCATGCAGCAGCAAAGTAGTGGGATGGGGGGTGGGTTGTGGTGTCGGCGGCAGGAGCTAATGGAGGGGCGGCGCTATGCTGAAGGGGCGGCGCCGTGCATAAGGAGTCAGACGTGGGGTGGGAGGTGGTGCCATGCAGAAGTAGCCGGCCAGTCCATCCGTGCTGCCAGCCAAGCCAGAAAGCAAGGGAGAAGATGGTCCTGCTGGCTGCTGCTGGTGAGATGGGCTACTTTATTTATTTATTTACAGTTTCTTATATAGTGCAGCAGATTCCGTTGCGCTTTACAATAGTAGACAGTGATAAGACAAACTGGGCAACAACAGACAGACTTGGAGGTAGGAGGGCCCTGCTGCAAGCTTACAATCTTTACATAATAATGTTTGTATAACAAATGTAACGTTTGCTGCAAAGCAGAATGCTGCGCAGGGCTGTGACTATTCACAGGCGGTGATGGGTGATCGTTGCTTTAGAAATGAATGGAGTAATCACTAGTTACAAATAGTCACAGGCCAGCGCAGTATGCCGCATCGCAGTAAACATTCACATGGCTACGTGTTGCATATTGTAAGGGACATTGCGGTGTGTCGCATATTGTGTAAGGGTCATTGCGATGTGTCGCATATTGTGTAAGGGGCATTGCGTCCCATATTGTGTAAGGGGCATTGCAGTGTGTCGCATAATGTGTAATGGGCATTGCCGGGGGGCCCCATTATAAATTTTGCTATGGGGCCCACAAAGTTCTAGTTATGCCCCTGAAGTTAACTATCACCTTTTTTGGAGTGACTGCCGGGTTTACTGGAGATATATATATAAAATATACATATATAAAATATACATATATACATATATACTTGTTTCTTGAGCAGTAACTATCCGATGTTTACTTGGCTATTTAGCCTTTTTCATTTGAGGTGGTATGTTTTACTTAGCAAATAGCAAAGCAAATAATAAGTAGTATATCGGCCTGGGCTTAATTTCAGAGAGGTACCACAGGAAGTATCCTTATATATCCTATTACAGTGCATTTAATTTGTAATGGTAAACTGCTTGATGTCAGGGCCAAAAGCTAATAGGAATTTTTCCTCTCCGGCACTGCACACAAAATTACACTTGATAGGAATTCAAGATTTCTACAAACTCTTTTCAAACTTGCAGCCACGTGGATCCCAGCATGTCTGGTTTACTAAAGATATTTAATATATGTCTGGCCAAGGAGAACATTTGGTGTAAAAGGATACAAAGCCCAAACCTTAAATTGTTTCATATTGTCATAACAAAAAGGATATGCCAGTACATACAAACACACACGCAAAGTTTGGTTTAAGTTTGTTTTAGCCCCCAATGGGAGGTTAGCAATTCTAAATTGTGCGGTAGGCAACAACTTTGGAAGGAAAAGGAAATATAAGGTATAAATATAATAGTTCATTAGTTCTTGGGGGGGAAATTTACTAAAGAAAATTTGTAAAAAAATAGGTGTATTTGTAACCAGAAATACACTTATTTTTGACATTTACTATCCCGAAAATACGGCAATTCGTATTCGTATTGATGTGCTATCAATACGAATACGAATTGCCGTATTTTCGGGATAGTAAATGTAAAAAATAAGTGTATTTCTGGATACAAATACACCTATTTTTGTACAAATTTCCTTTAGTAAATTTCCCCCTATATTTCTTCTATAGAGTATCCTAGAAAATATGTAAAAAAATATTACTAAGAAGGACACATTGTTTGCTAATGACTGTAGGAATCTTACTAGAATAGAATAGAAAAGAATCAACTTTATTGGCCATGTATGCTTGCGCACACTAGCAATTTTGTGTGGATTACAGAGTAGCATCAAGCAGGGATGAAATGGGGTGGGGGGGGGGAAGACAGTACATACATTCCATTGAGACATTATACACATTACATTGAGAGCATTAAGACATTACTTGCGGGGACCACATGCCCGCCGAGCTGCACAGCGCCTAGGCAGCCATTAGCAACCTCACTGGTCGTTGCAGCAGCCAGGTAGGTAGCAATATAAGCAGAGAGAGAGAGAGAGTCAATGAGGCTGAGGGGGGGGGGGGGGGGGAGTCGCTGAAGCCAGGGGCCTGGGAGAGTCAGTGAGGCCTGTGGCCGAAGTTAGGCCCTCTCTGGCCCAATTTCTGGAGCCATACCTTCTCCCGGGCAGCTGAGTTCACCCAGAGTTCTGTGGGGCCAGACGGGCTTGCCAGTCCATCTTAGGGCTTTTAGCCAGGGCCTACTTGACTGGAGTCTCCGCTGCAGTGCTGGGCTGGGATCATCCACTGTAGGCCAGGATCCTCAGCTGAGACCGGGATTCCCTTTCTGCTTCGCCAGTGTGGCGGCAGCGGGTCCTCATGCCGGTGATATCGTAGCACCGGTCGTCATCCTGGGTGCTGTGGCTGTGGGCGCTGTCCGTCTCCCCCTCCATACTCTCCAGCCGGGGAATGCCATGACCAGCGCTGGGGGAACACAGCGCTCCTCCACGCTTTCCATCTCCCCGTCCCCTCGCCGCTCCCCCTGCCACCCACGCCACCCGCGCCTTTTCCATGGGTCGGGGATGGGAGCTCCGTGGATGGAACACCGGAGCTCTCCTGTATGTGACCATCCCCCAGCCCCACAGGACGTACTATGTGCTTAGTCATAGAAAAGTTACATTTGACAGCAGATAAGAGCCACTTGGCCCATCTAGTCTGCCCTAAACACATGGGACCTTATTCTGGTTGACACACAGCGCTGCAAAGTTCGCAGCACTGCATGTTTTTTTAATCCAGCCCGCTGCTCACATTGCCGCTGCCCCCCTTCGCACGGCGAATTCGCCCGCATGGTTGTGAATAGATGTTTTACATAAACATCCATTCATAGCCTAGGGGGTGAGGACCACATCATTCAATGGTCGCAGTCCATCGAATGATATGGAGCGTACACGCAAAACTAAGACAAAAAAATCTCATGTGTCTTAGCTTTGTGTGTTTCCTATACTAAGACATCCGTTGATGCTGCCCAACCCCGGCACCCGCGTCATCGGCCATTACCATGTGAACGCCCAGTGTTTTCATCACCCATGAAATGCTGGGTGTTCCCATAGGTGCATCCCACGGACCACCGCCCCACGCCCCCACCTGAACTGTTGTGTGCGAGTGCCCGGTGAACACTTTATGGCCGCTCACACACAGCGCATGCACATGCATAGAAATCTGCTTTTAAAACTTAATTGTACGTGAGCCTGTTTATATCAGTAAAGTACAGTATTGTTGATTTTACGCTTACATATTGCGCCTCCTCCATTTTTTTCTATGTGATCCTGTACGGAGGCTGGAGAGAGCCTTTCCATCGGAGAAGAGCCTGCATTACATTTGAAGGCTGACACACAGACTGAGACCATTAATACAAGGCAAATTTGTGCATTGGGGCAGTGTATGTATGTATGTATGTATGTATATATATCTATATAAATGGAAGAAGTGGCATTCGGAGACTTAGGAGATGGTGAACCAGGTGGATATTTTTAATCGAGTGAGATCAACGTTTCGGGGTTCGGCGACCTGTATCCTGTAGAAGGAGTCGCCGAACCCCGAAACGCTGATATCACTGGATTAAAAATATCCACCTGGTTCACCATCTCCTAAGTCTCCGAGTGCCACTTCTTCCATTTAGCTATATTTGGGGAGTTGCCAGCCCTCACAAGGAGGCACCGGAGCAGATTCCAACAGACAGCATAAGTCCTGAGTGACAGCTCCTCCCTAATATATATATATATATATATATATATATATATATACACACACACACACACATATATACACACGGAATGGGATCATACGGTCGACGCGAATAACATCGACGGTATTTAGGTCGAAACCGTGAGTCCGACAGTACGGTGTTATCGAAAATTTATGGACAGACAGTAGCAGTAGGTCGAACATAGTTAGGTCGAAATATGCAAGGTCGAAATGAATAAAGGTAGACCGCTATTAGGTCTGCCAGTATATAGGTCGAACTGTTTGAGGGCGAACTAACCATAGGTCGAACTCTATTAGTTCGACCAGTACTATGTCGATATTAATTAGGTCGACCGTTGTTAGGTCGAACTAAAAATAGGACGACCAGTTCAAGGTCGAAAAATACAAGATCGAACCTTTAATGGTCGTCCGCTTTTACATCTACAAGTACAAGGTCGAAACTTAATTGGACGACAGCTATTAGGTCGAACTGTATATAGGTCGACCGTGACAAGGTCGATAAGTAAAAGATCGAACCTAATTTGGTCGACCGCTTTTACATCGACAAGTACTAGGTCGAAAATTAATTGGTCGACTGCTATTTGGTCGGCAAACGCAAGGTCGACTGTTTATAATCAGAGCGCATTTCGCTTGCCTTACTCAAGGTCCACCGTTAATAGTTTGATATCTTTCTACGCTGCACCACCCCTAAGTCCCCCTATATTTGTCAAAATCTAAACGCCGCAATATCCCCCTAGTCACCCATCAGTCAGTCAACATGTACACCACGTTGAGCAGCAGTATTCTGACCGTGGCACCAGAAGTGCCAGAATGACTTGCCACTGTTCAGCGCCCAACACCCCCAATAAACCATCACCCATGAAGGTCTCCACCCCCGGGATCCCTCCTTCTCCCTTGCTGCACCCATAAAATACGGCAACCCCCGTTCCCGGCTAAATGCAGACTCCCCAAGCCTCCCCATACAGTCACGCAGCCTCCCGCCTACATTCAGTCGCCTAGCTCCACTCTAGCGTATTGCCGGGGCATATCATCACTGTGGCACCACAAGTGCCAGAATGACCTGCCACTCTTCTGCGCCGCACACGCCCATTAAACCCTCACCCAGTAAGGGCTCCACCCCTGGGATCCCTCCATCTCCCTAGCTGCACCCCTAAAATACGGCACCCCCATTGCCGGCTAAATGCAGACTTCCCAAGCCTCCCCATTCAGTCACACTGCCTCCCGCCTACAATCAGTCGCCTACCTCCACTCTAGCCCATTGCCGGCGCCTATCATGACTGCCGCGCCCAGTAGGCAGCTGCCTAGGGTGCCGCGATCTCGTGGGGCGCTAAAGTCGGACTTTCCAAAATACTAGCATGTCCGTGAGCATCCCTCTTGTACTTAATGCAGATGGCTGCTGTGCAACATGTGAGACCTCCCCCACACTTTCCCTAGAGGCATACTTCCCTACTTTGGTGCCTAACATGACTCACACCGGCCCTGCTGGCACCACAAGTGCCACAACGACCTGGCACTGCTCAGCGCCGCACACCCCCATCCATGAAGGGCTCCACCCCCGGGATCCCTCCATCTCCCTCGCTGCACCCATAAAATACGGCACCCCCATTGCCGCCTAAATGCAGACTTTCCAAGCCTCCCCATACAGTCACACAGCCTCCCGCCTACATTCAGTCGCCTACCTCCACTCTAGCGCATTGCCGGCGCCTATCATCACTGTGGCACCACAAGTGTCAGAATGACCTGCCACTCTTCAGCGCCGCACACGCCCATTAAACCCTCACCCAGTAAGGGCTCCACCCCTGTTATCCCTCCATCTCCCTCGTTGCACCCCTAAAATACGGCACCCCCATTGCCGGCTAAATGCAGACTTCCCAAGCCTCCCCATTCAGTCACACTGCCTCCCGCCTACAATCAGTCGCCTACCTCCACTCTAGCCCATTGCCGGCGCCTATCATGACTGCCGCGCCCAGTAGGCAGCTGCCTAGGGTGCCGCGATCTCGTGGGGCGCTAAAGTCGGACTTTCCAAAATACTAGCATGTCCGTGAGCATCCCTCTTGTACTTAATGCAGATGGCTGCTGTGCAACATGTGAGACCTCCCCCACACTTTCCCTAGAGGCATACTTCCCTACTTTGGTGCCTAACATGACTCACACCGGCCCTGCTGGCACCACAAGTGCCACAACGACCTGGCACTGCTCAGCGCCGCACACCCCCATCCATGAAGGGCTCCACCCCCGGGATCCCTCCATCTCCCTCGCTGCACCCATAAAATACGGCACCCCCATTGCCGCCTAAATGCAGACTTTCCAAGCCTCCCCATACAGTCACACAGCCTCCCGCCTACATTCAGTCGCCTACCTCCACTCTAGCGCATTGCCGGCGCCTATCATCACTGTGGCACCACAAGTGTCAGAATGACCTGCCACTCTTCAGCGCCGCACACGCCCATTAAACCCTCACCCAGTAAGGGCTCCACCCCTGTTATCCCTCCATCTCCCTCGTTGCACCCCTAAAATACGGCACCCCCATTGCCGGCTAAATGCAGACTTCCCAAGCCTCCCCATTCAGTCACACTGCCTCCCGCCTACAATCAGTCGCCTACCTCCACTCTAGCCCATTGCCGGCGCCTATCATGACTGCCGCGCCCAGTAGGCAGCTGCCTAGGGTGCCGCGATCTCGTGGGGCGCTAAAGTCGGACTTTCCAAAATACTAGCATGTCCGTGAGCATCCCTCTTGTACTTAATGCAGATGGCTGCTGTGCAACATGTGAGACCTCCCCCACACTTTCCCTAGAGGCATACTTCCCTACTTTGGTGCCTAACATGACTCACACCGGCCCTGCTGGCACCACAAGTGCCACAACGACCTGGCACTGCTCAGCGCCGCACACCCCCATCCATGAAGGGCTCCACCCCCGGGATCCCTCCATCTCCCTCGCTGCACCCATAAAATACGGCACCCCCATTGCCGCCTAAATGCAGACTTTCCAAGCCTCCCCATACAGTCACACAGCCTCCCGCCTACATTCAGTCGCCTACCTCCACTCTAGCGCATTGCCGGCGCCTATCATCACTGTGGCACCACAAGTGTCAGAATGACCTGCCACTCTTCAGCGCCGCACACGCCCATTAAACCCTCACCCAGTAAGGGCTCCACCCCTGTTATCCCTCCATCTCCCTCGTTGCACCCCTAAAATACGGCACCCCCATTGCCGGCTAAATGCAGACTTCCCAAGCCTCCCCATTCAGTCACACTGCCTCCCGCCTACAATCAGTCGCCTACCTCCACTCTAGCCCATTGCCGGCGCCTATCATGACTGCCGCGCCCAGTAGGCAGCTGCCTAGGGTGCCGCGATCTCGTGGGGCGCTAAAGTCGGACTTTCCAAAATACTAGCATGTCCGTGAGCATCCCTCTTGTACTTAATGCAGATGGCTGCTGTGCAACATGTGAGACCTCCCCCACACTTTCCCTAGAGGCATACTTCCCTACTTTGGTGCCTAACATGACTCACACCGGCCCTGCTGGCACCACAAGTGCCACAACGACCTGGCACTGCTCAGCGCCGCACACCCCCATCCATGAAGGGCTCCACCCCCGGGATCCCTCCATCTCCCTCGCTGCACCCATAAAATACGGCACCCCCATTGCCGCCTAAATGCAGACTTTCCAAGCCTCCCCATACAGTCACACAGCCTCCCGCCTACATTCAGTCGCCTACCTCCACTCTAGCGCATTGCCGGCGCCTATCATCACTGTGGCACCACAAGTGTCAGAATGACCTGCCACTCTTCAGCGCCGCACACGCCCATTAAACCCTCACCCAGGAAGGCCTCCACCCCTGTTATCCCTCCATCTCCCTCGTTGCACCCCTAAAATACGGCACCCCCATTGCCGGCTAAATGCAGACTCCCCAAACCTCCCCATTCAGTCACACTGCCTCCCGCCTACAATCAGTCGCCTACCTCCACTCTAGCGCATTGCCGGCGCCTAACAGGACTGTGGCACTACAAGTGCCAGAATGACCTGTCACTGTGCAGCGCTGCAAACACACCCGCTACACACTCACCCATCACAGTCTGCACCCCTGGGATCCCTCCATCTCACTAGCTGTACCCCTAAAATACGGCACCCCAAAGCACCCCTATACCCGACTTAATCCACACTCCCCAAAGTCACACTGCATCTCTTGTACATGTAGACGCCCAGCTCTACGCTAGCGCATTGCCGGGGCCTATCATGACTGTGGCACTACAAGTGCCAGAATGACCTGTCACTGTGCAGCGCTGCAAACACACCCGCTACACACTCACCCATCACAGTCTGCACCCCTGGGATCCCTCCATCTCACTAGCTGTACCCCTAAAATACGGCACCCCAAAGCACCCCTATACCCGACTTAATCCACACTCCCCAAAGTCACACTGCATCTCTTGTACATGTAGACGCCCAGCTCTACGCTAGCGCATTGCCGGGGCCTATCATGACTGTGGCACTACAAGTGCCAGAATGACCTGTCACTGTGCAGCGCTGCAAACACACCCGCTACACACTCACCCATCACAGTCTGCACCCCTGGGATCCCTCCATCTCACTAGCTGTACCCCTAAAATACGGCACCCCAAAGCACCCCTATACCCGACTTAATCCACACTCCCCAAAGTCACACTGCATCTCTTGTACATGTAGACGCCCAGCTCTACGCTAGCGCATTGCCGGGGCCTATCATGACTGTGGCACTACAAGTGCCAGAATGACCTGTCACTGTGCAGCGCTGCAAACACACCCGCTACACACTCACCCATCACAGTCTGCACCCCTGGGATCCCTCCATCTCACTAGCTGTACCCCTAAAATACGGCACCCCAAAGCACCCCTATACCCGACTAAATCCACACTCCCCTAAACCTCCAACTAGTCAACCCGCAGTTAATGTTTATAACCCCAACAAAACACTGTTAGAGGTTTTATGGACACTGTTTTTAATTGTGGTACTACAGGTCCCATAATGGCCTGGCAGTGTGCTGCGCTATGCTAGCGCTGACGCTCCGCCTCCCATCATGTACTGTGTCATATGTGATTTATTTGGCAGTTGGCAGGTGTGTGTAACCTTTTTAACTTTAAAACGTAATGGTTCTGGCAGCACTTCATAAACAAACTAACAAACATCACAGTTTCTTCGCGCCAATATTCCACCATTCAGATATGCGCTCCAAAGGCATCATTTAAATGAACAAATCAGGATGCCCTCTATGTATTGTGTTGCCACTAAGCTGTCCAATGAAACCATAGCAATGTTATTTTGAAGGAGGAGCTATGTTTTGCCGCTCTTTTACACAATAAAAACTGTCCCCTCCCTTGCTTAGGCGCCATTTGCTAGAGATTGCTGCCTTGCTGCGTAAGTTTGGCTGGCTTCTCGTTATTGGCTTTTGGATTACAATCACCGGCAGGAGAGCTTTGCTGAGCCGAGTAGTGTTCTGACGACGCCTGGAAGGAGTGACCGTAAGGCGCAGAGGAGGAGACCCACCGGCAGAGCAGGAGACCCATTGGACCGGAACCTGTGGAATTTCTCTTCTTCACTGTAAGCGCAGAACTCCCTCCTCCTCTCCACCCATAGACACTGTGCTGTATCTAGTCCCCCCCCCCCCACTCCGCTTCACCTTTTACAATTATCTCCATTACACCAACCTCTGTTCCCCCTGCCCCCCACACCACCAGAGGGTATTCTCCCGGTCCCACCTCCCTACCACCGGCCCCCCTCATAACACCACAGGGTATTCTCCCGGACCCGCCTTACACCCGCACCCCCCATACTTAATCAAACTGCTCCCCTACACCACAGGCTTAATCTCCGGGTCTGCCCTCATTACACTCTCACACACTAACCCCAGCATCCTCTACACACTTAGTATGAATTTTTATATACAGACTATATAGTACCGTTAGGTAAATGTCTTGCTTTATGTCTTTCAATTTAGTCCTAACTTTTTATATGTACTGTTTAATGTGTCCTGCTTTAAAACAGGTGTTGTCAGTGAGCATGACTGGAAAATAATGCAGGTGTCACTATGGCTGACTTTGCATACATGGCGACGCCTGTCTTATTCCTCAGTCATCCCCACTCACCAGTCGCTCATGCTGATTGGTCTGGATTAGGCCTTGCTTTTGATTGATGGATTTTTTTTACACAGGTGTTGTCAGTGAGCATGACTGGAAAATAATGCAGGTGTCACTATGGCTGACTTTGCATCCATGGCGACGCCTGTCTTATTCCTCAGTCATCCCCACTCACCAGTCGCTCATGCTGATTGGTCTGGATTAGGCCTTGCTTTTGATTGATGGATTTTTTTTACACAGGTGTTGTCAGTGAGCATGACTGGAAAATAATGCAGGTGTCACTATGGCTGACTTTGCATCCATGGCGACGCCTGTCTTATTCCTCAGTCATCCCCACTCACCAGTCGCTCATGCTGATTGGTGTGGATTAGGCCTTGCTTTTGATTGATGGATTTTTTTTACACAGGTGTTGTCAGTGAGCATGACTGGAAAATAATGCAGGTGTCACTATGGCTGACTTTGCATCCATGGCGACGCCTGTCTTATTCCTCAGTCATCCCCACTCACCAGTCGCTCATGCTGATTGGTGTGGATTAGGCCTTGCTTTTGATTGATGGATTTTTTTTACACAGGTGTTGTCAGTGAGCATGACTGGAAAATAATGCAGGTGTCACTATGGCTGACTTTGCATCCATGGCGACGCCTGTCTTATTCCTCAGTCATCCCCACTCACCAGTCGCTCATGCTGATTGGTCTGGATTAGGCCTTGCTTTTGATTGATGGATTTTTTTGGACACAGGTGTTGTCAGTGAGCATGACTGGAAAATAATGCAGGTGTCACTATGGCTGACTTTGCATCCATGGCGACGCCGGTCTTATTCCTCAGTCATCCCCACTCACCAGTCGCTCATGCTGATTGGTGTGGATTAGGCCTTGCTTTTGATTGATGGATTTTTTTTACACAGGTGTTGTCAGTGAGCATGACTGGAAAATAATGCAGGTGTCACTATGGCTGACTTTGCATCCATGGCGACGCCTGTCTTATTCCTCAGTCATCCCCACTCACCAGTCGCTCATGCTGATTGGTGTGGATTAGGCCTTGCTTTTGATTGATGGATTTTTTTTACACAGGTGTTGTCAGTGAGCATGACTGGAAAATAATGCAGGTGTCACTATGGCTGACTTTGCATCCATGGCGACGCCTGTCTTATTCCTCAGTCATCCCCACTCACCAGTCGCTCATGCTGATTGGTCTGGATTAGGCCTTGCTTTTGATTGATGGATTTTTTTGGACACAGGTGTTGTCAGTGAGCATGACTGGAAAATAATGCAGGTGTCACTATGGCTGACTTTGCATCCATGGCGACGCCTGTCTTATTCCTCAGTCATCCCCACTCACCAGTCGCTCATGCTGATTGGTGTGGATTAGGCCTTGCTTTTGATTGATGGATTTTTTTTACACAGGTGTTGTCAGTGAGCATGACTGGAAAATAATGCAGGTGTCACTATGGCTGACTTTGCATCCATGGCGACGCCTGTCTTATTCCTCAGTCATCCCCACTCACCAGTCGCTCATGCTGATTGGTCTGGATTAGGCCTTGCTTTTGATTGATGGATTTTTTTTACACAGGTGTTGTCAGTGAGCATGACTGGAAAATAATGCAGGTGTCACTATGGCTGACTTTGCATCCATGGCGACGCCTGTCTTATTCCTCAGTCATCCCCACTCACCAGTCGCTCATGCTGATTGGTGTGGATTAGGCCTTGCTTTTGATTGATGGATTTTTTTTACACAGGTGTTGTCAGTGAGCATGACTGGAAAATAATGCAGGTGTCACTATGGCTGACTTTGCATCCATGGCGACGCCTGTCTTATTCCTCAGTCATCCCCACTCACCAGTCGCTCATGCTGATTGGTCTGGATTAGGCCTTGCTTTTGATTGATGGATTTTTTTTACACAGGTGTTGTCAGTGAGCATGACTGGAAAATAATGCAGGTGTCACTATGGCTGACTTTGCATCCATGGCGACGCCTGTCTTATTCCTCAGTCATCCCCACTCACCAGTCGCTCATGCTGATTGGTGTGGATTAGGCCTTGCTTTTGATTGATGGATTTTTTTTACACAGGTGTTGTCAGTGAGCATGACTGGAAAATAATGCAGGTGTCACTATGGCTGACTTTGCATCCATGGCGACGCCTGTCTTATTCCTCAGTCATCCCCACTCACCAGTCGCTCATGCTGATTGGTGTGGATTAGGCCTTGCTTTTGATTGATGGATTTTTTTTACACAGGTGTTGTCAGTGAGCATGACTGGAAAATAATGCAGGTGTCACTATGGCTGACTTTGCATCCATGGCGACGCCTGTCTTATTCCTCAGTCATCCCCACTCACCAGTCGCTCATGCTGATTGGTGTGGATTAGGCCTTGCTTTTGATTGATGGATTTTTTGGACACAGGTGTTGTCAGTGAGCATGACTGGAAAATAATGCAGGTGTCACTATGGCTGACTTTGCATCCATGGCGACGCCTGTCTTATTCCTCAGTCATCCCCACTCACCAGTCGCTCATGCTGATTGGTCTGGATTAGGCCTTGCTTTTGATTGATGGATTTTTTGGACACAGGTGTTGTCAGTGAGCATGACTGGAAAATAATGCAGGTGTCACTATGGCTGACTTTGCATCCATGGCGACGCCTGTCTTATTCCTCAGTCATCCCCACTCACCAGTCGCTCATGCTGATTGGTCTGGATTAGGCCTTGCTTTTGATTGATGGATTTTTTGGACACAGGTGTTGTCAGTGAGCATGACTGGAAAATCCATTCAGATGGGTGACATGGCAAAGACCAGTTATGTTAATTCTATAATAGAGAATTGATTTATTTTTCCGGTACTTGTGTAATAGCACGGCGCCCTGATAATGGGTCTCACGATGTCTTTATCGCATCGCATGCCATACACGCAACGCGATATCGGGCGTTATTTGCCATGAAATGGGATGGCATGTGATTATACATTGTATAAGCACCCTAATGGGTGCTTAAATGCACCTCCATGCCAACCCTCCCCCCCCCCCCCCCCCCCCACACCCAGTATAAACGTGAACCCGAAGGGTTACGAGCGCAGCGACCCCGCGAGGGGACACACGGATATCTGTAAAGGTATCCGCGTTCCCTTGCGGGTGTCGCTGTGCTCGCCACACTTTCTATTCTCAACTCCACGTGGATAGTGGGGGTATGAAAAGGTCGTAGGACGTGTACCGCCGTTTATACTGGGGTGGTGGCATGGGGGTGCATTTAAGCATTTTAAGCACCCGTGAGGGTGCTTATATAATTTATAATCGCATGGCATTGTATGCCATATACAATGGCATACAATTTTAAAATTGTATGCCATCGTATACTATAGCACGAAATAGCGTCGCATCGCATACCATCGCATGTGAAATGGTATGCAATGCTATGGGCGCCGTGTTAGTACACAAGTACCATTTTTCCTAAACAATATGTATGTGTGTGTATAAATATATACATGGATGTTTATCTATACATAAAATATCTATATATAATCTAAAACATTGCTTTTGTCCCTTAAGTTTATTTTTTTAGAAATGTCCCAGGAAGAAAGAAGCAGGCTTTCTCTCTCCTCAGAGGAAGAGCAGGCATCGCAACAGAGAGAAGAATTGGATTTACCAATGGCTCAACAAGAAAGAGGTAGACTTTCTCTCTCTTCACAGGAAGAATCAGAGCAGAGACAACCATCACAGAGTGCCAAAGAAGATGACGCTGGAGAAGCAATCGGCAGAGGACCCAATTTCACAGATGAAGAAACTGAGACCCTCATCACTCAGGTAATACATCACTTTGTTAAGCTGTTTGATCCACAGGAAAGGACTTCACAAGCCAGGTTGCCAAGCACGGCATGGGATGAAGTTTCACGTGCAGTCAGCGGAGAGGGGATTTTCCACCGAACACAGGAAAGCTGCAAGAAGAGGTGGCGTGACTGCAGAAGAGCAACCAGTCTGAAGATGCAGAGTGGCCACAAGCTGAAGAAGGATTGGGAGAAGAAGCTAGAAGAGTTCTTGAAGGTTGTCCCAGAAGAAAGGCCTGGAACCAGTGCACAAGGTATAATTTCTTTGGGTGTTTGTTTTTATGCATATGTAAGGGTGTCTATATGTTTGACTCTTAAAGCTTGCAGCTTAAGGAGTCAGAGGGCCTGCAACATAAATTATATAGACATGCACTTGCATTTTGCTGTTAAAAATCATTCAATATGCTTTACATGATTTCTCAAGGGCATGAAAGTAAAACTTAATCTTTATACAGACTTATTTAATTAAATTTAGTGTAGACTACCTTGTAATGCAATTACAAATATATTAACTCTAACATAATTTTTTTAAGGTGCTACAAAGGATGCAGCAAAAAAGAAGACGGCAAAGGAAACCACGCCACACAAGCAGGCAAAAAAATCACAAACAGGTGAGGAATGCCATTGCTAATTTAGGATGTACCATTTGAAAGAGCTGAAATATTATCTCTTATATATTTGGCTACATGTGTCAATCATCCTTTAGAGTGTCTATAACGCTGGGCGGGTCACACATGAAACGCCGCCACCCCCCACCTAGCCTTATACACACATAAACATACACAAGTAGCCAAAGATATAATACACACATTGGCCTCTGCCTGCACCACTCCCCCCGCCCCCCCCCCCTCCCTGCAGCTGTAAACCTGAGGAACCACAAGTCAGGTCAGTAAAAAAAGCAGCGCATACCCCCTAAGTGGTGCGTCCCCAGTTGCCCCCCAACCCTGCGCATCTCCCGCAGGTGGCACCAGACTGAACACCACACAACAATCTCTCACCCGTGTACATCCGCAGCAATGCCACCAGCACAGCAAACCACCTCATCTATGGACAGTGTCCCCGCACCACACAATCTTCCAACAGTGCCCACAGCCCTCAGTCTCCCAGCACCATCGCCAGCCGCACCGCCCCCAATATGCCCCCCCCCTCACATCTCAAGCACAGTGTCCCCACCCATCAGACACCTGCATTCCCCCCCAAGTACAATCTCCCACCAGTGTCCACACACCTTGTCCCACTCTAGAATCACCAGCCCACCATGCTCTCCAGACAGCGTCCCCAGCTATCAGTCTCACACCAGCCTCACCCCACCACCCCCAGACAGTCTCACCATCCGTCAGTCTCCAATCAGCATCACCAGCTGCCCTCCCTAAAATGTTTCCACAGCCTATCGCCCAACCACAAGACCCGGTGCACCGCACTCCCTAGTTATCCTGCCACTGTCCCCAGTCATCAGTCCCCCGGCAGCATAACCAACCAAAACAAACAGCCCTCCTCATCCCCCCCCCATCACAGCCAATCTCTGGACAGTGCCCTCAGTCCCTCTACACCTGCACCCTCTCCCACTAATCTCCTGCCACTGTCCCCACAGCTTAATCCCCCAGCAAGCATCAACAGCCCCTACACCACCCACATGCGGCCATGGACCTAACCAAACCACAAAACCGTCAAGGCTCAACCCACAGCCTGCAACTACACAACCCACATTATCCACAAACCTGCCACTTCCATTCCCACACCAACCCCAAAGCAGCTACACCCACCCATAGAACCCCTGCAATAAATAACTACACAGGTTAAGGGGGCGCAGCCCCTTACGACGGTGTGAAGGGCGCGATGAATCACCTAATAAGCAATAATAACAATTGTATAATGGTTATCTTTTTTTTACATAATGATCACCAACAGATTCCACATTTGAGGATCCAAAGGCGGAAAAGATGACGCCGCTGAAGAAGACTAAAACTTCGCACACAAGTGAGGAATGCAATTGTTCATTTATGTAGTACTAACATTTTCATTTAGGAAGTAATATTTGAAAGACCTGAAATATTAGTGCTTATTATAGAATAGTTGTTTAAGTATTGGTTACCTTTTTTTCCAAAAAAGGATCACCAGCTGATTCAACACCTGAAGATCGCCAGACGGAAAAGGAGATGACGCCGCGGAAGAAGTCGAAAACTTCACACACAAGTGAGGAATGCAATTGTTCATTTATGTAGTACTAACATTTTCATTTAGGAAGTAATATTTGAAAGACCTGAAATATTAGTGCTTATTATAGAATAGTTGTTTAAGTATTGGTTACCTTTTTTTCCAAAAAAGGATCACCAGCTGATTCAACACCTGAAGATCGCCAGACGGAAAAAGGGATGACGCCGCTGAAGAAGACTAAAACTTCGCACACAAGTGAGGAATGCAATTGTTCATTTATGTAGTACTAACATTTTCATTTAGGAAGTAATATTTGAAAGAACTGAAATGTTAGTGCTTATTATAGAATAGTTGTTTAAGTAATGACCTTTTTTTATAAAAAGGATCACCAGCTGATTCAACACCTGAAGATCGCCAGACGGAAAAGGAGATGACGCCGCGGAAGAAGTCGAAAACTTCACACACAAGTGAGGAATGCAATTGTTCATTTATGTAGTACTAACATTTTCATTTAGGAAGTAATATTTGAAAGACCTGAAATATTAGTGCTTATTATAGATGAAATGTTAGTGCTTATTATAGAATAGTTGTTTAAGTAATGTTTACCTTTTTTCCAAAAAAGGATCACCAGCTGATTCAACACCTGAAGATCGCCAGACGGAAAAGGAGATCACGCCGCTGAAGAAGACAAAAACTTCGCACACAAGTGAGGAATGCAATTGTTCATTTATGTAGTTCTAACATTTAGGAAGTACCATTTGAAAGCCAAAATATTTGTGGTTATTACTTAAATATTAACAAAGTCTGAAATGATTTTTTTTTTATTTTTATAAGAATCACCAATGCATTCAAAGACAGCAAAGGAAATAACATCGCAGAATACGTCAAAAACAGAACAAACAGGTGAGGAATGTGATTTTTAATAAATGTTTTACTTTAAAAATGACAAACGTACCATTAGTTTATGTTTGAATATTACAGCTGCTGTTGAAAAGGTCAAGAGAAGGGTTTCTTTTGGAGCATTTCAGAAAGAAACCACAGCACCAACCGGTGAGCTGCCTGGTAAGCCATGGTCAAAAATAAATTAACCTTTTCATTACAAATATTACAAACATTATCAAATTATTTTGGTATTTTTCAATTATAGCAACACTAATGGAGGAAATGGAAAGTGTCCCTCTGCTTCAAACATCGTTGCAAGACGTTACAATGCAACAGGAAGCTGAAACACAGAGCCAAACTCTTGAGGAACAGCATGTTTCACATAAAATACCGGAATCTGCACAACAAGGTTAGAATTCAAATTTGTGAATATGTTTGATGGAAAAATGAATATTACATAAAAAACTAAACTGATTTTTGTATTATAGATTCACATCAAACTGCCATTCTGGAGGCTTTGAGGCAATTGGAGGAAAGAAGAGCTGAAGATGCTGAAAGGAATGCAAGTCGTTTTGACAAGATGGAACAGAGCATCAATCAGATGAATGCAACCATCAGTCAACAAACAGAGGCAATGATATCGATTGGTCGATACTTTGATGAACTTGTGGCATCAAATGTATCTCTGGCTGGACATGTACAGACAATGCAGCAGAAGATTGATAACATGACCACAACACAGAACCAAGAGAGGGAAGGACAGGTGACTCTGCAACAAATGAGTACACAACTGACTGACTTCCAGGCCAACCATTCAGTGCAATGTCAACACATGGAACAGATTCTACAGTGCATGCTTATGTGGCAGCAGCAGTGCAATGCCAATAGCAGCATGATCTGTACAAGCCTTCAGCTGATGACAGAAGAAAGATCTTCAGCCGCACAAGTTCGTGGACTCCGACAAACTTCACCATCAACATCATTGATTGATCCTGGTTGGTATGCTCGACAAGAGGAAGCTGAAAGGGCATACCAAAGCCATCAAAGACGGGATCAAATGGAGCAGGCTAGACCACAAGGACAGTTGATGCAGTCCCTAACACATGACCGCCGTGTTTGGGATAGAGCACTTGATCTGGTACGGGAAGATGTAGCGGCGGAGGAGCGGCTCAAAAGAGAACAACAGGAGGCTGAGCGTGCCAGAGCCGAAGAGGCTGAGCGTGCCAGAGCCAAGGAGGCGGAGCGGGTCAGAGCCGAGGAGACTGAGCGTACCAGAGCAGAGAAGGAGAACTTTGATCGATTAACACAAGAAATGTGGAACAGAGCAGCGAAGGAAAATGAGGAGAGAGTACAAAGCGAGAGAGAGGCAGACATAACCCAGCAGAAGAAGCAGGCGGACATGGGCCAACAGGAAACGCAGGCGAGCTTGTGCCTGATGGAGATGCTGATTACAGCACGGCAAAAAGAACAGCAGCAGCATGTTGCCACAGGAAGTGAGGAGCAGCAGGTGTTCAAAGGACCAAAGGACAAGGTTCTCAGATCCACAAAGGAGGTCATTGCTGCAAGAATGGCAAATGAGAAGGCTGACGGAGCCAAGGAGGAGCATTCTTGGGGAGTGGTTAAAGGAAACCAGAACAAAGGCCAGCAGAAGGAGCAGAAAGACACGGCACAACAGGAGACACCGGCAAGCATGCGCCTGACAGACATGTTGACGACAGAACAACAAAACCGGGCAAGTTTAAAGAAGCAGCATATGGCCACAGGAAGTAAGGAGCACAAGGTTGTCAGAGGAACAAAGGAAAAGGTGGTTAGAGCCATAAAGGAGGGCAAGGCAGGAAGACAAAAAAGGACAAAGGCTGGCACAGCACAGGAGGAGCTTCATTGGAGAGTGGTGTATGACAAGAAAGAGACAGAACAGCTGAAGGAGCAGGCGCTCAAAGCTCCAAAGGTCAAGGTGGTCAGAGAACCAAAGGAGGTGAAGCAGGCCAGAGAACCAAAGGAGGTGAAGCAGGCCAGAGAACCAAAGGAGGTGAAGCAGGCCAGAGAACCAAAGGAGGTGAAGCAGGCCAGAGAACCAAAGGAGGTGAAGCAGGCCAGAGAACCAAAGGAGGTGAAGCAGGCCAAAGAACCAAAGGTGGTGAAGCAGGCCAGAGAACCAAAGGTGGTGAAGCAGGCCAGAGAACCAAAGGTGGACCAGGAGGGCAGAGCCCCAAAGGTGGACCAGGAGGGCAGAGCCCCAAAGGTGGACCAGGAGGGCAGAGCCCCAAAGGTGGACCAGGAGGGCAGAGCCCCAAAGGTGGACCAGGAGGGCAGAGCCCCAAAGGTGGACCAGGAGGGCAGAGCCCCAAAGGTGGACCAGGAGGGCAGAGCCCCAAAGGTGGACCAGGAGGGCAGAGCCCCAAAGGTGGACCCTGAAAAAGAAAAAGATGACCAAGCCTAACCTAAAGGTAACTTTAATTATATTTTATTTACTTTTGTATGTTAAATAAATCTGTTGAATAATGCTTATGCATGATGATTTTATTTCCATTTGAAAATAACTTTGTTTTCCATCAAGGCACTACAACAGAAGGCTGCCACACTATCAAGCATCAAGGGGTCCAGTCTGCAAAGAGACGACGGGCTGTCATAAGGCTTTCCAGTGCTGCGGCAGAGGGTAAGTTGCCTCATGCTTTCTTCGCAGGGTTAGAGTGATGTAGGGTAAGGGACAGATAGCAGAGGGTTGAAAACTTTAGTCAATAACTCACACTTTCTTTCAGATATAACGTCCAAGAAGGCTCTGCACCTCTGCCACACTGAAGATTCGTCAAGCACCAAGGGGTCCAGTCTGCAAAGAGACGACGGGCTGTCATAAGGCTTTCCAGTGCTGCGGCAGAGGGTAAGTTGCCTCATGCTTTCTTCGCAGGGTTAGAGTGATGTAGGGTAAGGGACAGATAGCAGAGGGTTGAAAACTTTAGTCAATAACTCACACTTTCTTTCAGATATAACGTCCAAGAAGGCTCTGCACCTCTGCCACACTGAAGATTCGTCAAGCACCAAGGGGTCCAGTCTGCAAAGAGACGACGGGCTGTCATAAGGCTTTCCAGTGCTGCGGCAGAGGGTAAGTTGCCTCATGCTTTCTTCGCAGGGTTAGAGTGATGTAGGGTAAGGGACAGATAGCAGAGGGTTGAAAACTTTAGTCAATAACTCACACTTTCTTTCAGAAATAACGTCCAAGAAGGCTCTGCACCTCTGCCACACTGAAGATTCGTCAAGCACCAAGGGGTCCAGTCTGCAAAGAGACGACGGGCTGTCATAAGGCTTTCCAGTGCTGCGGCAGAGGGTAAGTTGCCTCATGCTTTCTTCGCAGGGTTAGAGTGATGTAGGGTAAGGGACAGATAGCAGAGGGTTGAAAACTTTAGTCAATAACTCACACTTTCTTTCAGAAATAACGTCCAAGAAGGCTCTGCACCTCTGCCACACTGAAGATTCGTCAAGCACCAAGGGGTCCAGTCTGCAAAGAGACGACGGGCTGTCATAAGGCTTTCCAGTGCTGCGGCAGAGGGTAAGTTGCCTCATGCTTTCTTCGCAGGGTTAGAGTGATGTAGGGTAAGGGACAGATAGCAGAGGGTTGAAAACTTTAGTCAATAACTCACACTTTCTTTCAGAAATAACGTCCAAGAAGGCTCTGCACCTCTGCCACACTGAAGATTCGTCAAGCACCAAGGGGTCCAGTCTGCAAAGAGACGACGGGCTGTCATAAGGCTTTCCAGTGCTGCGGCAGAGGGTAAGTTGCCTCATGCTTTCTTCGCAGGGTTAGAGTGATGTAGGGTAAGGGACAGATAGCAGAGGGTTGAAAACTTTAGTCAATAACTCACACTTTCTTTCAGAAATAACGTCCAAGAAGGCTCTGCACCTCTGCCACACTGAAGATTCGTCAAGCACCAAGGGGTCCAGTCTGCAAAGAGACGACGGGCTGTCATAAGGCTTTCCAGTGCTGCGGCAGAGGGTAAGTTGCCTCATGCTTTCTTCGCAGGGTTAGAGTGATGTAGGGTAAGGGACAGATAGCAGAGGGTTGAAAACTTTAGTCAATAACTCACACTTTCTTTCAGAAATAACGTCCAAGAAGGCTCTGCACCTCTGCCACACTGAAGATTCGTCAAGCACCAAGGGGTCCAGTCTGCAAAGAGACGACGGGCTGTCATAAGGCTTTCCAGTGCTGCGGCAGAGGGTAAGTTGCCTCATGCTTTCTTCGCAGGGTTAGAGTGATGTAGGGTAAGGGACAGATAGCAGAGGGTTGAAAACTTTAGTCAATAACTCACACTTTCTTTCAGATATAACGTCCAAGAAGGCTCTGCACCTCTGCCACACTGAAGATTCGTCAAGCACCAAGGGGTCCAGTCTGCAAAGAGACGACGGGCTGTCATAAGGCTTTCCAGTGCTGCGGCAGAGGGTAAGTTGCCTCATGCTTTCTTCGCAGGGTTAGAGTGATGTAGGGTAAGGGACAGATAGCAGAGGGTTGAAAACTTTAGTCAATAACTCACACTTTCTTTCAGATATAACGTCCAAGAAGGCTCTGCACCTCTGCCACACTGAAGATTCGTCAAGCACCAAGGGGTCCAGTCTGCAAAGAGACGACGGGCTGTCATAAGGCTTTCCAGTGCTGCGGCAGAGGGTAAGTTGCCTCATGCTTTCTTCGCAGGGTTAGAGTGATGTAGGGTAAGGGACAGATAGCAGAGGGTTGAAAACTTTAGTCAATAACTCACACTTTCTTTCAGATATAACGTCCAAGAAGGCTCTGCACCTCTGCCACACTGAAGATTCGTCAAGCACCAAGGGGTCCAGTCTGCAAAGAGACGACGGGCTGTCATAAGGCTTTCCAGTGCTGCGGCAGAGGGTAAGTTGCCTCATGCTTTCTTCGCAGGGTTAGAGATTCGTCAGAGAACCTGGCAGGAGTAGATATGAACTTACTTTTGTTTTTTTTTCCTTTTGCTTCACGTCCATCACGACAAAACCAGAGGGAACAGGAGAAGACGTCGGCACAGAAGCGTGCAAGGGTCCAGCCTGGGTCCAGCCTGGGAAGAGAAGAAAATGAGGAGGCTGGCATAGGGCTATCAAGGGAGCTGAATCGGGTAAGTTTGTTGCATCAACACACAAGCAAAGAGGGTACACTTTTTGTAGGAAAGGGGGAGTTAGGGAAAGGTAAAAAGAGATGGTAACAGGGACAAATTTTTAAACAAGATACTATAGTGCCCATAAATAACTTAGATTTTGTTTGGGGGGGTTGCATCCTTCAAGCCAAGACCATCCAGAGGGAACAGGAGAAGACGTCGGCACAGAAGCGTGCAAGGGTCCAGCCTGGGAAGAGAAGACAATGAGGAGGCTGGCATAGGGCTATCAAGGGAGCTGAATCGGGTAAGTTTGTTGCATCAACACACAAGCAAAGAGGGTACACTTTTTGTAGGAAAGGGGGCTTGGCAAGTATAGAGGGTCAGAGGTAGAAGAGAACCTGGCAGGAGTAGATATGAACTTACTTTTGTTTTTTTTTCCTTTTGCTTCACGTCCATCACGACAAATCCAGAGGGAACAGGAGAAGACGTTGGCACAGAAGCGTGCAAGGGTCCAGCCTGGGAAGAGAAGACAATAAGGAGGCTGGCATAGGGCTATCAAGGGAGCGGAATCGGGTAAGTTTGTTGCATCAACACACAAGCAAAGAGGGTACACTTTTTGTAGGAAAGGTGGCTTGGCAAGTATAGAGGGTCAGAGGTAGATGAGAACCTGGCAGGAGTAGATATGAACTTACTTTTGTTTTTTTTTCCTTTTGCTTCACGTCCATCACGACAAATCCAGAGGGAACAGGAGAAGACGTCGGCACAGAAGCGTGCAAGGGTCCAGCCTGGGTCCAGCCTGGGAAGAGAAGAAAATGAGGAGGCTGGCATAGGGCTATCAAGGGAGCTGAATCGGGTAAGTTTGTTGCATCAACACACAAGCAAAGAGGGTACACTTTTTGTAGGAAAGGGGGAGTTAGGGAAAGGTAAAAATAGATGGTAACAGGGACAAATTTTTAAACAAGATACTATAGTGCCCATAAATAACTTAGATTTTGTTGGGGGGGTTGCATCCTTCAAGCCAAGACCATCCAGAGGGAACAGGAGAAGACGTCGGCACAGAAGCGTGCAAGGGTCCAGCCTGGGAAGAGAAGACAATGAGGAGGCTGGCATAGGGCTATCAAGGGAGCTGAATCGGGTAAGTTTGTTGCATCAACACACAAGCAAAGAGGGTACATTTTTTTTAGGAAAGGGGGCTTGGCAAGTATAGAGGGTCAGAGGTAGAAGAGAACCTGGCAGGAGTAGATATGAACTTACTTTTGTTTTTTTTTCCTTTTGCTTCACGTCCATCACGACAAATCCAGAGGGAACAGGAGAAGACGTTGGCACAGAAGCGTGCAAGGGTCCAGCCTGGGAAGAGAAGACAATAAGGAGGCTGGCATAGGGCTATCAAGGGAGCGGAATCGGGTAAGTTTGTTGCATCAACACACAAGCAAAGAGGGTACACTTTTTGTAGGAAAGGTGGCTTGGCAAGTATAGAGGGTCAGAGGTAGATGAGAACCTGGCAGGAGTAGATATGAACTTACTTTTGTTTTTTTTTCCTTTTGCTTCACGTCCATCACGACAAATCCAGAGGGAACAGGAGAAGACGTCGGCACAGAAGCGTGCAAGGGTCCAGCCTGGGTCCAGCCTGGGAAGAGAAGAAAATGAGGAGGCTGGCATAGGGCTATCAAGGGAGCTGAATCGGGTAAGTTTGTTGCATCAACACACAAGCAAAGAGGGTACACTTTTTGTAGGAAAGGGGGAGTTAGGGAAAGGTAAAAATAGATGGTAACAGGGACAAATTTTTAAACAAGATACTATAGTGCCCATAAATAACTTAGATTTTGTTGGGGGGGTTGCATCCTTCAAGCCAAGACCATCCAGAGGGAACAGGAGAAGACGTCGGCACAGAAGCGTGCAAGGGTCCAGCCTGGGAAGAGAAGACAATGAGGAGGCTGGCATAGGGCTATCAAGGGAGCTGAATCGGGTAAGTTTGTTGCATCAACACACAAGCAAAGAGGGTACACTTTTTGTAGGAAAGGGGGCTTGGCAAGTATAGAGGGTCAGAGGTAGATGAGAACCTGGCAGGAGTAGATATGAACTTACTTTTGTTTTTTTTTCCTTTTGCTTCACGTCCATCACGACAAATCCAGAGGGAACAGGAGAAGACGTCGGCACAGAAGCGTGCAAGGGTCCAGCCTGGGAAGAGAAGACAATAAGGAGGCTGGCATAGGGCTATCAAGGGAGCTGAATCGGGTAAGTTTGTTGCATCAACACACAAGCAAAAAGGGTACACTTTTTGTAGGAAAGGGGGCTTGGCAAGTATAGAGGGTCAGAGGTAGAAGAGAACCTGGCAGGAGTAGATATGAACTTACTTTTGTTTTTTTTTCCTTTTGCTTCACGTCCATCACGACAAATCCAGAGGGAACAGGAGAAGACGTCGGCACAGAAGCGTGCAAGGGTCCAGCCTGGGTCCAGCCTGGGAAGAGAAGAAAATGAGGAGGCTGGCATAGGGCTATCAAGGGAGCTGAATCGGGTAAGTTTGTTGCATCAACACACAAGCAAAGAGGGTACACTTTTTGTAGGAAAGGGGGAGTTAGGGAAAGGTAAAAAGAGATGGTAACAGGGACAAATTTTTAAACAAGATACTATAGTGCCCATAAATAACTTAGATTTTGTTTGGGGGGGTTGCATCCTTCAAGCCAAGACCATCCAGAGGGAACAGGAGAAGACGTCGGCACAGAAGCGTGCAAGGGTCCAGCCTGGGAAGAGAAGACAATGAGGAGGCTGGCATAGGGCTATCAAGGGAGCTGAATCGGGTAAGTTTGTTGCATCAACACACAAGCAAAGAGGGTACACTTTTTGTAGGAAAGGGGGCTTGGCAAGTATAGAGGGTCAGAGGTAGAAGAGAACCTGGCAGGAGTAGATATGAACTTACTTTTGTTTTTTTTTCCTTTTGCTTCACGTCCATCACGACAAATCCAGAGGGAACAGGAGAAGACGTTGGCACAGAAGCGTGCAAGGGTCCAGCCTGGGAAGAGAAGACAATAAGGAGGCTGGCATAGGGCTATCAAGGGAGCGGAATCGGGTAAGTTTGTTGCATCAACACACAAGCAAAGAGGGTACACTTTTTGTAGGAAAGGTGGCTTGGCAAGTATAGAGGGTCAGAGGTAGATGAGAACCTGGCAGGAGTAGATATGAACTTACTTTTGTTTTTTTTTCCTTTTGCTTCACGTCCATCACGACAAATCCAGAGGGAACAGGAGAAGACGTCGGCACAGAAGCGTGCAAGGGTCCAGCCTGGGTCCAGCCTGGGAAGAGAAGAAAATGAGGAGGCTGGCATAGGGCTATCAAGGGAGCTGAATCGGGTAAGTTTGTTGCATCAACACACAAGCAAAGAGGGTACACTTTTTGTAGGAAAGGGGGAGTTAGGGAAAGGTAAAAATAGATGGTAACAGGGACAAATTTTTAAACAAGATACTATAGTGCCCATAAATAACTTAGATTTTGTTGGGGGGGTTGCATCCTTCAAGCCAAGACCATCCAGAGGGAACAGGAGAAGACGTCGGCACAGAAGCGTGCAAGGGTCCAGCCTGGGAAGAGAAGACAATGAGGAGGCTGGCGTAGGGCTATCAAGGGAGCTGAATCGGGTAAGTTTGTTGCATCAACACACAAGCAAAGAGGGTACACTTTTTGTAGGAAAGGGGGCTTGGCAAGTATAGAGGGTCAGAGGTAGAAGAGAACCTGGCAGGAGTAGATATGAACTTACTTGTTTTTTTTTCCTTTTGCTTCACGTCCATCACGACAAATCCAGAGGAAACAGGAGAAGACGTCGGCACAGAAGCGTGCAAGGGTCCAGCCTGGGAAGAGAAGACAATGAGGAGGCTGGCATAGGGCTATCAAAGGATGACACATTGGGTAAGTTTGATTTACTTCCTATAATTTTTTTTTCTTTGTTGTATTTAAAAAAAACACACATATATATTTATTTATTTAGCAATGTCAATGTGAGCACATTTAGGGCCTTATTCAGATCTGATCAAAGTACAATATTTTTCCAAAAATGGGTAAAAGCATGTGCAGTGCCGTGGGGCATATGTAACATGTATAAATTTATATTGGTGTTTTGTTTCTGTGCAGGGTAAATGCTGATTGCATTATTTTTAATCTAAAATTTAGATGGCATTTCCAAAACACTCAAATCAGATCTGAATAAGGGAATTAATGTTAATTTTTAAAACCAGTGTTAAAATACAGTGGTGTGTCTAGTGCCAGACAGGATAATGGGCCTTCAGATCAATATGGTACTGCGTGCATTCACACGCATTATCAATGATAGTCGTCTGTGGGTATCTGCGCATGTGCAGGCGTATGATGCGTGCACGCACCCTGGGGGGGGGGGTAGGAGATGGGCGGGGGCATGGGTGTTCTCATGGTAATGAGGCAGTGATGCGGGTGTGGGGGGCGGGTAGCTGACATCACTGTGTCAGCTGCCCGCCTATATCCACGCCAGTGTGCACACAAATGTAAGTAACTGAAGTCACTTCTATATGCGTGCACGCTAAACATCATTCGATAGTCGGTGACCATCGAAAGATGTAGGTGGTTACCCGAGCCATACGAATTGATGTCTATGCAAAATGTAAATTCACAGCTGATCGGATGAAGACTCAGTTTAAGGGGGGGGGGGGCTTTCGCCGGGCGGGGTTTGGTGGACTCGCAAGGCTGCGAATTCGCAGTCTTGCAAATAAACATGAGTAAACCACCCATCTGTAAGGGACTATCACAAAGAAAACTGCCTGAAAGATTGGTCCTCAGACGTACCATTTATATATGCGTGTAGAAATTTGGGACAAGAACCATCAAGTATTAATGCACAAGTTAAGCAGTAATTTACTTTCTCTTTTGTTTTGCAGCTCATACATTACAGAAGAAATGAAGTATATGAAATACATGATGCCAAAAAATGATTGAATATAGTTTTGAAAGCAAATGCCGAACCATAATTATTATTATTATTATTATTATTAACACTTTGTTATATAGCGAGTACTTATTCTGCATGTCTCACATTAATGAGAATGAAACAATGTTTATAAATATGTATGTCTTTAGCGGTTTATGGTTAAAGGTTACACAACAAAGATGCCATAATTGATTTCAAATGACTTGAATATAATAAAATTGCACCCATATTTGATATAAATGTAATATAATAAAAAGCAATTCTATCAATTTACATGTGTCTGGGTATATTTTTGATTATTGTAAGTGATTGATATGAGATATATAATGTAAAAAAGTGGGTTATTAAGTTAATATTAACTATATAAAAATTTTTGGGATTATGATTATTGTACACGGTGTGATTTACTTTCTCTATATATTAAGGTGTACTGTCATTACATAGATCAGGGTTAGCCAAGTATATGAATCGAAAGCTAACAATAGTTTTGTTTCCAGACCAGATGGTTGCTGCACAGGTGTAGTCATTACTCAATGATATATAGATGACAGTTTCCTGCATCTATATATCATTATTAGACAACACTTAGGTGGACAATCATTAGGGAGACCACTGAAGGTCGACCGGGTTAAAGGTGGACATGGTTTTAGGCCGCCAGTCATTAGGTCGACATAGGTTTTTTGTGCCTACAGGCGGTATTTTATGCCCTACCATCCACTATGGCGTGGCGGGAGAATCAAAGTGTGCCGAGTGTAACGATGCACCGTGTCCGAATCATAGAAAGCAATTGCAGGGGCTGTGGTGCAACTCCAACTGTGTACATGTCGACATTTGGCTTTAAAAAACACATGTCGACATACAATAATTTCGACCTTGGCCCATGTCTACCTTTTCCCATGTTGACTGTCTACCGAAGTGTGGTTTAACAGTTGTACGGTAACCCACTGACTGATGATAGAATTTGGAAAATCTAGATTGGTAAAGAACATAAAAACTACAAACAGATTCTAACTAATTTAAATACAGTTGTCCAAATTAAAAAATATATACATTTAAGGGTAAATAGATACCACCTTAAAAGGTTATTTAAATACATCATACTGACCAATTGCAAATCAAATATTTAAGTTTGGATCAATACCATCATAGTAGAATACTTGGGGATTTTACAATAGTAAAAGTTAATGCAGATTATTTTCTTAGTGGGGGGGGGGGGGTTTAAAACATTCATATTTTACTATTGTTAAAGGTGAGAAATGTAATGTATAAGTATATGAATTAGAACGTTTACTTACCATAAATTTGAATTCACTGTAATGGCTTGGCTTCCTTTTTAACTTCAGAACTTTAAAATTAGAACTTGAACTTGATGAAGATTAACTTGAAAAATAATTATCCAAACATATAAACTTGTAGAAAAAATTTGAAAAACAATGTCTTTAAGGGAATGCTAAGTGATGTCCAATGGCACCAAGATATTCCAGTACAGGGACATGTCCATACTGTGAAACACAACGCTGAATTGCCTCCTCACGTTCTTTCAAGTCTCTCCTTGGGGGTGTTCTTGCAACATTCAGAACTACCTTCTGGATAAAACTCGCTGTGACTTTCTGTTCTTTATGTAAAAACGTGATGAGCTTGTATACACCAAACTTTTTTTCGCTAAGAATTATGTTCCATCTGCGATGCCAACCCTCCAACCTATTTTGGGTTCGGGGTATTCCAGCTAACATTGAGTCATAGATGGACCATATTTTTGGTGGAAAAAGAGGTGGTGACCGGGTAAGGCTTCGTGTGCGATCTCTTGGACGTCCCAATACATATGTCTCCTCAAAATAAGTTAACACGGGGGAAGCAATTGCAGGCATTTCCCCTTTCAAAACTTCAAAAGCAGCTGGAATGTCATCTTCCGGTAGAAAAGCAAGTGCTTGTATGCTCTTTAATTTCAATGCAAGTGCATAATCCTTTGCATAATCACCTGCAAGTCCATGTGCTTGAATCTTTCTCCAAATGTTTTGGGAAAGATGAAAGAGGCAACACTTGTGTGTGCTGCTTGGAAAAACATTCTTTGAAGCTCTGATTGCTGAAAGTTCGAAATCCGTTATTATATACGTTGGGGAAAATGGCATTCCCAAATCAGTTGCAATCTCTTGAAGTTCTTCAAAAAATCGTAAATAGCATTCCTCATTCTTGCTGCTTAACAGTCCATAAACAAGCGGTAAAAAGCGCTGTGATGTTTCATGTGTGCCAACCATTGCATGTATGGAATAGATCTGGCGAAATAATGTCGGGCAAGTCTTGAAAGTTCCGTCCATTACCCAATACTGTGCTTCATGGAGCTTCCGCAAGTTCTCTTCTGTACTAAATAAAAGTACCCTTTCATCACCAACTGTACTGTCCCTTAACAAAAATTTGGTATCCTCGATGTATTCCAAATTATGAGGAACATTAATGTCCTCCAGGATGGTGGGTTCGGCAGGGCAATCTTCCCTCCTTACCCTTTTTACTAATTGACGAAGGGATTCCCGGTTGGGCAAACACATAGCACTTGTAGAAGGCATATCCGCTGTTACATTTTGGATAATTTGTGATGGTTCCTCGGTGGTATCCCTGGCACGTTGCTTTATCGCTGCCTTAGCAACGGCCACAATTGTCTTCTCCGGTCTGGGAGCATGAGTATGCTCACCGTGCCTATTAAGTTGGTGAACTCCGGCCACAATCGTGGTTTTGGCGTAGGCTGAACAAGGGCCTGTTGTTCTTTCTGTGCAGTGCCAATAGACGACGTCTCCCTTCTGCTTATTCTTGGCAAGTAGATAGCCGTTTACGTTGAGTAACATTCCTCTCCGGGACGGAACAAATGTAAATTCGGGCTCGGGTGCTGGTGCTGGTGATATTATTGCTGCTGCTGCTGCTGCTGCTGCTGCTGGTGCTGGTGCTGGTCTAGATTCATCTGCCATCTTAGAAAAAATAGCTGTAGCTGTACCACAGAATACTTGATCCAAAATTTCAAATATGAATCCGGGACATTGAATGTAGGTATTTTTATAGTGTTTGAAATGGGCGTTAGTCTTTCGAAGTTAGAAAAAAACCTAACCCAATGAAAAGGCTTCATTTCAAAAAGTGGGCGGGTTTAAAAAGTGGGCTGGTTTAAAATTAGCCGTTACGACTTGAACAAGTACTGTAAATTGGTTTGAAAATAAAATACGAAAATGCTGAAAATGTTTGATTTTAGTTTAGAGGGCAACTTTAGGGTGCAACATGGGTGAAGGAGGATGCCAGGTGCTAACCCAATGAAGGGGTGATAATGCGGGTATCAGTGCTAGCATAGAGGTGAGCGGTACCGCTTCATTATGCTACTTGTGGTACTAAATTACAAGGGACAGTCGGGGGAACACTGGACATCTGTAGGTATCGGGCGCATCTAATATATACAGAAAAAGGGATGTCAGGGTAGAAATTTGTGGTGTCTACATGTACACAGCTATGGGTACACTTAGGGGTGCAGCATTCAAAGTGTTGAACTGTGGTGAATGCGGATGCCATGGAACCTATTACCGGATAAATCCAGCCTCCCCAACGTCTCACAGCCTCCCGTCTACATTCAGTCGCATAGCTCCACTCTAGCGCTTTGCCTGGCTCTATCATGACTGTGGCACTACAAGTGCCAGAATGACATGGCACTGCGGAGCACTGCAAACACCAATTACACCGTAAAGCATGAAGGATTGCACCCATGGGATCCTTCCATCTGCCTAGCTGACTCCCCAAGCCTAACACTAATGAATGGGTGTGCGGGTATCACTGCTAGCATAGCGGTGAGCAGTGCTAGGGCATTATGTTACTTGTAGTACTATATTAAAAAGTAGAATAGTTTCTGAGGTGTAGATAAGTCTATATATATAAAATGGGGTGTACAGGGCAAGATTTGCGGCGTCTAAATGATTCTCCGAAACAAAGAAATCAAGGTGTATTGTAGGTACAGTAAACATGAATACAATTCGATTATAAAAATTCAATTAGCAGATGAGAAAATTATGTGAGCCCAGTAGATATGCAAAAGACTGAGGCGCCAGGAGTATGACACATGCTTTGTTTAAGCTACCTGTGATTACACTTTGATTACAATAATGATATTACCAAACTCAAAAGATATCTGACCAAGATATAAAATATTTCTTTGAAGATATCAAAAAGACTAAGGCACCAGGGTTATGACACATGCTTTGTTTAAAGTCACCGTGAATACACAGATTAAAATAATTATATTAGCAAAATCAAAAGACATCTGACCCCAGTGTCAAGATATAGAACCGATTTAGGCGCCAGGAGAATGACCCATGCTTTTAGGAGACATGATTTTATAGATAAATTGGTGTAGGCTGGCACAAAACATTTTTATTTATTTTTAAATTTCTTTATTAAAGCGCGCACATATTCCGCAGCGCTTTACAGAAAATATATGAACATACAAATCAGTCCCTGCCCCAGTAGTGCTTACACTCTATATTCCCTTCCCCGTGTGCACAAACATGACATCACATCAGTCCCTGTCCCACTGTATTCCCTAACACATGTAGGCAAACACATTTGGATCAAAATAGGGGTAGCGGGCATATAAATGTAGACGGGAGGCTGTGTGACTGTATGGGGAGGCTTGGGAAGTCTGCATTTAGCAGGGAATGGGGGTGCCGTATTTTATGGGTGCAGCGAGGGAGATGGAGGGATCCCAGGGGTGGAGGCCTTCCTGGGTGAGGGTTTAATGGGCGTGTGCGGCGCTGAAGAGTGGCAGGTCATTCTGGCACTTGTGGTGCCACAGTGATGATAGGCGCCGGCAATGCGCTAGAGTGGAGGTAGGCGACTGAATGTAGGCGGGAGGCTGTGTGACTATGGGGAGGCTTGGAAAGTCTGCATTTAGCCGACAATGGGGGTGCCGTATTTTAGGGGTGCAGCTAGGGAGATGGAGGGATCCCAGGGGTGGAGCCCTTCCTGGCTGAGGGTTTAATGGGCGTAAAGCATGAAGGATTGCACCCATGGGATCCTTCCATCTGCCTAGCTAACTCCCCAAGCCTAACACTAATGAATGGGTGTGCGGGTATCACTGCTAGCATAGCGGTGAGCAGTGCAAGGGCATTATGTTACTTGTAGTACTATATTAAAAAGTAGAATAGTTTCTGAGGTGTAGATAAGTCTATATATATAAAATGGGGTGTACAGGGCAAGATTTGCGGCGTCTAAATGATTCTCCGAAACAAAGAAATCAAGGTGTATTGTAGGTACAGTAAACATGAATACAATTCGATTATAAAAATTCAATTAGCAGATGAGAAAATTATGTGAGCCCAGTAGATATGCAAAAGACTGAGGCGCCAGGAGTATGACACATGCTTTGTTTAAGCTACCTGTGATTACACTTTGATTACAATAATGATATTACCAAACTCAAAAGATATCTGACCAAGATATAAAATATTTCTTTGAAGATATCAAAAAGACTAAGGCACCAGGGTTATGACACATGCTTTGTTTAAAGTCACCGTGAATACACAGATTAAAATAATTATATTAGCAAAATCAAAAGACATCTGACCCCAGTGTCAAGATATAGAACCGATTTAGGCGCCAGGAGAATGACCCATGCTTTTAGGAGACATGATTTTATAGATAAATTGGTGTAGGCTGGCACAAAACATTTTTATTTATTTTTAAATTTCTTTATTAAAGCGCGCACATATTCCGCAGCGCTTTACAGAAAATATATGAACATACAAATCAGTCCCTGCCCCAGTAGTGCTTACACTCTATATTCCCTTCCCCATGTGCACAAACATGACATCACATCAGTCCCTGTCCCACTGTATTCCCTAACACATGTAGGCAAACACATTTGGATCAAAATAGGGGTAGCGGGCATATAAATGTAGGCGGGGGGCTGTGTGACTGTATGGGGAGGCTTGGGAAGTCTGCATTTAGCCGGCAATGGGGGTGCCGTATTTTAGGGGTGCAACGAGGGAGATGGAGGGATAACAGGGGTGGAGGCCTTCCTGGGTGAGGGTTTAATGGGCGTGTGCGGCGCTGAAGAGTGGCAGGTCATTCTGACACTTGTGGTGCCACAGTGATGATAGGCGCCGGCAATGCGCTAGAGTGGAGGTAGGCGACTGAATGTAGGCGGGAGGCTGTGTGACTGTATGGGGAGGCTTGGAAAGTCTGCATTTAGGCGGCAATGGGGGTGCCGTATTTTATGGGTGCAGCGAGGGAGATGGAGGGATCCCGGGGGTGGAGCCCTTCATGGATGGGGGTGTGCGGCGCTGAGCAGTGCCAGGTCGTTGTGGCACTTGTGGTGCCAGCAGGGCCGGTGTGAGTCATGTTAGGCACCAAAGTAGGGAAGTATGCCTCTAGGGAAAGTGTGGGGGAGGTCTCACATGTTGCACAGCAGCCATCTGCATTAAGTACAAGAGGGATGCTCACGGACATGCTAGTATTTTGGAAAGTCCGACTTTAGCGCCCCACGAGATCGCGGCACCCTAGGCAGCTGCCTACTGGGCGCGGCAGTCATGATAGGCGCCGGCAATGCGCTAGAGTGGAGGTAGGCGACTGATTGTAGGCGGGAGGCAGTGTGACTGAATGGGGAGGTTTGGGGAGTCTGCATTTAGCCGGCAATGGGGGTGCCGTATTTTAGGGGTGCAACGAGGGAGATGGAGGGATAACAGGGGTGGAGGCCTTCCTGGGTGAGGGTTTAATGGGCGTGTGCGGCGCTGAGGAGTGGCAGGTCATTCTGACACTTGTGGTGCCACAGTGATGATAGGCGCCGGCAATGCGCTAGAGTGGAGGTAGGCGACTGAATGTAGGCGGGAGGCTGTGTGACTGTATGGGGAGGCTTGGAAAGTCTGCATTTAGGCGGCAATGGGGGTGCCGTATTTTATGGGTGCAGCGAGGGAGATGGAGGGATCCCGGGGGTGGAGCCCTTCATGGATGGGGGTGTGCGGCGCTGAGCAGTGCCAGGTCGTTGTGGCACTTGTGGTGCCAGCAGGGCCGGTGTGAGTCATGTTAGGCACCAAAGTAGGGAAGTATGCCTCTAGGGAAAGTGTGGGGGAGGTCTCACATGTTGCACAGCAGCCATCTGCATTAAGTACAAGAGGGATGCTCACGGACATGCTAGTATTTTGGAAAGTCCGACTTTAGCGCCCCACGAGATCGCGGCACCCTAGGCAGCTGCCTACTGGGCGCGGCAGTCATGATAGGCGCCGGCAATGCGCTAGAGTGGAGGTAGGCGACTGATTGTAGGCGGGAGGCAGTGTGACTGAATGGGGAGGTTTGGGGAGTCTGCATTTAGCCGGCAATGGGGGTGCCGTATTTTAGGGGTGCAACGAGGGAGATGGAGGGATAACAGGGGTGGAGGCCTTCCTGGGTGAGGGTTTAATGGGCGTGTGCGGCGCTGAAGAGTGGCAGGTCATTCTGACACTTGTGGTGCCACAGTGATGATAGGCGCCGGCAATGCGCTAGAGTGGAGGTAGGCGACTGAATGTAGGCGGGAGGCTGTGTGACTGTATGGGGAGGCTTGGAAAGTCTACATTTAGGCGGCAATGGGGGTGCCGTATTTTATGGGTGCAGCGAGGGAGATGGAGGGATCCCGGGGGTGGAGCCCTTCATGGATGGGGGTGTGCGGCGCTGAGCAGTGCCAGGTCGTTGTGGCACTTGTGGTGCCAGCAGGGCCGGTGTGAGTCATGTTAGGCACCAAAGTAGGGAAGTATGCCTCTAGGGAAAGTGTGGGGGAGGTCTCACATGTTGCACAGCAGCCATCTGCATTAAGTACAAGAGGGATGCTCACGGACATGCTAGTATTTTGGAAAGTCCGACTTTAGCGCCCCACGAGATCGCGGCACCCTAGGCAGCTGCCTACTGGGCGCGGCAGTCATGATAGGCGCCGGCAATGCGCTAGAGTGGAGGTAGGCGACCGAATGTAGGCGGGAGGCTGTGTGACTGAATGGGGAGGCTTGGAAAGTCTGCATTTAGCCGGCAATGGGGGTGCCGTATTTTATGGATGCAGCAAGGGAGAAGGAGGGATCCCAGGGGTGGAGCCCTTACTGGGTGAGGGTGTAATTTGGGTATGCAGCGCTGAGCAGTGAGAAGTCATTGTAGCACTTGTAGTGCCAAGTTAGAATAGTGCTTTACAACGGGAGTATAGCGGCGTGTAGATTTAGACAGATATGGGTGGATTTAGGAGTGGTGCAGCGTTGACAGAGTGGTGATGTAGGGTATTGAGCAGGGTCTCATTACCATCATGAATGGGTGCAACTACAGTACAGTAAGATGTTAAGCTATTAACGGTCGACCTTGTGTTCGGCGACCTAAATAAGTTCGACTTATAAACGGCCGACCTTTCACTCGTCGATGAAATAGCGTTCGATGTAATGCGGGTCGATCTTATGTTATTCGACCTAGTTGTTGTCGATCAAATAACTGTCGATACTTTATTTTTCGATGAACTGAGTTTCGACCTAATATTTATCGATGTTTGTATGTTCGACGTTTTGCGGTTCGAACTTCGTTGTATCGACCAAGTACTTATCGATATAAGGACTTTCTATGTACTGTGTGTTCGATGTTCAGTGTTTCGACCTAGATGTATTCGATGTAAGTTTGTTCGAAGTAATGCATTTCGAGCGTCCGTTAGTCGACCTAGACGAAGTCGATGTAAGCTTGGTCGATGTAAGGTAAGGTCGGCCTTGTTAGTTTGGCGATCATGTTAATATCGATGTTATGTTCAATTCGACCTAATATCTTTCGATGTAAAGTAATCGTCGACCAATGGAGTGTCTGTCCAGTGGAGTCGATCAAAGTAAGTTCGATCTTCCAGTGTTCGACCATATGACCGTATACCATACACACACACACACACACACACATATATATATATATATATATATATATATATATATATATACACACACAATATATATATATATATATATATATATATAGTCCAAAGTTCTAGCGTGTCTCCCAGGGGTCCCGGATAGAACAGAGAGCGGCACTCTGAGTGCCGCTCTCTGTTCTATCCGGGACCCCTGGGAGACACGCTAGAACTTTGGACTATATTATCTGATTGAGGGCACCACGGTAGCTGGCTTTATCGTCCGGAGTGCCGAGCAACACCAGAAAACTATATATATATATATATATATATATATATATATATATATATATATATACATACATATACACAGTATCCCATATCCGTATATCCATTATTCGAATTATTCAAAAAAACTTGTTTTTTTTTTTTTCAATAAATGCGTTGGTTGCATGGTGGAGGATACAGGGAGGGGGGAACCCGGCTGGGACTCGGGCACCGGGTGCCCCCCTCCCCCCATTGTGCGCAATGGCCGCGTCACACGCTCCTCCCTGTCACCTGTTTGCTCACCTCTCTGCGGAAGTCGCCTGACATCTGCCGACGGCCTGAGTGAGAAAGCCAGCAGTCTCAGTGAGGAAGAGCCAGGAGGGAGACTGTTACCGAAGGGACGGGAGCAGCTGCCGGGCTGATGGTGAGTGATAGTACCTGAAGGAGAAGCTGGGTGGTAGACGCTGCAGCGGCAGCCTGGCCTGGGTGGGACATGAGTCAGTTTGTGAAAGCCTGGCCACTGCAGTAGCCTGCACACTTCAGTATAAATATCATGTTGGAAAATACAATATATATATATATATATATATATATATATATTTTTATATATATATATATATATATATATATACCACTCTGCATCTCCCCTCTGTCACCCTACATCATACGCCACCCTGCGCCCCCCTCCCTGTATCCTCTGCCACCATGCAACCAATGCCACTCTGCATCTCCCCTCCCTGTATCCTCCATCACTTTGTAAATTACCTCCCTGCATCCTCTGTCACTCTGCGTTCCCCCTGATACCCTGCATCCTGTGCCACCATGTCCCCCTCACAATCTGCGTCCTATGCCATCCTGCGTACGTCCTCCCTCCCTTTGTCCTCAGCCACCCTGCATCTCCCCGCCCAGCATTCTACACCACCCTGCGTCCCCCCTCCCATGAACCTAATCTGCAGCCTGAGGGGCTGGGAACATAGCCAGCAGCTCAGAGAGCCACTAGCCATGCCCCCACAGCGTCACAAATGGGGCATGGCCTCATTGGAATAGGCCACACCCCCATACTGCTAGGCCACGCCCCTCCGGCACGCTGCCTCAAGATATTTCCCGGGCTGGTTTTAACCACTTGAGTGGTATGCCCGGAGATTTTCCGCAGCGGGCTGTCCCGGAAAATCTCCGGGCATACCACTATTATACAATAGGTGCGCGCCAGTGGTGTCCAGGTGTGCACCACTGGCGCAGCACCTCTACGCTGCACCCCCGACCAGCTCCAGCCCCCCAGTGTCCCCCACTGTTCCCCCCCTTGTACCTCTGCTCTGGCGATCGGAGCTTCCCCGACCCGCCCGCCCACCTGTCTGTCACTTTACAGTGACGTCGGCGGCAGGCTCGGGTATCGGAGCGGCTCGGGGGGACTCGGAAGCGCTCAGGCACCCGACTCCTCCCGAGCCGCGAACATCCCCCAGCCTGCCGCCGACGTCACTGCTAAATGTGACAGGCGGCATAGGGCTGGGGAGAGAGACAGCAGGGAAGCTCTGGCGTACTAACGCCGGTGCAGAGGCGAGGGGGGGGCTGGCTGCTTCTAGCCTTCTGTGGTGGGTTTTGCTGGGGCAGGATAAACCTGCCCTGGTAGGTTTGTCCTGCCCCAGCAAAACCCACCACTCAAGGGGTTAATTCCCAATCCGCCCCTGGTGTGTACACACCATTAGGCACACCTTTATTTTTCCGGACACTCCCAGAAAATGGCCCACAAATAGCGGCATCCTGTCAAGTTGTGACGGGATTGCAAAAAAAGTAATCCCTTATTTTTCTTGTTGTTTGGCTGCGCCCATGCACACTACGATCTGTACGATCAGTTGATAGATAATCAATAGCCTCGCAAATTCGCACCACAGCGAGCAGCTCTTCATAACCCCCACAGTTACTTGTTCTTTATTCCCACTCATATTCAGGCCCAATATATATTGATGGTTAGGTTTGGAAAATTACAGTTCTTTTCAAAAGTCTTCCAGAGCAGCAGTATAGTTAATATGAGAGCTGTGATTGGTCCACTATGTCAACTGCTTTTCGGTGCATACTAGTGTATAAAAATCACAGAAAAGTTGGTGTATTTGTTTCAAAGGACTCCATTTTCATTTTAATGTATGTTATATCAGTTTTACTATTTACCATGTTAATTTCAACATGTGTTATATTCATTTCACCATATTTCATGTGTAATGTACCATGTATCCTATCCATTTCACCATATGTCATATTAATTTGGCTATGTACTGTATTATATTAATTTCAGTATACTGGTATCACATTTATTTCACCATATCTCATATCCATGTTGCTCTATGATATATCCATACCAGCAGGTGTCACATTAATTTTATATAATATCCATTTTGTATTAATCATATCCATTTCACTATATCTATCCATGACATGTTATATCCATTTCCCTATGTTATTTTCATCTTGCTATGTTATATCCATCAGGCTACAGTATGTCATATACATCTGTTACAGTATATTTTATAACCAACCACTTTAATATGCTGCAGTATATCCATCTTGCTATATGCCTTATCCATTTAACTATAGGGGGAATTTAATTGAGTCTGATACATTTTCACGTGAAAAAAAAAAAAAGATTATTGGAACGTTATCTGGGAGGATACGTTAGCCACTATTTGAATTCCCCTCTATGTTACGTCCATCTTGCTATATACGGTATTACATCCATTTCATTATAATTTATATCCAGAAAGCATCTTTTAGCTATCATATCCAGAAAGCTGCAATTTTGAATTTTATGGCCACTTATATATTGCACTTGTCATTTGCATTATACAGTACGGCATATTTCAGCTGCTGTGTCTGTCTCAATTTCCAACCATACCTTTTCTCCCTGTGATCCTCATCTTCCTTTAACAGCAGTCTTCCAAACTTGGAAGCCTAGAGATGCCGACATTATGTACCAACCCAAAGCTCCTCCATATGTGACTGTGATGTTGTCAGACTGAGATGGTGTGTAACCGGTACCTTGCACTCTTGTCTCCCGCCTGTCTCTGTTAGTCAGTGGTTCTCCAACTTCATTCGCATGAATTCTGCGGGCAAAGGGACAAGGAACCCCAAAGAGCAACACCCCAACACACACAATAACGCGCTCACCACATGTGAGGATGGTGAGCAAATGTTTTATTAAACAGCACTGGATCACGGGTCACCGATGTAAGTAATTATGCAAGAACAATTGCCATAAATGGCAACAATAATGGTACTGATCCATCACAAGAATACCGTGCACGATGTGACCCTGTCACCACGGGCCGCAACCCGCACAGTACACTATACAGCAGAAGTAATTTAGCAATTGATAAGCAATTCAATCAATTAAAACCACAGGAGCAGGAATACATAATGAATGATACAAAGAAATACAGTAATTTAAGAATACTGTGCGCGATGGGGCCCACCGTGAGTATTGGGCCACAATTCGCACAATATGCTGCCACGTCAGGTCTCGTTTAACATTAACAGTAGGCACATTGATTACATTGATTAAAACTGTGCAACAGTGAGTCCCCAATAGGGCGTACTACTTCCCCTGAACTGCGCAGTTTACCCCTAAAGTTAGGTACCTCTGGCCTAGGTGCACCGAATATACCTCCAGGTGCGGTGTAGCAAACAAGTACTGGTGAATCAGGCTCGGGCCTGTACAGTCTTGAACTTGTCGCAGTGAGGCACTTAGTGGTGATGTACTTTAGCAGTTCCCTGTGGGCCTTACAGGTAAAGGCCTGTTTGGTGACCTGTGTAAATGGTGCCTTTGGTAGAGCAGATGGGTATCCACTGTTGGGCTGTGCACTCTGCTGGGATGGAAACCTCTGCTGGGCTCTTGGAAACCTCTGCCGGGCACTTGGAAACCTCATAGCATTGCAGCAATGATGGCTGACTTGTTACACATATGTAGTCCGGAGTTCCTGACTGTTTGCAGCTTTCTGCTGTTTTACACAGCGCCTGCGAGCAGGATGACACTGCGCTGCCTTGCGCAGTGTCATTTGAAGAGGTAAGTGCAATTTCTGACTGAGAGGGCTAATCCTCGCCATCAGTATTAGTGCAGGAGGAGAGCCATGGTTTCGACCATGTTGAGCATACTGAGGATCAGCACAGCAAAACATCCCAGGATGTGAGTCAGAGAATGCAAGCACAGAGAGTCTCCGCACAAAGGGCAGTATTCAATGAGAAAAATTTGCCGTGTTTTATGGCGAGTTTGTGCTTTTCTCGTGTTGGACTGAGAATTTTGGTCTCAGAAAGCTAACAACCCTATTCAACGTGCACTTCTCGCCGTCTTTCTAAGTGATTTTCGCCGTGTCTCTCCGTGTAGCAATTCTCCATCTTTTCATGGAGAAGTGGAATGTGAACTTTTAAAATAAAAGGTTTTTTGTTTTAATTTTGGTGTAAAAAAATCAGGAATTTTATTCTGTGAAAGGGCATGCTATTTTTATTCATGTGCTTATAGCACATGAATATATATTCAATTAAAAAATATATATATATATTTTTTTTACACAGAGCAGCCAGCAGGGGGCCGGGAGCCGAGAGCCGCTCATTAGATATTCATATATTCACTGCACCCGATCATTACATATGCACAATCGGGTACAGTGAATACCCGCTCCCCTGTTGGCTCTCCCAGGGGGCAGCCTGTGCTGCCTGGCTCCCGGGGAGCCCACCTCCCCCCCACATACGTTCTGGGGCAGGCAGGGAGACTTCCATCTCCCTGCCTGCCACCGTCCCACGGCTCCCTGCAGCGGACGCTCGTCCGCTGCAGGGGTTAAGATTCGCCGCGAGGGGCAACGAACCCTCCGACATTGAATACTGGGAGAGCGAGTGGCAGCCAGCCCTCCGGAATACAGCGAGTGTGCAGCGAATCCTAAACAGGATTCGCTGCACACGGTGATATTTTACATTGAATACTGCCCAAAGTCTGCTCTCTGCCCTCTTCAACACTCTCTCTGCTAGCTCTCTTCAAACTTAGGGCCAGATGCACTAAGCTTCAAAAGTGATAAAATGGAGAGTGATAACCAACCAATCAATTGCTGCCTGACATTTTTCAAACACAGTCTGTGACATGGCAGGTAGGAGCTGATTGGCTGGCTGTTGATCACTCTCCAATTGATCACTCTCCATTTGATCACTTTTGAAGCTTAGTGTTACGGACTTGGGTGTTACCCACCATTGGAGTCCGGAGACCGTGACGTGAGGATGTTGGTGTGGTGCTGCAGGAGGCAGGGAGCTGAAGATCAGGCGTGAGCCCGTAGCCGGGACCGCTGGTTAGAACGGCCACACTGACTCTGTTGGCCGTCCCGGGCAGGTGACCGCAGGCTGCTAGGCTTCTCCTTTAGTCGCCGCGTTCGAAGGAGCGAGTTAGGCCTGCTCCGACCCCGATGCAACCAGGTTTTAAGTGGGGACAAACCCATGGCGACCGTCAGGGACTGGACCAAAAGGAGGATCTAACTACCAGGGCCTATCTGGACTAAACACCCTAACTCACGGCACCTGGCCAAGGACGGGGAGCGTGACCGAGTCACAGGCACCAGAACACAGCAACAATGGGGCGCCACCAAACCAAACACACGCCAACACAAAAATAGTACTCTTAAAGTGACGGTACCCCAAAACAGGCGTAAACCCACAGTTGTGGGCCTCTCCGAACCACGGAGAGCAGAACAAGGATAATAATGATAATAACTAAGGAGAAAGGGCCGCTTGCCCGTAGGAATAAAGAATAAGGAACCAGGTTCCACTGGAGCACTTACGTGAACTGCCCAAGACTGGACACTGACCGCAGCAATCGGGCAGCTGGATAACGGCTGGACCATGGCTGCACGGTGACCGCAGAGACGGCAGCTGGACAATGGCTACACCACGGCTGGACGGTCCCTGGACTAGGACAGCAACGGGACAATGATATTTGATCCAGACTGCAGCCGGATAGGACACTTGACTGGACCCAGACTAACACAGGACAAGACTGTAAACAGGACCCAGACTGAAGTGAGAAGGACTCAGACAGAATCCAGACTGAATGGAACAGGAGCAGGACCTAGGACCAGAAAGCAGTAGATCTGCAGCTACCAGCACAGAAAACAGCAAGCTATAACTGGCAGAGATCCAAAGAAGAGCATGCCTTATCAAGGCCTCAGGTGATTGATAACACCTGGTGGATCTCCAGGCAGTCTCCCAGCAAGTGCTTGATTAGCTTAATTATCTCACAGCCTAGTGAATAAATTAAGCTCCCAGAACACAAAGCTGTAATGGCAACAGACCTGCCACTGGAGGCCACCAGTGAGTCAAAATGCCAAACAGAAACCGTCAGAAAACAAAACAGACTGAACCATTGAACCTGGCTCCTGACCTGGCCCACAGTCTCTCCCCAGCACCCACGCATCTCCACATGGTTTCTGGCTGATTATCAGCAGCCAGCACCCTGGGAGGACCAATCAGCAGTGTTTGTATGTACCAGTGTTCAAAAACCCAGGTAAGAGCCATTTTCCACTGCTCATCACCTGTGCTTTACCCACTAAAAAGCCTGGGTCATTAGGGATTTTTTTTCCTTGTAGCCGTTTCCACTGACATGAGTTCTGGGTCAACCCGGCAAAAACACAGGTTTTTAGACGGGCGAAAAGGGGGTTTAAGAGAACAGGCAGAGTATTAGTGGGAAAGCCCATGGAATGCAGTTTGACCACTCCTGTTCTATTTAAATTAAACAGAATAGAATCAAAAGGTTGGTTGTTATGCAGATTTTAGCATGCAAGCAAAAAAGATGCTTCTTACTGCTGGAAGGGTCAATGTTGTAATGTATAGTGTGCAGATGTATTAATTTATTGACACGCAGGTAAAATATTGAATGCTTTTGTATTTAGTGAAATACTGGCAAATGGGTTTTTATACTGAAATTTAGAATTGAGTGGCTAATTCAGTGTGATTCCTGGGTCGCTAATCAGAGAATTCATGAGTACCGCACGCATTGCACATACGCGAAGGGTAATAGCAACACAAAATGCATATGGATCTCAAACTCAATGCAGCTGACTACTAGAATCCCGTTTGTCGGCATATTAATTACATCCCGTTCAAAAAAACACACTTTCCCAATTAGAAATCTCTGCACATTTTAAACTTTTCCCATCTGCAATATAACATAGGATTTTCCTTTCTTTTTTTTATGGAATATTGCCCAGCATGTTTATATATATATATATATATATATATATATATATATATATATATATATATATATATATATATATATATATATATATTTTACATTTTCATTACATTTTTGCTTTAGCTGTCTATCTTTTCATTTATCATATTTATAAATTTTCCTATTTGATTTAACTTATATGTACAGTACTTGTGAAATTGCTTGTAGAAGTCCAGATCCAGAAAATCACATCTAGAAAGGCCACAATGCACTGTGCAGTCTCTTGAAGCTACGCTAATACATATCATCTCGCAAAGTGAAATCAAATTTTGCTCTTTCACCAACAGTAGTTAGAGACAATGCTGTTATTATCCAGAATCATGTGGACAGGCCCTAAACACCCATGTCTGGCCACTTTCATGGGACAATACTTTGGCTCAATCCATGTGGCAAAACATGAATTTTGCCTTAATCTGTGTGGCATAAAGTGAATTTTGACGCAATCCGTGTGCCATAGTGTGAGTTTTGGCTCAGTTGGTGTGAATTTTGGCTCATTCCATGTGGCATAATGTGTAATAGGCAAGTACAGTATAAGGGGGTTACAATTGTGTTGCATGATTTGTATAAGGGGTCAGCACGGATGGTGTAATGGTTAGCATTACTACCTCACAACGCTGAGGTCATGAATTCGATTCCCACCATGCCCCTAACTGTGCGGAGTTTGTATAGTCTCCCCGGGTCCTCCGGTTTCCTCCCACAATCCAAAAATATACTGGTAGGTCAATTGGCTTCCAACAAAATTAACCCTAGAATGTCTATGTGGGCGTGTACATGCGGTAGGGAATAAGATTGTAAACTCCACTGGGGCAGGGACTGATCTGAATGTTCAAATATTCTCTGTAAAGCGCTGCGGAATATGTATGCGCTATATAAGAAACTGTTAATAAAATAATTAAAAAAATAATATGGTGTGGTAAACTTAGGTGACCACATAAAAGGTGCTGAAATGTTGTCTACCAAGTTTCGGTTTTCAGTATTTTTTATGACTGGAGTGCTGCCTCACCCCACAAGTATCTTAGGACATCGGCATTCTGCGGGTGCACCTTTGAAGGGCACCGGTCCAATATATCTCCCTGCATTTTTCCTATGCCAGCCCCCTGCATTTTCCAGGCATATATTTAGTTGAAAGTATTTACACAACTAGAGACACACCCATGAGCAGACCACCCAACCAGAACACTGGTCACGCCCCCCACATTACTAGGTGCTGGCCACAACCCCTATTATTGCGCATAATAGGCCCTTGATCATTTTCAGCTCCAGGCCCATTTAGACCTTAATCTGGCTCTGCTTTGGGTGACTACCTAGACACTGTCAACTTAACATACCATACCCGCTTATTTGGTATGGGTCATAGAGTTCACACTATGAAGGTCGACATACATTAGGTCAACCACTAAAGGTTGACAGGTCGACACATGAAATAGGTCAACATGGCTAAGGCTGACAGTATCAGAAGGTCGACACAAGCATTAGGTCCACAATGGTAAGGTCGACAGTCAAACAGTCGATATGAGTTTCCCCCCCTTTTGTTGTTCCCAATGTCTACATATATCGTCATGGATACCGCATCAGTGTACCGCGTCCTCTCCCATGGCTCGCTGCCCTCGGCACACTATTATATTCACCTCCATGCCCTAGTTGATGGCAGGGTATGAAATAGCGCCTGTTTTGCAAAAAACTAAACGGGAATAACTCATGTTGACCTTTTGAATCTTAGCCATGTTGACCTATTTTTATGTGTCGACCTAAGCCCTGTCGACCTTTAGTGGTCGACCTAATGCATGTCGACCTAGCAACCGCATCCCCATTATTACCTTCACTTCTGATATAAGTAGTTAATTTTCTCAGTTTATCTGAAAACAGAGAGGAAGCAGAGACCTTCTGAGTGCTGTCAGTGTGACAAACAGCCAGCCAATCAGCTCCTGGCTGACATTTTTCAAACACAGCCTGTGACATAGCAGGCAGGAGCTGATTGGCTGGCTATTTTTCACTCTCAAATTTATCAATTTTGATGCTTACTGCATCTGGCCCAGAGTCCTTATTATTAATGCCGACAATCAATGCATGGAAAGGGAGACTTCTGCTGAGTATATTCAATGCACTCTTATTAGCCAGGACTTCCCCTGTGACAGACACAGTGGTGATATATAATCCCTCATGTTGAGGCCCAGCTTTTCACATGTGGCTGAGTATGGGCTCTGTAAAGTCACAAGTCCGTGACTAATTCAATTTGCTAGATAAATGCTTTCTTGTGCTTGCTTTTACACTTAGGAGTTATCTGAATATCTCCAATTAGTCCATCTACTTAGCACTGTTTCCTGTCAGGAAGGACGTTCCTGGATGGAGTTCTGGGCCAGCTGGAGCACTCTTGTCCCTCAGAGTTGATCAATAACCATACATGTGGTCCACATGGAAGTGCTCTGCACAATACTATTCAGATGGATGTATTAGGAAATATTAGAAGAGGGACACTTTGGAATATGATCTGTATTGTATTATGGCAAAAATATATATGCATTAGGCCTCTAACAAGTATACAAACAAGTACTGTATGCAGTGGCGTAACTATAGCCCCGCATCCCCCGCGGTGGCGGGGAGGCGCTGAGGGACTGTGGGCGCCGATCTGCGGGGCTATAGTTACTAGCCCTCCCACCCACCCAAGTAAATTTACACACCCCCCTTACCCCTCCGCATGCCGCCGCCGCATTCAGGGTCCCGGCCGCAGCGCAGATCTTGTCCTGGCTCCGTCTCCTCCTGCAGTTCACTTCTAATGAAAAATAACCATTAGAAAATGGCTGCCCCCTAACAGTAGACAGTTTTTGGGATGCTAGAGGAGGCGCGGGCCTCCTCTAGCATCCTTAAAAACTGTCTGCTGTTAAGGGGCAGCCATTTTCTGATGGTCATTATAGAACTGCAGGAGGAGACGGAGTCGGGAGAAGATATGCGCGGCGGGACCCTGAATGCGGTGGCGGCGGCATGCGGAGGGGTAAGGGGGGTTTTAACTTCACTTGGGAAGGTGGGTGGGAGGGCTAGGGGGAGGGGGGCCGCGCTGCCTATATCGGCGGGGGGGCAAAAAAATTCTAGTTACGCCGCTGACTGTATGCCTGTCACTACTGTTTTCCCTAGCATACCTCCCAACATGACCCTCTCCAGGACACAATGCTCTGTTTCTGGACTTCCCTCTGATTGAATAACTGCCATCACCTGTGTTGAAGCAGCTTTCCTATCAATTACCCTGTTCAACACAGGTGCTGCCAATCACACATTCAGAGGAAAATCCAGAAACAGAGCATTGTGTCCCTCCTGGAGAGGGTAATGTTGGGAGGTATGCCCTAGTCACCATCTAAACATACTGAACAACAGCACATTCTCCTTTCCGCAAAGCACTGAGAAGAGATAGTGCTAGAGTAGAACAAAATTGCAGAGGAACAAGAACTGCCATAACACAGTCACACAGTCATGCCCTCCCACGCTGTGGCTACCAGCTACGTAAATGCTTAGTCCCATTTGTGTAAGAAACCTGAGACATTGGGGCAGATGTAGTAAGCCTTAACAAGAGATAAATGCAAGGGTGATAAGGAGAGATAAATATCCAGCCAATCAGCTCCTTACTGACTTTTTTCAAACACAGCCTGTAACATGGCAGTTAGCAGGTGATTGGCTGGACGTTTATCTCTTTATCACCCTTGCATTTATCTCTTGTTAAGGCTTAATACATCTGCCCCACTATCATGTTACACCCCTTTTGTGCAATCTACATGTTCAATAGCAGACTATGGACCAGATGCACTAAGCTTCAAAAGTGATAATATGGAGAGTGATAAACAGCCAGCCAATCAGCTCCTACCTGCCATGTCACAGACTGTGTTTGAAAAATGTCAGCCAGGAGCTGGTTGGCTGGCTGTTTATCACTCTCCATATTAGGACTTTTGAAGCTTAGTACATCTGGCCTTAAGAGGACAGCAAGTAAGTGAGAAAGATTGTGGACACAGAGGAGTGAGGAGGGGGGTATATGGAGCACAGACTGGTAAAGATGGGGACTGATGGGGGTATGTTGGGTGCAAGCAGGTGTGCAAATGTGGGGCACGTGAGCCATGTATGGATGCGGAGTGAGTGGTAACCAGACTGGTAAGGATTTGGGCACGTGGGATACAAACTGCTGAGGTTTTCATGTGAGACATACCATATGTAAGGATGAAAGGGGCATTTGGGGCACACTGATGAGAATGTGGACATGTTAGGTACAAGTGTAGTATACGCATGTGCATGTAGAATATAGAAGGGGGAATGTCTGGGACATGGCATGAGTAGATCATAATAATGTTTTTGTAGGCAGGAAGCACAGGTCTGCAGAAACCTGAAGAGGTGGCACCTGGGCATGAAGAAAATAATGTCCTACTTATACAGGTTTACAAATGATCAAAGTGTTTAATAAATAGTTCCAATATTTTATTCATACCTGCAGCTCTGGCCATAATAAACCAAAGCCCAAAACCAGTAGTCAGAAATGAGATATACATAACATACCAGTAGTCAGAAATGAGATATACATAACATACCAGTAGTCAGAAATGAGATATACATAACATACCAGTAGTCCGAAATGAGATATACATAACATACCAGTAGTCAGAAATGAGATATACATAACATACCAGTAGTCCGAAATGAGATATACATAACATACCAGTAGTCAGAAATGAGATATACATAACATACCAGTAGTCAGAAATGAGATATACATAACATACCAGTAGTCCGAAATGAGATATACATAACATACCAGTAGTCCGAAATGAGATATACATAACATACCAGTAGTCAGAAATGAGATATACATAACATACCAGTAGTCCGAAATGAGATATACATAACATACCAGTAGTCAGAAATGAGATATACATAACATACCAGTAGTCAGTATTGAGATATACATAACATACCAGTAGTCAGAAATGAGATATACATAACATACCAGTAGTCAGAAATGAGATATACATAACATACCAGTAGTCCGAAATGAGATATACATAACATACCAGTAGTCAGAAATGAGATATACATAACATACCAGTAGTCAGTAATGAGATATACATAACATACCAGTAGTCAGAAATGAGATATACATAACATACCAGTAGTCAGAAATGAGATATACATAACATACCAGTAGTCAGAAATGAGATATACATAACATACCAGTAGTCAGAAATGAGATATACATAACATACCAATAATACGGGGAAACATTGTGCTGCTTTTGTTTTTTGCTCTAATTGTTTAAATGTTCTATGTAACTCGGAGAGAAGAAGAAATTGCTTAAATCATTTCAGAAATGAATAAAATAAGTATCTGCACAATTATCCACCATGGAACCATAATTCTTTATAACTTTAGGTGAGTACCAGAATATTTTTTTTCTGAGACCTGGCATCTTTTTCATAAAAAAAAAAAAAACTTTTAGCAAACGCAATTTTAAATTTACATGTGGAATTGTTGCATTTATCCTTCGTAATGTTTCCAGTTTATATGGTTGATGTCAGCTGCCCGCCCCCACGTCAATGGGCGATTCCCATGAGCGCGACTATCCTGTGCCACCCCATGCCACCTACACCACAATGTTGGGTGCGTGCACCCACTGAACACTCTGTTCACCATGGCCACACGCACCCAGCGTAAGCACATATGCAGAAATGTTGCTGTGTATGCGCATATGCCAAGCATCGGTCCCCGTGCGAACGTACGGTCCTTGCGAACGGACCAGAATAACACCCAAAGTACCAACAGCTTCTATCATTTTACAGGTTGTGTTTGAAAAATAATAGTGGGTAATTTAACTCCCTCCAATGGGCCCATTTACCATAAGATCGCATATGCAATGCATTGCAATATGCGATCCTATCAGAGGGGTTTATGTCTCCGAAAGGAGCTCGTCCTTGCGATCTGTTTCGCTAGGTGCCAGGGGTCTGTGCATGTGCGGTTAGGGCTGACCTATGCTGACCACACTTCCCCACCGGCAGTGCGGTCTGTGGCCTATAGGCTACAATCCTAGAATGATGGTAGCTCCCGGACCTTATGCGATGCTGCCCAATACATCTGGTAGCATCTGGTAGCATCGCATCCCCCATAGAAACCTATGAGGGATGCGGCTGCCGGCGGGGCAGGAGGGATCACAGCAGGTATCAGAGATTTCGGCTGCAGTCCCTCCTAGATACATTTCAGAGGTAATTAATTTTAGCAGCTAACCCCGTGTACTGTAAATGGGCACCCAGGACATGACACTGTACATCTCAGTCACAATTGTTAGAGATCCTGGACCTTTACATGTTTGAGTCTTGTGAAAATGCTTATGATATAACACACAGAAAGCAGCTCACTGTTACCATTTGAGCTGCTTTCGGCTCAAAGCCGCCCAGTGTGTATGGTCCGCTGATGAACAGTGAGCGCTGATGTGCTCTCCCGCATCATTGCCAGCTGCTGCCGCTCATCTCCTGGGATTACCAGCAGATGAGCGGTGGGCTGGGCGGCTTTCCATAGCATCCTGCTATGGAAAGCCGTCCACCCTGGGGAAAATAGCTTGGACGGGCGAAAATTGCTCAGTGTACGCACCTGTACAGCTTAGCAAAGCATTTCTTTACAAATCTGCTGAATCAAAAATATACTGTAACCAATGGGCTTAGTCATACTTCTAAAACAATATATCATAACATACAATCTTGTTTATTTGGATGTTGAATCCTGTTTAGTTAGGTTTTCTGACACCCACTCTAGTTACATATAAAAGTATGTATTAGTGGTAGGTATGGGGGGAGAGTAGGACACAAAGCCGTTTCTATGACTAAGTTTAGCATTGGCCTCTGTCACACAGCATCCTGTGAGGATAATGTGCTCATGACAGCCTGTCCCTTCAGATGACACTTGTAAAACGTGTATGAAGACTTGTGAATGTGTCATTTGGAAATGCCACATATTTGTGTACACAACTCCCTCTAGTGGCGAGAAATGAGGAGTAGATATGGAAATGTGAAGTGACAGCTCCAAACTGCTACTGTAGGTCATCAAGTATATATATAATAGTCTTGATTAGCACTTAACAAAAATATTTAGCAAATGGCAAAAATACAGAATATATATAATATGGGCAACTAATGAAATCTGTATATGTTCAGCAAAGTGTAATTCCTGCAGCTCAGTGACGGTTATTGTATTTTAGATCTAACAATGTCTAAGTCACACTCATAAGGTCGACCGCTATAGGTTGACAGTCCAAATGTTGACAGGGTCAAACGGTCAACAGTCAAAATGTCAACAGGGTCAAAGGGTCGACAGACAAAGGGTCGACATGGTAAAAAGGTTGACAGTCATAAGGTGGACAGGGTTCCCTCCTGCACTTGTTTGTATCGCTTACTTTGACCGTAGGATCTTGTATTGGTATGTGGAGCATCTCTGTAAGGTTTAATGCAAATAATTTAAGAAAAAAAACAACGCTCTAAGAAAAACGTGTTGCAATACAAAAAATAAAAAAATAAAAACAATGTAAACAGCACTTACTGCCCAGCATTTCATGGGCGTCCCCATGCAAAAGCTAGGCGTTCCCATGTAAATGCGTCTCCACTGACTTGTATTTGCAAGTCCAGGAGAAGTCATTTGATGTTCGGAGACCATCAAATTATTTCTCCAGCTGCTGGACATGCGAGGAGATGTGTTTTCATAGCATATCCTCTCACATGGTTGCAAGGGGATATGGCGGCAGGGGAGGCCTGTATTTGCCGGACGTCAGCTGCCTGCCCAGTTCTCGGAGCAGGACGCCACAGATCTAAGTCAGCAGAGACGACCAGAAATGGTCAGTGACCATCAACTGATTTCGGTCCTACACGCTACCCTGCAAATTGATGTTTATGCAAAACATCCATTTGTAGTGCAGCTTGTACATTCGGCGTGCAGTGGGGGGCGAGTATTCGCAAAATAACACTGCTTACCAAGCCAACCAGCATGTCCTCCAAAGTACTATGTAAGTACTGGCATTGGGCCCTGAGTCCTACTAAGCATGTAAGTAGTCTTTGGTTTCTACAGTACTGCATCTCTCTCTCCATTTGGTGTTTCCTCACAAACTTACCCACTTCCAAATTTTCCATCCAGAATAGGGATTGCCTTTGACCATCGATGATTCATAATTATTGATGGTTTATGGTTGGTGCTTTCCCTACAGTATAACCAAAATGTTTTTTTCTCTTTCACCCTCGACACACTTGAAGTCCTGCCCCCTGATTGGCCCACAAGCTAGTTAGTCAAAGAAAAGGGATGACCATAATTTGGTGATCCATTGCTTGTTATGCTGCCATCGATGGCCACTTGTGATATCGCCATCGATAAACACACCAATGGTCATCCCTGCTCCAGATGGGTATGAGGAAAAAATTAGATACGGTATTAAATAAGTGCATACATTCAAACAACCTCTGGTTTTATCCAATCCTAGTTGTCTAATTGTATCAAAATCACCAGAGCAATATACAGTAGAAAGCTCCTGCGACTGGTTTGTCCAGAGCTTTCTGTTCTGAGTGGCAGCCCCTTTGCCAAGAATTGGAAGAGTGTGTACATTGGCCCCATCAGACCTGCTCGCTGGACCCCATCAATTCGGTAAAAGCCAGCCCACCCTATATTCCCTCTGCTCACATCATTGAGTAAGCTACTGTAGGACTCACTCGGTGCTGGAAAGGCCGTGGGGAGAAGCAGGCTGTTATTATGTCAGTGGCCCTGTCACTCAACAGGCGAGGAATGGCTGCATATTCAGGGTGATGCCCAGAAAATGCTGACAGCATGCCCCCAAATCACCCCAGGGTGTCAATCACCCTGCAAGCAGCGAGCGAAGGCTAGCCTTTGCTCGCTGCCTTTGGTCAGGCTTCTCCCGCATGAGCACTGCATACCGTGTGCATGCACGGGGGTTCAATAATCGGTCGGCTGCGAAACCTCCGCCCAGCGAGTGGGCCTGCATCTGGACCCATTGACACAATCCTTGGTGATCTGCAGAAGAACTGCACAGTTGTGTACGCATATATTGGATGTTGTATATGCAAGCTAGGTTTCCAGTAAGATTGTGTCAACAGTCTGGCCTAGAGTTGAATCCTGGGAGTATTGGATGTGTGTATCCAGAGTAATGCGTAATGTATATATTTTTAGTTTTTTGACACCAAAGCAAAAAGTTTGGAACAGTCCACTATTGCTGGACTGAAAATATGTGGATATGTGTATACTAAGCAGACATCAGTGGAAAGAAGTACTGTGATACCAGTCATACACATAGAGAGTAGGGATGAGCAGCGGGCACGTTTTCAGGTTTTGGATCTGGATCTCCCTTCGTGTTTTGGATCTGGATTGGTTTTGGCAAAACCACCCTTGTGGGTTTTGGTTTTGGATCTGGATTTTTTTTTTGGGAAAAATGCTAAAAATTGCTAAAATAACAGATTTTGGGCCTGTTTTTGCCCCTAAAGTATTATTAAGCTCAACAACATTAATTTCCACTCATTTCTAGTCAATTTTGTAATGGATATATACCGTCTCACTGGACAATGGATATATGCCGTCACACTGGACAATGGATATATTCCGTCACTCTGGACAATGGATATATGCCGTCACACTGGACACTGGATATAGGCCGTCACACTGGACACTAGATATATATGCCCTCACACCCGGACCCGCTCATCTCTAATACAGAGTAGTATGGAAAATGGAGTAGAGCATACAACGGAGTCATTGTGGCAGCAAATGCAGGATAAGCACAACATGTCTGTATAGCACTGTGGTGCTCAAATGCAGTGGCAAGCTGGTGCCATGCATGCACATAAGACCTAACTGTGCCAATCTTGGTAAAGGATAAATGCATCACTGAAGGGGCATTATAGCGTTAGCGCAGTAGCACACTCCATATACCAACAATACAGACGTGCAAAAATAACATTTTCTATGTTTTTATTGGAGGGCAATTTGTGAAAAATAATATTGTTAATGTAATTAGGTTCTATCTTTCAGGACTTTGTTCCCAATTTGATAAATGTTCCTTCTATGCTTCCTGCTCTCTTGGTTGGGATAGCCCTAAATCAATGCCATCTCATATATCATTGCTAATGCAATTGCAGCTGCTTTGATAGACATGAAAAGCAAAAGCAGCTATTATTTTAAATGCATAGTACTTTTAAATGCCACTTAACAATCAATTTGACAAAATGTTAACCAGGTGCATTGAGAACCCAGCATTTTCCATTGCTTTGCGGATGAAATGAGGTCTACCACAGATAAAGCATCTTCTTCCTGTATCCCGTTCCCTCCTCCTATGTGACCCTTGTACTGGAACAGCTGTCGCACAGGTGCAAACTATTTGTTAACGACCTGTTCATTCCACCGATGCTTCACAAATCTGTTTTTGTCCAGATGTTGTAAACGTTTTTCTTCCAAAAATGAACTCTCCTTCCTTTTTAGAAGCATGTTAGACATCTGGAAGCTATTGGAGCAATACTGAATCAATACAATTCAGTATACAAGTAATACTTGGACTGCAAGGTCTTATAAGCATGTGAGTTTTCATTCAACCTATTGCACAACACTATGATGTGGTAAATCCCATGTGGCATAGCTAAATGAAACTCATGCATAGGACCAAACATGACTGAGATATGTCTCACAGCTGTGGTGAGCTGGCAGCCATTTGCAATGATATAGCTTCAGACACGATGTTACGAAAGACACATTTCTTGGTTTGTCTACTAGCGACCATATCCCATATGAAATATTTTATTGTTAACATTCATTCCCTTGCACCTGAGTTTTATGAAGGCCTAGATAATGATTATTACCTCCCTGTTGATCAGCTTGACTTCTGAATCTGAATATATACTGTGTATATATATATATATATATATATATATATATATATATATATATATATATATATATACATACAGAGCCAGGTTAAGGTCTAAATGGGCCTGGAGCTGAAAATGATCAAGGGCCTATTATGCGCAATAATAGGGGTTGCGGCCAGCACCTAATAATGTAGGTGGCGTGACCAGTGTTCTGTTTGGGTGGTCTGCTCATGGGTGGGTCTCTATTTGTGTAAATACTTTTAACTAATTATATATGCCTGGAAAAGGCAGCGGGCTGGCATAGGAAAAATGCAGGAAGATATATTGGCAGGACGCCGATGTCCTAAGATACTTGCGGGGTGACAATTAACCAAGGGAGGAAAGGGGGAGGGGATAGAGTGAATAAATCACTCAGTAGCGCTGGCTGTTTTCACTGGGGGATCTGACACACCTTTATTAGATATATAATTTGAGTATGGCTGCTGCCACCTTTACAGAGAGATTGTGAATCTCTGTGAAAAAAGCAGAACTATAGTGTGTGTGGAGATAATATCCCCACTCAGTGGCGCTGCCACACTCAATAAATTGATGCCAAGTCTTTTGTTGGAAAGATACAAATAATCTTTACTTTTAATATAAGACCATACTACACGTTAAAAGTTACACATTATTACATACAAATTAATACACTCAAAAAAGGACATACAAGACATACACCATAAAACATATAAGGCATGGGCTGGCTATGAGGCTTGTATTTGCATATACTGTATCTATATGAGGCAATAATATTGTTTTTGGTATTGAGCAAATAGTTACCAGTCCTCCTTGTAATCAGCAACTCGTGCTATACTGGGTGCGGGTCACCAAGTCCTATATCTGAGCCTTTTGCTGCTGTAATTCAGTAAGATGTTTACTCCCTGCTTTGGGAGGTCGGCTCCAGGTGCTGGTTTCTCCCACAATGTCCAGATCCCCACCGGGATATTTGTAATCCAAGGGTACAATTGACTGGATGTCTATGCGGCTAGAGTGGGCTCCAAGAACGCGTTTCTCCGCCTCTTTTACTACTCGGCGGCTTCATCCAGCTGATTTCACGTTATGCCACACAGATTAAGGCAAAATTCACATTTTGCCACATGGATTGAGCCAAAATACACACTATACCAGGCATGTCCAAACAGTGGCCGTGCCAGCATGCCTTGACATAGTTTTAGCATTCCATAATTGCAAAACTGTGGCAATGCATGATGGGACTTTTAGTTTCACAGCTGGAGGGCCATAGTTTGGACATGCCTGCACTATACCAAACAGATTGAGCAATAATGCACAATATGCTTCATAAATAGGGGCATTGGGCGCCAAAGGCGCACATTAAAAATTTACACCATAATGCCCATTACATGTTAAGCCTCACACCATAATCTCCATTATGTATTATGCCAAACACCATAATGCCTATTAAAAATTATGCTACATAAGTGTTGCTTACCTACATGTTCATTGCCAGGGGTTCCATGCTCATTGCCAGGGGTTCCATGCTTGTTGCCATGTGGGATTACATGCTCATTGCCAAGGGGGAATACATGCTCGCGGTAACTGGGGGACTGTCGCCACCGGGCAGAAATGACAGCCATTAACAGCCGGGCAGAGAGCAGGGGGCTGCCCGGCTGTATTCAGAGCACTGCATGTCCCGGCTATTTACCCCTTTCATACCAGAAAATGCAGGGAATATGGTCCCAGGATCATGCAGGGACATTCTCGGACTGGCCCCTTTTACACCAGCCTAGTCCCTGCATTTTCTGGTGTGAGGGGGAGAGAAAACCACCCCCGCCCCCCTTTACACAACCAGCTATATCTTCGGAACCAACTGACCCATTTACATGTAGCCTTCGAATGATTTTGGTCCCGTGAAACTGGGCCGTTTGGTTCCAGAGAAATCTGTCCACAAACAACATGAACAGCCATGAAATTACATTTCAGAAATGAAAAAAATAGTTTTACCTGCAATATCTCTAGAACCAATGAACCCATATGGACCAGGTATCAGATTGAAGGACCAGCAATTTGGGTTCGACTGAGATCAACCTCGAGTTACTGTGATGCTGTAGGGGGAACTGGCAGCCGTTTGAACCGGGTGGAGGTCGGAATTAGCGGGTCCCATGATATCCTATGGGGAAAACGTTCCAGGTTTGCCTGGCGGTATCTCCGGTTCCCGGGGTGCTAGCGACGCGGTGTCGTTGGAAAGCCCTGACCCTCAGCTACAAAATAGGCCTATTTGAAGAGTGGACCTGGAGCTATAGCCCCATCAGGCCCAATGTTAATCCGGCTCTGTATATATATATATATATATATATATATATATATATATATATATATATATATATATACAGTGGCGTAACTAGATATTCGTAGGCCCCATAGCAAAAGTTTGTAAGGGCCCCCTATTTAGAAAATGATGGTGATAAATGTATGTAAAACATTACTTAGACAGCAAAGATGGGCCCCCTTAAGCTCTGGGCCCCATAGCAGCTGCACCCCTTGAACCTATGGTAGTTACGCCCTTGTGAATATATATATATATATAAATATATTTATATATATATGGTGCACGTTGCCCCGGTGCTCTCCGGAACAGATGGATAAGAGTAGAAGAAGAAGAAGCAGACAGCGGCAGTCTGGGGATTTTCAAAGATGGTGTATTTCAGCAAAAAAGCATACCAACGTTTCGGGGTATATGCCACCCCTTTGTCAAGGTAAAAGTGCGGGGTGGCATATACCCTGAAACTAACAATGCACTAACAGTGTGTGCCAAGTGAATTTGTCATGGACATTGGAAAGCAAACATTTTTATTCATCATATTGAACTGTAATATTTACCTTATATAGGAAATATAATTTTTTTTTAACACATTTTTAGTTTTAAGTTATAAAACAAATGTGAGCGATACTGGTATATTTAGCTGCTATCTCTCACAGAGGTGCTGGCACTCATAGGGTTAAGTTATATCCAGGCTTCAGCACATTCAGTTAAATCAAACTGAAGTACTGATTGAGTAGCATGTGCTCAAGCCTGGATTTCACTTCAACTTGGACTGTTGGAAATTTAATAAGATGGGAGTTCTATTTCACTTGTGATGTTGCTATGGGCAACCATTCAGAATCTACTTCTTATTTAGTTAGCACCTTCAAGAAGATAGCAGATAGTGGGGGAGAGTCTCTAAACTAAAAATGCGCTAAAAACCTGTTATAGGGGCTTTTACAACATTTTGGGATGCTCTAAGCATCCCCCGCCGGGTTACCGCAACGGGGGGCATCGCCAGAAAAATCTGGCGATGCCCCATAGAAGCCTATGGGTTTCTACCACGACCTACCGCCACCCCGCACCGACCCACCGCGATGGGTGGCGAAGGGGGGGCGGAGCTGGGCTGCGGATGTTAGAACATCCCGCCCAGTATCTGATTGATTTCCAATAGCAACATCCCATCTGAAATAGATCTTATGGCTGTTCTTGCATGTAAATGCCACCATCTATATACAAGAACCTATTTGGGTGATGGTAAAGAACAAACCGGAGGACAACCCACTTTTAACATTGAATTTATACATGTCCACTGAAATATTAATGATGATGATGATGATCATGATGATGATGATAACAATAATAGTGATAATAATAAACATATCATGAGTAGCAAGTTACAAATTGCTTATTTTTAATATATTAAAAAAGCAGAATAATAAATAGCAATATTAGCAAAGCATCTTAGCAGTATTTTAGTCTTATAAGTTTATCTTGCCATTTATTCTTAATATATTGACACAATTATTTTGTAGATGAACACTTTGAGTGCCAACTTATCTGTGATCGATATGCAAAACATCCACTAAAAATGGCAGCGTCGCTCACATTTGTTATATAGATCAAATAAAAAATGTGTAATAAAAGATTATATTTTCTATTTAAGGTATAAGGTAAACATTACAGGTCATTATTATGAATAAAAATGTTTGCCTGGCCACTTTTCACACCTATTTTGACAAATTCACTTGGCACTCAAAGGGTTAATCTAATTACGCGTGGGGAAAAAAAATCAGCACCATGGACAGAGCAAAGTCACATTGGAGTATGTATGTAATGGGACACTGATTTGGCACTCAAGTGAAAGTTTCCAAACTGCCCACCCAGGATATTACCTCTATGTTGATGCTTAGTAAACATATAAAAGATAAATTACATTGAAGATGTCATATGAATATATTACATACTAGCTTCGAAAGCTAGTCTGCTACCTTGTGATTGCCTCTGTGTTTGTGCATGTGTGAGAGAGAAAGAGACGTAGTCAGGGCTGGTGCACCCTGGCCAAAGCTTCTGCTTACTGCTCCCACCACTCTCACACTCTGTTTCCAGAACATCAGGTGAATGTGTGGAGGTGGCATCTTAGAGGTTCAGCACCTGTCATTTGCATGAAGTTCAGCAAGGATGTCTGTCTGTGTCATCCTTAATTTTCAGTTTCACTCAGGGGTGCCTCCCAGATTCTGGAGCCCCTAGGAAACTGCATATAGAAAAAATGTTTCATATTATATTGTGCTTATTCTGTGACATATACTGTACCTGGAGCACGATTAAGACCTGCTTGCTGGGCTCTGTATATTCAGAGACTAACGAACAGGTTCATGCAGTCCTGGTGAACGCACGCCCTTCCCGCTGGTCGGATCCCCTTGCTGACACATCCGCTCGCTTGCGCCCGCACAGAGGAGACATCATGCAATGGTTACTTACCATTCAATGATTTCTCTTCTGTTCACAGCAGAAAAGTCTAGGTAGCAAGCACCCTGGCAAATGAAAAATTTGCCATCACTGTGGGGCATACTTGCCTACTTTTGAAAACTAGGGGAGATTATAGTTGGTAGCAGAATTTTGCACAGTGCTCCATTGAGGGGGCGTGTCATGCTCCACCCAAAGGGCGTGTCTAGTTCCATATATGGAGAGATTGTGAAAAGAGAAGTGTGGGTGCATACTGCTACATCTGAGAGGAATCTTGTAAAATGACTTATATACAAATGTAAATGAGCCTCAAAGCAGTTAGTAAGAGCTACTATACTTGGTAAAGTGCTGGAAACTGGCGCTGAGGATTCAATGTAAATTAATCTATCTCTCATTCCTTTTTCCCAAAAAATGTAACAGTGTAATGTGGGTTAGGTGAAATGAGGGAGATTGTTAGACTAATGAGGGAGTGAGGGAGATTGCTGGTATTTCAGGGAGTCTCCTGCAGAATATAGGAGGGTAGGCAACTATGAACATATGCATTAGCGCGCAGACCGCCACCATTGGTAACGCGAAAAATTCACTACTCAATAAGCAGGTCTGAATCGACTCCTTATTTTGTCCCATATTGTTTGAATTATTAGCTATTGTAAAACAGCCAACTTACTAGCTGAGCAGTCCATACATTTATCTGAATCAGCACGCAATGTTTTAATGTTAGATTTTGCTCCGTATATTCCCCGAGTTGACTTTGGAAATGATTGAAGTGATTGCTTATTAATTTGATTGAATTTCATAAATATTCCCGTGTGTTATGATGATGGTAGACATAGTAAAGTAAATAAAAATGCTGACCAGAACAATGAAGCATGTATGAGGTAGAACACGTTATTTGGAATAGAGATCCTTCACCTGCTAAACATACTGGAGCTGACATAAACCAGATTCCTTGTGTCACGCTACCGACATCTTGCTTGGCCCAGGGCATGTTAAATGTTGCCTTTTGCAAGGTTACTAATGGGAGTCAGAGGAAACATTTTAGGATGTCTCTAATAAAATTGACACTCTGTACTATACAGTATATATGTGTGTGTGTGTGTGTGTGTGTGTGTGTGTGTGTGTGTGTGTGTGTGTGTGTGTGTGAAAACATGTATATTAGCCAATCAATAACCACAAGACTTTAAGGGTGGACAGATTCAATTGTTTCCTGCCCGACGCGGCACCCTGCGCGCCTGCCGGCGGTATTCATATGTTTCTGCTGAGGGGTGCGCAAACATCTTTTCAGCTCACTAACCCCAGGGGTGGTGAGCTAAAAGTCAAGAAAAGTCACCCATCACTTGAGACGGAAGGTCGGGCTTGATATGACATTTAATCTGGCTCTTAGAATAAACTACAATGTATTTTTAATTATTTGCAAACTATACAAAAAATAAATATAGAACAATATATTCTGTTTGAGCTTTACATTTTAGAGACAGCACCAACTACAAGAACTGAGCTTAGCCCATATTGACATATTAAAACCTACCACCGTAGGATGCTAGAGGAGGCCGCCTCCTCCTCTAGCATCATCAAAAGGTGTCTGCTGTAAGGAGGCGGCCATTTTGTGAGGGTAATTTTCATTACCAGAAGCCTGCCAGGAGGAGAACAGGGACCGCAGACAAGAGACAAGTAGATCTGCGGGTCCCAGCGGTGGCGAGCAGAGGGGCACGGTTGGTCCCGGGCCCCTTCAGCAATGCAGCATATGATAGCCCCGGAGACCCCCAGCACCCACACTTACTCAAAGCTTACCCAAACCGCGCAGTCTGTGGGGCTATTGTTATGCCACTGCTGCACTGTACTCTTCAGTATTGATGCTGGGTGTGCTGTAGTCTAAACTAGTGACTGTATAATTATATAGGCTGCACTGTACTCTGCAGTATTATTGTCTGTTGTATATAGTAACTGTATAGGGTTACGTTGCAATATCTAAGAAAAATGATATATTGTTTGTACTGTTTGGTCCGCTTGCTTCATGTGCATCTAAAATCCCTGTGATCCATGTAGTTCAGGGGTGGGCAACTATTTTGGCTGGGCGGCCGCTTTACACTTCCAGTAAATATTCGAGGGCTGCACACAAAATATCTTGTATCCAGATGGAGCCATCCTCATCTAGCCCTTTAATAAGATTAAGTGAATAATCGGATATACAGTAAGTGCTAATCCCCACTGTATTGTTCTATGTATTGTATTGCTGCTGAGAACAAGAGGCTTGGCTCATCATGGCTATCCAGTGAGGGCTAGATGAGGATGGCTCCATCTGTATATGCTGCTGTCAGGGTCCTAGGGGAGATGGGATGTAAAATAGAGGTAGCTTCTACCTCTATTTTGCATTCCCTCACCCCCAGAACCCAGCAGCAATTCTACCTTAACACAGCTGCCTCCGACCCCCACTGCGCATGAAGCTCCACCCCACCTGCCTCCTAGCATCTCAGCATGTCACTCACATCACAGGAGGAGGGAGGAAATACCCCGGCTCGCTGTAGTGGTGTGGGCTGGGGCAGCACAGGTTGGCAGGGCCATCTTAACAGCATTATGTGCCCCAGTACAGTGGAACCCCTACCTGCACAACTATATATATACATATACAAACACAGGGGGCCCAGCACTCACTACAAAAAACTAACTCACCTTAACATTCAAATAATCAATAAATAAATAATGGGGTTTTAGTTCATGAATTGATCAATGCATTTAAGCTTGCAGCCCATATCCAAGGGACCCCATTTCACTGCAAGTCCTACACTAACAACTGGTTTTCTTGGGAACCTGGCACCTGCTTACACATCATAGCTAAAATGAACATGTGTTTTTTTCTCTGGGTTAATGCTCAACTGCCAAGTACCTTGTGGTTTTTAAAGGTGAGACAATCCCAAACACAGCACCTGAATTAGTATTAAAGGGGCAGCTGTCACAGGTTTCAGGTAAATGAGCTTATCTAGTGTGCATGAGAAAGCTATGCAAAGCTATGAAAGCTATGATCACAGTAACAGAGGTTACATAGCTTTCTCATGCACACTAGAAAATCTTACTAATGACCTTGTGCCCTCCAGTATGGGCCGAATGGTCCTTCTATATACCAGTAATTCAGTGCCAGTCATACAAGATACTTTATAATATATTTACACATTGAACACTGACTGTGGTGGAGCCTGCTCAGGCTGCCAGTGGGGAGTCAGGACAGGAGGATCCTCACTTTAAGTGCCGGCGTTGCTGCTGATGCTGACTAGTCCCGCCGCCGCCGATGCATGACCGCGCCATCCCCGCTCAGCATTACTGGGAGTGTGGGAGGGGACGCGGTCACGCGGCAGCCTCCTCCCTGTTATTGGTTGGTGCGGCGGCCGCATGACCACATCCCCTCCCACACACCCAGTAATGCTGTGCGGGGATGGCGTGTCGCCGTTCATGCATCGGCAGCGGTGACAAAAGCTCACCGTTCTGATTTACAACATGGGGGGGGGGGGCACGCGCTTGTCATTGAGGTGGACTTGGGAGTGGCAGGCCAGACGTGAGCGGTTTGCGGGCCGTCTGTTGCCCAGCCCTGATGTAGTTTCTATATGAGCTGCACGTTAATTAAAATAAATAAATTAAAAGAAAGAAATTTGTACTGTTTGGTGTACATTTTTTCAGAAGCATCTTTTTTATTATACACATTTGTAATCCCTGTGATATGTGCAAATACATGTTTAATCTTAGTGCAGTTTTGCGCACTTTTTTAGAGGCATCTTTTTTTTTACAAGGATCCTTTTCGCATGCATTTAGAAGCCCTTTGATAGCCGCAGGTACAGGGCCGGCGCCACCACTAGGCAAATCTAGGCATTTGCCTACGGCGCCGGCCACTGGAGGGCGGCATTTTGCCCCCCCCCCCGTGCCGCGGGGGTACCTGTCCTGCGGCGCTGTGTATTTAAAGCTGGCGGCGGAGGCAGCGAGGGGTCCCTGCAGTCAATTAGAAATAACAAGCGCTATCCACCAGGCTATGCGGAAGCGCTTTTGTTGTGAAAACACTGGCAGCACGGCGCACGCTGATCTCAGCCAATCAGCGTGCTGCCAGTGTTTTCACAACAGAAGCGCTTCCGCATAGCCCGGCGGATAGCGTTCGTTATTTCTAATTGACTGCAGGGACCCCTCGCTGCCTCCGCCGCCAGCTTTAAATACGCCTCGCCGCAGGACAGATACCCCCCTCCCCCGGCACCGGACAGCGCCGCAGGACAGGTACCCCCCCCTCCCCCGGCACCGGGGCGCCCCCACCCCGACTCGCCTGGGGCGCTCCGGTGCCTTGCACTGGCCCTGCGCAGATATATATGTATTCTTCATACTACAGTATTTGGTGTGCTTTTTTTTTTATAAAAAAAAAAGTATTTTCATGTCTGGAATTATTTTTGTAAAGCTATAATAAGGTAGGGATCTTGGGGGTTATTCTGGTTCACTCACAAAGGCAAATTCCTTCACAAATGGATAAAAGAATGTGCACTGCAGGTGGGGCAGATGTAAATTGTGCAGAGAGAATTAGATTTGGGTGGGGTTTTACTTCAAAGTGAGATCTATATTGCAGTGTAAAAATAAAGCAGTCAGTATTTTCCCTGCACAGAAACAAAATAACTCACCCAAATCTAAATTGCTCTGCAAATATTATATATGCCCCCCCCTGCAGTGCACATGGTTTTGTCCATTTGAGAAGGAATTTACCTTTGCGAGTGAACCAGAAAAAGGGCCCTTAACCATCTAGGAACCTCCTCCCTGTTATGTCACTTGAAGCACAATCATCAAAACTTTTTGACAAATTCAATAACTTTGGCTAAAAACATAACAAGTCTACTCACACCTAGCTTTGTTCTCACTGTTAGATTCAAGCACCTGCAATCTCCGCCATCAACACCTTCCGTCAATATCCTCAATCATGTTTGAAAGTTGTCCTGCATCCAATTTCATAAGCATGACTGACTCCTCTCCTATTTGTGCTTCCGCAGAAGGGTATTTGTTTGCTACGCATTCTGCAACTACTGCTGGGAGTGGACCTTCATCCCAGAAGGGGACCAGGATGAAAACTTGTAGTAATGTAACAAATGAATGAACTGTGATGCCCCTTTCACACCGCACATATTACATAGTATTTTGCAGTTTTTTACCATTTCAAAACGGTAATACTGTATGTGCGGTCTGAAAGGTCCACATTGAGTTTACCGTTTCCAAAAAAACGGTATTTGGAAAGGTAAAAAAAAGCAGAGTCCTTCCCATTTCCCAGTCTGAATGGGTCTGAAACCGTATTTAGGACCCAGCCAATAGTGAGCACAAGCTGGTCCCACTCTGTGCATATCTAATGAGCGGGACCCGCTAATGCAGTGACTATTTAATGAGCGGGTCCCCAACCCTGCATATGGAATGAGGGGGACCCCCTCATTCCATATGCAGGGGGCGGGGACCCGCTCATTAAATATTCACAGCACTAGTGGGTCCTGCTCATTAGATATGCACAGAGCGGGACCTCAGTTCTCAACATGCAGGGGTTTGCTTTCACACTGCAAAACCTGCTTAGTTAGTGCGGTCTGAAAGGGGCATAAACCTGCTTGAACCGGTATTTAAAACATTTTAAATACCGGGTCTAAGCCGGTTTTGCGGTGTGAAAGCAGCAGTAAAACAGTCCTCTGCAAGTATAACAGCAGTCACCCAGTGGATTACTAATACCATAACAGATATGCTGGTATTAGATGTGGGGGTCACAATTGACTGGAAATGAGCATACATTAATGTTCTGTGATTTTATTATTTAAAAAAAAAATACAGATCCAAAACCCATGCAGTGCAAGATGCTAGTAATAAGCGAGGTGCCAGGTCTACTGCAGCTTTGCTAATGTCGGGGAACTTAATAATGAAAATATCTTAAGGTGCCCATACATTAGTAATCACAATTAATTGTTTCCCATCATAAGTTTGTATCTTCAAATCTTGAATGTGCCCATAAATCACCTTAATTGATTGTTATTTTCCTAGCCACATGGAAAAGATTTAAATGATGGGCAGGGCCGGCGCCACCACTAGGCAGCCTTAGGCATTTGCCTAGGGCACCGGCCACTGGAGGGTGGCAGTTTGGAGCTGACCCCCTTGGATGGAAGTGAGCGACGCTGGTTGCGGCCACAACTCCCCCGACCCCCTGGAGCGACTTGGGGCCACTGCATCACCCCCCCCCCCCACTCCCCGGGGAGCGTTGTGGAAACCCGCGCTGCATCACCCGGCAATCCCCTCCCCCCCTGGAGCGTTACGGTGCCGCACCCGCATTGCTTCACCCGGCAACCCCCCCCCCCCTGGGGAGCGTCGCGGCGGACGCATCGCAAGGCACTACCCCCCCACTCACACAGGTAAGTGCCAGGGCGACCCCCTGAGGAGCGGCTGAGTGATTGAGCTCTGGGGCACCCCCCCCCCCCCCGCCTGGGGCGCTCCGGTGTCTAGCACCAGCCCTGATAATAGGTAGTACTACTATTGCTCCCTGCCCCCATTCTACACATGTAGTCCCACCACAATGAGCCCTTTTGTTACCAGAAATAAATTAGAAGAAAAATAATGGGGTTCTCCCTCCAAAGAATAACTCTTGAAACCAGCTCTGATTCTAAAATACAGGGGGAACATATGTAGGGTCCCCCATATTTTTAGAACCAGCACCATTCACTTGAACCGGTCCTGGCTTTAAAAATACAGGGGGGGGGATAAGTGGTACAGCAACAGGCTCCACTAATCAGGTGGTAATGTCACAGCCAGGGTACAAACTTGACGGGGCCCATGGAAAGTAGTTATCCTCCCCAACTAATCAGCCCAGGCTGGAGATTCTCTTCAGTGTAGTCCCCTCTTCAGTGTACCCCAGGCCTAGGCTTAAGCTCTAAGCTATCCCCCACACCACTGGGCAATGGGTGTAAGGTTGATAGCTTGTGGGTAAAGTAATATTGTCATTTACAGTGGGACTACAAGTCCCAGCAAGCCTGCCCCACATACTGGTATTTGGAGAACCACAAGTACCAGCATGTGGGGCATTAAGGGTCCACTGTTGCCTATAGTGCCACTGCAAAGGCAATATTAAAATAACAAAACATGATTGTTTCAAGATTTTATTTCTTTGTACCAGCACCTGGACCCGGTGACCTTTAAGCTCTTCCCAGGGCTTCCTCCAGCATATTCATCTGTGATCTTCACCTAGAGGGTGGTGGCCTTTATGCTCTTTTGCATTGGTCGCCATCCACCTATTACTTCAGCGTCCTCAGGAGCTCTTCTCAGGTCCTCCTCCACCGTCTGACTGCCTGCCCCCTGTCTTGCACAGGCTAATATAGCCAGCTCAAGGGGGCATGGCCCTGATGTGGTGAGCAATGATTGGCTCACTGTTGCCATTTTTAAATGTAAAAAATAAATAATTTGATGCTCCTGTCTGACCTCGCCATAAGGGGACCACGGACTGCTGCCACCACCACAGGACCCAGATCCACTGCTGATGGGGTTCCACAGACAGGGGACCCTGGACCGCCGCCCATGGAGGACTGGGGGCCACCACTAATGGGGTCCTGCACTCAGGGGACTCCGTACCACTTCTGCCACCAGTGCATCGGCAAATAAATCAGATTTTTAAACATGCTTAAAAATCTGGTTTGGTCTTTCCCCATCAATTTCTCAGTGATATATATTTTATCAAATCTAATACGTTTTTTCTCAATATCAAAACAATTGTAAAATTATCGTACTAGTCCTTTTGCCCTGTTTTCGGTATATCTGAGTGTAAGCATACCTTCCAACTTACCCAATTTTGGCGGGACAGTCCAGTTTTTTGGGGACTGTCCAACATCCCACCAAAGTGGCTGGCAGTGTCCTGCAATGTGGGGGGCAGTTGGTAGTCCCCTTGTCATTCATAAGACAATCACCATCTAATGACTTTTCCACTGGTTACCACTCATTGCAAGCTCGGAGTAGCCTTGTACTTACTCGGTGGCTGCGATGAAATCAGCCTAATTGAGGCCAGAGCTGATGTCACACACCCTCCCCTAAAATGCTTAGGCATGCCTACCGTTTTTTTATGGCACACCCACTAAATGGCGGGTTAACACCCCCAGGCGTTGGCTTCCTGTCAATCACCTTGCAAACACCATACGCACTGTATCGATAATCGACTGCGAATTCACAGCAGCGATCCGGTCTGAATCGGGCCCAATGTTCAGGGCCGGATTAAAGTCTTTGTGGGTCTGACATTATCAATGGCCTATTATGAGAATCAGAGGGGTGTGGACAGTGCTATGTGGGTGTGTACTACCCCTACACGACCAGCCCCATGTCTTTCTAAATACTGTACAAGAACATTGTGTAGATGCATCACTTTATGTGGAACAGAAATGTAATTTAAGATGCCCTTTCGTTGTGTAATGGGTCATCATCATCATACTACAAAATAACAGACATATTTTTATGTTGAGGCCTGGAGCTGTATCCCCATCCATTCTAATGTGAATTTGGCTCTATGTATGGGGTATGTGAGCATTAGATGAGTACAGTAAGAATGTAACCACAGAAGTGTACCTTACTTAGTGAAGAAGCCAAGAGGTTGAGACTTAAGACTCCCATACACATAGCTGAGGTATGGGGTACCTTGGTATCTCCCCACCAAGATCGGATACGATGCATTGCATCAGTGTTGCAGGAAATGATTTATCCTTATTATAGCAATGTGTGACACAATCTACTACATGTCTGCAGTAATTTAGCCTCAGTGTGTTGAGGAGTTTAACAAAAGCTGGTAGGGACTTGAAATAGGATTGTTGGTCATTTAGTATTAGTGCTCAGCAGTTGTGGATATATTATGCCAAGCGGTAACTGAAAACAGCCATTGATATACAATATACTCCCCTGGATTATGTCCAACCAGGCACCTGCATGTCCAACCAGACACCTACTGTTCTGCATGTCCAACCAGGCACCTACTTTTCTGTATCTCCTACCAGGCACCTATTGTTCTGCGTGTCCAACCAGGCACATACTGTTCAGCATGTCCAACCAGACACCTGCATGTTCAACCAGGCACATACTGTTCTGCATGTACACCCAGGCACCTGCATGTCCAACCAGGCACCTACCAAGCGGTAACTGAAAACAGCCATTGATATACAATATTCTCCCCTGGATTATGTCCAACAAGGTACCTGCAAGTCCAACCAGGCACCTACTGTTCTGCATGTCCAACCAGGCACCTACTGTTCTGCATGTCCAACCAGGCACCTGCATCTCCAACCAGGCACCTACTGTTCTGCATGTACACCCAGGCACCTGCATGTCCAACCAGGCACCTACCAAGCGGTTTCTGAAAACAGCCATTATATACAATATTCTCCCCTGGATTATGTTCAACCAGATACCTGCATGTCCAACCAGGCACCTACTTTTCTGTGTCTCCAACCAGGCACCTACTGTTCTGCATGCCCAACCAGGCACCTACTGTTCTGCATGTCCAACAAGGCACCTATTGTTCTGCATGTCCAACCAGGCACCTGCATCTCCAACCAGGCACCTACTGTTCTGCATGTACACCCAGGCACCTGCATGTCCAACCAGGCACCTACCAAGCGGTTACTGAAAACAGCCATTATATACAATATTCTCCCCTTAATTATGTTCAACCAGGTACCTGCATGTCCAACCAGTCACCTACTTTTCTGTATCTCCAACCAGGCACCTACTGTTCTACATGTCCAACCAGGCACCTGCTTTTCTGTATCTCCAACCAGGCACCTACTGTTCTGCATGTCCAACCAGGCACCTACTGTTCTGCATGTCCAACCAGGCACCTACTGTTCTGCATGTCCAACCATGCACCTACTGTTCTGCATGTCCAACCAGGCACCTACTGTTCTGCATGTCCAACCATGCACCTACTGTTCTACATGTCCAACCAGGCACCTACTGTTCTGCATGTCCAACCAGGCACCTGCATCTCCAACCAGGCACCTACTTTTCTGTGTCTCCAACCAGGCACCTACTGTTCTGCATGCCCAACCAGGCACCTACTGTTCTGCATGTCCAACAAGGCACCTATTGTTCTGCATGTCCAACCAGGCACCTGCATCTCCAACCAGGCACCTACTGTTCTGCATGTACACCCAGGCACCTGCATGTCCAACCAGGCACCTACCAAGCGGTTACTGAAAACAGCCATTATATACAATATTCTCCCCTTAATTATGTTCAACCAGGTACCTGCATGTCCAACCAGTCACCTACTTTTCTGTATCTCCAACCAGGCACCTACTGTTCTACATGTCCAACCAGGCACCTGCTTTTCTGTATCTCCAACCAGGCACCTACTGTTCTGCATGTCCAACCAGGCACCTACTGTTCTGCATGTCCAACCAGGCACCTACTGTTCTGCATGTCCAACCATGCACCTACTGTTCTGCATGTCCAACCAGGCACCTACTGTTCTGCATGTCCAACCATGCACCTACTGTTCTACATGTCCAACCAGGCACCTACTGTTCTGCATGTCCAACCAGGCACCTGCATCTCCAACCAGGCACCTACTGTTCTGCATGTACACCCAGGCACCTACCAAGCGGTTACTGAAAACAGCCACTATATAAAATATTCTCCCCTGGATTATGTTCAACCAGGTACCTGCATGTCCAACCAGGCACCTACTTTTCTGTATCTCCAACCAGACACCTACTGTTCTGCATTTCCAACAAGGCACCTATTGTTCTGCATGTCCAACCAGGCACCTGCATCTCCAACCAGGCACCTACTGTTCTGCATGTACACCCAGGCACCTGCATGTCCAACCAGGCACCTACCAAGCGGTTACTGAAAACAGCCATTATATACAATATTCTCCCCTGGATTATGTTCAAACAGGTACCTGCATGTCCAACCAGTCACCTACTTTTCTGTATCTCCAACCAGGCACCTACTGTTCTATATGTCCAACCAGGCACCTACTTTTCTGTATCTCCAACCAGGCACCTACTGTTCTTCATGTCCAACCAGGCACCTACTGTTCTGCATGTCCAACCAGGCACCTACTGTTCTGCATGTACACCCAGGCACCTGCATGTCCAACCAGGCACCTACCAAGCGGTTACTGAAAACAGCCATTATATACAATATTCTCCCCTGGATTATGTTCAACCAGGTACCTGCATGTCCAACCAGGCACCTACTTTTCTGTATCTCCAACCAGGCACCTACTGTTCTGCATGTCCAACCAGGCACCTACTGTTCTGCATGTCCAACCAGGCACCTATTGTTCTGCATGTCCAACCAGGCACCTACTGTTCTGCATGTCCAACCAGGCACCATCTGTTCTGCATGTCCAACCAGGCATCTGCATGTCCAACCAGGCACCTACTGTTCAGCATGTCCAACCAGGCACCTACTGTTCTACATGTTCAACCAGGCACCGACTGTTCTGCATGACCAACCAGGCACCTACTGTTCTGTATGTCCAACCAGGAACCTACTGTTCTGCATGTCCAACCAGGCACCTACTGTTCTGCATGTCCAACCAGGCACCTACTGTTCTGCATGTCCAACCAGGCACCTACTGTTTTGCATGTCCAACCAGGCACCTATTGTTCTGCATGTCCAACCAGGCAACTACTGTTCAGCATGTCCAACCAGGCACCTACTATTCTGCATGTCCACCCAGGCACCTGCATGTCCAACCAGGCAACTACTGTTCTGCATGTCCAACCAGGCACCTACTGTTCTGCATGTCCACCCAGGCACCTGCATGTCCAACCAGGCACCTACTGTTCTGCATGTCCAACCAGACAACTACTGTTCTGCATGTCCAAGGCACCTACTGTTCTGCGGTGATTTCTATGGGTGTGGTGGACGCACCCATATAAATGCTGGGCGTGCCCCTGCGAATGTAAGTAGGCATGCCCATGCATCCTCGGGGTGGGTGGCTGATGTCACCGCCCCCAATTCGGCAGATAGCGGCCATTTGAAAAGTAAGTATAGACTGCAGTATACAGATGGGGCAGGTCTCATCCTTGCAGGGGATGGCGACGCCAGCCGCCATCCCCCGCCACCCGCCATCTGTACAGCGAAAGGGGACGCGCGTGCACGAGATGCGCGTGTCCCCTTCTGACGGCGCTTCCCCCGGGTCCCCGCCGGCTTGTCCGCGGTCACTCGGGGTCCCCACCGCCTCCCCGCACCCCCCCCCCCCCCCCAACCCTGTCAGTCTCCCTGAAACGGAGACCGACAGGATTCCCGTCGCCCCGCCGATGGAAACTGAGACGCGCGTGCGGCTCAGTCAGATGGCGAGCCGGGCTGCTGGCTGATCACCACATGGTCTGGATCCAGCACTGTCGCCAATTTATGATATTTAAAAATTACATTTCTTTTCAAATGTATGTTGGCCAAGACCCCAAGGGGGGTGGGTATGGATCTAGTTATTAGGCCGGAGCAAGGGAACATCTAGCGTTTTATGGGCGTCCCCATGAAAACATTGGGCAGTCCCCTTGGAACGCAGGCTGGCCGATGACTGCTCGGGGCGGGTGGCTGATGTCACATGCGTGGCCACTTTTCGACCTCCATCTGAAATGAGAGTCAGTTATAACTTTTATTTCTGAAAGGGAAAGAAATCATTCGAGTGTGTGGGACCATCAAATTTTTTCTCCCCCCTTTGGCCGCATGTTCTCAGACACATCCCCTCTCATGTTACTGAGGGTGGATGCGGGTAGTGGGGGGGGGGGGGGGGGTTGTCAGGGTGGCACTTCACCCACTCGCTTGGCACTGATTATACGCTGTCTAGATGGTGGATCTGAATCAGGCCCCAAGTTTAATGCTATTCTGGAGCAGTGATGCAATCCTCTGTTCTGAACATTTGTTTAAAAAATTCCATAATAATAAAATAAAAAGAGGAAGGAACCTGGGACTTTATACAGTTAATATGAAATTGGTTAGAATTGGTTACAATGGTGCACACTGCATCTCAAAGTGGAAGGCACACAGTTCTGTCACTTGAGACCTTGCAATCACCCAATTGAGCAATATTGTCTTGTGTGGCCAGCTTTAATTACCAGCTTATTAAAGTTGAGGTAAATGTTGTATATGGAGACTGCTCAAGTCCTATCTTGAAAGAGAGAGGAATATTAGGTGCACTACTGTGCTATTTCCATAATGTTTGTTTAGGAAAGCCTTTGATCTTACCAAGATGGCCGACTGTTAAGTATTCTTTACGATACCATTATTGTCATTGTTGAAGATGTGGTGTATATAGCTCCTACTGCTATGTAAGTATGCGGTGGAAGGATATAACAGATCTTATTTTCTTTAGTCTTCATTGGTGTATGAATCTCTGTAATGCGTGTAGTCTATTTCCTGCAGTTTATGAATTTTTTTCCACATACACCTTATGTTAAAAATGAGTTATTTCCTTCAATGGACCACACACACATCTGTATGCACCAGCTGCAGAGGAGCTTCAGCTCTGCTTGTTGATTTTGTGAAGGAGCAACGGCTTTACTTTCCTACATATTATACAGCTTTCACAGGTTTTTCTGCCATGGAGATACCTTTGGCCATCCCATCTAGGAAATTCTGCATTGTCATATCTGGTATAAAATTGTCTTCTGTGGATGAGTTCCATAGTTAGGGACAGAGGCGTAACTAGAATTGTTAGGGCCCTAGAGCAAACATTTTAAAGCCCCCCCACCACTGTCACTACAATGCCCCATAATGGTGGAGGAGGGGGGAGAGTAAAGGAAGTGAGAGAGTAATAGAGTGTCAAGGAGAGAGGGAGAGAGAGAAGGTGTCAAGGAGGGAGAGAAAAAGAGGGGGGGTGTTAAGGAGAAGGAAATAGAGAGGGCAAGTCAAGACAGTGTGTCAGTGAGAGAGGGGGAGAAACAGACTGTATCAGGGGGATCAAAAGAGACCGTTTCAGGGGGAGAGAGAGAGACAGTGTCAAGGAGAGAGCGAGACCTAGACGGACAGACAACGGATGAGGGAGGGCTAGGCCAAGAGGGGACAAGTAGGAACTGACAGTGCACCATATGGGGGCATAGATGGGGAGGCGGTTGGACAGACAAAATACCATATGGGGGCATAGAATGAAAGGTGGATGGGGGTACAAAGATGGGCATATGGACAGACACGATCCTAAGATAGGGGCACAGACTAAAAGATGGATGGGGGGCACATAGATAGATGGGCAGAGCACCAAATGGATCAGGGGGGTATAGAGGACAGACTAACAGACAGCCATAGAGGCAGGGCAGAGCACCATAATATGGGGGGACAGATGGATGGGTGTGGAATATATACAGATGGGCATGCAGTGGGCGACAGAGTCAGACAGACAGAAGTGTGTGGGTGTGCATGTATGGGGGGGTGCGCATCATCACCCAGGTCTGTTGTCTGCTGGCAGGCTCAGGACAGTGGCACCTCTTCCCATTCCCACCACTAAAGGGAAGGGTTCGGGCAGCAGCAGAAGTGCAAGTCCAGGCAGCTACAGCACCTACGTCCGTCCCCTCCATAGAGGAGCTCCATGGCATGGTCTGTACAGACTGCAGGCAGCAGCTCTCGGCAGCAGCACCTCAGGCTTCTCCCTCCCCTTCATGGAGCGGCTAAAGGGTAGGGTCCAAGCAGCAGCAGAAGCTCCAGACAGCCACACCTCCTCCCTCTATGATGCGGCACGGCGGCTCCAGGCCCAGGGCAGGATGCGGCCACTAGCAGCGGAACCTCCTCCCTCCCCTTCACACAGAGACTCAAGGGCAGGGTACATCAGGCCAGAAGCAGCGGAAATTCCTTATACTCCTGCAGCCAGAGGCTCCAGGCAGTGGCAGCTCCTCCCGAGTCACTCCTCTCTGTCCACTGTGTTCACTATAGACCTCTGGGCAACTGGATCTGCAGCAGCAGTGCCTCCTTCCCTAAAGCTCAGGTAGTAAAACGCGGCCCCGGACCCACACACCGCAGTACTACTATTTAGAATAAACACATTTAAAAGGGTGTAGGGGATTGCCTGCCAGGTCCCTGGGCCCCCCAAGCCCCGGGCCCCATAGCAGCTGCATCCCCTGCACCCTCTATAGTTATGCCACTGGTCAGAGGCTATCATCTAATAATTCTGGTTTAAATACATACAGTTGTTGACATCAGGTATCTATTGCTATTATAGTCCTTCTTCTATTCTACATAAAACATCTTCCTCCTGCAAACTGAACTCTGTGCACCCTCTGCTCCAGCAAACTTACAACTATGAGGTTTGTACCCATAACTGCTACAAAGAACACATCTTGGATTTCTGTGACTGTTATCGGCTCCAAAGTTCAAATGAGAAGTGACTATCACATCATTTGTAGCTGTAAATACTCTTATCTCCTATTCCTCTGGCTGTTGATGGAGTACTTTTCTTCAATGTAATATAGAGAACTACTTAAGATATTTGAATTATCTTGTAGTGCCTTAGTCAATATACCAGCAATCTTTTCTGCGTCTGTTTTTTTTAATGCTTCAAATTTTAGCTCTCATACTTTTTCTACGCAGCATCCAAATTTTTCATCTTGTATTTAAATGCTTTGTGTCCTGTCTTTTAAATCATTAGTGTGTAATGCTTAATTCTCACTTATTTCAAAGTGTATATATTCTTGGAACTGTAACAGTTTTGTCATTGGATCTACAACAGTTTGTTTTGACTGTATTATCTTCTAGCATTACCACTAGGAAATCAAATGGCGAGGTTAAGTTTTGTAGCATCTCCATTTCGATCTCCTCATCATTAACTTGGAAATTATCCTATTGATGTAGTCACTCATACTTGTATATTCACTCAACTTAGTGTTATACGGCATTCATTCACAATAATTCTTCTCATAAAACCCTTTTCCTCATATGCTGCCTGCACGGCTACCCACAAGTCATGTACTAACATCAGAATCTACTTATTTATTTAGCGCCTTCTAGAATATAATAGAAAGAATCTGATTAGTTCCCAAAACAACATACAATTTTCAATAGAACTCCTATCTTAGTAAATAAGTGTACATGTAGATTGTATTGTAAATTTGAAAAATATTAACACATTGCTACACTGAGCCTTTAATTCCTCCCAAATAAAATATACCAGCTGTACAGACTGTAATAAATTTGTTTTGTACTTTTAGAATTATAGTATAGAACCATTCTCTAATTCAAAGTCTGACTAATATCCTCACCTCTTACTTTATAATAATAGTTGTGCCCCTTGCTTTCTCCATTATTCCTAAAAAGTGCTCGGCTTCCACTTAAATTGATTTAAAACGCTCACTCACAATGCTTTGGTTGGCAACTTTTTCTAACCACCCTATGTGTAAAGAGATTTCTGGCTGCACACAGGCTGTTCCAGTCCCCCAGCCACCTCCTCTCTACCACTCCATGCTAACAGTGATATAAATACAAAATCCAATTTCCACAATAAAGATCCAAAGACCAATTATTATTTTTTCCAAGCCTAATTTTTTCATACAGGTTTCTGCAAAATAACTAAGGAAATGGTAATCCTTGTTTCATGATGGGGAAGGCATTTCTGGGATTATTAACACTCTAAGTGCCTAGGGTTGGTTTTTGTTGGCACATGAGTAATTCAAAATACATTTGCTCAAGTTTATTACTAGAATAAATTTATTTTAAAACAAAGACCTCCGGAATTTTCAAGGAAGTTTCTGAAATGTATTTTAATTAGAATGAACACATCTTTCAGTCCTTGGGGCATTTTTGTACAGGGAATAAGTCTAAATGATTTAGTAAAATGGAAAAAAAAAATTGTTTATTTGCTTACGCTTTTGAAATGGGGAGATATTGGGGTGATCCTAATCCTTTCTGTTAATTGAGGCCAAATACTGTATGAGATTTTTGGTGCAAAATACTTGAATTCTCCCCATAGAGGTGATAAGCAGCATTAACCCTTTATTATATAGGATTATTTCTTAACCCTTTGAGTGCCAAGGGAATTTGTCAAAATGTGTCAAAATTGACAAGCAAACATTTGTATTCATCATAATGACCTGAAAAGTTTTCCTTATAAAGATTGAGTATCCCTTATCCAAATACCCGTTACCAAAATATTCCGAAAGCATTAGACTTCAGAATGTACTTTTTTTTTTAAAAGATGGAGTCCAATAGGGTGGTTCCACTTGGTGCCGTTGGAGGTGGCAGTCCTAATATGGGGGGCTGGTTGGCATCCAGCAAGTCCTCATTATTGTCTGGCTATTGTCCAATGGTCTGAAAAGGGGGCTCCAGGAAGATGAGTGTTGGGCAAATGTTCAGATGAATAAGCAGGTGGGTATCCAGGCAAATCATGAGTGGGTCCAAGTTTGTAAACCAACACGTTTCGTTACCACTGCGGTAACTTTATCAAGGTGTCTGATCCAAGCTCAGTTAAGGGTTCAAATACCCTAAACCAATCAATGTGACCTCAATACAGGAAATGTTACTTGTCAAATAATTAAAAATAGAATAAAAAAACCTCAGAGACAGACCAAAAATAAAAATATGTCTATTAAATGGGCAGTATTCAATGAGAATTTTTGACGATGTGCAGCGAATCCTGTTTAGGATTCGCTGCACATTCGCCACTGCCCGCCTCGTTCCGGAGCCTCGCCGGCTCCAGTATTCAATGAGTCAGGGGCTCACTGCCCCTGACCGGCGAATTTTAACTCCTGCGGCGATGCCGCAGGGAGCCTGAGGACGGCGGCAGGCAGGGAGCTGGAAGTCTCCCTGCCTGCCCCAGACCGTTTGTGGGGGGGGAGGTGGGCTCCCCGGGAGCCAGGCAGCACAAGCTGCCCCCTCCCAGAGCCAGCAGGGGACCGGGTATATTCACTGCTTCCGATCATGCATATGTAATGACCGGGTGCAGTGAATATATGAATATCTAATGAGCTGCTCGGCTCCCGGCCCCCTGCTGGCTGCTGTGTAAAAAAAAATATATATATATTTTTTTTTTTAAATTAAATATATATTCATGTGCTTACAGCACATGAATAAAAATAGCATGCCCCTCCTCAGAATAAAATTCCTGATTTTTTTACACCAAATGTAAAAAACAAAACACTTTATTTTAAAAGGTCACATTCCACTTCACCATAAAAAGATAGCGATTGCTACTCGGTGAATCATGGCAATAAAAACCTTGAAATGTATTCGCCATCTGGTCATTGAATAGGGTGATTCACCGTTTTAGTCAAAAAATCGCCGTACAGCACGAAAATAGCACAAAATTGCCATAAAACATGGCGAATCAGCCTCATTGAATACTGCCCAATGTGTTCACAATACTAAAACTATATACATGCATTAAGATAATAACAATAATAGAAAGTCACATGATAGATGTTATGACATGTGACCCCTTAGTATGGGTCCAATGTAATAACATAACATACAGTACATAGATTATACATTGTCAACAGTACTATTTTTCTGGAAAAATAGGTCCAGGAACTCTAGGTCTGGGGATGAATCAATTAAATAAAAAATATATATTTATAATAGAGAGAGGGATAGAGGGATAGATGTATATATTGTATTTAGAAACAAAGGCACTCACAGGTGACATAAAAATAACACTTATCTTATGGAAAGTAGATTTTCAGTTCCTGATGATGTCATATTTAATTAGAGGTTCAGGCCCTTTGTATATATATATATATATATACTGTATATATGTGTGTGTGTGTGTGTGTGTGTGTTAGTGTGCAGAAGACCCCTCTTGATCTATTAAAATTTGCCCCAGCTGGCTCCAAGCAGTGACTCCCCCTCTGTGATCACCCATCTCTCACACCATCTTTGTCTTTTAAATCCTCCTGCCTGAGTGCTGTGATATTGCAGGAGCTAGCAATGACATGGGACAGTTTCCAGCAAAGTTATTTATTATGTCTCCTGTTTATTGCTGTAGTATCTTTATAAACTTTACACTCTTCATATTTGTAATTGCTATTTAATGTTAGATTAGTTTAAATATACTTGCTGATAAATTACAGTGACTTCAGTGTCACTTCGGGTGATCGTACTCACTCAGATGATGCAGGATTAAAACGGAAATATTATTAAAGCAAAACACCTGCTGTTATATTGACCTATTATTGCCATTTTAAATCCCAGCGCCAGAACCACTGACATGCTTAGTAATTATATTATGTGAATTAAAAACAAGTAGACAACTCCACGGAAGATACAGTGTAGGTATAAATGTATACTAATGCAGTGCAACAGTTGCACAATGCGTAATTAGAAAAAACATATTAATGAAAATGGCTAAAATATGTTTTTTCATTAATATGTTTTTTTTAATATGTTTTTTCTAATTACGCATTGTGCAACTGTTGCACTGCATTAGTATACATTTATACCTACACTGTATCTTCCGTGGAGTTGTCTACTTGTTTTTAATTCACAACATTTATGCATGTATGTACTGTTATATTTTTTTGCACTGTGTATAGTTGGTTGCCATGACCACCAGCGCCTGTTGATTGCGTCATTGTTAGATGCGTCAACTTGGAGCTGTTGGCGGGTAACCACACGTGATGGGGTGATGTCTTTATAAGGTGTGTCTTAAAGTTTGTTCACTTATCCTGATGACGATGTTTGTATAACATTGAAAACGTTTGATCAAGAAATTACCTGCGTTTTTCCTTATTTCTAACTCCGAGTGCCGCTTCCCTACTACTCCATATTTGGGACCGCCGAGTCCTTACCTGAGGGCACCGGGGCACGGTAAAATTACCGGAAAGGTGTACTGACCTTCCACTACCATATATATATATATATATATATATATATATATATATATATATATATATATATATATATATATAATTTTGGGCAAAAACTAGCTGAATATAAATAGTTATTGGCTATGTTCCGGGGTATATTAACCCTGAATTGATGTATCGTTAAATCAGTCCTATGACTGTATACATAGAGAGGCATATTGCCCTGGAATGACAACATAAAATGGGGCGGACTAAGTGCAGAGTCTCCCAGGTGCCGCCGCTTATCCAAAGGGTGGAAATGCGTTTGTAAAGTCCGTCCATCACTTCCGGTGACATGGACACCTTGAAGAAATACCTTGAAAGGAAGATGATCCCCAGGGACCTAACATTATCTAAGCCTTCTACAGTATTTTTAATTGGGATACAGACTTCCAAAAAAGATGGAATTCAACCCTAGATAACTGCTCCCTCCCTTAATTAGAACTTGTTATTGAGTATAGGATGCAGAAAACAAAGGCCACATATTTGCAAATTGAGGCACTAAAGATTAAACTATAACCGTCTCATTCAGTGGTTCTCAACCTCAGTCCCCACACAGTTCACGTTTTCTAGGTCACCCAGCATGTGCACAGGTGCACTCATTACTCATTGGCACATTTTAAAAGATCCACAGGTGGAGCTAATTATTTCACTTGTGATTCTGTGTGGAGACCTGGAAAACGTTCACTATGTGGGGGTCCTGAGGACTGAGGTTGAGAACCACTGTTCTAATGAAACAAGAGAATATAAGGATAGGGACCAAAGGGTCATGGAGAGAGTTAACAAATTTGAACAGGATCTAGTTGAGAATAAATGTAAGAAATGTTGTTGTGATATAGAGGATGATGAATTGGGTGATAACAATAAAAATAGACCACCCCCTGGACAGAGATTTGATAGAAGGTCTCCAAATAAAAACAATCTGAAAAAATTCAGGATGTCAATATCTATGATATTGGCAACCGCCCTTATAGAGACTCTTATAGAGCACCAAATAAATATAGACATCAGAATTCTAGGGACTACCAGCATAGAGATTACCCTAAATGGGATAAAACCCTCTTATGATACTGAACTTGGGGCTAGACCAAAGACAATTAATCATAGGGGCCCACGTGAACCCACGGAAAATCAGCCCAACACTGAAGACATATTTTTAGAACCATGACAGGGGAGAAACAATCCAACAGAGAGAGCCGATGAAACCCCAAAAAGAAGAAGATACTCAAATATTGAGGGATGCAACTGAGACATCTCAGACAGACAAACTATTTTAAGTCTAGAAACAAGAAAAACTTCTTAACCTGCCTATCAGGACATTGAGCCTAGAAGAAACACAACTATTGAGTAAAGGATTGAAATTTTCCCCGTCCACTGGCTAATATCGCCAGTCTATACGCAGAACATTATGCAGACAAAAATAATTTGCCAACAAATGTTTAGAAGGATTAAAAGATACTAGTACCGCCATTGTTTTGGATTCTCTTGTCCACCATAATGGACTTATAAGAATACCCATCACCAATATTTATTTATGACATAGATAAAACACAGATCAAATTAAATCAGATTTTTACCCAATTAAGTCCAAAGGCACATACATAGAGGGATTTTATAAAACAACTTTAGGGGGATTTTAAAACTCTTTGCTAAAGGTCAGCCAAAATTAATGAAAAAAACAAAATACTAAAGGACAATCTTAATAGGGATGAATGTAGAGTTTTGAGAGCCCTGATTAAAGACAATTGTTATGAGGGAGGCTGACAAAGGGGAAGGGGGGGGGAGGCTGGTGATCCAAGACCGGGATCAATATGATATGTTTTGGAAGCTATGAAGCAATTAAATAATGTTGACTTACCACAAACTAACTGTTGATCCCATATTGTCCTATGTCAAAGAACTATTGGATAAAGCATTATCCACTCACATTATCTCCAAAGATGAATTTTGCTTTTTGTTTGAGCACCCCACCATTCCAGTGTACTATCATCTTCCCAAGATACACAAAACCCTCACAGCACCACCCGGGTGGCCCATTATTTATGGAGTGGATTCTTTGTCATCTAACCTTTCACATTATGTTGCCACATACCTTCAGCCACGAGTGTCCACACTGAGATTCTATATCAAGGATACCACCAAATTTCAAAAATATCAAATAGCAAGATTCCTACAGCTTTCTTACTCTAGATCAGTGGTCAGGGAACTCGGTCCTCATTACCCCACACAGTGCATGTTTAGCTGGTAACCCAGCAGGTGCACAGGTGTACTAATTACTCACATACACATTTTATAAGGTCCGCAGGTGGAGTTAATTATTTCACTTGTGATTCTGTGAGGAGACCTGCAAAACATGCACTGTGTGGGGTAATGAGGACCGAGTTCCCTGACCACTGCTCTAGATGTATAAAGTGTTTACTCTAATATTCCCCATGAATTGGGTCTAGAGATAATTGAGAAAGCCTGATTCAAGATGGGGATCTCAGTGTGGACCATATTAGCTTTCTTCTTGATTCCATTTCTTTCATTCTTTGGCACAATTACTTTGTTTTTTTCTGACACATTTTATCTACAGACGATGGGGACGGCCATGGGGACCAGATTTGCACCCAGTTACGCCAACCTCTACATGGGGGAGGTTGAAGACATCCACGTGTGTGGTAGCGGCTGGGACGCAAACCTGGTCCTCTATGGCTGTTACATCGACAATCTATTTATTATTTGGGATGGGGGCCTATCTTCTTCACTTTCATTTGTTTCTCACCTTAATTCCAATCACTTTAATTTAGTTTTTACTCAACTTCAATCAATTTAAGATGGACTTTTTGACATAAGTCTCTCAATACTAGACAATCAGAAAAACACTGCCACTTACTGGAAAGGTCAACACTAATGCCTACCTTCGATATGAAAGTGCCCATCACCCGGCTTGGATAAAAAATATTCCAGGGCCAGATGTTACGCATAAAAAGCAACTGTTCCAGTCAACAAACTTTTGAGGGCCAGGCACTAGAACTGTCAGAGGTGTTTTGTAATCATGGTTATCCTGCCAAAGTGATCAATGAAGCAGCACAATCTGCTAGGTAGACAGATAGGGACATCCTATTGGAATGTCGTCTAAAAAAGACTTCCAATTGTGACAACGCACTTCCGCCCTTTGGATAAGCGGTGGCACCTGGGAGACTGTGCACTTAGTCAGCCCCCATTTTATGTAATAATTCTGGGGCAATTTGTCTCTCTATGTATACAGTCATTGGACTGATTTAACAATATGTCACTTCCGGGGTTAATATTCCCCGGAATATAGCCAATATCTATTTATATTCAGCTTGTTTTTGCCCCAAATTCTCTATATATTGAGACTATGGGGGAAATCCACATAATGTGGACATGAGAATGTTGTTTCACTGTTCATTGTTTTCAATATTATTTGTAGATGGAGCTAGCATTTTTTATTCAGCTGATTACTACAGGATACAGAGTTACACAGGGTTAATGCAAGGTTGGTACTTAATCTCTCCACCCAGGAGGGATAAAGTGCCGGGACGGTCCCGCGAAAAACAGGGCAGTTGTGAAATATGCATATGCCACATATTATTTAGTTAATTAGTGAGGGTGGTGGTGGTGGGGGGGGGGGCGTCCGACTCATGCATTAAGGGCCCACCGGGGAAATGCAGTGGTAGGGGCCCATGCTTAAAGGTTTGGCTAACCATTAGTGCATGGTCTGGGCCCCTTGCTTAATGTATATAAGTAACTTGTAAGCCCAAATGCTTTAAAGCTAGTCTGTTACCTTGCGATTGCTTCTGCGTTTGTGCATGTGTGAGAGAAAGAGATGTAGTTTCACTCGCTGCCAACAGATGGCAGTGTTTTGGAGAAACACAAAGGTACACTAGACGTATATATATATATATATATATATATATATATATATATATATATATATATAAAATGGAGAAGGCCTGGCACTCCCGCAGCTGGGTCCGAATACCCCGGTGCCTTCCAGGACAGGTAGGTAGAGGAATGGAAGAGGCGGCACTCAAATGGGATTTTTCAAAAGTGTATTGTGGCAAAAGGAAGGACCAACGTTTCGGGGTCTTAATCACCCCTTTGTCAAGGTGCACCTTGATAACAATGCACTGTAAAAAATACCCCATTGCCCTGTGCAGCATAATGAGGCTGGAACTTGATCCCAAGAGGAGGGAGTGGGGTGCACCGGGGGTACCCCACCTTTTATTGTGGATTTGTCTTTAGCAGTTAATTTTTTAATGACAGATTTATTGATTGACAGTAGATGCCAGTACTCAAAAATCCATAATTAAGATGAATAACTGTCAGACCATTACATTTTTTGTTTCCATAGAAACGTATACACATACACTGTAACATAGAAATAGTGTTCCCAACAGACACAGTAAGCCATTCAAACACATACTGTAACATCGTATTTGTAATTGATGGATATTTATTTTACTATAGTTTTCTCTTTTACACTTATATATATTATACTTATTCACATGTACAATATAAATATTTATATATTTTAAATAGAGCTTTGTTGCGCTTGGTGGCATAGCATTATGATCTACACTATAGTAACAAACTAGCATTGGTTCATGTTAGCAGTCTTCCGTTTACAGTGATGTGATTGGCTTATTTTTTATGGTTTACAAGTTATCCTTTTCCGCATAGTGTAAGTCATTCTGGTTGACTCGCAAAGCTGCGAACTTTGCAGTTTTGCGAGCCAACTGAATGCCGCCAGCACGAACACCCACACCCCGTTTGCACGGAGAATGTCCCCGCAGGAATGCGAATGGATGCTTTGCATAAACATCCTTTCGCAGCCTTGCATGCGGGGCTGAAATCATTCGATGGTCGCCGACCATTAAATTATTTCTTAAGCTTTCACAAATCTAAGTCACTTTGTGTGACAGCTATGTGAACAGGGCAGGCAGCTGACATCCGTAGATGTCAGCTTCCCACCCCTGCCACCCTCATCCCTCCCTCCGAAATGCCTCTCCCTGCGCAAATGCGCAGCAGCCCCCAAAACGGGTTCTGCGCATATGCCGGAACCCGGGGACCCGATCAAGCCTCCGGGGGCTGCTGCAAAGGCAGCCCCCGGAGGCTTGGACCAGCGCATGCGCAGTATGTATGAAGTTACTGTGCATGCGCTGGCCCCATGCAGGGGACTTGGGATCGCGCGTGGCCGGGGAGCACGGCGGTCGACGGAAGGAGGCGGGGAGCACGGCTGGACGTGGGCGGCAGTGGAGGGGGGGGGATTAGATTTGGGTGAGTTATTTTGTTTCTGTGCAGGGTAAATACTGGCTGATTTATTTACATCTGCCCCACCTGCAGTGCACATGGTTTTGTCTGTCTAAGAAGGATTTTGTCAGAAAGAGTGAACAAGAATAAGGCCCTGTCTGCTAAACAGGTTGGAAAAAACTTTGCATATTGTTACAGCAAGTGTGACTATAAATACCCCAGTTTGGATGTAAAAGCAATTCAATAAGACTGTGAGTTTGGAAGTGTTTGCTATTAATACACTGATTTGGTCTTTGAGCACAGTATAATTATTTACAGCAATGCCACAAATAACATATGACAGTATGAATCTGCAGACAAATCAATCATCTCTAGTCACTAGATGCTGATAACGGAAGGAACAGAATGGCTTTCTGTCCATAGTGAGTCCGAGATCCGCGTTTACTTGCCCCATTTTTCTTAATGCCAACAAACCAGTTCAGTTCTGCATACTTCTTTGACTTGTAGGTATTGTAGTGATTCTCTTCTAAAGTCTCCAAAAACAGGCATTCCTCATTCAGCGTCATCTTGGGAGAAAAAACAAACCGCAGTTTATTACTTGTGGGAAAACGAAACTTTGGTGTTATATATAGAGGACTTGGACGGGAGTGCTGAGTTACAGCTAAAGTCTGGCTAAGCAAATTGTTACTGTGGTTCAGCATTTGAAACCAACGCTACCTTGTACTTCCTGCTGCGGTACTGTCTGGGATTTATTTAAAATACGCTTTATTTTTTGCATTTTTCTTTTACTGTAGGACGTACTATGCTACTAATAGAACCACTACTGACAACTGTAATATTCTTTTCATATTATATTTTTATGTGTTGTTCATGGTGGATTTTAAATCATTTTTATTGCTATGACAAGCCCATGCTCAGACAGGCAGTGTGTGTACACTACAAAATATACAAAGAAAATAAGCTTTTATATATTGTTTTAGAATGTTAGCACTATAGAATAGGCAAGCAGTTTTTGCCTGACTGCATTCATCCAAGGCCGAGGTGTCTCTTTTCTCTCTTTAGCCCCGTCGAAGTTACTAGTTTATATGGAAAGACTGCTGGGAAAATACCAGCTGCTAAGGCACTACATTCAGAAAAGTATTAGCTAGACTTGGCCCCCTGTTAATTATCCAACTTGCTGTGAATTGCAGCGGGGATTTCAAAGTACCGGAGCATATCAGCATCAGGATATGGGGAAGCTGCATCAACTTTTCCATGAGCCCTAGTGATGGCACTTTCACCGATAACAAGTAACAGTTAAAGCTTAAGCTAACAGGCAGTGTACAAGCACATGTGTGAACTTAATTCACTCATGCAGGCAGAAAAGGCTCTTCGCACTCTGGAATGCTACTTAATAGGGCTCTAGGTACAAAACGGCAACTGATCATAATATCAAATCCCACAATGAACACATTTTTTTTTTTTTTTTTTAAAGAATGAATACATTTTCATTTTAGCTTGATGAATATGTGTCAGTTACATTGGAACACTAATTATGCATGGACACATTAATTAGAACATTTAAAAACTACTGTTTCTACATGAGTAACAGATCTGTTCACCCCAATGATTAGAAGAGAAGAAAAGAACACCAAAGTAAAACACACATTAACATAGGGATAATATATAGAAAGTAAGGTGTAAGGTGTGGAATACAGTGTGGTGTAATGTGAATAAGGCACAATATGGTGCGGTGTAATGTAAATAGCAGTCACAATTGTGTGACATAATGTCAATAAGGAACGTTCTCATGTGATACTGTATAAGGTTAATAAGGTTGCATTACTGTGTGGCTTAATGTGAGTTGAGGGTACTGTTGCGTGGCCAAACCACATCCCACTAAGAGCATTGCCTTTTCTGAGCCACTGTACTATTTGAAATATGGGGGAGGGGGGGGGGGTGTTTGACAATGCTCCTGCTGTTATGAGCACCAAAACAAGGATTGCTATGGGTGATGGGTGAAGTGTTGCTGGCTGCTGCTTTTGGGTGATTGGTGTTGTGCTGAGAGGAGCTGTGGGTCAGAGGAGGGACTAGTGGCGGTGCTAGGGGGCACCAGCAAAAATCTTGCCTAGGGCATAAAATGGGTTACGGCCACAGGCAGACCTGGTGCAGCAGGTGCATTACACCGGGGACCCTGGGGTCTAAGGGGTCCACTGCTGACCAGACCAGCAATGAGATATCAGAAGAAAAATTATACAGAACAGCGCTGGTGATTCACCGGGGTATAAAATATATACTAGAATACAAGCTAGGTATAGTGGTCGACCACGTGTTTGTCGGTCCGTTATTGACAAGCACTGGGGACGGGGCCTTTTTTCACAGACAGGTCAGTGGCCACTGTGTTCCCACTGTTGGAAATGATTATGCTGGTGTTGATATTGTAGAGTTATATAGGCCAACAACAATGGATGACTCAGACTATAGATGGCCCACTTACTTAACTAGTGGTGTTGGCTTATTGAGAGATAGCAGCAGGTACAGCTATACCCGCTGTTACATGTACACTGGTGATGTAGCAGAGCTGGAGAGAATCATACAGTACAGCTCACTAGAAGATGAATGTATACTGCTTTATGGCAGGTGTTAGCCAGGTCTTTCAGAGAATCTAAGTAGGAGACTGTTTCCCACTGTGTCACTAAATAGGGGATTATTCAATCTGTGCAGGATTTTTCGCTAGGCACCATCTAAAACCACGTGGATCAACGATATTGCCACAAATCCACATGTTTTGTGGCCATTTTTGCTAGATTCACTGGCCTTTTTAGCCCATGACAATTTGACCAAAATGGCATGGGCAACAACAGCTGCAAAAGGGGAAAACACCCATGACTGATAACTGATTTTTTTCGCAGTAGTACACTTCCTTCAACACCCACTCCCATAAAGATACATCTCTCCTGGTCTCCAAAAAGCACAGAACTGTGTGATTTTACTGTCACCCACTGCCTCTTCCTGTTACCTCTACTTGTAATTCTTACTGCTCTCTCGGCCACTCACTGTTTCTCCCAGTCACCCACTGGCGTATGGTATATTATGAACTTGCGATGGATCAGTGGAGATGGTGCTCAATGTATATTTTTGCACCTAGGCCCACCACTCACAAGTTTCACCACTGGTTATGTCCGACTGAGTTAAACCCATGGAATGTGGAAATGAAAACATTATTTTTTATCATTTAAGATCATATACTGTATATTTGTGTTTTAATATGCATCTAAACTCTGTTGCACAGTATTGTGCTATTTTGAACACTTCTTGCACTCTGTTGCACACATCAGTTGAAAACATAATTTATATAGCATATACATTTTAAGCAATGTTTTTTGTAAATAATTTTAAATAATAATACAAAAATAATTTAGTCATATTCGATTGTGCTTTATAGCTGGGAACAAAACAATAACAGACAGACAAAGTGGTAAGAGGACCATGCTCACAAGCTTACAATCTACAGGGACATAGGCATTGATAAACAATGTATCCAGGTATCAGATCTACAGTGTCTGGTAGACAATCAAAAGATCAACACTATTGATCGACAGTCAAAAGGTCGACCTGGTCAAAAGGTTGACAGTCAAAAGGTTGTCTCCCCTCTCTCTCTTCCTGGCACTGTCTCCCCCTCCTTCTCCCTGGCACTGTCAAACCCTCATTCTCCCTGACACTGACTCCCACTCCTTCTCCCTGATGCTGTCTTCCCCCTCCTTCTACCTGGCGCTGTCTTCCCTCCTTCTCCGAGCACCCATGGAAAGTGAGGATCACCCATGGCATGGGCCACGGCAGCAGGGTCCCAGCAGCGGATATGCTGTCAGCACCGGGGGTCCCTGCGGCGGATGGGAACTAGTAGCGGTATTAATACCGCTGCTAGTTCCCATCTTCCGAAGGGACCCTGCTGCTGATGGCATATCCGCTGCTGGGACCCCGCTTCGGCGCTGCCGCTGCCAGGATCCCCCCGACAGCGAGCAGCGGGTGAGTCCAGGGGTGGGGGGGTTTATAGTCTGTGGGGGCGGGGGGGGTTTTAGTCTGTGGGAGCACCCACCCGGAAAATCGGAAATCGCCGCCCCTGCCGGCACTGTCTAACCCTCATTCTTCCCGATGCTGACTTAACACTCCTTCTCCCTGACTCTGTCTTCCCCCTCCTTCTCCCTTGCATTGTCTCCCCCTCCTTCTCCCTGGCACTGTCTCCTCCTCCTTCTCCTTGGTACTGTCTCCCCCTCCTTCTCCCTGGCACTTTCTCCCCCTCCTTCTCCCTGTTTTGTCTTCCCCGCCTTCTCCCTGGCAGTGTTTTCCTCTCCTTCTCCCTGGCTCTCTCTTCCCCTCCTTCTCCCTGGTGCTCTCTTCCCCTCCTTCTCCCTGGTACTGTCTTTCCCTCCTTCTCCCTGGTGTTGTCTTCCCCTCCTTCTACATGGCGTTGTCTTCCCCTCTTTCTTCCTGGTGCTGTCTCCCCCTTTCTCTCTCCCTGGTGCTGTCTCTCTTTCTCCCTAATGCTGTCTCTCTCTCTGTTGCGGTACCTCTATTTATATCCCTGATATCCTGTCTCTTCTCTCCCTTGCTCCCCTCTCTTTCTCATTACCTCCCTGACACACTCACTTTTGCTTGCATCCTTCCCTTGCTCCTCCCACTCTCTATCTGACATAATCTTTCTCTCTGTGTCTCTCTAAGTCTCTCTATTTCCTGACACCCCATTTCTCTCTTTCATTCATTATTTTACAGGAAATCTTGTCTCTCTACTCCTGCCCTCTTTCCTTCTCTCTCTCTCTCTCTTGTTCACTCTTCTTAACCCCTTCCCGACATTTGACGTACATTTACGTCATGGTCGGGATGTACTTCCCGACACATGGCATAAATGTACGTCATGAGTTCAAACTGTCACCGCGTCTATAGACGCGGTGACAGAGGGACGATGTCTGCTGTCCCTGACAGCAGACATCTTCCCTCATTGCCCAGGGGGGGCAGCGATGCCCCCCGCCATCGGCGATCGCTGTGATTGGCTGTTCAATGTGAACAGCCAATTACAGCGTTTTCTTGTACCAGCGAATAACGTTCGCCGGTGACACAGGGATCGGTGGTGATTGGTGCTGTTAAGTACAGCACCAATCACCACCGGGTGTAAGGGTGACGCTGGTGGTCACCCCACCTCACCCCACCTGCCCCCAAAGGCTGTGATTGGTCCGTCGGACCGACGGACCAATCGCAGCCATTACACCTCAAATGAGGTAACGGAGACAGCCCTGCAGCCGCCATTCCGGTCAGGAACAGCGTGCAGAGCGGTCTCCTTGCCCATCTGTGCCTATACTGACCTGATCAGCGTTGGTGGCATCCGTGCCAGCTCCTGTGACTTCCTGGTGCTTGTGTTGCTGCTGCTGCTGCAGCAGCGTCATTGTGTCAGAAATTGTGTGATATAATTTTGTATCTGCTGCCCCCTGCTGCCCCCCTTTTGTGCTGATCAGTATAAACTAACTGATCAGCACCTTTTTTGGGGTGCAGGTTTTTTTTTAATATATATATACCCTGTCAGGTTGCACCCACAGTTGTGTGCCTGCTGCCCCTCACTGCTAATCAGTTGCATCACTGATCAGCAGTTGTTTTTTTTGGGGGGGGTGTTGTGGGGTTTTTAAAAAAAATTTTTTTACACCCACTGTGATTTTGTGGGTGTCCTGTGGCCGCAGAGCGCTGATCAGTGACGTACATCACTGATCAGCATTTTTGGCACAGGGTTGATCTATTTTTTTTTTATCAAATTACTGTTGCCTTTGACTCATCAGCATTTTTTTTTTATTTTTATTTTTTGGACGGTGCTGTGGAGTCTTTTTTTTTTATTTTTTTACACCCACGGTGCTTTTGTGGGTGTCCTGTGCCCGCTGAGCGCTGATCAGTGACGTACATCACTGATCAGCATTTTTTATCTAATTTTTTTTTTTGGGTCAAATTCCTGTTGTCTTTGACTCATCAGAAGTTTTTTTTAATTTTTTTTTTTTGGAGGGTGCTGTGGAGTCTTTTTTTTTAATTTTTTTTTACACCCACGGTGCTTTTGTGGGTGTCCTGTGCCCGCTGAGCGCTGATCAGTGACGGACGTTACTGACCAACATCTGTGCTCAATTTTTGGCGCAGGAGTTTTTTTTTTTTTAACTTACACGTGTTAAAGCACTTAAAGCACTACATACACACTACATACCCCCCATGTTGAAATAAAGTTTGTACCCCCCCTACACTATACACGTGTTGAAACACTACACTTAAAAATAAAAAAAATGTCCCAATCATCGCAAAGACTGTTTTCAGCGGAGGAGGCATATGCCCTTCTTGCCTCTGACACTGACACAGCCAGTGAAGTAAGCGATGAATTGGCATTTGTCTTAAGCTCCTCTTCCTCCTCTAGTGATGAGGGACCCCCTCAAAGACGCCCCCGTAGAGCAGCTGAGACCCCCCCCCAATGATTGATCTCGTATGGACCCCACCACCAGACAATTTTGAGCCCCAGGTTCCTGAGTTTTTGGCCAACCCAGGAATCCAATTTGATAGTACAGGCCTCAAAGAAATTGACTTTTTCAAAGTCTTTTTCTCTGATGATTTTATAAATTTAATGGTGGACCAAAGTAATTTATATGCCCAGCACTTTATTGCCCAAAACCCCACGTCATCATTTGTTAGGTGGACCCCTGTAGAGATGATGACGTTTTGGGGTCTGGTGTTACATATGGGCATAGTTAAAAAGCCAGAAATTAGGCAATATTGGAGTACAGATGTTCTGTACAGCACCCCACTTCATCGTATGGCCATGACCCGGACTCGTTTTGAGACGATCCTTAAATTTTTGCATTACAACGATAATGCACAGTGCCCACCCAGAGATGATCCCACCTTTGACCGGCTATTCAAAGTCAGGCCGGTCATTGATCATTTCAGCGCCAAATTTGCTGAGATGTACATCCCCCAAAAATTCATTTGTGTAGACGAGTCACTTATACATTTTAAAGGAAGGGTTAAATTCCGCCAGTACCTTCCCAATAAGAGGGCAAGGTATGGCATAAAAATGTATAAGCTGTGCAAAAGTACCTCAGGGTACACCCACAGGTTTAGGGTATATGAAGGGAAGGACACAAGAATTGAACCGCCAGAATGCCCCCCCTCCCTCGTAGGTGTTAGTGGAAAGATTGTCTGGGATTTAGTGCACCCCTTCCTGGATAAGGGTTATCACCTCTATGTGGATAACTTTTACACCAGCATCCCCCTGTTTAAGGCCCTTGGTTCAAGAGGTACAGCAGCTTGCGGTACTGTGCGCAAGAACCAAAGAGGCCTCCCAAAAACGCACGTTGCCCAATTACTGAGAAAGGGTGAAAGCAGGGGAATATGCACCGAAAATATGTTGTTGGTCAAATATAAAGACAAGAGGGATGTCCTTATACTGACAACAATTCACGGAGACAGTACCACCTCCGTCCCTGTACGAGGTACCAGTACCCACACCTCAAAACCTATTTGTATCCTAGATTACAATAAGTACATGGGCGGAGTGGATCTTTCAGATCTGGTACTGAAGCCGTACAGTGCCCTGCGGAAAACAAAAATATGGTATAAGAAGCTGGCCGTGTATATCATCCAGATGGCACTGTATAACGCTTACGTACTATTCCGTTCTACCAGCCAGACGGGGACATTTATGCACTTTCAAGAGGAAGTCATAAAGGGCCTAATATTTGGGTACCAGCAGGCAGAGGGCCCCAGTACTTCTAGTACTGGCCCCAGTACTTCTAGTACTGGCCCCCGTATTGTATCAGGGCAGCATTTTCCTAACGAAATCCCCTCCACTGGAAAAAAGGGCAGGACGCAAAAAAGGTGCAAAGTTTGCTATAAAAAGGGAATACGAAAGCAAACTATTTTCCACTGTGAAACTTGCCCCGACAAACCCGGCCTATGTATGAAGGAGTGCTTTAAAATATACCACACATCTATGGATTATTAGGTTCATCATTTCACCGTGCTTCGGGGGTCTTGCTAATGCGACATAGCACCCACCATTCATTCCACCAGAATGTGTGCTGCAAAATCCAAATATCACTCCTTCCCTTCTGAGTCCTGCCATGCACCCAAATGGTATTTTTTGGTCACATATGAGGCATTGCTATACTCGGGAGAAATTGGGGCACAGATTTTGGGGTGCTTTGTCTCCTTCATTCCTTGTGAAAATAAAAAATTTTGAGCCAGAACTGCATTTTTGTGTAAAAAATTTAATTTTTCATTTTCACAGCCCAGTTGTACCAAAATTGGAGAAACCCCTGGGGGTTTGAAATGTACACTATACCCCTAGATGAATTCCCTGAGGGGTGTAGTTTGCTAAATGGGGTCACTTGTGGGGGGGTTCCACTGTATTGGTGCTTCGGGGGTCTTGCTAATGCGACATAGCACCCACCATTCATTCCACCAGAATCTGTGCGGCAAAATCCAAATATCACTCCTTCCCTTCTGAGTCCTGCCATGCACCCAAATGGTATTTTTTGGTCACATATGAGGCATTGCCGTACTCGGGAGAAATTGGGGCACAGATTTTGGGGTGCTTTGTCTCCTTAATTTCTTGTGAAAATGAAAAATTTTGAGCCAGAACTGCATTTTTGTGTAAAAAAATGTAATTTTTCATTTTCACAGCCCAGTTGTACCACAATTGGTGAAACCCCTGGGGGTTTGAAATGTACACTATACCCCTAGATGAATTCCCTGAGGGGTGTAGTTTGCAAAATGGGGTCACTTGTGGGGGGTTCCACTGTATTGGTGCTTCGGGGGTCTTGCTAATGCGACATAGCACCCACCATTCATTCCACCAGAATCTGTGCGGCAAAATCCAAATATCACTCCTTCCCTTCTGAGTCCTGCCATGCACCCAAATGGTATTTTTTGGTCACATATGAGGCATTGCCGTACTGGGGAGAAATTGGGGCACAGATTTTGGGGTGCTTTGTCTCCTTCATTCCTTGTGAAAATAAAAAATTTTGAGCCAGAACTGCATTTTTGTGTAAAAAAAAAGTAATTTTTCATTTTCACAGCCCAGTTGTACCACAATTGGTGAAACCCCTGGGGGTTTGAAATGTACACTATACCCCAAGATGAATTCCCTGAGGGGTGTAGTTTGTAAAATGGGGTCACTTGTGGGGGGGTTCCACTGTATTGGTGCTTCGGGGGTCTTGCTAATGCGACATAGCACCCACCATTCATTCCACCAGAATGTTTGCTGCAAAATCCAAATATCACTCCTTCCCTTCTGAGTCCTGCCATGCACCCAAATGGTATTTTTTGGTCACATATGAGGCATTGCCGTACTCGGGAGAAATTGGGGCACAGATTTTGGGGTGCTTTGTCTCCTTCATTCCTTGTGAAAATGAAAAATTTTGAGCCAGAACTGCATTTTTGTGTAAAAAATTTAATTTTTCATTTTCACAGCCCAGTTGTACCAAAATTGGTGAAACCCCTGGGGGTTTGAAATGTACACTATACCCCTAGATGAATTCCCTGAGGGGTGTAGTTTGCAAAATGGGGTCACTTGTGAGGGGGTTCCTAACTTTTAGCATCTTATGGTGCCTAGAAACCTACATGGTGCCTAAAAAATAATCTCATAAAAAGGAGGCTCCAAAATCAAGTAGGTGCTTCTTCTATTATGAAGCCTGTGGTTTGGTCAACGTGCACACTAGGGCCACATGTAGGATATTTATGAAAACAAAAGAATTGGGGGAATCAATTTTTAGTCACATTTCTCTAGTAAAATCTACTGTGTTCCTTAGAAAAATTTATTAAAATTGAAAATCTGCAAAAAAAATGAAATTTTGAAATTTCACCTACACTTTGTTTTAATTCCTGTGAAACACCTAAAGGGTTAACAAACTTCCAAAATGCTGTTTTGAATACTGTGAGGGGTGCAGTTTTTGAAATGGCATCATTTATGGGGGTGTCTCACATACAAGTCCCTCAAAGTCACATCAGAACTGAACTGGTCCCTAAAAATGTGTTTAAAATTTTCTTGAAAATTTGAGAATTTGCTATTCATATTTTAAGCCTCCTAGTGTCCAAAAAAATTAAAAGGAGGTTGAAATAATGATGGAAACATAAAGTATACATATGGTCTATGTTAGTTATTAACTATTTTGAGTGGTATGATTATTTGTCTCACAAGCAGAAAAGTTAACATTTTGCAAATTGCAAAATTTTCAATTTTTTTACGACATTTTGGTATTTTTCACAAAAAAACACAGACTGTATCGACCAAAATTTACCACTAACTTGAAGTACAATGTGTCACGAGAAAACAATCTCAAAATCACTGGGATAAGTAAAAGCAAAAAAAAGTTATCCCCACTTAAGTGATACATGTCAGATTTGAAAAAAAGGGCTCTGTCAGGAAGGCAAAACAGGCTGCGTCGGTAAGGGGTTAAAGACTCTGTATCACCCCACACACACACACACACACACACACACTCATACTCCCTTGCCCCCCTAAAGGGCATTGTAGTGACAATAGGGCTGTGGCCCTATCAACATTTAACTATTGGGGCCCACAAACTTCTATTTACTCCCCTGGCCCCACCATATGTATTTTCCCCTTATGGGCCCTGTGGAGGGAGGGAGAGAGGGACAGACATATGGAGGGACTGACCTAAAAAATTTCTTTAACTCTTAGTCAAGCACAATTTTAAAATTCATCCACCCAAACAAATCGTCATACTCACCGATCCATATAAAAGGCCGCTGGCATCCATTGCCAAGTAATTCTCAGTGTCTGCATTCTTGATATACACCTCACCAATTCTTTCTGCACTTAACTGCAATCTAACTGAAATAAACAGGGAACATTGAAATCAAAATTTCATGCAAAAAATTGTGAAATAAATTGTGAAATAAAATGCGAAATCAAAATTTCATGCAAAAAATTGTGAAATAAAATGCAAAATCAAAATTTCATGCAAAAAATTGTGAAATAAATTGTGAAATAATATGTGAAATAAAAATTTCATGCAAAAAATTGTGAAATAAAATGCGAAATCAAAATTTCATGCAAAAAATTGTGAAATAAAATGTGAAATAAAAATTTCATGCAAAAAATTGTGAAATAAAATGCGAAATCAAAATTTCATGCAAAAAATTGTGAAATAAATTGTAAAATAAAATGTGAAATCAAAATTTCATGCAAAAAATTGTGAAATAAAATGTGAAATCAAAATTTCATGCAAAAATTTGTGAAATAAAATGCGAAATCAAAATTTCATGCAAAAAATTGTGAAATAAAATGCGAAATCAAAATTTCATGCAAAAAAATTGTGAAATAAAATGCGAAATAAAATGCGAAATCAAAATTTCATGCAAAAAATTGTGAAATAAAATGCGAAATCAAAATTTCATGCAAAAAATTGTGAAATAAAATGCGAAATCAAAATTTCATGCAAAAATTGTGAAATAAACTGTGAAATAATATGTGAAATAAAAATTTCATGCAAAAAATTGTGAAATAAAATGCGAAATCAAAATTTCATACAAAAAATTGTGAAATAAATTGTGAAATAAAATGCAAAATAAAAATTTCATGCAAAAAATTGTGAAATAAATTTCGAAATCAAAATTTCATGCAAAAAATTGTGAAATAAAATGTGAAATAAAAATTTCATGCAAAAAATTGTGAAATAAAATGCGAAATCAAAATTTCATGCAAAAAATTGTGAAATAAATCGTAAAATAAAATGTGAAATCAAAATTTCATGCAAAAAATTGTGAAATAAAATGCGAAATCAAAATTTCATGCAAAAAAAATTGTGAAATAAAATGTGAAATAAAAATTTCATGCAAAAAAATTGTGAAATAAAATGTGAAATAAAATGCGAAATCAAAATTTCATGCAAAAAATTGTGAAATAAAATGCAAAATCAAAATTTCATGCATAAAATTATGAAATAAAATGTGAAATAAAATGCGAAATCAAAATTTCATGCAAAAAATTGTGAAATAAAATGCGAAATAAAAATTTCATGCAAAAAATTGTGAAATAAAATGCGAAATCAAAATTTCATGCAAAAAATTGTGAAATAAATTGTAAAATAAAATGTGAAATCAAAATTTCATGCAAAAAATTGTGAAATAAAATGCGAAATCAAAATTTCATGCAAAAAAATTGTGAAATAAAATGTGAAATAAAAATTTCATGCAAAAAATTGTGAAATAAAATGTGAAATAAAATGCGAAATCAAAATTTCATGCAAAAAATTGTGAAATAAAATGCGAAATCAAAATTTCATGCAAAAAATTGTGAAATAAAATGCGAAATCAAAATTTCATGCAAAAAAATTGTGAAATAAAATGCGAAATCAAAATTTCATGCAAAAAATTGTGAAATAAAATGTGAAATAAAAATTTCATGCAAAAAATTGTGAAATAAATTGTGAAATAAAATGTGAAATAAAAATTTCATGCAAAAAATTGTGAAATAAATTGTGAAATAATATGTGAAATAAAAATTTCATGCAAAAAATTGTGAAATAAAATGTGAAATAAAAATTTCATGCAAAAAATCGTGAAATAATTTGTGAATTAAAAATTTCATGCAAAAAATTATGAAATAAAATGTGAAATAAAGTGTGAAATAAAATTTCATGCAATAAATTGTGAAATAAAATGTGAAATAAAAATTTCATACAAAATATTGTGAAATAAATTGTGAAATAAAAATTACATGCAAAAAAATTGTGAAATAAAATGTGAAATAAAAATGTTGGTACTTGTGGAGTATCACGGCTCCTACGATATTGAACTTAAGGAATCGCATCGCATGCCATGCATGTTGTGCCATGTGATGGCATACGATGCGATGTGATGTGATTCTTTAACACTTTTCATCGTACATCTTAACCCAACGCATCGCATCGTATGCCCTCAATGTTCCGGCATGCATTGGCATACGATGAGACGCGATGGGTTATTACTTTATGTCGTACAACATGTCGTCGCATCGCATCGTATGGCATTTTTAAGCATGCGATGCGATGTGATGTTTTGCGATATTTGCCTACCAACATTAATTTATTTGCCCAGTGATACAAATATTTATCATCATTTGTCCATAATTTGACCAATCACATGGATTTTAGCCCACTGGCTGGTTTTCTCACACATTCTCCCTGACACTTTCACTCTGAGGTGAATCTGTGACAGAGAAACAGTGTCCCTCAGAGTACCAGCGACTGTATTCATTTAACGATGGCAGAATCTGTGGTCCGCGATGTGTTTTGCCTACCAAAGACTGAAGAAGAAGCAGTCACATTACTGCAGGACCAGCGTCTTATGCTGCAGGCCTAAACATGAAAGAGGCGATGTGGAGGTGCTACATCAAAACCTGCTGCAGCAAGGTCAGTGTCAGAGATGGCACCTTTTTATCAGGCTCTAAACTGCCCTTTCTCACAGTTGTGAGATTCATCTATTTTTGGGCACAGGAGCATACATCACTAGAATACTGTGAGCAGCAGCTGCACATATCATCAAAAACTGCAGTACATTTCAACAAATAAATGAGAGAGGCATGCACTGCAGAGCTCTTGGCACAGCCGCAGAGACGCATTGGAGGGCCAGGTGTCATTGTTGAAATAGATGGGACCCTGTACGTCAAGCGCAAGTACAATGTTGGCAGGATATTGCCCCAGCAAGGTGGAAGGTACATAATATTACAAGCATTCAGGAGACAAACATTGAAAAAGACTTGGGCACAGACAGTACCTTAAAGAAAAAGTGACTGGTATAGTTTGGTGATAAAACTCTTGCGTATTGACAAGCCTGCTTAAAGTCACACAAGGCAACAGTACAGAAACAAAAATGGAAAAATACGTGGCTAGAGCGGCGAAAGCTGCTAAAAGCACACAAGCACAAAAAGAGAAAGGGAAAAAAGATAAGTCAATAACCAAAATGCCAGCCTCAACTCCCAGCTCACCTAGTAATATAAGCACAACAGAGTCTCTAGACGAAACACTGTATACGGCACAAACCTCAGCACAAAGGGCTAAAGAAATTTTGGATATTCTATCACCCCTCTTGGATGCTAAGTTGGCACCAATCTCAGATGCAATTAATAAAATGGTGGAACAGGTAGCTCAGCACTCAGCAAGATTGGTGGAAGCAGAGGACAGGATCTCGGTGCTAGAAGATAACCTCAGAGGTATAAATACACAAGTACAAGAACAGGGGAAAATAATTACAACATTAACCGACAAAATAGAAGAACTTGAGAACAGGAGTAGGAGGAGCAATTTGAGGCTCATAGGTCTGCCTGAGAGTGTCAAGAATAGAGACTTAATGGCTACTGTTTCAAAATGACTGCCGGGAAAATTAGGTCTCCCAGAGCAAGAACCTATAGTGGTGGAACGGGTACATCGCATTGGTCCAGAACGCCAAAACACACAGCAAAGACCTAGACCTGTGATTTTTAAATTGCTCAATTATATGGACAAAATTAAAATAATGAATGCATATCATAAAATACATGAAGTAAAGTATGAAGATTCACGAGTATTGTTGTTTCAAGATTTCTCCTATCAAGTATCCAGTAAAAGGCGAGAATATTCAGAGATCTGCCTAGAACTGTATACAAGAAATATACGCTTTTCACTGTTATAGCCTGCCAAACTGAGGGTGAATCATGAAGGGAAAACGCAAATATTTAACAATCCAGAAGAAGCAGGGAAATTTCTAAAAGGACTGGAACCGGTGAATAAAGTTTGAATAAAGAAGATCATAAAAGGACTGAGAATTAAAGCTGAAAGATTATCTAGTTAGAGAATGTAAACTGAGAGGGATAGATAGTTACAAAGGGGAGGGAGGGAAGGGTGGGGGGAGGGGAAAGGGGATAGAAAGACAAGGGAATAAAATATATGTGTTTAAGATAGACAGTACATTTCAATTTCTAATACAGGATAGAGGTAAGGAGAGACGAATAGGTCCCCTCTTGCAGGCTGGGGCAAGAGAGGCACAGAATAAAATAATACTCATTAGGTGTAACAATATGAAAAAGAAAGAATATTAGTAATAAAACACAAGAGAATCTAGTTAAAAAGAATCTAGCATTTATCTCATGGAATGTAGAGGGATTGAACAATCCCATGAAAAGGAAGAAAGTGTTGATGCATCTTAAGAAATATAAACCTGATGTGATCTTTTTACAAGAGACACATTGGAAAGTAACAGACGTTAATGTCCTTAGAGATACATGGCTAGGGGAGACTAGGTATGCATCATATAAAACAAAAACCAGGGGTGTCTTGATAGCATTTAGAAGAAACCTCAGTTACACAGTAGTGTCAGTGGTACTACGAGCGCATGAAGTTTATTGTTGAACAAACTTCAGAGAGAGGAACAGAAGGAAGTACTACGGAGGATGACGGAGTATTATCATGGCTCCCATCGCATGTCATTGTATGCCGTTAAATCGATGGCATGCGATGCAGTGGTTTTTGATTAATATCGTTGGAGCCCTGATTATACACAAGTATCATTAAATGTACTGATATTATAATTTTTTTTTTCCTAGGTACTTACTTCTGATCCGGAAACAGAGACTGGAGCGGCGTCGGAGTTGGTGACTCCTGCAGTGTCGGTGGTCCATGCTCCTGCGGTGGCAAGAACATCAACAGCTGCCCCCATGAGGCGCAGGAGAAGACAGGCCGCTCAGCCGCCCAGCTCTTTTCCAAGTGGCCAAGGGTATTGTTGCCGTCATGCGGAGGAAGCATTACAAAAAACCTCCTGATCAATTCCAAATTATAGGTAACAACGTCACCTGTGAAATGCGGAGCATGGATGCAGACCAGTTCCGCCAGTTTAAGCGACTGTTATATACCTGTATGTCGCGCGCATCAGCAAAAAGTTTGTCTGATGATTGCGACATACTGCCATATGACAGGAGCCACAGGTCGCTGCCCCAACCGCCCAACAGCCCACATCACCACCCTATGTACACTGCAACGGTTAATCCTCCGCCTCCCCCTTCTAGTTCTGCGACGGTGGCCAGTACATCACCTGACACTGACCCTTCTTCTTTACCTGGGACTTTGAGGTCTGCGTTAATGACTGTCCACAGACATAGCCCAGAGGATGATTTTTTACTAGTTAATTTTTTTTCAAATTCGGCCTAATTTATTTTTGAAAATTTGAATAATGACAACAATGTCCTTGTTCTTTTCTCTGATTTGTTTGTTCAACAATAAATTTTAGCGCTCGGTTGTACCACAATTTCGTTGTGTGATTGGCACAGCACGGCACTTCTAAACGTTGCGATGTCCGTGCTTGTTGTGCTCCTTCACATACAACTGTTCAACATATTTGCATCTTCTTCCGGACCCATTGGAAGTTTGCAGCACTGATTACAATGTTTTACTGTACCAATTTCATGTTGTATGCCTCATCCTGAATTCCCTGGTTGCGATAGTCCCTTACACTGAGGCAGGTTTTTCCCTTGAAAACAAAGAACAAAGAACAAAAATGGCATATTGCCATTGGCCCTATTGCTTGTAAGATCCAGGGCCAGATGTATCGATCTACAAAAAGTGATAAAATGGAGAGTGAACAACCAGCCAATGAACAACCAGCCAATCAGCTATGATTTAAAAAATGACAGGCAAGAGCTGATTGGCTGGTTATTTATGCACCCTCCTTTTTATCACTTTTTGAAGCTTGATATATCTGTCCCAAAAAGTCTGTGATGCAGTTTTATAATATACATTTTGTAAATTGACTTTGGTGTCCACCCTTGAATTAGCCCCAATATCACATTCCCCTTGCAGACAACTTGAGGGAGAAACCCAAACCATGTAAAAAGGATAATATGTCAGTGGCAATATGTATGGGTAATTTAGCATATTTCTCTAGAACTGTATTCTAACAGGTTGCATGCTCCTATTTTCCTAAGAGAAAGATACAGATGTATACATCATATCAGTGTACTTTTATAGGCATTACATATTGTATTTTATTTTGCCATCTCATGAACGTTACTTACTATTGAGGTCGTCCCTGTCTCTTGTTCCATCCACCACACCATCCGGCAGAATGCGCAAGAAGTAGCCTCCATTACTGCAATACAAGAGCTTTGGTATCTTGTAATTTCCCATTGGCAGGTTGAACGTCTCCATCATAGCGCTGAAAGTTGTGATATCACCCTCTGCCATCTCTCCTACTTCCCCAGCAGACTTAGACTTTTAACACTGAAAAATATGGACACACAGTAATACATGTTGTGGATCTCTGCTATATAACAGTTCAGTTACCTGTGTGGTTGAGCCCGAGCAGATTGGACTTATTATTCTGGTCAAAAGGGAGAAAGCTTTTGAAAATGGAATGCCTTACCTCATCATAATCATTACTGTATACATTCCCAGCTGCCTAATGCTGGTAGAACACTTGTCTCTACAGTAATTATGCAGGTGGTAAAAGCCCTTTATCATTTTCAAGTGGAAAATTGTGACATTAGAGAAATGTCTCCAGTGCTCAAGTATTGAGCACTGTTTTCTGGCATACCCAAAGATATTTATTGGGACATCAGCTTCCCCTATGCCCAGTAAGCCAAGTCAAACTGAAGTGTTCAATGGCATTTCACAGCAAACCTTCGCCAGCACCAGTAGGTAAAGAAAGCTACATTAAAGGAAACCCTGGATTTGTGAAACGTGCTGCTACTAAAAATCTGTTTATTATAAGCAACCAATACTCATTTTATGTAAACACATCCAGATATATCCTCCTACTGTACATCTATTCCGCACTGTGCCAAACAGCCCCTATTGCCATGAAAATCTTCTAGAATTAAGTGTATTTATTTCCTAAAAAAAGGCAATGAGACTAGCAGGGGTGTAAACCAAAACTTTGTGGGCCCCATAGCAACATCACCATGTAGGGCTCCCGGTATACATGTAGGTCGACTTGGCTTAGGTTGACAGGGTTGGAAGGTCAATAATGGCAAGGTCGACAGTCAAAAGTTTTTCTCGTCGACATGAGTTTTTCACGTTCATGTGTCGACCCAATGACCCATACACCCATGTAATACTTCCCGATATCTAAATAATAAACATGGGCTTCTAAGATGGGAACTGCCCATAGACACCCATGTTAAACTTTAACATGGGCTTCCATGGAGCAGCAAACAGCTAATCAGTCACTGAGCTCCTACAGTGCCTGCTGCTGATTGGCTGAGGGAGAACCCGTGTGTGACATCAACGACAAATCACCCAGTTCGGGAAAGGAGCCCAAATTGCAGCTCCTCCAGTTCATTATGGATACGAGATTGCTAGTTTGATTTTTTAACCCATGGATGCCTTCATGGACCAAAGAGGACACAATCTACGCCAGATTAGATGGTGAGTATAATTTATTTTTGACAGGTACTGTACCCCTATGAATTCTACATGGAGAAGAGGACTGGCTTACAGTGGAACCTTTAGGTAAGTATGTATGGATGAATTTAGTATTTATTAAAGTTTTATTTTGCTATGGTGTGTGTGTTATTGACTATTGTGAAGTTGTAAAACTACAAGTAGCAGTGGGCCCTTTAATGCCCTGCATGCTGGGACTTGTGGTTCTCCAAGTCCCTGCATGCGGGGGAGGTTTGCTGGAAACCAATAGTTTTTACACATTAGCTATCAGCCTGGTGCCCTCCAACCAGGGGCACTGGGTACAGCCCCAGGCTACAGCCTGGGCAGGGGGACTCTGTTATTGGGGGGTCCCTCTTGGTCCTGGCCCAGGCTGACCAGTCATGGGTTAATGCTTTGGCCGGGGGGAACTTAAAAAGTTTCCCTCGGCTGTGGCATTACCTGATGACAGTTTGTATCCTGGTGCTGGTTATCAAAATACGGGGGGACACCACTCAATTTTTCCCCTGTATTTGGGAACTAGGACCAGCCCATGAGCCTGGTGCTGGTTATACAGTTTTTTTGCCCCCCCTGTATTTCTACAACCAGGACTGGCTCAATGAGCCCAAGGCTGGTTATAGCCAGACAGGGGACCCCACATTGTTTTCACTTTTTCTATGTTTAAACACTGGCCAGCATTGCATGGATCTGACAGATCTGTATGATGCTGGTGGCTCATACATATTTGGCTGCTGTATTTCCAGCACCCAAATACATACAGCTATGACATCGGAGAATACGAATCTTCCATCTCTATCCAGTGCTCCTCCCTCTCACCTCTGTTCTGCTCTTGTGCAAACCAACTACATATAAATGCAGAATGAAGAAAACTCACCACACCCATGTGCAATCCCCTCCCCCACTCTCCAGTGACGTCCTCACAGGCAGACAATGATGACTCATAAGCAAGGACCCCTAAGTGATAATAAAAGAACTTCCAGAACTGAAGGTGCCCAAACACAGTGCGTTTGCACAATGCGATGCGCGCTCCCGCGGGCATCTCATCGCACACTACAAAAAGTATGTGTTGCACATACATTTTTGGGTACTCTTTACCTAGAACGGCGCCCGCGATTGGCATCGCGGGCGTCGGGGGTAAAAAATCGCGGGCATTGCGGCGATCGCATGCACTTAAAAAACGGGTGCGTCGCGATGCCCGCGATTTTCCCATAGGGATCAATGTTAAAAGTGAGATTGGACGCGATTTTAGTGTTAAATGCCTCAATGCCCGCGATTTTTACATATGAAACAATGTTAAATGGGCCACAGAGCCCTAATAGTCCTCCTGAAGTCTTAAATGGCCCCCACAATTTTTAACGCCACCCCACGATCAACGTGAACCCGAAGCGTGGCGAGCGCAGCGAGCCCGCGAGGGGCTGCGGTACGCGTCCTCCGACCTTTTCATACCCCCACTATCCACGTCGGCGTGGAGTTGAGAATAGAATAGTGTGGCGAGCGCAGCGAGCCACCGAGCCCGAAGCGTGGCGAGCGCAGCGAGCCCCGCGAGGGGACGCGGATACCTGTGAAGCCCGCGAAGGGACGCGTTTACCTGTGAAGGTATCCGCGTCCGCTCGCCACGCTTCGGGCTCGGTGGCTCGCTGCGCTCGCCACACTATTCTATTCTCAACTCCACGCCGACGTGGATAGTGGGGGTATGAAAAGGTCGGAGGACGCGTACTGCCGCCCCTCGCGGGCTCGCTGCGCTCGCCACGCTTCGGGTTCACGTTGATCGTGGGGTGGCGTTAAAAATTGTGGGGGCCATTTAAGACTTCAGGGGGACTATTAGGGCTCTGTGGCCCATTTAACATTGTTTCCTATGTAAAAATCGCGGGCATTGAGGCATTGAACACTAAAATCGCGTCCAATCTCACTTTTAACATTGATCCCTATGGGAAATCGCGGGCATCGCATCGCACCCGTTTTTTAGTGCATTCGATGGTCGCGATGGGCGCCGTTCTAGGTAAAGAGTACCCATTTTTGTACTGCCTTCTAATCACATTGCATCGCATTGCACACAAATTACATGCAAAACGCATGCCTTGCGATGCGATCCAGCCCATAACGGGTGCGATCATCGCACCATGAATGGGCACCTTGGCAGAATCAAGGCTGGCAGACAGTGGAACAGTGGTGTGATACATACTGTATGCAGTAACTTCTTCCAGCAAGGGAAAAAGAAGTTACTGCATATGTTTATCCTGACGAAAGTTTTAAATAAACTGAAACATTGTTACATCAAGTTACCTGTGTAGGTCTGACTTTACTGAAAAGCCAGAGAGTGCCGCCTAGCCAGAGAGTGCAGCCTTTCTTCTTCTATCCTGTTTGGAAAGCATCCAGCAAAAAATATCTACAATTATACTTCGGGAGGGTGCTGAGGGTTTAGGTGGGAGAACCAGAGCTATCCATTTACTGGACACAAAATTTCTGCTGCTGGCCCTACCATCAAAATATGGAATGTGCAGATACATGCTTTTTTACTTTGTTCTTTTTTTACTAGCAACAAATTGCTGACGCCGGTCTGTTTAAGAATTGGTGAACAGCAGTTATTTCTGCACATTAGAAAGGCGTGATTAGAACCTTTAACTTTGGCTCCTGTAATTGATTTAGGCATCTGCTTACCAAAGAGTGCAGCAGAAGGAAACACTTAACTTCAAAACCTCTTTTGCCACTGATGGCAGACAGGCACCTGATTTATGAAAGTAAGGTACCAATTTGCTACGAAACACGTGCGATTGCTTCTTGTTATACCCAAAAGGCATTTCTTTTACATATGTTATATAATAATGCAGAGAAATTGAGAAGGTTCACAAAAGTAGAAATCTGAAACTGAACTTTGTTTTAAGGTGTTCAGCCAAACATGGCACATACTGCAATGTTTATCTACGTATAGACTTCCCAGGAGAAAATGAGAAGGGGGGCTATGGTAGGGGAGGGTGATAGTAGTGCCAGTGTGCCCGCTCAGAGAGTCGAGAGAAAGAAAGAGAGACAGAGAGAGAGAGGAGAGCAGAGAGAGGGGCAGGAATGGGATTAAAAATAGGCCGAGGGATGGCGGTACGCGTCCTCCGACCTTTTCATACCCCCACTATCCATGTCGGCACGGAGTTGATTTTATATAGTGTGGGAGCGCAGCGAGCCACCGTGCCTGAAGTGTGGCGAGGGGCTGCGCTTTACTTTACATGTATTACGCGTCCCCTCGCGGGGCTCACTGCGCTCGCCTCGCTTCGGGCTCGGTGGCTCGCTGCGCTCGCCACACTATATAAAATCAACTCAACGCCGACATGGATAGTGGGGGTATGAAAAGGTCGGAGGACGCGTAACGCCGCCCCCCACGGGCTCGCTGCACTCGCCACGCTTGGAGGTGCATTTAACATCTAAGCACCCATTAGGGTGCTTATTCAATTAAAAATCTTATAGGGGGGCCAATTAACATTGAAAGCACCCATTAGTGTGCTTATACAATTTAAAATTGTATCTCACCTCATCTCATTGTATGCCATATACAATGGTATACAATTTTAAATTGTATAAGATCGGGTCCCATTGCATCGCATCTCATCTCATTGCATACCATATTAAGCCTTATGGTATGCAATGCGATGGGCGCCGTGATAATACACAAGTACCCAAAATTCACTGACAGACATGGAATTATGGCCCTCCACATGAAGGATGCACTGACAGATACGTAAATCAAGGTCTCCCACCCCTCCCCATCATGTTCTTGTTGTTGCTGCTGTGCTGGCTTTTGGGTTGCCTCTAGAGAAACTCTAAATGCAGCAACCACCACAGCCCACCTCATTCCTTACCTGCCCGCCGGCCACTTCCTGACTACCATCACTTTGGTCAGGACCCCCTCTTTCCCAGCATTCTCTGTCTTGCACACTGCTGTGTCACTTCACCTGAGCTGTCTATGGTGCTGAAGTCAGGCTGTTCGGACATAATTGCCTCCATGATCACTCCTTGGAGGTTATTCAGGTTCACACGCAAAGCTGCGGAATTCACAGCTTTGCATGTGGTTTAAACACGGCTCTCCGCCCGCATAAACACCCCCATCGCACGCCGAGTTCCCCTGCACACAAGTTGAATGGATGTTTTTCATAAATATCCATTCGCAGCTTGTGTGTGGCTAGGAAATCATTCAATGGTCACTGACCATTGAATGATTCCTAAGGTGCATGCAAATCTAAGGTCTGGTGTCTTAGATCTGCGGGCTCCATGTACGGGAAAAGGGCAGGCAGCTGACATCCGCTGCCCGCCCCTGGCACCCGTGTCATCACCAAATTTCCTTAGGAGCACCCAGCATTTCCATGGGAACAACTATGAAATGCTGGTTGTTCCCATGGCCGCAGCACGTTGCTGGATGGGAATGGGACAGTGAATAAGCAATCCACTGTGCCCGCTCGCACCAAGTGGTTGCACATGCGCATAAATGCTCATGCTAAACATTGTTCACCTGTTCAAGCTCCCTTCCTGAATGGTCCGTACACCCCAGGAGCTCAATTCAATCCTGGGGAAAATTACCTGCCATGGTACTGTAAGTCATCACTTTATAATGGGGATAAGTCAGATGTGGCTGGAGACGCTATCACATGCATGTCCGTCACATAGACCAGGAAATCTCTGTGCAACTATGGAGACCCCTTGTCTCCTTTTCTTTCCCTAAATGATGGCATCATTCCTACTTTTGGGAAAGGGAATCCACAACTGCCCCCTCCGCACCCCCCACGGTCTGTCAATAACTAAAACACTGCTGCCTTCCTGCTTCTTACTGTACATTGCTTGGCACCGTGCCCAAAGCATTGTGAGTGCTGTGAGCCATGCAAGGGGATGCTGTACACTTAGACGGTGTCCATGTCGACCATGTTGACATTCAGGAAAAAAAAACATGAAAACCTCAGCAACCTTTTGACTGTCGACCTAGCCATTGGTGACCTAATGCTTGTGTTGATCTTCCAACCCTGTCGACCTAAGCCATGTCGACCTTCTGTGGTCAAACCAATGCATGTCAAGGTAATATGTGTCGACCCATACCCATTACAAGTATACGCAGTTTACATGTCATGTGATGTTTGCTGATCCTTCACAGAAGCCATATACTGTACCCTCTCTCTATAGAAGCAGTGCAGAAGAATATAGAATTACAAAACAATAGTCCCTGTTAGATCACTATGGTATACAGTTGTGTATACACCTGACCTGAAATCACGCATAATGGCCTGACAGGCCATGACAGTTTGGCCTGTCATGGACTTTGCAACCCTCCAGCAGTACCGATTTAGCCGGTACTTTACCGTTTTCTAACAGCCTGTACTGGCTAAATTGCCCTGTACCAATTGTACCATTTTTTCATGGTTCATTTTAGGTGCAGTGCCTGACAGGCGCCTCCCTTCACCTCTCTCTCAGGCTCAGCCGAGGAGGCTGCAGGGACTCTGGGAGTTGGTTATTCCCCAGGGAGCTTGAGGGGGAGCTGCCAACCAGGTGCACCGAGGGGGGACATTGGCGGGCCTGCGTCCCCCTGTTCCAGGACCAGGAGGATATAGACTGGTGAACGTCATGCTGTGTGTGTGGAGTGTGCAGGGCAGCAGGGAGTAGGAACAATGAAGCACTGAGCAATGAGGGATGTGGGGCAGGGCAGGTAAAGTGATTACTTATAACTCCTGTCATAATGCATACCATCCAAACTGTACTATTGAAAGTATAGGAAAGAAGGTGTGGTCACACCCCCTTTTCCGCAGCCACGCCCCTCTCTCTTGTACCGATTTCTTCCCCTCAGATGTTGGAGGGTATGCATCCTGCCACACAGCAGGAGCACCCAGGTCACTGGCAGTGCAACACTGTGGTGTACAACTCAGAAACTTTCCTCAGTGAAAAGCTAAAAGATCAAGGACTGATACCATACATCCAGCAGTGTTGTCTTTAATATGGGCCTTTATACCAACTCTGTTGTGACAATAATACTAATCCCATCTGCTCAGTACACTATGGGCCAAATGTAATAGGGTGAGAGTTTTCAGAAAGTGAGAGATTTTGGGAGAGTTTTCCCATGTTTTTTAAAGCAGCAATCAATTACATGGCAAAATCAACCTGGTTTTGCAGTGTAATTGATTGCTGCTTTAAAAAACATGGGAAAACTCTCCCAAAATCTCTCACTTTCTGAAACTCTCACCCTATTACATTTGGCCCAATAAGTCACTGGATGCTGCTACTATGCAAGTAAGGCACAAATTCCAAAAATAAGAATGACTGTCCTGAACACGCTGCCTGATGTAGCACAATGGATAGCTGTATGAAGATACATCTGCATGGGCAATGGAAAGCAGTATTGCATGACATTTTCATTGTCCATTAACAATGCTCTCTAATTTTCCTGAGGAGAATCCATTCTATGTGACCCCCTGACTATACGATTGCCTGAGTGAGGCCAAAGAAGGGTATGAAAGCTAAGCTCATCACTTATATTGCACAGTTACAGTATATCTCTGTTGGTACAATCTGCACAATGAATTCCATTCTTCTCTGTTTTTGAGGTGAACCCAGGAAATAAAAGCAAGTATGAATTGAAATTATCTCTCCTGGGACATCAAATTTACACTTATCCTAATAGGAAGCGCTGGTTCCATTGTTTTATATTATCTGTTTATGGTAGAAGGTGAGACTACCAGTACCTAGCTGCATCCATTTGGAGCGCAGTTACTTCAAACCCATTTTTTTCTATATAACATGGGTCACGTATGTCTGTAAGGCATTCCATTTGTTCTGTGGAACTGTTATTGATAAAGAAAGGGAATCTACTAAGAATCCCAGGAAGTTGATGGAGTGGGAAGGGACACTGATTTTTCTAGATTTATGGTAATTCTAGGCCCCGAAGTAGTGCCAGGATAGTATCCCTCTGGACTATGAGTGCCTCCTGTGAGGGATGCAGTACTAGGAGGTCGTCCAAGTAAATGATACACCAGACCCCTGACTGTCTTAGGTGAATAATTACTGCCTTTGTGAAGCGGATAAAGGTATAGGTTGGATAGGCTGAAGACCATTACGGTCCATTGGTATAGGACTGTTTTCCCCTGGAAACTGAGTAGCCGTCTATGGTTGGGGTAGATTTGTATTGTGTGGAAGGCGTCTTTTAGCTCTATTTTGATACAGTAGTCATCCTGGGCTAGTACAAATGGGACTTGTGGTAGACCCTCCATGTGAAAGGATCGCGGGCGTATATACTTGTTTAGGGATTTTACGTTTAATACCGACCTGTAGGAACTATCTTGCTTCTGTACACAAATACAATGTGGTGAGTTAGCGCTATACTGAGGGTTTCAATTTGGTTATAGATAGATCTCACACAAGATGATCTCCTGGTTAAAAAGTTCCCAAATGCGGCTTTCCTCTTTCTTCCAGATATTTCCCAGATATCTGGAAGAAAGAGAAAGAGGAAAGCCGCATTTGGGAACTTTTTAACCAGGAGATCATCTTGTGTGAGATCTATCTATAACCAAATTGAAACCCTCAGTATAGCGCTAACTCACCACATTGTATTTGTGTATTGATATTGTATTGACAGGAAGATAACCCCTGTAGGTGGGTAGGCTGCTATTTTATTTGCGCAATAGAAAACTTTACCTCATTTTATAGTATCTTGCTTCTGTACAGGGAAAAGATGGCTGACCCAACCTCTTTGGGAAATGTCCACAGGCTCTATTTTCCCTTGTTGAAGGGCTCGTGATAACACTGTGTCTAGAAGGGAACTGGTGTCTATTGTACAGAGATGTACTTGGCAAGGGAATCACAGAAGGGGAAGAGAAAGACCTTTCCTTACCACCTTTAACAACCACCCATCTGTGGTAATCTTTTCCCAAGAGTGTAGGGCATGTGAAAAATGAGGAGGTAAAACGACATCTAGGGCATTAGACTCACCGTATCCTCTGTCTTTTTTAGGATGGGAAGCATTGGAGGGACCTGGGCCTCTTGCAACTCACATCCTGGAATAACCTCCTCTGGGAGCTCTGTGGGTGCCACGTTGCTCACGGTTCGATCTGCTGGCTCCGGCAGAACGACCCTGTTGACAAAAGGGTCTGAAGGCTGGTGGCCCTTAAGATCTGCAAACGATTTTCTGGCCTTATAGTCGAATCAGCTAGGGACCTTTCTCCCATTAGTGCTGAGAGGGCTGGGTCTATTTCTGGGTCAAATGTTGCCGGGATGTTGGGAATACCCATATGGTTGCGCAGAACCATCTCATCCTATTTAATTAGCGCAGTGCGGTAGGCCAGCTGCGCAAAATTATACACTTGTTGTGCTGAATACAGCTTGGAAGGGGTCATTTTCCCTGCTAAAGCATGCGGGCCATTTGCAAGTCGCTGCATTCACCCCTGCAGGAGGAGGCACTAGTCCTAGTCACCTCCTCAGACTCCCAATCAACTGGGAGTGCGCTCTTCTCCCTATGGGAGCGAACTGGGGACGGTGTCCTGCGCTGACTAGTCCCTGTGTGTGCACGGTACTGTGCATGCTGCCTGTAGGGGCAGGGAATAATTGCTGGCCGTGGTTAGGTGAGTATGGTCTAGTCAGGACCTCCAAGGTATTCATAGCACAGGCAATACCTGGAAAAAAAAGACTTTATTGCCTGAACAGGCGTCTCTGTGGGAAACATTTTGGGTGACATTTAATACGATGCGAGTTTTAGTAACATTTCAAAACCGCCCATTATCGCCTGGCTGGTCAGCCTTGGACGGGGTCCCTGGGGGGGCTTCACCCATCCAGGGCTGAAGCCCGGGGCTGTCACCGGTGTCCCTGGGCTTTGAATGCCATCCTGATAGGGTTAAAACACTTATTCATAACATTGCTTTATACAGGTGAACTACAAGTGCCAGCAGGCCTCCCCCGCATGCTGGGACTTGGCGAACCACAAGTCCCAGCATGCGGGGCATTAATGGGCCTGCTGGTCCAAGGCTGACCAGCCGGGGGACCTTATGTAAAAATTGTCCCACGGCTGTGGCATGACACCGCAGGCTGTTGGAGCCCAGTGCTAGTTTCAAAATACAGGGGACCCCCGTATTTTTGGAACCAGGACCGGTCCAAGAGTCCTGGGCTGGTTTCAGAAAAAAGGGGGACCCCTATGCTTTTTGTCCCCTGTATTTTTGGGCTGAGGATGATGATATGTTGAGGGACTGAGGAAGGTTATGAGAAACAGGGCAAGTTAATGATGGACTGAGGACATTGTTGAGGGGCTAAGAAATATATTGGGCTCTGGACGGGTAGGGCATGAGACCAATTTTCAACTTACTGGCTTGGTATGGAATCTCTAGAGAAAGGCAATCACTGGTCTGGGCTATCTGGAGTGACAGGAGACTGGTCTCTTAGAATACTGTACGTGACAGCCCAGCAGGTGAGGTCAGTCATCATTATTGTATCATTATTATTATTATTGTGTAGTCCAATCAGTACCTTAACTAGACATTTTGGTGCCCTGTGCCAGTAAAGGAATTTAAATAATAAATAAATAAGGGAATAAAAAATATTTAAAACTGTAACAGTACGTGCCAAAAATGTAGGGATGTGACTTCACGGGGATAAGGCGTGATCACAAAATAGTACTAATAATGCCACAGGACTAACACCGCTTGTGCACGCAATGACCACAGAAGTAGCATCCCCCTTCCTTCAGTGTCAGCCCTGTCCTCCTTCCCCCAGTGTCAACCCTGTCCCTTTCCCCCATTTTCGCATAACACTTATTTGGGCTGCCAGTACCCACTACTGTTCATCCTCCCTCCTTCACACTACAGCCAGTGACAGCGCGTCCCCAGCCGGCTGTTCCCATGCTCAGTCAGTCACGGCACCACCTGCTGGGCAGAGCGTCTAGGACACAGAGTTGTAGCATGATTCAGTATCAGCACAGTGCAGCGCGGAGGGGATTTGCTGTCACTGTCTTTGGCCAGGAGAGTCAGGGGACAAGGTGTGTGCCGCCATGCACGCCCACAGTGCTGATAGACAAGGCACCACTGGCACTAGTTAAGGCCCTGAGGCCAATATATGTGTTTTTCACCATAGTAGCCAGTGTGTGTGTGTGTGTGTGTGTGTGTTTTCCTGTTGCAATGTGACTATATATATATATATATATAGGGAGTACCATGACATGAGCTTGCTCCGGGTGCCGTTGCTCTATGATGTGCCTCTGCCAGGAGCCCTGCCGTCCCCACATCTATCCTGCTGGTTGATATTCTCATACTTCATGTGGGGCAGATGTAAATTGTGCAGAGAGAATTCGATTTGGGTGAGTTATTTTGTTTCTGTGCAGGGAAAATACTGACTGCTTTATTTATACACTGCAATATAGATTTCACTTTGAAGCAGTGGCGCCGGAACGGGGGGGGCGAGGGGGCAGCTTGCCCCCCCCAAAATTTCTGTGGCGGCGGCGCTAAGTCAGATGCGGAAGCCAGGGGAAGGAGACGTGACGTCTCCTTCCCCTGACTAGTGAGCGGCTCATGTGGGCGGGGGCTGAAGATGCGGCCAGCGCGCGCCAAGCCCAGCCGCCCTCCCTCCCGCCCGGCGCTGCCCGGCCGTCCTCCCTGCTGCCCGGCCGCCCTCCCTCCCGCCCGGCGCTGCCCGGCCGCCCGCCCTCCCTCCCTCCCGCCCGGCGCTGCCCGGCCGCCCGCCCTCCCTCCCTCCCGCCCGGCGCTGCCCGGCCGCCCGCCCTCCCTCCCTCCCTCCCGCCCGGCGCTGCCCACCCGCCCGCAGAATCAAGGACCAAAGAGGTGAGCAAAATTGCCAGCAGTGTCCCCATATTGCAAGCAGTGTGCCCTTATTGCCAGCAGTGTGCCCTTATTGCCAGCATTGTGCCCTTATTGCCAGCAGTGTCCCCATATTGCCAGCAGTGTGCCCTTATTGCCAGCATTGTGCCCTTATTGCCAGCATTGTGCCCTTATTGCCAGCAGTGTGCCCTTATTGCCAGCAGTGTCCCCGTATTGCCAGCAGTGTCCCCGTATTGCCAGCAGTGTCCCCGTATTGCCAGCATTGTGCCCGTATTGCCAGCATTGTCCCCATATTGCCAGCATTGTGCCTGTATTGCCTGTATTGCCAGCAGTGTCCCCGTATTGCAAGCAGTGTGCCCTTATTGCCAGCAGTGTGCCCTTATTGCCAGCAGTGTGCCCTTATTGCCAGCAGTGTCCCCATATTGCCAGCAGTGTGCCCTTATTGCCAGCATTGTGCCCTTATTGCCAGCATTGTGCCCTTATTGCCAGCAGTGTGCCCTTATTGCCAGCAGTGTGCCCTTATTGCCAGCAGTGTCCCCGTATTGCCAGCAGTGTCCCCGTATTGCCAGCAGTGTCCCCGTATTGCCAGCATTGTGCCCGTATTGCCAGCATTGTCCCCATATTGCCAGCATTGTGCCTGTATTGCCAGCAGTGTCCCCGTATTGCCAGCATTGTGCCTGTATTGTGCCCGTATTGCCAGCATTGTGCCTGTATTGTGCCCGTATTGCCAGCATTGAGCCCTTATTGCCAGCATTGTGCCCTTATTGCCAGCATTGTGCCCTTATTGCCAGTAGTGTCCCCGTATTGCCAGCAGTGTCCCCGTATTGCCAGCAGTGTCCTCGTATTGCCAGCAGTGTGCCCTTATTGCCAGCATTGTGCCCTTATTGCCAGCATTGTGCCCTTATTGCCAGCAGTGTGCCTGTATTGCCAGCATTGTGCCTGTATTGCCAGCATTGTGCCCTTATTGCCAGCATTGTGCCCTTATTGCCAGCATTGTGCCCTTATTGCCAGCAGTGTCCCCGTATTGCCAGCAGTGTCCCCGTATTGCCAGCAGTGTCCCCGTATTGCCAGCAGTGTCCCCGTATTGCCAGCAGTGTCCCCGTATTGCCAGCAGTGTGCCCGTATTGCCAGCAGTGTCCCCATATTGCCATCATTGTGCCTGTATTGTGCCCGTATTGCCAGCATTGTGCCCGTATTGCCAGCATTGTGCCTGTATTGCCCGTATTGCCAGCAGTGTCCCCGTATTGCCAACATTGTGCCTGTATTGGCAGCATTGTCCCCGTATTGGCAGCATTTTTTGGACATCGACCAAAATCATTTCAAAATTCCGGACTCCATCAAAAATTACTTGCCTACCCCTGGCCTATATTACTGATTAATCGCAGCCGCCCGCCCGCACAGCTGCTTTAGCGCCTCAGCAAGAATCCGATTCCTATTCGCAGCCGTCCGCCCACATGGATGACTGCTGCGGGGAGCCGAAGAGGAAGGAGGGACACGCGGGCGTAGAGACCCTCCCCACTTGAAGCAGCCCAGAGCAGAAGCGGCGCATCTGAGTGTGGCAACGCTGCAATAGCAGCGCCCACACTAGAACGCCCCTGCACAGGAGAGGAAGCCAGCGCCAGCCTGACCGATGGCCGGAGGACCAGTCGAGACGGGCAGGAGCCTGCACCTTGTTCCAGGATACAGGTACTCTCCCTTACAAGGGCCCCTGACTGGTGTCCCACGCTCCACTCCCTGCCACCAACGTCTCGCTGTGCTAAAGCTAGGAGCCCACGTTGAATTCCCTGTCCCTACCCTGATGTGTGGCTGGAGCCTCAGGGACTCCCGGAAAAGACCCTCTTTGCCCCATTCATCATTTGCCCGTCTGCCGCTCCGTAGAAGTACAAAGTGTACTTTCCCTGCTAGAACTGAATGCATGTGTCAGCAGGCTCTCAGCATTGCAGCACTCCTGCTCTAGCTCCAGCAGTGACAGTCCCCTCAATCACCCCGGTGTATAATGCCCACGTGTATATGCCGCTGCCCTGTGCATAATGCCCATGCGTAAATGCAGCTGCCTTGTGTATAATGCCCACGCATATATGCCGCTGCCCTGTGTATAATGCCCATGCATATATGCCGCTGCCCTGTGTATAATGCCCACGTGTATATGCCGCTGCCAGTGTGTATAGTGCCCGGGGGTAACATATAGCAATTTAGGGGGCGCCAAAATGAGATTATATCTTGCCCCCCCCAACCTAAAAACGTTCCAGCGCCCCTGCTTTGAAGTAAAACCCCACCCAAATCTAACTCTCTCTGCACAAGTAATATCTGCCCCACCTGCAGTGCACATAGTTTTGTCCATCTAAGAAGGAACTTGTCAGAAAGAGTGAACCAAAATAACCCCCTATGTCTTAAACATAACCACAAATATCAAAAAGGCCCAACAGCGCCTGTTCTTCCTGAGGCAACTCTGGAAATTCAACATCCCACAGGAGCTGCTGTGCGTATTCTACACCGCCATTGTGGAGTCTGTCTTCTGTTCCTCGATCACAATCTGGTACGGTGGTGCAAGCGAGAATGACAAACAAAAACTGCAGAGGGTAGTGAAGACTGCGGAAAGGAGCATAGGGACCGACCTCCCCCCCCCGACAGGGCCGGCGCTACCCACTCAGCAGCTCCTGCAAAGCAGGGAGGCGCCATGATGAAAAGGCGCCATGCTGCTCTGCTAAAGCTGCCTCAGCCCTCACTGTCACTGCATGCAAGCCACCCGCAGCTCCTGTCTAACAGCGGGTGGCAGTATGAATACCTGCTCCCTCACCCCAAATGCACACACACAAACTGTCTGTCCTCCAAAGTCCTCCTCTTTCCCCCTCTTCCTCAACGGAGGTCTTGTGCTGTGGCAGGAAGAGCTGTAATAACAAAGAGCGGCGGTGACCATGCGGTGTGGCAGTGCTTTATTCCCCCCCCCCCGCCCAGTCTCTGTACAGCCTGCGCAGCCAGTGCCGTGCCTTGCGCTCATCTAAACTTCTCTATCTATCCTCAATCTCCTCCCCTCTTATTCCATCTCGTCCTTCTGCCATAGGCAGCGGGGATGGTGGACAGTGCATACGCTCCCACAAACGAGCTGCAGCTTGCTGCAATGGCAATGTGAAAGGGCGCAAAATTTATGGTTTGCAGGATGGCGCCGGACACGCTAGCACTGGCCCTGCCCCCCGATAAGCATACATGGCCAACAAAGTTGATTTTGTTCTATTCTATTCTATTTTTACCACACAGTTATGGCCATGGTGAAAATCAAACCTCAGTGCGGTGGGACATTAGGTAGGTACAGTATGAAGCCATTAGGTTGATAGTGTCTAGGTGGACAGTCAATAGGTCAATCACTATTGGTTGACACATGAAAAAGGTCGACTTGCATGAGGTCGACATAGTTAAAATGTCGACACAACCAAAATGTTGACATGAGTTTTTCAGGATTTTTTTTGTACAACCGACTGTTTTATATATTACCCTCCCAGTGGGAATAGAGAGAAAATAGTAGTGTGCCAAGTCATCCAAGGGGTCGTGGTACACTAATATGTCGACATAGACACCAAAAAACCTAAAAACCTAAAAAACAATGTCAACCTTTTCCCATGTCAACATTTTGCTTGATTCATCCTTTTGACCATGTCAACCTTATGTATGTTGACGGTTTCCATGTGTCGACATTCTGCCGGTCGAACCAATAGTAGACACTGTCAACCTAATGATTCACATCCCATTATTTATTTAACTAATAATAAAATCTTAATTTTTAGCGACAGACCAAGTCTAGATTTACTGTCAGTCACAATGGCTGCTGAATGAAAAAGGAATTTTCATCAAAATGTGTGTGCAGGACAAATGTTTTGTACAGTTAGCTTGTATCCGTTAGATTAAACCTCTCAGTTAGATTGGTGGTTATGTCTGTAGTCATATACTGAGCCTGTATTTTGCCCTGCTAAAGCAATGTACTCATGTCTTTAAATAGATCTCAAGGCGTGAAATAATATGTTTTTATGTCTAACATAGTATTTTTATATCATACGCTTTATTTCCAGCTTACTGCAATACCACAAGCAATGAGATGTGAGGCGCTTTCCACTCTCTTGGTATCTCCCAGGCCAAAACTTGGTTTGCCTCAAACGTTTTACTCTTAAGTCTTTGCAATTTTACACTTGGGGGCCATATATAGGGTGGTATTATGCACTTGGCAGGGACATAATGGTTTGCAAAGGAAAGAGGGCAGCCTACCCAAAAATAACATATAATGTCTTTAATTATAGACCGATGTTCTATATTTTGATGTATTAGTCAGTTCTAAGAGCAACTTGAAGCAACAAACATTGGAAAGGAAAAGGAAGAGCTCCTACTGCAGGGGTACAATTACTAGGGGACTGTGGGGCCTCTGCCCTGCATTTAGCCAACTCATATTTCCACTAGAACTTTGTTTCTTTACAAACTTTAAACAAAGTAAAACTAATTAGAATGTAGTATATAGAAGTTTGTAAAGTAAGGCAATATTGGCATCATTCCACAGACAAACTATTCCTCTTACTGAACAATAGTTGTATTTTATGTATCATTTGCCCCTTAGCTTGCATATTTTGTTATAGTCATGTTTTAAGGGGCAACACCTAAAGGAGTAATGGTAACATTGTACTGTACATTGGACAGATTCCATCTCTCCCAGACTTGGGGCATATTTATGGAAGGTTATTTGCACGAAAGCGACAGAGAACAGCCGTTTATGTGGAATCCCTACAGAAGTGAAGTATTTCCAGGATATAATAAACAGTGGCCATATCTTCCACATCTGCTACGGTCCCTTCATTTCTGACCTCAAATGTAGTCCTCACAGGTCTCTATGGGGGCTGCTCAACTGTCCAGTATACCAAGCTACTGCATATAGGGCCTAATTCAGCCTGGATATATAATTAGAGAATGTGCAATCTATTCTAATAAAATGTCTGTGCATAAGCACGGGATACGGTCGTTAGATCGACACACTTAAGGTCGACAAGCATTGGGTTGACCACTGAAGTCCACATGGCTTAGGTCGACATCTGATATTGGTTGACACGCTTAAGGTCGACATGGACGGAATGTCGACACACGCATTAGGTCAACAATGGCTAGGTTGACAGTAAAAAGGTCGACATTGGTTTTTTACTTTTTTTCAGTCAACATGCGTCGACAGGCGGTATTTCATGACCTACCATCCACTAGGCTGTGGGGGAAGAGGAGAATCATGTGCCGAGCATAGTGAGGCACCGTGCCCGAAGCTTAGCGATTTTCACATTAATATGATTCATACTGAATTAGGCTCTTATTCCACTGCAGTAGATGGGGGCAGTGGTTCACAGAGTAAATTATACAGTAGCTCGCAGGGGCGGGTATATATATATATATATATGTGGCACATAAGTGCCGCTTACCTAAAATCTCATTACCAGGGGTTCCATGCTCGTTGCCAGGTGGGATTACATGCTTGTTGTCAAGGGAGATTGCATGCTTATTGCCAAGGGAGATTGCATGCTTGTTGCCATAGTGGGTTTCATGCTTGTTGCCAGGAGTTTACTTGCTTGTTGCCAGTGGGGGTTTACTTGCATGTTGCCAGAGGGGGTTATGTGCTCCATGCCAGTGGGATGGTAAGTTACTTGCTCCATGCCGGGGGGGGGGGAGTTTCCTTGCTCATTGTCAGTTGTTGCAGGGTCCACAGCGCTCCTGGAATCTGCACTTCCCTGACAGACGCTAGAGGTAAAGGAGCACCTCTAGCTTTTGACTCCTTCACAGCGGCGGCCATATTTAGAGGGGCGCAGGGTCTCCGTCAGCATGTGGACGGAGACTCTGCACCCCTGCAGCGCAGCCCCGTATGTTTCCCCATGCCCGGCAGCCCCCATCTCCCGATCCCTGCCTCCGCAGCAGAAATCTGCATGTCTCCAAGTTTCTGTCTACTGCGGCTGTGTGCGGGCGCCCATTGACATTTTTGTGGTTGTGTAGGTAGGGGCCCCACTGCACCTCTTTGCCTGGGTGCCCATAATGCTGTTAAGATTGCCCTGGCTCCTAGAAGGTATATGGGAGTGTATGCCCCCAACAGAATATGTGAAAGCAGGCTTGAGTAATTCTTGCTTCTGGATTTAACCATTATTTGTATTTCTCTCATCTATGTTCATACATTTCCTGAACATGTTCTGAATTGTAATATTGCTTGTAAAGTGACATCTTGTGGTGAATGTGAGTATAGAAATGCAACACACATTGTAAGAAATGGATGAAATGCTGCCTACACACATATCGCTTCCGATCGCATCTTATCGTGCCTAAAGATGTTGCATGACATCTGCAATCCCACATTCAGTGCTGGAAGAGGGTGGGCGGCAGGCGGCTTAGCAGAGTATCACTGAGCGTTGACGGGTGGCGGGGGCGGCTGCAGAATTTGCCAAATTTGCCAAAACTGTTTAAAAAAACTTGGTGGCCCTCTGATTGGCTGATAGAGCTGTCAGCCAATCAGAAGCCTCACATTCAGGTGGCCACTGATTGGCTGAGGATGCTCTCTCACAGCCCATCAGAGGTCCACCCAGTGTTTTAAACTGGTTTTTAACCCCTTCCCGACATTTGACGTACATTTACGTCATGGCCGGGATGTACTTCCCGACACATGGCGTAAATGTACGTCATGGCTTTAAACTGTCACCGCGTCTATAGACGCGGTGACAGTTTAAACATGTCTGCTGTCCCTGACAGCAGACATGTCCCTGCATGCCCAGGGGGGGCAGCGATGCCGCCCCCCCGTCGGCGATCGCTGTGATTGGCTGTTCAGTGTGAACAGCCAATTACAGCGTTTTCTGTGTCACCAGCGAATAACGTTCGCCGGTGACACAGGGTTCGGTGGTGATTGGTGCTGTAAAGTACAGCACCAATCACCACGGGGTGTAAGGGTGACACTGGTGTCACCCCACCTCACCCCACCCGCCCCCAAAGGCCGTGATTGGTTCGTCGGACCGACGAACCAATCACAGCCATGGAGGGTGATTTAAACTAACGGTGACTGCACTGCAGACGCCATTCCGGTTTGGAATTGCGTGCAGTGCGGTCACCGTGCCTATCTGCCGCGATATACTGACCTGATCCTTGCAAACACTTACCTGATCACTGCTTGTAGCGTTCCTGGATCTTGTTACTTCTTGTGACTTCCTGTGTTGTGCTGTGCTGTGTTGTGCTGCTGCAGTGTGTTCGAGTTATAGATAGAGAGATAGAGAGAGAGAGAGATAGAGAGAGAGAGAGAGGGCTAGTGACAGAGAGTGCTATATTTTGTGCTGCTGCAGTGTGATAGAGTTATAGATAGAGAGATAGAGAGAGATAGAGAGAGATAGAGAGATAGTGACAGATTGTGCTATATATTTTTTATATATATATATACAGCTGTACTGCGTGTGCAACTGACTGCTGCCCCCCCCCCCTTTTGTGCTGATCAGTATAAATTAACTGATCAGCAACTTTTTGGGGGCGCAGGGTTTTTTTTATATATATATACCTGTCAGTGCTGCTGCTGCAGTGTCATAGAGTGATAGATAGTGAGAGATAGAGAGATAGAGAGAGATAGTGATAGAAAGTGCTATATTTTGTGTCTGCTGCCCCCCTTTTGTGCACCCCCAGCAACTTTTTGGGGGTGCAGGGGTTATTTTTTATATATATAACTGTCAGTGCTGCTGCTGCAGTGTCATAGAGTGATAGATAGAGAGAGATAGAGAGAGATAGAGAGAGATAGTGACAGAGAGTGATAGAGAGTGCTATATTTTGTGTCTGCTGCCCCCCTTTTGTGCACCCCCAGCAACTTTTTGGGGGTGCAGGGGTTATTTTTTATATATATAACTGTCAGTGCTGCTGCTGCAGTGTCATAGAGTGATAGATAGTGAGAGATAGAGAGAGATAGAGAGAGATAGAGAGAGATAGTGACAGAGAGTGATAGAGAGTGCTATATTTTGTGTCTGCTGCCCCCCCTTTTGTGCTGATCACTATATCTGAGGTGATCAGCAACTTTTTGGGGGTGCAGAGTTTTTTTTTTTATATATACCTGCCAGTTGCACTATCAGTTGCACCAAAGGTTGTGCACCTGCTGCCCCTCACTGGTAATCAGTGTCGCATCACTGATCACCTTTTTTTTTTTTTTTTTGAGGGTGCTGTGGGGTCTTTTTTTAATTTTTTTTGATCCAATTTTTTTGATCAAATTCCTGTTGCCTTTGAGCGCTGTTCAGTGACGGACGTTACTGACCAACATCTGTGCTCAATTTTTGGCGCAGGACCTTTTTTTTTTTTTTCTGCACTACATACACACTACACACTACACACTACATACTACATTGAAATAAAGTTTGTACCCCCCCTAAACTACACACGTGTTGAAACATTTCACTACCAGAAACACAAAAATAAAAATGGCATCCCAAATGTCATCCCAAATGTCATCCCAAATGTCATCCCAGTCATCCAGAAGAATGTATTCAGCGGAGGAGGCATATGCCATGCTTGCCTCTGACTCTGACACAGCCAGTGAGGCAAGCGGGGAATTTGAAGGATTCATCTTAAGCTCCACTTCCTCCTCTAGTGATGAGGGACCCCCTCAAAGACGCCCCCGTAGAGCAGTTGAGACCCCCCCCCCAATAATTGATCTCGTATGGACCCCACCACCAGACAATTTTGAGCCCCAGGTTCCTGAGTTTTTGGCCATCCCAGGAATCCAATTTGATTCCACAGGTCTCAGAGAAATTGACTTTTTCAAATTATTTTTCTCTGATGATTTTATAAATTTAATGGTGGACCAAACTAATTTATATGCCCAGCAGTTTATTGCTCAAAACCCCACGTCATCATTTGCTAGGTGGACCCCTGTAGATGCAGTAGAGATGATGACATTTTGGGATCTGGTGTTTCATATGGGCATAGTAAAAAAGCCAGAAATTAGGCAATATTGGAGTACAGATGTTCTGTACAGCACCCCACTTTACCGTATGGCCATGACCCGGACTCGTTTTGAGTTAATCCTTAAATTTTTGCATTACAACGATAATGCACAGTGCCCACCCAGAGATGATCCCACCTTTGACCGGCTATTCAAAGTCAGGCCGGTCATTGATCACTTCAGTGCCAAATTTGAAGAGATGTACATCCCAGATAAATTCATTTGCATAGACGAGTCCCTTATACATTTAAAGGAAGGGTTAAATTCCGCCAGTACCTTCCCAGTAAGAGGGCAAGGTATGGCATAAAAATGTATAAGCTGTGTGAAAGCACCTCAGGGTACACTCACAGGTTTAGGGTATATGAAGGGAAGGATTCAAGAATTGAACCGCCAGAATGCACCCCCTCCCTCGTAGGTGTTAGTGGAAAAATTGTCTGGGATTTAGTGCACCCCTTCCTGGATAAAGGTTATCACCTCTATGTGGATAACTTTTACACCAGCATCCCCCTGTTTAAGGCCCTTGGTTCAAGAGGTACAGCAGCTTGCGGTACTGTGCGCAAGAACCAAAGAGGCCTCCCAAAAACGCACATTGCCCAAGTAATGAGAAGGGGTGAAAGCAGGGGAATATGCACCGAAAATATGTTGTTGGTCAAATATAAGGACAAGAGGGATGTCCTTATACTGACAACAATTCACGGAGACAGTACCACCTCCGTCCCTGTACGAGGTACCAGTACCCACACCTCAAAACCTAATTGTATCCTGGATTACAATAGGTACATGGGCGGAGTGGATCTTTCAGATCAGGTACTGAAGCCGTACAGTGCCCTGCGGAAAACAAAAATCTGGTACAAGAAGCTGGCCGTGTATATCATCCAGATGGCACTGTATAACGCTTACGTGCTATTCCGTTCTACCAGCCAGAGGGGGACATTTATGCACTTTCAAGAGGAAGTCATAAAGGGCCTAATATTTGGGAACCAGCAGGCAGAGGGCCCCAGTACTTCTAGTACTGGCCCCCGTATTGTACCAGGGCAGCATTTTCCTGATGAAATCCCCTCCACTGGAAAAAAGGGCAGGACACAAAAAAGGTGCAAAGTTTGCTATAAAAAGGGAATAAGAAAGCAAACTATTTTCCAGTGTGACACTTGCCCCGACAAACCCGGCCTATGTATAAAGGAGTGTTTTAAAATATACCACACATCTATGGATTATTAGGTTCATAATTTCACCGTGCTTCGGGGGTCTTGCTAATGCCACATAGCACCCACCATTCATTCCACCAGAATCTGAGCCGCAAAATCCAAAAATCACTCCTTCCCTTCTGAGTCCTGCCATGCACCCAACTGGTATTTTTTGGTCACATGTGAGGCATTGCCGTACTCGGGAGAAATTGGGGCACAGATTTTGGGGTGCTTTTTCTCCTTCATACCTTCTGAAAATGAAAAATTTTGAGCCAGAACTGCATTTTTGTGTAAAAAAATGTAATTTTTCATTTTCACTGCCCAGTTGTATCAAAATTGGTGAAACCCCTGGGGGTTTGAAATGTACAGTATACCCCTAGATGAATTCCCTGAGGGGTGTAGTTTGCAAAATGGGGTCATTTGTGGGGGGGTTCCACTGTATTGGTGCTTTGGGGGTCTTGCTAATGCGACATAGCACCCACCAACATTCCACCAGAATCTGTGCTGCAAAATCCAAATATCACTCCTTCCCTTCTGAGTCCTGCCACTTTTTGATCACATGTGAGGCATTGCCGTACTCGGGAGAAATTGGGGCACAGATTTTGTGGTGCTTTTTCTCCTTCATACCTTCTGAAAATGAAAAATTTTGAGCCAGAACTGCATTTTTGTGTAAAAAAATGTAATTTTTAATTTTCACTGCCCAGTTGTATCAAAATTGGTGAAACCCCTGGGGGTTTGAAATGTACACTATACCCCTAGATGAATTCCCTGAGGGGTGTAGTTTGCAAAATGGGGTCATTTGTGGGGGGGTTCCACTGTATTGGTGCTTCGGGGGTCTTGCTAATGCGACATAGCACCCACCAACATTCCACCAGAATCTGTGCTGCAAAATCCAAAAATCACTCCTTCCCTTCTGAGTCCTGCCATGCACCCAAATGGTATTTTTGGTCACATGTGAGGCATTGCCGTACTCGGGAGAAATTGGGGCACAGATTTTGGGGTGCTTTGTCTCCTTCATTCCTTGTGAAAATGAAAAATTTTGAGCCAGAACTGCATTTTTGTGTAAAAAATGTAATTTTTCATTTGCACAGCCCAGTTGTATCAAAATTGGTGAAACCCCTGGGGGTTTGAAATGTACACTATACCCCTAGATGAATTCCCTGAGGGTGTAGTTTGCAAAATGGGGTCACTTGTGGGGGGGTTCCACTGTATTGGTGCTTGGGGGGTCTTGCTAATGCGACATAGCACCCACCAACATTCCACCAGAATCTGAGCTGCAAAATCCAAAAATCACTCCTTCCCTTCTGAGTCCTGCCATGCACCCAAATGGTATTTTTTGGTCACACATGAGGCATTGCTGTACTCGGGAGAAATTGGGGCACAGATTTTGGGGTGCTTTTTCTCCTTCATACCTTCTGAAAATGAAAAATTTTGAGCCAGAACTGCATTTTTGTGTAAAAAAATGTAATTTTTCATTTTCACTGCCCAGTTGTATCAAAATTGGTGAAACCCCTGGGGGTTTGAAATGTACACTATACCCCTAGATGAATTCCCTGAGGGGTGTAGTTTGCAAAATGGGGTCATTTGTGGGGGGCTTCCACTGTATTGGTGCTTTGGGGGTCTTGCTAATGCGACATAGCACCCACCAACATTCCACCAGAATCTGTGCTGCAAAATCCAAAAATCACTCCTTCCCTTCTGAGTCCTGCCATGCACCCAAATGGTATTTTTTGGTCACATGTGAGGCATTGCCGTACTCGGGAGAAATTGGGGCACAGATTTTGGGGTGCTTTGTCTCCTTCATTCCTTGTGAAAATGAAAAATTTTGAGCCAGAACTGCATTTTTGTGTAAAAAATTTAATTTTTCATTTGCACAGCCCAGTTGTATCAAAATTGGTGAAACCCCTGGGGGTTTGAAATGTACAATATACCCCTAGATGAATTCCCTGAGGGGTGTAGTTTGCAAAATGGGGTCACTTGTGGGGGGGTTCCACTGTATTGGTGCTTGGGGGGTCTTGCTAATGCGACATAGCACCCACCAACATTCCACCAGAATCTGAGCTGCAAAATCCAAAAATCACTCCTTCCCTTCTGAGTCCTGCCATGCACCCAAATGGTATTATTTGGTCACATGTGAGGCATTGCCGTACTCGGGAGAAATTGGGGCACAGATTTTGGGGTGCTTTTTCTCCTTCATACCTTCTGAAAATGAAAAATTTTGAGCCAGAACTGCATTTTTGTGTAAAAAATTTAATTTTTCATTTTCACTGCCCAGTTGTACCACAATTGGTGAAACCCCTGTGGGTTTGAAATGTACACTATACCCATAGATGAATTCCCTGAGGGGTGTAGTTTGCAAAATGGGGTCACTTGTGGGGGGGTTCCTAAATTTTAGCATCTCATGGTGCCTAGAAACCTACATGGTGCCTAAAAAATAATCTCATAAAAAGGAGGCTTCAAAATCAAGTAGGTGCTCATTCTATTATGAAGCCTGTGGTTTGGTCAACGTGCACACTAGGGCCACATATAGGATATTTATGAAAACAAAAGAATTGGGGGAATCAATTTTTAGTCACATTTCTCTAGTAAAATCTACTGTGTTCCTTAGAAAAATGTATTAAAATTGCAAATCTGCAAAAAAAATGAAATTTTGAAATTTCACCTACACTTTGTTTTAATTCCTGTGAAACACCTAAAGGGTATTGGCAGAGTGTCTATAAGTACGTGCAGGGTGGTTGTTAAACACACACTCCGAAGATATAACCAACTGAAGGATTTATTCAAGTGGCAGGCTTGTAGGATACAACAGTACTTATGCAGTTAACTTCAGGCAGGAATACAACTGGTACATTGGCAATCACAGTGTCTGGTTGTTACTTAGCTGTAGCGTCTGGCTTATGCAGGGTTAATGGCTATCAACTGGTTTACGCTGGCGGTATCTCTCCCAGTCGTCGCTGCTGCCAATGATGATGAATCTCCCTGTGCAAAGGTCACGCTTGTAACGGGATTACAGCGGGGCTTGCTCTTACGCGCTCCGGTGCACGTGGAGCTACAAACAGCATGGATGGAGTCACACACGCTCTCTCTCTGAGGCACACACTACGCGGGGACTTCCTAACAGGAAAGGGAACGCTGCCAGCAGGGTCAGGGGTCTCTGCCCTGCTATTCGCTTAAGCGAGCTGTCACTCAGGGTGACGCCTAGCTACGTTGCTGCAAGGGGACAAGGCAGACTGTGAGCCTTACACTAAACAGTGTATGGAGACAGGCGCTGAGCGCTACAATCTAACACTCCCCCTCGCTCAAGGCTGTCTTCGGCTACATAAAAGAACTTAATACAATGCTTTGTCCTTTTGTAATACCTGTAACCAAAAATATGGTTAGAGAGAAGAGACATTCAGAACATCAAAAACTTTAAATCAACATTTTGAACTTAGACAAGTCCACAGTCCTTCATGAACTTAATAAGCAAGTTTCTCGACAGTCCTTTAGTAAGCATGTCAGCGACATTCTGTTCACTTGCAATGTATTCAACATCGATGGACTTGTTCTCCACTAGTTCTCTGATGAAGTGGTGTCTTATCGCGATGTGCTTCGACCTTCCATGATGCTTGGTGGTGCAGGAAAGATCTATTGCTCCCCTGTTGTCACATGCGATACTGATAGTCTCTTCTTCATAAAGTAGACCTAACTCACACAAAGTCTCTTTGATCCAGAGTGCTTCTTTCGATGTCTCTGTAAGAGCCATGTATTCGGCCTCAGTTGTTGAGAGGGCAACGGTTGGTTGTTTTCTACTCGCCCAACTAACTGCAGCTCCGGCCAGTGTGAACAGGTAACCGGTGTGGGAACGACGATCATCTTCATCTGCTCCCCAGTCGGCATCGCAGAAGACTTTCAAATTTGAATTGCTTGTCTTGGCGAATTTTAATTTCAAGGAACTTGTACCTTTTAGGTATCTCAGGATCCTCTTCACTGCGATCCAGTGTTGTCTTCCAGGATTTATTGCAAATTGGCTCACCCGACTGACTGCATGAGTGATGTCTGGACGGGTTCCAATACTTGCATACATAAGACTTCCAACCACGCTCTTGTAAGGAACATCTTGCATTTCCTCTGCTTCTTCTTGTGTGGTTGGTGACATACCTTTTGTAATCTTGATGCTTTTGTCAATTGGTGTATTCACTGACTTGGAGTCTGCCATCCCATACTTCAAGATTGTTGCCTCGATGTACATTTGTTGGTCGACTGTGACTGTTCCCTTTTGCAAGTTTTGAACAATTCTCATGCCCAACAGATGATTGGCTGGACCTAAGTCTTTCAACTTGAATCTCTGTTTCAGTTGATCTCTCACACTTGTGATGTGATCTTCGTGACCTGCTATAAGTATATCATCCACATAGACTGCTATGATGAACAACTTTTCTCCTAGAGTTTTGTGATAAAGGCAGTTGTCAGTCTCTGATCTAATAAAATTCATTTCAAGTAGTACTGTGTCCAATTTTATGTACCAGCAACGACCACTCTGCTTTAGGCCATATATGGATTTCTTCAGAAGACACACCTTTTCTGTCTGAAGTTCATCCTCATTATAATGATCTGGCAATTCCATATAGATTTCTTCAAGTAGTTCTCCATTTAGGAACGCTGAGTCGAAGTCTAGTTGGTATAGCAGTAAGTCTTGTAAGGTGGCGACTGCAATTACTAACCTGAGAGTGTTATACCTCGCAACAGGTGAGTATATCTCCCCATAGTCAATTCCGGATCTCTGTGTTTATCCCTTAGCAACAAGGCGGGCTTTGTAACGGGCAACTTCTCCGTCTGAATTTAACTTCTTGCAGAAGACCCACTTGTTCTTGACTGTCTTGCGATTGCTTGGCCTATCTACTATGGTCCAAGTATCGTTCTCTCTCAGTGCTGATAGCTCTGTGTCTATTGCAGATTTCCATTTCTCCCAATCACTGCACGCTTTCGCTTCTCGAATACTCTGAGGTTCACTGAAAGCAATATTCGCATATTCTTCCTCATATCTTCTAGCTGGTATGCCCTTGTTTCTCCTTATAGAAGCTCTGTTTGTTGGTTCGCTTCCTTCTTCAGTATTTTCTGTTTCAGGTATGCTTTCTATTTCACACACCTCTACTAGTGCTTGCTTTTCTTGTTCTTTTGCTTTTGTGGGTGATGCTGTTTCTTGGAATATCACATCTCTTGATTTCAGAAGACTTCTGTTCTCTGCATCCCAGAGTCTGTATCCTTTGCTCTCCTCTTCCATTGGTCCGCACACATCTGTGTGCTCCAGAGCTAACTGTGTTTCTGCTCTGCTCGCTGACTTGGGAAATGGGTTGCGGGTCTGCTTGCCTTTTATGCAACTCTCGCACACAGGTCTTCCGGTGTCTTTCACTGTGATTCCTGTTGCCATCCCATCAGCTAGTTTCTGGACATTATCATATCCTAAGTGTCCCAAACGTCTGTGCCAGAGTTCCATCGACTCATTTTCAGCAGAGGCTGCCAAAGCTACGCATTCATCTGTGTCTAGGACGTATAGTTGGTTGCATCGGGTTGCTGAAGCAATTACAGTCCCTCTTTCATTATGCACCATACACCTGCCCTTTGCAAACTGGACTCTGTAGCCTTTTGCCTCGAATACGCTGATAGCGATGAGGTTACTTCCCAATTCTGGTACATACAGGACGTCTTGAATATCTGTGACTACTGTCTGTCCCTCAATTCTTAGTCTCACTGTGATTGTCCCAACATTTGATGCAGTAAGGACCTTTTCACCAATCCCGGTAACTGTTGTGGGTGTACACTGTGTTAAAGAATTGAACCACTCCTTGTTGCAGCTGAAGTGTCTAGAGGCTCCCGAGTCCATGTACCAGAGATCCCTCCTTGGCTTGTCTGTTACATTCAGTGCTGACTTGTTCTTCTTGTCATGCCGCTTGTGCATGCCACTAGTGTTCTTCATCCTGCATTCTGAAGCCTTGTGCCCTACTTTGTGGCACACATAACATTTGAACGTGCATTTCTTGGGTTTCGCACCCTTTGCTACTAAGGCAGAACCCTCAGTCATGGCATCCTTGTGGATTCTCTCTTGGAACTGTAGTAGCTTGGCTCTCACAACTTCAGTTGTAAGCTTGGTTTCATTTGACTCCAGTGCGACAACTAGGAAGTCAAATTCTTCTGTCAAGTTCTGCAGCATTACCATCGCCACTTCTTCCTCATCCACTTTTGCTCCTACACATGCCAATTGCTGAGCTATCGATAGTATCTTATCAATATAATCGTTCATGTCCTTGCATGCATTCAGCTTTGTTCCATACAGTGTGCGTCTTAGACTTATCCTTCTCATTAAGCCTTTATTCTCATAAGCACCTTGTAGAGTTGTCCACATGTCCTTAGCGGACTCCTTCCCACAGATAGTAGAATAAACATGCTGCTCCACAGCCAGGCCTATTGTGCCAATGGCCTTGTCTACCTCTTCTGGGTTTGGACTATCTCCTGGGGCTATTGTGACTTTCCATAGCTTCTCCCTCTTAAGCTGCATTTCCATAGCGAACTTCCATGTAGTATAATTCTCTGAGCCTTTGAGCTTTGGAAAGTTCATGCTATGCCCTGTACTGTGCATTCTCGTTAACTCTTCCACAAATGGCAATTCAGAAATAATTCCTTTGTGTTCTTTTATGTACTGCGCTAGCACTTTGTCTTTAGGGGGTTAATCTTCGCGCACGTGACGTGCTGGGCCCATAACCTATTGGCAGAGTGTCTATAAGTACGTGTAGGGTGGTTGTTAAACACACACTCCGAAGATATAACCAACTGAAGGATTTATTCAAGTGGCAGGCTTGTAGGATACAACAGTACTTATGCAGTTAACTTCAGGCAGGAATACAACTGGTACATTGGCAATCACAGTGTCTGGTTGTTACTTAGCTGTAGCGTCTGGCTTATGCAGGGTTAATGGCTATCAACTGGTTTACGCTGGCGGTATCTCTCCCAGTCGTCGCTTCTGCCAATGATGATGAATCTCCCTGTGCAAAGGTCACGCTTGTAACGGGATTACAGCGGGGCTTGCTCTTACGCGCTCCGGTGCACGTGGAGCTACAAACAGCATGGATGGAGTCACACACGCTCTCTCTCTGAGGCACACACTACGCGGGGACTTCCTAACAGGAAAGGGAACGCTGCCAGCAGGGTCAGGGGTCTCTGCCCTGCTATTCGCTTAAGCGAGCTGTCACTCAGGGTGACGCCTAGCTACGTTGCTGCAAGGGGACAAGGCAGACTGTGAGCCTTACACTAAACAGTGTATGGAGACAGGCGCTGAGCGCTACAATCTAACAAAGGGTTAACAAACTTCCAAAATGCTGTTTTGAATACTGTGAGGGGTGCAGTTTTTGAAATGGCATCATTTATGGGGGTGTCTCACATACAAGTCCCTCAAAGTCACATCAGAACTGAACTGGTCCCTAAAAAAATCAGTGTTTGAAATTTTCTTGAAAATTTGAGAATTTGCTATTCATATTGTAAGCCTCCTAGTGTCCAAAAAAATTAAAAGGAAGTTGAAATAATGATGGAAACATAAAGTAGACATATGGTCTATGTTAGTTATTAACTATTTTGAGTGGTATGATTATTTGTCTCACAAGCAGAAAATTTAACATTTTGCAAATTGCTAAATTTTCCATTTTTTTACGACATTTTGGTATTTTTCACAAAAAAACACAGACTGTATCGACCCAAATTTACCACTAATTTGAAGTACAATGTGTCACGAGAAAACAATCTCAAAATCACTGGGATAAGTAAAAGCAAAAAAAAGTTATCCCCACTTAAGTGATACATGTCAGATTTGAAAAAAAGGGCTCTGTCAGGAAGGCAAAAACTGGCTGTGTCAGGAAGGGGTTAAAATTCTTCCACCAATGACCCCCGCCACCTGTCCGACAGAAGCCGCCAGCACTCTCTCCGGCTCCCTCTCCCTGAACCTGAAGCCCACCAAAAGCGCTTCTTCTGCCTGCCACTACTCAATTAGATTTGGGTGGGGTTTTACTTCAAAGTGAGATCTATATTGCAGTGTAAAAATAAAGCAGCCAGTATTTCTCCTGCACAAAAAAAAAATAACTCACCCAAATCTAACTCTCTCTGCACATGTTACCTCTGCCCCCTTGCAGTGCACATGGTTTTGTCCATTTCAGAAGGATTTTGCAATTGCGATTGATCCAGAATAAGGGTAATTATCCTTGTGCCTATCATACAGTACAATACAGGGAAGAATCATGCGACCATCAAACAGTATAAAGCGCATCCCAGTGACATCCATAAAGAACACAGAGCATTCCAGTGAATGCCATACAGTGACAGTCAGTACATTTAGCATCCCAGCAACCACCAATCAGCATCCCAATGACTGCCAGTATAGTGAGCTTCCCAGTGATTGCCTTACTGTATAGAATGAACTACATTGACTGTCATATAGCTCAGAGAGCCTGACGATTTCCACTATACATCACGATTTCCACTATACATTACAGACATCATTCCACTTACAATACAATACAGATAACAAACATCCCAGGAACCACCAACCCTGTGCTGCAGCAAATTGTATAATTGTGCATTATCCTTATATTAGGGGTAAATATGGGTGGTATTTAATGGGATGAGAGATTCAGAAAGTGAGAGATTTGGTGAGAAATCTCCAGGTTTTTTTAAAGCAGCAATCATTTATACTGCAAAACCAGTTTGATTTTGCAGTGTAAATGGTTGCTGCTTTAAAAAACTGGAGATTTCTCACCAAATCTCTCACGTTCTGAATCTCTCATCCCATTAAATCTCACCCCAACATCTTATCTGGGATAGTCCCTACGGGGCGAACCTGGTACTCTATGGCCGTTACATTGACGATCTTTTTATTATTTGGGATGGGACCCCTTCTTTAGCACTTTCCTTTGTCGCACACCTTAACACCAACACATATAATTTAACCTTTACTCATCACTTAGATGCAAAGCGGATTTCCTTCCTGGATGTGACCCTTGAAGCAGTTGGTGACAAAATCGCCACCTCCAACTTCACAAAGGAAGTTGGAACCAATTCATACCTGCATTACAGCAGTGGTCATTACCCGCCCTGGAAAAAAGGCATTCCAAAGGGCCAGTTCCTAAGACTCTATAGGAACTGTTCTGACATCAGCACCTTTGGCCAACAAGCTGAAGATATGAAGGAGTCTTTTCTACAAAGAGGATACCCAAAGGACCTTGTTGAACAGGCCCTCTGTGAGGTAACATCCCTCAATAGAAAAGATCTCCTGACATATCAAAATAAAAAACAAAATGATACATACACTGACTCCAAACAAATTATGTTTATTTCAACATTTAATACTCATTCCAATAAAATTCGAAACATCATAGACAAAAACTTTAATATCCTTAAACAAGATCCGTTACTTGTAGATCTGTTACCACAAAATCCCCGACACATTTTTAAGAAAAATAAAACATTAAAAAATATGTTAGCTCCCAGTTTTCTGAGGCCAATTAAAAATTCTACTAAAGAAACTCTTTCTAACACCTGGTTAAAAGAAAAACCCAACGGCTTTTTCAAGTGTGGAGGCAATCGTTGTATAACTTGTGATCATATCCCCAGAAGATCTACCCATGAAATAACAAACAAAGAAGGTAAAATTTATAAAATCAATTCTTTTATTAATTGCAACACCAAATATATAATTTACTTCCTACAGTGTCCATGTGGTCTCGGCTATGTAGGCCGAACCACCCGGACCATCAAAATACGTTTCTTAGAGCACCGCCGCAACATTTGCAAAAAACTTGTGACACACAGTGTACCTCGGCACTTTGCTGAAGTACATGCAGGAGACCCTAGAGGACTAAGCCTTGCAGGCCTAGAATCAGTACCAGCCACTGCCCGAGGCGGCGATAGATTTAAAAAGCTCAGCAAACAAGAAGTATTTTGGATGTTTCAGTTACACACAATTTATCCCGAGGGCCTTAATGAAGCCGTTGAGCTTAACTCTGTACTTTAACTTTCTTTCACTCCCCCCTCCTTGTTTTCTTCTCTCCCTCCACTTCATCTCCCTCGCCCCTCCATTTTCTTGCTAGTAAATAATTATGTGACCTAAGTACCATTTACCCCTTTTATTCGGATTCATCCCTTTACCATCAATGCATGTCATATATGGATAAATGCATTACACAAAAATACCATACACCATGCACATCTCTACTTGGATTCATTCCTTCACTATATAATGTGCGTCATATATAATGCACTATGCAGAAACAAAGTGCACTAATACATTATTAATATGCTTCATTTATACTTAACACTCTTTTTGCTTTTTATTTATTTTTCTTTATGAAAAATACAACACAGTATATTTTACTATAATGAACACTTCACACATACATATCACTATATATTGATTCAATTGTAATAATAATATAATAATATATATAAAAAAAAAAAAAAAAAAAAAAAAAAAAGCCTCTATCTAAGCCTCATATTGTCTGTCTGTTATCTATTAATTGATATCCAAAATATATCACCACGATTTATAGAGTTTTGTGTATGATTTTTCTTATATAGCTTTGCATATAACTGTTAGAATTAATATCTAATGCTATAATAAACTCTTTCTGTTAAATTATATACCTCTATGATAGATTAATTCTGTATCTGAATACTGTGTCTGTACACAATTGATCCCAATGTTTTGTATAAATTGTGAATACCAACTACCATCAACAATTCTAATTTCCTATGGATGCTGGCTGTTAAACATTGAAGCAGTTTTCCTTATGTTTTATATAATGTATGTCTAACAGCCAACAACAAAGCTATGTTAATTTCATATAAATATTTATTTCCGGTTTTTTTCAGTGGAACATACATCCGTGCATGCCTAACTATGTTGACCTAGGCACTTATTAGATGTTGCCTTTTTTCCTAATGACGGGGAGGGCTTTTTCTGTTACACCCGACCAGTTCCCTTCTTTATTATATGTTACACGGATATAACCAGCCTTTCCCCCAAAAATATCCTCATTATATCTTACCCAGCGCACGTATAAATGTATTTATAAACCTAGATCAAGCCATTTGATTATTAAAGAACGCAGTATGAGACAGCGCTATGCGTCTCACCTGCGTTCCACTGCAAAATCCGGAAGTACACAGCCGGAAGTCGGAAGACGCCGGCTGTATTATCATCTGTCAGAAAGTTTAAACGTACTGTTTGCGGTTTAGTACCGCTCGTTTTTTATTGCAATACACTGTCTATAAATGCACTCTGTCTCCTGCTCACAATAAGCCTATTATATAATTGTTTTATATTTGTGAATAAATTTATGATGTTTACACATGTGCACCTGCTTTACCAATTAATATGGGTATATATACCCCTACTCCCAGCCTGTCAAGCTACCTTGAAAAAGCTGCTCCTAAGCAGTGAAACGCGTTGGCCAGGCTACCCAGCCACCCACCCTTCCATTCTGCTGCAAATCCAGACACCACCTTGGCACAGGAAAAGACACCATTGCATTACTTCTTTTCCAGAGGAAAACCAGACCTGGGACTTTCATTCACCTGCCTACACCTTGGAGTACCCACGTCTAAAGGAACGCCACCTTTTAAGGTACCCATACCTGGTTCAAAGCAGAACCCACATCACAGAGAATCCATACTGGGGACTTTTCCATCTCAAGTTCCTTATTGGAGGACACTCTGCAAAAAGGCTAATGTCCCAGGGTCAAAGAGGATACAATATTTGCTCATCTACCTCATTTCCTTTTGCCAATTGATCAGGTGACATTACTTAGTTCTGGACGCAGCTTTTTCAATATCCCATTTTTTACCATTCTTAACCCCTTCCCCCGTGCAATTGCATAGATTATTAGTACACATGTATGTTTTAATAAATTAATATTGTACTTTTTAACCTATTATTGTTTCTGTCATCAATTTTGCGCAATCTCCTCCACCCCTTTTTTTCTTGTTACTTGTAGGGACTGACAATCCCTTTACCTTGATTGCTGCAGGCCCAACTGCTCATACAGGCGCCCCTAACAGACACCCAGGTGTCTGTCCACCCTTTCTTCTAGCTTTTTTAGTCGTTTGTGGGGTTGACAGTATGAGCTGTTTCGCCAACTTTGATGACAGAATGAGCAGGAGACAGACATACTTTTCAAGATGGGAGCAACCCGTTTTTGAAAAGGAAAACATAGATCATGAACTAAGAGATGACTTTTTTAATTTAGAAAAATTGCTTAAAACAGAATTGAAACATTGGCTTGACAACACAAATTTACAGAAATACCTAGATAAAAACATTATACCTAGAGGCTTAAGGTTGTTTAAACCCTCAATTTTCCAACCTGAATCTGAATTTCAGAAGGAATGGGAACAGTCATTGGACAAATGTTCAATAGAACTTATAAAAACAGTAATTAGATACAGAAAAATTCAGGCAGACAAAACAATAGAGGAAATAAATAGACTCAAACAAAAAATGGACATTCACAAACACACTAGAGAATATAAGGAAAGAGATGAATCCACTAATGATAGAATAACAAAATTCGAGCAATCTATTGTAGAGATGAAAAGCAAGAAATTCAGAAGAGATGTAGAAGACTACAAACAGGGCACAGTAAGAACTTATAGAGACAAGAACAAAACAGAAAGAACCGCTCCTAATAATATCTCCCATCACAATGAAAGACGTTTCTCAAATAGACAGCAATATAGAAAAAAATCTTTCTCCAAACAACCATATGGGAGAAGAAAGGATGGGGGTGGATATACGGGGAGACAGAGAGACCACTCTGATTCCCGGATACTCAACCTTCATCGCCAAACTATTTATGGCATAGAAAACCCCTCAACACAAATAGAAAGAAAGAATCCTCCTCCCTCATGTCAGGATCAAAGACCTCTGGGGGCACGTCCGAAAGATCCGTTACTATCATCAAAAAGTAATCGAACAGAACAGGAAAAGGTTTTTTTAGACCTGAGATACACCACACAGGGAGATCCAAACCCTTACAGGGAACAAAATCCAGGTACACCAAAAAGGGGAAGAAGTTACGATTCAGGGGGCGAAGGGGAGGAAAAAAGGAGAGACAGAAGAAGCTAAACCTAAAATTTAGATCCGCTAAAAAACAAACTGTGTTTAATATTTCTTCAAAAATCCTTTCACCCACAGAATTGGCCCTCCTGGAGAAAGGCTTGAAGTACTCCCCCACAGCCCCACCTAATATGTTTGACCTCTTTGTTGAACTCAATCGGTTCATCAGAGGTCTTTGTCGAAAGAGATATTTTGCTCGCCAAATCCTTAACAAAAATCGGGATGAGGCAGCAGCCATAATCCTCGATCAAGGTGATGCACCAGCACTTGCAGCCTTGACAGAGTTATTAGAAGAAATAGGTACCACTTCACCAACCCCTAAAAAAATCTACGATATTTCCAAAGACAAATTCAAACTAAAATCTGATTTTTATCCCCTGAAGTCGAAAGGGTCGAGTGTGGAGTCATTTTACAAAACCACCCTGAGTGACCTCAAAAATATGTGCCAAAATATCGATCCCAAACTAGAACTCAAAAAGGCAAATTTGAAAAAGAATGAACAACAGGCCCTCAAAAAATTGATGAAGGATACAACAACTATAATAAGAGAGGCCGACAAAGGAGGGGGAATTGTTATTCAGGACCGCCAGGATTATATCCTGGAGGCCAATCGACAGTTAAAAGATACAACTTTCTATACTGTACTTGCAAAAGACCCAACTAAGATCTTTAGCGCCTCTCTTTTCGAATTACTTAAATCTGCATTCAATGACGGGGTCATCTCCAGGGAGGAACTCCGTTTTCTCTATTGTGAACACCCCCTTATTCCAATCTACTATCACCTTCCTAAGATACACAAATCCCTCACTTCACCCCCTGGTCGACCGATTATCTCTGGCATCCAATCTCTTTCTTCCAACCTTTCTTTTTATGTTGATTCTTTTTTACAGCCTAGGGTGTCCTCCCTCAGGTCCCACATCAAAGATACCATCCACTTCTTACAGTTGATTCAAAATATAGAATGGAAAACTTCCTACTTATTTCTTACTTTAGATGTTGCGAGTCTTTACTCGAACATCCCTCACAATCTCGGAAGAGACGTAATAGCGAGAAGACTTTTACTTGACGGGGACCTGGGGGATAGACACCAACGCTTCCTCACAGACTCCATTAGCTATATCCTTGAGCACAATTATTTTTTATTTCAGGAGACTTTCTTTTTACAGGTGATGGGAACGGCCATGGGGACCAGGTTCGCCCCGAGCTATGCCAACCTCTATATGGGGGAGGTAGAACAACATCTTATCTGGGATAGTCCCTACGGGGCGAACCTGGTACTCTATGGCCGTTACATTGACGATCTTTTTATTATTTGGGATGGGACCCCTTCTTTAGCACTTTCCTTTGTCGCACACCTTAACACCAACACATATAATTTAACCTTTACTCATCACTTAGATGCAAAGCGGATTTCCTTCCTGGATGTGACCCTTGAAGCAGTTGGTGACAAAATCGCCACCTCCAACTTCACAAAGGAAGTTGGAACCAATTCATACCTGCATTACAGCAGTGCTCATTACCCGCCCTGGAAAAAAGGCATTCCAAAGGGCCAGTTCCTAAGACTCTATAGGAACTGTTCTGACATCAGCACCTTTGGCCAACAAGCTGAAGATATGAAGGAGTCTTTTCTACAAAGAGGATACCCAAAGGACCTTGTTGAACAGGCCCTCTGTGAGGTAACATCCCTCAATAGAAAAGATCTCCTGACATATCAAAATAAAAAACAAAATGATACATACACTGACTCCAAACAAATTATGTTTATTTCAACATTTAATACTCATTCCAATAAAATTCGAAACATCATAGACAAAAACTTTAATATCCTTAAACAAGATCCGTTACTTGTAGATCTGTTACCACAAAATCCCCGACACATTTTTAAGAAAAATAAAACATTAAAAAATATGTTAGCTCCCAGTTTTCTGAGGCCAATTAAAAATTCTACTAAAGAAACTCTTTCTAACACCTGGTTAAAAGAAAAACCCAACGGCTTTTTCAAGTGTGGAGGCAATCGTTGTATAACTTGTGATCATATCCCCAGAAGATCTACCCATGAAATAACAAACAAAGAAGGTAAAATTTATAAAATCAATTCTTTTATTAATTGCAACACCAAATATATAATTTACTTCCTACAGTGTCCATGTGGTCTCGGCTATGTAGGCCGAACCACCCGGACCATCAAAATACGTTTCTTAGAGCACCGCCGCAACATTTGCAAAAAACTTGTGACACACAGTGTACCTCGGCACTTTGCTGAAGTACATGCAGGAGACCCTAGAGGACTAAGCCTTGTAGGCCTAGAATCAGTACCAGCCACTGCCCGAGGCGGCGATAGATTTAAAAAGCTCAGCAAACAAGAAGTATTTTGGATGTTTCAGTTACACACAATTTATCCCGAGGGCCTTAATGAAGCCGTTGAGCTTAACTCTGTACTTTAACTTTCTTTCACTCCCCCCTCCTTGTTTTCTTCTCTCCCTCCACTTCATCTCCCTCGCCCCTCCATTTTCTTGCTAGTAAATAATTATGTGACCTAAGTACCATTTACCCCTTTTATTCGGATTCATCCCTTTACCATCAATGCATGTCATATATGGATAAATGCATTACACAAAAATACCATACACCATGCACATCTCTACTTGGATTCATTCCTTCACTATATAATGTGCGTCATATATAATGCACTATGCAGAAACAAAGTGCACTAATACATTATTAATATGCTTCATTTATACTTAACACTCTTTTTGCTTTTTATTTATTTTTCTTTATGAAAAATACAACACAGTATATTTTACTATAATGAACACTTCACACATACATATCACTATATATTGATTCAATTGTAATAATAATATAATAATATATATAAAAAAAAAAAAAAAAAAAAAAAAGCCTCTATCTAAGCCTCATATTGTCTGTCTGTTATCTATTAATTGATATCCAAAATATATCACCACGATTTATAGAGTTTTGTGTATGATTTTTCTTATATAGCTTTGCATATAACTGTTAGAATTAATATCTAATGCTATAATAAACTCTTTCTGTTAAATTATATACCTCTATGATAGATTAATTCTGTATCTGAATACTGTGTCTGTACACAATTGATCCCAATGTTTTGTATAAATTGTGAATACCAACTACCATCAACAATTCTAATTTCCTATGGATGCTGGCTGTTAAACATTGAAGCAGTTTTCCTTATGTTTTATATAATGTATGTCTAACAGCCAACAACAAAGCTATGTTAATTTCATATAAATATTTATTTCCGGTTTTTTTCAGTGGAACATACATCCGTGCATGCCTAACTATGTTGACCTAGGCACTTATTAGATGTTGCCTTTTTTCCTAATGACGGGGAGGGCTTTTTCTGTTACACCCGACCAGTTCCCTTCTTTATTATATGTTACACGGATATAAACAGCCTTTCCCCCAAAAATATCCTCATTATATCTTACCCAGCGCACGTATAAATGTATTTATAAACCTAGATCAAGCCATTTGATTATTAAAGAACGCAGTATGAGACAGCGCTATGCGTCTCACCTGCGTTCCACTGCAAAATCCGGAAGTACACAGCCGGAAGTCGGAAGACGCCGGCTGTATTATCATCTGTCAGAAAGTTTAAACGTACTGTTTGCGGTTTAGTACCGCTCGTTTTTTATTGCAATACACTGTCTATAAATGCACTCTGTCTCCTGCTCACAATAAGCCTATTATATAATTGTTTTATATTTGTGAATAAATTTATGATGTTTACACATGTGCACCTGCTTTACCAATTAATATGGGTATATATACCCCTACTCCCAGCCTGTCAAGCTACCTTGAAAAAGCTGCTCCTAAGCAGTGAAACGCGTTGGCCAGGCTACCCAGCCACCCACCCTTCCATTCTGCTGCAAATCCAGACACCACCTTGGCACAGGAAAAGACACCATTGCATTACTTCTTTTCCAGAGGAAAACCAGACCTGGGACTTTCATTCACCTGCCTACACCTTGGAGTACCCACGTCTAAAGGAACGCCACCTTTTAAGGTACCCATACCTGGTTCAAAGCAGAACCCACATCACAGAGAATCCATACTGGGGACTTTTCCATCTCAAGTTCCTTATTGGAGGACACTCTGCAAAAAGGCTAATGTCCCAGGGTCAAAGAGGATACAATATTTGCTCATCTACCTCATTTCCTTTTGCCAATTGATCAGGTGACATTACTTAGTTCTGGACGCAGCTTTTTCAATATCCCATTTTTTACCATTCTTAACCCCTTCCCCCGTGCAATTGCATAGATTATTAGTACACATGTATGTTTTAATAAATTAATATTGTACTTTTTAACCTATTATTGTTTCTGTCATCAATTTTGCGCAATCTCCTCCACCCCTTTTTTTCTTGTTACTTGTAGGGACTGACAATCCCTTTACCTTGATTGCTGCAGGCCCAACTGCTCATACAGGCGCCCCTAACAGACACCCAGGTGTCTGTCCACCCTTTCTTCCACCCCATAGATCTACCTGTCTTGCATCTGACATACAGTTTTCTGTTTGTATGTACACAAAATTACTTGCAGAATAAAAGTGGCAGGTCTCAAAGAGAAAGGAGAAAGGGACCATGAATAGAAACCACCAAACTATACTGTATATGAATCCGACACCAACTGCAGTAATATTTATCACATATACCCCGTTCACACCGCACAAATACCGACCCAGGTTGTTGCTGTGTTGACCTGGGTCTCTTTGCTGTGTGAAAGCACCAAAAGGAAAAACCCGGTCCAGCAACCCAATATTCAGACCTGGGATAAAATAAATGTTTTATCCGTGTTGCACCCTGGTTACTGGGTAGTGTAAATGGGTAACCCTGGGTCGCAGAGGCAGATTTACCACAAGGCAACGACTGGTCAGAGTCTTATCCATTACTGTTCTCTCCTGGGCACTTGCCACTACACTACCAGAACTAATTCCAGTGACAAGGACAAGAGGTCGCGACCTGCCTAAATCCAAACCTTTTTGCAGAAGTTCCTGCTAAAGACTGCTGGAGAGTTATACCCATTTTACACCGCCGCAAAAACCTGGGTAATCAGCGGGTCAGCGGCGGTGTAAATGGGTCACGCCGTGTCCCTTTACATGGGACTTCTACCCAGGTCCTGACCTGGGTAGAACTAGGGCCGGATTTATCACTAGGCCCGTGAGGCACGGGCCTAGGGGCGGCACCTGTCAAGGGCGGCAGCCGCCGGGCACCTGCCGCCACTCAGTTTGTCAGTCTGACTGACACTGACTTTTACAGAGCGGCTGCTCCTCAGTGCAGGGAGGAGCTCTCTAGCCTCTCTGCATCCCCTCAGCGTTGCTGTCGGCTGCCGCCGTACCTGTCCCTCTTTCGGGCAGCAGCGCTGGCAGCGTGAAGCCACAGTTCTGTCCCGTCCCTCCCTCTGTGCAGAGCATACAGGCAGTATGCCTGCCTTGCTGACAGCCTGTAAGTCCGGAGCCCGTGTTACTTTCTGTTCCGTGCAAGCAGCAAGGAACTATTCTCCCTGCAGTACCAAAATTGTGCCTAGGGGCGGCCTGACCACCAAATTCGCCCCTGGGTAGAACAGGGCTAGGACCTGGGTCAGCTTCAGAACAGATATCGCACCACCGAGTAAGTCTCTGGCTACTCTAAGCCTGTGATGCCCAGTGTAAAAATCAGTCGATGGTGAACCTGAACGCTGGCTGCTGCAAATTGCGGCCATGCAATCAAGCCTGAATTAGGCCCAATGTGATAGAAAGTTGTGGTCCTGGAGGTGGTAGTGAAGTCAGTTTGAAGCTGCCCGGGTGGCGGAGGTGGGGTTCTCCAGGCATCTGAATTGGCCCTAAAATGAAGGGGACAGTAATGTGATTTGGGGGGTGGGGGGTGCGGCCAGTAATGTGGTTAGTTGTGGCCTGACCTCTTATTTCGCCCCATTCCAGCATCAAGTAATCTGACTGCCGGCATTCCATCTGCCGGTAATCCATATGTATTCCCCTTAACATACATAGTGCATGGTCAATCACAAACCTGTAAATATGATACCAACCAACAACATGTTTCTTTTTCTAAATAGTTGGATTACATTTGGTTGCCAAAATGCTTGAATATGCAGTTCTGGCATAAAGATACACCCTCAATATATTGTATAATAAATACCATAGACTAGTGCAGTGATGGCTAACCTTGACACTCCAGCTGTTGTTGAACTACACATCCCAGCATGCACTGCGTCAGTTTCAGCATGGCCAAATAGTAACACTGTAGCAGGGCATGCTGGGATGTGTAGTTCAACAACAGCTGGAGTGTCAAGGTGAGCCATCACTGGACCATAGTTGCCTACCCTCCTGCATTCTGAAATACCAGCAATCTCCCTCTCTCCCTGAATAGTCTAGCAATCTCCCTCAGTTCACCTAGCTCACATTATATAGCGATTACATTTTTGGGGAAAAAAGGAATGAGAGATACAGATGGAACGGGGCTCTTCTTTGCAGTGGATGGCGATGGTGACGCCAGCCGCCATCCCCCGCCACCCGCCATCTGTATATGCGAAAGGGGACACGCGCGCACGAGATGCGCGCGTGTCCCCTTCCGACAGCTTCCCCCGGGTCCCTGTCGGCTTGTCTGCGGTCACCCGGGGTCCCCACCGCCTCCCCGCACCCCCCCCTAACCCTGTCCATCAGGGTTCCTGCCGCCCCGCCGCCCGGAAACTGAGACGCGCATGCGCGTGAGACGTACGCCCGTCTCAGTCAGATGGACGCCGGGCTGCTGGCGGATCGCCAGCGGTGACGTTCTGGAGATTCACCAGCAAGAGGGAGCCCGGCTCCATCTGTAGATCATTGGAACCATGTCCCAGCATTGGTGATAATACACATTGGGGCAGATGTAATATAGCGTCGCTTATCGCTCCGCTTTCATACTTCCTGCTTCGCCTCATTAGCGAGGCGAAGCAGGAGGGGAGACCGACAAGATGTATTAACATCTTGTCTGCCGAAGCAGGGGAGCGCTAACTCTCCCCTCCGGCAATGTCCCCTCCTGGAGATCAGTTTACACTGTTTCGCCGTCTCCTTCCCCCCGGCCGGCTGGACTGGGCATGTGCGGGATCTCGCTGCTCACGCGAGATCAACAGCACAGCCCAGAGCCAACGGCAGGGACAGCGCTGTCCCTGCTGTTGAGATAGGGCTTTGCCAGCCTGCTGCTGGTGAAGCCAAAAGTAGCAGCGGGCGGAACGCATACATTCGGCCTGCTATTATTTAGGCAGAGCGCCCCTGTCCTTTACCGCACGCTGGCTCCTTAATACATGGGGAGAAGCGGTATCAGTGCACATAACATGCGCTGATACCCCTTCTCCCCCATAACGGCCGGTCATACATCTGCCCCAATGATACCTCCGGCTACATGGATTTCTTGTGGCCATTTATATGGAACCACGTGTAAAACACAGTAGATGAGCAATGCCTGATACATGTCACTGACTGTTCTGTAGCAAGTACAGTATAGTAACTCTTACTATCTGCTTTGGAGCTCATCTACATTTGGATATAAGTCACTAGTGTATATGCAAAAGGTCAAAGAGCTTGGTTCACACTTGGATTACTTGACAATAAATGTGCAATAAGTGTAAAATATAAATGAAAAATAGGCATTTTTTTCTTGCCGTACCATAACAGAAAACACCATTGTAAACATAAACAGTTCCTAAATATTAAATGAGTAATAAGAAAAGATTACTTTCTTAAGTTGTAATACAATGGTACATAGGATCACTGGCAGCTTTGCAGTCCCTGGGAATACATATCTACATGTGAGCGTGTCACGATTACCAGCCTTAATAAGGGATTTCCAGCACACGGTATTGTGCTCACACTGTGCTATAATGACATGAAGCCAAGGAACAGTTCTTGTGTGCATCTGCCTGCTTATAGCTGACAGGAAAGTGGGTGTGCTGACAATTACACTGGTTTTAGAATTGCAAAATGGAAGGAATGGAAAGAAGATCGTATTGTCTGTTTCTCACGAAGTCATGATGCCACCCTGTTCATGTTATGGATTTCTTATAACAATCTTTCTCTTTGATGCAGTTTGAATCTGTCTATATATTGAACATTCTGGTTTTTTTATATGTTCATAGGTAAGACTTAAGCGAGAGTGTGCTAATCGCCTCACCAATAGCAGAACTTGGTCTACCACACATAAACACCATTGTGGAGAATAGTCATCAGGGCTGGGATGGAAGGAAAGATTATTTTGGTCCAATTTTGTGAAATGTGCAATTTTTCCGCAAAAGTCAGCCATTTTGTAAGTTGGCCAATGTATTGTGTCCGAATTCCTTAAAAGTCTCAGGTTCCCAGCTCCGAATAAGAGCAGCCAGTCAGAAAGTCAGATGCAAAACAGCTCTATAAAATTGGACATAATCAGATCTGTTTTGTGCTGGGTTGTTGTTGTCGGCAATGTTGAAAATAACTCTAAGGACACATTCATTTACAACAAACAGTGGCGTAACTATAAATTTTGCTCCCCCCTGCCAAAAAAATTTCTGGCAGCCGTGGAACCTCTAAGATGCCACCTCCACACTTTCATTTGATGGGCTAGAATGTGGGATTTGGTGGTAGTGTGGGGTAGGGGGGAGCATTAGGTTGAAGTTATTCCAGTCAATCTCTGATGCTTCGCTCTAACATGTCCTAATGCTAGAGGTACGTAGCCCAATGGTAGGCTTTACAAAATATCCCTCTAATCTGGGACAACAATGTTTTACACAGGTTCTGTGGCTGATTAAACAGGTAAGTGCAGGCTAGAATTTCTAGATTAAAGGGTACTTGTGTAGTTTCAAGGCACCAGCATGGCTGTGCATCTGAGTCCACTTGCGGGGCTCGCTGCGCTCGCCCACGCTACGGGCTTGCCACGCTATCTAAAATCAACTCCATGCCAACGTGGATAGTGGGGGTATGAACTGTCCATGTTGGCATGGAGTTTATTTAGTTTATTTTAGAAAGTTTGGCGAGCGCAGAACCTGGAAGTAGCGCACGGCCATGCTGGCGCCGGGAAACTACACCGATTAAAGGGATATTATGATGACCAGCCTACCTATTGGAGCCCATTTTTATTATTAGCAAAGTGCAGTAACACTTGAAATAAAGGGCATATTTATCAAATCCTTCTTTTTTTAATACAGATATATAAAAATAATGCTGAATTACAAAGCAAACATGAACATTATTGCTGTGTAATTAGTATCCTTTGGGTACCAGGACAGATGGTTATCACACAAAATTAATTGGATAAATATGCCAATATAATTGAGGAGCCTAGAAAAAATAAGCACAGCTAAGTATCTAGCAACAAATCTAGAGTTATTCAGCTTAGTGGGTATGTGTTTTACTAAATGTCACAAGATATGCCTGTAACAATACATCGCAGCTGGATTGGAGAATGACCAGCGCTGACACTGTCTCCTCTGACAGTTAATATGTTAAAAGCAGAGTGGGTGGGTGGGAGAGAAACCACATCCTCTATGTAGCCCACCTTTGGAAACGGAAGCCACATAGCCTGCCTTCACTTATCCTGGCCAATTTCTAGGAACTGAGAAGGTCATGAAGGTTGTGCATTGCTGGGAAATGCATTATAGATTGGTGGAAGATACAGCCTCTCACTAGTTGTTCTTGCTTGTAATTAAATCTACTTCTGCTGCAGGACTGCACATCTGTTTATTTAGGAGATCACATTGAAACTGAAGCCCCCATTTTTTACTTCAATATTTAGAGCGATTGGACACTATAATAGATGCATACTTTACTTTGAACTTTAAAAACAAAGCAGCAGAAAAAAATATTAAATGAGCAAAAATGACCTATTAGAGCAAACAGGCTAGGCGGCCATTGGCAGGACTGCAAGGACTCCATTCCCAGGCACAGATAGAAAAGGGGCCCAGTACTGGAGTTTATAAGTTCAAATTTCCCTTGAAGCAATCTACAGGTTGAGTAGTGTGGTCGATGTTGCCAAGGAGATTTTAAACTAGACGACAGGGGGTGGGGGTAGCTAGATATAATGGGACCTGTCCTGTAGTGAGAATAGTAGGATTGGGGGTAAGGATCAATTTGGGGGAGGAGAAGGGGGGGGGGCAGAGTTACAGGCAATGTCCGAAATGTTGTGCAATAACAGTTATGTTACCTCATTACAGCTCTTAGGTACAGACGATTTTAGAGTATGGGAAGGCGTGAAAGACATAGGAATAGGTTTTCAAACTGTAAATACTGTAGGTCGGGCAGTGGAGTTGGTGGGGAGGGCTGTAGAGGGGCAGGTGGGTACAAGGAAGTTAGTAAGGAATACAAATAAGTCTAGGGGGGAAATTAAATATAATGTTAGGGACGCAACTAAAAATAAACATAAACTAAAATGCTTACTGGCTAATGCAAGAAGCTTAGCAGGTAAAATCGGGGAACTAGAAACTGTGGTCACTAGGGATGATTATGACCAGGGGCGTAACTAACTATTTATCGCCCCCCCCCCCCCCCCGCCGCACGTTTATTCGGCGCCCCCCACCTAATCTGCCCCCCCTTCTTACCTGCGGTCTGCGTCTCGCCCGGCTCTCTGTCGGGACCTTCCTGACGTCACGGTCCTGGCCGGCTCCTGCTGCATTTTTTACTATGTTAAATGGACTCAGTTTCAATGTTAAAATAATTTGACATTGAAGCCTATGGACAAATCGGGTCCATCGCATAGGCTTCAATGTTAAATATTTTAACATTGAAGCCTATGGGGAAATCGTGGGCATCGCGTCGCATCGTGTGCCTTAAAGTTAAGGCACACGACAAATCGGGTCCATCGCATAGGCTTCAATGTTAAATATTGTAACATTGAAGCCTATGGGGAAATCGTGGGCATCGCGTCGCATCGTGTGCCTTAAAGTTAAGGCACACGATGCCCGCGATTGTGGCCGTGATAAGAAACAAGTACCTTCTTTTTTGTTACATTTTCAAATATAGATAGGATGTTATTGGGCTACATCAATATGATGGAACATAACAGTAATGGAGGAAGACTTTTATTATATAGGCTGTAAGGACAATGGACAAAGCAGCACTAGGCTTTTTGTCAATATTATACCCCTTTCAGACCACACTTACATTTTTTTACCGTTTCAAAACGGTAATATGTGCGGTGTGAAAGGTCCATTTTGAATTTACCGGTTCAAGAAAACCAGTAATTCAAAACGGTTAAAAAGCAGGGTCCTACCCGTTTCAGTGTCCCTGTGTAATGTGATGGGACAAAACGGCATTGAAACGGTAGTATCCCTTACTTGAACGGGTAATATGGGGTGTGAAAGGGGTTAAGGCTGTCTGACCCATTTTTAAAAACGTTTTAAATTACCGGGTCAATGCCGTTTATGCGGTTTGAAAGCAGCATAAGTGTGTGCACATGATGCTTTTCTTACTAGTACTAACCACCTACAAATTGTGGATGTGGAATCCTGACTATACTACAATCTTGCTCATTGTGAAGCCTTATCTGAAGTTTTATTGGACGCTTCACATTATCTGCGTAGACATTGTGTCTTCTTTTTTACATATTTTTTTCCTCATGCTACAGTTGCATACTTCCCAACTTTAGAGTGACATGAGAAGGGACAATGACCGTGTGCCAAAATTTTGCAGGTGTGGCCCAGTGTGAAAGGGTGCATGGCCTATATTCATGCTACTGCAAGACCATGCCCCATTTCCACCGCCGTGGGGGCATGCCCAGAAGCTCCATGATCTGCTGGCTATGCCCCCAGCCCCTCTGGCTGCAGGAATAGATGCTGCCAGCCCCGGGTGGGATGCGGGAACGTCCCCAAATAACGGGACGTTCCCATGAAAAGCGGGACAGGTTTGAGGTATGCAATAGTAATGCTAATCGTTGCAACATTTTGTATAATGCATCCATTTTATTTATCGTCTCTCAACATTCCAGTATTGTATTCTGTTATCTACAGTATTTATAGGTATAGAAACACCGTCATTTTCAATAAAAGAATGTATCCATTTGCCACCAGCGATTGTGTTGCAATACACTGCATACCTGTCTGGCCTCAGAGGGGTTATCCTGGGATTAAAATAGTTCCTCAGTAAAGCCTCTACTGGCTGCTCAATGCGTCCCCAGGGAAGGTGGAATGGAATGACTCCAGAGGCAGGAAGCAGAATATAATATTGTTCTGTCCAACTCTTGATAAAAGCACCAAACACAACAAGTGCCAGAGAGGGATAATGGCGGCTTGAATGACATATTATTCTACTCTCTACTTCCTGTTTTATTCGGTTTTGTTCTTGATGGAAAGGAAAAACCACAACGTAGATTCCAAAAGAAAGAAATCTACTGCTTTCCCTGACTCTGAACTTCTCAGAGAAAAGAGCCAATGTTAGCTGCAACAAAGGCATTCTTTCTTATGGCTTTTCAGGAGCTAAACCTTTAGAAGATCATGTCATAGCATAATCATTATCTGTACCAGCCATTTGTTTGTGATGCAGGAATGAAAAGGTTAAATATTTGGTTTATCCCTATGTGCATAGTCCTGAAATGAAGGCAAAAATTAGATCACTAGTTTTGAAAATAAGTGGTCCAAGAAATACTACAATAGGATCTTGGGATCTGTAGTTCTGAATGACTGCATACCTCCCAACTGTCCCGCTTTTTGCGGGAACATCCCAGATTTTTGGCGCATTCCCGCATCTTGTCCGGGGACGGCAGTTGGGAGTCCAGATTTTTAAAAGGGGGGTTTCCAGATGTAATCAAAGCTCTCGCACTCTGCAGCGCATCTGGGGGAGTGGTAACAGCCCTGAAAATTAGACTTTTTATACACTGGATACAATATGGAATACAGTATTAATATTTAACAGTATAGATGGTCTATAGCAGGGTTTCCCAATCTTTTTCAAATCACGGCACCCCAGAGTATCAGAATTTTTCCACGGCACCCCTAGGCCCCCAAAAATATATAAAATTAAGTACATTGTGTTTATATGTGCTTCTTAGCTTCAGGTACAGTATGTGTTAAAGGGCATGATTTGCTTCTTTGTGTACACATATTTTATGATTGGCAGCCACCAGCATTGGTTTTGTCCATAAATATAGATCATAAATAATTTTAATTGGTACCGGACCACCAACCCATGGCACCCCCCGCAAGTGTCGCGAGCCACGGCACACAGTTTGGGAACCACTGGTCTATAGTATAGGCTGTTTCAAACATTTAAATAACATAAGTGGTCAGGTAAAGTTTAAACATGCCATAATAAATAAATACACAGACATCATTGAACCAGTACTTTATGTCAGCACCGGGGTTTCTTGTGTTCCCGGCTGTGACCGTGGTGGACCAGTGGAGGGCGCTGGAAAGCAGGAGGCTTGATGTATGACATGCACGGGTAACCAGGGCACAGCAAGCCAGAGGGTTGGCGGAGACCAGAAGCAGGGGCAGGGAGTCTAACTTGCCAGCCGTATTCACCAGGGAGTCCTGCAAGGAACTTTGGACTTAGCTGCTCCGGTGCTTGATACAAATTTCTGATTATGTTCTTTATGTTTTTATGTTTTTATACACTTCCCAATGCTCGTTTTCAATGCTCATTACTGTATATGAATGCATATTTTCTCTGCTCATGCGATCCTCCCACTCATTGTATATTCTTAAGTGCTTTATTGTTAATTATGTTTGAAACAGGTGCCAATTAGATAGCTCATTACCATAGTAGTACAGGTACTTAAACCCTGCAGCCACAATGCTCACATATACCTTGAAAAAGCCTTCCTTACAGGCGAAACGCATTGGTTGAGGAGAGGGAATTTACAGCCCCATACAACCCACCGCAAACATTTGGAGATACGCTTTGAGACCGAACCAGCCTATTCTGAACTACCCTTTTGCCCTTCCCTAAAAGTTTGGAGGATTGGTCCCAGTCCAGCCTAACGGACTCCCTATCACCTGGCCGGGGAGTGCTACCCCACAAATACGGCGCCATCAATATTGGGAACAGGACCCCCCACGCAACGGGAATACATACAGGACATCTCGGAAGGCATGCTAGGAACGGATCTCATCCTTTTCTCTCCATAAAATACGGTACCGTATGGACTGTTCAATATATACATTCCCCCCCCCCCCCCCCCCCAGAAGCTTCATTTACCCAAAGCAATTATTGCTATTCATTGTGGCTATCCATGTTTATCTACTTTTTACTGATTTTTAAAAAAATTACTATATATTTTTTTTTATTTATTGTATATTAATAAATTGTCTATATTTGATCAATATTGGCACTTGTTGATTAATGTAACTGAATCCTTATATCCACCAGCGCAATGTACGCCCCCTATCCATTCTCCACAAAGACAGACATACCTTTGTGAAGACACCCGGTGAAAAACGCTGTATGGAGGCGGGAGCTGTCCTGGCAGCGCAAACAAATGATGTCAGCAGTACAAGGCGTGTTGTCGTCTAGCGTGCATCTATCACCATAGAAATAAAAATAAACACCCAGTATCATCGACGGCTACCTAGAATGAATGCTAGCAAATATTATACAAAAAGCATAGAAAGACAAGTACTGATACATATAAGGAGAACAAAGGGTTAGAGCTATGCTCAGAGTGGATACTTATAGGAGTACAGATAAATGAATGTTCATTTAGTCCATGCAGTGCCACTGTACCTAATCTAACAATCCATCGAGCTTCACATTTCTTTAAAGCAGCACTACGGTCTCCTCCACGTACAGATACAGGTACATGGTCTATCATTCCATATTTAATAGATGACAGGCCATGTTTATGTGCAGCGAAGTGTCGGGCAACGGGTTGATTGCTAGTGCCTATGGCAAGGGCTTTTTTTGATAGCGGACCTGTGCGCAGCCATTCATTATTTGAAAGAACGTTCTGTTTTCCCAATATACAACTGTGTCCGCATGGACATATTATCTGGTAGACAGTATATTGGGTGTTACAAGACAAAGTGTGTCTAATGTACATGCTTTGACTGGTGCATGGAAGGTTAAAAGTAGTACCCAGTATCATATATTGACAGGTTACACGTGGCAACGGATACAGCCTAATTTACGGGTGGTCCGGGTATTTTTATTTGGTGCAACATCTGATTTAACCAGAATATCTTTAAGATTTCTGGACCGTTTGTAATTTGTCAATAATCTGGAATTGCTAATTCCTATTTCAGGGTCTGACTGTATCATCGGCCAATGAGAGCGAGCAATGTGGTTCATGGTGGGACTCATTTGATTATAGGTTGTAACCCAAGGAATGGTATTCGGAGGTAGAGGTGTGTTATTTTTAGAAATGAGAAGATCTTCACGCTTAATTGCCATCACCGTAGCTTAAGTCGCTTGTAATTTAGATATCGTATATCCTCTAGCAGCAAATCGATCAACCATGTCATCCAACTGTGTTATTACAACATCAGGATCAGATACAATGCGTCTTACTCGGAGCACTTAAGGAAGACTCCTCACAGTGGCTCTTGGATGGCAGCTTGAATATTGGAGAGCATTGTTTCTGTCGGTTGGCTTGGTATAAAGACATGTAGACAGTTTTCCATTATTAATTTTGATCAGTACATCGAGAAAATGGATTTGATGGTAATCAAACATATATGTGAATTTAATAGGACTGGGGCAAGAATTTGTGGGTCCCTCTTCCAAAATATATAAGTAAATCATCGATGTATCAATGAAATTGTATGATGTTAGATCAGGGCTGGGCAATTGCGGCCCTCCAGATGTTGAGGAACTACACATCCCAGGATGCTTTGCATTAGTTTTGCTATCTGGCCATGCTGAAACTGATGCAAGGCATGCTGGGATGTGTAGTTCCTCATCATCTGGAGGGCCGCAATTGCCCAGCCCTGTGTTAGATGATATACTGGGATTTTTTTTTTCAAAAAAGAAAAACTGCTCAAATTCAAACATAAAGGCATTGGCATATGAGGGGACAACTGTCGCCCCCATAGCCACGCCCATGAGCTGGAAGAAAAATTGATTATTGTAAAGAAAAAAATTCTTTAACAAAATCAAATTCATGAGTTCCAAAAACCAGTTGACATCTGGTCCATTTTACACTGTATTACTATTCAGAAAGTGTCGTAATGAAGATAGACCCATGGCATGAGGAACTGCCATATATAAAGAGCATACGTCAATGGTGAACATGCAGATTTCACTGTCCAAAGATGGTAAATGTTGTCACAATTGCAATATAACTGTGGTGTCCTTTAAATAGCAGTGATAGTTATGGATACATGGCTGCAATAGGCTATCCAGATATATTGATAGCAGCTGCATCAAGGACTCTCGAACAGCAACAATTGGTCTACCAGGGGGGTTGACCAGAGTTTTATGTACTTTGGGGGTACAGTAGAATAGAGGGACTAGCGGATGAGACGGGATAAGGGCTTGCATCAGTTTGCTGGAGATAAGTTTGTTATCTACCACTGAATGTAAAAGTTGTTGGAATTCTCTTTTGAAGGTGGCAGAAGGGTCACTTTGTAGTCGGTGGTAGGTAGTGGTGTCATAAAGGTGTAGCATTACTTGCTTGTGATATTTGTCAAGATCCATAATGACTAGTGCCCCGTCTTTATCTGCGGGGAGAAATACTAGTTAGTTGTTACAGTAGCTGCAAGATTTTTTAGTGCCGTTCTCTCTGTTCTACTGAGATTATTGTGATGACATTTATATTCCCGTGCCGCAGACTGTGCGAGCCTGGGTCGTCACTGCTAAAGGGTTGAATTTTTTAGGGTTCCTGGATTTACCATGGGTAGATTAGCTACTAGATGAGTTAAATTCCGTTGATGATTCATTATCTTTCTGGTATTTGCCCCGATTGCGGCAAAATAAAGGTTTTCTTGCTCCTCCTTCTCTATTGGGTACTGTCCATTGATAAACGCTGTGAGTTTCATAGTCCATGTCGACTTTGAACTTTTTATCTTTTTTTAACTTAATTAGCTTGAGTTTATATGACTGTAGTTGTGTGTTGAGTTTATCGTACCACGCAGTAGAAGAATCATTTTCAAGGTTAACCTTGTGTAAGGTTTCAAAGGCAGCTATTTTGGTTTTGCAGTTGGTGACTTTTTTACTTGAAAATTCAATAATTAGAAGCATGAGATCAAATGCACATTTGTTGGCTATTGCCACCCACCTCCGACAAAACACTGCATCGTGTTTTCCAATGGTGGGAGAGTTTTTGACTCTCAATCCTCTTTTTAGCGCAGTGGTATTCGATTAATGATAATGTGTGGTAATGGTAGCCGATCTCACGTTTTTTCATCTTAAGGAGATCTCTATATAATTCCTCCAAAGGTGTAGCTTCCGCAATGTCATCAAGTTGACTGTCACATAATATGTGTTCAGCTTCAGAACAGGCAGGCATAGACCAAGGTCTCCATATTAGCAGGTCCCAGACAGACCCTAGCAGCAACAGCTCTCTCTCTGGCTTGCGATTTTATTTCACACACACAGGGGCTAATTCTGTTTGGTATGGTGGGACCGTATACGGTCGGATTGGGCTTTTTTTTCATCTGCGCATGTGTATATTTCGCAATGCGCATGTGCGACGACCTCACACCGCTCACGGACGGGTCTCTCCGTGCGAAAAAACCTGTCCGCAAGAGCACGGTCATTGTGGGCGGCATGTGGGCGTTTTTATGGGTGCGGCTGGAATAATGAGGAAAACTGGGTGTAAACATGGGCTTACACGGAGGTGTGCACACAAAATGCACGGTGTCATGCCTCGATCGGCGAACGCAGGGGCGGATCCAGGATAAAATTACAGGGGGGGCACCATGATAAAAGAGGGTTTGGGTTGGGGAGGGGCGGTGTTAGTGGTACCAGTGCAGATGCTAAGAGAGCGGCAGAGAGAGGATGGGAATGGGATTAAAAATAGGCCCTGGCATTTAAAACACGCAGGCCCACCATGGCGACAAAAGTGAAGGATGTAATTGTGTGCGCGCCGAAGGCGCGCTCCGGAAAAGGGGGTGTGGCCACTCAACAGGGTGGGTGTGAGCACTTTTAAACAAATTCAATCTACGTAAAGTGCACCCGATGCCATGATGTTTTGCAAGTGTGAATCATCCGCACCTAATAGGATCGACCCCACTGTATGTGTTTATTTGAAGGTTGCGGACGTCAGTTCCAGGGGACTGTTCTACACAAGAAGGAAATGGGTTTAGTCAGATAGAATATAGGCTGGTGGGGGAGCTTTATATATTGGTGAGTGTTTTGTTATTTCATGCCTTTAATAGGGTGTGGATTGTATTGTCGACCACACATAGGTCAACAGTCATTAGGTCGACACCGTTGGAAAAGGGGGTGTGGCCACTCAACAGGGGGCATGTCCTTGAGTGTAGTGTACAACACCATATACAACTTCTACACATTATGCAACAAAATACTAGACCCCATTATACCTGCCCCTTACATATGATGCCAAAAGGAAGGAGCCAAAATTCACATAATGCCACATGGATTGAGCCAAAATTCGGTACTTATGTATTATCTGGGCTCCCATGTTAAATGCACCCCATTTTTTCATACCCCTACTATACAACTACGCATGGAGTTGATTTTATATAGTGTGGCGAGCGCAGCGAGCCACCGTGCCCGAAGCGTGGCGAGCGCAGCGAGCCCCGCAAGGGGATGCGGTCTCATAAGAAAAACGGGAGCCCAGATATTACATAAGTACCCAAAATTCAAATAATGCCACATGGATTGTGTCAAAATTCACATAATGCCACATGGATTGAGCCAAAATTTACACAATAACACACGGATTGAGCCAAAATTCACATAATGCCAAATGGATTGAGCCAAAATTCACATAATGCCAAATGGATTGAGCCAAAATTCACATAATGCCACATGGCTTGAGACAAAATTCACATGATGCCAAACGGATTAAGCCAAAATTCACAATACGCTTCATAAACAGGGACATTGTCCACCAAAGGCGCGCATTAAACATTTACACCATAATGTCCATTACAGGTTAAGTTACACGCCATTATGTCCATTATGTATTCTGCCAAACACCATAATGCCTATTAAAAATTGTGCTACATAAGTGCTGCTTATCTACATGCTCATTGCCAAGGGTTCCATGCTCATTGCCAGAGGTTCCATGCTCATTGCCATGTGGGATTACATGCTCATTGCCAAGGGGGAATACATGCTCGCGGTAAATGGGGGACAGCCGCCGCCAGGCAGTAGTGATAGCCACTGACAGTGGCAGAGCCTGGCTGTATTCAGAGCACTACAGGTCCCGGCTATTTGAAATAATACCCCTTTCACACCATAAAATGCATTCCCAGGTTGGCCCCTTTTACACCAGCCTAGTCCCTGCATTTTCTGGTGTTAGGGGGAGAGAAAACCACCCCTCCCCCCCTTTAACCAGTTATCTCATTTAACCGGCTATATCTTCTGAACCAACTGACCCATTTACATGAGACAAGTATCACATTGAAGAACTTTTGAGTGGGCTTTGAATGATTTCGGTCCAGTGAAACTGGAACGTTTGGTTCCAGAGTAAAATGCCCTCAAAGAACATGAACAGCCATGACATAACATAAAAAAAATTGTTTTACATGCAATATCTCTGGAACCGATTGATCCATATGGACTAGCCTGGTATCATATTGAAGGGCCAGCGATTTGGAATTGAATGATATCAACCACAAGCTTCTGTGATGCCAGGGCGGGAACTGGCAGCAGTCGGAATCAGGTGGGGGTCGGAATTGATGGGTCCCATATTATCCTATCGGGAAAAAACGTTACAGCTTTGCCAGGCGATATCTACGGTTACCGGGGGGGGGGCTAGAGACACGGGGCTGGGCTCGTTGGAAAGCCCTGGTCCTCAGCTACAAAATGAAATGACAGGGGGGCACGTGCCTGGGTGCCCCCTCCCTAAATCTGCCACTGCGCAAACGCACCGTGCATTTTGGCCCAAAAACAGGCGGACGCCAAAGAGTGCTCCTGACCACCCCTAGAGATACCGTATGAGAGCGGACGCCTGGGTCTGCTAATTAACGCTGATTACTACACAAACACATACACCTGAATGTAATAAGCAATGCTGCAGCCTATTAAGTGAAAACCATTATTTCACTACCTGCAAGCCACACACAGCCCTCAAACACATTGGAAGCTTATCTTTCTACACTTCTCAACATGTAAAGGTTGGTTTAATTTTAGATTATATTCATTCTAATACCTGGTTATGTATGTCCAGGTAGTTATTTTATAACCATCTACACCCATTCAGAAAGTGTTTTTTTCTATTTTAAAAAGCAGGACACTCAATTCACAGGAGTCGACATGTGTCAACTTTTTCACTATAAAACAAACATACCAGTTTTTTATTATGAAAAAGACACATAAACCACGTCTAAGAGCAACAATGATGTTTTTGGACTCAATTTCTACTTGCAATGGTGGAGCAATGTCCTAAGGCCATGGCCACTATTTTGCACACAATCTGTATATTTTTCCCAGGAACATACATTATGCACTTTCATATCTGCTATGAACTTTATGTAGCACACTCTGTACGTAAGATGCCACCAAGCACATTATTGCAATCACATATCTCTAACAAAGGATCCCAACATCTGCCTATCACACTCTAAAGTCTTATTTTGAACAATATTAGAACATGTTTGCATGTGGCGTATGCTCAGATATACGGAAGGTGTCGGTGGGAAAACGGACGAGATCCATCCGTGCACTGTGGCGTAGGCTCAGATGTACAACAGGTATCGGTGGCTAAGAGGGAGATCTGTCCGTGCACGGTGGCGTACGCTCAAGTGAACGCCACTCCCCATTGTCGGTGTCTGTGACCTTCCGTGTGCGGCTGTTCTGTGTGCGGACTTACGCTCACCGTGAGCGTACGGAAAACGCACAGTGTGATGGACTGTACGCACGTTTCACCGTACCAAACAGAATAACCCCCACAGTCCCAACACTGCCCACAGGCAGCTTCCCCTATTAATCACTCCCAGAACTGCACCTGAACTGCCAGCACATGAGTTGATTAACCTGGTGTGTTATTGGAATGGAAAGTAGAAAACCAACACAAGCATACCCAAAACCCGGACCGTACCACTAATTTCAGCCCTGTCTGGGATTTATACCACTGACATCAGCAGTCTTAGTGGCACATACCTGCCATCAAGCACTTTTCCTGCTGACTTCCTACAATATATATATATATATATATATATATATATATATATATATATATATATGTATACACACACACACTGTACATATACTGTATATGAAACCCACCTGTAAGCTTGGCTTCTAGTGTGTTTTCAGAAGAGTAATGTTTTGGAGACGACAAACTTGCTTCGCCTGGTCCTGGAGAGGAACATACAATGTTATCTTCAATCTAACAACTGAGAAAATAATAACAACAGAGAACTTATGAAATAAGATCTAATATGTAATGTTTTTTTCTAGTCTACTATATATTTGACATATATTCCACCTACTCCATTTTGCCGATTTAAATTATACCTGTGGGTTATCTTAAACTTTATGTGCCCAACATCAACATATTAAAGGGGGCTCCCGATGTAGCAGCAGTTATTAATGTTATGCCCCATAGAGTGCTCTAGTTAATATTATGCACCATCGTAGTAATGTAGTTTATTTTATGGAGCATCGTAGTTTCCTATGTTACATGATGTCACAACAACGGCCTTTATTCAGATCTGATTGCAGTACAGATTTTTTTGGGGAAAATGGACAAAACCATGTGCACTGCAATCATACATTACCAGGGAAGTCCAGCAACAGATCATTTTCTCCCTCATGGAGAGGGTCACGTAGGCAAGTTTGGATATATCTGAGGGGGTATGGATCATAGGATGGGCATGTATTGGGTTGACAACTGAAGGTTGACATGGGCCTAGGCCGAAACCTGAATGTCACTGCGCTCGCCATGCTTCGGGCACAGTGCCTTGCTATGCTCGGCACATTATTTTATTCTCCCACCACGCCCTAGTGGATGGTAGGGCATTAATTACCGCCTGTCGGCACATGTCGGCTCAAAAAAAGTGAAAAACTCCATTACGACCTTTTGATTGTCGACCTTCCCAATGTCGATCTAATGTTTGAGTGGACCTAATGACCATGTCAACATAAGCCTATGTCGACCATTTCAGGTGGCGACCTAGGCCCATGTTGACCTAATATGGGTTGGTCTTAGTGCTGTCGACCTAACGACCATATATATCATCTGAGGGAACACGCAACAATCCTTAGTGTGTCACAATACAATACAATATGCACTTTTAAATGAACAAACAAAAAATACATGATCAAAAATGGGTATCTAAAGCTGGTTTAACACTATTCGATGTGTACTCAGCAAATATGTCAGCCCGATATATCAGATCTTGGGTACACATCAGAACAATTTGATGAAGGACAGAAAGATCACTGTTACGGTACTTCTTTCATTAAGATACTCCAGGTAGAATGTGACATCAGCAGGTTGACCGAGCAGTGCGGCAGACCAGGTGACCACACGTGCAACCACGGCCACCCACATATTAGGCATGCACACTAAACAATATGCCCAATATGTTTTTCTGATTAGTCAAGAAACAATATATCATGCCTATGTCATCTCAGTGGCTACCAGGCTTAAGGGATTTGCCAAAAAAAAACATTAGTTCATTGCACATGATTTAAAAGAAAAAAAAAATCAAAATCCAATGTGCTTTTTCATTTTGTGCAATCTGTTTTTACAGAAAAAATTAATAAAAAGGAAGTGATACAATGTACTTTTCTTATTGTCACATTTTCCATATGCGATTTCTACCACAAGGTGGCAGTGTCATACTACAATTAGGTTTGTTTGTAATATAAGATATACAGAATTACAGAATTATGATTTAGGGGACCTGCATGAAGTGTGAGTGAGGAAATTATTGCTATTATCATTAGAAGTAGTAGTACAATTTGAGTATCCTATATCCAGATATCTGTTATTTGAATCATTCCGAAAACCAATGTATTTTTTTTCTCTCTAAAAGCATCTGTTACTGGCACTACTGGGAACATGATATGTAACTGGCACTACTGGGAACATGATATGTAACTGGCACTACTGGGGACATGATATGTAACTGGCACTACTGGGGACATGATATATAACTAGCACTGAATATGTGCAAGAAAATTATTTCTTAGCATTTAAATTCAGTGCCTGAGATACACACACTTTGTTTCATGTTTTCAAACCTTGTTCCATTCACAAATAAAATATATTTGTGTGTATTCCATGTTTATGATGTGTTTATGCAACATAAATGCATTTTGTATTCACACATGGGTCCCCTCTAGGGTTATCACCTTTGTGTTGAATGATTCCCATAGAGCGGCCTGCCCATTGAACTACCCACTGCCCACCCATTGACCCACACACAGCCCCACCCCCATTTTACTGTTTTTTTTTATCTTTGCTTTAATTCTATACTTGATTTTGCACACCCTAATGCCACTTACACATTATGCCACACACTGTTATGCCCATTACACAATATGCCACACACTGTGATGCCCATTACACTTTATACCACACACAGTGATGGCCATTGCACATTGTGCCACACACCATAATGCATATTACATATTATACTCCACACGGAATGGCCTCCTACATATTATGCCACATAAGTGCAGCTTATCTACTGTACATGCTTATTGCTAGGGGTTTCTTGCTCAATGCCAGGGGTTACATGCTCATGGTTAGGGGCTTCATGCTCGATGCCAGGGGCTTCATGCTCGTTGCCATAGGGGAGTTAAATGTTCCTTGCCACGGGGAAGTTAAATGCGCATTGCCAACGTTGAGTTAAATTATTTTATATCGATGACAGCCGGGCAGAGAGTGGTGTTCAGCCCAGCTGTATCAGAGCATATGCGCTCCTGATTGGTTGCTGGACCACAAGCTCCAATTGGCTTGCAAGCTGGTGCGAGATTTGTACTAGCCGTGGATCTGCTCTGATACAGCCCGCTGACCACCGCTCTCTGCCTGACTATCCCCAACTTCAGACTCTGATTCCCTGACATTGCATAGTCTTGGAACGCCACCCCTCTGGACTCCGGGTGCTGGTCTCAATTACCGCACTGTCCGGAGTAATCCTGGACGGGTGGTGACCCTAGTCCCATCCTCAAGATATCTCATTGAAATATAAAAATATTCTGAAACACGGAATAATCCTTTATCCAAAATGTATCTGGTCCCGAGCATTTTGGATAAGGGATACCCAACCATTATATGGTAATCAATGACAGCATAATGGTCCATAGACATTAACGTTCCTCATAAGATTTATAAGAAATTACAGTTAACTATTAACAAAATTATCTTTATAATCCTTTACTTGATTATGGCATTATTATTTAACACCAATTATGATTTTGCACAAAATTGCATTACTATGTTTTGTTTCATTACTACCGTAGCTGTAGACTTACTCGCCATTGTCTGGCTGTAATTATCTCTCTCTCTCTCTCTCTCTCTCTCTCTCTCTCTCTCTCTCTCTCTCTCTCTCTCTCTCTCTCTCTCTCTCTCTCTCTCTCTCTCTCTCTCTCACACACACACACACACACACACACACACACACACACACACACACACACACTCTCTCTCTCTCTCTCTCTCTCTCTCTCTCTCTCTCTCTCTCTCTCTCTCTCTCTCTCTCACACACACACACACACACACACACACACACACACACACACACACACACACACACACACACACACACACTCTCTCTCTCTCTCTCTCTCTCTCTCTCTCTCTCTCTCTCTCTCTCTCTCTCTCTCTCTCTCCATCACCCCCTCCTCCCTTTCCCTTCACCTCTCTTTTCCCACCCCAACACCCTTTCCTCACCTCTCCATCCACCTCTATGACACTGGTGGAAGGGATCATACCAACTCATTACTTGGCAATATCAGCACTCAGTTTTATTATATACAGTAGATACAGTACTAGTAAAGTGTCAAACTTGGGCATGAAGGGCTTACTGTGGGAATTAGGGGATATTGAATATAGAGTATATAAAAATAATAGGAAAACAGCTCTTAGGGTCCTAGGTAAGCAATAGGTCCTAAGGCAAGCAATAGGTCAACATGAATTTGTTTGTGTTTTCGGTGTCGGTACTCTTTACCTAGAAGGGCGCCAGCGATTGAAATCGCGGTCGTGGGGGGTAAAAATCGCGGTCATCGAGGTCATCGCGGGCATCGCGGGTAAATCGGGATGGCCGCGATGCCCGCGATGACCGCGATGACCGCGATTTTCCCATAGGGAACAATGTTAAAAAGGCTGATTGACCGCGATTTGACTGTTAAATGCCTCAATGGACCCGATTTGGCCCTAGGAATCAATGTTAAATGGGCCACAGAGCCCAAATAAGAACAATTAACCCTTAAATGTCCCCCCCAATTTTTAACGCCACCCCACGATCCACGCGAACCCGAAGCGTGGCGAGCGCAGCGAGCCCGCGAGGGGCGGCGGTACGCGTCCTCCGACCTTTTCATGCCCTACTATCCACTAGGGCGTGGAGTGAGAATATAATAGTGTGGCGAGCGCAGCGAGCCACCGAGCCCGAAGCGTGGCGAGCGGACGCGGATACCTTCACAGTTATACGCGTCCCCTCGCGGGCTTCACAGGTGTCCGTGGCGACGCCGACACCTGTGAAGCCCGCGAGGGGACGCGTCTACCTGTGAAGGTATCCGCGTCCCCTCGCGGGGCTCGCTGCGCTCGCCACACTATTATATTCTCACTCCACGCCCTAGTGGATAGTAGGGCATGAAAAGGTCGGAGGACGCGTACCGCCGCCCCTCGCGGGCTCGCTGCGCTCGCCACGCTTCGGGTTCGCGTGGATCGTGGGGTGGCGTTAAAAATTGGGGGGGCCATTTAAGGGTTAATGGGCTCTGTGGGCCCATTTAACATTGATTTCTATGGCCAAATCGGGTCCATTGAGCCATTTAACAGTAAAATCGGGTCCATCGCGCCTTTTAACATTGATTCCTATGGGAAATCGGGAGCATCGCGTCGCGGGCATCGCGGGTACATTTATGGCCGGCCGCGACGCGACCGACACGATTTCCATGTTGGTGTCAGATGGAGCCCCTCTCATTCATATGTAGGTAGTTTACTTGGATTCCAACAAAATGAACCTTAGAATGTCTGTGTGCGTGTACATGTGGTAGGGAATATAGATTGTAAGCTCCACTGGGGGCAGGGGCTGATGTGAATGTTCAAATATACTCTGTGAAGCGCTGCAGAATATGTATTCGCTATATAAGTAACTGGTAAATAAATAAATATTGAATGTACGCTTGAATTAACTCTTTGATTTGTTTTGTCACTTAATACACTTCTGATACATGATTTTATATTCATTGTCACAGTACGCACATTACCTTTTTTGCATATACATTGAATTCCTATTTATTACACTAGAGAGCAGTGTTTCTCACATTGCTTTAGTAATTATCTTTTAAGTACAATCAATCTTCTAGGAGAATCACAAGCTGCCTACAGCATAATGTAACAAGTGTATATAGGCCCTCATTCTGGATGACTCGGCTTACCAAGTCTGAGAGGGCACACCCCACTGGCCGGTCGAATCACCACCGTATAACCTCACAAGCATGCGAGGGGATGAGTCACAGACCCTCACGTGCACATTGCCGGATAAATCATTTGAGACTGACTTATATCAGTCCAAAGACAGGGTGGGCGGCTGACATCATGTGTTGTCAGCTACCCGCCCAGCGTCACCCGCATCACGCTTCCATTTGCTTGGGAACGCCCATGAAATGCTTGGCATTCCCATGCCCCATCGCCGCCATTGACTCATCCCGCCCACCCCCGCTGCGAGCGACATGCCGACAGTGCAGGTCAAAGAGGGTGCTCACACAAAAGGCCTGCATTTGCGCATATCTAATTATGCACATGCACTGGTCAAAAACATCGGTCCACCGCGCAAACCGATGAAACCAGAATGTGGGCCATAATGTATAATTGAAGTCCACTGCCTGGAACCTAATTTCTGTATCCTAAACCCCCATTCGCGCTATCCACCAGTGGCAGTGGAGCCCACATGGAGTTTGCCCTTGTGTCCCAGTAGGACAGTCCAGCCATGGGTAAAGATCACCTCTGTGTCAGCCCACTATTGTGCCCTGCCCCTAATCTGTCCTGACCCCTCACTGCTTTGTCCCACTTTTCCCCCCACTCTCTCCTGCCTAGATCCCCTTCTGACCTTCCTGACCACCCAGCACAAGGCACGCATAGGGTTACCACCAGCCTGGGATTACTCTGGACAATCCGGTAATATTCTGCCTATTCCCGGATATTGTATAGCCCAGGAACACCACCCCGTCTTAATTACCGGGCTGTCTGTAGTAATCCCGGATGGGTGGTGGTAACTCTAGGTGCGCAGCAGAAATGATTCGCCCATATGCGTGATGTCACATAGGGGGTTATTTTGGTTCACTCTTTCTGACAAATTCCTTCTTAAATGGACAAAACCATGTGCACTGCAGGTGGGGCAGATGTTACTTGTGCAGAGAGAATTAGATTTGGGTGGGGTTTTACTTCAAAGTGACATCTATATTGCAGTGTAAAAATAAAGCAGCCAGTATTTACCCTGCACAGAAACAAAATAACTCACCCAAATCTAATTCTCTCTCTGCACATTTTACGTCTGCCCCCCTGCAGTGCACATGGGCTTGTCCATCTAAGAAGGATTATTCACAGAAAGAGTGAACTAGAATAAGGCCCATAGTTTGAAACAAAATGAAAACGACTTGTCTTCCAAAAACATTGGGGGACATATTCATGAGATTCAAAGATAAACTGTAAGCTGCAGTATGTTACACAGGTCATCTTTATCTGGAAGAGGGTAGGCTATTTATAGGCACTGCTGCTGGAAGAGAGCAGAGCCAGGAAACAATGATCTCAGTGCAGAGGATGATGCCGACTGATTATGTACAAACACAATCCTCCCTCTTCTCCCCAGACTATTACAGTCACTGTAGCAATATATAAGGAGGATGAGTATATTACAGGACTATTTCTACAGTAATCTTCTCTAGTAATAAATGTGGCATTCTGTTGCCTTTTGCCAACACCACATTATACTCCAATTGTGGCAATTTATTACTTTTAAATAAGTTTACATTGAGCATTTGGCATTGCAAACCCCCCAATTACCTACTAAAAATTACTAAAAACCCCCAATTACGGTCTAAAATTCACAGACTCTTTGTCCGATCCTCCGCTGCACCTCTGAGCAATAGCAATCGGGTCGCATGGGCTGTGCAACTCAGACGCATGTGCAGACTGACATCATCAGCCAGCTATAGGCCATATTCAGCATGGCCAGCAGATTCTGCATACTTACCCCCCCCCCCCCCTCCTCTTCAGTATGCCGGGATCAGTATCCTGACCAATGGCAGTGAGCTGGGTGTATTCCCTCCAGTACACACCACATACTTATACAGTACAGATCATGTCAGCAAATGTATATACATTACACTTCTACAAAATACCTAAAGTTTAGACCTGGCCACACTCTACTATAATCTATTGCTGGAAAGGGCACAAAATTTGTATGCAAACCCAATGGGACCAATGGGATAAATGCATTCAAAAGCAATGTTTGGGAGTGTATGACCCATTCGACGCATGTATCTCCTTCAAACGGGCTGCACATAAGATAAATCATATGTGCTGCCGTCAGTGGCACATGGCGGCTGCTCTGCATCACCCATGGGCAGCGGGCAGTGGGCGGCAGTAGATTTTTAAACAACCCATTCAAAGGAATGGGCGGCCACTGATCTGCTGAGAGAGCACCCGGCCATTCTTTTCAACGTGTTTTTTTATTCTCCTGCCTCCCGCCTTCAGCTCCCGGGGAGACACATCAGGTGCAAGATCTTATGTGAGCCCTCCCAGGGAGCTGCCAGGGGAGCTCAGGGGAAATTGGGTCCAACTTGTCCTTAGACAAATGGAACAAGTGTATGGGGGCCTTAGTTGTAGTAGGCAGGGTTGTAACTATATAGGGTGCAGGTGCTATGGAGCACGGCAGTTTGGGGTGCCCCGAGACCCAACAGGCTATTCCCTGTACCCTTTCAATGCTGATATAGCCCAACCCAGTCACAGTCCATCCAGAAAATGCCATGTTTCTGCAAACTTTGGCTGCCCAACCATAATCTGGCAGTAACAAGTTACCAATATAAATGTGTTAAAGCACTTGGAGAACAGCCAATTATAATGGGTATAGGGCATTGGGTCAACCCATGGCAAAGGTCAGCAGGGTTGGAAGGTCGACACAAGCATTAGGTCAACAATGGGAAGTTCGTCATTCAAAAGGTCGACATGCACTTTTCAGGTTTTTTGTCCCGAATGTCAACATAATCGACATGGACACCATCAAAGTGTACCACATCCCCTCGCATGGCTCGCCGTGATCGCCATGCTTCAGGCATGCTATTCTATTCTCCCGCCATGCCCTAGTGGATGGTAGGGCATGAAATACCACCTGTTGGCACATTTTGGCCTAAAAAAAACCTTGTAAAACTCATGTCGCCTTTTGACTGTCGAACTAATAGTTGTGTTGACCTTCCAACCTTGTCGACCTTAGCCATATTGACCTTATTCATGTGTCATCATATGCCATGTCGACTTTTAGTGGTTGACCCAATGCACAGGTGGAGCTAATTATCTCACTTGTGAGTCTGGGCCTTATTCTAGTTCACTCTTTCTGACAAAATCCTTCTTAGATGGACAAAACCATGTGCACTGCAGGTGGGGCAGATGTAACATGTGCAGAGAGAATTAGATTTGGGTCAGTTATTTTGTTTCTGTGCAGGGAAAATACTGACTGCTTTATTTTTACACTGCAATATAGATCTCACTTTGAAGTAAAACCCCACCCAAATCTAATTCTCTCTGCACAAGTAACATCTGCCCCATCTGCAGTGCACATGGTTTTGTCCATCTAAGAAGGATTTTGACAAAAAGAGTGAACTAGAATAAGGCCCTCTGGGAGTAGACCTGCAAACATGCACTGTGTAGGGTCCTGAAGACAGAGTTTGAGAACCTGTGAAGTAGAGAGATATGATAAAATACGAGCCAAGCAGCATCTGTCAGTTTATAAGCTGCCCAAAAAATGGAGCTGATTGGTTGATACTTTATCTCACTCCACATCATTGGAGCCTACACACGTAGCGATCCCCAGGCATTTTATAACTGATCTCACTAGATCGCTTAGACAAATCACTCCGTATGTAGGGGCATAGTGATGCGCGGCCCTGCACGTTGCTATCGCCCCAGCAATTAATATCCAGCATGCTGGATAAATGGAGTTAATCACTGGGGTTGCTGGGGTCATGGCCAGTGTTCTCTATGGGAGCCCTGACAGATCGCTCAGCGGCACATTGCTGTGCAGCACTGTGGAGGTTATTCTGGTTGGTGCGGTCCGTTCCGAATTCTTTCGGAGCTGACCGAACGCCACGCTGTGTGGACATTGTAAGAACAAACGCCCACAGGTCCTCTGCATTCGGACGGACTCACTCTCTAAGAAGAGGGTGTGTTTTCGGACAACATCCAAACCGTGCGTGTGCGGTGGCACGGTCCTACAGCGTCAGAACGGACGGGAAGCTGCCCGTACGCACCGATGCGGGGTATTTCCGTAAAAGTGACATGTATATTTATATTAGTGATACCAATTTCTGACCATTGCTTGCAGTGTAAATGTGTGTAAAATAGCAAGAATGCAGTCGTGCTTTCAGCATATATTTGTGTATTTAGTAATGGTCCATTTAGGCAGCAATGCTTCCAATTGAAGCTATGAAAAGAGTGTAATTAATCACTAATGAGTAGAGGAGTGGATTGTATTGTGTTCAGCTGAGAGTAATTCATGTTGCGGGCGTACTAATTGGGCGAAACGAATGCCTAGCACATGAACAAGTGGTCTCCGCAAACTGAAACTTGCTTATGAAGACCGCATATTTCATGCGTGTTGGTTCATTTGCAGTCGGTGTGCTGTCCGAATGCACGCCTACCACAGTTCGTGCACTCCCTCGTGTACGCCCATATTTACGCCCAGTTTTTCCCACTTTGAAACCACGCCCTTGTGTATGTCCGAATGACGCCCATATTACACCCATATTTCCAGAGTCAATTCGGTGGACATTTCTGTACGGTATTAGTGAGAACGAGTACGGAGACCATGCGTGGCACATGCGCATTGCGTTGCCTAGATGCGCAGACGGCTAAAAAGCGCCCTCCGAAAGAATTCGGAACAGACCGCACCAACCAGAATAAGGCCCTGTGTGCTGAGCGATCTGAGCGTTCTCAGTGATATAGCATCGATCAGAATGCTCATCTCCCTGTGTGTAGGCCCCATATCTCTCTCTCTCCAAGATTTGATAAATCTCCCCACTCCGTGATATAAAGGTAACGGTTGAAGGGCTTGGCCACTAAAATACATATTTTTTTTAGATAGAATAATATAATCCTTGAGACCTGGGTCAAAGCAGACAATGTGTTTGAATAAGGAACAACCCTTTTGTGCATTCAGTGCCTAACGAAGGTGGGGACCTCAATAAACATTCCTTTCCTCATGCATGAATCTGAAACTACAATCCTTTACAAAGAATGCTTTTCTTTTGTGGTAATCCAGCTTCTGTTTCTTACTGAATCTACTCACAAATTCCAAATAAAGAGGATTGATAAGCACCCAAGTGAGGGTGGAAGTATCCACTCTTGAGGTTAAGGAGGGATCGACTTATTCAATATTCTATAACAAGAAAAGGTATATGCGAAGGTTTGTTAACCACTAAACTGGCTAATGCTCTAAAAACTGGACAGAAATTAATTGACACATTAAAAAAATTACACTTAAAAGTAAAGACCCCTATTGTAACTATATGTTCCACCCCGCCCCTCTGTGGCACTAGCTACCCCTATCCCCTTACCTCCCCCCTAGTGGTAATAGCTAACCAGTGGTACATAGGGGTAGATGTATGAAACAGTGATAAGGGAGGAGACGTGATAAAGTGCCTGGTACAATCAGCTCCTAACTGTCCATTTTTATACCCAGCCTATAACTTAACAGTCAGGAGCTGAATGGCCGCTGATAAAGTACCAGCCACTTTATCACTTCTCCTCCCTTATCACTGCTTCATACATCTACCCCATTGTTGCCTACCCTCCTGCATTCGGCAGGAGACTCCCTGAAATAGGAGTAATCTCCCTCTCCCGAAACGTCTAGCAATCCCCCTGATTTCACCTTACCCACATTATTATGCAGTTGTTACATGTTTTAGGGGAAAAAAGATGTACAGAGATGTATACATTAAATGGAATAATCAGTGCATTTGTTATAATGCACAATGATCCATATGGCTACATGCATATTAAGTAAGGTTTATCGTGGCCACTTATATGGAACCACGTGTAAAACAAAATACATGAACAAGCCCTGACATACATCAGTGTATTTTCTTCAACAAATACCTGTATAGTAGTCTACTGTATTGTATGTTGGCGTACATGGACATGGACACCATATAAGTGTACCTCCTAGTCCCCTCGCGTCACTCACCATGCTTCAGACACACTATTGTTATATAACTCTGTGTCCACTTGAATAGTAAAGTATAAAAATAACCACTGGGGAAATTTTTTGGAAAAACTCATGTGGAACTTTTTCAATCTTTTGACCATGTTGACCTTTTTCATGTTTCCACCAATGGCCTGTCAACCAAGACTGTTCAATCTATTGACGTTGTCTTTTATTGTTGACCTGCCGACCGTATCCCATTAGTTCTGCACCTCTGAATTAGGCCTAATGTCATCTACTGCACCAAAGGAGATCGCCATCGTGTTTTTTGTTCGGAATAATAATTTAATTTCTATTTCTATTTCATTACAACGTATATGGAAAATGTGACTTTTACACTTTTTAATAACCCTTTGAAGGCATTGTTGTTGTATTTTATTTTCTGTATTTTATTGCATGATGTATAAACTGGGTACTAAAAAATGGGATCCAGACAGATGACTGGCAGTTGGGATACCGACATTCAGAATTCCAACGTTGAAGTAGGGAATCCTAAAAGGGGTCAGGAAAGTATATTTACCATCCCCCTGCCACTCCTAATCATAATTCTCTCCCCCCCTGCAAACCAACCCTAAGACCTCCGTGTACCTAAACCTAACCCCCTTCCCAGTTTGATACTAAACCGATCCATTCCAGCAGTCGGAATACTGGCCAGGGCCGAAACTAGGGTTTCTGGTGCCCGGGGCAAGACATACATTTAGTCTTTTTTTTCCAGAAGCAGGCACACATTTGGCATTTGGTTTTGCACAGAAAGAAAAACATTAATCAGAAGCCATTTACGTGTGCTTATAGACAGCAGAAGGGGGACAGTAAACAGGGACAGTGACGAAGGCGCGCGCTAAAAATTTAGGGCATTTTTTTTGGGGGGGGGGGGAGTGGTGTGGTCACATAGTAGTATCAATTCACATTATAGAACTCACCGTAATGCCCAGTACACATTAATCAGAAGCCATTTATGTGTGCTTATAGACAGCAGAAGGGGGACATTAAACTGGGACAGTGCGCGCCGAAGGCGCGAGCTAAAAATTTAGGGCATTTGTTTTTTTTGGGGGGGGGGGGGGTGGTCACATAGTAGTATCAATTCACATTATAGAACACACCGTAATGCCCAGTACATATTCCAGCACACACCCTAATGCCCAGAGCACATTGCACCACAAACCGTAATGCCCAGAGCACATTACACCACAAACCGTAATGCCCAGTACACATTATACCAAACACTGTGATGCCCATTATACAAAATGACACACACCGTAATGCTCATTACATATGCCACACACGCTAATGCCCATTACGCATATTACACACTGCAATGCCCCTTACACATAATATTACATGCTGTAATGCCCATTACACATAATGCCACTGACCGTAATGCCCATTACACATAATATCACATGCCGTAATGCCCATTACAATTTATAGCACACACCGTAATGCCCATTACACATTTTAATTTGGGTAAAAGGTGTCACACACACACATATGGGGAAGAGGGGATCAGACACCAGGGAAATTGGGGCAGATAGGGTCACAGACACAGAGGAAGGGGGTAACAGGGGTCACACATGGGGGAAGGGAGTACAGGGGGGTCAGGGGTTCAATCCCTGGGCACTCACCAATTTGTGGGGGGGAGCTGCAGGGTGTCCAGGTAGCCAGTGGATCCAGGGACAGGGCGAATGGGGTGCCTGCTGCAGGAGGAGGGAGATGTAGTTTCCCCCATGAAGAGACAGGCAGGGCTTGTCCAGACTCCAGCCCCAGCGCGTATCGCTGGGCGCGCACTGTGTTTATCACAGACACTAGAGGTCAAGCGCACCTCTAGTGTCTGTCTGTTGTTTCATGGCGGCGGCCATCTTTGATGTGGCAGCGGCGCCGCAGACATACATCTATGTCTGCGGCGCTAGCTCCCCGCTGCTGCCGCTGCTCACACCAGCGACACCCTGCCTCCAGCGCCCCCCTGCCTCCAGCGCCCGGTGCCCGTGCCCCCCCAGCCCCCCCCCCCCCTAGTTACGGCCCTGTACTGGCACCACCCTAACCCTCCCTTCCAGCAACCTAACCCCAAACCTCCCCGCTAGTGCCTAACCCTAACACCAATCCCCGCATCTGCAGTCTAACCCTAACCCCCTCATCCCAGGAGCTGGCATTGGTATAATAAACAACAGTATCCTGCCTGCTGGAACGCAATCCAGAGTTACCGCTACTCTGTTTATATTATCCCAACATTACTGTGAGGATAAATGCACAATGCAACCCTGGCTCAGTTTGAGTCTACCATACCATATGATGGATCAATGTATAACACTGTTTTATGCACAAACTTATTAAAATGACCTTCAGGATATGTGTATAAGGAGTATTCATTCTGTGTTTAGACTTGGGCCCCATCCCCGAGATATCATATCAAAGTATGCAAATATTACAAGATATGGTAAAATTTGACATCCAACACGCTTCTGCTCCAAAGCATTTCGTATATGGGTGACTCAACTATATAATACATTTGATAGTAGTATTGCTTGTGGCCACCAGGTGGTGTTACAGAGCTATCACATTCCTTCCTACACGTGGTATTTCAGAACAGGGAAAAATGAAACGACATTATTTATATCTGTACCTGTACTCATTATACTTAAGTTAGTGCCAGATGTACTAAGCTTCAAAAAGTGATATGACGGAGAGTGATAAACAGCCAGCTCCTAACTGTCATGTTACAGGCTGGGTTTGAAAAATGACAGGTAGTAGCTGATTGGCTGGTTGTTTATCACGTTCCACTTTATCGCTTTTTAATGCTTGATATATTTAGGCAACATATTTACTAGTTATGAGATATTTAGATCTAGAATTCCTTATAACCACTATTCATAGGTATATGGTCATTAGGTGGACAGTCCAAAGCATGCATTAGGTCAACCACTAAAGGTTGAATGACCTTAGGTGGTGCGGCGGTGTGACAGCATAAGTCATGCTGAGGAAGCCAGAAGCGGATTTATCCGGGGAAACGCGTTGAGCTTTGCCATCAGGATATCGTGAGCTCTTGAAATTATAGAGCAACTTGATTTGGATCTACCTTCATTTGGAGGACATAAATATTTGATTCCTTCTCATCTGACAGCTCCACCAAAGTTGGTAATATATTTTGGAACATCCAATAACATCGGATCCCCCCTTTTAACTAAGGTTGCTATATATCACTTTTTACCACTAGTTGTCACCCTAGTGACACCCCTATCCTTTATTATAAGTTTTATTATTGTGTTGTGCATTATCTTTTATTTTTAGATTGCTTTTTACTAGAGATGAGCGGGTCCGGATCGCCGGGATCCGACAGATCCGAATATGGTGATCCGAGTCAGGATCCGATTCGGATCGGGAGTTCCCGCCTGAATTCCGGACCGAAAAAGAGGCAAACCGTCATCATCGTACTGTCGGATTCTCGCGGGATCTGGATTCTATATAAGACGCATGCGCGCCCCGCCATCTTTACTCCAGCATAGGAGAGTGAAGAGGGTGGTTGTGCTCTGTGCTCTGTGCTGTGCTATAATAATAATAATATATTATTTTGCTGCTGCTCACTCGATTAGGGTCTGCACGGGCTGCTGTACACAAGTCCAGTGTACAGGGGCTGCAGTGGCCAGTGTACAAGGGGCTGTACAGGGGCTGTCTTCAGTGTGACAGGGCTTGTGTCCAGTGTGACAGGGTCTGTGTCCAGTGTACAGGGTTTGTGTCCAGTGTACAGGGGCTGTGTCCAGTGTACAGGGGCTGTGTCCAGTGTACAGGGGCTGTGTACAGGGGCTGTGTCCAGTGTACAGGGGGTGTGTCCAGTGTACAGGGGTTGTGTCCAGTGTACAGGGGCTGTATACAGGGGTTGTGTCCAGTGTGACAGGGCCTGTGTCCAGTGTGACAGGGGCTGTGTCCAGTGTACAGGGGTTGTGTCCAGTGTACAGGGACTGTGTCCAGTGTACAGGGACTGTGTCCAGTGTACAGGGACTGTGTCCAGTGTACAGGGACTGTGTCCAGTGTACAGGGGTTGTGTACAGGGGTTGTGTCAAGTGTATGGGGGGGGGGATCTTAGAATGCACACCCGATTTACATGAGGTGCTATCATGCTGGGACTTGTAGTTCTGCAAAGAAAGACATGTGGTGCAGATGCACCCTCCATATTATTAATCAAAATCAATCAATAATAGAGGTTCTTTGTATATTCATTGGCCAAGAAATATTTGCCCACCAACTAGCTTCACGGTAACCTCATTTCTGGTGGGTCCCTAATACTAAGAATCTGGGGTGCGGAACCCCAAAAAGGCCAGCATAAGCCAGTCACCCCAGGGCAGCACACAAGTGAAAAACTAAGCTATAAATGTGTGTTAATAAGAAAGAAGCAGGAGCTAGAGGTTAAAAAGTGTGTCATAGCCTCCAGGACCGCGGGAGCCACTTACCGGGTCCAGGGGCGTGTGCGGTACGGGCAGCAGTGGCAGGGGACCAACAAGCATCGGGGGATCCGGGGGCTGCGGGAAGGGCAGCCGTATCAGACCGTGCTCCTCCCGGCAGCAGAATGCAGGCAGCGGCGCAGACGGGATCCACCTCCCGGCGTCTTCCGGCCAGGGGGGCGCGCGCGCCGCTCGCTCTCGGATTTAAAGGCACAGGCAGGAAATTCAGGGATTACCTGCAGGGATAAAAGGAAGTCCCTGACAGGTAATCCCTGCCTGAGTATAGGTTCACATAAGCCTGCTCTAGCTTTTGTTACTGTTTGACTACTGATCTCTGACCTGTGCTATTCCCTGACGACTCTTCCGCTATATCCCCATGTACTTTGAACGTGATTCTCTGTGTACCGACCCGGCTTGATTCTGACCCTCCGTTTGCCTGACCCTTGTGACCGTGTGCACTAAAGTTATCGACCCGGCTTGTTCCAGACCATTATTCGCTACATTCCTTTGTACCGCATTGCCCATCTGGTTCCGACCCGGCTAGACGACCACGTCCATATTCACCAAGCACTTGCACTCACAAAGGGAAACCTATCCAGGGGGCCACGACCGACGTGTCGGATGCCACAGAAGCCCAAATCCCAACTGGAGGGGTCACTGGCAGAAAACCCCCGGCACGGTTAGACTCCGCGCCCCTGTGATAGGTCTAGCCAATTCCCGAGTGGAAGTGTCCTTCCGGTGCGTGACAAAGTGTAGTGCTAGGAAGTATAATATTAGTGAAAATAAATAGTGTCAAGTGTGACAGGGCCTGTGTCCAGTGTGACAGGGGCTGTGTCCAGTGTACAGGGGTTGTGTCCAGTGTACAGGGGCTGTGTACAGGGGTTGTGTCCAGTGTACAGGGGCTGTGTACAGGGGCTGTGTACAGGGGTTGTGTCCAGTGTCCAGGGGCTGTGTCCAGGGGCAGTGTCCAGTGTGACGGCTGTGTCCAGTGTACAGGAGCTGTGTCCAGGGGCTGTGTCCATTGTCCAGGGGCTGTGTCCGGGGGTTGTGTCCAGGGTGACAGGCTGTGTTCAGTGTCCAGGGGCAGTGTCCAGTGTCCAAGGGGCTGTGTCCAGTGTGACAGACTGTGTCCAGTGTAAAGTAAGAAAAATAAATAAAAGTAATAAATAAAATAAAAACACATTTTTGGAGGATGATGGAGGAGGAAATAGTGGGAGATCAGCAACCTGATAGAAGTGCTGAAGCTTCTACCACCAGTCATGACAAGGCCGATACCTCTTTGTATTTTTTACTCTTTGGAGCATTTCTCTTTTTTTGGAGTAGTTTATTAAACTGCCACCCTGTCTGCCCCTGCAGTGCCGCTCTGCTTCCAAGATGTGCCAGGTTGGAAGTGTAAGGTCCACATGTATGTGATGACCACTGCTGTCGCTTAGCTTAGTCATCCAGCTACCTCGGTATAACCTTTTGGCCCAACTACAGTAAATGAAAACAATTTTGTGAGCTGTGAAGTGATCAAAATTGACTAGAAATGAGTGGAAACTAATGTTATTGAGGTCAATAATACTTTAGGGGCAAAAACAGGCCCAAATTCTGTTATTTTAGCAATTTCTTGCATTTTTCCAAAAAAATCCAGTTTCAAAACCAAAACCCGCAAGGGTGGTTTTGCCAAAACCAATCCAGATCCAAAACACGAAGGGAGATCCAGATTATGTTATCTGATGCAGAATAGGAGGAAAAATTGTTCTGTTTATGGGCATTGACAAGATCCTCATTGCGGAGTGTAGCACATCCTATGTGAAATAGAACTCCCAGCTTAATAAATTTCCCCCTTAGACTGCAGGGAGGGTTAGGCACTAAAAAGCGGGGATTATGTTTAGGCACTAAGGAGGGTAGGTTATGGTTAGGCTGTGGTGACATAGTTACAGGTAGGCATTAAATGGGGGAAACAAATAATATGGGTGGTGATTTCTGCACTTCAATCGGAGCAGCTGGGTACCTGCAGTATTACCTCCTGCCCAAAAGACACAATAAAAATAATAGTGGACCTGCACTTATAAATTAATTTCTATCCCAATAGAAAGCACGGATCCACTATTTTGCTAAGGGGAAAAGGTTAGGGTTAGGCTGTGGGGAGAGGATTAGGGTTAGGCACTTAGGGTTAGGCTGCAGAGGGAGGTGTCCCTGTTAGGTATCAGGTAGCAAGGGATTGGGGGAGAATGTATACTTATCCAGCTCATTGGGATTGTGAGAATCGGTATTCCACTTTTAGTCTTTTGACCGGTGGCATCCCGACCACCAAGTCTTGTGTATATATATATGGCCTGATGAAGAGTCTGCAGTGAAACGCATGTGGAAGCAAGGAGAGCGGGCCGAAAAGGAGGCCTGGCTCTAATGAACAATACAGACGCGCTCTGAAAAAAGCAGCTACAGAAACAAGTTGAGCGGCCCAAAAGCTAGGCTTGGCAAACCGGAGAGGCACAGCCTATACTTACCATCTGAGGAAGCCACTGATGAGTACAATACAGTATGTGGAGAAACGCGGACACGCTGCTTCCCAGACCGGTGAGAAGATCCTGTACGAATACGCTGTGTAATTAGTATACTGAAAGCACTTTCCTAACACCTATTTGCAAGTGATTATAATAGATTTATGCCAGCAATTTGGATGCAAGTGATTGCAGTGAACTAAGGGATATTGCATGGATACAAGCACTAATGATGTCATTTACTTGATCCAAGATATTACAGCTGCTTGAAACTAATTCACTAACACTTGTTTGAACTCAATTGCTCACAAAGATATGCAAATTTGATGGAGGCAATTGCATACATTTATGTTCCATAAGAGAGAGTTAATAAGCTGTCTGGATACACCTATTCATTTGAAACTGTAAAATGTTTTATTAATAGTGCCCACTATTGCATATACAGCCCTGGTTAAAAGAAGAGTAATCCCAGACCCTGATTGCTGTGCAGGTAACCCAGGTCAAGCGACTTGGGTCCCATTCACATTATAGGTAGGAGGCAGCGTCAGCTCCAAGCGCTGCCCCCACCCCCAATGATGTGGTGCTGCCCCAGTCCTGATGACTTCAGCGACCCAGCTTACTGCTTATAGCTGGGTGCTGTGGGGAGCTAAACCTTGAGAAACTGCATAGATCAGAGGCGGAACTACCGCCGGTGCAGGCGGTGCAGTGCACCGGGGCCCAAGAATTTAAAGGGGCCCGATGCCGCCGTCTCCCCGGCACAACATATTGAACTTTTTTTTTTTTAACATGTGCGCGCCGTGCCGTGTGTGGGGAAAGGAGGGTAAGCGGGCAGCGCGGGGATCGGGGGTGGCGCGGCTGCCTCATTCAGTGTAGTGGTCTAGGCACTGCAGCGGCATCTAGAGTGGCAGGCAGCGTGTGGTATCGAGTGGACGCCGGGGCATACATGGAATGGAATGGATGCAGCTGCAGCAGCACCCTGCCTGCACGTCTGCATCCATTCCAGCCCGGGACTGGTCTACTGCTGTAGCCTAGCAACAGGCAGCCAATCGCAAGGCTGCCTGTTGCTGCTCTGACTCTGAGCAGATAGGAAGTTATATCTGCTCTGAGGCTGAGCATGCAGGCGGAGCGGAGGAGAGACAGCACCAGTACCAGGCACCCGAGGTAAGTACAATTAAGGGGGGGCTAGGGGCAGGCACACATTATAAAAACGGGGGCTGGGGGCCGCACTGCACCGCACAATCATTCTTCAATCAATAGGGGCAGGGCAGGGGGCGGCCGTAAAACTATCAGATGGGGCACTGAAAAAATAGTTATATATTTATAGTAATAAAAAAACATTCCCTGTACATTTCTGTGAAAAAAAAAAAAATATATATATATATATAGGCACCGGGCCAGGGCCTACAGACACTGGCTGAGGGGGTGACAGGTCGCATCCACTGTATGTGTGTGTGTATATATATATATTGGATGTGCATACCTCCCAACTTTCGATGCCCTGGAAGCGGGACGATGCTCCAGCGCGCCGGAGGCGCGTTGAAATTTTCGGGGGGGGCGTGGCCTAATTTGGGGGTGTGGCCTATACTCGCGGCTCTTCCGCGAGGCCACGCCCCCATTTTGCCGCTATGGGGGCATGAACCAGAGGCTCTGTGAGCCTCTAGCCATGCCCCCAGTCCCCTGGCTGCGGGAATAGACGCTGTGCGCATGCGCACAGCGTTTATTCCCCGCTGCTTAGCAGCTGACAGGGGGGACTCCCAACAGCCCCCCCACACCGCGGGACACTGCCGCCCGCGGGTGGGACATCGGGACAGGCCCTGACAATCGGGACTGTCCCGATAAAATCGGGACTGTTGGGAGGTATGGATGTGGCCTGTCACCCCCTCAGCCAGTGTCTATAGGCCCTGGCCTGGTGCCTATATATATATTTTTTTTTTCACAGAAATGTACAGGGAATGGTTTTATTTCTTAATAGAAATATATAACTATTTTTCTTTGCCCCATCTGATATTTTTACAGCGCCCCCCCCCCACCCCAAATTAAAAAATTATTGTGCGGGGGGGCCCAAAGCATTTTTTGCACCTGGGCCCATGTCTCGCTAGTTCCGCCACTGGCATAGATGTACATTAGTCTTATGGGTTGATAGAAAACAGTGGCTTTTATTACACCATTTAAAGCTAACATGCAGCTTTAGGGTCTGATTCTGGTTCGATTGCAAAAGCACATGGACAAAACCATATGCACTGCAGATGTAACATGTACAGAGAGAATTAGATTTGGGTGGGGTTTTAACTGATATCTCAGGGTTGCCGACTTTACTATTCTCCTCTCCGGGAGAAGCCCGGAGAGGAGAGTTTCAGCAGCCACTCAGGGGGCGGGGCTTAAGAGTGACATCGGTACTTATGTAATATCTGGGCTCCCGTTTTTCTTATGAGACCGCGTCCCCTCGCGGGACTCGCTGAGCTCGCCACGCTTCGGGCACGGTGGCTCGCTGCGCTCGCCACACTATATAAAATCAACTCCATGCGTAGTTGGATAGTAGGGGTATGAAAAAATGGGGTGCATTTAACATGGGAGCCCAGATAATACATAATTACCGTGACATCACTAAGCCCCGCCCCCATGATGTTAAACCCAGCGAATTCACGGATCTCCGTGGAGGGGGTGGGGCTAAAATGACGCGATTGTGCCGTTTTAGCTCCGCCCCCTCCCCTGAGACCCGATGATTGCGGCATTTTAATGGGGAGACTCCTGGAAATTCCGGGAGGGTCGGCAACCCTGTGATATCTATATTGCAGTGTAAGAATAAAGCAGCCAGTATTTTTCCTGCACAGAAAGAAAATAACTTCCACAAATGTAACTCTTTCTGCACATGTTACACATCTGCCCCCCTGCAGTGCACATGGTTTTGTCCATTATTCACTTGCTTTTGCAAGTGAACCAGAAACAGGCCCTTAATCTAACACAGTTGATTACTGTTCTATTAAAAAGAATGAGTCAGCCAGTCAGGTGCAGCGAGCATCACTGGGACATGTTCAGCTAATGGAAAAAATCTCCTGCTCATCTTGTTATAGATTTGCTGCACCCACAATGACAAACCTTCCGTATCGCCTTCAGTGTTTCATCTGCACATTCACTGTAGCTTACTTTTATTACAAGACGTTATAGCTACTGTAATTAGTAGCTGTGTTACTTTCATCAGTTTAATTAAATAGATATTTAAAAGAACATAAAATAAAATGAAAACAATCATAATATGCACCATGTTATGTTCTGATGATACCTTTTCTTACAGAAATAAATCACAACTTATTAGATCTAGTCTGGTATGGTATATACAGTATGCCAGACATCTCAGTATGAGGTTAGGAGGTGCTTTAAAAGAATCATATTTGTTAGGTTGTATATAGGGAGGTGTGAGTTCGGATTGGGGGAATCCCGCAGGATCTCGCAACATCCGGACCCGTTAAAGGGGCGGGCAGCTGGATGCCATCTCCACTCCAGTCTAGGGGTCAGATGCACTAAGCTTCAAAATGTGATAAAATGGAGACTGATAAACAACCTACCAATCAGCGGTACTTATATGTTAGTTGGGCGCCCACTATAGTTACTACGCTGATACCCCCACTATCCATGTCGGCATGGAGTTGATTTAATATAGTGTGGCAAGCGCAGCGAGCCACCGAGCCCAAAGCGTGGTGAGTGTAGCGAGCCCTGCGAGGGGACGTGGAATACTAAGCAAATAGCTTAGTGGGCGCCCAACTAACATATAAGTACCCAATCAGCTCCTGCCTGACATTTTTCAAACAGTCTGTGACATGGCAGGTAGGAGCTGATGGGCTGGTTGTGTATCACTCTCCATTTTATCACATTTTGAAACTTAGTGCATCTGGCCCTAGGAGAGTGAAGAAGGCAAAATGTGTCCTGGCCACCTGCTGTCCGGCTGATACTTAGTAGTATCACAGTGATACTGCTGTCTAGTGATAGACCGCAGAGAGCTAGGATACAGTAACATTTGGGCAGGTGTATTAAGCCTGGGGAATTGATAAAGTGAAAGGTGGTAACGCATCAGCCAATCAGCTCCTACCTTTTAAGTTACAGGCAGGGTTTGAAAAATGACAGTTAGGAGCCAATTGGATGGTGCATTATCAACTTCCACTTTTACCACTTCTCCAGGCTTAATACATCTGCCCCATTGTTAGGTAATCTTGCTCCCTTTATTAGAACTAAGGCCCTTATTCTAGTTCACTCTTAGAGGCAAATTCCTTCGCAGATGGACAAAACCATGGGCACTGCAGGGGGGCAGATGTAACAGGTGCAGATAGAATTAGATTTTGGTGAGTTATTTTGTTGCTGTGCAGGGATACTAACTGACTGCTTTATTTTTACAGATCTCACTCTCTGCACAAGTTATATCTGCCCCACCCGCAGTGCACATGGTTTTGTCCATTGGAGACGGAATTTGCTTCTAAGAGTGAACTAGAATAAGGCCCTTAATCCATTACTGGAAAGACACTGTATGGACTAACATTCAGAATCATATAGACTAAGGCAGCGATTCAGACCCTATTGCTGCAGGCCGAATTGGCTCCCATGTGCTATGGTCGGGGTTTGCGCATGTGCGAATATGAGCGAGTGTGAAACTCACAAAAAACGTTTGCTGAATGGTAGGCGGGAAGAGGGTGGGTGCAAACTTTGGCGGAAGAAGAGGAACGCCCAGCTTTTAATGGGCATGCCCATAAAAATGCTGGGCGTACCCCTGCAGACGCAGAAGTGTCGATGTCTGCTTGGGGTGGGCGACAGCACCTGCCCCCTTAATGTCAGCGCCAGCCTCCTTTTTGCCCATCTCAGTCCAGGATAAAAGTATGTATAGACTTACTTTTATCCATGAACAGAGAAAAAATAATAATTTGATGGTGAGCGACCATCACATGGATGGTGGGAATTTGGCCAGGCGACATTTACCTGCTTGCTAGGCTGCGAATATATGCAGCTTAGAAAACAGGTCTGAATCACCCTCCCATGATAACACACTTGAGTCTTCCGGACCTATCTTTAGTAGATTTGTCCTGCGATGACATCACCAAGATACATCCTTGCAAATTTGTTCTTGCCAAGATTTGAAAAAGTTTCCATATCTGTTTTTACCATTGTTCATATACAGTAGTCAGAACTTTTTTGGGGTTTAACAGAAAAAGAAAACATCTATGTGTCTAGAGTTATATTGGGCTATTTTTTGTTATTGTGGTTTTATATTTTAGCCACAAAAAATTACACCTTCTTCAACAAAAACCACAAACACTTTCAGAACTCTGGAGGAGCTATTACATGTGCTATGTCCTTTATCTTCAATATTATAAAAATACAGCCATATTTACATCTGTTCACCACAAAATTAAACAAAGCAGAATAAGAGTATGTTGAATCAAAGCCAGCGCTGACCAATTTGATGCCCTAGGCAAGATTTTGGCTGGTTCCCCCTAGCACCACTGTTAGTTCTGCCTCTGACCCAGCACCCCTCTCCCAGAAAAGCACCCATCACCCAGCAGGACAAATGACAGCAGCAGCCAGCAATCCTCATTTTGGTGCCCTATCTGTACAGACCATTGATGCCCCATATTTTAAATACAGTAGGGAACTTGCTCTCACTGTCAGAGTGTCTGCCCCTGCAGCTCCCTCAATCTTTGTGCTTTGTGGGGTGGGTGGTTGCAGTGAAGTAGTGTTACTGTCTCCATTAAAGGAGCAGGAACATTAACACATCCCTGTGCCGCCACCCCCCACACACACATGTCCTTAGTCTTCTATCTGTCCACCAGAGCTTCCTTGGGCTTCCCTGTTCCATGGTAGAGTGGAAGGAGGAGTCTGGGCCCCATGAAAAAGCTGTATACAGAGCAGGGCTTGGGCTTCTGGCCTGAATGATTCAGGCTGGGTAGAGGGAAAGTAGGGACTTACAGACCAGAAGGGGGCAGGGCATGGTCCAGAGCAAAGTAAATGTGAAAAGGAGACTTGGCTGCCTGAAGGGAAGAATTGGGTAGAGCGTGCTCCTCTGGCCTGGGACAGAGCAGGGTAGAAGTGAAGCTGGGAGTGTCTGCGCGGAAGAAGGTGGCAGAGTTGTTCCTCCCACCTGGGACAGAGCAGGGTAGAAGGGGGGGACTGGCTGAGGGGAAAGAGGGGCAGGGCTTGGCCATCCACTGGGACAGGGAATTGAAGTGGACAGTGGCTGAGAGGTAGAAGGGGGGCAGGGTTTGGTCACTGCCTGGGACAGAGAAAGGAAGAAGATAGTGGCTGGGAGGTAGAAGGGGGAGGGGATTGGTCACCGACTGGGAGAGAAGTGGGGAGTAGCTAGGGGAAGAAGAGGGGGCGAGCGCATCCCAGTATAATGAGTCCTTAAACTCAGTTGTACAATTGTATATATTGGCGGCTGCAGGATCTGTCACTGTGCCAGCCATAGGCCAGGTTAAATGCCCTTAGGCATTTGCCTAGCTTGCCTATGCCTAAGGCCGGGCCTGCCAGAGCAGGCCCTAGAAAAGTTGATGCCATAGGCAAAATTTTGGCTGGTGCCTCCTAGCACTGCCTCTAGTTCCACATCTGAGCCAGCATCCCTCTTCCAGCAAAATACACATAACCCAGCAGCACAAATCTCAGCAACAGCCAAGCAACACCCACCATCGACTGGCATATCTATAATACTGTAGTTGCAAGATGTGCGGTACATACGGACACATGGGTCCAGGGGGCCCCACACACTGTACACCCTGCACCCATTTCATTCTACTCACCTCTCTATTGGTCCAGAAGCACAGCGGTAAAGATCACTGAGAAAATGTCCACTGCTGCCATTTTCTGGTGATACATGCATGCACAATAGAGGTGTCCTATTATGTCCTATCATTATGTTCCTGGAGTACAGATACACACACACACACACACATCCTGTTTTTACGTCAGTCCCTACACACACACACAGCTGATTCCCCTCACAATATACTGTTTCACACAAACCCACTGGTCCCCCAGTCCATGCACACATTACCTTCTGGTCGAGTGACCAGGAGCCATCCATAGAGCAGTAGACAGGGCCACACTTAGACCACCTGGGCCCAGGCAAAGTAGGGGGTGTGACCTAATCATGGTCACGCCCCCTTTTTTATGCTGCAGAAGCCCAGGTCAGGAGCGGGTGCTGCTAGCCGGCAGGGGGAGGGGCACCCACTAGCATTTTATGCCTCTGCCAGTGCCTACTATCAGAGCTGGCCCTAGTCAGGCTTAAATTCCCCTAGGCATATGATGATGCCTAGGGCCGGCTCTGATCACAGCAATCTACTGCCACTAATCCACTAATAAACAGACAGCTGTGCGTTTTTCTCTTATTCACTGTTGCCTGTGTATTAAAGGTAGTAGTAGTAGTAGTACGTTTATTTATAAGGCGCCGCAAAGTGTCCGCAGCGCCGTACATAGCAAACAAAAAACAAATTACAAGGTAACGTACAGGGTGTGTTGAAAGATACAGTATAAATAGGGGTATAGCTGGTCGAACTAAAATCAGCATCAGTTCAGAAGTAGGTGTCAAAATTGTCAAGGAGACTGAAGATGAAGTAGAGGAAGGGAAGAACAGGACAGGTGGGGTAATGAGGTAGGGTGAGTACGTGAGGAAGGAGGGCCCTGCTCATAAGAGTTTGTGGTGCCCCAAGACTGATTAATCCCCATGTCCTTGTTTTGGACACTAAGGGGTTAATGTCCCCGGGGATTTCGCGCCACTGTGAGACTGGCAGGTGATTGTGGCGAGGGGATTGGACGCAGGAGGAGAAGAGGGGGCGGAGTTGAGACTCGGAGGAAGGAGCTAAACGGCGTGTGGTTTTGCCGGAGGGAAGCTCAGCCTGCGACCGCGTGAGGGACCGGAGCGGAGGAGAGGCAAAGCGCCGACCGCCGACTGACCTCCTATTGACCCCCGCTCGGAGGAGAAGCCGGGTGACGCGTCCTCCGGATCGGAGAGAGCAGTGGCAGGAGCCGAAGGTACGCGGAGAAGCGGGCGCGTGGCAGAGGACCCCCCGCCGGAGCAGACCAGAGCAGGTGCGGCGTCTGAGTGTGGCAACGCTGTGAGAGCAGCGCCCACACTAGAGTGCCCCTGCCGAAGACGGAGAACAGAGTCAGCCTGACCGCCAGCCGGAGCACGAGGTCGAGACGGGCAGGAGCCTGCACCTTGCTGGAGAAAGGACAGGTACTTTACAGCCAATTGCTCCAAGGCCCACTCCCTGCCACCAACGCATATTTGTGCCACCCCCTGATGCCGCATAGTGTACCCTATTACGTCCCCTACCCACACTCCTGGCTAGCTATATAGGTTGGGGCATTTAGGGGAGTCCCCAATAACCCTCCGGAACATTAATATGGAAAGTCTCATCCCCGTTGCTTCCCTGCGGTCTCCCAGGAGTTCTCCAGCCTGATACAAGGGGGAATTAATCCCAAATATTTGCACTGCAGCTAAGGGAACTCTCTAAGCTTAGGAAGCCCATTGCTGGTGGCATACCTGCGGGGGCACCGCCATCTTGTGGACCAATTGGGGTATTGCTCCCTGATCACCCAGTGCTACTGAAATTACTATAAACGTTGGACTCCTTCACAGAACGGATCTCTCCAGACCCCTGTGCACAGGTTGGGTAGGACTGGGCCCCACGTAAGGTGACGTCACCATTGCGACTTATTGAAAACAGGGTACACCGGTTACCCCAATCATTAATACTGTTGTAATTGTTATTTGAGGTATATCGTATACAGCTACATTTGTGTGTATATCTAATGTTTTGACTCCAGTGTCGACGGTGCCGTGCCGACGGGCCTGATCCAGTAGTAGTTATAAAAGTGGGGGTGTTTAACCCCGAGTGTCGCTACGGCATTTTCGACACGTGGAGGCAGTAAGCCTAAGCGGGTACGTGTGTAACCCGGTTGGGTCATTTGTTGTGGATGTTATTACGTATTGTTATTCATTGATATTTTATCACTCCCTAGTGCTGCTGCGCAGCGAGGGTCAGTGGGCATCGGTTATTGTTGCGTCATAATAAATTCAAGTTGCATCACAGAACGCTGTCCCCTTTCATTGAAGCATCCCTCTCACGTCCACCGGAAGAACGAACAACGGGCGAACCTGAGTCGATTCCGAAGCAGTAAGGTAAGGGGAACCTGTTCCCTTCGTACACCGGCCACCACAAATTCTTTTGGCGTCACGAACAGGATGGTGGTGCGAGACGGGCTAGTGTACCGCGGGTGGATCGACCCGAGGACCCACCTAGCCCGAGAACAGCTTCTACTGCCCAGAGCTGCAATCAACACAGTTTTGCGAGCTTACCACGATGAATCGGGGCACTTCGGGAACAAGAAGACAGAGGCCACCCTGCGGAGTCGTTTTCACTGGCACAATCTACGCCAGGACGTCGAGACATGGTGTAAGACCTGCCTGGTTTGTGCGACCCGGAGGCCGGCTACCACCCATGAAAAGGCACCACTCCACCCAATCTGCACCAGTAGGCCCTTGGAACTAGTGTCACTCGACCACGTGAAGATGGAACCCAGCCCAATGGGATATACCTACGCCCTCACTATAGTGGACCACTATACCAAGTTTGCAGTGGCGGTGCCAGTGAAGGACCTGACAGCCCGCACCACGGCCGAAATATTCTGGAGAGCGTTCGTCCGGCCCTACGGGTTCCCACAGAAAGTCCTCTCCGATCAAGGCCCTGCCTTTGAATCCCAACTTTTCAAGGAACTCTGCGCCTACTACGGGTGCAACAAACTGCACACCACCCCCTATCACCCCCAGGGGAACGGCGCCTGCGAACGCATGAACCAGACACTCCTCCACATGCTCCGCGCGCTGTCCCCGAACCAACGGCCCGAGTGGCCTAGACTGTTGGCCGAATTGACCTTTCTCTACAATAATACCTGTCACGCCTCGACGGGGTATACACCCTATTACCTGCTCTTCGGGAGAGCCGGAAAGCTGCCAGCCGACATGCAGCTCGATCTCCCAACCCCAGAGCCTCAACTGTCTCCGCAGTCCTCCTGGATGGACGAACACCAAGACCGGATGAGGGAGGCTAACAGAGTTGTCCAGCAGCGCAGGGGAGCTGTGCACGAGCGCCAACAGAAAGACTATGACCGAAACGCTCAAGCCTGCCGACTGCCAGCGGGCAGCTTCGTCCTCAAAAAGAATAATCGACCCAGGAGCAAGCTGGACCCCAAGTGGGAATCCGACCCATATGTGGTAATAACAGAACCAGTATCCACTATGGCTGTGTACCAAATTGCGAAGTCAGACGGCACCCGTTCGCACTGGGTTCACCGAAACCAGCTCAAGCTCCACCCGAGACCGAACCAAGCGTCAGAATCCGCATCCAAGGATGATTGGGGTGAAGAGCCAGATGGTGAAGCCGCCCTCTTGCCCCCGTTGCCCACTGACCCGCTTGAACTGTTGATGGCGGCCAGCTGGCCCACCACACCACAGCAGGCCCGACCTAGGCCACTAGTCGAATTACCCCCGCCTCGCACTGCCGCGGAGGTGGCCCCCGAGCCTGAGCTACGGCGCTCCGAAAGGAGTACTCGGGGTACACTTCCCCGGCGGTACCAAGATTAGATATCTGTTTATAACTTGTAATATATGTATATGTTGTGCCTGTGAAGTGTTGCCGTAGTCACCACAGAGACCGAAATTTAAAAAAAAAAAGGGGACAATTATTCATCTTGTTGTGATGCGCGGGGACACGCATCTGAAAAAGTGGGGGTGAATGTGGTGCCCCAAGACTGATTAATCCCCATGTCCTTGTTTTGGACACTAAGGGGTTAATGTCCCCGGGGATTTCGCGCCACTGTGAGACTGGCAGGTGATTGTGGCGAGGGGATTGGACGCAGGAGGAGAAGAGGGGGCGGAGTTGAGACTCGGAGGAAGGAGCTAAACGGCGTGTGGTTTTGCCGGAGGGAAGCTCAGCCTGCGACCGCGTGAGGGACCGGAGCGGAGGAGAGGCGAAGCGCCGACCGCCGACTGACCTCCTATTGACCCCCGCTCGGAGGAGAAGCCGGGTGACGCGTCCTCCGGATCGGAGAGAGCAGTGGCAGGAGCCGAAGGTACGCGGAGAAGCGGGCGCGTGGCAGAGGACCCCCCGCCGGAGCAGACCAGAGCAGGTGCGGCGTCTGAGTGTGGCAACGCTGTGAGAGCAGCGCCCACACTAGAGTGCCCCTGCCGAAGACGGAGAACAGAGTCAGCCTGACCGCCAGCCGGAGCACGAGGTCGAGACGGGCAGGAGCCTGCACCTTGCTGGAGAAAGGACAGGTACTTTACAGCCAATTGCTCCAAGGCCCACTCCCTGCCACCAACGCATATTTGTGCCACCCCCTGATGCCGCATAGTGTACCCTATTACGTCCCCTACCCACACTCCTGGCTAGCTATATAGGTTGGGGCATTTAGGGGAGTCCCCAATAACCCTCCGGAACATTAATATGGAAAGTCTCATCCCCGTTGCTTCCCTGCGGTCTCCCAGGAGTTCTCCAGCCTGATACAAGGGGGAATTAATCCCAAATATTTGCACTGCAGCTAAGGGAACTCTCTAAGCTTAGGAAGCCCATTGCTGGTGGCATACCTGCGGGGGCACCGCCATCTTGTGGACCAATTGGGGTATTGCTCCCTGATCACCCAGTGCTACTGAAATTACTATAAACGTTGGACTCCTTCACAGAACGGATCTCTCCAGACCCCTGTGCACAGGTTGGGTAGGACTGGGCCCCACGTAAGGTGACGTCACCATTGCGACTTATTGAAAACAGGGTACACCGGTTACCCCAATCATTAATACTGTTGTAATTGTTATTTGAGGTATATCGTATACAGCTACATTTGTGTGTATATCTAATGTTTTGACTCCAGTGTCGACGGTGCCGTGCCGACGGGCCTGATCCAGTAGTAGTTATAAAAGTGGGGGTGTTTAACCCCGAGTGTCGCTACGGCATTTTCGACACGTGGAGGCAGTAAGCCTAAGCGGGTACGTGTGTAACCCGGTTGGGTCATTTGTTGTGGATGTTATTACGTATTGTTATTCATTGATATTTTATCACTCCCTAGTGCTGCTGCGCAGCGAGGGTCAGTGGGCATCGGTTATTGTTGCGTCATAATAAATTCAAGTTGCATCACAGAACGCTGTCCCCTTTCATTGAAGCATCCCTCTCACGTCCACCGGAAGAACGAACAACGGGCGAACCTGAGTCGATTCCGAAGCAGTAAGGTAAGGGGAACCTGTTCCCTTCGTACACCGGCCACCACAAGTTAACATACTAAAAATAGGTGGGTGGACGAACGAAATACAATAGGATAAGTAGGAACGGAGGGGAACGGAGGCAGGATAGGAGGATCAAAAGAGGTTAGGAGGAGGGATAGGCTAGTCGAAAAAAGTGGGTTTTGAGGGAGCGCTTGAAGGAGGTAAGGGAATCAGATAGCCTGATGGGTGGCGGGAGGTTGTTCCAGTGCAGGGGGGCAGCGCGAGAGAAATCTTGGACACGGGAGTGGGAGGAGGTAATTAGGTGAGAGGTCAGTCGGCGGTCAGCGATGGAGCGAAGAGGACGGGAGGGAGTGTGGATAGAGATCAGTGAAGAGAGGTAGGGAGCTGTGGAGGAGGAGAGAGCCTTGTAGGTGGTGGTGAGGAGTTTAAAGAGAACTCTGAAAGGAATGGGGAGCCAGTGAAGAGATAAACAGAGGGGGGAGGCGGAGGTAGAGCGGCGGGAGAGGAAGATGAGCCTAGCAGCAGTGTTAAGAATGGATTGGAGAGGTGCGAGGCGGGTGAGAGGTAGCCCAGAGAGAAGGATGTTGCAGTAGTCAAGGCGGGAGATGACAAGAGAGTGAAGTTGGATGAGAGGTAGCTCACATCCAACATCCAACAGGCAATGACAGAGTCTGCATGGCCAAGTGCCAAATTGAGGAAAGCCAAGGGGGTGCTCACATACAAAGCAGAGGCCAAGTTTCTTACCCACCATCTCTCAGGGTACATGACATGACTGAGGGAAGGGCAGAGGCCTGGTGCATTGGAATGCCAAGTGTTTCCTGGGCATGCCCACAAAAATGGTTGGTGCACCCATAAAAACGCTGGCCGTTTCCATGTGAATGCAGGTGTGGTGAAGCCTGCATGTGGTGGGCGGCTAACGTCACATGATGCCAGCACCCGCCCCCTTTTCGGCCATCTCCGGCCCAGATCAGACTAATCTTTGTCGGCAACCGTTGAATGATTTTTCACCCCTACTCCTGCATGCAAATTGATGTCTCAACATACACATCCATTTGCATGCTGGCACGGGCATTTGGTCGGTGAAGGGGGGCAGGCGGTCACTTCCCCAGCGTGAGGTGTTTACCAGCTTGCTAAGCAGATAAAGAACGCAGCTTAGCGAGCGGGTCTGAATCATGCCCTAGATTAGTCTGACAATCTAAAACTGAAGTTGATAATGAGGGATGCATCCACGTAGAAAGAACTGCCAGTGTAACAGACAAAGTTTCCAGGCAGATGAAAGAGCTGCCAGAACCACAGAGGGAACCGCCATTCTCAATAGCAAGTATACGTGTGTCAAGAGACTTCAGGTGCAATGTGTTAGGGCACTAGACAGAGTCCAGCTCTAGTCTGGAGGTCCACATGGAGTCCAGATCCAGTCCAGACCATTTTTTTGGGTGGGAGTCCAGGTCCTGTCCAAGTTCTGTGCTGGTGCCACTTCTCCGAATATTTTTATTAACGGCCTACACTACCGTGCAAAAGTTTGGGGCCACCCAGACAATTTTGTGTTTTACCGTATAAGAAAACTGACTTTTATTTATCAAATGAGTTGCAAAATGAATAGAACATATAGCCAAGGCTTTGCTTTCATCAAAGCATGCAAAGGAGATTAACTGATATCCTTGCGGCTATAAGTTTTACAGGCGCCTAATAGGGTGGTTGGTCAAGCTGCTCCTACTAGGGGGTGTCACGCCCCTATAGAAAGTACAGGGTAACAAAAGTATATAGGTGGAGCGCTAAAAATAAGTTAATGGTTAATTCAATTAAAAATAATAATATTTATTAAATACTGTGCCTTTAAGCACTGGGTATATAAATAAAAAAAAACACACTTATGTCAATCAGTATTCACAATTGTGTACAATACAGTATAAAATGTAAAATAAAATGCAATATAAAAAATAATAGAAATGGGTCTGATACTTATTGGTCTGGAGTCCCGATTTGGATTCCTTTTGGTAAGGAGGGGGTTAATACTTTTGGTTCTTAGGGTTAGTCCATCAGAATGCTGGATGGTATGTGGGTCCATATATCTTGCTGGATTGTTGTCACGCTGGAGGAAGATTGTAATCCCCTGTTGGAATATGGGGAATCCTCACGATTATGCGGATTGTAATCCTTATTGTGCAGCTAGTGGTGTCCCAAAGTGGTTGCTGCAGCTGGTAAATCAAAAGGAAGCAATTTTGCAGGTGCTTTTCCAGAGGAGAGGGATCCAAATTCGACCAAAGTGACCCAATAATTTCTGTTTAACAGGTGCTCCCTGACATGTTTCACCATCCAACTGACAGGCTTTTTCAAAGGTGTCACACCGGCATCAGACACTCTTCCAGCATATTTTCACTTGTTCTGCTCCTCACAAATGTTTATCTGTGTGATCCAAACACGTCAAACTTTAATTCATCTGTCAATAACACTTTTCCAATCTTCCTCTGTCCAATGTCTGTGTTCTTTTGCCCATATTAATCTTTTACTTTTATTGGCTAGTCTCAGGTATGGTGTTTCTTTGCAACTCTGACAGTAGCATTTTGCGGGTACATTTAATGAAGCTGCCAGGTGAGGACCTGTGAGGCATTTATTTCTAAAATTAGAGACTCTAATGTACTTGTCTTCTTGCTCAGTTGTTCACTGGGCCTTCCACTTCTCTTTCTACTCTGGTTAGAGCCAGGGGCGGATTTAGGGAGGAGGGCGCCCCTAGGCACAACAATAATGTTTTCTAAGTAGGACAGTTTATAGGGGCAGTATCTGCATGTCCTATCCATTTACACTCTATTTAAGATGGAATATAGTACAGTACAGTGGGTATTTTGCAGTTATTGGTGCATTTTGGGCTGACAGTACTATCACAGGCATCCAAGTGCCGCCCCCAAATATGTGCCGCCCCTAGGCCGGTGCCTCACGTGCCTAATGGGACATTCGGCTCTGGTTAGAGCCTGTTCTCTGACACACCGTTGTAGGAAATGTATAGTTTCTTGGCAATTTCTTGCACGATATAACCTCAATTTCGAAGAACAAAAATAGACTGCTGAGTTTTACATGAAAGTTCTCTTTTTCTGGCCATTTTGAGAGTATAATCTAACCTACAACTGTAATGCTTCAGATACTCAACTAGCTCAAAGAAAGGCCAATTTTATAGCTTCTATAAAGAGAAAACCCATTTTCAGCTGTGCTAACATAATTGCACAAGGGTTTTCTAATCATTCATTAGTCTTCTAACACAATTATCAAACACAATGTACCATTAGAACACAGGAGTTTTGGTTGCTGGAAATTGGCCTCTTTACACCTACAATACAATATGTAGATATTCCTTAAAAACCAGAAATTTGCAGCTAGTTGATTAGTCATTAACCATGATGTATAGAGTGTATTTTTATTTAATTTAATATTATCTCCTTTGAACAATAAAACCAGTACTTTTCTTTCAAAGATAAGGAAATTTCTAAGTGACCCCAAACATTTGAACGGTACTGTAGGTTAGGGCAGTGGTTCCCAAACTGTGTGCCGTGGATCCCTGGGGTGCCTCAGAGCACTTGCAGGGGTGCCTCAGGTTGGTGGTCTAGAATCAATTCAAATTATTTATGGCCTATAAAAAAGGCAAAATCAGTGCTTGTGGCCTCCAATTATGAAAAAGGTGGGTAAACAGAAGTGAATCCTGTTCCTCATCACATAACTGGACCTAAGGTTAACATTTCCACTGATGTTAGGACTCTGATGCTGAAGTTGTGGCTGCTGGTCAGGTTTCCAGTTGCCAGCAACATTACTGCATCCCATTCATAAACCCGGTCTTCGAGGCAACACTACAGTCCAGGTTTTAGGCACAGGTGACTTAATTTGTTCTTCAGTCAGATTATACCATCTGCACACAAGCAGGAACATTTGTAAAACCTGGACAGTTAGAGTGCCTTGAGGACTGCTTTTGGGAACCACTGCCTTATGCTGGCCACACACAGGGCAGCCGAGAGGAATGCCGGGCCCCGGTAAAATTTTGGGGGTGTGGCCTAAGTGTGTGTGTGGTGTGGGCACCTCCCACACTTAGGCCACACCCCCAAAATGTTTAGAGGTGGGTAAAAGAAAACTCTAAAAACTGTAATCTCAGACGCAGCACACACCTACAGCATGTGCTGTGCTGACAGCAGGCTCAGCATGACCTCTCACGCTGTCAGTGAGACACTCATGCTGAGCCTGCTGTCAGAACAGCACATGCTGTAGAAGTGTGTGCTACTGTTGATACCCGGGAGGGACGGAGGGGGAAGGGAGGGGTCGAACCAGGGCCCCTGCGGGGCCCCTTCAGCAAGCCTGGGCCCGGGTAATTAGTACCTGCTCCCCCCCTCTCTCGGCTCCCCTGGCCACACATCAGACCAACTTTTCTCCAACCATCTAACTAGTTGTTGGTTGGACTGAAAATCTGGTACTGTATGGGGGCAAATGCCAATAAGCAATTTGCTCACAAACTCAGTACATTGTCTGACTGACAGATGTCCATTTTCCGATTTGGGAAACAAATTACTTAATTAGAAATCACAGTTGCTCCTATCCAGTACCAGGTTTTTATTCCATCCAACCAACTAGTTGAATGGTTGGAGAAAAGTTGGTCTGATGTGTGGCCAGCATTAGACCCAGGCCTTCATATAAGCATTGCATACTGGTAAGAAAGGGTCTAATTCAGAGTTGAACTTAAAGCGGGCAGCCACTTTTTGTATTCTGAAATAAATGCGGTTTTCCATTTGGATTCAGAGTGGACCACATAACCTGCACCCATCTCCTGGTGTAAGTAGATATCATCATTACCACATGTGTATGAACCCTATACTTGGAGTGAAAGACACAGTTGAAGTCAGACGGATCTCAGCAGATGTTCACTTCAAAAATTTGACCCACCTGTTGTTACCCAGGTACATACACTCAGTTGCAAATGGACATACAAAGTACTTGCTCTAAACGTGTATACACACAGTGAGATTTTGGCTACAGTTGGAGCAACACTCATCTATCCTGCCTATGACGTTTGTCCCCAAAACACGTTGCAGTTTGCCTGGGCACACAGCGGCTCAATGAGCCTCACAACATGGTGTATGGTGGTTTCGGTGGGCACAATGCCAGCGATCAGCCACAAGATGTTGCTTTTTAAAATCACCACTGCGTATGCGCCAGTTGTCTTATTCAATACTATAGCGAAATAATAAGAATTGCACGTGCGTGAAGTCTTCATTTAACTAACTGTACTGTACTCAGAAAATACTATAACATAGGCGTGTGTTTCATTACGCTATATATAAAGGGTTTTGGGGATACGTAATTGAGTGTATAGTATGGTCAAAGTACGTACTGTAGCAGGTCAGACTCAGGTTAACAAAATGGCCACTGCGTTTTTATGCTACAGTATGAATGACATACAATACTAGCAGGCCAGACTCAAGCACCAAGCAGGTTAATAAAATGGCTCCCGGGTTTCAGCCAGGGCTCCTGCTGTTTGAAATATGTAAAGTAGAGTACAGTATTAACAAATGTACAGTAAATACAGTACAGTGTTGTGCATATAAAATTGTATGCAACAGTGCAATGAGCAACTAAGTACCATGTTCAATAAGCAAATTCAGAAAAATCAGATATGCTTACGCTGTATCAGCTACAGTATTTGACAATTTCTGCAACACGTTGGTTTGCATTTATATATAGTACACTATTTTTATTAAGTGATTTGCGTAGGGGACCCGGATGGACACACAAGCCTAACATCAATGGACTGAACTGGACTCAACTCTGTTGATTGGCTGGTGCTTTATCTCCTTTTACCTTTTCTCCACTTTATCTCCAGTTTATCTCTTCTCCAAGCTTAATAAATCTGCCCCTGATGTTTTAAAATGTTTGTTAGCGTCTGAATACACTATTTTTATTTACTGCTTTAGAGTAGTATTTTCTTTTTTTTCACTCTCTCCACCTGACCACTGGTCTGTGTGTACTGTATACAGCACATTTATGTTACAGTCGTCATGGTATATTGCACGCTATTTATGTAAGGGGATGTGGATGCACACATACTGTACAGTAAGCCCAACTGAAGACAGCGCCTTTGAATATAGCTGGTTAACACTGGCTGGTCAATTGCCCCCCCCTTCACCCTCCCCTGGGAGACTGCTCTTTTCACAGAGAAGGACGCCGGTGTGAATTTAAATGAGGGGCTGATACAGTACTTCAGTCGCTTTGGTATGGGGAAGGCACTATAGAGAAAGCCTAAGTACAACAGAGTTCAGTACTAAATTATGCTTAACATGAGCGTATTAAGACGCTCAAAAAGTTAGTTATGGAAACAGGTCTTATTGTGTGTGCATACTTATAGTAAATGTAGGTTTTGTAAATGAGTCAATGTTAGGAGACATCCCTTGTCATTAGTTATGCGGTACTTATGTAGTATCTGGGCTGCCGATTTTTTGATTGTATGCCTTAAGTTAAGGCATACAATCAGATGCGATGCGATGCGATATCGCATCGCATCGCATCGCATGCGACCATCGGATGCGATGACCCGATTTTTCCATAGGAATCAATGTTAAAATGGACTGAGTCCATTTTAACATGGAATTCAATGGGAAAAAGGGGTCCTTTTCATACCCCTACTATCCAAGTGGGCATGGAGTTGGATATAAACCTGTGGCGAGCGTAGCGAGCCACCGAGCCCGAAGCGTGGCGAGCGAAGCGAGCCCCGCGAGGGGCCGGTATTCTGTGTCCCCTCGCGGGGCTCGCTACGCTCGCCACGCTTCGGGCTCGGTGGCTCGCTACGCTCGCCACAGGTTTATATCCAACTCCATGCCCACTTGGATAGTAGGGGTATGAAAAGGACCCCTTTTTCCCATTGAATTCCATGTTAAAATGGACTCAGTCCATTTTAACATTGATTCCTATGGAAAAATCGGGTCATCGCATCGCATCGCATCGCATCGATGGTCGCATGCGATGCGATGCGATGTGCCCGATTCGACCCGATTTAGAAATCGGCAGCCCAGATACTACATAAGTACCAGTTATGCTTATACTGTATCGGTTATGGGACAATTGCTGCAACATGTTGGTCTGCATTTATATACAGTACACTATTTTATTAAATGATGCAAATAAATACAAGCCTTACGTCAATAGACTGTAGCTTTAAAATGTTAATTTGCGTCTGAATTTTGCATCTGAATTACGATTGAATTATTTACTAAGTTAGATTATGGTTCTTTTTTTTTTAACCCCTTCATGACAGAGCCAGTTTGTGCCTTCATGACAGAGCCCTTTTTTTCAAATCTGACATGTCTCACTTAAGTGGGGATAACTTTTTTTTGCTTTTACTTATCCCAGTGATTTTGAGATTGTTTTCTCGTGACACATTGTACTTCAAGTTAGTGGTAAATTTTGGTCGATACAGTCTGTGTTTTTTTGTGAAAAATACCAAAATATCGTGAAAAAATGGAAAATTTAGCAATATGCAAAATGTTAAATTTTCTGCTTGTGAGACAAATAATCATACCACTCAAAATAGTTAATAACTAACATAGACCATATGTCTACTTTATGTTGCCATCATTATTTCAACCCCCTTTTCATTTTTTTGGACACTAGGAGGCTTCAAATATGACTAGCAAATTCTCAAATTTTCAAGAAAATTTCAAACACTGATTTTTTTAGGGACCAGTTCAGTTCTGATGTGACTTTGAGGGACTTGTATGTGAGACACCCCCATAAATGATGCCATTTCAAAAACTGCACCCCTCACAGTATTCAAAACAGCATTTTGGAAGTTTGTTAACCCTTTAGGTGTTTCACAGGAATTAAAACAAAGTGTAGGTGAAATTTCAAAATTTCTTTTTTTTTGCAGAGTTTCAATTTTAATACATTTTTCTAACAAATACAGTAGATTTTACTAGAGAAATGTGACTAAAAATTGATTCCCCCAATTCTTGTGTTTTCAAAAATATCCTATATGTGGCCCTAGTGTGCACGTTGACCAAACCACAGGCTTCATAATAGAAGGAGCACCTACTTGATTTTGGAGCCTCCTTTTTATGAGATTTTTTTTTAGGCACCATGTAGGTTTCTAGGCACCATAAGTGCTAAAAGTTAGGAACCTTCCCCACAAGTCACCCCATTTTGCAATCTACACCCCTCAGGGAATTCATCTAGGGGTATAGTGTACATTTCAAACCACCAGGGGTTTCACCAATTTTGGTACAACTGGGATGTGAAAATGGAAAATTACATTTTTTTACACAAACATGCAGTTCTGGCTCAAAATTTTTCATTTTCACAAGGAATGAAGGAGACAAAGCACCCCAAAATCTGTGCCCCAATTTCTCCCGAGTACGGCAATGCCTCACATGTGACCAAAAAATACCAGTGGGGCGCATAGCAGGACTCAGAAGGGAAGGAGTGATTTTTGGATTTGGCAGCACAGATTTTGGTGGAATGAATGGTGGGTGCCATGTTGCATTAGCAAGACTCCCAAAGCACCAATACAGTGGAACCCCCCCACAAGTCACCCCATTTTGCAAAGTACACCCCTCAGGGAATTCATCTAGGGGTATAGTGTACATTTCAAACCCCCAGGGGTTTCACCAATTTTGATACAACTGGGATGTGAAAATGGAAAATTACATTTTTTTACACAAACATGCAGTTATGGCTCAAAATTTTTTATTTTCACAAGGAATGAAGGAGACAAAGCACCCCAAAATCTGTGCCCCAATTTCTCCCGAGTACGGAAATGCCTCACATGTGACCAAAAAATACCAGTTGGGTGCATGGCAGGACTCAGAAGGGAAGGAGTGATTTTTGGATTTTGCAGCACAGATTTTGGTGGAATGAATGGTGGGTGCTATGTTGCACCAATACAGTGGAACCCTCCCACAAGTCACCCCATTTTGCAAAGTACACCCCTCAGGGAATTCATCTAGGGGTATAGTGTACATTTCAAACCCCCAGGGGTTTCACCAATTTTGGTACAACTGGGATGTGAAAATGGAAAATTACATTTTTTTACACAAACATGCAGTTCTGGCTCAAAATTTTTCATTTTCACAAGGAATGAAGGAGACAAAGCACCCCAAAATCTGTGCCCCAATTTCTCCCGAGTACGGCAATGCCTCACATGTGACCAAAAAATACCAGTGGGGCGCATGGCAGGACTCAGAAGGGAAGGAGTGATTTTTGGATTTGGCAGCACAGATTTTGGTGGAATGAATGGTGGGTGCCATGTTGCATTAGCAAGACTCCCAAAGCACCAATACAGTGGAACCCCCCCACAAGTCACCCCATTTTGCAAAGTACACCCCTCAGGGAATTCATCTAGGGGTATAGTGTACATTTCAAACCCCCAGGGGTTTCACCAATTTTGGTACAACTGGGATGTGAAAATGGAAAATTACATTTTTTTACACAAACATGCAGTTCTGGCTCAAAATTTTTCATTTTCACAAGGAATGAAGGAGACAAAGCACCCCAAAATCTGTGCCCCAATTTCTCCCGAGTACGGCAATGCCTCACATGTGACCAAAAAATACCAGTGGGGCGCATGGCAGGACTCAGAAGGGAAGGAGTGATTTTTGGATTTGGCAGCACAGATTTTGGTGGAATGAATGGTGGGTGCCATGTTGCATTAGCAAGACTCCCAAAGCACCAATACAGTGGAACCCCCCCACAAGTCACCCCATTTTGCAAAGTACACCCCTCAGGGAATTCATCTAGGGGTATAGTGTACATTTCAAACCCCCAGGGGTTTCACCAATTTTGGTACAACTGGGATGTGAAAATGGAAAATTACATTTTTTTACACAAACATGCAGTTCTGGCTCAAAATTTTTCATTTTCACAAGGAATGAAGGAGACAAAGCACCCCAAAATCTGTGCCCCAATTTCTCCCGAGTACGGCAATGCCTCACATGTGACCAAAAAATACCAGTGGGGCGCATGGCAGGACTCAGAAGGGAAGGAGTGATTTTTGGATTTGGCAGCACAGATTTTGGTGGAATGAATGGTGGGTGCCATGTTGCATTAGCAAGACTCCCAAAGCACCAATACAGTGGAACCCCCCCACAAGTCACCCCATTTTGCAAAGTACACCCCTCAGGGAATTCATCTAGGGGTATAGTGTACATTTCAAACCCCCAGGGGTTTCACCAATTTTGGTACAACTGGGATGTGAAAATGGAAAATTACATTTTTTTACACAAACATGCAGTTCTGGCTCAAAATTTTTCATTTTCACAAGGGATGAAGGAGACAAAGCACCCCAAAATCTGTGCCCCAATTTCTCCCGAGTACGGCAATGCCTCACATGTGACCAAAAAATACCAGTGGGGCGCATGGCAGGACTCAGAAGGGAAGGAGTGATTTTTGGATTTGGCAGCACAGATTTTGGTGGAATGAATGGTGGGTGCCATGTTGCATTAGCAAGACTCCCAAAGCACCAATACAGTGGAACCCCCCCACAAGTCACCCCATTTTGCAAAGTACACCCCTCAGGGAATTCATCTAGGGGTATAGTGTACATTTCAAACCCCCAGGGGTTTCACCAATTTTGGTACAACTGGGATGTGAAAATGGAAAATTACATTTTTTTACACAAACATGCAGTTCTGGCTCAAAATTTTTCATTTTCACAAGGAATGAAGGAGACAAAGCACCCCAAAATCTGTGCCCCAATTTCTCCCGAGTACGGCAATGCCTCACATGTGACCAAAAAATACCAGTGGGGCGCATGGCAGGACTCAGAAGGGAAGGAGTGATTTTTGGATTTGGCAGCACAGATTTTGGTGGAATGAATGGTGGGTGCCATGTTGCATTAGCAAGACTCCCAAAGCACCAATACAGTGGAACCCCCCCACAAGTCACCCCATTTTGCAAAGTACACCCCTCAGGGAATTCATCTAGGGGTATAGTGTACATTTCAAACCCCCAGGGGTTTCACCAATTTTGGTACAACTGGGATGTGAAAATGGAAAATTACATTTTTTTACACAAACATGCAGTTCTGGCTCAAAATTTTTCATTTTCACAAGGAATGAAGGAGACAAAGCACCCCAAAATCTGTGCCCCAATTTCTCCCGAGTACGGCAATGCCTCACATGTGACCAAAAAATACCAGTGGGGCGCATGGCAGGACTCAGAAGGGAAGGAGTGATTTTTGGATTTGGCAGCACAGATTTTGGTGGAATGAATGGTGGGTGCTATGTTGCATTACCAATACAGTGGAACCCCCCCACAAGTGACCCCATTTTGCAAACTACACCCCTCAGGGAATTCATCTAGGGGTATAGTGTACATTTCAAACCCCCAGGGGTTTCACCAATTTTGGTACAACTGGGCTGTGACAATGAAAAATTACATTTTTTATACACAAAAATGCAGTTCTGGCTCAAAATTTTTCATTTTCACAAGGAATGAAGGAGACAAAGCACCCCAAAATCTGTGCCCCCATTTCTCCAGAGTACGGCAATGCCTCACATGTGACCAAAAAATACCAGTTGGGTGCATGGAAGGACTCAGAAGGGAAGGAGTGATTTTTGGATTTTGCAGCTCAGATTCTGGTGGAATGAATGGTGGGTGCTATGTGGCATTAGCAAGACCCCCGATGCACGGTGAAATGATGAACCTAGTAATCCATCGATGTGTGGTATATTTTGAAACACTCCTTTATACATAGGCCGGGTTTGTCGGGGCAAGTTTCACAGTGGAAAATAGTTTCCTTTCTTATTCCCTTTTTATAGCAAACTTTGCACCTTTTTTGTGTCCTTCCCTTTCTTGCAGTGGAGGGGATTTCGTTGGGAAAATGCTGCCCTGGTACAATACGGGGGCCAGTACTAGAAGTACTGGGGCCCTCTGCCTGCTGGTTCCCAAATATTAGGCCCTTTATGACTTCCTCTTGAAAGTGCATAAATGTCCCCCTCTGGCCGGTAGAACGGAATAGCACGTAAGCGTTATACAGTGCCATCTGGATGATATACACGGCCACCTTCTTGTACCAGATATTTGTTTTCCGCAGGGCACTGTACGGCTTCAGTACCTGATCTGAAAGATCCACTCCGCCCATGTACTTATTGTAATCTAGGATACAATTTGGTTTGGAGGTGTGGGTACTGGTACCTCGTACAGGGATGGAGGTGGTACTGTCTCCATGAATTGTTGTCAGTATAAGGACATCCCTCTTGTCCTTATATTTGACCAACAACATATTTTCGGTGCATATTCCCCTGCTTTCACCCCTTCTCATTACTTGGGCAATGTGTGTTTTGGGGAGGCCTCTTTGGTTCTTGCGCACAGTACCGCAAGCTGCTGTACCTCTTGAACCAAGGGCCTTAAACAGGGGGATGCTGGTGTAAAAGTTATCCACATAGAGGTGATAACCCTTATCCAGGAAGGGGTGCACTAAATCCCAGACAATTTTGCCACTAACACCTACGAGGGAGGGGGGGCATTCTGGCGGTTCAATTCTTGAATCCTTCCCTTCATATACCCTAAACCTGTGGGTGTACCCTGTGGTGCTTTCACACAGCTTATACATTTTTATGCCATACCTTGCCCTCTTACTGGGAAGGTACTGGCGGAATTTAACCCTTCCTTTAAAATGTATAAGGGACTCGTCAATACAAATAAATTTTTCAGGGATGTATAGCTCTGCAAATTTGGCACTGAAATAATCAATGACCGGCCTGACTTTGAATAGCCGGTCAAAGGTGGGATCATCTCTGGGTGGGCACTGTGCATTATCGGTGTAATGTATAAATTTATGGATTGCCTCAAAACGAGTCCGGGTCATGGCCATACGGTAAAATGGGGTGCTGTACAGAACATCTGTACTCCAATATTGCCTAATTTGTGGCTTTTTTACTATGCCCATATGAAACACCAGACCCCAAAACGCCATCATCTCTACTGCATCTACAGGGGTCCACCTAGCAAATGATGACGTGGGGTTTTGAGCAATAAACTGCTGGGCATATAAATTAGTTTGGTCCACCATTAAATTTATAAAATCATCAGAGAAAAATAATTTGAAAAAGTCAATTTCTCTGAGACCTGTGGAATCAAATTGGATTCCTGGCATGGCCAAAAACTCAGGAACCTGGGGCTCAAAATTGTCTGGTGGTGGGGTCCATACGAGATCAATTATTGGGGGGGGGGTCTCAGCTGCTCTACGGGGGCGTCTTTGAGGGGGTCCCTCATCACCAGAGGAGGAAGAGGAGCTTAAGACGAATCCTTCAAATTCCCCGCTTGCCTCACTGGCTGTGTCAGAATCAGAGGCAAGCATGGCATATGCCTCCTCCACTGAATACATTCTTCTGGATGACTGGGATGACATTTGGGATGACATTTTTATTTTTGTGTTACTGGTAGTGAAATGTTTCAACACGTGTATAGTGTAGGGGGGGGTACAAACTTTATTTCAACCCGGGAGGTATGTAGTGTGTTGTGTGTATGTAGTGCAGAACAAAAAAAATACTTTATACAAAAAAAAAAAAAAATGAAGGGGTTAAAAAAAAAAAAAAATTGAAGGGGTTAAAAAAAAAAAAATTGAAGGGGTTAAAAAAAAAAAAAAAAAGGTCCTGCGCCAAAAATTGAGCACAGATGTTGGTCAGTAACGTCTGTCACTGAACAGCGCTCAAAGGCAACAGGAATTTGATAAAAAAAAAAAAAATAGATCAACCCTGTGCCGAAAAAAGCTGATCAGTGATGTACGTCACTGATCAGCGCACAGTGGCCACAGGACACCCACAAAATCACAGTGTGTGTAAAAAAAAAATTAAAAAAAGACCACACAGCACCCACAAAAAAAAAAAAAAAAGGTGATCAGTGATGCGACACTGATTACCAGTGAGGGGCAGCAGGTGCACAACCTTTGGTGCAACTGGCAGCAACTGACAGGTATATATAAAAAAAAAAAACCTCTGCACCCCCAAAAAGTTGCTGATCACCTCAGATATAGTGATCAGCACAAAAGGCAGGGGTAGCAGACACAAAATATACACTCTCTATCACTCTCTGTCACTATCTCTCTCTATCTCTCACTATCTCTCTCTATCTCTCACTATCTATCACTATCTATCACTATCTATCACACTGCAGCAGCAGCACTGACAGTTATATGTATAAAAAAAAACCTGCACCCCCAAAAAGGGGGGGTAGCAGACACAAAATATACACTCTCTATCACTCTCTGTCACTATCTCTCTCTATCTCTCTATCTCTCACTATCTATCACTATCTATCACTATGACACTGCAGCAGCAGCACTGACAGTTATATATATAAAAAAAAAACCTGCACCCCCAAAAAAGGGGGGGTAGCAGACACAAATCTCTCTATCTCTCACTATCTATTACTATCTATCACTATCTCTCACTATCTATCACTATCTATCACTATGACACTGCAGCAGCAGCGACAGTTATTTATATATAAAAAAACCCTGCACCCCCAAAAAGGGGGGGTAGCAGACACAAAATATAGCTCTCTCTGTCACTATCTCTCTATCTCTCTCTATCTCTCTCTCTCTATCTCTCTATCACACTGCAGCAGCAGCAGGAAGTCCCAAGAAGTCAGATCCAGGAAGCGTCCAGCACGCTACAAGCAGTGATCAGGTAATCAGGTAAGGTATTTGCAAGGATCAGGTAAGTATGAGCAAGGATCAGGTCAGTATAACGGCAGATAGGCACGGTGACCGCTCTGCACGCTACTCCAGACCGGAATGGCGTCTGCAGCGCAGTCACCGGTAGTTTAAATGTCGCGCCTTGGCTGTGATTGGTCCGTGGGTCCCACGGACCAATCACAGCCTTGGTGGCAGGTGGGGTGAGGGTGGGGTGAGGTGTCATCGTCACCGATGACCCCCTCATGCCCCCTGACGCCCGGCGGTGATTGACACCTGTGTTACCAAGCGTCCGATTCGCTGGTAACACAGGAAAACGCTGTGAATGGCTGTTCACACTGAACAGCCAATCACAGCGATCGCCGACGGGGGGGCGACATCGCAGCCCCCCCTGGGCATGCAGGGACATGTCTGCTGTCAGGGACAGCAGACATCGTCCCTCTGTCACTGCGTCTCGAGACGCAGTGACAGTTTAAAGTCATGACGTATATATACGTCATGTGTCGGGAAGTACATCCCGGCCATGACGTATATATACGTCAAATGTCGTGAAGGGGTTAATCTCTCCACCTGACCACTGGTCTGTATATACATTACAGTTGTCAAGGTCCTTATTCCAAAGCTTGTATTATACTGTACTGTATATCCATCCGCTGCTGGATAAGTGGAGCATTAGCCATCCAGTGGTGGAGATGTGTATAACATGCTGTGTATGTTGCCGTGCCTCACAAAGCCCACGTCAAGGCCCGCTGTTGGGTTTAATCGTATGTACAATTTTGGCTATGCAATTTCCCTTGAACTACCCCCAACCCAGAACCATACAATATTATCTATATTTAGACTATGGGCAATCTGACTATAATGTAGCTTTCACATCACACTTTTAAAACGGTATATTGCCGTTTTTTTGCCTTTTAAAACGTTTAAGGCTGCAGTGTGAAAGTGTAATAGTTTAAATACCATTTAAAGTTAACTGGTATTTCAACACGTTTAAAAAGCAGAGTCCTACCCGTTTTAAAGCCAATTCAGAGCCGTTTTTTGTGCTGTCTGAATGGCACTGAAATGGTATTTAGTAAAAAAATAAAGGTTAGAGCACTGTGATAGGCTGTCCCTTGTCTTGTGTCCCTTCCCTGAACCAGGAAATAAGCTGTGGGTAGAAACGTGTTCAGAGGTTAAACGGCTTGACTGGTGATGTGAATGGAACTTAAACGGTATTTTTAAATGGTAATCTGCTGCAATATGAACACTAGACCCGTTTAAAATACCATTTAAAATTACAGTTTTTCAAAACGTTTCAAAATGTTTTATGTGATGTGAAAGCTACATAAAAGAACACTAGACTGTATACAATATAGTCAAAATTGGCTTCCACGGGGGGGCATGCATTGGCATCGCAAGCTGTATACACACTGTGCGATTTGTGCAAACTTTTCTTGATTTCTTCTGATTTTGACTATATAGTCAAAATCGCAAGCTTAAATTGCACCTTGAATATTTGCAAGTTGTATATGTAAGCATAGAAACATAGAAACGCAACACCCTGCAATATCCTGCATATAAACCCAACATCCTGGCACTGTGTCTGGAAGCCATGCCCCCTGGCATGGGACATTTTAGGGCTGTAACTACATCTGAGGTCCTCCTTTGTTGTAAAACGAGGGGAAGAGCCCAGCACTCTGAAAATGGCACTAAATAAACACTGGCAATATCAATTCACAGCAATCACCTCCTGGGAGTTGACTTTAGGATATAGTTACACAGGGTAATAAGTTCCTCAGGAGGCAAGTTTGAGTTCTGTCAGCCCTTACAAAAATGGAAAAACCAATATGGTGCATGTGAATGTGTGTGTACTTTTCCAGGGGCAAGTGTATGCTCGCATCCGCAATCTATACTGCAGGTGAGTGTACGCAGCCTAGCAAAGCATAGAAGTAAACTGGCAGGCTCCAGACTCACAGTAGATCCCATCTCACAGTCCAGCACCCCTCGCTGACTGCTGCACCGGCTGAGCGATACCAGGTGGTAGCCATCTTGTCCCATATTACAGGTGATAGCAAGGCTTCCAGTACAGAGACACCTAAATCTGCAGCAGCAGCGGGTGCACGGCAGAGCCCTGTTGGAAGAGCAACAGTCATGCTTGGATCATATGTGAACCACACAGATGCTGCTGTACAGGCAGGTGCAAGTTACGCCCCTGTAGTTATGTCAAATATGAATGTGCATCATGATTTTTATGGTGACCAACATATCAGCCCAAGCTTTGGTGTGATTTCTTTTGGTAAGGGATAGAGAGTGAATTGCACCTTCATCGCACAAGATGCTCGCTCGCCACCATCACCCTTAACCCTGCCCATCTCCCTGAAGCGGAGACGGGCAGGATCCAGCCGGCCTACAGCTGAGGAGAGAATGGGACGCGCGTCCCAGTCTGATGGAGTCCCTCTCCGCCGGCTCTCACCAGTGGGGATATTCTGGCGAGCGCCGGGCAAAGAAGAGAGGGGCTCCATCTGTACTTCATCACTCTCTATATCACTGACCACTTATCACTTTGTAATGCTTGATACATCTTGCCTCCATCTTAAATGGAGTGTAACCAGGTACTGTAGGACATGCACATACTGTCCCTGTAAACATGTTTTTTTTTTATTATTGTATTTAATAAGCTATCATCAGACGGTCAAAATGTACCTTGTGGCACATTCACGCCTAAATGTTACCCTTCTAATCACATGCCCATCCTAGCCAATCTGGTGCCCTCTCTAGTCATTGGGATGTCACATCAGCAGTTAATATTTATATTTAATTTGCTTTGAGAAAAGGAGACCACTGACAGGAGTGTGGGACTGAAGCTCCACCAGGGAAATTCTGTTGGTAGAGACCCATGTTTAGGGTTGAGGTCAGCTGATATTTTGGTTTGTCAAAAGGGGTGTACACACAGTGAGATTTCTGGATTGAATCACACAGCAAGCAAAATGCATTCAATTTTGACAGATCTGTTTTATGGGGGTAATTCTGGTTCACTCCATCTGGCAAATTCCTTCTTAAATGGACAAAACTATGTGCACTGCAGGTGGGGCAGATGTAATATGTGCAGAGAAAATTAGATTTGGGTGAGTTATTTTATTTCTGTGCAGGAAAAATACAGACCGATAAGTTTTTATAATGCAATATAGATCTCACTTTGAAGTGAAACCCCACCCAAATCTAACTCTCTCTGCACAAGTAACATCTACCCCACATGGGTAGATGGTGCACATGGTTTTGTCCATTTGAGAAGGAATTTGCCAGAAGGAGTGAACCAGAAGAACCCCTATATAATCTAACCTGCACAGTCTAATTTCCTATTCGATTTTGATGCCGCCGGGCTGCACATCGGGATCGAATTGGCATCGAATGTGGCTGAAAACTGTTCCATGTCTATTTGATTTCAATTAGATTTTGACTATATAGTCAAAACTGAATAGAAAGCTAGTCAGAATCGCAACGTCTGTATGGAGCATAACCCTTAGAGAGTGCATGGGCTGGGTACCATGATAATGTACAGTATATAGTAAAACAGGGTTGCTCACTTTTATAGTCCTTTCTGGAAGAAGCCCGGAGAGGAGACTTTCAGCAGTACTTCGGGGGGGGGGGGGAAGGGGGGCTTGAGCATGATGTCATTAAGTCCCGCCCCCAGGAAGGAAAATTACCCGACTTGCCGTTCTCCGTGGTGTGGGGGGCAGGGCTACAATGACGTGGATGTGACACTTTAGCCCCGCCCACCTTTGGGGGGGGGGCAACCCTGAAGTAAATACATGCATGATCATTTGCCAGATTAATAACAGCAATGCACTATAAAAAAAATTAAAAAAAATAAGGTAACATATGCATAATTCACATGCATGTTCTGGAACCTGATCCTTAGAGGAGGAGGTGGGCCCTCAGACAGAGAGGGCCCAACATGGGGGGCAGTGGGGCAGCCCCTGACTGCCAGATGTTCATAGAGGCAGATTTCTTCTAAAACTCAATTGGCTCCAAAGTAATCAATATTGCCTCAATATTGATATAAACAGGAGATGATAATGGTATGCAACAAATATTGTACTGGTACTTCTTATTGGAATAAAACTTTTTTTTATCCAATTAAAAATGTAGAATTTGATTAAATTTATTGTTACTCATCTAGGGCCAGATGTATCAAGCTTCAAAAAGTGATACAATGGAGAGTGAAAAACAGCCAGCCAATCAGCTCCTATCTGCCATGTTACAGGCTGGGTTTGAAAAATGACAGGTAGGAGCTGATTGGCTTTTGGTTTATCACGCTCCACTTTTTAAAGTTTGATACATCTGTCTCTTATGCTCAGTTTCCAGTTTTTCAGAGGGGCCAGCAATTTTCCCTGAAAATTGCTAGCAATTTTGACTAGATTTTTTTTTACCCTCTATTTAAATTCATTTATGATTGACATGGGTTGTGGGAAGTCCTTCTGGAAGGGAATAAAAGTGTATATGGTGTATATACAGATGTAGCAGGGGTCATCTTTGTAGGGGCAGGATAATCTAGCGGCAGCAGCCGCTAGTGCCCCGCTCCTGCCAGGGGTGTGGGGGCACAAGACGGCTGTGCGGCCCCTGCCACCCCGACACCAATGCCCCCTTCATTTATATTGAGCCCACATACTATTGGTGTGGGGCAGCATGGTAATGCTCATGCTGCCCACCGATGGTGCAAATCACCATCGATGGGCAGCATGAACATAATCATGCTGCCCGACACCAATGCCCCCTTCATTTTTTCAATGTCACATACTATTGGTGTGGGGCAGCATGGTAATGCTCATGCCGCCCACCGATGGTGCAAATCACCATCGATGGGCAGCATGAACATAATCATGCTGCCTGACACCAATGCCCCCTTCATTTATATTGAGTCCACATACTATTGGTGTGGGGCAGCATGGTAATGCTCATGCTGCCCACCGATGGTGCAAATCACCATCGATGGGCAGCATGAACATAATCATGCTGCCTGACACCAATGCCCCCTTCATTTTTTCAATGTCACATACTACTGGTGTGGGGCAGCATGTTAATGCTCATGCTGCCCACCGATGGTGCAAATCACCATCGATGGGCAGCATGAACATAATCATGCTGCCCGACACCAATGCCCCCTTCATTTTTTCAATGTCACATACTATTGCTGTGGGGCAGCATGGTAATGCTCATGCTGCCCACCGATGGTGCAAATCACCATCGATGGGCAGCATGAACATAATCATGCTGCCCAACACCAATGCCCTCTAAAGACAGCCTATGCACTGACTAGTGCGGCTGTGGGGCGCGCAGGAGGTGTGGGTGCTGGCACAGTGGGGGGGAGATTTGCGCAGCAGCTTCTGTGCTGTATGCGCGGGCAGGGACGGACTGGAGGAGGAAGCGGGGGGGGCCGTGTGTCACGCTGTGACAGGGAGGGTGGGCGGGTCCCGGCCGGCGTGTCACGCTGTGACAGGGAGGGTGGGCGGGTCCCGGCCGGCGTGTCACGCTGTGACAGGGCGGGTGGGCGGGTCCGCGAGTCCCGGCCGGCGCTGGACATAGTAGGTGTTGCTTGTCACTGGTGCACAGTGCTTTGTGCACCAGCGACCAGCAATTTTTAGGGAGAATCAGAGGAGCAAGCTCCTGCGACCAGCGACCATGAAGGGCTGGCCGCGGGAGCGCGCTCCCAGCCATTTATCGCTGGCTGCACATTAAATCACTGGCAATATGGTCACTGAGCGACCATTTTGCCAGCGATTTCATGACTAATTGCAGCAGTGTGTACGCACCATTAGTCACTTTTAGGACTGTGGGCCATAGTTGCCTACCCTCCTGCATACTGCAGGAGACTCCCTGAAATAGCAGCAATCTCCCTCACTCCCTCATTGGTCTAGAAATCTCCCTCATTTCACCTAGCCCACATTACACTGTTACATTTTTTGGGGAAAAAGGAATGAGAGACAGATACATTTACATTGAATCATCAGCACCGTTTCCTAGGACTTTAGCAAGTATAGTAGCTCTTACTAACTGCTTTGGGGCTCATCTACATTTGGATATAAGTCATTTTATAAGATTCCTCTCAGATGTAGCAGTACACACCCACGCTTCTAGGTGCCACATTCACAATCTCTTTATACAATCTCTCCATATATGGAACTAGACACGCCCTTTGGGCAAAGGGGCACTGCAAAATTCTACTAACGACTATAATCTCCCTGAAACTAGTTTTCAAAAGTAAAAAAAAGGGTGGAGGTAACCCCGACCACACTAGGTGGGTCTGGGTGCAGGTGCGCTTGGCTTGAGCTGTGTTTCCCTAGCTGCTGCTCTGTGACAGGATAGTTAGTCCTGTACTGAATAGACAAAAAGAGGGGTGTGGGGTTGTGAGCTGCGCTTGGCCAAAAAATGTTGTTATAAATCCTATAAATAGGGATGAAAAAAATGATGGATTGGTTGATCTAGTACAAAGAAATTTATTATCTAAAAGTAGCACATAGCCAAAATACAATTGAAAATCTTAAAATGCAATACATATAAAATTCATATCTCACCAGACCAAACTGGGATGTAAGTGTAGCCCGGAAAGTCCCAAGGAAGTCCTGTATAGGGCTGAGACAATATAGCGTCCTGTATGGTGCTGGGATGGTGAACCCAATTGGGGCAGTGGGGAGGGAGGACCAAATGTGGATATAAGGAGTGGCTCAAGTTGACACGATTTGCCGACTCCCTCCGCTGGATGTTTTAAAGCGGGATGTGGTCCTCAACCTCTACCTTCCTGCTAAATTTGTAATCCAAATTGAACCAGTTGGAGATGGTAATGCCAGGCCGTGATCTGTAGATGGCCCGATGGGACCCACAGATGGTGGGGCTAGGTTAGTGTCCCGAATGCAGCAGATGGTGGGGAGGATTCGATGATGTAAGGCAGGAGCGGCCCAGAATGGCACAAATAACCGTCTCCCTCCGCTGGATGTAGTGAAGCGGGATAGGGTCCTCAAACTCAACCTTGCTGCTGAGACTTGGTGGTCCAAATGGACAGACGATGGTAAGTGGGTACACAAAACAGCACTTCCGGGCTCTTTGAAGATACCAGTTTGGAGTTCTGGATGGAAATGAAAAACCTGTGTCCTGACCGGTTTCGCTGCTCCAGGCAGCTTTGTCAGAGGAATATGTATTTATATGTATTGCATTTTAAGATTTTCAATTGTATTTTGGCTATGTGCTACTTTTAGATAATAAATTTCTTTGTACTAGATCAACCAATCCATCATTTTTTTCATCCCTAGTTTTCAAAAGTAGGCAAGTATGCTGTGGGCCAGACTGAGACCTGATCGCTGTGCGAATTTGCATGGTGTCCGATTATCGGATGACCACACATGTGTACAGCCTGTGGTACACATGCGTGACTCCTGCTAGCGAAGAAATCCTGCTACTTTTTTACTTTCCTAGTGTTTGCAGGATGATTGACATGAAGTAGGCACCATGGGGTGATAACCATCCGTTTAGCGGGAGCGCTAAGAAAAACGCAGGCATGCCTAGAATAACGCAGATGTGGCAAAGTTTTCTAAGGAAGGGTGTGTGACATCAGCTCCAGCCAGGAAATGGCTGTTTTCATCACAACCAACCACCATGTAAGATCTGACTACTACTAGCTCCCGATGACTGGTGTACAGTGGGAAAATCATTCGATACTGAGCGTCTAACAGATGGTTTTGGACATTTTTGCTAAGCGTGCACATCCATTCGCACAGTTAGCACTTTACATCGCAAAGCAGGATTTCATTTAGCGGGGTGGTGTCTACCTGAACGCTGCTAATTTGCTGAGCAGCGATCAGGTCTGAATCGGGCCCTGTGTTTGTAGAGACTTGCCCTGCAAAGCGGTAAATAACTCTTTTTGCTCTGGGCCAATATGGCAGTGCCAGGTGAGCAACTTCCTTTTTCCGCCACAATAAGCAGTATTACAAAACATCCTGCCCGTGACAACAATGAAACAACATTAATAAATATTCCCAAAAACCCAACAGCAGATGTGGATTACTAATCAGCTACAGGGATCTCAGATCCCCTATAATACATGGTGTGGTTCCAATGTCCGTCGTGTCCAGGGGCCATTTCCTCCTTATCGACTCATAACAATCCCCAATTTTTCCCTTACAGTATATTGCAAGTAATAATATTTACGTATATATTGCGTACTATAATTGTTAATATTCAGCCAATAATTAAGCTGCCCGAGCAGGTTTCCATGTTAATGGACATTTAGCAGTAGCCATAACATTGATCAATGAAAAGCATTAGAGCTAGGAAACAGTCCTTGTCTTTATTATATAACTTATTATAATGCTCCCCACCACCATCAATTAGAATTGTATTATTATATCAAAGATGCAGCCTGCATTATAAATCTACATGATCTACCACACCCATAACAGGCAATTTCCAGGCAAGTGTACAGTCTTATTTATAATTCGCCATCCAAATGCTGATCACCTACCTGTAGCAATACAGCTGAAAGGCTGTAAATATGTTGATACCGGGAGCGCTGATGTGTGCTCACACGGCAGACAGAGAGGAGAGGTGGGGCTGGGCTGTCAGCAGGTCTGTAGTGTTGTCATGCTGCCATTCCTCTGGAGAAAGCTCTTGTGCATTACAGCTGTGTGATGTGAGCCACAGTCTACAGCATGCACATAAAGTTATTACGTTACGCATTAACTAACAGAGCAGTCAGGTAAAGAGAAAACTGATTTATTCCAATGACTTTAGTCATACTTAGATCATACTTGCCTACATTTGCAAGTTCCTCTCTGGAAGAAGGCCAGAAGGGTGTTCTCCAGGTGGGCGTGTTAAGTGTAGAAAAATATCATTTTAATTAGATACAAGTCTGTGAAATACCTGCGCCAACGTGCTTGGAAGATCTGAAGACTCTAAAAGCCAGATTAATATAAAATATATACATAAAGCCGGATCCATGCTAAAAGTACACATACAGCCGGATCCACACAAAATGTGCACAGCCAGATCCACAATAAGGGCAGAATGTAATGCTGCCCTACTTCGGTGGCGGTATGGGATGCCTGCCAAACTCAGACAATTTTTTAAAACAATCACTTACAAGGCAAAATCATGCCATATGATTGCCCATTTACAAAAACATCTGAGTTCTGCTGGCATCCCGCACTCCCACCAAACTACGGAAGCATTACATTCCGCCCTAGATGTACATTTACAGCGCTATATATATATATATATATATATATATATATATATATATATATATATATATAAACAATATATATCCAATGTCTATATATATATATATATATACGATTGTGATGGTCCCGGCACTCCGTTCACTCAGATGTAATTTTTGTTCACGGTGCCTTCCCCAGACCAAACGTCTCCACATAAGCACTTCAACAGGCGGCACTCGTTCTCATCAAATAACTGAGACCACTCAGATATAATGAACGTTTTCGGTTTACTTAACCTTCGTCAGATATACATGAAATACATACAATCACCAAATATATAAGCTTAGCTCACCCCAATCTCGTGCTCGAATCAGCCTCGCCTCCTCCCTCTGGCTTCCGGTATCGGGTGCAAGGGGGATTCGGCTCCGGCTCCAATGTGGTTACCATGGTAACATGTACACAATTCCCGTTACTATGTCATTGTGCACGGAATTCTCAATAGGCATAAATACGCGGTATTAGTAAGACACAATAACTGCAATAATAATGTCCATATATCTATAATCAAAGTTCACTGAGTTTTAGTATTTACTTAGTCCAGTTAAAGATTTTTCTGACAAGCCGTCCACTAAATTTACAAGAAGCACGTTAATGGCAGCTGTTCATTGAGCCCTGCCGGTGCTACAGTGTTCAGTTTTTGTATCCAGAATGACTCTCTTCGTAACAGAGCCAGATTTCTGTCACCTCCTCGTCTGCTTAGAGTCACTTGGTCCAACATCAAATATTTCAAACTAGACAGGTTATGATTATATTTGAGAAAATGTTTTGCAACTGGTTGGTCGGCACTTTTCTTTTCTAATGCCGTTTTAATAGAGCTGCGATGCTGTGCCATTCTGGTTTTGAAGCTACACATCGTTTTCCCGATATAATACTTGCTGCATGGACAAATAATGCAATAAATAACGTGTGTGCTATTGCAGCTCAATCTGTGTTTTATTGGAATTTTATGGCCATCATGTGGATGTCTGACATAGTCCGTAGTTATAAGGTATGTACATGTGGCACAGCCTGTGCATTTGTAATTTCCCATTTTTCTTCTTAAAAAGTGTGTTTCTTCAATTCTATCAAAGTCTGAAATATCCGTTTTGACTATATGATCTCTAATGCTCTTTCCTCTAGTATAGCATGGCAGGAGTTTTCTGTGTCTGAAACCTTTCAGGTCCGGATCTCTCTGGATGATTGGCCAGATTTGTTTTGCCAATTTGGTGATTTTTTTTGGATTCCGTGGTATAGTTATTTACCCAGATGATTTTTTCTTGCGTTTGTTTTACCACTGTCCCGATTTCTGGTGTAGGTTCTTTGTAGTTTAAGGCTTTATTTTTAGCTTGTTGGATCACTTTGTTCTGATAGCCTCTTTGTAAGAACTTATCTGCCATTTTATCCATTTCTTCTTGTTTAGTTTGTGGATCACTGCAAATGCGCTGGACTCTCAGGAATTGAGAGTATGGCAATCCTTTTAGAAGTGGTTCTGGGTGATGGCTAGAGGCTAATACCAAATTATTGCTGTCTGTTGGTTTGGAGAAAATAGTAGTATAAATTTTTCGATTGTTGACAAGGAGTTTGACATCTAAGTAGTTTATTTCTTGTTCATGTATGTTGTAGGTAAATTTGATATGATCGTCCAGTGTGTTTGCAAGTTGCATGAAATTCTCAAATTCGTTCTTGGTGCCTTGCCATATGATAAAGACATCATCTATAAATCTGGTGTACATATTTATTTTTGATGAGTATTGGGGATTATTGAAAAAGAGTTTTTCTTCTACTTGAAACATGAAGGAGTTTGCGTTTGACGGAGCGACACATGCTCCCATCGCACATCCCTGTACTTGGAGGAACAGCTCTTTATTAAACAAAAAGAAGTTTCTTTCCAGTACTAATCTTAATAGTTGTAAGAAAAAGTCTATATCCGGACCCTGGTATTCTGGATTATCAGTGAGCAGTTCTCTTACCGCTTGTATACCTCTTGTGTGCGGTATGCTTGTGTATAAACTGACTACGTCAGCTGTGCACAGCCAGCTCTGGTCAGTTAGTGTTCCCAGCTCCTTAATTTTTTGTAAGAACATATTAGTGTCTTTTAGGTAGGTTTTCTGTTTTTGGACCACCGGTTGTAAGTAGTAGTCTAAGTATCTCGCTACGTTGTAGTACAGGGACTCCCTGGCGGACACTATAGGGCGTCCTGGGGGGTTATCTTTGTCCTTATGTAATTTCGGGATTGTATAAAAGACAGGTATTTTTGAGTTGGTAGTAAGGAGTGCTTTCTTTGTGTCTTCTTTAATATGGTTGTTATTTACTGCTGTGTCCAGAATTTTTTCAAGTTCTTTAAAGTATGTTTGGGTTGGGTCTTGTTGTAATCTCTGATAGACCTGTGTGTCGTTAAGCTGGCGATAAGCTTCTTGTTTATACTGTAGTACATCTTGTACTACTAGGGCTCCCCCTTTGTCCGCCGGGCGGACTATTATGTCTGTATAACTGGAAAGGTTTTTTAGGGCATCCCTTTCAATTTTGGTCATATTGAAGGTACCTTCATATTTCTTTTTACTCATAATTTCACCTTTAATTGTTCTTGTAAAGGTTTTTATAGCCGGATTTACTGATGTCGGATCAAATTTGGATTTAGATTTTATCGGGCATGTGTTTTCCTTGATTTGAGAAGTCTCTATTTTATCAAAGTACTCCTTGAGTCTCAATTGGCGATTTAATCTTGTTAAGTCCACTCTGTTCCGGAGTTCGTTTGGTTTATTAGTAGGCACAAAGTTTAATCCTTTGTTTAAAACGGACAGTTCTGTTGTTGTGAGTAGTCTTGTGGAGATGTTATGTACTATTTGGCTTTTTTTGCCTTCCTGTCTCTGTATTCTCTCACATTGCTTGCCACGTCTTGTCTTTGTGGATTTGTGCCTCCTCTCGGTCCTTTGGTACGAGCCCCTAAAGGGTGGACTTGTGTAGTAGATGTTTGTTCCCTTGTTGTATCTTCGGATTCACTGTTGGCACTTGAAGTGTCTGTGTCGAATCTGTTTTTGTATGGGCGTCTGGTATTTCTCCTATTGGGTCCTCCTCTCCCCGCCTGGAAGCTGGTCCAATAGTATACCCTATTTTCTTCATAGTCCCTGCTCACCGCTGCAAATTTTTTCTTTTTAAATGTTATAAGGTCATTTTTGTATTTTTCCACCTCCTTAGCCAGTTTATCCATCCAGTCACAGGAGTTGTCAGCTTGGAGTATGGGTAGGTTTGTGCTTTCATATATTTGTATTTTGTCTTTAATCAGATTCATTTCTCTAGTTGCTTCTTCTATGACTAATAGTATTAAGTCAAAAGAAGCTTTATTGAGCACTGCTGCCTACCTCCTACAAAACTCGGGATTGTTGCGTCCTATTGTCGGTTTGTTTCTAATCCGAAATCCTCTTGGGATTTTGCGTTCCCGAAAATAGTCTGACAAACAAACCGCATGTAGATAGAAGTCAGTGTCTTTGTTTTTCATTCTTAATAGCTGCAGATATTTAGCCTCATTAGTTTCCTGCGGTTCTGTTGTAGATAACTTGTCCTTAAATAGAATCCGTGTTGCATCCACATCTGAGAGGGATAGGAGTTCCCCCGGTGGAAGTATGGTATTGCGGTAACCCGCTACATCCTCAGGTACTGTTTCCATGGTGTTCCGTGTAGACAAAACGGTGCAAACACCTGTGTAGTAGAATTTAAAATGATATCGATGTTCTTAAGGGTATGTTGAGGTGCCTTGGATAAGATTAGGAGCTTTGTAGTCCCCAGTCCATATGTACGATTGTGATGGTCCCGGCACTTCGTTCACTCAGATGTAATTTTTGTTCACGGTGCCTTCCCCAGACCAAACGTCTCCACATAAGCACTTCAACAGGCGGCACTCGTTCTCATCAAATAACTGAGACCACTCAGATATAATGAACGTTTTCGGTTTACTTAACCTTCGTCAGATATACATGAAATACATACAATCACCAAATATATAAGCTTAGCTCACCCCAATCTCGTGCTCGAATCAGCCTCGCCTCCTCCCTCTGGCTGGACACAGCAGTAAATAACAACCATATTAAAGAAGACACAAAGAAAGCACTCCTTACTACCAACTCAAAAATACCTGTCTTTTATACAGTCCCGAAATTACATAAGGACAAAGATAACCCCCCAGGACGCCCTATAGTGTCCGCCAGGGAGTCCCTGTACTACAACGTAGCGAGATACTTAGACTACTACTTACAACCGGTGGTCCAAAAACAGAAAACCTACCTAAAAGACACTAATATGTTCTTACAAAAAATTAAGGAGCTGGGAACACTAACTGACCAGAGCTGGCTGTGCACAGCTGACGTAGTCAGTTTATACACAAGCATACCGCACACAAGAGGTATACAAGCGGTAAGAGAACTGCTCACTGATAATCCAGAATACCAGGGTCCGGATATAGACTTTTTCTTACAACTATTAAGATTAGTACTGGAAAGAAACTTCTTTTTGTTTAATAAAGAGCTGTTCCTCCAAGTACAGGGATGTGCGATGGGAGCATGTGTCGCTCCGTAGTACGCAAACTCCTTCATGTTTCAAGTAGAAGAAAAACTCTTTTTCAATAATCCCCAATACTCATCAAAAATAAATATGTACACCAGATTTATAGATGATGTCTTTATCATATGGCAAGGCACCAAGAACGAATTTGAGAATTTCATGCAACTTGCAAACACACTGGACGATCATATCAAATTTACCTACAACATACATGAACAAGAAATAAACTACTTAGATGTCAAACTCCTTGTCAACAATCGAAAAATTTCTACTACTATTTTCTCCAAACCAACAGACAGCAATAATTTGCTATTAGCCTCTAGCCATCACCCAGAACCACTTCTAAAAGGATTGCCATACTCTCAATTCCTGAGAGTCCAGCGCATTTGCAGTGATCCACAAACTAAACAAGAAGAAATGGATAAAATGGCAGATAAGTTCTTACAAAGAGGCTATCAGAACAAAGTGATCCAACAAGCTAAAAATAAAGCCTTAAACTACAAAGAACCTACACCAGAAATCGGGACAGTGGTAAAACAAACGCAAGAAAAAATCATCTGGGTAAATAACTATACCACGGAATCCAAAAAAAATCACCAAATTGGCAAAACAAATCTGGCCAATCATCCAGAGAGATCCGGACCTGAAAGGTTTCAGACACAGAAAACTCCTGCCATGCTATACTAGAGGAAAGAGCATTAGAGATCATATAGTCAAAACGGATATTTCAGACTTTGATAGAATTGAAGAAACACACTTTTTAAGAAGAAAAATGGGAAATTACAAATGCACAGGCTGTGCCACATGTACATACCTTATAACTACGGACTATGTCAGACATCCACATGATGGCCATAAAATTCCAATAAAACACAGATTGAGCTGCAATAGCACACACGTTATTTATTGCATTATTTGTCCATGCAGCAAGTATTATATCGGGAAAACGATGTGTAGCTTCAAAACCAGAATGGCACAGCATCGCAGCTCTATTAAAACGGCATTAGAAAAGAAAAGTGCCGACCAACCAGTTGCAAAACATTTTCTCAAATATAATCATAACCTGTCTAGTTTGAAATATTTGATGTTGGACCAAGTGACTCTAAGCAGACGAGGAGGTGACAGAAATCTGGCTCTGTTACGAAGAGAGTCATTCTGGATACAAAAACTGAACACTGTAGCACCGGCAGGGCTCAATGAACAGCTGCCATTAACGTGCTTCTTGTAAATTTAGTGGACGGCTTGTCAGAAAAATCTTTAACTGGACTAAGTAAATACTAAAACTCAGTGAACTTTGATTATAGATATATGGACATTATTATTGCAGTTATTGTGTCTTACTAATACCGCGTATTTATGCCTATTGAGAATTCCGTGCACAATGACATAGTAACGGGAATTGTGTACATGTTACCATGGTAACCACATTGGAGCCGGAGCCGAATCCCCCTTGCACCCGATACCGGAAGCCAGAGGGAGGAGGCGAGGCTGATTCGAGCACGAGATTGGGGTGAGCTAAGCTTATATATTTGGTGATTGTATGTATTTCATGTATATCTGACGAAGGTTAAGTAAACCGAAAACGTTCATTATATCTGAGTGGTCTCAGTTATTTGATGAGAACGAGTGCCGCCTGTTGAAGTGCTTATATATATATATATATATATATATATATATATATATATCCTACTGTATGCCGGCACTCAGGGGTCTCGGGGTCAACTGGCTTGGGTGCACTTAAAATAAGGAGAAAACAGAAAAGACTGCTGGGGTGGCGGTGCACTCAGTGAGGATGGAAAAATATATTTAATTTAAAACATAACTTTTATTCAATTTTTATTAAAATAGATGCAGCGAATATTTTGAAGACATACATAAACATGTAGATGTGGAATCAAAAATAGGTAGAGGATAACGTTGTCTTTTCCTTCACACCTATCAAGGATACAGAGTATCCTAATTCCTCCACGGGGGGGGGGAGATTCAGTATCAGTGTTGTGTCAACTATGTGCTTCACTGTACTACTTAATCACACAACCTGGTGTGTAAATAGGTCATGTATTGAGGTGAAAGGTGAAACCTGTATTATCTTTATGAGTCGTTATGCTATATCAAGGCAACCAGTCCAGCCCCAGCACACTGAGACTCAATTCCACTGGGTATAGGCATTCACTTCCCCAGAGATAGTTACTTGGGCGGTATAAATTCACTATATCAGAGGACTGTGGTCAAATTAAGGGATAGAATTTCCCACTTATCCACAATCTCCCAGTGAACTGAATAGACCACCTTAAAACTATATTAAGCGCTACAGGACCAGTATGGGTTACTGACAGTATAAGAGAGATTAATCTCGTGCATGGGAGTCACTACGTGCTGAGGATTAGTGTTTGAATAACATTTTACAAATAATCTTCAATGACAGCTGTCGATTAATCCCAGCATCGTAATAGAGCTGTAATAACTGAGTCAATAGTTCTAGTACTGACTGCCATATGTAATGACTCCACACTCAGCATAGGGTCCAATCATACACAATATACTGGCTCTCCCTGTCCTGTAGCGCATATAGTTAATAACAGGTCACCAACATATTCAAACTCCCCTCCAAAATAACATTCCCCCCGCGGTTAGCTAACGCCAACGCGCGTTTCGCTGCCCGCTTTTTCAAGGCTGAACCAGACTGTCAGCCCAACCATCGTATTTATCCTCTGAAAATCATCCATTAGCATAATAGCGGGCGTGGACAGTTAATCATGCGGACCAATGTCGTCTGGTAACGTGTATATGGGCGGGTATACGGCATATTTAGCCAATCACTCGCCGCCACGTCACCGGGGGCGGACCGGAAGGAATGTGTCGTGGTAACGTATATGCGCGTGACAGTCTACCGTGTTTCCCCTCCAATCCTCTCACAACACGGATAGAGTGGGCGTGTACAAAGGCTGAGTTTGGCTGTGGGTACGTACTGGTACCGCCCATCTCCAGGTCAAATCTGTGTTGCCTGCGATCCCATGGGCGTATACGTATACGGAGGCGGATCCTACTACGGAGGCTGTCAGCGCTGTCATAACAAACAGTGCTATGTAAACATCAGTGTGATGCCTGAGGCCATCAGTGCTTGTCATGACTGGTTTTACACTGCATTATTCAACTGATCGTCATAAGGGACGATGTTTTTACACGTTAGTGTCTACTTGCAACGGCATTGTATCGCAGATTTAAAATAAATGTAGGCATCAGTTCATGACAACGGAGATTGCATGGTATGAATATTTCGCCCTAGACTAGTAATGTCCACACATTGTATACTGACAATACAACTCTTAAGTGATGACGTTAATGGCGAAATTGAATGATATCACAGAATCTGACTTATATTCCTACACTAACGGGACAAAGGTTGAAATGATTACAATGAATCTATCTCTGCCATGACGCTGGAATTGCACAGGGGTCATGACTGTGGTTTGTTACGTCTCACTACCTGCTAGTGGGTACTGAAATGATATGGATATCTGTGGTGTTATATTATTATCTCAAAAAAGAAAAGTGTTAGTGTAAGGGGTAGGGAAAGAGAGAGAGTGTATTCCACTGTTGTTGAGAAGGATAAAATGGTCGTGACGTGCAATTCCATGGGAAACTTCATGTAAGTGTGTCTCTTAGATCGAGCTGAAAAAAGATGAGGCCGATTGGTGCTGATATAGTGATATGAACGTGCCACTGAAAAAAACAAAAATATTTCTGACAAAGGGAAAATTGAAAACTAGGTGAAGTGCTGTGAATAGGAGGGCCCCCCTCCTAGTATCATAAAATGTGAAGTGTGTATTGTGTCATCCACTAAGGATCTGTGGGCACCACTAGAGTGCCAATCGTTGTGATACAGTGGAAAAGATAAATTCTGACGTGTGGAGTGAGTAACATGGCTAACAGTTCAGTGAAACCACAGTACCTGATTATCTAGTGTAAATCATTAATGGACTAAATTGTCCCCATCATCGAAATGTCAGTTAGGCCATCTATATATGGCGACCCCTAATCAAGCAATGCTTTATAGATATATACTGTAATTATTTTCTTCGTTGAGTCCTGATGGTGTCATAGTGCCCATAAGGAAAATCAGTCGTGATTCTTGTTTGAGGAGTTCTCGGTCGAGATCCCCTTTTCTGTCATCAAGTACCACTTTGAGCATGCCGAAGGCCTGAAGTCCCTTGGGATTCCCCTGGTGGCACCTCAAAAAATGTCTAGCCACAGGGGTAAGGGTCTTCATACGTTCTTTATCCCTCTGTGCATTCAGAATGCTATACACATGTTCCGCTATCCTTTTCTTGAGGGGTCGTAAGGTCTTCCCTACGTACCCCTTTCCACATGGGCATATAAGATAGTAAACCACTGCCTCCGTACCACATGTGATGTAGTCAGGGATGTGCCATGTTTTGCCAAATTTGTCACAGTAGCTCAGAGTTTTGGCCATATATGTACAATTTCGGCAGGTGCCGCATTTATATGACCCCTTCTTGTGTGCCCTCGGTCTTTTACCACTACTTAGATTAGTATGGACTAGTAGGTCCTTCAAGTTTCTACTCCTCCTCCAGCTCATGTCAATACTGTCTCCCAGTATGCCGTTGAGATCTCTATCAGTTTTTAAGATACCCAGATGTCTATTGATAATGTCTTTGACCTCTCTCCATTGGTTACAGTAGGTACCTATGAATCGGACTTTTTCTTGCCCCGCTGAACGTTTATCCTTCGGTACCAATAGGGTTTCCCGTTCAGCCCTTTCCGCATGCTGTCTTGCTTTTTTGATGGCCCTATTGCTGTACCCTCTGTCTCTGAGTCTCTGACTTAGTTCATCTGCCCTCACTCTAAAGGTAACGGGTTCTGAGCAATTCCTTCGGGTACGAAGGAATTCTCCTTTAGGTAACCCCTTCTTAACCGGGGGAAAATGGGCACTCTCGTGATGTAAAAGGGCATTGGTGGCCGTTTTTTTCCGGAATAGGTCTGTGGAGACTCTACCATCCGGTTCCACATGCAGGCGGAGGTCTAGGTATTCCACAGACCTATTCCGGAAAAAAACGGCCACCAATGCCCTTTTACATCACGAGAGTGCCCATTTTCCCCCGGTTAAGAAGGGGTTACCTAAAGGAGAATTCCTTCGTACCCGAAGGAATTGCTCAGAACCCGTTACCTTTAGAGTGAGGGCAGATGAACTAAGTCAGAGACTCAGAGACAGAGGGTACAGCAATAGGGCCATCAAAAAAGCAAGACAGCATGCGGAAAGGGCTGAACGGGAAACCCTATTGGTACCGAAGGATAAACGTTCAGCGGGGCAAGAAAAAGTCCGATTCATAGGTACCTACTGTAACCAATGGAGAGAGGTCAAAGACATTATCAATAGACATCTGGGTATCTTAAAAACTGATAGAGATCTCAACGGCATACTGGGAGACAGTATTGACATGAGCTGGAGGAGGAGTAGAAACTTGAAGGACCTACTAGTCCATACTAATCTAAGTAGTGGTAAAAGACCGAGGGCACACAAGAAGGGGTCATATAAATGCGGCACCTGCCGAAATTGTACATATATGGCCAAAACTCTGAGCTACTGTGACAAATTTGGCAAAACATGGCACATCCCTGACTACATCACATGTGGTACGGAGGCAGTGGTTTACTATCTTATATGCCCATGTGGAAAGGGGTACGTAGGGAAGACCTTACGACCCCTCAAGAAAAGGATAGCGGAACATGTGTATAGCATTCTGAATGCACAGAGGGATAAAGAACGTATGAAGACCCTTACCCCTGTGGCTAGACATTTTTTGAGGTGCCACCAGGGGAATCCCAAGGGACTTCAGGCCTTCGGCATGCTCAAAGTGGTACTTGATGACAGAAAAGGGGATCTCGACCGAGAACTCCTCAAACAAGAATCACGACTGATTTTCCTTATGGGCACTATGACACCATCAGGACTCAACGAAGAAAATAATTACAGTATATATCTATAAAGCATTGCTTGATTAGGGGTCGCCATATATAGATGGCCTAACTGACATTTCGATGATGGGGACAATTTAGTCCATTAATGATTTACACTAGATAATCAGGTACTGTGGTTTCACTGAACTGTTAGCCATGTTACTCACTCCACACGTCAGAATTTATCTTTTCCACTGTATCACAACGATTGGCACTCTAGTGGTGCCCACAGATCCTTAGTGGATGACACAATACACACTTCACATTTTATGATACTAGGAGGGGGGCCCTCCTATTCACAGCACTTCACCTAGTTTTCAATTTTCCCTTTGTCAGAAATATTTTTGTTTTTTTCAGTGGCACGTTCATATCACTATATCAGCACCAATCGGCCTCATCTTTTTTCAGCTCGATCTAAGAGACACACTTACATGAAGTTTCCCATGGAATTGCACGTCACGACCATTTTATCCTTCTCAACAACAGTGGAATACACTCTCTCTCTTTCCCTACCCCTTACACTAACACTTTTCTTTTTTGAGATAATAATATAACACCACAGATATCCATATCATTTCAGTACCCACTAGCAGGTAGTGAGACGTAACAAACCACAGTCATGACCCCTGTGCAATTCCAGCGTCATGGCAGAGATAGATTCATTGTAATCATTTCAACCTTTGTCCCGTTAGTGTAGGAATATAAGTCAGATTCTGTGATATCATTCAATTTCGCCATTAACGTCATCACTTAAGAGTTGTATTGTCAGTATACAATGTGTGGACATTACTAGTCTAGGGCGAAATATTCATACCATGCAATCTCCGTTGTCATGAACTGATGCCTACATTTATTTTAAATCTGCGATACAATGCCGTTGCAAGTAGACACTAACGTGTAAAAACATCGTCCCTTATGACGATCAGTTGAATAATGCAGTGTAAAACCAGTCATGACAAGCACTGATGGCCTCAGGCATCACACTGATGTTTACATAGCACTGTTTGTTATGACAGCGCTGACAGCCTCCGTAGTAGGATCCGCCTCCGTATACGTATACGCCCATGGGATCGCAGGCAACACAGATTTGACCTGGAGATGGGCGGTACCAGTACGTACCCACAGCCAAACTCAGCCTTTGTACACGCCCACTCTATCCGTGTTGTGAGAGGATTGGAGGGGAAACACGGTAGACTGTCACGCGCATATACGTTACCACGACACATTCCTTCCGGTCCGCCCCCGGTGACGTGGCGGCGAGTGATTGGCTAAATATGCCGTATACCCGCCCATATACACGTTACCAGACGACATTGGTCCGCATGATTAACTGTCCACGCCCGCTATTATGCTAATGGATGATTTTCAGAGGATAAATACGATGGTTGGGCTGACAGTCTGGTTCAGCCTTGAAAAAGCGGGCAGCGAAACGCGCGTTGGCGTTAGCTAACCGCGGGGGGAATGTTATTTTGGAGGGGAGTTTGAATATGTTGGTGACCTGTTATTAACTATATGCGCTACAGGACAGGGAGAGCCAGTATATTGTGTATGATTGGACCCTATGCTGAGTGTGGAGTCATTACATATGGCAGTCAGTACTAGAACTATTGACTCAGTTATTACAGCTCTATTACGATGCTGGGATTAATCGACAGCTGTCATTGAAGATTATTTGTAAAATGTTATTCAAACACTAATCCTCAGCACGTAGTGACTCCCATGCACGAGATTAATCTCTCTTATACTGTCAGTAACCCATACTGGTCCTGTAGCGCTTAATATAGTTTTAAGGTGGTCTATTCAGTTCACTGGGAGATTGTGGATAAGTGGGAAATTCTATCCCTTAATTTGACCACAGTCCTCTGATATAGTGAATTTATACCGCCCAAGTAACTATCTCTGGGGAAGTGAATGCCTATACCCAGTGGAATTGAGTCTCAGTGTGCTGGGGCTGGACTGGTTGCCTTGATATAGCATAACGACTCATAAAGATAATACAGGTTTCACCTTTCACCTCAATACATGACCTATTTACACACCAGGTTGTGTGATTAAGTAGTACAGTGAAGCACATAGTTGACACAACACTGATACTGAATCTCCCCCCCCCCGTGGAGGAATTAGGATACTCTGTATCCTTGATAGGTGTGAAGGAAAAGACAACGTTATCCTCTACCTATTTTTGATTCCACATCTACATGTTTATGTATGTCTTCAAAATATTCGCTGCATCTATTTTAATAAAAATTGAATAAAAGTTATGTTTTAAATTAAATATATTTTTCCATCCTCACTGAGTGCACCGCCACCCCAGCAGTCTTTTCTGTTTTCTCCATGTTTAATCACTGCATGGGCGGTAGCACACCCCAATATTTATGAGCAATTAATTTACTAAATATTTAATAAAGGGGTTTTGGTAATAATTTACTATTATTGTCCTGTGCGGTAGCCCTATCCCTATCTCTGCACTTAAAATAATACAAACAGTCCTCCAATGAAAGGCACTCCAATTGCAGATAAAAACTTTTTAAGTTTTTATCTGCAATTGGAGTGCCTTTCATTGGAGGACTATATATATATATATATATATATATATATATATATATATATGTATACACACCACATTAAAAGCCTGTGTTTGTCCCCCTGCTCCTTACTCTGTAGGACTGTAGGAGACCTAACAGTCCCAGTGCTTCCTCTGATTAAAAACCCTCCCATGACTAGGCTGCTGCTGCTGTCCTCCATGGGCCTGAGAAGCATGTAATGAGCTCCACCAATCAAAGCTCAGCACAAACCTCTCAGCCTTTTCCCTCTTGTGCAAAGTGTCATGGGACTTAATCAACTCCCAGCAATGCACTGCACACTTGCCTTGGCACCCCATGCTCAGCACCATTAATCATTGTCACATTGGCAGATAGGTGAAGCTGCAGCACTACCCCACTCCCATGAAAAAAACCTTTAGCTTAAAAAAAAAAAATACATGCCAACCACAGGGGGCCCAGACCTAGAGGAGGGCTCAGGAGTCCTGACCCCTTTTGCTCCTGCTTTAATCCGGCCATGGCGTAATAAAAGTGCAGCACCCCTGGCAGGCATCACACCAACAGCCCGGTCCCCCTCCCTCCCCCCACTGAAATTGCAAAACAGGACTCGCTACGTGCATTGGGCGTGGTTTCACCCCTCACTTGTAATTACTTTGGCGGCTGCTCAGGACACACATTAGAATATTAATTAGTTACACATTCTGGGCATGAGTCAGATATGTGCAAATGGGGATGGATCTTGATGATATTTGCATATTGCGCATGCACTGTACACATATATAGCAGACATGAATGTTCGCAGTGCCTCCATAACTGGAGTTAGGGCCGGTGTCCAGCACCCCCTGCAAACTATAAATGTGCGCACTCCCTCTTATATTCAATAAAGGGGCAGCACACACAAATAAACAAAGGGGATTGGCTGCACCAATTCATTTACAACATACAGAAGAACAATCTTACAAAAAAATATACAATCGGGCGCAACAAAATCCAAATGACCACTTAATGAGCTAAAATAAATAAGGCAGCTCCCACTGAGGATCTGACAGATCCTTCTTAAATCAAAACATAAATATAATTATTCAAAATAATTCTGAGAGCGCACTGAATAGTTCACACAATGGTAAATTTTATTTAAAAAAACAACAATTAATTGCGCATAAAAATATATATAAAACCAATATAGATATTAAAGCTCAATTTGATCACACATTATTTTACCAAATACTTTATCAAATCATTAATGTTCATTAATAACTGATTATACGATGGTGCTCTTACCCACTTTCATTGGTTGATGGTAGGTCCATGAAACGAGCGGGGAGCTGTTTTATTGTATAATGAAGCAATATAGGCTTAAATTGAAATTATATGATGAGTAAGTCCAGATGGTATTGGATTCCAGATAAATGGAATAATGATAGGTCCAGATCAAATAATTGCAGTTGTAGTGAAGAATGATGAGGTGGAATGATGTTATAATTTCATCGGCGTGGAGTAGATGGACAGTCCCACAGCCAGGAGTACAACAAGGAGAGGAGACAAAGCGGCAGATAAAATGGCCCTTATTCTGGTTCGTGCGGTACGGCCCGCGTGCGGCCGTACCGCCGATGTTTTCCGTCTGCACATGCGCAGAGGTCAATCTGCGCATGTGCAGGCGAATTCGCCGCACATAACGTTAGTACGCCGCAAAGGGGGCGTATAGGGGCGTGAGGGGCTTCATGCCCTCATTTCCCTATGTATACGCCCCGCGTTTCATGGGCGTTCCCATGCAAACGCGGGGCGTACGCATGGTAATGAGGCCATGACGCAACTCATGGGGGCGGAAAGCTGACGTCGCCGGATGTCAGCTTTCAGCCCCCATACAAGCTACCACACGGACGATTGTCAGTGTGGTCTCAGCTTGCGGGAGCTGCCGCGGCGTGCGGACCTGCCTTCGATGGTCGACGACCATCGAATGCAGGGGGCAGCTCCCACCATGGTGGAGGCGTACGCCTCCACCATTTTCATGCGGATCGGCAGCCGTCCGTGTACGGACGGCCGTGCCGATCCGTCTTGTAGGCGGGGATTCGTCTGGTGCGGTCGGAGCCGCATATGCGGCTCGACCGCACCAACCAGAATAAGGGCCAATATGAGGGACGGTCTCTTCTACCGGCGTAGCACTGAAGTGCGAGCGCCGGGAGTGACTTCTACCCAGCCGTAAACTCACTTGCTATGCTCCAACACCTGATTGCTGCTCTCTGCGTCTTAGATGGAATATGCACAGGGGGGTCATCGCAGGTCTCCCTCTGGCTCGCAGATGCCGGCTCCGTATAATAGCAGTATGGAAAGTGGATTGCAGGATAAATCAGGAGGTGATCAATTGGCAGTATGTTATGATCCGCCTCCAGCGGATCGGTGTAATGTGCAGATTCACATATTCTGTGTGTAGTTTTTCTGTTTTCCCTGGATTCTGCTCCCTGGGTTTATTCCAGCATGTGTGTGTGTTTACTCGCTGGTGGCCTCCAGTGGTCAGCCTGGGCCATTGCAGCTTACGTTCAGTGGTGTGTTATCAGGACTCAGGTGTGTCTTAATTAGGCTTCTAGCCTGCAGTGCTCACCTGTAGGCAATGTGTAATCAGCACCACATTGTGCTCTCTATATAAACCCTCTGGTTATTCAGTCCCATGCCGGTTATAGTTCTTTCCTGTGTGTCCAGAGTGTTCCCGGTTCCTTGGCATTACCCCACCTGTCCAGTCTGTTGGTTCCCGTGTCCTGAGGCTTGTCCTTCCTGTCAAGCTCAGTTTGCCTGTCCAGTGTGTTCACCTCAGCATTCAGCGATCCAGCCCTGATCCTGTCTCATCCTCCTCTCAGTAGCATTCCTGTTTTCCAGCAGATTCCTATCTCTCAGATAAGTTGGGGATTTTCTCCCATCTCTTCCTCACTTATCACGTTTGCTGTTTACCATCTCAGCTGTGTATAGGTACATAGGTCACTGGAATTGTCTACTTTTGCCATTTTATTGTTATATACCACCTATAGAGCATTGTTGCCATTTAATTGATATTTACCACCACAGAGCATTGTTGCCATTTATTGTTTATATATTGTGTATTGTTACACCCGTTTAGTTTTATTACATCAATTGAGTATTGTTACTCCTGCATTGCCCTCAGTCGTGTCTGCCCCTGGAGCCACATCAGGCTCCTTAGCCTTTGGGGGATCAGTGGTCCACAGGTCACCTTAGTTAGTCTGTCCTCTTGTTCCTGGTCCGTCTCCACGGGTGCGTTGTCCCAACATAAGACCTGCTTGTAACGGAGTCTGGGCGGACCTAATTCACCCTTACAGCCGGGACGGGTACAGGCGAAGCCCTGCACGCACCCTTGGACACTAGGCCAGGACAACAGAGTTAGGGAATGTGGCCACTGATCCTCCCCTAACATTATAACCGGCCCTAACAGATAAACTCTGGAGCTGAGTTCTGCCCTCTCAGTCCAGCAGTTTTCCTGCCTTGTCACAGTATCTGCCTTGTCACTGTATCTGTTTTGTCACTGTCATTGTCGAGTCACATTTTTTTTTTGTCGTATCATTGTTTGTTGTGTCTGGTCTGTAACCTTGCACGGCTATATCATGCAGGCCATGCAAGGATCTTTAGCGGCTCTAAATTTGGCATTTACTGCCTTTAAACCTGGGCAGTTAGAGGTTTTGCAGCAGTCCTTACTGCAGTTGCAAAAACTCCTAACAGAAATTTTTCTGTTTCGGCCCAGAGGTCACTGGGGTTCATTCAGCCCCTAATAAGACCCTGCCTAAGGAGGTATTAGGCAGCAAGTCCTCAGACCCAGAGGTTCAGTTAATGCATAGGAGTGTTCTACGGCCGAAGCTCCCATCGGAGGAGCGTCAGCGGCGTAGAGACTTTAATCTATGCTTATACTGTGGAGATTCAGGCCACTTTGTGCAAACTTGTGTTTTGCGCAACTCCAGTGGTGGCAACAGGGTGTTTCCTCTGGCCAAGTCAGGTCAGGTTGTCAGATCTATGCCTGTCTCCACTGTGGCAGAGGAGCGCTCTACTGAGTCTCCCAGTAAAAGCGCTCTGATTAATACGGTTGGTCTAAGTGCTGGGAGACCCCATTTTGGGTTTAAGAATCAGCAGAGGAGGTGCTCCCCGCATGATGGGATTTCAGTTCATATTAAGTCAGAGTTGCAAACCCTTAAGGGGAAAGCCCAGGTGATTGACTCAGATGCTGGGGGCCCGCCGAGCCAGGATGATGCCGGGGGCCCGCCGAGCCAGGATGATGCCGGGGGCCCGCCGAGCCAGGCTGATGCCGGGGGCCCGCCGAGCCAGCCAAAGGCCGCAGCCCCGAGGTGGGGGCCCAAAGGTCGCAGCTGCCCCAGAGGGGGTTCAAGCCTGTGTCGCCCCAGAGGGGGTTCAAGCCTGTGTTGCCCCAGTCTGGGCGGACCTAATTCGCCCTTACAGCCGGGACGAGTACAGGCGAAGCCCTGCACGCACCCTTGGACACTAGGCCAGGACAACAGAGTTAGGGAATGTGGCTACTGGTCCTCCCCTAACACAGTAAAAGTCCCAGTCTTTACGCGTTTCTCCGTCATAGGGATTTGACGGTTCCCTCAGAAGATATGGGAGACATGGTGGCTTACTTAGTATTTAAGGGTGAATCATCCAATCATTGTGAGGCAATCATTAGGGCTCACCTGTGTTCAATGCACCTCTTGGTACTTGTGTATTTTGGCGGCGCCCACGATGAGGATCGCGTCCATCGTGTGTGAAAAATCGGGTCCATCGCGTCCATCGCGTCGCGTCGTGTGCATTAACATGGCACACGACGCGACCGACGCGATGGACGCGATTTCTCCATAGGCTTCAATGTTAAAATATTTTAACAATGAAATCGTGTCGGTCGCGTCGGTCTTGTGCCATTATAATGGCACAAGATAAGATGGACTTGATAAAGTCCATTTTACATGGAATAAAATGGGAAATGGGCCAATATGGCCCATTTCTCATTGTATATGTCCCCGTCATGTCCAAATATAACTGCCCCCCCATTGTGAGCGGCACCCCAGTATTGACGTCAACCCGAAGCGTGGCGAGCGCAGCGAGCCCGCGAGGGGCGGCGGTGCGCGTCCTCCGACCTTTTCATACCCCTACTATCCACGTCGGCGTGGAGTTGAGAATAGAATAGTGTGGCGAGCGCAGCGAGCCACCGAGCCCGAAGCGTGGCGAGCGCAGCGAGCCCCGCGAGGGGACGCGGACACCTGTGAAGCCCGCGTGGGGACGCGGATACCTGTGAAGGTATCCGCGTCCCCTCGCGGGGCTCGCTGCGCTCGCCACGCTTCAGGCTCGGTGGCTCGCTGCGCTCGCCACACTATTCTATTCTCAACTCCACGCCGACGTGGATAGTAGGGGTATGAAAAGGTCGTAGGACGCGTACCGCCGCCCCTCGCGGGCTCGCTACGCTCGCCACGCTTCGGGTTGGCGTCAATACTGGGGTGCTGCTGACAATGGGGGGCATTTATGTTTGGACATGACGGGGCCATATACAATGAGAAATGGGCCATATTGGCCCATTTCCCATTGTTTTCTATGTTAGATGGACTTTATCAACTACATTTGATCTTGTGCCATTATAATGGCACAAGTCCGACGCGACCGACAGTATTTCAATGTTAAAAATATTTTAACATTGAAGCCTATGGAGAAATCGCGTCGGTCGCGTCGGTCGCGTCGTGTGCCTTAACTTTAAGGCACACGACGCGACGCGATGGACCCGATTTCTCCATCGGGTTCAATGTTAAAAATATTTTAACATTGCAGCCTATGGAGAAATCGCATCCATCGCGTCGCGTCGTGTGCCTTAAAGTTAAGGCACACGATGCCTGCGACGGGCGCCGCCAAAATACACAAGTACCCACCTCTTTGTTCAGGGTTAAGAACCACTTGTTCACTTATCTCTTATGATACCACAAACTGTGTCATTTTTATTTCATTTAGCTCTATCTCAAAATGTCTAAAATACATACATACATCAAATAATGGCACCGTTGAAGGTTGGTAACAATAATAATCTGATTTCCTTTCATTACTCAGTAATATAATACCTTTATTTACAATTAGTGTCTAACACACTATGGCCCTTATTCTGGTTGGTGCGGCCGGAGCCGCATATGCGGCTCCGACCGTGCAGGCGAATCCCCGCCTTCCATACGGATCGCCACGGCCGTCCGTACGCGGATATGTGGCGATCCGCATGAAATTGGACGGGGATACGCCTCCTCCATGGTGGGAGCAGCCCCTGCATTCGATGGTCGCCGAACATCGAATGCAGGGCCGCACGCTCCACCAGGTCCCGCAACACAAGACCACATGGACACTTGTCCGTGTGAAATCTTGTATGGGGGCGGGCAGCTGACATCCGGCGATGTCAGATGCCCGCCCCGTACCCACGCGTCACGGCCTCATTACCATGCATACGCCCCGCGTTTGCATGGGAACGCCCATGAAACGCGGGGCGTATGCATAGGGTAATGAGGATAAGTAGCCCCTCACGCCCCTCTACGCCCCCTGTGCGGCGTATAGAGAATCCTTGCGGCGAAATCGCCTGCACATGCGCAGAGTGACCTCTGCACATGCGCAGAAGATAAACATCGGCGGCCCGTACGCAAGCGGGAATATCCGCATCGATCAGAATAAGGGCCTATGTTCTCAAATATTCCTAACAGACGCAACTTCCTTATCAGTAGAGCCTGTGGCTCAGTTGGCGAAGAGACAAACCATCAGCAATTCAGCTGTTTAGACACTGGTTCTATTCCCACCAGGGGAACTTCCAATCTTAGTTTAGTTATTTTTCATATTATAATGATTACATGTTCAATATAATTTAATTTTGATTATATAAATCTTTTAACAAATATTTTCACTAGAGGTCCAAAGAAAAAGAAAAAGATTCTAAAAAAAAAAAATTTTCTCAAAGAATTCCATTTATATCACGATATTTGGTCTCACATCACATATTTTATATAGTAATAATGATAAATAACCATAGGTCCAAATAAACAGAACAATCTTAGTTGCATTACACTACACATAGTGCCCCTTAGTTACTTAATGCATTTAAGTAAGGCAGGGAGTGCCTCGGCTAATGAATTTTGATGAAGGCGCTCGCTGCGGGTGTCTCCACATTCGCATTAATGCCTATGCGCATGTGCAGTCCCCCACCCCTGTGCGAGCAGGTCTGAATTGGCCCCTGAATTTAAATGCTAAGCAATTCTCTTGGACATATTAATGCCAGTTACATATCACGTCCTCAGTAGTGCCAGGTGCAGATGTCCCCAGTAGTGCCAGTTATATATCATGTCCTCTGTCGTGCTAGTTGAGGATTTTCCCAGTAGTGCCAGTTACATATCATGTCCTCTGTAGTGCCAGTTACATATCATGTCCTCAGTAGTGCCGGGTACAGATGTCCTCTGTAGTGCTAGGTGCAGATGTCCCCAGTAGTGCCAGTTAAATATCATGTCCTCAGTATTGCCAGTTACATAACATGTCTTCAGTAGTGCCAGATACAGATGTCCCCAGTAGTGCCAGTTGCATACCATGTCCTCTAGTGCCAGTTGAGGATTTTCCCCGTAGAGCCAGTTACATATGTTCTCTGTAGTGCCAGTTACATATCATGTCCTCTGTAGTGCCAGTTACATATCATGTCCTCTGTAGTGCCAGTTACATATCATGTCCTCTGTAGTGCCAGTTACATATCATGTCCTCTGTAGTGCCAGTTACATATCATGTCCTCTGTAGTGCCAGTTACAGATGATGTAAAGGAGAGCTGTGAGTGAAATGTGAAGAGAAGAGGGCTTTGACAACAGGAGGTAAGAGGGCCCTGCTCGGAGGAGCTTACAATCTAGTACAGGGGTGGCCAACCGGTCAGAGGTAAAGAGACGAAAAATATTGGTAGTCAAGCTAAAGAGCCAACATCATGCGCGCGCCGAAGGCGCATGTGCCAAAAAAAGGTGCGTAGTCTATTTTGACCCCTTGGGTGGGTGTGATACAAATATGCCTCCAATAGTGCCAGATACACATATGCCCCCCACGGTGCCAGGTATGCACCACACGGTGCCGGGTATGCCCCCACAGTGCCAAAAAGCTGGTATGCCCCCACAGTGCAAATTTCCCAGCAGCAGCACTCACCATTGTTGCTGCTGCTGCCAGGCGAGGAGAGGACAGTCTGGTGTCCCCCTGCAGTCCTCCTGTCATGTCACCGATGGCAGGAGAGCACAGCACACCGCGCGTCTCCTTCCCCCTCACTTCCTTGTGACTGGGCCGCCCACCAATCGAAGCTCGCTGGCCGGCTCCTGATTGGCTGCTGGCCCACGAGCTCTGATTGGCGGACGGCCCAGTCACAAGGATGCACAGTAAGGGGTAGGAGAGATGCACGATGCGCGCTCTCCTCCCCTCAGAAGGAGAAGGGATTCAGGGAACCGGCAGCAGGGGGTACTGGGACAGACGGTGGGCGGCGGGCAGCAGTGGGAGCAGGAGCCGCACTTTACAAGGGGGAGAGCCGCATGAGGCTCAAGAGCCACAGGTTGGCCACCACTGATCTAGTAGGAAGGGGAGACAGACAGATTACAAAAGGTGCAAGTGGGTGGTGGCTAGATAGCAGGATGTAAACAGGCAAAGGGTCGGAGAACCAGCTAGCTTATGCAGGACTAGTTTATGCAGTGGCATATCATGTCCTCAGTAGTGCCAGGTACAGATGTCCCCAGTAGTGCCAGTTACATATCATGTCCTCTGTAGTGCCAGTTACATATCATGTCCTCAGTATTGCCGGGTACAGATGTCCTCTGTAGTGCCAGTTACATATCATGTCCACTGTAGTGCTAGGTGCAGATGTGCCAGTTACATATCATGTCCTCAGTATTGCCAGTTACATAACATGTCTTCAGTAGTGCCAGATACAGATGTCCCCAGTAGTGCCAGTTGCATACTATGTCCTCTGTAGAGCCAGTTGAGGATTTTCCCCGTAGTGCCAGTTACATATCATGTCCTCTGTAGTGCCAGTTACATATCATGTCCTCTGTAGTGCCAGTTACATATCATGTCCTCTGTAGGGCCACTTACATATCATGTCCTCTGTAGTGCCAGTTACATATCATGTCCTCTGTAGTGCCAGTTACATATCATGTCCTCTGTAGTGCCAGTTACATATCATGTCCTCAGTAGTGCCAGGTACAGATGTTCCCAGTAGTGCCAGTTACATATAATGTCCTCTGTAATGCCAGTTACATATCATGTCCTCTGTAATGCCAGTTACATATCATGTCCACAGTAGTGGCAGTTACATATCGTATCCTCTGTAGTGCAGTTACAGATGATGTATAGGAGAGCTGTGAGTAAATGTGAAGAGAAGAGGGCTTTGACAACAGGAGGGAAGAGGGCCCTGCTCGGAGGAGCTTACAATCTAGTAGGAAGGGGAGACAGACAGATTACAAGAGGTGCAAGCAAGTGGGTGGTGGCTAGATAGCAGGATGTAAACAGGCAAGGGGTCGGAGAACCAGCTAGCTTATGCAGGACTAGTTTATGCAGTGGCATATCATGTCCTCAGTAGTGCCAGGTACAGATGTCCCCAGTAGTGCCAGTTACATATCATGTCCTCAGTAGTGCCAGGTACAGATGTCCCCAGTAGTGTCCGTTATCAGGGCCGAAACTAGGGTTTCCGGCGCCCGGGGCAAGGCAGTCTTTTGGTGCCCCCCCCCCCTCCTAGTGATGCTGCTGCGCGCCGGAGGCGTGCCGAAATTTTCGGGGGGCGTGGCCTAATTTGGGGGCGTGGCCTATAATCGCTGCTCTCCCGCGAGGCCACGCCCCCATTTTGCCGCTATGGGGGCATGACCCAGAGGCTCTGTGAGCCTCTAGCCATGCCCCCAGCCCCCTGGCTGCGGGAATAGACGCTGTGCGCATGCGCACAGCGTTTATTCCCCGCTGCTTAGTTAGCAGCTGACAGGGGGGACCGAACAACTGACGCCTTGTCCCTGGCGCCGGAGACCCCCCCCTCCCCGCACAGTCCTCTCACCGCTCACCCCGCAGCCGCATCTTCGTCCGTCTCCTACTAGCGCTGCGGCGGGAAGCGCTGATGACTTCAAAAAGACTTGCCGGACGCTGATTGGCTGAATTCAGCCAATCAGCGTCCGGCAAGTCTTTTCGAAGTCATCAGCGCTTCCTGCAGCCGCGCTAGTAGGAGATGGACGGACATACCTGTCAGCGCGCCCCTCACCTCCAGCGCCCGGTGCGAGTGACCCCCCAGTCCCCCCTAGTTACGGCCCTGCCGTTATGTATCATGTCTTTAGCAGTGCCAGTTACAGATGTCCCCAGTAGTACCAGTTACATATCATGTCCTCAGTAGTGCCAGTTATTGTACATATCATTTCCCCAGTAGTGCCAATTACATATGTCCCCATTAGTACATTACATATCATGTCCCCAGCTGTGTCAGTTACATGTCATGGTCCCAGTAGTGCAAGTTACATATTATGTCCCCAGCAGTGTCAGTTACATATCATGTCCTCTGTAGTGCTGTTACAGATGTCTCCATTAGTGCCAGTTACATATCATGTCCCCAGTAGTGCCAGTTACATATCATGTTCCCAGCAGTGCCAGTTGAGGATGTTCCCAGTAGTGCCAGTTACATATCATGCCCCAGCAGTGCCAGTTAAATATGTCCCAGTATTGCCAATTACAGATGTCCCCAGTAGTGCCATTTACATATCCTGTCCCCAGTAGTGCCATTTACATATCCTGTCCCCAGTAGTGCCATTTACATATCCTGTCCCCAGTAGTGCCAAGTACATATAATGTCCCCAACAGTGCCAGTTACATATCATGTCCCCAGCAGTGCCAGTTACATATCATGTCCCCAGTAATGACAGTTGAGAATGTTCCCAGTAGTGCCAGTTACATATCATGCGCCCAGCAATGACAGTTAAATATGTCCCCAGTAGTGCCAATTACAGATGTCCCCAGTAGTGCCAGTTACATATCATGTAACCAGTAGTGCCAAGTACATATCATGTCCCCAGTAGTGCCAAGTACATATAATGTCCCCAACAGTGCCAGTTACATATCATGTCCCCAGCAGTGCCAGTTACATATCATGTCCCCAGTAATGACAGTTGAGAATGTTCCCAGTAGTGCCAGTTACATATCATGCCCCCAGCAATGACAGTTAAATATGTCCCCAGTAGTGCCAATTACAGATGTCCCCAGTAGTGCCAGTTACATATCATGTAACCAGTAGTGCCAAGTACATATCATGTCCCCAGTAGTGCCAGTTGCGGATGTTCCCAGTAGTGCTTTTAGCACAAAAAACAGGTACATTTTGGAAACTATGGTTTTCAGAATAATTTGGATAACAGAGATCTGGATGAGAGATACTTAACCTGTACTAAACACTTTAATATAATAACATGAGTGCATAGGAGTAGGCTCAGGGGAAATCTATGACACTACTGCTACGAGGGATCAAAGAGTCAGTAGGGATACACTTGCAACAAAAGCGTTGTGTACTTTTAAACCACTGTACGGTAGATCACACTGATGTGGTTTGTGAATATATATATAATTGTGAGTATCTGAGTATATAATTGTGAGTATCTGAGATCCAGGACAGGACAATGCTTTTACAGTACTGTAAGTACTGTATCTCTCATCATACCCTCCATTTCTATTTTGCAGTTTATTTACAAAGAGTTACTGCACCTTCTTTTCCTATGCAACATAACAAGCACCCTCAGAAACACTGTATTATGTAACATTGTTACTGCAGACCTGGCTTCCTCACTGTCCAGTCTGATCTGTATTTACTAGCAGTTAGCAAGCAGTCAATAGCCTAATAACCTGATATAACAGAGGAAGTAATTATATGATGAAGAACATATTATTATAATCTCCATGTGGGTAGATCAATTAAAGAATCCCAAATTCCCTCTTACCTCAGGTTTGTGGCTTTGAGGCTCTTTCTGGCTGTATTCCTATGGAACAGAAGTCTAGTGAAGTCTTTGATCTTGCTTATTAAAGACTCACTTTCGTAAATAAGGATGGAATCCAATCTCTAATAGAAATAATATGTAACCTTGGGTGTGGACTAGGTCAAGGAAATGTGTGGTCCGTTCCTTCGGCTCAAATTGGTCAGACTTTTAATGCTTCTGTAAACCTGTTATTCGGAGCCAAGCCAGGGTTATTGAACACTAAATAAGTTACCCAAGATAATGCGCAATAAGCGAAACTAAATGCTGCTATATTCTCCCAGAACACTTGGCACAGATGTGAGCATGCCCAGTCTGTGCTCCCACTGGACTTATCCAGCCAGTACAGTCTGTGGTATAGTCTCCCATGCTCTGGTGCTCTGGTGCTCTGGCACTATGACAGAAGAACAAGCAAAATAAGGACAATAGTCTTGCATTTTATTTTATTTTATTTTTAGCTATGTGGTACTGCTGCTATTTTCATGTTGGATGAATGCCCAATGCAGTTCAAGGTTATTAAATATATCTTCTCAAGACACTTTATACAGCCTACATTTAAGTGCTGCTGAAACAGATGCATAGTGATTATAAAATAAATTGGGCGCTGTTATCTGATACGTATGTACTGTTACCAAATGTGGATTAGGGAATCTTCTGCTGCATTTAATTTATAGGTCTTTAAAAAAAAAACTGTTTTCGAGAGGTATTATGAGAGCATTATAAATGTCTAGCGTTTACCATTTATTGTCTATTGTTAGCACACGGAGCGAATACCTAGAACACAGATGACAGGCCAAACTCACGGCAGCGCAGCATTGTTCCTGGGTGTTTTGTAGTGTTCCCAGCTAAATGCAGTCAGCTCGGTGCTTGTATTATGCTCTCATACAAAACGAATGACATTGCTAGCTGTAGAAGCAGGACCAGATTAAGGGCCTTATGGGCCTGGAGCTGCAAATGTTCCAGAGCCTATTATGAGAAGTGGAGGAGGTCAGTGGCAAAAGGAAGATTTCCAAATGTAATCCAAACTCTCCCACTCTGCAGCACATTGGAGTAAAGGCCCCCTTACATTTGTCCGACTTGTCATAACGACAAGTCGGACCCGATTGTCCCAGCAGCTCCCCGGGAGGGATCACATGCGATGGCACTTCATGTGCCAAGTTTTGCATGTGATAGTACCAGGGAGCCGGGCAGGAGAACACGATGCAGCAGCAGCACTTCCAAAAAAAAAGAAAAACCCCATACAAACAAATAGGAGGCCATTGATTGGCTGAGACCTCTCTCAGCCAATGAGCGATTGGCTGAGAGAGGTCTCAGCCAATCGCTGATTGGCTGAGAGAGGTCTCAGCCAATCGCTGATTGGCTGAGAGAGGTCTCAGCCAATGAATGGCTTCCTATGCGTTTGTATGGCCCTTTTTTTTTTAAGTGCTGCTGCTGCAGCGTCTTCTCCTGCCCGGCTCCCTGGTACTCTGCGCCGCCCCCCCTGCTCCCGCTGATGCTGCCTGGCTCCCTGCGCCTGACTCTGGTAGGTCCCCTGTTGTGGGGGAGCACGGCTCCGGGCAGCACATAAGATTTAGCAAATCTTATGTGCAGCCCGTCCGACCTCCCATCTCCGATCCGATGCGCACGGGGCCGCGCATCGGGTCGGAGGGGATGTCACCATATGCGATTTGGGACGATTTCACGGCCCGATTCATTCGAATCGGGCAAAATCGTGCCCAAATCGCATAATGTAAGGGGGCCTTAAGTACGGGAGTCTGGGGGAGCGGTAACAGCCCAGAATTTTTTTTTTATTTTTTTTTTATACACTGGTACTGTATAGAATAGTAGTAATAGTATAGTATAGGCTGTTTCAAACATTTAAAGAAGATAAGTGGTCAGGAAAACATAATTATAAACAAATACAGAAACATAATGGAACCAGTACTGCACTTTCTAAACTCACAATCTCCTGGCAGCTGCTCTCTGGTCCATTGCTATGTTTGAGAGCCCAGATTCACACACACACACACACACACACACACACACACACATACAGTAAACGTGGTAGAAGAAGCTGGTACACTGGGTATGTGCATCAGCTCCGCTCTGTCTCTTAAACTGCATGATGTGGTGGCAGCTCTATTAATCATATTATATACCAGCTATTGTTGTCATAACTTAAGGCACTTGCCAAGAGGCACGTAGAACCCATACACTATAAGCCACAACGTTGCCCTAAATATACAAAAGTATAAAAGATTGCATAAATGTGTCAAATTTTAATAATGAATGATTTATGGCCAACCATATGGCCAGCTGGTGTCTGTCTGGCGATCATCATTCTGTTATGGTGATGAGTCCATCCACCCCATTGTTAAACTGGCCCTGTGTAGAAGGATATATTTAATCAAACTTACCCACTCTCCCAGAGTATCTGTGAGTGTAACAAATTTTGGGGAGCCCATCTGCAAATTGTGGCCAGGTGGACATGTTAATGCATTCATGATACCAACCATACTGTCCCCACCCCCACAACCCTCCTGGACTAACTTTCCAGGATTTACCAGGAAGAGCGGAGATATTATATGGTAGGAAAATTGAATTTGAAAAGAGGCACACTTCATGCAGGAAAACATTTGGTACTTATGTAGTAGTTGGGCACCCACTAAGCAATTTGCTTAGTGGGCTATTCTGTGTAAGGAAATCGCATTGCATGTCCAGTTTTAGTGTCATGCGATGCGATAATACTAAGTAATTTATTCACTGCTATTTTTACGCAGGTTATCGCATCGCATTGTACCTCACGATGCAATGCGATCTTACTTAAGTAATGTATTCACTGCCAATTTTAGCTACCCCCACTATCCACACCACCCTATAGCGTTGCAAGCGCAGCGTTCCCCCACTATCCATGCCACACCGAATGTGGCGAGCGCAGCGAGCGCCACGAGGGGTGTCGGAACGCGTCCTCCTGACCTTTTCATACCCCCACTATCCATGTCGGCGTGGAGTTGATCTTTTATAGTGTGGCGAGCGCAGAGAGCCACCAAGCCCGAAGCATGGCGAGGGGATGTGGAAAATATGGAAAGTAATCCGCGTCCCCTTGTGGGGATTGCTGCGCTCGCCACACTTCGGGCTCGGTGGTTCGCTGCGCTCACCCCACTTTATAAAATCAATTCCACGCTGACATGGATAGTGGGGGTATGAAAAGGTCGGGAGGACGCGTTCCGCTGTGCTCGCCATGCTTCGGGGTGGCGTGGATAGTGGGGTGCTTTCAAAAACACATTCACAGCAGCCATACAACACATCTGAGACAGTAATGTGGACACATGTTAATGTCAAACTGTAAATTTAGTGAGAAATGATTAAGATAATGAATAATGAATAAATAACCATAGCAAAGATAATGATTAAATATTACAAAAATCACAAATACATTAAGAACAGTAAAGATTACATAATAATAACAACAATATAAGGAACAAGATAATGAAAAAGATGAAGAAAAAAAGACAGGCACTAAGGGGGCACTACAGTACCCTTTGGCAGGAGGCTCAGTACATATAAAATCCTTTCAAAAGGGTTGTCTGCAGCCACACTTCTCCTCCACATGAACCCCTGCAGGTATGAGTTTAAGTGCTGCCTGCCTTGCAGTGCCTTGGAGCTTCTTATTCCTCTATTTGGCAGCCCCCCACATCCTTTCGATATTCTGGATGTGTACCCCCGATTCAGGGTCCACAAAATTGTATTTGTGGTTTACCCTGCATATTTGTGGTTTCCCTGCCGGCCTCCTGTAATTCCTCCGTCTTATAGGCCCTTTAGCAGTCAATGTAAATATTCGATCCGGGACAGTGCCAGGTTAAGCCTTCGGGGGGCCCGAGGCACTTTAGACAGGGGGGCCCCCTTGCACTTGTTATTACTGGCCGCAAACTGCATAGGAGAATATTACACTGTCAAAACACAGAGTAAAGGCAGTATAAACTTGCTCAATGGGTAACTGCAGGGGATATATACAGTACAGTAGATATATATATATATATATATATATATATATATATATATATATATATATATATATATATATATATATATATATATATATATATATACACATATACAGTCAGGTCCCCCTACCACCAATTCAATGGCTACAGGGGAATAAGGCGGCACTCCACGGATTTTGGTGAAAACAAAAATGCGTTTATATATGCAAAATCATATGGACATCATCAACGTTTCAAGGCTCTGTAGCCTTTTCGTCAGGATGTGCTCCTAAAGTGCTTGAAGTGCTGTGATTTTTGTAATATTTAATCATTAACTTTGCTATTGTTATTTATTCATTATTCACTGCTGCTGCCTTACACTGTCACTCCATGCCAGGCCACACCCCCGCCCGCCCACCTGCTCTCTCATTCGACAGCCGCCCGCCCACCTACCCTCACATTGGATAGCCATACACCCATCAAGGCCAATGTGACAGTCTGACACTGAGTCTGTCAGACTGTCATGGCTGCACACGTGGCTCGGCCCGTGGCATTATGTGCTGTTGGTGCGCCGCCTGTGCGGGAGCGGCAGGCGGCGCACCAGCAGCACATAATGTCAGTCTGACACAAACCAGCAGCTCAGTGTGCCGGGTAGGATCCCCCTCTCCCCCAAGCAGTGGCGGGGGCTGCCTTGCGCAATCTACGCCACTGAGCCAGACCCTCTATGCACAACATAAAGATAAGGGAGAAAAAGGCATTCTTGGGGAATGTCATTATTGATCATTACTGACTGACAGTGTCCCATTGATATTTATCCTGCACAAGGGGAATCTGCAGGTATAGAGATAGATATAGGCAGGGCCGGATTTCCCACTAGGCACGTGAGGCACGTGCCTAGGGGCGGCACCTGCTGGGGGCGGCACAGCATCCCCCCTTCTCACGGGGGTCCGTGAAATGTGGGAGGGGGGTCCGCGAATCACGGGAGGGGGTTGCTGGGGTCCGCGAATCACGGGAGGGGGGGTTTGCGAATCACGGAACGGGGGTTCGAGGGGTTGCCCGCAAATCACGGGAGGGGGGTTGCGGGGGTCCGCAAATCGCAGTAGGGGGATTGCGGGGACCCACAAAATGCAGGAGGGCGCGCGAATTGTGGGAAGGGAATCACGGAGGGGGGGGGCACAGAATGATGTGCCTATGGGCGTTCAGTTACTTAAATCCGGCCCTGGATATAGGTAGATAGATCTAGGGAAATTGATGTTGTTTGTGTGTATATATTGTAGGGGGGAGGGAAGGAGGTGAAAGTATAGTTGCACTTACATCATACCAGATTACGGCTAAACCCTGATGACTCTCCTTTTCTTGAGAATAGCTTAGGTGGAGCCACTGCCAAGGAGAATATTTAATGTTATTAATGGATAACTTTGTAGCTCTGCAACAAGCCCACTAAGAACAGACGTCAAAGCTTTTAAACAGTGGAAAAGTAAATAAGAAACCAATCAGCTTCTAGCGAGCCTCAATGAAGTACATACTATACATCTATTGATAGAAACTGATTGGTTGCAATGAGAAACATATCAATTTGTCCACTTCTTTTATGTTGAAAATGTGTTTCTTAGAAAAAGAATAAAAATAATTGTTTTCCCTTCTAGTATCTACTGAAGCATTTCACAATCGTTGTCTGGTAGCCAAACGCTGACATACTGTACTATGGGTTTCTTCATGCCTTTTCCAAAATCGCTCACTCAAAGGATAGTTTTATGTTGAGTTAAAGCCACAAACAAAAGGTTTTAAATCTTTCTCTGCAAAATAATTCACTGTAGATTGGTTTTTTCGCTTAGTTCGATTAATAAATCTATGCTATAGTCATAGAGGCTTTGCACAAGGTAGCGATAGTCATGGGTGAGTAAGGCTGTATTCAGTGGTGACATCAGAATAGCGCTGAGGGAGTATGGTGTAAATTAATTACTTTTACAGCGAAGACATCTCTGGAACATCAAGGAAAGATTTGACTCACACAGGCTTGATAAAAGGTATGATTACTAAAAGTTTTACATATGCTTTTGAAATAAACATGTGATGATATCATTTTTGTTACATTACATTACTAATCAAGTCAGTTGAAGCAATCTGGAAGACCCTAAATATTTCATTTAGCAAAACAGACCAAGAAAGAAAGGGACCATATTACAGGACGCTGACTTAGCAGCTGTTCTTGGGGGGTGAGGACCCTCCAGATAATGGAATAAATAAGATTGAGTGAATACTGGTGGGTTTCAATTGATATCGGCCCTTATTCAGATCTAATCGCAGTGCAACTTTGTTCTCAAAATGGGCAAAACCATGAGCACTGCAGGTGGGGCAGTTACATTTGGGTGCTGTGTGTTGAAACTGAAATCTAAATTGCAGTGTAAACATAATGCAGCCAGTAGTTACCCTGCACAGAAACAAAATAACTTACACAAATCTGACTTGCCCATTTTGAGAACAAATTTGTACTGCGATCACATCTGAATAAGGGCCTTAGTGTAACATACACATGTATATTCCAATATAACATTTTTATTACATACAAAATAGAAATATGCAGTTCACAGATAAAAACATTTGTGTGCAGCTGTAATACGATATCTGTATCAAATGGAAGCCCTGCTCTTTATCTAGAAAGGGTGAGGCAATACACACCCTTATATTAAAGGGTGGATATGGGAGACTAATGCACAGTAAATTGTGCTGTCAGGCTCATTGTGTATTGTAAGAGTTGTAGAGTTGCAGGTGGGCACCGTTCCTGACAGTGGCGTAAGTTTGTCCTAGTTGCCTAGAGGCTGGATAAATATTGGTTGCCCCCCCCCCCCCCCTTCCCCCCGCCCTCCCACACACTTACCACCTTGTATAAACATATGTATGCATGTGTGTGTGTATGTATGTATGTTATGTACAGTATATCATGTTTAAAATAAAGAGAGTGTGACACCTATGATCCTGCTAGGAGGGGGATTCAGGCGCAGAAACGATATCAATGGCTTTCAATGAACGGATTCAAACATGCAGGGGAGGAGAGGTGCCCCTTTGGGAGTAGGAGCCATCTTCTGCCATCTCTGTATATTCACCAGCTGATGCGAGGACAACTAATTCACATTCTACACTAGATGGACCTGACCTCTGCATTGAGGAAATACCAAACCCTTTCTTGGAATTATACCAGAACCTTTCATCCCTTTTTGGCTACATACTTTCGCCAACCTGCAACTCTAACAATACACGAGTGAGCCTGACCACACAATTTACTGTGTTTTGGCCTCCTATCTCCACCCTTCACTATAAGTGTGTGTATCCCTTCACCCTTTCTAGATAACCCTAAGGTGCAAGGCTCTCCTCCGATACCTATATCGTATTTTATCTGTACACAAATGTTTTAATCTGTGAACTGCATATTTTTATTTTATATATAATAAATATTTTATTGTGAAATATACATGTGTATGTTATAGTATATCAAGTGAATTCAATTTAGCAATCTAGAGTTGTATTTCTGCTAAAGACATTACAATGGCATTACAAAAGTAAACCAAAGTATTTCTAATATCCATGTACTAACTACACCTTGCAGACAAAAGTAATTGAACACTTCCAATCAAGCGAAATCGTGTGGTCCTGCAGCAGACACGTATTTGTAAAGATATAAAACTTTTTAGATCAGATGGACGTATATGGGTTTGGAGTCTTCAAAAAGAATGTCTAATGGCAGTGTTTACAATAGATACAGTAAAGCATGGAGGAGGTGGCGTTATACTGTAGGGTTTGTTTAGCTGTTTTAGAGATAATCTGGTATCTCGGATGGACGGGCCAGTTTAGAGTTCAGACCTCATGGAGAACCTCTTAATGTCCCCATTTTCAAAAGACTGTCTGCCTCTGCACAGGTCCCTCCCCTTTCAATTAGGTAAAGGAATACTACACTGATTGCAGGACAGAATGGGTCCTGCTAATGCGCAGTATTCAGACAATCAGGAAACTGCACTACTAAACGCTTAAGCGATCAATAGTAAATGTGGCCTTTTGTTGCCTCTCTATTCTAGGAAACTGATGGCAGCAAGATGTGTTCCCATCTCTTTTACATAAATCACATCTTGGATTTCTGTGACTTTTGTTCTTGTTCTAATATTTAAACAACCTTAAATAATTTAAACTTTTGTAGCTACTTGGCTGCCAATACTTTTACTGGTGGTACATTTGGTTAACCTGGAGAACTATTCTTCTTTGCAGTTGAAATGTCTTGTCACACCTGAATCAAGAAGTTGAAATGTCTTGTCACACCTGAATCAATATACTAACAATCTTTTCAGCTGTTATCTGGGCTGATTTGTTTTTGCCATTGCATTTCTTCCTATGCACATGATTAATATTCATATGCTTACATTTAATTGATTTGTGAATTTTTGTGACAATTGTAGCACTTAAACTTAAATTTTCAGAATTTTTTTTAAACATCTTTTATTGTGCATTGCATTATATAGTCATGACAATAACATAAAATATTATTTTCAATACATTATACATTTTTTCAATAGTACAACAATCAATTGTATTTGAAAGACAATTATCTTATTGTTTAACATAACTTGAATATTGCATGTACACTCTTCATCAAAATAAAGTTATATATGAAATTACCTAAAACCTCCCATGAGTGATAATTTATGATAGACCTTTAATGAGTATATTCAGATTACGGCTAATACACCATCATCGGCAGTAAATTTTATTATGACGACCGTGATCCTATAGTTCCAGAGCCCCCCAAAGTATCTGAGACAGTTGAGCCACCACTACAGGGGGATCACCCAGCAGCATCCTTGTTTCATACCCAGGGCCGCCGAGAGGCAGGGGGGGCGGGTACATTTTACCTGGGCCCGGGCCTGCCAGGGGGGCCCGGGTCCCGACACACACAAAAAAAAAAATCGGGGTTTTAAAAAAAAAAAGGGCGTGGCCACGGGTCCGCGATTAGGCCACGCCCCCGAATTTGCCTAAGCCCGGTCAGCGATGGCTGTCCTGCTCCTGCTCCAAGTTCCTGTTCCAAAAGGTAATGCCGCCCGCAATGCATGGCTATGGACAGGGGGAACAGACAAAAAGCGTGTGTGTGTGTGTGTGTGTGTGTGTGTATGTAACAGGCTGTGTATGTATGGATATATGTGTGTGTAACAGGCTGTGTGTGTGTGTGTGTGTGTGTGTGTGTGTAACAGGCTGTGTGTGTGTGTGTGTGTGTGTGTGTGTGTGTGCAACAGGCTGTGTATGTATATATGTGTGTGTGACAGGCTATGTGTGTGTAACAGGCTATGTATGTATGTCTATATGTGTGTGTGTGTGTGTGTGTGTGTGTGTGTGTGTGTGTGTAACAGGCTTTGTATGTATGTATATATATGTGTGTGTGTAAAAGGCTATGTGTGTGTGTGTGTGTGTGTGTGTGTGTGTGTGTGTGTGTGTGTGTGTGTGTGTGTGTGTGTGTGTGTGTGTGTGTGTGTGTGTAACAGGCTTTGTATGTATGTATATGTGTGTGTGTGTGTCAGTGGCAAACGCAGGATTTTCAGAAGGGGGTTTCCAGAGGGACGGAGATGGACACTTAGGTGACCCAGTATATGCCGGGTCAGTTAAAGTATAATAGATAGACCAAATGTATATAAATAATAATATTAATTTTATATATATATATATATATATATATATATATATACATACACACACATATATATATATATCTATACATATATATACATACATGGGCGTCAACAGCAGTGTAGACCCCTGGGCATAGCAATGTATTGGGGCACCTACCGATCCTCCAGCGGTAGGGGTGGGGGAAGCTTTGATGTCCCCCAGGTGGTAGGGGGTATTATATCAACCGCTCAGCATGTAGGGCCTGGATCAGTAATTTCCACTAATTACACCTTTACTGCACAGATGGTGGGAGATGGGGTGGGAGAAGGGGGCATTGGGCTCAATGAAGGGGCCCTGATACATAACTTCCAGGGTGGTAGAGGATGTTTAATATGCAGAGGAGGGGTGTATAGTGGAGTGGGCTTATTATTCATAATTTCTGGTGGGAGGACAGCTTGCTTGACTGCAGATATCTCCAGTTTCCAGGAATTAAAAACTAGAGAATCCCACCTACCAAATGATATTGGTGGCTGCCAACGAGTATATAAAACTACATACCAGGTGTGTGGAGCTGGAGCAGTAACCAGCTGCTGGAAGGCTGATATCTCTGGTTTTGGGAACAGTAGAGACAAGCTACTAGTGTCCATTGAAGGGGGAGAATCCCAGCTTTTGGAATATACCCTCAGAAAAACTCTTATACAGACAGAACCTGAAATATCTGACTAGGAAGAGCAATTAACAGGCTTGGAGGGGGACCACTGCTTTGAAGTCAGATATCTCCGGTTCCCAAGGGCCGATTTTTAAAATTCTTGTACCCATGGAAAGAGGGGACCCTCAGCTTTCAGCCCAGTGCCCTTAGACTCCTGGGGGGGTTTCTGGGTACTCAGAAACCCCCCTGCGTGCGCTACTGTGTGTAACAGGCTGTGTATGTATATATGTGTGTGTAACAGGCGTAGGGCGGGATGTACTAAATTTCGCAATTTATTATTATTTTTTCGCCTACCTAACGTTTGTTGTATGCTGCGTTATGTTTGCCTGGTGCATCTTCGTCCGCCTCATGCTCTAAACTTCAGACTTCCCTGCTGGAGTTGCGGACAGTGCGTCCGTCATGGTGTGTTTTTTTTTGTACTGCGCATGCGCAGGTTTATTTCCTTGCCGTCATGCGCAGTGCGCACTTGTTGATGGTCACGGTACCTTAAGGGATTTGCAAAATGTCAAAGGGTTCTGTATAACCCAATATGAAAGAATACTTAATTACATCCTTACATACTCCTATCCATCCACCAAGTACCAGTGCTGGCAATATTACATATATATATATATATATATATATATATATATATATATATATATATATATATATATATATATATATATATATTATATACAAATAAATATGCTGTAGACAAATAATACAAGAAAATAATGAGGAAATTCGCCAGCTTATTGTGGCGTTAATGCCCACTGCTTTAATCGCTTTTAGCAAACAGTGCAGCTGTTAGTGCATGTGAGCCGTGACAATTCTACTCAGCCGTCTATGAGGAGGAAGTCTCGTCGCGGGTGTCCCGCGATACTCCCCGACGGGCTACTGAAGAGCAGAACAAAACCACCGCTACTTTAGTGCATTCGAGAACGCAGGAACGCGGAGATAAAAGACAACTTCCGCGGCGGCAAGCATTAGTACATCCCGCCCTATGTGTGTGTGTGTGTGTGTGTGTGTGTGTGTGTAACAGGCTATGTATGTATGTATGTCTATATGTGTGTGTGTATGTAACAGGCTATGTGTGTGTGTGTGTGTGTGTGTGTGTGTGTGTGTGTGTGTGTAACAGGCTTTGTATATATATATATATATATATGTGTGTGTGTGTGAAGGAACAGGCTGTGTATGTATATATGTGTGTGTGTGTGTGTGTGTGTGTGTGTAACAGGCTATGTGTGTGTGTGTGTGTGTGTGTAACAGGCTATGTATGTATATATGTGTGTGTGTGTGTGTGTGACAGGCTATGTACTGTATGTGTGAAGGAACAGGCTATGTGTGTGTGTAACAGGCTATGGCCCTCATTCAGGTTGGTTCGCTCCCCCGCACGGTCACACAGGGGAGCGATGCTGTGCATGTGCAGCCACTTTGTCTGAGCGAGCAAACCGATTATTTGCCGCCCCGATCCCATGCAGTAGTGTGGACGGAAGCGAGGGGTGGTGGATATGGTTTGCGCCCATGGGAACTCCCATGACGTGGGTGCCGGGGGAGGGCAGCTGATGTCACCGGATGTCAGCTGCCCGCCCTCTTCTCGTACAGGAGCGCCACAGATCTAAGACAGCAGAGACTGACTTAGATCTGCGAGCGCTTGAGAAATCATTTGATGGTCGGCGACCGCACTGCCCTGCACACAAGCTGCAAATCGATGATGATGTAAAACATCCGTTCGCATGCGTGAAATCTGAGGTATTTAGATGACCCGCAAAGCTGCAAATTTTGCAGCTTTGTGGTCAATCAGAATGACCTCCAATGTGTGTGAAGGGAACAGGCTACATGGGGCCCATTTATGACGGATCATATATGGAATGCGATCTGGGTGGGACCATGCTGCCCAGGATCACATGAGATTAAAGAGGTTTAATGGACACAATCCCCCCTCTCCCTCCAGGTGCACATACCGCTGGCCATCACAATGCAGCTGCTCTTGGCGCCGGATCTGTAGCTTTGGGGGACACAGCAGATACCGGCAGCTCAGCTCGGCGATACTGCAAGTAGTGGCATCTGCTGCTTCTTGCCAGAACTGTTGCCGCTTTCCCTGCTGCGTGTGTGAGCTTGGGATCCTTATACTCCAGAGGCGGCGCTTCAAATGGGGATGATCGTGCCAGTCACAGATCTTGGGGAGAGGAGCCGTGGGCTGGCCACCCCTGCTGTATGGCATAGGGGTCTGGGCAGCGCAGGGGGGCAGAGGGTCCCTGTGACGGATGGGCAGACAGCAGTGGGGTCCTTGCGGAGGATGGGAGCTATTACCTAGTTCCCAACCCATATCCACCACCCCACGCTTTTATCCACACTGCTGCATACGAACGGGGCAGGAAGTAATCGATTTGAATTTTGTGTAGCATAATGTGTAAGGGGCAAGTATAAGGGGTCTACTATTGTGTTGCATAAAGGGTATATGGTGTGGTACACACCCCTATATCCTTTAATGGCCACACCTCTTTTCTGTTGCTCGCCACTCCAGGGGGGCCCCATGACGCTGTTGTACCGGGGCCCAGGATTTCTCTTGGCAGCCCTGTTCATACCATTCTGTATGTTGTAGTGTGGATTCATTTCTCTTTTGAAATTCTACCGGGAGGGTCGCAATGTAACTCTCCCAGGTTTCAAAAAACTTAGGAGTTCGTTTTTCCCTATCCAGAGTTGTTTGAATTTTCAGAATTTTTAACTTTCAAATACAATTCAGTAATCTCAGTATTGGACTCACAGGGCACACAATCTTGGAACTTTAGTAACTCTTGTCTGACTGTGTCTGTGGTTTTTTTTGCAGTGTTTGCTTCCAACACCATAACTAGGAAGTCAAACTGAAATGTCAGGCTTTGCAGAATTGCTGAAGCAATCTCTATATTTCCCATTTGCACTCCAACATACATAATTTTGTCTATGTAATAACTCAGAGATGCCAAATGTGTTAGTACAGTGGTCAGGGAACTCGTCCTCATTACCCCACGCAGTGCATGTTTTGCAGATCTCCTCACAGAATCACAAGTTAAATAAATAACTCCACCTGTGGACCTTATAAAATGTGTCTGTGAGTAATTAGTACACCTGTGCACCTGCTGGGTTACCAGCAAAACATACACTGTGTGGGGTAATGAGGACCGAGTTCCCTGACCACTGTGTTAGTACATTAGGTACATGATGCAAGCCTTCCTTTACATTTATTTTTGTGAACGACTACTGCGGTTTAACTTCGGTTATCTACAATATAAAGACAAAATAATTCTTAGGCATTTTAAATGCTAATGCTAATGCAAATGCTAATACACTCAGCAGCCTCAGCAAGACTTTCATCTTGACTGCATGTCCAGCCCAAGAAATGGGCATAGATTTCCATTTCTGGAGGTCAGGTGTAGGGCAGGTTTTGCAGGAATTTAATTCATTTGACCTTTTGTTGCCAGGCAGCTCTGAGTACCAGCAGTGCTTTACTCAAGCACTGCCAAGCAACGACATTGTGCGGCGAACCTGCTTGCCCCCTCTGCTCAACCTGCATGCCACAACCCACCCGTTTAAGGACTGTTTTAAAGCAGTTTACGGTATTTTCCAGGAATTCCAGTATTGGGAGTTTTTCAGTCCAGAATCTCGGGATTCAAAAGATGGCCCAGGATCATTGGATCGCTTACTTTATGCATTTTCAAATGTATTAACACCAGACAGCCCCGTTTTCACCGGGCAGGGTATCGCCACCTTTGGGTGGCGATACCCTATTGAAGCCTATAGGCTTCTATCACTGCCCGCTGCAACCCGCCACCTCCGCCGACCCCCCCCCCCCGACTTACCTTCAGCATAGCAACGCAGTCGGAAGTCCTTCCGGCTGCAGGGGGGAGGAGGAGGCGCCGGGGACAGCCTGCTTAGGCTTCTCAGTGTGAGGGGAGGAGAAGGCACACATTGAGGTGACTGAGACCCCCCTGCACACCACATGACAGGTATTGGGGGTGGCCTTCGTCACCGCACTGTGATGCTAGCCACATATATTATTACATATGTGCTAGCATTGCTGCTGTCCGGCAGCGAGGGGCGGCAATGTATTTTAATGCATCCCACCCTTAAGGGTAAATTTGCAAAAGCTTCTAAAAGTATGTCTATCATCTTTCTATTGCATTCTACAAAAGGATCTTGACAAAAAAAGATCATGACAGAATCTGATTGGTTGCTATGGTCAAAATCACCTCTTTTCATTATTAGAAACTTCAGTAAGTGTTAGCATCACTCCACATGTCATAAGCAGCCTCTCCCTCTCCTGTGCACTCCATAGGCAGTCACTGCACATGCCTTTAGTAGCCTCTCCCGTGCACTCTGCAGCCAGTTACACTACATGCCTTTAGTAGCCTCTCCCAGGGCCGCCGACAGGGGGGTGCCAGGGGTACATCTGTCCCAGGCCCTGGCCTCTGGAGGGGCCCGGGCAGTTGCCCACAGTGGCACGGCACCACCACACACACGCACACACACACACATCCCCCGCACCCGCACAATGCATCCCCCACCCGGCGGCCAGGCACGCACAATACACATTGCAGCGGGGGTCGGCACTCTGCAGGCTGCACTGTGCAGTGAGTGCTCTGAGTCCCGACTCCCAATAAGAAGGAGGGTGCACTGCCGCTGCTTGAGCCTGGGCCGCTGCCACTGCTGGTAAGTAATAGTAATTGGGGGTAGGGGGAGGCAGGGTGCCGGCACGCGAGGGGGATGCCGGTCCTCGGCCCATGAGGGGAGGGTGCTGGCACACGCGAGGGGGAGTTGCTGCTGGGGGCCCAGGCTGAAGGTCAGTCCCAGGCCCCAGCATTACTAGTTGTTACGGTTGCCACCTGGGCGCTGGATGTAACTAACGGAGGCTGGAAGCTGGAGATCAGGCGTGAGCCCATAGCCGGGACCGCTGGTTAGGACGGCCACAGCGAAACCTACACTGGCTTTATTGAGTCCCCCGGGCAGATGTCAAACCCCTGCAGGAACTAGACTTCACCTGTGGCCGCCGCGTTCGAAGGAGTGAGTTAGGCCCGCACCAGCCCCGATGCAGCCAGGTCTTAGGGAAGGACAAAGGGTGAGCGGTCATCAGGGGGTTACTCAAGAGGATGATCTAACTAAAGGGCCTAACTAAGTAAGAACCCCTATCTGACGGCACCTGGCCAATGATGGGAGTGCCACCCAGTCGCAGGCACAAGAGACAGACTCGGGGAATCCCCAAACAACGGGTATAACACAGCACAGCGAATCTCCAAAGCAACCCCAAGAACGGGGAACCCTGCCTAACAAGGAACTGGAATGACGGGCAGAGGGTAACAGAGAAATGTACACTGGAAACCACCAGAGAAATAGGCAGGCTAAGCCCACGGCGGGGCGAAGTCCAGAACCCCCAACTTAAACTACGGGCTGAGCAGCCCCGAAAACAAAAGAAATCGGCAAGCCGCCGAGTAAAAAGCGAGATAATACCAGGCTCCACTGGAGCACTTACGTGACCCACGGAAAGGAGGTAACAGTGGATCAGGGCCGGGCATGGAAGCAGAGCCGCAGACGTAATCTGACTCAGAAGGAGACGAAGGAACTGGGAGCTGAGCTGCAGAGGATATCCTGAGATCCAAACAGGAGACCGGAACAAGGGATCAGGTAGCGTAGCTGAGAGCTGACAGAGAGTTCCCTGCACAGGAAGCAGGAAATAAACACTGGTAACAGGAAGCTATCACTGGCAGGATACCACAGTTCAGCATGCCTTATCAAGGCCTCTGGTGATTGATAACACCTGGTGGATATCCAGGCAGCTCCCAAGCAAGTGCTAAACTAACTAATTACCTCACAGCCTTGTGAATAATTGCTCACAGAATATTGAGCTGATGTGGCACAGACCTGCCACTGGAGGCCACCAGTGAGTCAAATGCCGAACACAAACTTAACAGAAAACCAAAGCAGACTGAACCATAAATCCTGATTCCCAACACTAGTGGTGGCCCTGGCCTCTCCCTTGCACTCTGCACCCCACATACCTTCTTGATCCTATATATCCATTGTGTACTCTTCAACATGAATGGCAGCTTGATGTTGTGTCGCCTGAGACTTTATTTTGTGTATAAAAATCCATGCACTTATCCTTCTATCAAACAAAATAAATCAGCTAGCCAGTACAAACTGCACTGCCAAGTTATGTGTGATGCAGGTCTGTGCCCTCTATCTTGGATACAAACCTTCTACAAGAGGCCTCCTATCAGATGATCTTTGTACTGTAACTGGCCATTCCTCTCTTCATATTGCACTAGAAGTAAATCTTTTGACTGTTGTTTGTATGCAATCGTTGGTATAATTGCAGCAAATACTGGTCTGTTTTTAATTTTTGGGTGCTGGCATCATTCAGCTAGTGCCGCTGCTGCTCCACCAACTTCTGTGTTTGTGGCTAGGGAACATGCTGATTCTCTTCTTGCTGTTTTGTTCAGCACCAATTATTCATATTATGGGATACTTTTCCATCGATGGGGGAGAACCAGATGGTTTTCCTACATCAATGTCACAGCATAACCTAATGGATTCTTTTTTCCCCAAGGTGCTGGGACAAGAAGCATAGCTCCACCCTAACACCAATGAAGCCCATCCCCCAGATTCTAATTGGTCCATGGGCCAGTTAGTCAAAGAAAAGGAATGACTACCAATAGGTAAAACAATTGATGGTTATCCATTGCATAGTTTGCTGCCATCACCGATGGTCATTCCTAATTCAGGGGCAAACTCTTTACGGATTGTTTCACCAGGTTTTCAATGCTATCTTTTCTCTCCTCCTGTGCTGGTGATAGTGTAGTATGACAGTGCAAAAAACTACAATCCATGTGAATTCTTGTTGTTGTGACATGGATATCCCTGAGTTCTGTTTATGTCTTCTGCCTTCCCTAACCTAACATTATAAACTGGACGGTACTTGTTTCCTAGTACGGCGCCACCGATTTTAATTGTATGCAATCGGGTTGCAAAAATAGGGTCCATCGCATGCAACCAAATTGCATGCGATGCGATTGACCCGACCGCCCCGATTTTTTACATTGGAACCAATGTTAAATGGTCCCTGAGACCCGATTTTACATTGGCCCCAATGTTAAATGCCCCCCAGACCCCATTTTTCAATGTATGCCCTCCCCCCATTGTTAACGCCACGCCACGATCAACGTGAACCCGAAGCGTGGCGAGTGCAGTGAGTCCGCGAGGGGCGGCGGTACGCGTCCTTCGACCTTTTCATACCTCCACTGTCCACGTCGGCGTGGACATGATTTTATATAGTGTGGCGAGCGCAGCGAGCCACCGAGCCCAAAGCGCGGCGAGCGAGCATAACTCCCGGAGAGCTACTAAAATTTGACCAATGCCCCTGATACTATGCCGCACACCGTACTGCCCCTGCGTAATACGCTGCACACTGTAATGCCCGCCACATTATGCCACACATTGCAATGCTCCTCACACCTAATGCACACCTCCCAAGTTTGGCAGGGGACAAAGGAATATATGCACGTGCCGCACCGCAGTGACCGACACGCTGCAGGGACCTTCTGCCGGCGGATGGGAACTAGTAGTTCCCATCTGCCTGAGGGACCCCGCCGCTGAACTCACATACGCTGGCAATAGTAATTCAGACAAACATGAGTGTTTCTTTTTAAACAGAAGTCTGAACTAAACAGGCTTTGAAAATATCGGGAGCTGGGTGACAGACCAAGGACATCACATAGGAGACTACACCACAGCTGTGGTATGTTCATAATCAGATGCGCACACACATAACCAGGGGCCAGCAGCAAATGGCATAAAACACACACACATTTTAGAATGTAAATGACATAATACCAGACTAGGTGGTTGTGCGTCATGTAAATACACTGGTCTGGTGTGTGTTATGGGGCTGTGGCAAATACAACTGCTAAAAATATCCTGCTACAATCTCAGTCAGTAGATGCTAATGGGGAATAGCTGTGTGGAACAGAAGAAACTCACTGGGGAATAATGTCCTGCTTGGCTACTACTACATATAGCAGAGGCCTACACATAACATGACTGAGGCTAGATATAACAGGGATCCATAGTAATGGGGAGAGGTCTATGAACAGCACAGTAGAAGTGTACCATGTCATGTAGTAGGGTAAGCCCCTTCTGCCCCCACTAGCATGGCATGCTCATATTGTCCCCACTGTGTAAGAACCAATGGTGAGAGCTGGCTATATGACACACATGCTGCACATAGCAGCATGGTGCCTGTGAACAGCTGTAGAGTGTGAGTGTGTGCGCCCCAGAGCACACCGCATCCCCAGTGCCGGCACCCCTCTCCTCCTGCCATAGGTACCTCATCCGTGTCAGAGTCATCGCCTGGCTCCTGCTTGACCATGACAGTGCGTGCGCCAGGCGGCTCGGGAACGCTTTCGCCGCCATCATCATCATTATCCTTCCGGCTGCCAGCACCTTCAACATAGTCCAGTCGTGATACATTCTGCGGAGGAGGAGGAGGCCGGGGTCAGAGGGACATCAACGACGTCACACATTACACATTGCAGCTTCCGCCGAGCAGAAGGTCCCTGCAGTGTATGTGAGATCAGCGGCGGGGTCCCTGCAGAGGATGGGATCTAGTAGTTCCCATCTGCTGCAGGGACCCCGTAGCTGATTTCACATACACTGCAGGGACACCCTGCCCACCAGCGCTACCTGACCCTGCGCTGCCATACCCCTCTGCAGGCCACCCACCGGGTCAAGCCACAGACCAGTGGGTGCTAAACACAGAGGCAGCCAAACGGGTAGCGCAGGAGGGCAATTGTGGTCGAGCCACCCGTTTTGCTCAGGCGAGCTACCGGTAGCTCGCGAGCGACGGGTTGGCGACCACTGGTGTAGTGGTTAGCATTACTACCTCACAGCGCTGAGGTCATGGGTTTGATTCCCGCCGTGGCTCTAACTGTGCGGAGTTTGTATATTCTCCCCGTACTTGCGTGGGTTTCCTCCGGGTACTCCGGTTTCCTCCCACAATCCAAAAATATACTGGTAGGCTAATTTGCTCCCAACAAAATTAACCCTAGAATGTCTGTATGTGCGTGTACATGTGGTAGGGAATATAGATCCACATGTACACGCACATGTACAGTCCCTGCTCCAAAGGGGCAGGGACTGATGTGAATGTTCAAATATTCTCTGTAAAGCGCTGCGTAATATGTATGCGCTATATAAGAAACTGGTAATAAATAAATAAATATACAACCAAGATTCACAGGACAACGTGCACAATAAAAATCCACTCAAAAAATCTTAAAGTGGGTTTAAATTTGAGAAAAAATATGTACATATTTTACAAAATACAACATTACAATATTATGTATATTAATTGGAAATACGTACGTAAAAGTAATAACATACCACCCAGAAAACAGGCTAAAATATATACAGTAACAGAAATACGAATAGGCATGAAATAATATGAATCCATACAACACCATACGCCATTGTAATATATGAATTGTAGAAATACGACAGCTTGATTAATTATTACTTAATTAGCTATTTCGCCAGCTTCTCCGGTCTCCATTATCAGTATACATGACAGTTTTTTTAAACAAGTAGATACGTACATACAATTGGAGCCGATAAATGTTGATATTGTTTGTGAATTTATGCTGTGATTATTACCTGTTGCCATTTAACCCTTTGAGGTCCCTTTGAGGAAAAAAAATGTCTTCGCTTTTTTTATTCACTGAGGATAATATTAACAACAACCAACAACAATCAATCGTTTTTTAAAATGAGACCCCACGGTTTTTGAGATATAGGCCTCTACCAAACAGTTGAGAAATCCGTTTATAATAAACTTTTTTTGGTGCGGACCTCAAGGGTGTTAATCATAAACTGAGGTGTGGATGCAAGAATAATTAATCTTCTTATAGGCTGTGATATAATACATCACACACGTTGAAGTCCAACAAAGATACAGCCTGCTTTCTTTTGTATGAACAGGTTACACAACTAATTAAAACATTTATGTTGAATAGAATCCGATTGTGTAGAGTTTGTTTCTCTTTTTGATACATTCAAGCTGTATGGATTGGATGGCTCACAGGCTGTCTTTTCCTGAACCTTATTATCAGGGGAGAATACAGCGCAGCTCCTGACTGGTAATATACCACAGCACTAGTCAAAATTAGCACCAATTTCATCATCAACTTCAGGGATCTTTCATATATGGTTAATGTATAACTATTACGTCATGTCTATACATTGTGACTACACCTTTTTTAGACTAAGTTTCCAGAATTACTCACCTGAGTATTACTGAGTAACTTCTCAACATACCTCATTACAGAATAGGTGTCACGACGCCACTACTGATTTTTGAGAACTTATTTGTCCTTTTTTTGAGTTTGTGTGTGTCTTTATGTCATTCTATTGCAAATGGAACTAAAGTTCCTATTTTTTTTTTTAAATAAAGTTTGCATCTTTGAGGACGGCTTTGCATAGCGCTGCCCAATGCAAAGATGTCCACCCCCCAGCTGACAGCGCCAGGCAGGGGGAAAGCCACTCAGTGTGTATGCATCAAGCGGCTTTCCCCGCATCGATGATAGCGATCATTGCTGTCCATACACACTGGGCATAATCGCCCAGTGTGTATGGACCTTTAGTTCTTCAGTTACTGTTATGTTTAGTCCTCTATACCCTGTATTGTTCTAGTGTGTGCTATATGTACAGCGCTGCAAACCACTTGTGGTGCCTTATAAATAAATTTAATATTAATATTAATAATTATAATAGTAACAAAATATACTGTAGTTAGGATTAAGAAGCAATGGGCCTAATTCAACTTTAGTTGCAATTTTGCTACAAAAGCAAATCTGCAGCTGCAGTCTCTCGCACGCTGGGGGCCGCTCAGCACAGGCTATGGCCGTCCCGCATGCTGAGTCACCTCCTGCAAAGTGAATGCTAAATAATTGTCATCATATTGCAGTAATGTGAATGCATTGCAGATGTGCAATGCATCCGCATTTTTGTGATAGCCCCCAGCAGTGCAGACATACACTGGGCCTCTATGTTTTGGCTCACAAATTGTGCCAACATGAAAATGAAGAAACATTGTACCATAAAAACTTTTTTAAAAACAAATGAATAATTAATTTTGCTTTTAATATAATGAATCAATATAATTGCTCTCCTAATAAAATGAATCCAATTTTGATAAATAATATTTCCATTTTACAACATCTGTCTAATTAGTCAATACATAATGACTGCCCACAGCATGCGGTACTGTGCTGCCCTCGACAAACTGATCGCTGGTGTGATTAGCTGCACAAAGAGAAGCTAGGCTATATCTTTATATTGATTCCTCTCCTTCTGATTGGAAATACAAAACCTCACATGAACGCGTACCAACCCAGGATTTTTGCCAGTGGAAATGGTGACAAAGTAAAAATGCCGGGTCTTGTGACCTGGCATTTTTTACCAGGGCCCGAGCTGGACATTCCACAGGCCCCACCGGCTGCCCGGCCGTCTGACAGTCCCTGCACGCTACCCAACCTCCCACCCGCCAGTCCCCGCAAGCTGCCTGGCCACCCACAGGCCTTTCTTCACAAGCAGCCACCAGCCCTCACGCTGGTCGCTGCATGCTGCCCGGCCACCCGCATGTTGTCCACCCGCCATCCGTTCCCCGCATGCTGCCGCCGTCCCTGCACACTGTCACCAGTCACCTGCCCGGCTGCTGGTTGAGCTGACAGCCACCAGCCTGCTTTCCCGGGATTCCCGTTTCAGTGGAAACATTGTCAATCTGGGAGAAACAAGGAAAACAGGGCAGTGGAAACAGGGACATGAGTAGGGAGTCCCACCAAAACCCCAGGTAAAAAATGCCATGTGTGACCCAGGATTCTGGTGATAAAGCAGTATATGATTGCGGAAAGACCAGGCACCTAGGCAGTTAGTGATGATAAGCTCCGTATACAGTAAATTGTAAATGAGTTTTCACTTAATACTTTGTTAAATATGTTTAACAAAAAGTGTAAGCCTACAGTGCCATCTACAGGTCGCAAGGTATACTACTCATTACTAGTTAACATTTTTAAATTACGACAATATGATTATGCAAAGCATATTCTCCAATTGTCTCGATTTGAGCAGAGAGGCCTATCCCACTATGAAGCCCATGGACATGTCTGTCAGTAGGGAGATACTGTAGGTCCTGTTTATCGTTGCTTTGCATAGTAGAGCAGCAGTGATAACGAGAGATAAACGTCCAGCCAATCAGCTCCTTACTGACTTTTTTTCAAACACAGCCTGTAATGTGGCAGTTAGCAGGTGATTGGCTGGATGTTCATCTCTCCTTATCACCCTTGGATTTATCTCTTGTTAAAGCTTAATACATATGCCCCAATATTTCCTATGGCATACCATACTTACTTACTTTTTGTTGCTCCTCTCCATGAGAAGCCCAGAGAGGACTCTGATTTTATCAAATGAAATTCCACAAAATTTAGCGATTTTTTTACATTTTAGCCAGGCAATTTCAAGGATTTGGATACATAGATTTAAATATGGACAAAATGAAAATACAAATAAAAAGGGGTTGGGTACAATCGCACAAGATTGTGTATCTTAATAATTATATTGAATGAATACAGAGATGGCCCCCTGTATATAATTATAGAAACCTTATACAATATAGAAACAATGCAAATCAGGGGTGTGCTACCACTAACAAATATTATATGATCACAAAAAAAGGAAAGAAAAGATTTGTCTTGGTGTGGTGCCAATAGAAGAAAACTGAGTCCTAAAATCTAACATTTATTAGTTTATTTGTAAAACAAGCATAAATATAAAAACACATATGCACACACAGGTGGGGGAGGTGCATATAAAAAAATGCATGTGCGAACATGCCGCGTGTGCTGAAATAAATTTGAATTTGTATTATTGGACAAATATAGAAGCAGCCTCCTATATACTCCTATATAAGCTGTGTATAGCTTTATTCCTGCATTGGACTACTTTGTAGTATTGTGTCAAATTGTATCAGGGAAGAAATGTGTTACTATTTGTACAGGATGTCACTTTGTATCTTTTATCAAAAAGATGTGCAAGTGCACGTTTAATAGGCACCTCTAGAGTCCTCAGTTTTTATATAAATATAAATTATACACGAGGGAACTGAGACTTAATCACGTATTTTATCTCTCACAGTGCTGCACATAATTGGTTCACTTTAAACCTTTTTATGTTAAAGTCAAAGTTTCACCAGATAACACTTACTACAAGGGTAATATTATCCTGCAGTAAATGAGTGGATAGTACAAGTATATCAGCAATAAATTATACACATTGTAAGGGTATCTCTTAGAGTGCTACATACATGTAATCCCTGCACGTCCCTGAATACTCTATCTGAAGTTCAGAAATAAGGTATGATTTAACAATTGTGCCTCTAATGTGTTAGACAGTGAGGCATATGATACATTTAGTTAACAGCAGGCAAAGGGTTACATGTTCTGTCTCATAGTGCAGCAAACTAACTTGCTCTTCTAAAGATATAGTGCGGTACAAATCAGAGCTAGCCCTAGGAATATGCAAAAGTCAGATCCTAACAACTTGGTACTTAAAGTGCCAGCAGCTCAGGTACCTTCGGTGGTTTATGACACCTCCTGCTTAAAACAGCCCTCGGATTTCTTAAACTCACCATCGGCAACCTTTTTGCCACACACATTAACAAAACTTATTTAACTTATAACTAAACTTAACACTAAAAATAACGAGACAGACACAAGTGCTGGTGCTTAAAATATATTGTCAAATTTATTAATTGACATTTAAATATCTCTGACTATTAAGTGGTAGGCGGCCCTAAAGAACGGTCATAGAAAGGAGGGGGTAAAGATCACACACACCATTCAAACATCGCTGGTGTTCAACTCTCCCAAACACACCCACCCGTCCGGGAGGTGCAGCCATCCCCTGTCCAAGGGGCATGTGCTGACAACATATCAAATGCCGGGAGAGCGCACCCCACTATCCTCAGATGATTTCAAATATACAAGACCGTTCTTTACCGCCACAGCTAGGCCTCAAGCCGCAGCACCGCCACCACTATAAACGCACAGCACTAGAACTAATCCAACTAAACAAATTGTCAAGGAAGATGGCCATTCCTTCCTGACTCAAATGGACCCCGTCCGGTCTATACAGGCTGTCCCGCTTGAATGCAATGCCATCATGGCGGATGACACCCCCTCCATTTGCTAACAAATAACGCTGGACTGCAGCGTTCACCTTCTTACGGGCGCCATCCAATCGGGGACCAGACCTGGCATTCCTCCACACCCTCCTGGGGATCATGGAGGACCAGACCAACTGGCAACTGGGCAGAACCTGTGCAATGATATGCAGATCTCTAATAATGACGGACCTAAGCTCTAAGGCCGTGCAGTGCCCCAGGTCGTTGCCACCCAAGTGCAGTATCAGCACCTCAGGGACTCCAAAGTCCCGCAACGATTGCAACAGCAGACTTTGCAAATCACTCCAACGCATTCCTCTCACACAATCCATCGGACCCACTGGGCCCGCGGACACACACACGCAGCCAAGAGCTCCCGAGACCTTGAAGCCCAATGCACGAATGAGTGGCCCATCACCCATATCGCCTTGGCATCTCGAAAACCTGCAATATGTCAGTAAACAGGTTAACCAGAATGCGAAGGCAATCGACACGCGCCACAGGCACACCAGGGGAGGAGATGGAAGAAGAAGAGAGGAAGAGAGAAAAAGAGAGAGGAGAGAGACCATGGCCGACCGGACCTTGAGGCACACTGCACAGAAAACCCCCGGAGTAAACTAGCAGTAAGTACGCCATATCAAATTGAAATTAGCCGAATTGTGCCCCTGGGGGAAAGTGGACCACCTCAAGACTCCCGCTAAGATGAGACGAGTACTTATGCGTCCAGTGGACAAAGGTCAGGCAGGACAGAGAGACCAGGCCGAATGTATCTGCGGAATGCTGCAGAACGCCATCGACCCAGAGACTGAATCTCTGTGTCGGAATGGCCCGCCGCAGCAGCAGATGTGGCCGCCCGATCCTAAATGAGTGCGTACCAAACTCCTTTGGATCGAGGCCAAGAGCGCCCCAAAGCCCGCCCCAAGACATGGCAGAACTGGTACTTGGTCAGCGATGAGCCATCCAAATGCATGAGCCACGCTCCAGGGAGGTCGGGCCGCACCAGTGCAAAGGCGTTAGCCATTTCCACCGGGCAGATCCCTTCCACCGAGCATGGCCGCAATGACAGCCAGCGACCCCTCCCAGCCTGGTCAGTCTTTGAGCGGCGCAAGTGGCACAAAACCAAATTGACCTGTAAAACCACGTCCTCCCTCAGAAGCGGAGGAGGTCGAGACCTTGAGGGAGCCACCAGCTCACCGACCCTGAAGGCTCCATGGAAAGCCATGGCATAAGCCAAGCGAAATAGCTTGACTTCAAAGTCCGAGCGGCATATGTCCCGTAGAGACCCCAAAAGAAGGGGGAAAAGGGAGATATCAATCGGCCGCCGACTATCTGGAGCCACAGGTACGGCTCGCTGCCAGCCCCTCAAGGCTCGAGTCACAATAAAAGATTTTGCAGGGTCCGACCTCCCATACAGCGATGAGAAGAACGACACCCCAGCTAACAAACGTCTGACAGTTGCCACCAAGTGGCCTCCAGAGTATAAACTCCACACAAAGGCTAACATGACCTCACAAGGAGTCTTACCTGCCTGAGGAGCGGACAGTCTGAATTGCTCCCATTCAAGCCAGCCGGCCTGATAGCATCTTAAAGTCCTAGGAGCAATGGCCCGCATGGCTAGTTCCTCCATGCCAGCCTGATGACCTGCCAAACATAATTAGGACAAGGTTCACCCACCAGGTCCGCACCAGGTGCCAGGGATCGAAACTTTGCCCATTCGCCTCTGGACAAAGCATCTGCAAGGGAGTTGTCAACCCCTGGCACATGGTGAGCCACAAAATGTACATTAACCTGCAGACAGCGGAGCACTAAGTGAGCAAGCAAACGCACCACCGGCATTGATGACGCGCTTTGCTTATTAATGGCCTGCACCACTCCCAGGTTGTCACACCAGAAAGTGATGCATGCATCCCTCAATCTAACGCCCCAGAGCTCCATGGCCACCACTATCGGGAAAAGCTCCAGCAGAAGCATGTTCCTGGTGAGCCCCTCCCTCACCAAATCGACAGGCCAGGTGGAGGCGCACCAGGATACATGTAGGTAGGCCCCAAAACCCACTCCCCCCGCAGCGTCAGTGAATAGCTGTATTTCCTCGCTGTTCCGAGGGGGCGAAGGCCATATCAGGACCCCATTAAACTGCCGCAAAAATACCTCCCAAACCCGCAGGTCACGCTTCAATTCTGCATTTAAATGGACAAAGAACAATGGCCGGACATTACCCGCTAAAGAGCGTTCAAGCTTTCTGCAGAATACACTCCCCATCGGTATGACCCTGCAGGCGAAATAGAACAGACCCAGTAGGGACTGCAGTTGACGCATGCGCAACTTGCCGGAGGCCAGTGCTTGGTCGATTGCCCCCTGTAGCCGTGCAAGCTTATCAGTGGGCAAGCGGCAGCAACCAGCAACCGTGTCAATCTCGATGCCCAAGAAGGATAGGCACGAAACCGGCCCCTCCGTCTTGTCCACCGCTATCGGGACCCCAAAATGGTTAAATAGTTCCTGCATTCTATCAAGCAGAGCCCCGCATCTCGGTGACCCCGCAGGGCCCACACACAAGAAGTCGTCCAAATAATGGGCGACCCCCAATTCGCCGGAGCTCTGCGTGACGCACCAATGCAAGAAACTGCTGAAGCATTCGAAGAACGCGCATGACACTGAGCAGCCCATGGGGAGACATCTGTCGACATAGAACCCAGAGGGAAGCTTAAATCTTAAAGTGGAAAGACTCAGGATGCAGGGGGAGGAGTCGGAAGGCCGACTTTATGTCGACTTTTGCTAATAATGCCCCCGCCCCGAACCCCCTCACTATCGCCAGCGCTTCTTCAAAGGATTGGTACCGTACATGACACAATTCCTCAGGAATCGCATCATTCACGGACCGACCCGGGGGATGAGACAAGTGTTGAATGAGGCGAAATTTTCCAGCCTCCTTCTTGGGGACCGCGCCAACCGGGGAGAGGACCAAGCCTTGGATTGGAGGGGAGGGAAAGGGACCCACCATCCTACCCAAGGCCACCTCTTTTAACACCTTCTCCAAAACAACGGGCGGCATTTCCATGGCAGACTTCAAATTCCTAGGGAAGCCGGACGTCACCTCCCCCACTACGGGGAGGCAAAAGCCGCTATCAAAGCCACTGCCGAGAAATGTCGCCGCGTCCTTAAGGGGATATTTGCAAAGCCAGCTGGCCATACTCTCCCCTTGAACTGGTGAGGGAGCCCTACTGAGGAGGGCCCCCGGGAGCCTGCTTGGGAGCCTGACCACCTGATTTAGGTTTTGGGCAATCCTTAACTGCGTGGGGACCCCAGCACTTAGAGCAGAGGTGTTTAAATCTGCAACGGTTCCCTGCTGGGCAACCCGCCCCCTTAAAGGCAAAACACCTCCCCGCCGCGACCCGCACCTCCTCGAAAGGACGAAGCAGCCCTGCGAGGGGTAGCCGGGGCCGCAGGCACCGCCGGGGCTGCCGGCACTGCCGTGGCTGTAGAAGATACTGGAGAGGCCGACCGCTTCAAACCCATCCAGATCTCCACATCCTTACATCCGAACTTCATGATGTCAGAACCCGACTGCTTCCGTCGGAATTCCTCGTCATAGGTCCGCCATGAGGTACCCCCTCATTCACGAACATGGCATGCATCATATGTATGTAGCGCACCATGTTCATGTGCTCTTGAGGCCTAGTCTCCAAGTAGCACGCCGCAAACATAAATAAGCCCGTCTGCCATCTCTGGTACGTGCAAAAGGCCTCTTCCCCAATGCCACCCCGACGCTTTTCCTCCCGGTAGTCCTTCTCCGCCTGCGCCGTCATGGTGAAAAAACTCACGTATTTTCCTTCATTAATCCTGTCCCTCACGCTGAGCCTAAGGCCCCTCAGCACTGCCGTATTCTCGCAGTGCACTACATCGCCCTTAGGATACAAGGGGGACCCTGAGCTCCCACTAGAGGACCGGGACCGATGACGGTGCATTCTGGAGCGTCTGCGCCTGCGTCTAGATCTGTGTCCCCCCTCCTCCCCAGACGTGACTATCTCTGAATCGTAAGAGGTAGATGAGCCAGAGCGCCTACGCCTGCGCCTCTTGCGCACAGTTGCCGACTCACCTGAAGCTGCTGCAGCAGCCGGCACAGCGACAACTCCCGAGGGACCAGCCACTTCTTCCCGTGGAGCCACGGTAACAGCGGCTGTGGAGCTGAGCGGACCCCGGGCCTAGTTCTGGGGGCCCCTCGACCCCCACGCCCCCTGCGGGCCACCCCGCTGGCCGGCCCCTGTCCCCCTCTCCCCCGCGAGCCGACGGATGAGGCCGCGTTGTACCCAGCTGCGGCGCCGCGACGCGCAGTACCGCATCATCAGAGGTTGCCGCGGCAGCGACCGCAGCCCTAGTACGCCCCGCCTACCAACCCGCCCGCGGGTCGCAGGACCAGGGGCTGGCGGTGCAGCAGCAGGGGAGGCCTCCGCGGTGTCGCGGTAACATGGAGGGGGGGCGGGCAACTCGGCTGGGGCGCGGCATGGCTTAGGCCGTGGGCAGTCAGGACTACTACAAGAGAGGGGCACTGTGCAATGAAATCAGGAGAGAAACGAGTGAGAGATAAGAAAGAGGTGAATAGAGAAAAACAAGATGGAGGACGGGGGAGCTGTGATACAGCACTACCTTTCTCCTTGGAAAGCTGGATCATAGAGGAAGTTCACCCTGACTTCCTTCTGCCTTAAGCATAGACAGCTCCACCCTACTCCCTGATTGGCTAATCCCTACAAAGTCAGATCCTAACAACTTGGTACTTAAAGTGCCAGCAGCTCAGGTACCTTCGGTGGTTTATGACACCTCCTGCTTAAAACAGCCCTCGGTTTTCTTTTCATGTAGGCTTGCATTCTGTAATCAATGTTATGAAATCCTAAGCTAATATGTTTGCTATTTTTTATTGACTATATGTGCATTAAGAGCCTTGCAGAACAGTCAGGTCTCACTTGGCAACATCGATTGATAACTTAATTATCCCAGCCAAGGCAACACTTCAGCTCATTAGTGTTAATGAAACCACGGGGGGGGGGGGGGGGGGGGGGGCTGCTACTTACATAACAACTGCAGCTGTTATTATCTGCAGAATCTGGGATAGGTCGTTTGCGCCATTAATCATGAATGTGGATTGTATGTTCCTGCAACAAGTGTAAGATAAAACATATCATGGAGAAAAATCATGAGGATGGACAAATACAAAATATCTGATTTCATTTACAAAATGTAGAATTGCCCAAAATGTGTTCCATGCCGGGCAAAAGATGTGCATATGTGTGCGTTGGTAGGTGCAGGTGATAGATCCTCAGTTCAAAGCACAAACTAGTGATATATGGATGATCAGAAGCTGCTTTTCATTGGTCGAATGCATCTGAATTCCTCCCAGTTATGCTAATAATATTATAACGTTGCCACAGTGATCTATTTGTTTTTCAGTGATATTTGCAATTGGTCCACATCTATTTATAAGATCGTCATTTCAAATTTGAAAGCTACATAAGTGCATAAAGATTTAAACAGGAATAAACACTGCACCCCCTCCATATAGTGCGGTGCCCCCTATATCCAGGGTACCCCCTTCCTCCATATACTGTTCCTGCCATATACAGCATGCTCTGCACCCATACTCTGCATGCTAGTGGCAGCAAATCAAAAAAATAAAAAGATAGAGGAAGCACCAGATGGTCAGAGCGAATGTACCGGGGTATATGTGGCCACTTACTCTTGCGCAGTGGGACATGCCGGGTTCCCCCCTATGCAGCCCTGCACACACACAAATGGGTGCCGGACGGGGTCCCGACAGTCGGGGTCCCGACAGGCATTTATCCGACGTCGGGATCCTGACTGTCAAAACACCGACAGCCGGGTTCCCGACGGCCGTCGGCTATTTTCCCTCGTGGGGGTCCACGATCCCCAAAGAGGGAGTATAGAATAGGTGGCTCGCCACCGTGCCCGCAGCGTGGCGAGCGCAGCGAGTCCACAAGGGGCTTTGTTGCGCTCGCCATGCTGATGGGTCCAGGCAGTCGGGATCCCGACATCGGGCTAATGACTGTCGGGATCCCAACTGTCGGAACCCTATACCACACCCCACACAAACACCATGAAAGAGTCCAGCTCCCTGTAGCAGGGATTCCAGAAACTCCTGTGTCTCCATTTGTCCCCTGCATCTAGCCCCCCACAGCAACAGACACTTCCATTCTCCTGGTTCTTTTTGCTGTTACTGTCCTTCAGGACTGCCATTACAAATTGTTGGGCCCTGGACTGACCAAGTAGGTAGGGCCCCCTTTCCCTTTCTTGCCTGTTGAGACCTCTGGTGTTGGCAGAACTGGATGCACTTCTCCACCTCTACATTGCTTCTAGGGAAATGTGAACTTGTTTATGATAAATTATACTTGCTAGACTCCAGTCCTGGGCCCCCTTTCTGTCTGGGCCCGGGATTGGAGTCCCAGCAGACTCCCCCTGATGACTGCCCTGCTGTCCTTCATGCACTGCAGCTAGCATGATGTCATATGCATCTTGACTGAATCGCCAGCAGCCAGGCCCCGCAGCACACACACAGTAATAGATGGATCTATTGCTGTGTGTGCCCTGGCCCTGCTTGTGAGGTGGGGCAGATTGGCCTGCTCATTATTGGCAGATTTCTGTAATAGCTCAAACACTTATTCTATATTTCTCCTGTTCAGTATAAATCTGTGCTGCTTTTGTTAAGTGTTTGTAGATTTACCTTTGTTAACAGATTGTGCTTATTCCTACAAAGTTGGTGTTCAAGTGTTGCCATGCTTTTTTTTTTATTATTATTGCTTTATAATTTGTTGGAAGATTGTCATGATATTGTACGCATATAACTAACTGTGATGTGAGGGAAAGATTATTACAAAATAATTTATGTGTTTCTAAGCCTAATAAAAAGAAAACTGCCTTCCAAGCCTTCCATTCCCAAGCATTTATTATGACTGTTAGCATTGGTATAGTTAAAACTTTATTGTCATTAAACAAAATAATGCAGTAAATTGTTAATGACATACTGTACTGCAATAATGTAAGACCATCCTGGCAATAGTAAAACATATAGACAACAAACAAACATTCAAATCAGTCCATTTTTACAAAAACATACAGTACATAGGGTTTATGGGGGGAAAAAAGCTATTATGTAGATCAAGGATGGGGAACCTTTGGCCCTCCAGCTGTTGTTGAACTACACATCCCAGCATGCCTTGCTATAGTTTTGCTATTTGGCCAAATAGCAAAACTGTAGCAGGCATGCTGGGATGCGTAGTTCAACAACAGCTGGAGGGCCAAAGATTCCCTGTCCCAGATGTAGATGCTGTATACGTCTTGTACGATTCACCATTGGGTCTAATTCAGCCCTGTTTGCTGGGCTACAAATTTGCAGCACAAGCAATTATCAGGAGGCCACGCATGCACACGGTTCATAGTGCGCATGCCCAAGGACTCCCTGCGATTACCTAGCGGCGGCTTGAAATCGCTGGCCGTTCTCCGGTTTAGATTGTTCCTCTGTATCTTCTGCCATGTCGGATCCATTCTGTCTGGCCATTTTGTGGTTCTGATATTCTTCTGTATCTTCTAGCAAGCTGGTCCAATCTGTCTGGTCAATATTCGGTTACAATATTCTTCACTCAAATTTGGTGACTTATGCCTTGGAAAGATTCTCTTGTCTCTGATGCATTCCAGTCTGATCGCCTGAATACTCCTCGGAACTAAACAGTCACTTTGATGCAGCCAAGTCCATACCTCCTGGTGGGAGTTCCTGGTGAAAACATTAGACTCCGCCCCTGTACTAGGTTATGTCAACCGTCTAACACAAATATCGGTACTTGTTTCCTAGCACGGCGCCCCCCGATTTTGATTGTATTACATCTTATACAATCGCATCGCATGCAATATAGCGGCATGCGCTGCGATCCGATTTTTTATTGTACAAGTACCCTGATGGGTGCTTTTAATGTTAAATGCACCCCCATTGGCAATGCCACCCCCACTATCAATGCCAACGGTACATAAAGGTCGGCGGTACGCGTCCTCCAACCTTTTCATACCCCCACTATCCACGTCGGCGTGGAGTTGATCTTAGATAGTGTGGCGAGCCACCGAGCCCAAAGCGTGGCATGCGGACACGGATTACTTTACATGTATTTCGCGTCCCCTTGTGGGGCTCGCTTCGCTCGCAATGCTTCGGGCTTATATTACGCTGCGCTCGCCACGCTTCAGGCTCGGTGGCTCGCTGCGCTCGCCACACTATCTAAAATCAACTCCACGCCAACATGGATAGTTGGGGTATGAAAAGGTTGGAGGACGCGTACCGCCACCCCTCACGGGCTCGCTGCGCTCCCCAGCTGCTGCCATCATTCATGGTGTTTTAATGTTATCTGCTAATGCTCAAACCTGGCAAGGAGACTTTAAAAAAAAAGTGTTTAAAAAAATACCATTCACATCACGCAGTGACAAGGAAAGACTCTGGCCTTGCCCTATATTTCTTAATCAGACTTGGGAATCTGTCAGTGAATCATCTCATGTGTCTCATGAGTTTGACAATGAAACTCACTAAGGTCCTTATTCTAGTTCACTCTTTCTGACAAAATCCTACTTAGATGGACAAACCATGTGCACTGCAGGTGAGGCAGATGTTACTTGTGCAGAGAGAATTAGATTTGGGTGGGGTTTTTCTTCAAAGTGAGATCTATATTGCAGTGTAAAAATAAAGCAGTCAGTATTTACCCTGCACATAAACAAAATAACTCACCCACATCTAATTCTCTCTGCACATTTTACATCTGCTCCCCTGCAGTGCACATGGTTTTGTCCATCTAAGAAGGATTTTGGCAGAAAGAGTGAACTAGAATAAGGCCCTAAGTCTGAAAAACAAAGTGTGCGTCTAGGAACACAAATGTCACAAACCACTGAGGGGAGTCCAAGTGTGTCCTTGAGTCCTACGTGTGAGCCTAATCTCTCAGAGAGCCACTCACTCTGCATATGTGGGGATGAGCAGCATTAGTATTTCTGTTCAAATAGGCATTGAAGATGCTCCTGTCGAGTTACAGCAAGAGGATGAGGGGAATACTTGTGTAGTAGAAGATGGCACTACTGAGGAATTGGTTATTGAGGATGAGAATGAGGATGTTGTGTGTATAAAGCACAAGTGGAAGCATCTGTGTATTTATTTTTCTTAGGACATTGTCAGTCTTATCATGCCCAACTTGGGCATGATAAGACTGACAATGTCCTAAGAAAAAAAAATACATCTTTAGCAATGTACCATGTACCGTTTTGGGATATCAACCCCACACACAAGCATACACAAAAACAAAAAGATGGACACTGGTGCGCTGTCTGTTAGACACAATGTTCATTTCACTTTCATCTGATCAGTGGTTCTCCACAGATAAGTACCCATATGAAGAGTGAAAGATAGAGAGAGACAATCGATAAATAATAAATCCACTTCAATATTCTTAAACGTATAGGATATCTCTATGACTGACCTGTGTCACAGGCCCTATGTACACATAAAGGTATCTTTCAATATCGTCGGGATACTCCAATTCCCATGGAATGCAAGCTCTCCTTAAAACGGTGCCCTATTTTTACTGAAAGGTATCTTCTTTACTCCAGAGTCCCCAGACCGGCCATGATAGATCTCAAGTCCAGACCCAATTCACATGAAGATAAAAATGGTTTATTCCAAACAGCATAAAAAATACAAGTTTAAAACAGATAGATAAAAAGATTCCCAGCTTTCACTTCACCTCAAACACCTACTCCTCGCCCGGGTTTGGAGAAAAGGTGAACAGCTTCAGAGATGAAAAATAGAGCTGATGAGGGTCAGGTTGCGCTGGGGAATCCTCCTCAATACCAATGCGTTTCGGGCCTAATTTGAATCTTGAAAAAGGGCCAAATTAGGCCCGAAACTTGTTGGTTTTTCATCTCTGGAGCTGTTCACCTTTTCTCCAAACCCAGACGAGGAGTAGGTGTTTGAGGTAAAGTGAAAGCTGGAAATCTTTTTATCTATCTGTTTTAAACTTGTATTTTTTTATGCTGTTTGGAATAAACCATTTTTAAATTCGTGTGAATTGGGTCTGGACTTGAGATCTATCAACCTTTAGTGGACCCCAGCACCTGCAATCTCCACCACCAACATCCTCACCCTCAACCTCAGTATCCTCAGTAATGACCAGGGATGGTTCTTCTGATACTACTGTTGTAATGCTAGATAAATCCTCCCCTTTCCATGATTCTGCAGAAGAATCCTTGATTGAAAGGCCTTCTGTTATTGCTGCTGTTGCTGGGGGTAGTTCTTCAACCCAGAAGTGGCCCAAGAAAACCCTTTATACTTACTGTTCATCAGTGCTTGGCGAGGAAAAACAAGTATATCAGTTCTCACCCAGTGGCACAGTGGATCACTGAAGCCATGACTGCCATGATAGTATTGGATGTGCGTCCAATATCTGCCATCAATTCTGTGGGTTTTACACAGTTAATGGGAGGCTGTGTGTCTCCGGTACCAGATTCCATCTCGGTTCCATTTCAGCCGAAAAGAAAGGACATTAAGTCAAAAGTAACCCAAGGCCTGAAAAGAGGGATTGTAGCCAGTGTCCACTTAACCACATATATGTGGACAAATGGCAGTGGACAGACTAATGATTATGGGCCTTATTCTAGTTCACTCTTTCTGACAAAATCCTTCTTAGATGGACAAAACCATGTGCACTGCAGGTGGGGCAGATGTAACTTGTGCAGAGAGAATTAAATTTGGGTGGGGTTTTACTTCCAAGTGAGATCTATATTGCAGTGTAAATATAAAGCAGCCAGTATGTACCCTGCACAGAAACAAAATAACTCACCCAAATCTAATTCTGCACATTTTACATCTGCCCCACCTGCAGTGCACATGGTTTTGTCCATCTAAGAAGGATTTTGTCAGAAAGAGTGAACTAGAACAAGGCCCTATATGACTGTGACAGCCCACTGGGTGGTTGAATCACACTCAGCAGCAGTAGGATCTAGCAAGCATCACCAGCTAATTCATAGGCAGGCTACTCTATGTATCACCAGCTTTACTAAGAGGCATACCACTGAGACCCTCTTGGAAAAACTGGGAGATGTCAAAGCGACATGGCTTACCCCACTTGGACTCTCCTCAGGATTTGTCATTTCTAATAACGCCAGTAATATCGTGAAAGCATTACAGCTGTGTGAATTCCAACACATCCCCTGTTTTGCTCACACGATAAACTTAGTGGTTCAAGTTTTATTTAGGAATGACAAAGGCGTGTAAGAGATGCTGTGTGTTGCTTGAAAAATTTTGGGGCATTTCTGCCATTCCACAACATCGTGCAGGAGATTGCAGCAGCTGCAAGAGGACTTTATTTTATTTACAGTTTCTTATATAGCGCAGCAGATTCCATTGCGCTTTACACATGTTGACAACACTGAAAGAACCAACTGGGTAAAACAGACAGACATAGAGGTTGGAATCTGCCCTTCCATCAACTGAAGCAAGATGTGCCAATAAGGTGGAACTCAACCCTGTATATGCTTCAGCCATTGGAAGAACAGCAGAAAGCCATTCACAGATATACAACAAGCCATGACTTTGAGAGAGGAGGGGGAGATGTACCTTAGCACATTGGAAAATAATTTTTGTGTTGTGCACCTTGCTCAAACCCTTTGAAGTAGCTACCTGTGAAGTGAGTGCCGAGACTTCTAGTTTGAGCCAGGTGGTTCCCTTAATTAGGCTTTTGAAGAAACTTGAGAAATTGAAGGAGAAGATCAAACAAGGCCCATGTGCAAAATATGCTGGACTTTTAGTTCAAGTCCTTTTTTCTCTTCGACAGGATACACAGGTTGACAATATATTGAGAGAGGAACACTACATTTTAGCAACTGTGATTGATCCAAGGTTCAAGTCCTATGCTGTGTATTTCTTTCCAACTGAACCAGATCTTAAGACATGCAAAGACCTCCTGGTGAGCAAGTTCTGAAGTGACGTCTCCTCCTTCAATTTCTCAAGAATCTGCACGTAAAACAACTACATTTTCCAAAAAGATCTAGTGGGGTTGAAAAGCAGTCCAAAAAAAACCCATTTGATATCTGGTCGGGTCTAATGGAATTTCCCAGTATTAGTGACACCTCTAGCATAACTTCACACCTCTAGCATAACTTCATAACCATGCAGAGGTTAGTGGAGGACTATTTTCAGGACAACATAATTGTAGGTATGTCAGAGAGTCCTTTCACATACTGGAAGGAAAAAAATGTCAATATGGAGGCCCTTGTACAGGCTGGCTTTGTATAACTTAATCTGTTCACCCTCCAGTGTGTACTCAGAGAGAGTGTTCAGCACTGCTGGGAACCTTGTGAGTGAGCGGCATCGGAGGCTACTTCCTCAAAATGTAGAAAAATCATGTTCATAAAAATTAACTACAAATTTCACGAGGAAGACCTTTCCCACCAATTCCATCGGAAACCAGAGACATTGCTCATGGAGGATTCCAGCAGTGAAGAACTGATATGATTGGCGGATTCAGGGGGGGCACTCGGGCACGTGCCCCCCTGTCCTTTAATTGTGTAGCTGAGGACCAGAGCTTTTCAACAAGCCCAGACCCATGTCTCTAGCCCCTCGGGAACCGAAGATATCGCCTGGCAAAGCTGTAACGTTTTTTTTCCCCATAGGATAATATGGGACCCGTTAATTCCGACCACCACCCGGTTCTGACGGCTGCCAGTTCCCCCCCAGGCATCACAGAAGCTTGTGGTTGATCTCTTTCAATTCCAAATCGCTGGTCAATCGGTTACAGAGATATTTTTTTATTTTTGAAATGTAATTTCATGGCTGTTCATGTTTTTGAGGGCAGATTACTCTGGAACCAAACGTTCCAGTTGACTGAACCAAAATCATTCCAAGCCCACTCAAAAGTTCTTCAATATGATACTTGTCTCATGTAAATGGGTCAGTTGGTTCCGAAGATATAACCGGTTAAATGAGGTAACTGGTTAAAGGGGGGGAGGGGTGGTTTTCTCTCCCCCTCACACCAGAAAATGCAGGGACTAGGCTGGTATAAAAGGGGCCAACTTTTTACACCAGAAAATGCATTTTCTGGTGTGAAAGGGGTATTATTTCAAATAGCCAGGACCTGCAGTGCTCTGAATACAGCCAGGCTCTGCCACTGTCAGTGGCTATCACTTCTGCCTGGCGGCGGCTGTCTCCCATTTACCGCGGGCATGTATTCCCCCTTGGCAATGAGCATGTAATCCCACACGGCAACGAGCATGGAACCTCTGGCAATGAGCATGGAACCCTTGGCAATGAGCATGTAGATAAACAGCACTTATGTCGCATAATTTTTAATAGGCATTATGGTGTTTGGCATAATACATAATGGACATACTGTAATGGAGTTTAATTTAATATGTAATGGAGATTATGGCGTAAATGTTTAATGCGTGCCTTTGGCAGACAATGTCCCTGTTTATGAAGCATATTGGGAATTTTGGCTTAATCTGTATGGCATTATTGTTAGAGGCCGCGTGAGCAGCTCCAGCACTCACGCAGCAGCCTCCAAGCAGCGTGTCCTGGATGTTGCCAGGCAACCAGGAGGCCCCCTGCGTCAGCACGCTCAGACGTCCGGCGGGCGTCACTGAACGCCCGGGATCTTCTGCACGGCCACTTCCTCCCTTGCCACAGCGGTTGCCTAGGCGACCGGGAATGCCAGGCGGCCGTGCGGAGGAACAGGTGCAGTGCTCAGCTGCGCCGTCTTGATTAGCAGCAGCCGTCTTGATTAGCAGCAGCAGCAGACCATTGGTCATGGGTCCTGTTTAAACTTCCTGGGCAGGCCGGTCAGATGCCGGTTATAGTTCTGTGTCAGCGTGTCCAGAGTGTTCCCGCTTCCTGGAGTCTTGCTGTTGCCTTTTGATCCAGCCTGGTTCCCTACATATCCAGAAGTGTCATCCCTGTATTCCAGTGTTCCTGTTCTGGTGTATCCTGTCTGCCAGTACCTCAGTGTTCCCACTTCCCTGCTGTTACCACCTTGCAGATAAGTTGGGGATTTACCCACCGTTACATTACTGGCAGATCCTTGTTTCTTGCTTATATCATCCTCTGTGTATTGTTACACTGGTATTGCTCACAACATCCTCTGTGTATTGTTACACTGGTATTGCTCACAACATCCTCTGTGTATTGTTACACTGATATTGCTTATTAGACCCCTGTGTATTGTTACACCTGCTTTGCCAAAAGGGACTGTCACCTCCCAGGGGCACATCAGGCTCTCCAGTCTGTGGGGGGATCTGTGCCCCGCTACTTTCCTTTCTGAGTTAGTCTGCGACTCTGTCCTCTTGTTCCTGGTCAGTCTCCACGGATAAGTTGTCCTCACATAACAACTGCCTGTAACGGAGTCTGGGCGGACTTAATTCGCCCTTACAGCCGGGACGGGTACAGGTGAAGCCTAGCTCTAGCACTTATCCATGGACACTTGGCCAGGGCAATAGAGTTAGGGAGTGGGGCCACCGATACCTTCATAACAATTATGTGAATTCTGGCTCAATCTGTGTGGCATTATGTGAATTTTGGCTCAATCCATGTGGCATTATGTCAATTTTGGCTCAATCCGTGTGGCATCATGTCAATTTTGGCTCAATCCATGTGGCATTATGTGAATTTTGCTCAATCCATGTGGCATTATATGAATTTTGGCTCAATCCATGTGGCATTATGTGAATTTTGGCTCAATCCGTGTGTTAGTGTGTGAATTTTTGCTCAATCCATGTGTCATTATGTGAATTTTGAAACAATCCATGTGGCATTATGTGAATTTTGGCTCCTTCCATTTGGCATCATGTGTAAGGGGCAAGCGTAATGGGGTCTAGTATTTTGTTGCATAATGTGTAGAAGTTGTATATGGTGTGGTACATTACAGACAAGTGAGAGATTGGGAGAGTTTCCCAAAATGATTTTGCGCTTGTGTTTTGAGCAGCCCAGTCGGTATAGATAGTTGCTGTATAGTTTTTGCTGAGAAGCAAAGGATACCAGGCGCTTGTATGGGGAGGTGGAGGGGTGATGAAGAGAGGGTATTGAGAGGAAAGGAGGAGGTTGAAATCAAAAGAGATAAATAGATTGGATGAAAATTAATAAAAGAAAAAGAAAAGAAAAATAAATGGTAATAAAAATAAAAATTTAAAGACAAAGTAAAAATAAAAATAAATAACAATTGTGGATAAAGCAAAATAAAATAAAGTGATTGGACTAGAGCTAAATGAAAATAAATAAATAGATCAATGAAAATAAATATAAGCAGTAAATAAAATAAAATAAAACTGTAAAAATGTGCTCAATTGTTTATACTCTTTTAAGTGTTTTATTTTAGAGGGCAACAGTCCAGTATGTTCAGCTAACTAAGCTCGCTCACCCTAGCTTCTAACCTCATCACAGGGGAAGACAGCGGCGTCTCGCCGATTAGAGTCTTCTGTGTGCGGTGGGCGGCTTGCGGTGACGTCACTCGGATCTCCGGCTTTTGCACAGGACTTGCGACGTGTAGCTGGGGGTGAATGGAAGTGTTCCCCTTGATGTCTGGCTTGTTCCTCTGTATAAACCAACGCGTTTCGCATCCAACAGGATGCTTTTGCATCCTGTTGGATGTGAAACGCGTTGAGCTCCAATATCTGAGGAAGCCGCTGAGTCCCCACGGAGATGGGGAATCGCGTTATATTGAGCAATACTTTCATCCTCGAAATACAGGAGGACCTACCCATGTGACCTGCCTAAGTGCTGCATATTCCTGGAGACAACTGTCATCTATACTTAAGTGAAGGAGCCCGGGCTTCCAAGGAATATCAAACGGGACTGCTGCAAATAAATTAAAAGCACAAAAACCCAGAACACACAGTGCAGGTACAGGGAGGATACCTCCCCTTCCTTTTTATTTTTATTCTATATTTTTAAATTTTACTTTTTATGTCTGACAAAATACAGTGAGAGAAGGTCTCTCATATAGAGGAGTACAAGCATCCTCCATCCACCTCGCAGTGAGAACTTATGATTGAAACTAAACAACAGTTTTTTTCTCATATAACACTGTGAACTTTTTAAACCAAATATGGCAGACTAAATATCCTTTTTTCATATTTTAATAAAATTGTTTATAATAATTAGATTTTTATCACTGGCCAGTGTATTTCAATTTAATAAATTCAATTTATTTGTATACATTGTTTCTAGCGCATTATATATGTTTTTTTTCGTTAGTTTTTTCGTTGGGCTGACTTAGACTTGCGGCATTTGGGTCAGAGAACTGGGCGGTAGGCTGATATCTTGTGACGTCAGCCGCCTTCCCCGACAGGCACGTGTCCGCCTGTGCATGGGGACGACCAGCATTTTGCCGACCTCCATACTGCCCCCACTGTGCTGCTTCGCCAACTATGCAAGTCAGCAAAGGCAACCACACAGAAGCCATGCACATGCACACATTAGAATATGCGCATGCAAAGAACATAAACATCGGTCGGGTATCGTGACCATCAGAATGAGGGATTATTTTTCTTGGCTGTCCCTAATTTCCAGATTTCTGCGTTTGAGACCCTGTAAATAGTCACATTTTTCATTACTGACCAAATGCATAAAGCAAACCTGATTGCATATACTGGATGCGGTAATCACTATTTATTCTGACTTTATGGGGGAAATTTACCAATATGAAAAACCTAGTTTTTCGTATTGGTATTTCCACTACGACTGCATACGACTGTTTCAGTCGTATGCAAAGTCGTGTTCCGGAGGGGAATGAACAAAGCAGTCATATACGACTGCTTTGTAACCCACCGATGTCGTAGGAATTCGTATTAGCTGGCCATATATACGGCCGCTAATACGAATTCGTACAGGCAGTCTGCACGGATCAGTCAGATCCGTGCAGGCTTCAAGGTGTAAAAAAAAATAGAAAAATTAAATAAATTTAAAAAAAACCAGCGTGGGGTCCCCCCCACAGCTGTAACCAGCACCGGGCTGAAGGAGCCGGGACCGGTAATTAAAGATCAGGGAACCCGACAAATAGGGGTTCCCCGATTTTTAACAACCAGCCCCAGGCTCCTGCTCTGGGGCTGGTTCCCAAAATACGGGGGACAAAATGAGTAGGGGTCCCCCGTATTTTAAGAACCAGCCCCAGGCAAAACAAGCCAGCAGGGTAATGCCACAGCCGGGGGAGACTTTTTATACAAGTCCCCCCGGCCAAAGCATTCATCCCTACCGACTAGTCAGCCTGGCCAGGGGCCCTGGGGGAGTGGGGACCCCCCCAATAAAGGGGTCCCCCCCCTCCAGGACTTACCTGACCAGGCTGAAGCCTGGTGCTGTCCCCGATGCCCCTGGGCGGTGGGCATCGGGCTGATTCAAGTGTAAAAAAAAGATTAAACTATTGTTTTTTACTGTGGCACTACAAGTGCCAGCAAGCTGGGACTTGGAGAACCACAAGTCCCAGCCTGCTGGGCATTAAAGGGCCCTCTGGCACTTGTAGTTCCACAGTTAAAAAAATAGTACACAAAACACACTGACACAAATTTTAAATAAAAGTTTAATACACACATCACACACACACTGATACTTACCTATCTTGATCCCGTCGGTAGGTCGCTGGCTCCAGTGTCGGCGGCTCCGGTGTCGGCGGCTCCGGGGTCGGCGTCCTGTCTGAAGAAAATCCATGGTGGACCTGTGGAAGGAAATCCTACTCACCAGGTCCTCCATGGATGGTCTTGTGTCTTCTGTCTTCTTTTCCAGGGCTTATTTCTTTATCTTCTTTCTTCTTCTTTAGCTGCCGGGCACACGGGACTTTCAGAGCTTCAGAGTTGTTTCCTCCTCGACGTCTGGACTAAGAATGAATTCTAGCCAATCAGGAGCCGACCTTACTGGCTCCTGATTGGCCGCTAGGTGGCTCCTGATTGGCTAGAATTCATTCTTAGTCCAGACGTCGAGGAGGAAACATCTCTGAAGCTCTGAAAGTCCTGTGTGCCCGGCAGCGTAAAGAAGAAGAAAGAAGAAAGAAGATAAAGAAATAAGCCCTGGAAAAGAAGACAGAAGACACAAGACCATCCATGGAGGACCTGGTGAGTAGGATTTCCTTCCACAGGTCCACCATGGATTTTCTTCAGACAGGACACCGACACCGGAGCCAGCGACCTACCGACGGGATCAAGATAGTTAAGTATCAGTGTGTGTGTGATGTGTGTATTAAACTTTTATTTAAAATTTGTGTCAGTGTGTTTTGTGTACTATTTTTTTAACTGTGGAACTACAAGTGCCAGCGGGCCCTTTATTGCCCAGCAGGCTGGGACTTGTGGTTCTCCAAGTCCCAGCTTGCTGGGGAGGCTTGCTGGCACTTGTAGTGCCACAGTAAAAAAACAATAGTTTAATCTTTTTTTTACACTTAAATCAGCCCGATGCCCACCGCCCACCGCCCAGGCTGACTAGTCGGTAGGGATGAATGCTTTGGCCAGGGGGACTTGCATAAAAAGTCTCCCCCCGGCTGTGGCATTACCCTGCTGGCTTGTTTTGCCTGGGGCTGGTTCTTAAAATACGGGGGACCCCTACTCATTTTGTCCCCCGTATTTTGGGAACCAGCCCCAGAGCAGGAGCCTGGGGCTGGTTGTTAAAAATCAGGGAACCCCTATTTGTCGGGTTCCCTGATTTTTAATTACCGGCTCCAGGCTCTGTCAGCCTGGTGCTGGTTTCGGCTGTGGGGGGGACCCCACGCCGTTTTTTTATTTATTTATTTTATTTTATTTATAAAAATAGTCTCGCATGTGCAGGCAAACGCCTGTGGCACATTTTAACAGAGGGTGGTTGCTGGGGTCGGGCCAGCGTTTCGTGGCGGATGTGACCATAGAAATGCTGGATGACCCCTGCGAATGCAGGTGTACCCCCCCTGCCTGCTCGGGGTGTGCGGATGATGTCACATGACATCAGTGAGGCCCTCAGTTCATAGAAGAACAGCCATCATAAAAGTCCAAGCTTACTTTCATCCGCAAAGAGAGGAAAACTCATTAGACGGTGAGTAACCATCAAATAATGTTTCCTCTGTGCGTGCGCATGCGAGCGGATATGTAAGCTTACACGGTACTTATATGTTAGTTGGGCCCCCTAAGTTATTTGCTTAGTTTTACGCATACGCTTGCCATGCTTCGGGCTCGGTGGCTCACTGTGCTCGCCACACTATATATTACTATATATTAACTCCGTGCCGACATGGATAGTGGGGGTATGAGCGTACTTACTATAGTGGGCGCCCAGCTATCCAGGGGCGGGGATATGGCTCACTCACCTGCTCCAGTACCAGCTGCTTTCTTCTTGCTCTCCTCGGGCACCGGCGGGAGCTCTGTTGCTGCTGCTTCTTCTACTGCTCACTACCGCCCTCCAGTGGCGGGCACCCTAGGCAAATGCCTAAAGCTGCCTAGTGGTGGTGCCGGCCCTGTCTGCTTGCCAGGCAGTGAATATATATGCAGCCTAGAGAGCAGGTCTGAATTACCCTCTGTCTTTCTCTGTCTCTCTTGTTTTAGCTTGAAGTGTTGATGTTATTAATGTGAGTCATACAAGTTACTGTAGTTTTCTTTGTAATGCCGCCATTATCTTGCTGCTTCTTCCTTCAGTGTTTTATCACCACTCTTTTTTTTATTCATCTATACAGTATTTTAAAACCCAATGCCTGAGAGAAAATAAAAACTATATTTATTACTGTCATTCCAGAGCTTACTTCATTCCCTAAAACTCCCAAGAATTTCTATCTAACATCTTATCCTCAACAAGGGGTCCATGTTAATTCTCTTGGAGAGGGTCAGTATGTCACTATGAAGCACTGACTGAAACACTTGTTTGCCAGTGTTGTTCCGTGAGAGGCTGTAACTTCATGCTGCTGCTCCCTATACACAATGCTCCTATCTGTGCTGCAGGGAACTAGGGACCGGATTCAGACCTGTTCGCTAATCTGTATCACTCTGTAATAAATAGCTGGTTTATTTAGGGTCATATGTATAACAAACCTGTTGTGGTCATTATTAAGAATGTGAGTGAGAAAGTGTGTGGGAAATACATGTGCAAGGGTATACACTGTATCGGAATATTTTAGGGTGACATTTGATATCCACCATCTTCGTTAACTTGCACTTCATGATATGACATAATGGGAGAAATTTACTAAGCAGAAATGGCTACAAATGCGCCTATCCGTAACCTCCCTCCATCGGGTCAAGCTAGGCGAGTATTGTATGCATGGGCTCCATTAATGCTGGGACTTGTGGTTCTCTAAATACCAGCATGTGGGGAGGCTTGCTGGGACTCATCTACACCAGAACCAAATAGTTACTCATCTATTTTTTACACGCAATCAGCCCAGTGCCCACTGCCCTGGGGCACTCGGGACAGCCCTGGGCTTCAGGCCAGACAGGGTTAATTATATAGGGTGGGTTCCCACTCCCCAAGGGTCCCTGCCTGGAATGACCAGACACGGGGTGAATGCTTTGGCTGGGGAACCAGTATAAACAGTTTCTCCCGGCTGTGGCATTACCCTGATGGCTGTTTGGACACGGCACTGGTTCTCAAAATACTAGTCATTTTGTCCCTCATATTTTGGGAACCAGGGCTGGCCCTTGAGCCTGGTGCTGGCTGTAGAAATTCCAGGGATCCTCTATTCCGTTTCACCCATGACTTTCTACATCCAGGACTTGTTCTGTGAGACTGGGGCTGGTTACGGTCCCTGGGGCACCTACACCATCAGGAGTATATGAATATAAATATGGCAGATTAGTAAATATACCCTATTTACAAGTCATATTTTCCTGAAAATACGGTTAATACGGTTGATGCCGGTCTTATGCAGTCATACCCGGCATCGCCCGTATTCGTATAGCTTAGTACATTTCCCCCAATGGCTCAGTCTTCATAATTATAGAGATTTGCAGTTATAGGTTAAGTAGGGGTTGCTGTTGACAAAAACAGGCAGGGTGCATTTTAAAAGGAAGGTGCATGTGCGCACGCAGGGGGGGGGTTCTGGGTTCCTGGAAACCCCCCCTGCTCGCCTATCAATCGGCACATTTGAACGGTGTCCGAACTCTGGAATGCCAGACTAGTACTGCTCCATGCTACTGAGGAGCTGTGTAAGCAGGTGCATGACTGGCGTCTATTAACAATGAGAAGGGTAAGGAGACTGCAGCTGACTCCCTGCATGAAGCTGCTGCATATGGGACTGACAGCCCCACACAGCGATTGGGCCGAACGCTGCCTTCACACAAGGTATTACATACATAACATTACCCTGCTGCTGCTGATCCCGGATAGAGGGAGCAGCTCGGAGATAGGGACTGGTGGGTACTTGTGTACAATCACGGCTCCCACACAGGGCCGCCGAGAGGCAGGGGGGGCGGGTACATTTTACCTGGGCCCGGGCCTGCCAGGGGGGCCCGGGTCCCGACACACACAAAAAAAAAAAAAAAAGGTTTTTTTTTTAAAGGGGGCGTGGCCACGGGGTCCGCGATTAGGCCACGCCCCCGAATTTGCCTAAGCCCGGTCAGCGATGGCTCTCATGCTCCTGCTCCTGCTCCAAGTTCCTGGTTCAAAAGGTAATGCCGCCCGCAATGCATGGCTATGGACAGGGGGAACAGACAAAAAGTGTGTGTGTGTGTGTGTGTGTGTGTGTAACAGGCTGTGTATGTATGTATATATGTGTGTGTAACAGGCTATGTGTGTGTGTGTGTGTGTGTGTGTGACAGGCTATGTATGTATGTCTATATGTGTGTGTGTAACAGGCTATGTGTGTGTGTGTGTGTGTGTGTGTGTGTAACAGGCTTTGTATATATGTGTGTGTGTAACAGGCTATGTGTGTGTGTGTGTGTGTGTGTGTGTGTGTGTGTGTGTGTGTGTGTGTGTAACAGGCTATGTATGTATGTCTATATGTGTGTGTGTAACAGGCTATGTGTGTGTGTGTGTGTGTGTGTGTGTGTAACAGGCTTTGTATATATGTGTGTGTGTAACAGGCTGTGTGTGTGTGTGTGTGTGTGTGTGTGTGTGTGTGTGTAACAGGCTTTGTATGTATGTATATATGTGTGTAACAGGCTATGTATGTATATGTGTGTGTAACAGGCTATGTATGTATATGTGTGTGTGTGTGTGTGTGTGTGTGTGTGTGTGTGTAACAGGCTATGTATGTATATGTGTGTGTGACAGGCTATGTACTGTATGTGTGAAGGAACAGGCTATGTGTGTGTGTTACAGGCTATGGCCCTCATTCAGGTTGGTTCGCTCCCCCGCACGTTCACACAGGGGAGCGATGTTGTGCATGTGCAGCCACTTTGTGTGAGCGGGTGCGGCAAACCGATTATTTGCCGCCCCGATCGCATGCAGCAGTGTGGACGGAAGCGTGGGGTGGTGGATATGGGTTGCGCCGATGGGAACTCCCATGACGTGGGTGCCGGGGGAGGGCAGCTGATGTCACCGGATGTCAGCTGCCCGCCCTCTTCTCGTACAGGAGCGCCACAGATCTAAGACAGCAGAGACTGACTTAGATCTGCGAGCGCTTGAGAAATGATTTGATGGTCGGCGACCGCACTGCCCTGCACACAAGCTGCAAATCGATGATTACTGTATGTAAAACATCCGTTCGCATGCGTCAAATCTGAGGTATTTAGATAACCCGCAAAGCTGCAAATTTTGCAGCTTTGTGGTCAATCAGAATGACCTCCAATGTGTGTGAAGGGAACAGGCTACATGGGGCCCATTTATGACGGATCATATATGGAATGCGATCTGGGTGGGACCATACTGCCCAGGATTACATGAGATTAAAGAGGTTTAATGGACACAATCCCCCCTCTCCCTCCAGGTGCACATACCGCTGGCCATCACAATGCAGCTGCTCTTGGCGCCGGATCTGTAGCTTTGGGGGACACAGCAGATACCGGCAGCTCAGCTCGGCGATACTGCAAGTAGTGGCATCTGCTGCTTCTTGCCAGCAGGTTGAAAGAACTGTTGCCGCTTTCCCTGCTGCATGTGTGAGCTTGGGATCCTTATACTCCAGAGGCGGCACTTCAAATGGGGATGATCGTGCCAGCCACAGATCTTGGAGAGAGGAGCCGTGCGCATGCGCGGTTATGCGCTGACCCCCCCGCGACCCCGCTGACCGCACTGCCGCTCAGGCAGTGCGATATGTAGCCATAGGCTATAATGGGCTATCGCCATATCAGAATGGCGATAGCCCAGGGGTGTGAAGCCGTGCTGCCCGATGTTGGTATATCAGGCAGCTTTGCATCCCCCATAGAAACCTATGGGGGATGCGGCCGGCGGCGCTGCAGGGGGGGGGGGGTCGCAGCAGGGATCGGAGATTCCTGCTGCGGTCCCCTGTGATACATTTCAGTGATACTTAATATTTGCGGTTAACCCCCGAAAATGGGTGTTTTCAGGGATTTAGCCGCAAATATTAGTTCATAAATGGGATCCTTTGACTCTTGCACCCTTATAGCCCCGAACCCTCCGCCAGTTTAGCTCCGCCCCCTCTGGGCATTAGCCCCCCACTTTTATATATTGGTGGTCATCCATTGTGTTTGATTGATTGGCCTGTGGGCCAATCAAACCACGGGGGCGGGGCTTCGTGGGGTGGGGGCGGAGCTATGCTCCATGTCCCGGTACTTTGGAGGAAAAAAAAGCAAAACATCGTTTTGCTGTTCTATCGATGGAGGGAAACCATCGATGGCAAAAGTATTCAACATCCGCCATGAACCATCGATGATTTTGAATCATCGATGGTCGATGGCCATCCCTACCACCAGGTTGTTTAGGAGCCGGGAGGGAATTTGCTGGCAGCACTGCTGCTGAGGAGAGCAGCATGTCAGACTCAGTCAGTGCGCCGGGGCCCAGGTGGGTGCCGGCGCCCACGCAGCCCCCGCTCCCCCAAGCAACAGTGGGGGCTGCCTTACACTATCTATGCTACTGGCTGCGCTGCCTGTCTCTCCCCTTCTTTCTTCCTCTGCACTCCCATTACCAGTTCCTCTCCCCCAGACCTGTCTCTGTCCCCTCAGCCTTTTAACGTGTTTTTTTGGTTGTTTGCAAGAGGAGGGGGTGGAGCAGCACATGTATCTACTAGTACAGTGTATAATAAATAGTTACCCCTCGCCCATAGTAAATGTTTTGAGGGTAAGGGGTGTCTACTAATGCCTATCAATTAATCGATAAAAAAAAATAACAAAACCCCTGTTTTTTACATAATGTTTAAAATGTAACTTTCTGAATGGGATGCGGAACTCCCAGACAACCAGAGATTGCTGTTCTGGGTGACGGAGTAGGACTTAGACCAGGGTCGGCATTTCGGCTGTCGGGATTCCGGCGTCGGGATTCTGAACGCCGGGATCCCGACCGCCGGGATTCAATACTGAATCCAGACCACCTTAGATAGAGATTCTGGGTGCTAGAATGAGATGCAAAATACCATAGATAGCCCATTGGCAAATGCCTGGCCAGTGGGTGAACTGCATGCAGTATAAAGGGCAGAGTGGAGCCACAGCAAATGGCATGTCCAATGGCAGCATCTTTTCCTACTAAGTCTAGTGTGTGTGTGTGTCTCTGGATCTTAAGAACGCTCACTCAATCGCTCTGGAATCACACATTTGGAAACCCCCTTGCAGAAATCCTGTGTTTGCCCCTGAGGTGCATTATAACTAACTATAACCAGGTTGAGTTAGAAGAATTACCGGTACTTGTGTAGTTTCACGGCGCCAGTACGCTGCGGGCTCGGTGGCTCGCTACGCTCGCCACGCTGGCGTCGTGAAACTACACAAGTACCGAATTACCTTGCATCCTTATGAAAATCAATTTCCAACTGCCAAAAGGTTGCTAATGCAATGTACTTGATATATATGATGCAGACTCCGATGGCTATACAATGCAGACTCCCGAATCTCCGATGGCTATACAATGCAGACTCCCAAATCTATGATGGCTATACAATGCAGACTCCCAAATCTCCAATGGCTATACAATGCAGACTCCCAAATCTCCGATGGCTATACAATGCAGACTCCCAAATCTCTGATGGCTATACAATGCAGACTCCCAAATCTCAGATGGCTATACAATGCAGACTCCCAAATCTTAGATGGCTATACAATGTTATGGATTTGGGTGTCACCCACCGTTGGAGTCCGGAGACAGGGACGTGAGGATGTTGGTGTGGTGCTGCAGGAGGCAGGGAGCTGGAGATCAGGCGTGAGCCCGTAGCTGGCACTGCCGGTTAGGACGGCCACAGCAAAACCTACACTGACTCTGGTGAGTCCCCCGGGCAGATGGAATACCCCTGCAGAGTGCTAGGCTTCGCCTGTAGCCGCCGCGTTCTAAAGAGCCAGTTAAGCCGGCTCTAACCCCGATGCAGCCAGGTGTTATGAGATGACAAGGGGTAAGCGATCGCCAGGGAGTATCTCAAAAGGACCGTCTAACTACCGGGCCCAACTGGGGGAGAACCCCTGACTGCCGGCACCTGGCCAAGAACGGGGAGAAGCAACCCAGTCGCAGACACAATGAGGGAAATAGTGAATCTCGGAATGGAGACACTGAGAGACTATGATTCCCCAAAACCAGGTGCAGTGGGAAAAGGGAACCACCCCTGCCTGACAGAAGCTAGGGCGACAGACAAAAATAAAGCAGAGGAAAAGACAGGTACTTATGTAATAACCAGATAATGGACCCACGGAGGGGCGCAGCCACGGCGGGCCTGAGGTGTGACAGCAAATAATAATAACCAGGCTCCAAAGGAGCACTTACGTGACCCACAGTCAAGGAGGGTAATGGGAACAGGCACAGGGACAGCCTGGGGCAAGATGAGAATCCTGCAGACAGAACGGCTAGGGAGCTTGGACAAATAGAGAGAACTCCAGGGACAGGAACAGAAGAGATCCTGGGACCGGGTATGGGCGCTGAATGCTTGGGAAGCAAGAAGCTGAGCTGCAGAGGATATATCCTGGGATCCAAACAGGAGACCGGAACAAGGGACAAGGAAGCGTGGCTGGGAGCAAACAGAAGTTCCCTGCACAGGCAGCAGGAACTTAAACAGGAAGCTATCACTGGCACAGATCCCCAGGAGAGCATGGCTTATAAAGGCCTCAGGTGATTGAAATACCTGGTGGATCTCCAGGCTGCTCCTGATTAACGAGCTAATACCTCACAGCCTGTGAATAATAGCTCAAAGAACACAGGGCTGTAATGGCAACAGACCTACCACTGGAGGCCACCAGTGAGTCAAAATGCCAAACAGAAACAGAACAGAAAACAAAACAGACTGAACCATTCACCTGGTTCCTGACAGTACCCCCCCCCCCCCCCCTTGAGGAGGGGTCAACAGACCCCAAAATCCAGACCACCAAAAAATGATGAGCATCTGGACTCTGGAAAGAAGGGGCAAAAACAAAACTAAAACAGACACAAGCTGTAACCACAGCTTTGACAGTGCCCTCCTGAGGGTGACCACAGGGCACAACAGAAAAAAAAAAAAAATGATGATCCAGGAGAAAGATTAATGGTTCTTTCTTCTCTTTTTCCTAGACTTCGAAGGAAAAAACAATTTCAGACCCCACACATTATCAGATCTGATGGTACCCTCTCCCAAGATACCACTATGGGTTACCAAATCAGAATCAGGGTTGGAACCCCGAACCGAGGGAATTATGAACGTCTCTTTCACAGACGGGATGGGGAAAGAGGAAGAATGAATGCCTTGACCGTAGATGGAATTTTTATGGAAGTCTTTAATCTCAGACTTTTGACTGGACAACTCAGTCGGCACTCTTTTGTCCTCCATCATTATGGCAGGAGCAACTGCTAGACTCTTGCATGTGGACCTACAAGGTGAGGCAAAAGTGCAATGGATTGGTTGGGAATTTCCCAACGCCCGGATCTCATATCTCTGGCTAATGTTGGAGACCACATCTCCAGGAGCTGGTGAAGCCTCAACCTTCCTCTTGGGACTGAATTTCTTAATAACAGCATCACAAAAAGAGGAGAGATCCTGAAGGCAAGGGTCACAACACCTGATCAGCTTGTAAGCCCATGTCTGAGGTCTACCCCTAAAGGCAGAAATGATGAGGTCTACAATGTTAGCCCAAGTGACCCCTGAAGATGGTCCTGATTCAAACAGTGAAACATAGTGTCCAACCAGGGCAAGAAAATGGGCAAGATCTCCATCAAATACGATGGACGTAGGGACATCCACCTCTGGGACCTCAGACCTGGAATTCTCTATGGGAACAACAACCTTGGGGGCTAAGATTTCTGAAGCCTCCCGAGAAGCTGGCAAGACAGAAACGCTCACCGGGTTTGCAGCCATCAAGACCCTTGCTGAGGCTGCGGTCTTTGGGACCTCAGACAAGGATATGGCCACCCCTTCCGGGGACACAACTTCTATGATACCACTTGAGGCTAGATGGACTGAGCCCCCCTCAGGGCCCGGACTGACAGAGTCCCCTTCCGGGACCGGACAGACAGAGTCCCCTTCCGGGACCGGACAGACTTGCCCCCCTTCCGGGACCGGACAGACTTGCCCCCCTTCTGGGGCGAAACAGACTTGCCCCCCTTCTGGGGCGAAACAGACTTGCCCCCCTTCTGGGGCGGGACAGACTTGCCCCCTTCTGGGGCGAAACAGACTTGCCCCCCTTCTGGGGCGAAACAGACGCCCCCCTTCTGGGGCGAAACAGACTTGCCCCCCTTCTGGGGCAAAACAGACTTGGCCCCCTTCTGGGGCGAAGCAGACTTGGCCCCCACTCGAGGCTATGGCCTTTGGGCCCCCACTCGAGGCTATGGCCTTTGGGCCCCCACTCGAGGCTACAGCCTTTGGGCCCCCACTCGAGGCTACGGCCTTTGGGCCCCCACTCGAGGCTACGGCCTTTGGGCCCCCACTCGAGGCTACGGCCTTTGGGCCCCCACTCGTGGCTACGGCCTTTGGGCCCCCTCTCGGGGCTACGGCCTTTGGGCCCCCTCTTGGGGCTATGGCCTTTGAGTCCCCCGGGCAGATGGAATACCCCTGCAGAGTGCTAGGCTTCGCCTGTAGCTGCCGCGTTCGAAAGAGCCAGTTAAGCCGGCTCTAACCCCGATGCAGCCAGGTGTTATGAGATGACAAGGGGTAAGCAATCGCCAGGGAGTATCTCAAAAGGACCATCTAACTACCGGGCCCAACTGGGGGAGAACCCCTGACTGCCGGCACCTGGCCAAGAACGGGGAGAAGCGACCCAGTCGCAGACACAATGAGGGAAATAGGGAATCTCGGAATGGAGACACTGAGAGACTATGATTCCCCAGAACCAGGTGCAGTGGGAAAAGGGAACAACCCCTGCCTGACAGAAGCTAGGGCGACAGACAAAAATAAAGCAGAGGAAAAGACAGGTACTTATGTAATAACCAGATAATGGACCCACGGAGGGGCGCAGCCACGGCGGGCCTGAGGTGTGACAGCAAATAATAATAACCAGGCTCCAAAGGAGCACTTACGTGACCCACAGGCAAGGAGGGTAATGGGAACAGGCACAGGGACAGCCTGGGGCAAGATGAGAATCCTGCAGACAGAACGGCTAGGGAGCTTGGACAAATAGAGAGAACTCCAGGGACAGGAACAGAAGAGATCCTGGGACCGGGTATGGGCGCTGAATGCTTGGGAAGCAAGAAGCTGAGCTGCAGAGGATATATCCTGGGATCCAAACAGGAGACCGGAACAAGGGACCAGGAAGCGTGGCTGGGAGCAAACAGAAGTTCCCTGCACAGGCAGCAAGAACTTAAACAGGAAGCTATCACTGGCACAGATCCCCAGGAGAGTATGGCTTATAAAGGCCTCAGGTGATTGAAACACCTGGTGGATCTCCAGGCTGCTCCTGATTAACGAGCTAATACCTCACAGCCTGTGAATAATAGCTCAAAGAACACAGGGCTGTAATGGCAACAGACCTACCACTGGAGGCCACCAGTGAGTCAAAATGCCAAACAGAAACAGAACAGAAAACAAAACAGACTGAACCATTCACCTGGTTCCTGACATACAATGCAGACTCCCACATCTCCGATGGCTATACAATGCAGAATCACAAATCTCTGATGGCTATACAATGCAGACTCCCAAATCTCCGATGGTTATACAATGCAGACTCCCAAATCTACGATGGCTATACAATGCAAACTCCCAAATCTCCGATGGCTATACAATGCAGACTCCCAAATCTCCGATGATTATACAATGCAGACTCCCAAATCTCTGATGGCTATACAATGCAGACTCCCAAATCTACGATGGCTATACAATGCAGACTCCCAAATCTCCGATGGCTATACAATGCCGACTCCCAATTCTCCGAAGGCTATACAAGGCAGACTCCCAAATCTCTGATGGCTATACAATGCAGACTCCCAAATCTCTGATGGATATACAATATACATAGTGGACTACCAAATCTTTGGACACCCCCCCCCCCCCCCCACACACACACACACACACACATACATACACGAGTAAAAAAGACAAACATGGTGTATGAATTTGTGTGTTACAGAATTATATAGATACAGTAGCATTGGTCTACAGGCCCAGAGCCCGCAGTGAATTTACAGGGTTTCATCTACGCTTTGGGCCTTATTCTAGTTCATTCTTTCTGAAAAAAATCCTTCTTAGATGGACAAAACCATGTGCACTGCAGGTGGGGCAGATGTAACTTGTGCAGAGCGAATTAGATTTGGGTGGGGTTTTACTTTAAAGTTATATCTATATTGCAGTGTAAAAATAAAGCAGCCAGTATTTACCCTGCACAGAAACAAAATAACTCAACCAAATCAAATTCTCTCTGCACATGTTACAGCTGCCCCCCTGCAGTGCACATGGTTTTGTCCATCTAAGAAGGATTTTGTTAGAAAGAGTGAACTAGAATAAGGCCCTTTGTGACAATAACCGGTTATTCTACCGTCTGCAGCATTCAGAACCGGCATTTACTGGTGGTTTCCATATCACAGTACAGTTGTAGTGACTTGATGCCGCACAGGCTGAATGGCACCAGGTGGATACCGAGTTCTCTTCTATTGCAGGTGTTCGCAAGGCTCCTGGGACAGAATCAATTAAGTCTGTAGCAGCAGTGGGTGCACTGCAGAGCTCTATTGGAAGAGTAGTGGTCACTTTTGGATTCCACTGTGAACCACACAATGCTGATTGGTGAATAGCTTTAACTATCCACCAATCAGAGTTCTTACAGCCATTCACTGTAAGGATGCATGTGCAGAGACAGCACAGGACTGCAGGAGGAGCATATAGTCTTTGTTTTCAAATTGTTTCTCATGAATGGATATGTAATGGCCCCAATGCATTGCTTTGCCCAGGCGAATCAATGCTGTTAAGACGGCCTGGTGCACTAAAAACCGCGCAGGTTACAGTACAGATCAGTTGTAGTTTGTGAACAATTTTGGACAGTGTTTTGTCAGAAATATGTCAGTATGTATCAACGGAGTGTTGGATCACAAGTAATTAGAATAAGCTGTGATGTTCCACAGGCGACGTTTCTGGGTCAGACTGCACTCACAATGATATTACTCATGTCTGATGTGGTAAACTACAACCTCTTGTTATATCATGGCCTCAGCTGAGAAATAATACCCATACTTGCCTACTTTTGAAAACTACTTTCAGGGAGATTATAGTTGATAGCAGAATTCTGCACAGTGCCCCATTGAGGGGGCGTGTCATGCTCCACTTATAGGGTGTGTCTAGTTCCATATATGGAGAGATTGTGAATAGAGATTGTGAATGTGGCACCTAGAAGTGTGGGTGTGCACAGCTACATCTGACAGTAATCTTTTAAAATGACTTATATCCAAATGTAGATGATCCCCAAAGCAGTTAGTAAGAGCTACTATACTTGGTAAAGTGCTGGGAAATGGTGCAGATGATTCAATGTAAATGTATCTGTTTCTCTTTCCTTTTTTTCTCCAAAAATGTAACAGTGTAATGTGGGCTAGGTAAAATGGGGGAGATTGCTAGACTAATGAGGGAGAGAGGGAGATTCCTGCTATTTCAGGGAGTCTCCTGCAGAATGCAGGAGGATAGGCAAGTATGATAATACCTCATTCTCAAATGTCACTTTTGTAGATACATTTACCCTTTCTGCAATAGCACCAAAACGCTTGATATAACTCCTGTGTCCATTTATTTGTGTTTTGTTACAGCAAAGTATCCCTTGCACATCCCCTTCCATAGGAACAGACCATGATGATGATGCTGCAGTACTGCCAGGCAGTTTCTGTAATAAGCAATAGTAACTGTGCACTATGCACACTACACGTCTTTGTTTTATCAGTATGCTAATAAACATGAATCATCCTTCTGCTGTACACGGAAACACTAATGTATCAGCATGGACTAATGTATCAGCATGAACTAATGTATCAGCGTGAACTCCAGTAGAACGAAATATTCAGCTGCTATGTCACTCACTCTTTCTAGGAACCTAATTGAACTGTAAGCTTCTCTTACAACAATGTATTCTCGTCATAAGTAATTATGTAAAATCAGGCACGGAACACGGGCTAATTGGAACATAGATAAGCACTTACAGCTGAAGCATTTGTAATTGTTTTGGGTGAGCTGAGGTCAGACTTTTTTTTCACCGAGCAAGATGCAAAATGAATATTAACAAATGAAAGGTCCATACACACTGGGCGATTATGCCCAGCCTGTATGTACAGCGATGATCGATATCATCGATGGGGAGAAAGCCGCTCAGTGTGTATACACTTTCCCTCTGACCAGCGCCGTCAACGGGGGGAGGACAGCTTTGCATAGCACAGCCCTAGGCAAAGCCGTCCTCAAAGCTGCTCATCTGCTGGAATTACCAGCAGGTAAGCAGCTTTCCCAGCGATGATGCGCGAGCGCGCAGCAGCGTTCACCGCTCATCGCTGGGGCATACAGACTGGGCGGCTTTGAGCTGAAAGCTGCTCAAACTTGCTGTTTTAAGCCGCTTTCAGCTCAAAGTCGCCCAGTGTGTATGGGCCTTTACCCATCTTGGCCTAACTCTATTAGTAGTGAAGAGGACATTTATATCTGAATTTATATCTGCAGAGATTTCCTTAGCTGTACTTTAATGAAAAGATCTGCTAAAATGTGAGGCAGATTTGGCTGCACAGCAGGGCCAGATAAAGGGCCACATGGACCACATGTTAAAGGACCTAGTGACTTGTGCTGTGTGGGTGTAGCCAGGGACATGTCTGTGTGTATATACCCTGCACCATCAGCCCCAATGTTTACCTACATACATACAATTATAAAGGTCATATTATTTTGTGAACAAAAATAGAAGGTTCTTATGTATTATCTTAAATGCACCCCATTTTTTCATACCCCTACTATCCAACTATCCTTTATATAGTGTGGTGAGCGCAGCGAGTCCCGCGCGGGGACGCGGTCTCATAAGAAAAACGGGAGCCCAGATATTACATAAGTACCAAATAGAATTTTAATACTTAATATGATGGGCCGGTATTTATGTGGAGTCCTAGAGCAATCTGCAATAGTTGACCACTTCTAATAGGTTTAATTCATAGTAGGCTTTCTGGACCCTGGTTTATTATGATCTACTTTATTTTTTTATCGCTTACTGTATTTTCCAGGATGTACAGATATAGTCATCCTGATCATTGCTGCCTGTGCCAATCACCACGTGTGACTCCCCTAGCATAATTCCGTTACCATGTGGATCACTACAACATTGAGTGTGTCTACACCTGTAATGAGTGATGATTTTAGTGGGTAGGAAAAAAAAGCTCAAAGTCAAACGTTAAAATGTCCGACTTTTGTGTGCATTTTTAATGCCCCGAATGTAAATTGGATCTGACTTCTGACAGTATTTTTTAGTAGAAAGTGTCAGATTTTTTTCAGACCAACCAGAATGCGATGTATGGTTGCTTGACAGGAAGTATTGGTAGCTGAGCAAGCCTCACACAAACAGCTCTGTGGGAACCTTATGGTTTGTGGCTGACCACAAGGTCAATTAGGTCAAACCACAGGTAAAATGTATTATTAATTCTTACTTTACACTTAATGCTATGAATTCAGCAGGCATCAATCAGGTTGGCCTGGCATAGCACCATGCTTTAGCCCTAGTGCTTGAGTGCCCTAGAGGGGTAAGGCCCTTTATTGGGGAGTCTCCACTCCCCCAGGGACACCAGCAAGGGCTGACTAGTTGGGAGATTGATGCAACATTTGCTGGGGCATATATAAACAAGTACCCCGGCTGTGGCATTACCATACTGACTAGTGGAGCCTGGTGCTGCTATAAAAAATACAGGGGACCCCTACATCCTTTTTCCCTCATATTTTTGGAACCAGCATCAGTTCAAGAGACCAGTGCTGAATCAGGCCCATGGTCATGGCAGCAATTCATTTGTAAACTATTCACAATAACCCTATGCCTAATGCTAATGTTGACATTTTAACTGTGTTGATTTCATATATCAACACTCTATGCATGTCAACATTTTCCAAAAGTCGATGGGCCACATGTAATGGAATTTGATTTGGCAAAACAATGCAAGTTTAGCACTTAACTCGCATGGAAACTTTTCCTGACAGAAACATTCACAGATTTCACTGATCTGTACATGCTCCTGTCAAACACTGGCTCCTTGAAATGCAACTCGCATTACGAGCTGTGAGTTTAAGCACTAAAAACTGCCCTACATCGCACAGTGTAGTCGCCTTAAGCTTGAAAACTTGCACACCATTACATTTGTGAGTTGCGGCACAAACTTCCACCGTCTCAATGTGCAAGAAGGTGCGTATAGGTTTTTTTTTTAGTAAATTCTCACACTCCATTAAATCTGGCAAAATATGTTAGATTTCATTATTTATTACCAGTTATTTATATAGTTCACAGTGGCATAACTAGGGCTCAGCAGCCCTAGCGGTGGCGGGGGGAGCAGGCACCACCATGGCGCAGGGTCATGGCGCTCACAGAGGCTGCCAGGAGCCCTGTCTCAGGTGAGCTCTGCAGCACTAGTCTGCAGCAGCAGCCAGTAAGTAAGCATTATTAGCAGAGTGACTTGCTTCTCTCTCCGGCTGTCTGTGTGAGGACGCTCAGTGACCCCCCCCATGAACCGCCTATGGTGCGGGAGCTCCCCCTTCCACCCTGCCTGCCGCTCCCCCTTACATAATGGCTCCCGCCCCCCCCCCCCCTCCGTCCTCACTTTTAGAGCTCTCTGCCTGGGCCCTGACGGATCCAAGCAGCGCAGGTAATGTTCAGTCTGTATCTGAGCTGTCAGTGCGTTTGAGGGAGGGGGTTGGCTGTTTGGCGGGGGCGGGGCAGATTTTTCTTGCGGTGGGGGCTAGCTATTTTTCTAGTTAGATGACTGTAGATGACGAAACATTAACCATATTGACATTATAACTGTCAACATTACAACAGTGCATTCGCAGAGCAACATACTGGTTACAGATCAGCAAGGTGGACACACACACAGTTGGCATCAAGAATATTCAGCTAGGCTTTAGTACAAAACAATGCACCCTGTGCATTGTTTAAACATGAATTTGCATTATACTTATGGTGCCCATACACTTGTGTGATCGGATGCAAAGCAACATCACAATGCAATTTTCCATCACATCTTAAGTAGGGGTAAGCGGGTTCAGATTTCTGATACCGCCGGACATCCCAGATCCAAGTACAGACCCAAGCACTGTTTAGGGTTCCCCGCCAGACTCGAGTCTCAGGATGCACCAAAACGTTTCATCCTGCCACCAGATCTCGCAAGATCTGGACTTTATATAAATCCCACGCTGTTGCCCCCATCTTCACTCTGGCATTGGAATTGGAGAGGGTTTTGGGTAGATGTGCATCTTCCTTGTTCCATGTAAAACTAAATAGTATTCCAAAACAGAACTATTTTCCCACCAGCCAAGTGTAGTTACTGTACAGCAGGGCCGTCTTAACAGCAGTGTGGGCCCCTGGGCAAAGCAGTGCACTGGGGCCCTTACCCATTCTTCCCTCCTAGGGGAGGGTGGTGCTATCAGCAGCAGCTTTAATGTCCCATGGATGGCAGGGGGTGCTCTATCTTCCATTCAACATGTAGGACCTGGAGCAGTAACTTCTGCTAATTACTCCTTTACTGCACAGGTGGTGGGAGGGTGAACACTAACATGTGGAAGGGGGCACTGAGCTGAATGAAGGGTCCCTTGTAAATGACTTCCAGGGAGGTAGGGCATGTTTTATACGCAGGGGAGGGTTGGATAATGGAGTGGGCTTAATATTCGTAATTTTCCGGTGGAAGGGCAGCTTGTTTGACTGCATATATCGCCATTATCTGGAGATTTCTTAGCCTTCAATAGTATAAAACCTAGAGTCCTAACTTTCAGGAGGTGATGGGAACTTGGGGATCAGAGATCAGGAGCCAGAGCAATCCATTAACAAAAATATAAAACTGTACACCAGATGTTTGGAGCTGGAGCAGGGACCGGCTGCTGGAAGGCTCATATCTCTGGTTCTGGTCATGATAGAGACAAGCCGCTAGTGTCAGCAGAAAGGGGAGAGAGAACCTGAGAAATACAGTATGACTGGGAAGTGCAATTAACAGGTCGGATGTGGACTGCTGCTTTGAAGTTGGATATCTCCAGTTCCCCAGGGCCGATTTTCAAAATTCTGGTATCCCTGGAAAAAGGGGATCCTCAGCTATCAGAATAGGGTCCCCTGGGCAAGTGCCCATTAAGCCCATACAAAGAGATGGCCCTGCTGTACAGTATTTGTAGGGTCAGGCGTAGACATCGCAAACTGTGGACACACTTGGACTCTGCTTGGGGATTTGTGATATCTGAATGCACAGTGTCATGCTAGGCTTGGTTTGTGGAACTGGCAGGTGAGGAGGAGCTGAGGAAGTGGTGGTGGTAGTGAGGTGGAAGCTTGGTGGCTGTGTGTAATGCTTTCTCATGTAAGAGGAATTGGAGAACTCTGGATGAAGACTGAGGAGAGCTGAATAAGGTTTTGAAGATTTAATGAAAAATTCTCACAATAAGGTTCAATAATAATGATTGAAATAATAGAGCACCAAAAGAAAATGACTGAAGTCTCTTGTGAATTAGGGACTGGAACTGCAACAGGGCTAGTAGGTATTGTAGGATGATAAACTGTGAATGAAGACAAAGATGAGGTAGACTAAAAAACTTGCACACTGTGGCTTGAAATACAATGATGAAGAATACAAAAGACTTTGCAAACTGTGACTTGAAAAACGAGGCTGAAGAACACTGTGAAGGATAGAGCTGACAAACACTGCACTGTTCCCCAGAGTGGACTGGGCAAACCTCTGCAAAGACCTGGCTAGCAAGAAAGGAGCTCTGAACCGCAAACGGACCACCGGACAGGAAAAACTGCAGTTTAGGCAAGGGTTAATTCAGTAGCATTGAGCCAGAGAACCTTACAGCAGAAATTAACCTGTCAGGGAGCAATAGACCGAGCCCCTTTGAGGAGGGCTGATCACACTGGATTGGCTGGGAAAAACCCCTGGAAAGGGATTGGAGTAATCCTGGTCTCCAACATGTCTGCCCCCATGCCAGAGACACCTGTGGAACCTAGGCACACCTCCAACAGCCTCAGCCCCAGCGTCAGTCTGACTCCCTCTCGGTGTGTCACCGCAATGGTTACCGAAACCACCGTGCCCTGGACCCTGCCTCCTGAGCATCCCTGCTACCCAGCGCCCTGACCAGACCAGATTGCCAGCAGGGAGAGCACCACGACCCACGCCGGAGGTGAGTCTCCATGCACTGACACACAGTTAGTTCCTGTGCTTTAACAAGCTTATTTTTTTTTTTATTTTTAGAGAGGGAGGAGGGCTTCCATCTCCATGAGAACCTGAATCATCAGTCATGAACATAGGTCAAGCCTTTCCTTGCCACTTCCTGTTGTAAATAACATGATACCAAGTTAGCGTTTCTCTGTACATAGTTAAAATAGTTTTGGGTTATTATTATCATGTTCAGGTTGTTGGATTTAACACTCCCTCTATGACATTGTGCATCGGCCTGAGCAAACGATGTTGATCGACTTGCACGTCGGTGTCATGACTGGTGCCAGTAGCTTCAGCACTAGAAGTAGGAATTGTTTCCTGACCTTTTATTGTTTGTCTTCCATTCTGTATACTGAAATGTGAATGGGACAGAAATATGTAAATTAGACACCTTTCCCCCCACAATCAAATGGGCAGGATGGAGGCAAAGTCAGATCCACAAAGCTATGTGCATTTACGCACTGCAGTAAATCAACTCCTCTTTAATGTCTTAATGCTACTTTCTGGGGTTTTCAGGTCCAGAAGACATCTTTTTAAGATGACTACACTAAGGGGTTTATTCTGGTTGATTCGCCACCAAACCCTGCCCAGTGAATGCCCCCCGCAGCATGTGTACACACGCAGGGCTTGCAAATTAATGTTTAACATAAACATCCACTCACAGCCTGTGGGTGGTGAACACCCACATCATTCGATGGTCATCGACCATCGAATGATGTGGAACGTGCACGCATATCTAAGGGACTCTCAGGTCACTTAGATTTGCGTGCACCCTCAGGAGGAAGCGGGCGGACAGCTGACATCTGGTGATGTCATCTGCCTGCCCCCCCCCCCCCCCGGCACCGACAGTCTGTTTGCCGTGGCCGCATGTACATGCGCAGATGCGCATATGCCCACCATCGATCCCCATGCGAATGTTCCGGTATGTGTGAATGGACCAGAATAACTCCCTAAGTGTAAGATGAAAACTTTACATGACAACCGCTTCTGTTTGGATTCATTGGGGTCAATAGACTGATACAGGTCAACTTCATTTTAGCGTTTAAGACTATCAGGTCCTCCCAGACAACTAAAAGTTACTTTATCTTTTCCGTCTTCAATACTAAATTAAATTAAAATATTATCTCCTATCGTACCACTTTGCAGATGCTGACTCCTAGATGAGTCACGTGTTTGTTCCACCCCCTTATGTCGCTTAGCATAGTCATCCAGCTACCTCGCTGCAACCTTTTGGCCTAAAAACAATATTGTAAGGTGTGAGGTGTTCAAGATAGACTGGAAATGAATGGAAATGAATGTTATTGAGGTTAATAATAGCGTAATTCTGTGATTTTAGCAGTTTTTATGTTTTTTGTTTTTTTTTTAAATACAGATCCAAAACACGAAACACAAAACACGGAAGGGCTGCGAAAGTGTCCGATGCACACCCCTAAACTGAAGTGTTTTTTTCCAGCACCCAATGTCGGTGTTGCAGAGTGGGCTGCAGGATGGCCACCCGCTGCCAGCCCGCCAGCCCCACTGACTACTGTCACAGATTGCATTGCAAATGATTGCATGTGGTTAAAAACTACATCTGATCGCACATACAATGCGATAAATATGATATGTAGCGCATAATATCAATCGACGTAACATTCGAACGGTGCTGTGATTTATCAAAATTGCATGGATGGCATGCCATATCTCGCAAGCGTATGGGAATTATTACTGACATTTACAATCATGACTGTGGAGGCGGGGCTGTGCTGCACATAACTATGCCCACCCCCCAAATGCCACAACTCCCAGGTAAGGAAACTAATCTAAATGACACAAATTCAGATAATTTAGCCCCACCCCTCCATGTGTCATTGGCATGCGGGAGATATGGCCACTTTTCCATGGATGCAGTGCCTGCCCGCATCCATGGAAAAATCAGGAGTCTCCTGCAAGTTAAGGGACAGTAGGCAAGTTTGATTTGTATTTATTTTCACCAACCTTTGGCAAAAATATATGAATGCATCTTTTTAAAGATGTTTTATCATTATTTCGATGAAAAACTGCACTATTGGAGGCATATTTGTATCACACCCACCCAAGGGGTCAAAATAGACTACGCCCCTTTTTTTGGTGCATGCGCCTTCGACGCACGCATGATGTCAGCTCTTTAGCTTGACTACCGATATTTTTTGGCTCTTTACCTCTGACCGGTTGGCCACCCCTGTACTATACTAATTGTAAAACAGACACTGACACCACTCAGCTCTTGTTCATGTATGGTGTTTAACATGTGGTTCCATATAAGTAGCCACGAGAAACCATAATAAAAATTATACTTGCCTACTTCTGAAAAGTAGTTTCAGGGAGATTATAGATTACACTGTATGGCACAGAGTGCCCTTGAGGGGGTGTATCACATTCTAAAAAAGGGGCGTGTCTATCTCCACCCATGGGCATGTCTACTGTCACTCAGGGGTGTGTCCTGCACAAAGCGCAGTACTGGCTACACACTTGTATTTCAACTATATTGTACAGCACATTATACACAGCCCCCCTCATATTACACCCAGTACCCAGCATATTGCACACACCATAGTACATTATACACAGCCCCCCCCCCATATTGCACACACAGCACCATTTTACACCCAGTACTCAGCACATTGCACACCTTACAGTACATTATACACAGCCCCTCCGCCATATTGCACCCAGTACTCAGCACATTGCACACACACCCAGGCCCGCTAAGAGGTATGCCGGGCTTCGGTAAAATTTTGGGGGCATGGCCTGATCGCGGGAGGCATGGCCACCTCCCACAATTAGACCATGCCCCCCAAAATTTTAGGTGGTGAAAAAAAGTTGAGGAGGGAGTGTTATTGTTGCCCCCCCCCCCCCCCTCCTCAGCAGCAGCACACACCTACCTACAGCATGTGCTCTGCTAACAGCAGGCTCAGCATGAGCTCTCACGCTGTCAGTGAGACGCTCATGCTGAGCCTGCTGTCAGGTGTGCGCTGCTGCCCGGGAGGGATGGAGGGGGAACGGGGGGGTTGGACCAGGGCCCCGTCGGGCCCCTTCAGCAAGCCCCGGCCCAGGTAATTCGTACCCACCCCTCCCCCTTCTCGGCAACACGGCACATACCATAGTACATTATGCACAGTCCTCCCTCGACATGTTACACCCAGCACTCAGCACATTGCACACTGCACAGTACAATATACACAGCCCCTCCCCCATATTACACCCAGTACACAGACATTATATTAGACAAAGCCCCTCCCCTTTCTTCCCCACATGGCCACACACATATTATACACAGCTGCCATTAACTCAGTGCACACAGCACTCACCTGGCTGTGTTGCTGATTCCAGGGACCTGCAGGGACCCAGCTGTGTGGTGCGGGATGCAGCACAGCTGAGCACAGCACAAGCAGAGGAGCAAAAAGACCTGTCCTGACACCCGGACGGAGCCCACAGTCAGTGTGGTGGACGGGGCCAGCCTCAGGGAGGCCTTGGTTGCCAGCTCTCTGCTCCTGATGCACAGACTTCCTGTCTGTGCGCACAGACATATGCACGTCCAGTACTGATGGGGGGCTGGGCCTGTACGGGAGAAGTTACAGTCGGCCACCACGGGGTTGTAGTTGTAGGTAGCGGTGGACGGCTGTAACTTCCCCCGTACAGGCCCAGCCCCCCCCCCCCCCCCCCCCCCCCCCAGTACCGGACAACCGCATGCAAAGTCTGAATTTCAAGGGAGGAATCCACAAAACCAGGAGGTATTAGGGTGTTTGCTGGAATCGGGAGGCTGTAACAAAATGTCGGGAGCCTCCCACTATATGCGGGAGAGTAGGCAAGCCTGTTAAAAATGCATGTAGCCATAGGTATCATTGTGCTTTATAACCCATGCAGGGAGATGCCACTGATGATTCCATTTGAATTCTCCCACATGTAACAAAATGTGGGTTAGTTGAAGTCAAGGAGATTGCTAGACCTTTAAGGGAGAGAGGGAGATTGCTACTATTTCAGGGAGGCTCCTGCAGAATGCTGGAGGGTAGGCAACTATGCTTCTACAACTAAGGATTAGATGACCGTATTGTCTTCAGAGAGCTTTTACAATCTGTAAAGTAGTTGTGGTAAATAATATCAGTATAAATGGCAATCCTTATAGGTTCCCTATGTTCCAATTGTTGTCTGCATTGTTACATACAGTACTTCTGATAATCCAATTACTCTATTTCCTGACATTACTAGCTCAGTTAAATGTCAGTCCACTCAGAGATTCATTTTTATCATAATATTGGCCAGGCTGGCTGTGTTTTCATTATTTGATGTGTGAGTAATTCTTGGGAAGCAGAGAACTACAGTATCTGCCATTGGCAGACAAGAAAGCATGATTCACAGCATCCCTCTGCTAGACAATCATAGGGAATAGCCAGGGGTGGATAATGAAAGGAAGGGAGACCAGCGCTAGACACACACTTAGGAGGTCATTCTGATTCATACTGTTGCGAATTCGCAAGTGAGCGTTGGTGATGGAATGCGCATGTGCACATTCACTTATGCGCATCTGTGTGAGTGGACGCGGCGACTTGTATAGTTGTCGGCCCGTTCGCATGGATCAGTGTGGGCGGGGGGCTTGGGGCCTCAGACTCGAGTCGTACCCATGGGAACGCCCAGTGTTCCATGGGCATCCCCATGAAAACGCTGGGCGTTACTATGATAATTCACTCGTGTCCCAGGTATTGGGGGCGTGACTTAGATTTGTAAACGCCTTAGAAATCATTTGATGGTCAGCGACGCACGCACGGAAGCTGCAAACAGATGTTTATGCAAAACATCCATTCACATGCATACGGGTGAACTCTGCGTGTGTGCGGTGGATGGGCATTCGTGCAGATAGCGTTTAGTTGACTTCCAAAGCTGCGAATTTTGCTGCTTTACGAGGCAATCAGAATGATCTCCTTAAGCTCCCAATATGTACAAAATCTTTCCTTTTGGTGTATAGTATATTTTCGTTCTCGTATTCACATAAAGGTGTCTTTATCTTTAAAATCAAAGGTTTACCTGTGTTAAATGCGGTGGCATAAGTTCGCACAATAAATTTTGGTCGTCATCGCACGCGCGTCCCAGTATCACGGCAGCTGGGCAACGTCTCCCTGCTCATCAGGGAGATGCTGCCCAGTTCACGGGGGTCGGGCGGTGAGGGGGACTGGTGGCGACGGCGGGGGAGGCGGCAGGGACTGGCAGCAGGCTCCGTTGCAAGTGTCTGGTGGGTGTGCGCCCCTGGTGGCACCCGGCCGCTGGCGGGGGCTGGCGATAGAATTGCCAGCCCCTGCAAAGATGAAGAGAGCTTCATCTGTATGGTACAATACATGAAAAAAGAAATTTAGGTACAGAATACCGTGAAACATAGTACTATATGTGCATACATGAAGGACGGTGGTTATCCGCAGGCTCCATGGCTCATAAGAGGTGTGGGATAACTAGACCCTGGGTATTGTGTAAGGGGAATCCAGACATTTGGACCTTACTGCCAAGTTCTTAGTCTCTGCTTTCCTGGCGAGATACACAAACTTCTCATGGGAGACCGTTTCATTAACTAGAGATATCCATGAGTGTGTAGTTGGGAAATTCTTAGCTAGCCAAGTCCTGGCAATGCATACCTTGGCCAGGATGCAGAGACCAACTACATACTGTCTCAATGGTGCATCCAAAAAAGCAGCCCAAAATCATTTCGTCATCGATGTTTGAGATAAACATGCAGCTTTCTGCATCTTCACCCAGTTGCCACCATTTCTGGCACTGCCCAATAACAATTTATGCTCAGTAGTGTAACTATTAATTTTACACCCCCCCACATGGCATTTCAGTGCCCGTTACACATAATAACCAAAGTAGTGCCATTTACATTCACAATGACCCCATGTGTACTGGCAGGTGGAGCTGATATAACATGTGCAGGGAGAGTTACCTTTGGGTGGGGTGTGTTCAATATGAAATCTATATTGCAGTGTAAAAATAAAGCAACCAGTACTCTGCACAGAAACACAATAATCATCCAAATGTGAAGAAAAGTATATTTTTGGCCTTGCGGCCGAAAAGAAACAGGTGCCTACTGGAGTGTTTACCCAAGCTGCTCCTGGGGTTGTGTCAACTCCCCTATACAAATATAAGTAGAAAAAAAGATGGTGGAGCGCTAAATGGATCAATTGGGTCATTACAATGGTTAATAATAAATTATTGATAATAATAATAATATGCAATTCATATATATTATAAAAAATAATTAATATAAGCACATTTATATATAGAATACAAATAATAGTAAGTGTATTGTGCAAAATGATGCTAATGATTAGTTGGACATTTAGAGGTTGTATACTTGGTTTGATGGAGGCTCGCTTGTCCTTGTAAAGTTCTATGGAGTATCATATGGTCATGGATCCGTATATATATAGTGTAACTTTTAAATGAGGGAGTCCATAAACCTTGCACGATTTTTAATAATTGCTGTAGGAAAATTGCAGTCCTCAGATTAGGGAGGTGTCCTCACGATGATGCAATAATTTTTAATCCACAGTGTGCAGGTGGTGGTGTCCCAATAAAGTACAAAAAAAGTTTCCAAATGGGGAAAAAATGGGGAAAAAAGATAGTAGAGATGCTTTGATGGATATTCCAGAATACAATCAAATAAAGTCCCAAAAAATTGTTAATTGTTAAAAAGAGCAGGTGCCTCCTGACATGTTTCCTCATCCACGGACAACTTTATCCTGCTGGTCTGGGTTCCTCCAGCATCCCTGGAGGCTCCTCTCAGTTCCAGCTGAGTTCTGCATTCTCTTTCCTCAAGTTGTCTGTCCACTCCTCAACCATCGATTGTCAACCTTTGATCGTCATCATGAACTGTTGTCATTGATAGTTGTCATCATCAATTATCCAAACATCGATTGCTGAACATTTGTCCTCACCATCGACTATCTTCAGTTGCATCACTCTCTAGCGTCACACACTAATATCGTTCACCAGCATTGATTATATTGTCTTCTATTGTTTGCATCTACGGATTTTAAACTTGATTGCTGTGCTTTTACAATGCTACCATCTCAAGTACCGTTCCTTGTCCCAGACACATTTAGAGCAGGCATGTCCAAACTGTGGCCCTCCAGCTGTTGTGAAACTACACATCCCAGCATGCCTTGCCATAGTTTTAGCATTCCCTAATAGCAAAGCTGTGGCAAGGCATGATGGGACTTCTAGTTTCACAACAGCTGGAGGGACATAGTTTGGACATGCCTGCAGTGTCTTCCAAGATACTCATCTCTTCATCCTCCATCAATGGTCATCATCGGACAACAGTGACAACGTCTACTCTTCAGCTCCAGCTGATTCCCTTTCCTGCTGGTATCATTCTGGTCAGAGACTCTACTCCGGCATATCCGAGTCCAACACTGTTCAGTTATTTTGGAATTCTTCCCATTTAGTCTAAAGACAGTAACTTCTTTGTCTAAAGTTACTGTTCAGTAAAGCTACAACTTAATTTTATTCCTGTTTCCTCCATCTTTGGTCATGTCTTTGGGCTCTGCACCTGCACCCACACCTGAGGATATCCACATACTGGGCCAGATGCACTAAGCTTCAAAAGTGATAAAATGGAGAGTGATATACAGCCAGCCAATAAGCTCCTACCTGCCATGTCAGAGTGTGTTTGAAAATTGTCAGACAGGAGCTGATTGGCTGACTGTTTATCACTCTCCATTTTATCACTTTTGAAGCTTAGTGCATCTGGCCCACAGTATGTGGACAAAGTTCCTAAGGGAACCCATCTTATGCCCCTTTGCCACTGCAGCTCTCGGTATATTGCCGTTTTTTCCCCACAATTTACCTTTTAAGGCTGCAGTGGGAAAGCGCCAGAGTTGAAATACCGGTTAAAGTTAACCAGTATTTCAACCCGTTTTAAAAGCAGAGTCCTACACGTTTAAATACCGTTTTTAAGGCAGTGGGAATGCCTCTGAAACGGTAGTTAGTAAAAAAAAAAATCGGCGTGGGGTCCCCCCCACTGCCATAACCAGCACCAGGCTGAAAGAGTCGGGGCTGATATTAAAAAATCAGGAAACCCGACAAATAGGGCTTCGCTGATTTTTTAAGACCAGCCCCAGGCTCAAGGGCCGGGGCTGGTTCCCAAAATACGGGGGACAAAATGAGTAGGGGTCCCCCGTATTTTAAGAACCAGCCCCAGGCACAACCAGCCAGCAGGGTAATGCCACAGCCGGGGGACACTTATTATATAAGGTCCCGCGGCCAAAGCATTAACCCTACCGACCAGTCATCCTGGCCAGGGGTCCTGGGGGAGTGGGGACCCCCCAATAAAGGGGTCCCCCCCCTCCAGAACTTACCTGACCAGGCTGAAGCCTGGTGCTGTCCTCGATGCCCCTGGGCGGTGGGCATCGAGCTGATCTTTGTGTAAAAAAATAGATGAAAAAACTATTGTTTTAAACTGTGGAACTATGAGTCCCAGCAAGTCTCCCCCGCAAGCTGGGACTTGGAGAACCACAAGTCCCAGCCTGCGGGGCATTAAAGGGCCCGCTGGGCCTTGTAGTTCCACAGTAAAAAAAAAAGTTAAACAAACACACTGACAAGCCAGAAAAATAAAAGTTTAATACATACATTACACAAACACACTGATACTTACCTATCTTGATCCCGTAGGTAGGTCCCAGGGTCCGGTCCGGTGGCTTGGTTCCGGGGCCTTGGTTCCGGGGCTGGTTCGGGGCTCCAGGGCTGATGAGTTCGGTGTCCAGGATCCATAGTAATCCAAAGGGGTACCTGGGGAAGGAAATCCTACTCACCTGTCCTCTGGCGTCCACCCCGGCATCTTCACTTCAAGTCGCGTTGCTCCCGGCTGCTGGCACCCGCTCCGCTGTACACTAGAGACGCAGAAATCCTTCATCCTCGGCATCTCTACTCAGAATGAATTCTGGCCAATCAGGAGCCGACTTTCTCGGCTCCTGATTGGCTGCTAGGCGGCTTCTGATTCACATTTTAAAAGATACACAGATGGAGCTAATTAGCTCACTTGTGATTCTGTGAGGAGACCTGCAAAACATGCACTGTTGGTAGCTCTCGAGGACTAGGGTTGGCTACCCCAGCTCTATACGATGTAGGAGATTTGTCATTATGAAACAGCAAATCAACCCAACATCATACCAATGTGTACCCAGCTTAAGATATTATTAATATTATATGATGGAATCAGTAATGGCTAGATCCACATTGAAGAAATGAGCTCAATGGCCATTGAAGCTGCTAGTGATTGGCTTGCTTCCGCAATTACTGTTGCACGCCGCCGCCTGGGTTGTAGTGCACCCGAACGGACGGCGGATGCTGCACACAGGGACGCGGCCGGGGACGTTGCCGGGCAGCGTCCCAAGCCTCTCTCTGACTCAGGGCGTCGGGACATTGCTAGGCAACGTCCTCGAGCTTCCGCCCGGCGGCAGATGGCGCGCGTGCCTGGCGTCAGTCAGGCGGTGCGAAATTCAAATAAATAGCCGGCGTCTGCTGGGCACAGACGCCGGTTATAGCTGTAAGCTCAGTTAGCTATAAGCTTTTTGCCCAGCTAAGCAGATTGCTCTGCACTCCGGTCCCCTGGGCTTCCCAGTCCACAGTCCTCGTCCAGTTCCTTGTTCTTCCGTGCCTGCTTCCCCCAGCCTTCCGTGGAGTGTCCTGTTCTGTATCCTGCCTGCTGCCAGAAGACCTGCTTCAGCCTGAGCCTGCGCTTGGCCCACTGTCTCCATCTTTTCGTGGGTCACGTAAGTGCTCCAGTGGAGCCTCGATCTTTACTCTCTATCTCCAGTGGCCCGCCGTGGCCGTGCCCCTCCGTGGGTTCATTCTCTTTCCCTTCCATGCATCTTCAGTGGCCCGCCGTGGTCGTGCCCTTCCGTGGGTACATTCTTGTTATCATCTTTTATTGTATCCTTCTTGTACCCTTGTTCTTTCTCTTTTGTCTTTTACTAGTATCTTTCTAGCAGGGAGTGTCCTCTATTTCCATCCTAGTTTTGAGGAGTCACCGTTCCTGGGGCGTAGCCTGCTGGGGACTCCTCTTCCCATTTATTTGTGTCTGTGACTTGGTCGCATCCCGGTTTGGCCTGGTGCCGGCAGTCAGGGGTCAACTCCCAGCTAGGCCCTGTAGTTAGCGGTCCTCTTGGGTACCCTGTGGCGATCGTTTACCCCTTGTCAATACATAAGACCTGGCTGCATCGGGGTCGGAGCGGGCCTAACTCGCTCCTTCGGATGCGGCGGCCACAGGTGAAGCCTAGCTCTGCAGGGGTTTACCATCTGCCTCAGGGATTCAACAGAGTTAGAGTAGCATCCGCTGTGGCCGTCCTAACCGGCGGTCCCGGCTACGGGCTCACGCCTGACCACCTGTCTACATCCGCCAACCAGTAGGCATCGTAACAATTCCTGCTTTTTATTCTAATTGCAGCTTCCCTACCCAAGTACGAATGGAAACTACAAAAATCTCACAGAAGCAAGTGACTGCCTAGCTCACTGAAGACCAGAAAGACATTCATATCCCTTTCAGACATGCGACCCAGCATTTTGAGTGCCGGGTTATTTTGCCAGGAGCACTCTGACCCCCTTTCACACATAGCAGCAAATGACTATGTTAAAAACTGTCAAGCGGGTAATTTGCTAAAAACACAGGTTATTTGTGTAGTGTGGAAGGGTCTACTGGGTCACAAATCCCGGGTCGATGAACCTGGTAAAAAGCAGGGTCGGTGACCTGAGATTTAGGAACCGGGTAGACCATTTCACACTACACAAATTACCGGGTAGAACTGCTCAACCTGATAATTTGCGGTTATGTCTGAAAGGGGTATTAGAAAATGTGAACCAATCCTTGATTTGCCTGTTTTTTTTTGTATTCTAAAATCAACATGTAATGTTTGTTGAAGTTCAGAAGTGCATATAAGACTATGTGGAAAGTTTTTAAGTTCCCCAATCATCAAGAGTAGAAGTGTCTAGAAGGAATTGCTGTTTCCTAGTCAACGGATGATTAATTTGAAGCTTACTAAAGTTAATGGCTGTCGTCAACATTAATCTTATAGGAGGAGGATATAAGGACAATTAGAGTGGTAAACAGCCTACAACCAACATGTGTGAAAATTACAATCATCTCATACAAAAGCTCACTGCTGAGATGATCCAGCAGGTTTGTAGGTTCCAATTATGGAAGTAAAAGGTAATGTGAAGAAAATACATTAATTCCCTCCTTCACAGAATTTGCAATGCACAAAAAAAATGAGTAAGATGAATAACCAGGAAATCAGCAAAAGTGAAGCACTGGTACAGTTCATTCATATGCTGTATGGCATACAATCATGCATACTGTACCTTCCAATTTTTCAGGTGCAAGAGTCAGGATCTTTATGTAATGAAGTCATACCAGCTCTGGTCAGAAAGGGGTGTAGAAGTCCCCCATATTCATCATACTGTATTGAGGGCAAGGACAGTGCTCCCAGGCAGCCCTAATGCTTACTGCAATACACTGTTTAGATGTGCACGGCATTTCTCCAGAGATCACCTGCAGAGCAGTGATGATCACAGACCCCCCCCCCCTCACACACTACACACCCACCTGTGGGATCAGCGACAGACTGGGGGCCTTATTCAGACCTGCTCGCACATGCTCTTATACGTACATGTGTTTACTCATACCTGCAACTCCTTTTGAAACCGCACACATGCATGCCCACTTCATGTTACAAAGCTATCATCATGTTGCACAATAGGGAGTGCACATATACACATCCTTGTACATCTATACACAATGCAATGCAATGGTGCACACTCTTCAAATGGCTTCACATTTCAACACACAGCAGAAATCAAGGTTCAGTGTGCATTGGGCCGGAAGTAAGATGTTGAACGGGCTGCACATAAGATAAATCGTATGTGCACCCGTCAGTGTATACCACTGACTAATGGCACATCCAATCAGGTGCGTAGGTGTGTGCCAGCAGTGCCGCACCACTGGCACACACCTTTCTGCAGAGCGAGGAAACGCTGGGCAGGAGAGGCGCTCTCCCCGCTCTACATCCCCTGCTTCCTTACAATGGATGGGTGGCCGCTGATTGACTGAGAGAGCTCATTCATTTGTAAGTTTTTTTTTTTTTATTATCTTGTTCCCCGCCTGCAGCTCATCGGGAGTACATTTATTGCATGTAAAAAAATGGAACATCAAGTGCCAAATCATGAGAGCCCTCCCGGGGAGCTGCCAGGGGAGCTCATTAGAGATCATGTCTCACTGCAGGCAGATGGCACTCTTACTGGGTTGCTAAGCTACTACTAAAATGAAAGCTGATGTGCACGCCTGCATATTGCAATTGCACATGTTTGGAACTTTATTTACCACCCCCTCCACACACACACACACACACACACACACACCCACCCACACACACCAATTGTGTGCCCATGTCAGTAAATGTGGCATGTCATGAGGATAGATGTATGCAGCCACTGCTTCTTCTCTCTACCATCACCTTTTTACAGTTTCAGTGTGACAGTAGCATGGAGGGACTGCAAGTAGCAGCTTCACATTAGGGATGGCCATCGTTGCCTTTGCATTGATGGTTGCCATCGATGGCAAAAGTGCAACTGACCATCGATGGTGTATAAGTATGCAATGGATGACCATCGATGATTTTTACATATCGATGGTGATCCATTTGCTTTGAAAGATGGGCCTCTGGACCAATCAAAATATGGGGGCAGAGCTTCACGGATGTTGGGGGCGGGGCTATGCTCCGTGTCCCTGCCCCTAGATGAAAAAAGGAAAAACAAGTCAGGGAAGTGACATCACGAAACGCGTCACCACCAAGAAGTGTATCAACACCTTCTGGTTAACCCTAGAGTGCCAGCACCTCCCCTCTGTTTATCTGCCTTTGCCAGGGGGACCAGGACTGTCCCTCATTGGTGCAGACTGCAAAGGGTTATTGTTCTAAGGGGGGTACTAATATGGTGGAGGGGCCCGGTCTGACTTCCCCCTCCCAGGCAGCAGCAGCAGCACACACCTACAGCATGTGCTGTACTGACAGAATGAGCGTCTCACTGACAGTGTGAGAGCTCATACTGAGCCTGCTGCCAGCACAGCACATGCTGTAGGTGTGCTGCTGCTGAGGGGGGTGGACAATAACACTGTCCCTTCGGCTTTAGAGTGTTTTTTCACCCCCCCCCCCCCCCCCAAAAAAAAAATAATCATTTTCTGGGGGGCATGGCCACACCTCCTACGATTAGGACACACACCCAAATTTTACCAGGGCCTGGCATACTTCTCGGCTCTGCCTACTGATTTGATGCGGGAGCCTCACCAGCCACTGACCTCACTGCACGCCACTGAAATGCAGGAGTGTTGTGGCTGTTTTTGGGGTGTTTTACTGACTGCATCAGCATGGCCCTGACATCTTTGTTAAGGCTGTCATGCTGCATGGCCTTTGACTTATTTTAGGTGCCTGTTATAAAAAGGATATGTGTGTGTGGTGCAAATGTGCAAGCAGTTAATGTGTCTTACTATGCCTGCGGTGGGCATCCTCAGATTTTACCTACTTTACAGTAGCATACCCCCAGCATGCGCATCTGCGATAACATCCACCCATGAATCATCAAATCATTATTTTCCCCCTGTTCGCAAATATACATCAGTCTTGTCTTGTGGCATCCGGCTTTGAGAACAAAGCGGGCACAGAAGTCATGCAACGTCAGCCACCCGCCCCTGGAAACCATCGGCCCATTTGCATGTGGACGCCCAGCGTTTTCCTGGGAGCTCCCGCCGTTTTTGTGGGTTTGCCCATGATTTGCTGTGTGTCCCCATGCGCCAGCACCCTGCCCGCCTCATCCCACCCACCCCTGTGCGAACACCTTGGAGACTGTGCATGTCTGCACAGCAGCCCTGCACATGAGCATATGATATTATATGCCGGGGACCGAGTCAACCAGAATCGGGCCCTTTGTTAGGTGCGGCAGATGCTTTGTGGCACCATATAAAGGATAATAATCATCAACCTCCATTGTGTATGGAAATTCAAGTAATACAAGTGACATTATTTTACATTATTGGGGGGGGGGGGTATACTAAGCCTTGGAGAGTGATAAAGTGAAAAGAGATAAACTAGCAACCAATCAACTCCTGTCATTTTTTCAAACTTAGCTTGTAACATGGCAGGAGCTGATTGGATGGTAATTTATCTCTCTCAACTTTATCACTCTCCAGTGCTTAGTACATTTCTTTCTATTGCAGTCATTCAATGTCTTGGGTGCTCCTAAGCAGTGACCTAGGTTTGCCTAATAGTAGTGCAAGTCACTATGTTGGCAGGCCTTGCACACCTTGGCCATTAAGTAATATTAGTGTAGACTTCTCTCTGGAAAATCAGAGTTGCTGCCTCCACTTAAGTCCCGCACACACTTGGCAAAAAAATTACCAATAACACTCAATTTAACCCTTCTGAGCGATATTGCTTATGTTATCATCCGGTGTGTATGCTGTACCGGTGGCCAATAAGATGCTGCACTTCGCATAATATAACTATGCAAGAACAATGGCCCTTATTCTGATCGGTGCGGCCGGATCCGAATATGCGGCCAGGACCGTGCGTGCGAAACCCCGCCTTCCATACGGATCGCCAACTCCGTCCGTACGCGGTAAGAAGCTGGCCGAACGGACTGCACGTGTATTTTTCACGGAATACGCCTCCTCCATCTCAGGGAACCTCCCCCATCATTCGATGGTCGCAGACCATCGAATGCAGGACCGAGTGTTCCACCAGCTCCCGCAACCTCAGACCACACGGACATTTTTCCGTGCAAAAGCCGGGATCTGGGCGGGCAGCTGACATCCGGCGATGTCATATGTCCGCCCCCTACACGTGCGTCACGGCCGAATTACCATACGTACGCCCAGTGTTTGCATGGGAACGCCCATAAAACGCGGGGCGTATGCATATGGTAATGAGCCCAAATAGCCCTTCACGCCCCTCTCCACCCCCTGTTCGGAGTGTTCACATTTCATGCGGGATTTGGCCGTACGCCCCGCTCGCACATGCGCAGAGACGCCTCTGCACATGCGCAGACACAAAACATCGGCGGCACGAACGCACGCGGATATTACCGCACCGATCAGAATAAGGGCCAATGTATGGAAACTTAAGTACACTTATTTGTGTCCATCGCTAGAATGAATGACAGCCATATACAAAAGTCATTTAAACACCTCACTGGAAATCTATGATGGTGCTGCTTTGGTTCTAGAAGCCCCTGGTATATAACCTAGAGAGAAATGTGTCAGGTGAAAAACGTATTCCTCTTCTGTAACCACTGCATGGTGTAATCAGCAGGTATGCAGTTGACAAGTTGGCATTCATTATGCCAACATTCACAATGTACAGGTACACACCAGAGTATTCTGTTTTATAACATTGACACCATTAATGTCAACAGCTGGAAATTGACAAGATGTCAACATCTTGGTACTCTAATGACATATGGTACATGCTGACATAATGTAGTTGACATACAATATTTTAAAATGTTGTTTGCCAACATAAGATGTATGTATCCCCACCTAGACATAAGGTAATATGGGGGTTATTTAGACCTGATCGCACGGCTGCAAATTTGCAGCGTGTTTATCGATAGACTTCACATGTGTACGGATTGTAGTGATAAAATCCAGTTTTTTTTAACGCTGGGTGTATGCAAGATGATTGACAGGAAGCTGGCATTTGGGGATGGTAACTGGACATTTTCTGGGAGTGTCAGGGGGAAATGCAGAGGTACCCAAACATTTTATGGGAGGATATGTGACGTCAGACTGTTTCTATCGCAGCTGTCAAGTATGTCCTGGGATACACACAGACTGCACACACCGCAAAATGTATTCGATGGTTAGTGGCTTGCCAATGGATTTGCAGAAAAACCCGCTCCGGTTAATTTTTGCAAGCTGTGCTAAGCATTTGGTAGGCTTGCATAGGGTGGGTTTTCACTCAGACTGGGCAGCGGCTACCTAATTGCAGGGTGATCGTAGGGCGCTGCCAAATTGTGCAGCAGCCATCAGATCTGAATATGCCCTGTGGATAATTAACAATTTTTCAGATTTTTTTTTAACAATTTCATTTTTGCGCTATCGAAGCAGGTGAAACAAAACGCCCTATAAGCTGTTATTGGGTTAATTGAATAGCCCATGAGTGCGATTGTATAACATCCTATATGCAAGGCAGTCATCAGGGGTGTCTGTGGGGACTTCAGTGACGGGCCAGACAGAAAGGTACCCCAGGATTGGAGTCTATCATGTATAGATTGTCATAAACAAATCCACATCTCCCTTGAAGCAATGTAGAATATTGCGTCCAGTGCCGCTGATAGCGGAGGTCTCACCAGGCAAGCCAGGGGTTCAAGAAAGGGAAAGGGGGCCCTACTTATTTTTATCAGACCTGGGCCCCACAATATCTGATGGCAGGTCTGCCTAGTGCCTACATATATCCCTAACCAGGGCTATTTTTGGGCAGGCTCCAGCAGGAACTGAGGCCCTTATTCTAGTTCACTCTTTCATACAAAATATTTCTTAGATGGACAAAACCATGTGCACTGCAGGTGAGGCAGGTGTTACTTGTGCAGAGATAATTAGATTTGGGTGGGGTTTTACACCTGCCTCACCTGCAGTGCACATGGTTTTGTCCATCTAAGAAATATTTTGTCAGAAAGAGTGAACTAGAATAAGGGCCTCAGTTCCTGCTGGAGCCTGCACAAAAATAGCCCTGTCCCTAACTAGATATAAGGTAGTGCATGCAGCATCCCTGTACAGTACTTGATACACACGTGAGAGCCTGTGCTGCTGCTATCATAGTCACTCGCAGGGCTGAGGGGAGCAGGTAGGGGGCACAGGCCATGCAATGTGACAGCACAGAGGCTCACACTGGACCGGTCACCGGTGCCACCCAGAGAGCCCACATGGGGCGAGGTGATCCCTCCGCAGCGCCACTTACAGTAATTGGGGCGGGGCTATTAAGGGAGAAGGCGTTATCGGGCGGCTGTCAGAGTCCGGTCAGGGTGGGAGGTGTCTCAGTGGGAGGTGGCGGCCAGTGGCCATGAGATCATAGGGCCTTATCTGAGAGGCCCCCTCCGTTTCTTCTCTGCCTCCAATGAGCGAGCGGGGAGCCGGATGCCATCACAGCGCCGGGTTACCTCTCCCGCCCCAGCAGCAGCAGCAGCAGCAGCAGCCCGCTCCCCGAGCTCCGCCCAGTGCAGGGGGGAAACTTTCAATGACTGCCCCTCCCCGGCTGCCCTGCCAGCAGCAGCATGTCCTGAGCCCGCTCCCCGCATCTCCATGCAGTACGCGTAGTAGCGTGCTATCCCCGGGTGTCACGGCCGCTGCTCGCCCGCAGAGCGGATGATGGGGCTTCCCCCGCTGGAGTTCAGTGACTGCTACCTGGACAGCCCGCAGTTCCGGGAGAGGCTGAAGTCACACGAAACTGAGCTGGACAAGACCAACAAGTTCATTAAGGAGCTGATCAAGGACGGCAAGTCCCTGGTCGCGGCGCATAAGAGTGAGTGTGCCCCGGGCTGGGGATGGGGCTGGTGGGCGCATCCCAGGCTGCTCTGTGCAATGTACCTGTACGGAGACCGGGCTGTCAGTCAGGGGAGGGGTGGCTCCTGTCTCTGGGCTGCAGATGTGTGCGTCCCCTCTATCTGTATTACAGACAGTCTCTATTTGGCTTAGATAGTAAATGGCTAAATCCGTTTAACTGTTGACTGCAAAACAGCAGAAAATAACATTTCCCTGTCCAGCATTGCAGCCGGGCTATCCGCCCCCAGCAGGCAGGCATTGCTGTCACTGCCTGCCCTGCTCACCTGGGCTGCAGCTGCATCCCCCCAATTGGGCTCTGCTTTAGGTGCAAGCTAGTAGATTGTATGTTTTGACATCTTATGACGTGTACACAACATGCTGTGATGTAACGCTCGTTCTGACATTTGCATTTATGTGTCTTTCCAATATGATATTTTTGTGCAGGATTTTATAGTCCAAGGAGTAAGAACTTGTTACTGTCTTACGTATCTCCATATAAACAAGTGTTCAGCTACCGCAGTGTGTCTGTCGTTCTGTAGGTTTGATGTATCACAATGTCTAAAAATAATTCCTGGAGTGGTGATTCAGCTGCAGAACACAGCAAGAAGTGTCTGTAGTTGTAGTGTGGAACTGCACATAAGCATTGCATTGTCTTTGTAGCTAGTGGGAATTGTGTTGGATCAATATGGGTTATTGGTTATGGCCCATATGTACAGGGATATTGTTGGATTCTTCTGACCTACTACACTATTTTGTATTTTTATCAGTGTTTCTGTGAATTTAGATTATTTTATTCTGAAGATTGCATAAACAGGGGCCATAACTCAATGCTAGTACCATGTTTATTTGTGAGAACTCACATATTTACTTTTCAGCTGTATCTTATTTTCTCTGTTTACAAAATAGCTTCAAACACTGCAGGGAAAATCTGGGCCCTGTGAACTGTTTGTGGTATATATAATTCCTCCTCATCCTCCGTCCTCTTTATGGTTTTAGTTCTACTTAATTAGAATATCATTAACAGAAAAATGTGATAGCTTTAAATTCCTATTATTATAAGCCTAGCATCATATACTACCCAATTAGCAGTTGATTTTTATCTCTTAAGAGCAATAGATAATGAAAGCAAATGTCTGGTTGCTATGGTTCTATTGCTCCTTTTCAGAAATGCTCATAAATAAAGCTTTTTATTATCCTTTTAGAGACCATGGCTGACCTTAAAGTGCAGCTGTGAACTGGGGAGGGAGCATGGCTATTTATTATATTAATTCTATTGTAGAAGTTCCCAAATGCAGTCTTCAACATACCCTAACGCAGGCATGTCCAACGTTGGCCCTCCAGATGTTGTGAAACTACACATCCCAGCATGCTTTGCAATAGTTTTAGCATTCTCTAATAGAAAAACGGTGGCAAAGCATGCTGGGATGTGTAGTTTCACAACATCTGGAGGGCCAACGTTGGACATGCCTGCCCTAACGGAAACGTTTTTAAAGCTGCCCATGGACCAGCACAGCTGGTTAAATCAAATTGACTGAGGTACTAATTAAGTCACCTGTGGCCAAGCATGGATAGACTTAAAGGTGCCTTGGACAGTGGGTTGGACCATCTGTTCTAGTGCATTGGTTCTTAAATCCCCAACAGGCCATGTGTTCTGGTTTCTTGCTGGGTCAGTAATTATCCCAACTGTTTCCATAGATAGAAATCCTGAAAACTTGACCTGCTGAGGCTACATGAGGACTGATGTTAAAAACCTCTGTCCTAATGCACTAAGGGGTAGACACTTCTAGCGCCGCTATAACACTTCCTGCTTTGCCGCATTAACGAGGCAAAGCAGGATGGGAGACCGACAAGTTCTATGAACATCTTGCCTGCCGAAGCAGGGGAGCCTAAACCCCTTCGGCGATGGGATACGGTCGTTTTGTCGACAGTCATTAGGTCGACATGCGTGAAGGTCGACAGGTGTCTAGGTCGACATGGGTGAAGGTCGACATGGTTTTTTTTTGTGCCGAGAGGCGGTATTTCATGCCCTACCATCCACTAGGGCATGGTGGGAGAATAAAATAGTGTGCCGAACGCAGTGAGGCACCGTGCCCGAAACATTGCAAGCGTAGCAAGGGGCTGCGGTTGACTCAAACTGTGTCCATGTTGACTGTGTCGACATGCCGGTCAAAAAAAACATGTCGACCTTGTCCCCTGTCGACCCAACAGTGTCAACCTAATGACTGTCGACCGAAGTGGTGTCGACAATATGATCCCCACCCTCGGCGATGCCTCCCTCCTGCTGACAGTGCATCAGTTAACACTCTCTCGCTGGCTCCTCCCCCTGGCTGGCTGGTATAGGCATGTGAGGGATCTCGCTACTCACGTGAGATCTCCAGCGCAGCTCAGAGCCAGCAGCAGGGACAGGGTATAGGGCATTGCCCCCTGCAGCTGTCTTATGTCGATGGCTGCAGGGGGGCGGAACGGTCAGCATTGCTGACCGGTCATACATTAGTAGGAGCCAAGAGCGCATTCTAAAATATAGCATCTACGCTAAGCTTCATGCATCAGGGGAAGCAATATCACCTGCCATAACGCACGGGTATAGCACATATCCCCCTGATCGCCGGATAGGAAATCTACCCCTCAATCTGTTTCCCTATGCATGGAAAAGCATCTGAAATATGGTGGCCAGTGCACAATAGTTAGTATTTTGCTTCAAAGTTGAAAATGCTCAAGCATACAGAGATACAAGATAAAATAGTTTGCATCCTGGATTGTATGACCAATTCCATTAGTAGTAGTTCTCTTTGGCTATATCATGGTTGCCTACCTGACCCTCTCCTTCAGGGAGAAAACGCTTCGCTCCGGGACTTCCCTGGTAATGTATGACTGCCATCACCTGTGGTGAGCTAGGTAATTTATAAGAACGGTGTTTCACCACAGGTGATGGCAATCATACATTACCAGGGAAGTCCAGGAACAGAGCATTTTATCCCTGAAGGAGAGGGTCAGGTAGGCAGCCCTGGGGTAAAGGCTGTCTTTTGTATTGGTCTGGATTGTGAGTTGGGAATAAAGTAAGGCCAATACTAAATCTTAATTGCATTGTAAAAAAAAAAAAAAGGGTGTCTGGCATTTGTGGGCTACATGCAAAAGCAGGCAGTACTTACCACACTTGTAAAAAAAATGTACTTGCAAATCTTGCTTTACCACATGGTTTGTCAAGGTGCAGTTACCGTTTTTTTCTTGATTTATCCCATTGTTACTGGGGTTTTTTAACAAACACTAAGGGTCCTTGCATATCTTTTGCTTATTTGTAAACCATTCCAGCTATACACTAGTACTCTGTGAGATGTGCTAGTACTTTATATAACCACCTAGAGCAGAGGTTCTCAACTGTTGTCCTCAAGGCACCCCAGACGTGCAGGTTTTAAGTATATCCATGGCTCAGCACAAATGGTTAAATCAAACTGACTGAGTTACTCAAAAGTGTTAAAGTGGAGAGTGATAAACAGCCAGCCATTCGGCTTCTACCTGTCATTTCTCAAACCCAGCCTGTAACATGGCAGGTGGAAGCTGATTGGTTGGCTGTTTATCTCCATTTTATCACTTTTTGAAGCTTGATACATCTGGCCCTGTCCTCTGTGGTCAAACATTAATGTACTTAAAAGCTGGACCGTGTTTGGGAACCTCTGACCTAGAGGAAATACATGTAAATGGTCTTGGGAATACATTTGTTTTAATGAAGCATGTTATGTAACCGTGATGCTATCACCTCCTGTCTCATGTCATGATTTTTAATATATGTGAATAGCTGTTTTTCTTTTGCCATAACTCTCATGTCACCTTTACTTACATACAAGCTGCATCAGATAACATACAGGGTGACATTTAATGAGATGAGAAAATGTGATTTTTGCGATATTTTCGGCAAAAAACGGCCGAAATCACACTTTCACGAATTCGCAGATTTAATGATATGAAAAAACCCCACATATTTTACAGCAAAATCGCACTTTCTGAAACTCGCCAGAACTCGCATCCAGATGTTTTCCCATTGAAAAGTATACAATTCGCATATTTAATGAGATGCAAATTCGAAAAAAATGTGTCTAAAAATCGCCAAACATTTAGAACAGATTCTGATATGGGAATTGGCCAGAACCCTGCACAGATCATTGCGATCTGTGCATGGTACTGTGTTAAAAAATGTGTTAGTGTTTTTATTTATTTGTTTAAACGGCGTGGGTTCCTCCCTCCTGAGCATAACCAATCCCTTGCTCATTGAGCCCTGGCCGCAACATGAGCACAGTGGCTGGTCAGCCTTGGACAGGGTACCTGGAGGGGTGGGGACCTCCCCAATAAAGGGATCCCCCGTCCAGGGCTGAAGCCGGCGTACATGGCCAGTGGATGCCGGCCTGATAGGGTTAAAACTCACATGCCGAACATTGCTTTATGCAGGAGAACTACAAGTGCCAGCAGACCTCCCCCGCATGCCGGGACTTGTAAAACCACAAGTCCCAGCATGCGGGGCATTAATGGTCCCGCTGGGACTTGTAGTCCACCTGTAAAAAGAATGTTAAAATGGTACTTGTTTAGTTAGTGAAACTACACTGGGAGCAGGGTGGGTGCTTCGTTGTATACTTACCGATCCCCGTGGGCGACAGCTTTCAGTCCCCCTCCTCCAGCAGTCACTCTGGCGCCAGCAATGTACGTAATTCAGCGCATTGCCGCTGGGGGAGAATCACATGCTTTACCTGCTCCCGCAGCGGTACTACGCTAATTGCATACATTGTACGCTGGCAGTGCCGGAGGAGCGTGACTGAACGATGGGGCACGCCGGGGAGTGACTGCTGGAGAAGGGGGACCCATCGGCAGATCGCGGGGATCCAGTGGACGCGGTTGCCAAGCCGGAGAAGGGCAAGTATAATACCCACACACACTTCCCCCACTATCCACGTCGGTGTGGAGTAGATTTTATAAGGTGTAGCGAGCACCGTGAGGGGACGTGTATCCGCGTCCACTCGCCACTCTTTTTTTATAAAATCAACTCTACGCCGACGTGGATAGTGGGGATATTAACCATTGTTTAGTTTCAGGGCTACAGAAGCAGTTACTTAGGCAGCATAGTGCTGTATTGGTATTCTCAATACAGCACTACGTAAACTGGCAGTGCCAGAGGATCCCGGAGGCTTGAGCCCTGGACGGGTGAAGCCTGAGGGGGAAGGGACCCCTTTATTGGGGGGGGTCCCCATTCCTCCAGGTACCCCGTCCAATGCTGACCATCCACGGTGCTCATGTTTCGACCAGTGGACCTTATATAAAAAGTGTCCCCCGTCTGTGGCATGACACCTTGGGCTGTTGGAGCCCTGTGCTGGTTTCAAAATATGGGGGACCCCCAGATTTTTTGTTCCCCGTAATTTTGGAACCAAGAGTCCTGGGCTGGTTTCAGAAATACGGGGGACTCATGCTTTTTGTCCCCCGTATATTTGGAAACGGGTCCGGCTCAATGAGCCCGGGGCTGGTCATGCTCAGGAGGGGGGACCTCACACCGTTTTTTTATTTACTTTTTATAAACCCAAAATTTGCACATTTTCATGCCTAAAAATTATCGCACTTAATTGCACTCCCCCTCCCCCCCCCCCCCTGAATTACGCACCTCCATAAATATGCGATTTCAAAAAGTGCAATAATGGGTGATTTTTAAATTACGAAGAATCGCATCCTATTAAATGTCACCCACAGTATTTATTTCTGGTGACAAATGATATCCTGTATTATATGTAATGTAACATGAGGCTATAAGCATCACCTTCTAGACTGAAACAGTTTATCTATACATCAGGCTGTGTTCTCCTTATTCCAGCCTGATAAATGCTTTAGTGCAGCGGTTCTCAACCTCCGTACCCCCCCAACAGTTCACGTTTTCCAGGTCACCTAGCAGGTGCACTCATTACTCACTGACACATTTCAAAAGATCCACAAGTGGGGATAATTACTTCACTTGTAAATCTGTGGGGAGACTTGGAAAACGTGACCTGTTGGGGCGGGTCCTAAGGACCGAGGATGAGAACCACTGCTTTAGTGGAATCTTGGAGTTGAAATAGTGGCTCCTAATCTGTTGTTAGCCATTTGTTTTGCACAAGAATACGGGCATTGCAGGGAATGAAATATTAGGAAATTCTGCAGTATTTAGTAACTTATTTTCTGTTCATACAGCAGTGGCGTAACAATACCCCCGCAGGGGGGGTGGGGGTCACTGTTCAAGTGTGGGCGCTAGGGGTCTGCGGGGCTATTGTAATGCTGCTGTGCTGCAGCCGGGACCCCCAGATTTACCTGTCTGCGCAGTGGTGCCGGGCCCGGCACCCCTCCTTGCTTCTGCAGAAATGAAAATGGTCCATCACAAAATGTCTGCCCCATACAGCAGACAGTTCTCTGACACTGTAAGGCACAGGGGACACTGGTGGGGCGCTACCTAAATTTTTGGTGGGGGGGCAATTTAGATAGTTATGCCACTGTAATACAGTACCTGCTGCACTGTGAGTCTGTGACTTTCATCCAGATCCTGATTCCTCACTCAGCCAGTGAGTGACTCTGCCTCTATACCTCCACACCTCACTGCTGGGTGTGGCGGTAGCAACTTCTATTACTGTGCTGTGGCTGTGCCGTGGGCCCTCCCATCCAATGCACAGCGCAGGGGACTCAGAGTGTCGGGTAGTTATCATGATACACAGTAGTCATGCAGTACTCCACTGGGAACAACTTGAGTGGCCAGAAGGTCTTTATGGAACCCACCATGCCCTAGGTGGGAGCTTAGGTTGCCTTGTAGGAATTCTGCCTCTGCAGTGAGGTCCTGTTTTATCCATCATAATGGCAAACATCTGTGACCGGTTGGTGTGTCCTCCATCCCATCTGTCATAGTACATTGGCGTCGTACTTTTTTTCGGTCAATCTTTTTTATAATTCCGTTCTACCAACTATCGTCTGATAAGTTATCACAATTCCAAAGTTAAGGGTGGTATTCAATGCTATGGTGAGGATAGCTTATTTTTAGCGAGGAAAAGCCATCCTCTGTCAAACCCCCTCGCCGTATTCAACATTTGGCCAGAATCATCGCTGTGAGAGGCTGGTGAGGATCCCCTTTTGTGGTGAGCCCCGCCGTTTTAATGGCCACACTCACCGTTCCCACCTTGCCAAAGGGAACCAGCAAGGTGCAAATGGCGAGTAAAGGGGAAGGAGTGGAATACCCTGACTGCGAACTATCGGTACTTCTCGCCATCTGTCTTCGGAAAAGAAAGAACTCCTGAACATGTTGCCTTAATTCCTATAGGTCAGGCATGGGAAACATTTAGCTCCCAGCTGTTGTTGAACTACACATCTCAGCATGCCCTGCTACAGTTTTGCTATTTTGCCTTAGTTGCCTATGCTTTTGCATTCTGCAGGAGACTTCCTGAAATAACAGAAATCTTCCCCTCTCCCTCATTAGTCTACCAATCTCTAGACTCTATTAGAGATAGATACATTTACATTGAATCATCAGCACCATTTCTCAGCACTTTACCAAGTAAGAGTAGCTCTTACTAACTGCTTTGGGGCTCCTCTACATTTGGATATAAGTCATTTTAAAGGATTCCTCTCAGATGTAGCAGTACACACCAACGCTTCTAGGTGCCAAGTTCACAATCTCTTTTCACAAGCTCTCCATATATGGAACTAGACACGCCCTTTGGGAGGAGCATGACACACACCCTCAATGGGATACGGTCATCAGGTCTATGGCATGATGGTCGACATGGGTCTGGGTCAATACAAACATTGGGTTGACATGGGCAAGGTTGACATTCGAAAGGTCGGCATGGAGTTTTTCAGTTTTTTTTTTTTAGCCGACAGGCAGTATTTTCATGCCCTACCATCCACTAGGGCATGGTGGGAAAAAAATATAGTGTGCCTGAAGCATGGCGAGCGCAGAGGTGCACATTAACCTGTGTCCATATCGACTGTCGACATTCGGTCAACAAAACAGCGTAAACCTTATGTCGACCTTGCACATGTCGACATAATGGTGTCCACCCAATGCTTGTCGACCTACTTTCTGTAGACCAAATGATCTATACCCCCCTCGATGGGGCGCTGTGCAAAATTCTACTACCAACTATAATCTCTCTGAAACTAGTTTTCAAAAGTAGGCAAGTATGGCTTAAACTGTTGAAGGTCTGTGACTGTTCAAACAAGGCGATGTCATACTGATCATGAAGATGCACATTTTAAATTCTTATTTAGAAGGTACAGGTTTCTTTTTGATCTTGAGTTAATGCAATGTTTGGCAAGAGGTGTCATCTAATGAAAATAAAGAAACATGCATGCTTTTATTAATGCTATTAAGATGCAATGTGATCTTGGCAATGGTGATGGCATGTTGCACAGACTGAGCATCTTTAACATTCTATATTGGAGACCCTGCAGGAAATGACGGCTATTACATGCCAGCATGTGTTATAGAAGTGAGAAAGGGGAAACAAAATGTGTTGACCAACTTCTCTTGTATCACCTTCTTTAAGTCTTGCACAGATCGCAGTATGTCTAATACGTATATACGCAGCATATATGGAAATGTGGTTTTAACCATTTAGTTTCAGTTTATACACTAATGGAAGCTGGAGAAGTGGAGCTTTACCAAGGGAACATTGATATATAGGACGGGATGTATTAATATACATCGCCGCCCTTCGCCGGCTGTCTGCCGCGATGCCAGCGCAAAGGTGGCGATACCCTTCCCTGCGTTAACAAGGCGGCGGGGTTTTAATACATAGGAAAATGCGGTAAAACAGTGGTTTTACTGCATTTTCCCCTTACACATCCCGCCCATAAGGAGAAACTTCAGAGCATATGCAGAAGCGCCTTGAGTCCTGTTGGAGAAAGTGCGCTATATAAATAAAACTTCTTACTTTCACTGTTACCAATGATGAAACAGTGCCTGGGACTGGCTGGACAGGACCGGTCTTATCCCATCCACCTTTTTCTAGTGTTGGGGGACGAGCAGAGGAACTATAATTAGGCAGTACCTTTCTTCTTTTTTTTGGTAGAATCCAATGTTGCCTTTTCCACCGGTCCAACATTTCCAACATTTGCCTGCTCTAAATGGATGACTTCATGAGCTGGTATCTGGATATCAGCACTGATATGCAACCATACCTGTGCTAGAAACACCACAGCAGACAGCGACACCCCAGGCAGGGAAGAGGAACTGCATGGGTTTTCAAATATGGCGGGTGCGAGAATGGACACTACAATGTCTAGGTTGATATCGTGTGGTCGACATGGTCAAAAGGTCGACACATGAATGGGTCATAATGACCCGGGGGGGACAGACGGACACTTTTTCATACTTTACAATCCCGGTAGACTCTTTACCGGTAACATGGCAAGGTATGCACTACACCAGTGGTCGCCAACCCGTCGCTCGCGAGCTACCGGTAGCTCGCCTGAGCGAAACGGGTGGCTCGACCACTGCTGCCTGCCCGGTCCGCCCGCCCGCTGTTGCCACTGGGTTGCGGCGCTATAGCCGCCGCTATAGCCGCCGCCTTGCCCCGCTACAGCCGCCGTCACCCCCGCTGTAGTCCTCCCTGTTACGGGGACCAGAGGAGACAGCAGGCGCTAGAAGTCATATTTGACCTCTAGCGTCTGACAGGGAGCACCGCGCTAAGCGCTCCCGGCACTTCCGGGTAACGCTGCAGCGCTGTGTTCCCAGTCATATGCTAGAAGTCAAATATGACTTCTAGCATGGTGTGCCAGAGCGCCCCGCCGCCCACCTGCTCCGGGGGGGACCGCACAATCCGCCGCGCACTGCTGCACACCGGGGGAGACTTTGCACGGCGCCCCGCATTCCCGTCCTTCAGCTTCAGCCGGAGGGCGCAGTCCACCGTCAGAGCCTTCTCCTCCAACAACCAGCACACCAAGTGAAGCCTGAGCCAGCACGTGCTGCGGGAGACCTAGGAGCTGCTCTGCCTGTTCCGTGCCCTGGGCCAGGGGGGGGTGTGTACTTTGCCCCGGACAGGCAACTGGTGGTGGTGGTGGTGGCAGGGCCATTGCTAGGTACGGCACTGCTCCATAACAGGGGGGGACTGGAGCCTCCCAATGCTCACCTGCTCCGGGAGGGGGGGGGGGTGATGCGACCGCTGAGTCGCCATTCCACGACAGGGGGAGAAGAGTTATTATGCCCATGTGAAGACGGGCATAGTGGAGGGGGCAAGCAGTGACCCCGTTGTCAATGAGCATTAACCCCTGGCAACAAAAATGAACCCCTGACAGCAAGCAGGTAATTTACATTTTATTAGAAGCCTTACTGTGGGACATTGTGTGCAATATGTGTAATGGGCATCATTTGTGTGGCACATGTTTAATGAGCATCAAGGTGTGGGGCATATGTATAATGGAGTATCACAGTGTGGCATATGTATAATGGTGCATCACGGTGTGGGGCATATGTATAATGGAGTATCATGGTGTGGCATATGTATAATGGTGCATCACGGTGTGTGGCATATGTATAATGGAGTATCACGGTGTGTGGCATATGTATAATGGAGTATCACGGTGTGTGGCATATGTATAATGGAGTATCACGGTGTGGCATATGTATAATGGAGTATCACGGTGTGGCATATGTATAATGGTGCATCACGCTGTGGGGCATTTGTATAATGGAGCTTCACATTGTGGCATATGCATAATGGAGCATCACGGTGTGGCATTTGTATAATGGAGCATCACGGTGCAGGGCATTTGTATAATGGAGCATCACGGTGCGGGGCATATTTATAATGGGTATCACGGACTGCACTATTGTGGTCATGTGTATCTGGCACTGCACTATTGAGGGCATATGTGTATCACACCCCCATTTTCCATGGCCGCACCCCATGTGGCTACAGCTCTTAGAGAGCTGACTATGCCCCCATAGCGGAAAAAATGGGGGATGTAGCCTCGCAGGAGTTCCACGGTAGTAGCTGAACCTTCTAATTTTTGGCGCGTGCCTTCGGCACGCGCAGATGACTCTTCTCCTCTGCCTCCAGTGTTGGGAGGTATGTTTTGGGGCATTACAGTTTGTGGCATTATGTGTAAAGGGCATTTTTTGGGATATTATGCAGATTTTTAATTTTTTTTTACTTTAGTAGCTCTTCGGGCGGTTTATTTTGTCGCGAGTAGCTCCCGACCCAAAAAAGGTTGGAGACCACTGCACTACACTATCTGGGGATCTACAGGCTCAGGTGTTTTCATTAGTGAAGTGTTTCAACCTGTTTCATGTCAGCCTTTTGCTTGTGTCAACATTGTGCATGTCGACCTAGACATTGTGTGTGAGCTAGACCACACCCTCATGAACATTACACATTGTGCAGTGTTCTCTATAACACTGTCTTGTGTCTGTACAGATGACGAAACAGCTAGTGATTGAATGCATGAAGATATTGGTCTTTCGGTTCTGTCTGCTGGGACGTCTAACCACTTAGCTAGCACATGTTTGTTTCCAAAACCGCAAAGAATTACTTATTTATTTTTTTAAATGATTCAATTAACACATTTAAAACTTGTCTGACAAGGTTTTTATTAAATTGGTTTTACATTTTTGACTGCAGGCACTGGGGAGAGGGAACAAGGATGCAGTGGGCCTTGAGGACTGGTGACATCAGTTGCAACCGTGTCTGGTAAAGCCCACCTTGATGTGATAACTTCTGATGAGACCATGCTAGAAGAGTCCTTTATTTCTCGTGCCAAGATTGTATTAGTCTGTTTACTGTGTGTAGGTAGTGTTAATGTTTTGAATGACCAAATTAACTCTGAGGGAGCTATGTGAACAAGACTGTCATCGCACAACCCACAAGACACAACACACATATATACACACACCCATACTGCTTTTATGCATAGTAATTCTGCAACCATTTACAGAACACTGTCAATGCAGCGTTGAACCATAAACATCCCTGTTGATCTTGCTGCATCCTCCATAACAGAAGGCATGGAAGTACTGATGGTGTATGTCCATTCTACAGACAGAATTGAAGATACCACACAAGTGCGCAATTAAACAAAGTGCAGCCACATGTAAAAAACACCAAGAAGGGTAAACATCCAAATATACCCCAAAATGATAGAACAGTGACAACAATAGGTGTAAATACACGGGCGCACAGTGTAACCCTTTCCACAATAATAAAATTGGACAAAATCACCGTAATTCACTTGATGATCAGGAATGATAATGTAATAACAGGGTTCAACACCTGAAACGATAACCTCCTATTCACACAACATATGTGACATAGGGGCAGAATATATAGGAGAAAATAGTGCAGATTATCTTTGGTTAAAAAAGATTTTAATAACAGTCCACACTTACAAGAGCAGACGTTTGGTACAGCATAAAAGATATCCCCACAAGGCAAACAGCTGGGCATAAGATGGAATCAGCAGGCTCAGATGGGGTCCCACATACGAGTCCGGAACAAGCAAATGGAGTCCCAAAGTCACTACCGCGATGTCCACGCTGCAGGCTTCCTTCTTAGGCGGGGGTATCACTCAACGCGTTTCGATAAATCCTTCGTCAGGAGTGTATGATAAAAGTGTCCCAGAGTCCGGTTTTTATACCGTGTGGCGATTACCGCCATCAGCGTCGCGGCGTTTGGCCAGCGGATGTCCGGGTTCAGGCGCCGGAAGTAAGATGGCCGTGCGTTCCACGGCCTGTTTTCATTTGGTACGTGTAATGACACGGCAGATACCGTTCTGGACACAGGTTAATTACCAAATGGTCCGACTGCACGGCAATCTTACTTCAGTACGCTACATATAATATACAATAAAATACAATAAGAAAAACAATAAAAAATCTGCACTAAAAAATGATTAAATATAAGAATGATCTGTAAAAGATAAAACAGATATAAATATACAGCATAAAAACAAATTCATATACAATATATGTCAATCAATAGATAGAAAAAAATAAAGGAAAAATCTTCAATCTAACAGATAGAGAACTTAGTGATGAGGAAAACAGTATCCTCACTAAAGGTTTAAAATTCGCCCCATCGTTTCAACCTAACTCTTTCGATATATTTCTGGATGTCCAGGCTCCAGGTCCGGGGCTGGTTCCAAAAATACGGGGGACAAAATTAGTAGGGGTCCCCCGTATTTTAAGAACCATCCCCAGGCACAACCAGCCAGCACGGTAATGCCACAGCCGGGGGGAGACTTTTTATACAAGTCCCCCCCGGCCAAAGCATTCATCCCTACCGACCAGTCAGCCTGGCCAGGGGCCCTGGGGGAGTGGGGACCCCACCCAATAAAGGGGTCCCCCCCCTCCAGGACTTACCTGACCAGGCTGAAGCCTGGTGCTGTCCGCGGTGGCCCTGTGCGGTGGCCACCGGGCTGATCATTGTGTAAAAAAATAGATGAAAAACCTATTGTTTTAAACTGTGGAACTATGAGTCCCAGCAAGCCTCCCCCGCAAGCTGGGACTTGGAGAACCACAAGTCCCAGCCTGCGGGGCATTAAAGGGCCCGCTGGGTCTTTTAGTTCCACAGTAAAAAAAATAGATAAATACACACTGACACATTATAAAAATAAAAGTTTAATACATACATTACACAAACACACTGATACTTACCTATCTTGATCCCGTAGGTAGGTCCCAGGGTCCGGTCCGGTGGCTTGGTTCCGGGGCTGTTCCGGGGCTCCAGGGCGGAAGAGTCCGGGGTCCTGGATCTGCTATTTTTAAGGTTTTTTTTTTACGGCTGCTGCTTACGCCAGTTACGTTAGCTGCTATGTGAATCGCGATTGTCCCCTCACGATTGCTCCACCATGTTTCAGGCTACGTGGCTAACTGTGCTTTGCTTGCCACAACATTACTAAAGGTAATAGATGGTGGCGTGGACCCCGAAAATAACCCTCGCGGCTCACCGTACGCTACTTAAGTTCCGTAGCGTAAGCGGTGGCTGCAAAGATGAGGAGGTACCATTTTTAACTTGATTTTTAACAGTAGCAACAGGCTACTAACTTAAGTTGAACATAGAAAGTAACAAAAAAACTGTCCATACAGTGCAAAATAGATCATACTGTACCTTAATATTTGTTGCAATATTAGGAGTATACTATACAGTAGCTTTAATGTTCTCACTTCCTCTTTAGTTAATCTTTATCTCTCTCTTCTCCTCTCTCAACTAAAGTCTGTATCATCATCACACAGATGCACTAAGCTTCAAAAGTGATAAAATGGAGAGTGATAAACCACCATCCAATCAGCTCCTGCCTCACATTTGTTAAACAGTCTGTGACATGGCAGGTAGAAGCTGATTGGCTGGGGGTTTATCTCCATTTTATAAATTTTGAAGCTTAGTGCATCTGACCCGGTGTGTGTTTTGTATGTTTTTTAAGTTGTTTATGAATATAAAACAAGGACTGAGCTTGCTGCCGAAAGCAGTGACAGCACCACACAGTGACACACACACACACACACACACACACACACACACACACACAAAAAAAACAGGTACTCTTTACTTAGTTGGGCGCCAGCGATTGAAATCGCGGGCGTCGGGGGTAAAAATCGCGGGCATCGCGGGTAAATCGGGATGGGGCGTCGGGGGTAAAAATCGCGGGCATCGCGGGTAAATCGGGATGGCCGCGATGACCGCGATTTTCCCATAGGGAACAATGTTAAAACGGCTGATTGACCGCGATTTTACTGTTAAATGCCTCAATGGACCCGATTTGGGGCCAAATAGGTCAAATTAACCCTTAAATGTCCCCCCAAATTTTTAACGCCACCCCACGATCCACGCCAACCCGAAGCGTGGCGAGCGGCGGCGGTACGCGTCCTACGACCTTTTCATGCCCTACTATCCACTAGGGCGTGGTGTGAGAATATAATAGTGTGGCGAGCGGACGCGGATACCTTCACAGGTAGACGCGTCCCCTCGCGGGCTTCACAGGTGTCCGCCTCGCCACGGACACCTGTGAAGCCCGCGAGGGGACGCGCATAACTGTGAAGGTATCCGCGTCCCCTCGCGGGGCTTGCTGCGCTCGCCACGCTTCGGGCTCGGTGGCTCGCTGCGCTCGCCACACTATTATATTCTCACACCACGCCCTAGTGGATAGTAGGGCATGAAAAGGTCGGAGGACGCGTACCGCCGCCCCTCGCGGGCTCGCTGCTCTCGCCACGCTTCGGGTTGGCGTGGATCGTGGGGTGGCGTTAAAAATTTGGGGGGACATTTAAGGGTTAATGGGCTCTGTGGCCCATTTAACATTGATTCCTATGGCCAAATCGGGTGGATTGAGCCATTTAACAGTAAAATCGGGTCCATCGTCCGTTTTAACATTGATTCCTATGGTAAATCGTGAGCATCGCGTCGCGGGCATCGCGGGTACATTTATAGCCGGCCGCGACGCGACCGACACGATTTCCATGTTTAACATTGGTTTCAATGGGAAATCGCGGGCATCGCGTCGGTCGCGTCGCGGCCAGACATAAATGTACCCGCGATGCCCGCGACGGGCGCCCATCTAGGTAAAGAGTACCAAAAAACATTTGAAAATTGAGAAAAACATCGGGGGAGAAATCTAGCGATGATGAGGAAACATTGGATCCTTAACATTGCAGGGTTAAACATCGAACATTGAAAGCATAAATCTGATGTTACCGATGAAACATCATATGATTACCCATCCCTAGTGTCTACTTTGTGTCATCTGCAAAAAGACATACTTTCCCTTCAATACCAGTTGCAATGTAACTAACAAAGATATTAAAGAGCACTGGTCCAAGTACAGATCCTTGGCATAAGGGACTAGCATAAGCTATCAACCCTGCACCCACCCCACAGGGGTGTGGAAGGTAGTCACTGGCCTCAGCTTATTCCTGGGGTAACCTGACTAGTGGTGAACCCCTTTATTTGTGGGGAATACCACCTCCCCAAGGATCCTTGGCCTGGGCTGACTAGTTAGGGTGGATTATTGTGTTGGTCACCGGAACCCATCATGTGTGTCACCAGGCTGTTGCATTTACTCCCTCTGAGTGGAGCCGGGTGCTGGGGGACCTCAACTCCCCCCCCCCCTTTTTTTTTTTTTTTCCCCTAAATGTATTTGAACCTGTGCCAGTTCCACGAGCCCAGGGCTGGTTCTGCTCTTTGCATAATAATAATAATAATAATAATAATAATAATAATAATAATAATAATAATAATAATAATAATAATAATAATAATAATAATAATAATAATAATTTATATGTAGGTCAACAAAAATTTGCCTTAATCTTGATTGTCTGTCCTGGACAAAAGATTTCAGGCAAGCGCACATTTGCACCAAATATTTATCTTTAAATGCGATGTGCGTTCCTATTGCTCTTTTGCTAAATCATCTGCTCTTTCATGCAGCACGTAAAGCTGGCCATACATCTTACAGATCAATTGTCAGATTGGGTTGGTTGGAGCAAAATCCTGGTAATGGATGAGCGCAAATGACAGATGACCATTTGCATTGAAATGCTGGAAAACTGCCAAAACCTTTCATTCAGATATTACCCGGTTTTTGTTCCAACCATCCCAATCTGACAATTGATCTGTAGATGTATGACCACCTTTAGATAAGAAGATTATCGCAACACATGTCCGATCTTATTTTGGTCCTTGTTTATAATATTGGCCAGGTAGGCAGCGAATGATGAACAGTGCTTGTCCCACGGGTCATTAATGAGGGTTTCTGTCGCCTTAACATGCAGCTCAATTTTTGCTGAATTTTGGAACCCGGCAGACAGATTGGACCGGTAAATCTTTAGGTGTGTATTCTTAGGTTCTAAACCATTTCCTAGTTAATACCCTGGCGATTGCATTGTGGGATCATTGATGTTGTGTAAAAAAATAAAATAATAAAACCCTCCTGGTGGGGATCGCAGAATCAGGACTTAATTTCTATAAATCGCTGATGATCGGTGGATCCGGATTGCAGGTTGGCAGATCGGAGGATCGATCCTGCTGGTGTATGGGCCACTTTAGTGGATTGTTGGTGGTGGTTTTTTTTGTAAACCAAATACCATTGATACCTAGTAAAATGTTTAATTGGGTGTGGACATTCAAGATTCAAGTGTCTGTACGTATGTAACTAAAACCTTTCTTTATTCTTAAGGGCTGTGTTCTAGAATTTTTTCATATTCTCTGTTTAGTTAATTGTTCTTAGAATGTTGTATGATTACTAGCTTTGTTTCTGGGTAGAAGTATTAAGCAGTTGTGCAAACATTTGCTTTGGGTAAAGAGATCACCTGTGGTTGTGGTGAACTAGACTGCTGCTCTTATTTCATTGCATGAAGCTTTGTTTATATCCCATTTATACTCTAGCTTTAATAAAAAAATCTGTTCTACAGTGATTGCTACATGGTACTGAGTAATGATAGCTGCCGCATTATTTTGGTCTATTGGTTTATTAAGATCTTTTTCATTCTCCCTCCCAAACGGAAGCATTAATCTAATGTAAACCTATTTCACAGTCCCTGCAGGAAGTTTGTTCCCTACACCACCTCTTTCATTAAAATTTTAATTTGTATCCTTCTAGCAGGAAATCCCCTGCCCATTAAGCCAACATTGAGCTCTTGTTCCAGAAAATCTGTTTTAGAAGAGGGATAAAAAGTACTTCTGCTCTGTACTTTGTTTGATAATAGAAAAATAAAATGGTAACTTAAAACCCATTCACACCAGCCTTTTTTCCCAGGTTGGCCCTGGGAACACCCCAGGTGTAGTGCTGGTGTGAATGTGTTCTGGGCCAGAATCCTGGGAGCAATGCCCCGACCTTACGACCCAGCTAGCTACCAGGTTTGCTCCCGGGAACTTCCCAGGACATGTTGCGGTTTGAACAGGTAACTTGGTCGAGTGACCCGGGTCCCTTTCAAAGTATGGAGGACGCATCGCTGCCTCCTCCCCGCCCCTAGTTCACACATTGTTGCTCCACCCACCCCACCCCACCCCTTGAAGACTGCAAATGCCGGGGTCGCTCCTGGAATGGACCAGTGTCCCATTCTGGGGAGCGACCCCTGCCTTTGTAGTATGAATGGGGTATTGTCACCCATGTAGAATGACAATACTGTTTGCTTTTTATGTTGCTGTGGCTATCCAGCCAGTAGCCAGCAGTTACCTTTATTGTTTGACATTTGTTAGCTTTATGCAGCTGTAGTGTATTCCATTCAGTTTTAAGCTGGGCACACCCTATAATTCCCAAATGCTCAGAACCAGAAGCATTTTGGAGAACAGATTATTCCATATTCGGGAATATTTTTCTTTGAATGAGGTATCTTGCATTTATGTTGTGCTTGTGTGTATATACACATCAAACGCATGCAATACATACAAATATATTTTATTTGTGCATGTAACAAGGTTTTAAAACCTGAAACAAAGTTTGGGTACTATCTCAGAAACTGAATTTGAATGCCAAGCAATCCATTTTTTTGAACATGTATAGTGCCAGTTACATATAGGTAGGGTTTTAGCCCCCCCCCAAAAAAAGGTACAACTATGGTTTTCGGAGTAATCTGGATAAGGGATACTTGACCTGTATAGTCTCAGAAATGCTTTCCTTAGTAATTGAGTTTGAAAAAACTCAGGAGCCCGAGGTGTGCTCCCCACCACCAGTGCTGTGCCTAAACACGTGCAAAGGAGGCCGTGCGATCGAGTGGGTCCGTCTCCGAAGAGACAGGGCCCCGTTTTTCCCCTAACCCCTCTCAACCATAAGGCTGAAGAGGGGAAAATAGGGAACGGTGGGTCCTCTTCGCCGAAGCTCAGAGAGACCCTCATTCCTCAACCCCCGAAAGGGTTAGGACGGTGGGTCTTCCGCACCCCGTGGTTTGGAAGAACCCGCAGTGGACTTCCCTCCGCCTTGCGGCTCGGGGTCGTCCTCGGGGGGACCGCAGCTCTCCCCAAAAGGAGAGAGCTTTGGCACATTGGGGAAATGGAAGGCCCAAAAGGGTCGACCACACTGCCCAAAAAAACGTGACAAAACTACAAAAAACAAGGAACGTGAAAAGTGACGAACGTGAGAGGGGAAGAGAAATAAATAATAAAGGACCCTAGCCAGAAGGCCAGGGTGGGGGTGTGAAAAATTGTCCTACCCCATCCAAAAGGACGAGGTAAGGACGTGAAGCGCATACCTAGAGGGAAAGTGCGCAGTGCTAGTGCTTACTAGTGCATGGTGATTTTGGGATCACCCGTGCATGTTCGGCACCCCCGAGTTTCCCCGGGGGCACAGTGCAGCCTCGGACTCCAAGCAGCCAGCCAGTCAGCGTCCGACCAAGTGTTTCTCCGTCTCAACAGCAGGCACTTTCCGGCCCCTGGCATGGGAATGGGTACTCCACTGGGCTTTTCGAAAGACTCCCTTAGGGGCTGCACCCCCCTCGGAAGAGCAATCTACTCAGTCCCAGTGTTTCTCCGCTCCCAGGGTTAAGATACTAAGCTGAGCTTTTCGCTGTGCCCAGGCCAGGAGTCTCAGTTTCCCCTGACCTGGACCAATCTACTCGGTCTCAGCTTTTCTCCGCTCCCTGGGATTGGATACTAGACTGAGCCTTTCGCTGCCTCATCCTTCGGGGGCTACAAACCCCGTCAGGAGAGTCAAACTACTAGGCCCAGTGTTTCTCCCCCCCTCTTACCAGTGGATTTACGGAAACAACACCTCCTACCAAAGGCAGAGGTGAAGATACTTAGTGAGACTTTTCACTGCTCCCGGGAAAAAACAGAGGGGTCCCACACCCTCCGCCCATCAGAGCAGCTACTCAGTCCCACCTTTCTCTATTCTCTGCCAGAGGCCAGTCCATACCCACTGATAAGAACAGATACTACACTTGATCTTAGTCATAAGCAAAGTTTAGCTTTCACCTGAGGCAATGTGTAGTTAGACTGGTGCGGAGACTGGAGGTCTTTGCAGACATGCTGGCAGTTGTAGAAAGTGGAAGAGACCCGGTGTATCTTTTCAGTCCCGGGCCTCACAATTTCTGTTGGCAGCCATGCCTGACACCTGCTCCACTGTATCCGCATGATGTGGTGTATGTGGCAACTTTGAAAAAAGAATAGTGCTTTTTTTTTTTTTTTTTTTTTTTTTTATTTAATCTTCTATTGTTGATAAAGTTTAGGGGTGTATCCTATTAGCAGTGCTACTTGACAGCTGCTAATAGATTTGACGGCGGCTATCCTATTCTATGTGGGAGTCCACTTCCACCCCCCCCCCCCTTTATTTCCTCTATAATGTAAACATTACAGGTCATTCTGATGAATAAATATGTTTGCTTGGCGATTTTCACATCTATTTTAACGATTATAATTGGCACTTATGTAAATTTTTCAAACGGCCGTGTTTTTAACTAAAACACATTCATCTATAGTTTATAGTGTCTTGCAAGCTACATTTTTTTTTTTCTTTTCAATTGTAGCATATGATACTTATTTTGCAGCTACTTTCCGCACAGCTGCCCCTGGGGCTGAACACAATACTTTGACCTAAAATTCCAGATTCATCTATGGGGATTAATAGAATCAAGCAGAAATGTGATTTGGTGAACACAATACCTGTGTATACCTGTGTATACCTGTGAATTGCCTGTGTAGTTTTACATTTTAATAAAACTTTTTTGCTTTTCTAAATACAATAGTCTTCACTTACATTCCACATTTGGGGCCTAATTCTGTCATGCTTTGTCAAAGTCAGATGTAGTTGTGGGTTATTATTAATTTGCTTTTTCGCTTACAGTTTGGGTACTTTCACACAGTCGCAGTTGCGGTTTGAGACGCCATTTTATCAGAGACCTCTTTTAAAATGCGCGGTGACAGAGGCAACTAATTACTTATATTATGGCAGCATTGCTGACGAGGTTGTGTACCGACTCTTGCTTACATGGGAGGCCATACTGCTATGGAAAATGTGCATCCATCATATATGGGTGGTGCAAGAAGTTTTGATGGTGTTGGTTAAATAAGCATCGAGCTGTATTACATCATAAAAGTGAGCGTCTCAGTTCTTGCATGCTAAACACCAGCGCAAGCTTTGGTACATATGCCCCATATCTGTTCACCATGCACTTTCTAGTCCAGCAGACTGACTGGTTTACAGACTTGCTCTGCATAAATGCACTGCGTTATTCTGTTTAATCATTTTATTGCACCGTTTTAAAGAATAGTGTAGCTAGCCTTTGATATTGCCACAGACTTCTGTGATTGATTGTTTACTACTATGGAAAATTGTGGCTTGAGATGAGGTTTTCCAATTTGCACGAACTATCTGCTGGATAACAATACTGTTAATGATCTCATTGTGCATATCATTCAGTTTGTACCCACTAAATCGTTAATGATAACGTGCAGTCCAATCTGATGATCTAGTCAGTGACTGCATGTTCGGCGGGGTCCCATTTGACTGCACTGAACAATATAATTGTACGGTCTGTATGCATGTGCAGTCATTTGATAATTGGGTAGCCTGCAAACGATCAGGTCTGAAGAACCCCTATTTTCTGGAATGTTATAGTGCTGAATGAAAGGGTCTGTAGAAACTGGCAAAGTCAGAATTTGAATGATTTTTTTACTCCCACATAATGTCTGGTCTGTCTTTATATATCCTACCAGAATTGTTGCAGTAAATCTAAGACGTTCCATGGAATATAATTGCAGCACAACTTTGCATCCGCATGCAAAAGGTTTACAGTGAGAAGAAAATAAATAGTTGGCTTGATAATTGAAGGAATGTTTACTCCTTTTAGGCTGCAGCATTTTCCTTGTGTGTCTGTATATGTATGGTAAAAATAATGGTTCAAAATAATAGTATATAACATAATAAAACGTGGCTTTGACTTGCTCATACGATATAAGGGTCTGTGTGGTAGTGGGAGCGGGGGGGGGGGGTTGCGGGTACTAATTACCCGGGCCCAGGCTTGCTGGAGGGTGGTCCGACCCCTCCCTTCCCCCTCCCTTCCCCCTCTGTCCCTCCCGGGTAGCAACAGCAGCAGCACACACTTCTACAGCATGTGCTGTGCTCACAGCAGGCTCAGCGTGAGAGGTCATGCTGAGCCTGCTGTCAGCACATCACATGCTGTAGAAGTGTGTGCTGCTGCTGAGATCACAGTTTTTAGAGTTTTCTTTCACCCTCTAAACATTTTGGGGGCGTGGCATTAGTGCGGGAGGTGCCCACACTTAGGCCACGCCCCCAACATTTTCCCGGGGCCCGGCATTTCTCTCGGCTGCCATGTGTATGTACCACCGATAGTCTGGCAAAATGTATAATCTGCCACTACTGGAACCAAGGGTGTTGGATTATTGGTGGTGTACTTGCTTGTATTGTGTTATTTCCCCCCCCCCCCCCACCCCCCCACTTATGCCTGAATAAATCTAATTTCTGATGGACACAATGTGACTTCTAAGCCTGCTGAATAATTCAGTCCCTACAATTAGTGTCTTGAAGTATTATGCTGTAAAATGAAGCATCTTAATGTATTTTAATTATGATTCATGGTACAGTGCCTTTTTTATTTTTTTAAATGTTTTCTATATATCTTAAAACCGTCTCTTCCTGAAAGTCTTTTAGGAATCTGTAAATAAATATCTATGTTGGTCAACACTAGAAAAAATGAACTTGGTTGTCACTTTTTATAGTGTTTTTTTTTTTATTCATTATTAATCTTATGGGGAGCACATACACATGCAGCAATTTTGTGCGGAGCAATTTTGCTTAAGCAAAAAACAGGCAGGGTAGTGGCTCAGAATGAGAGATCTTGATCACTATCTTTCATTCTGTACACACAGATTTGCAGTCCCTTGCTTAGCAGTTTGGCTAGATTTTGACTGCATGCACTGATTTAAGGGGCATACCCATGTAGAGATGTGTTTGCTTAAGCAAATGAAGGCCGGGTAGTGGTTCAGAATGAGAGATTACAAATCTCTGTGTACAGAATGAGATATACTGATTGCAGTCATTTGCTAAGCAATTTGACTAGCTTTTGACTGCATGCACTCTTGGGGCATACACACTGAGATCTGTGCTTACTTTCTGAGCAATCCTAATCAGATTGCTTATAAAATAGCACAAAATTGCTCTGTGTATGCCCCTTTAGTTCTTTGGCACTGATGTATATGTGGAGGAAGAGTCCCATACATTTTGGGCACTGAAGTAATTTAATAAGTTGCTTGCTACTATTTTTGCTTTTTAGTACTGTCTGGGTTATATTCTGTAGATTAACGTGTGTGTTTTTTTTAATCCTAATTAGAGGTGTGTGTGTGTGTGTGTGTGTGTGTTATAATGCACAACTAATTTATTTTATTTTTTTGTTCTTTTCAGGAGGTTAGAGTTCCCTCTACTTCTGTTTTATTTGCTTTCATTACATAATATAAATTGTTTGCTGTGACAATAGATGTGCTTGGCTAGTGATGTGCTGGAGAGTTCTCACCATTCATGCTGCCAGATCAGAGCATTCCTACCATTAGCACCTTGCTATCACTACTTGTCCACTCATTGGCTACAACACAATAAACCCATTATCCATCAACACTGTCAACATCAGATATTGTGCTAGAATTGTGCAGGGATTGATGTTATGGTGTTTTTTATTTTATTTTTTTAACAGGCTACATTGAATTGTATTGCCGAGTGAGTGTATAGAATTTCAAAATGTATACTCATCTAAGAAAGTAAAATGGGGACACACAAAGTACATTCAATGTGAAAAGATTAATTCTACTGCAGTTTATTGTTTTCTGACTTTTTTTTAAAGATTTCTTTATTTAGTTACTGGGAAATAAAATGCTAACGTACAGTAGTATAATTGGTTTATATTTGTGGAATTGTAGTGCACAAGGTCCACACAAAGGTCACTGGAATCTGTTTCTGGGGATAGCTACCAAATATATAATATACTACAGTATATTGTGCACCAGTTCTTTAGGGGTTATTCTGATTCACTCGGGAAGGCACAATCACTCTCTAATCGACAAAACCATGCTGCACTGCAGGTGGGGCTGATGTAACATGTGCAGAGTTAGATTTGGGTGTTATATTGTTTCTGTGCAGGGTAAATACTGGCAGTCAGTTATCAGATATCAGTTTGAAGTACACCCCCCACCCAAATCGAACTCTCTCTGCACATGTTAAATCTGCCCCACCTGCAGTGCATATGGTTTTGTCCATTAGAGAGTGATTGTGCCTTTCCGAGTGAACCAGAATAACCCCCTCCCTTTACAGTTTATAGCTGGAACAACAAATTTCCATTATTCTGGAACGTGTAAAGGAAAGGATGAATGGTTGTTGGGTTGACACGCCTAAAGCTCAACGTGTATTCGGTTGAGCACTGAAGTTCAACACCTGAAAAGGTCAACATGGTTATTAGGTCGACAGTCTAAAGGTCCACATGGGTTTTTAATCTTGTTTTGTGCCGATGCCGACATTCGGGACAAACAAACTTGAAAAACTCTTGACTGCTGACTTTCAGTGGTCAACTCAATGCATGACCTTTAGTTGTGTTGACCCTATGACCAATACTCTAAGTATGCTGATGCACCGCTGGACTGGGAACTGCATATCATGCTTTGTTCTGGAGTACTGCGGCTCTGACCATACAGGAAGTACAAATACATCTACACTGTAAGGAGCAGAGAGTTGGCGTAATGCTGCAAAAGTGCACCTTGTATTATTTCTGATGACCGTATTGCCATCCTGGTTTGGGAATAAGAAAAGGATTCTGATGCAGGATAATCCTGTGAGTATAGAATACCCCTTTCACATGGCAAATGCCAGGTGGCACCTGGGATTTGTACAATTTTATTGTAAATATTTAAAGTTTTTTATTTTACTTTCCATCTGTCTCTCTTATTGCCACATTCCATGCAATGCAGGATTTCATCCTGGACATTGAGGCGTTCTGTGAAATAAATTATAACATGGCACTTTAATGTAGTGACAGAATATTGTAGGCACTCAAAACACATGAGCGTCACTCTATCTTTAAATGCAATATACTTTTATTTAAAAAAATAGTGTGCCGAGTGTAGCCGTGCACATTTTTTAGCGTCCATGTTGACATTCGGGTAAAAAAAGTGAAAAACCCCATGTCGCCCTTTTCACATTTGGTACCTGTGTATTTGCAGGGCGCCCAATTAACATATGTACGCAGGTGTAGTGAAATCGCATGGCACGTTTTGTGCCGTGCTATGCGATCTCAGTACAGGTTGAGTATCCCGTATCCAAAATGCTCGGGACCAGAAGAATTTTGGATAACGGATTATTCCGTATTTCGGAATATTTTAATATTTCAATTATGTATTTTGAAGTATCTTGCATGTATGCTGTATAAACACATAAATACACACAAATATATTTTATTACCACATAAAATACACACAAATATATTTTATTTGTTCAAAAAACAAGGTTTCAAAACATGAAACAAAATTTGAAACAAAATTTGTGTACTATCTCAGATATTGAATTTGAATGCCAAGCAATCATTTTCTTGCACATATATAGTGCCAGTTACATATCATGTCACCAGTAGTGCTGTTACAAATGTCCCCAGTGAGTTTTTAGCAAAAAAAATATTTTTTATTCACTTTCTGGAATGTATGGTTTTCGGAATAATTCGGATAACGGATACTCGGATATGGGATACTCAACCTGTAGTTAATATGGTACTTGTATATTTAGCACTGCGCCCGTTACGCGTTAGCGTAACGGTGCTGTCAGAATCAGTGTAGTGCTGCGTAGATAGCGTTGTCAGTCAGAAGTAGCGTAGTGCTCCCGCTCCCTGTCAGATTCAGTCAGAGGTGAAGAAGTGACTGCGTAAGGGCTGCAGCCCTTGTCATGATGTTCACCTTACCGCAGACAGAGGAGCAGCAGATAAAGTTTTCTTCCACCATTTGCTGCCAGTGACACAAACTTGTGTTAATGGCCACCCAATGCGCTTAAGTACGAAGGAGTTCAAGTGGCGCTGCCATATTAAAACGTGTCAGAAGGAGGTCAGTCTCTTGTGGCACATTGGTTCCCGGGTTTCCGTTTACCTTTCCTTACACTGATACAGTTGTTATTTGTTTCTGTGAGCGACAACTGAATTTGCCAAATAAAACAACGGTGCTATACAACAACCTGATGCAGGAGGCCTGCACCGTGGACCTAATGGCACAGCCCCAACGCTGTATTTGCGGTCCAGGAAAAACCGTGGAAGTCGACGAGAGCCTCTTTGTCCAGAGGAAAAGTCACGTGGGATGCTGCCTCAACAACAGTGGCTATTCGGAGGCATTTCACATGACAACGGTGAGTGCTTTGTTATACCTGTACAAAGACGTAACGCCAGTACCCTGATGGCCGCCATCAATCAATTCATTGAACCGGGGACAACTATCTACTCCGATTGCTGGCTTGCCTATAACACTGAGCAGCTGGAGCAGGCAGGGTACCACCATGCTCGGGTGAACCACAGGTTTCATTGTGTTGATCCAGAGACTGCTATTCACATACTGAACATTGCGCGCCTTTGGAGATCCTGTAACTGGCACAACAAGCGCCAAAGAGGCACCGCGTGCCAGAAGCTAGACTCCTACTTACAGGAATTATCTGGCGAAAGACTGTGGGCAAAGAAAATGCTTTTGAACGTATTGTTTATGCACTAGCTTCTTCCAAAGGCTGATGCTGATTTGGAAGAACGACTTATTCTTTTCTTTGTTCTTGATTGTTATTATTGTAATTTGTTATTTTGATATTTTCTTAAGTAAAATACAGCTAACGCATGTCATTATTACTGTCTCAGATGTATGATTTGACAGGTGTGAATGTGTTCCTAAAACACACCCACTATCCACGCCAGCCTGAAGCATGGAGAGCGGACGCGTTATGCGTCCTCCTGACCTTGTCATACCCCCACTATCCATGTTGGCGTGGAGTTGATTGTACAAAGCGCGGCGAGCGGACGCGGATTACTTTACATGTATTCAGCGTCCCCTCGCGGGCCTCGCTGTGCTCGCCACACTTTATAAAATAAATTCCACACCGACGTGGATAGTGGGGGATATGAAAAGGTCGAGAGGATGCGTTCCATGTCCCCTCGTGGGGCTCGCTGCGCATCACACTGTAATGCCTACCACTGTACATCACACTGTAATGCATTACACATTATGCCACACACCTTTAATATCTTTTACTCCTTATACCACATGCCGTAATGCCCATTACACCTTATGCCACAAGTGCTACTTACCTACATGCTCGATGCCAGGGCCCATTACCCCCTTCCTCCCTCCTCACTGATGCTGTGAGAGGGAGCCAGACAGAGCGGTGGACAACCACGCTGCAGGTCATCGGCTATTTCAAAACTTGTGCATGCTGGCAAGCCATTCAGGAGCCACCACTGCCACTTCTTATTAGCTGCAGGACCGCAAGCTCAGATTTGTTTGTGAGCCAGCACGTGTTTTGAAATAGGCGCGGACCTGCCAGCTGGATTGTCAACCGCTGTGCCAGGCCAAGCGCACCACTCTGCCCAGCCAGGGGAATAGCAAGCGGCAAGGTGCATCTTGCCAGGTGCATCGCTGGAAAAAAATGCGATGTGGAAAACGCTGAACCTATTGGCATCCTTGTGTGTGGCCCCCAGTACGTATGTATGAATGTCATGGTTTCCTTTTTTTTTGGGGTGCTTGCTATACATAGCATTATTTTATTTACTCTCCCCAGAAGTTAATAAAAAAAAAAAAAAAAAAAATTCCAGTTTCTCCATTGTTGGTCCTGTAATCTCCTCCTGTCCTACATGTTCCTATCCTTCTTAGAGGATACGGCTCCATAGCAGCAACCACGTGGCTGAGATTCACTGGAGGAAACCATGTCATACCGCCAATTTCCCCTACTACATATTCATACTTCCTTTTGGCTCCTTTCACCTTTCCTGCAAGCATAAGTGAAACCATTTCTGCTCGATGTAACAGTGTTATTGCTGTACTTCCCTGATTTAGTTCCCTGAGGTCATCATACAACTGCTGTTTGGAATTTAATGTTTTGGGGAGAGAAGGGCGAGGCAGGAATTAATCTCTGCTACATATGGCTGTCAAACCTCAGACTTATTTGAGCGTTCAATTTACTGTATGTGTCATGCCTGCATATGCTTAAAAAGGACCAAAGCATCTTCTTGCATATATTGTAAGCTCTTCAAGGTAGAGTTTTCACTTGTCTCAATTTGAAATAGGTTTTTCTGTGAAGCATCACTGGGTTGTGACTGAATCGATAAAGAAATACGTGTACATATGATGATGATCTTCAATTCTTCCAGCTTGTAGTGATTTTCCATCATTTATTTGACTTTTGTCCATGTGTGTGTCACACGGAGCACAGACTTGGGAAGTTACTGGATGTGAAAGGCTCAACCCGGGCTGTGAGCCAGTTCTGCCAACCAGGTCATTACCAGGATTATTCCCGGGTACAATCCTGGCTATGCTTTTAAAGGTGATTTATCGGTGCCCTCTTTCTGAACCTTTAACCCCTTCAGTGGCAGTCCTGGAAATTTTCCGGGCCAAGCTGTGGTGCCGCAGCGGGCAGTCCCGGAAAATTTCTGGCCATGCCACAAATTTACAGGTGTGCGCCAGTGGTGCCTGCAGGTGTGCACCACTGGCGCATCACCTCACCAGCGACCCCCACTAGGCCGCTCCCTCCCCACCTCCACTGTTGTGCCCCTCACCTTCGCTCTGGCGATCGTACGCCAGTTCTCCCCTGCCACCGCCATTACTTCGGGAGAGACGGCGTCGGGCTCGGGGATGTTCGGCGCGGCTCGGGGGACTCTGAATTGCTTGGCTGTTCGGGTGCCCGAGTCCTCCCAAGCCGCTCTGAACATCCCCGAGTTTTTTGCCTGCTGTCGGTCAGTGTGAAGCTATCGGCAGCGGAGCTCCGCTGGGAGTTATCTACCCCATCAGTGGATTGTTTTTATGGGACAGGAAAAACCTGTCCTATTTAGTTACTACTGCACCAGAAAAACCCACCACTGATGGGGTTAATATTCACTTTTAGTGACCTACTTATGATGCAGGGCAGACGCAGGTGCAATGTTAAAGGCATAGAATCCAGGAATAACCTTGGTCCAATGTGCGGTATGAAGGCGTGTACACACGCATTGATTTTACATTCGATTTGGCCTTTGTTTTCCATTAAATTTGTTAAAAGGCTTGGAACCACAAATATTTGTCCAATGTGTATCCAACTTATGCTAACCGATACAAATAGTTTTGTCTGTAGGCTAGTATTTATTAAGAAAATTATTATGCCCTTCAATTATTTGCCCAATTTTATCTTGTAAGTAAATTGTTAAGGACTTCCTGTTCCTCCTGTGTAAAACAAAACAAAAAAAAAATTGGACAGGGCATACTGAGATGTGTAGTTCAACAGCTGGAGTGTAAAGGTTAGCCATCATTGTTGTAGGTTATAGAGAAGCTAATAGTATTTTTATCATGAGTGGTTCGCAAACTTTTTTGAATCACGGCACTAAATGCTTAATATTAAACTAAATGCATTGTGTTTATATGTCAGTTATCTGCTGAGGGTCAGGATTTGCTTCTGTTTGTCCACATTTATGATTGGCAGCCACAAGCACTGGTTTTGCCTGGTACATTGACCATAAATAATATGAATTGATCTTGGTCCACCAACCAAAGGCACCCCCTGCAAGTGTCCTGAGGCACCCCAGGGTGCCTAGGCACACAGTTTGGGAATCACTGCTATAAAGCCATTGTAGTCAAAACAAATAAAAATTGTAGCACAATGACTTAAGGTGCCCACACACTAGAAAGATCTGCGATGGTAAGATGTGCGCATAAATTAGCCTTGAAATCTTTTGTCCGTCCTAGACAAAAGATTTTAGGCAAGCGCACATCTTTACCAAAGATTTTTCTTAAGATCCCGTGTGCGTTCCTATGGATCTTTTGTTAAATCTTCTGATCTTTCGTGCAGCACGTAAGATCAGAAGATTCAGCTAAAGATCCACGGGAGCGCGCATCGGACCGTAATCGGCCGACTTTCGACTGATTATCGGAAAACATCGTACGATATATCGGCCGATTTTATCGGAAATCGACCAATCGACCCAAAAATCGTTCTAGTGTGTGGGCATCTTAACACTGAAGACAGATATAAGATAGTACAGGCTCCACACAGCTCCTCCTTGGGTATGTGCCTGATAGAGTTGTGTTGTACACCTGCATCATAGCTTTTCCTTGACCTCTTCATGCTGTACACTGTTATCAGTGAGTGCTTGGTGGTGACCAATAGGGTGTGGCAGGGCTGGCAGTGTTCTTTCTAGATGTAATCAAAACAACTGGAACACAATCCGTTCCTGTCTGGTTACTTCACGTCGTATGTAAGGTGTACACGGGGTGCTGGGAGCTTTGTGCTGAGCGATCTGTCACTGCCTGTCTTCTCAATAGAGAGAGCCCGGGCGATGACTAGATTTATACCGCATGCAGCATAAAGGCACATACACACTGGGTGATATGAGGGCTATTTCTAACTGATCTGATCCTGGGTGAGCAGTGATGTGCGCTGAACAATCCGTGCTTGAGCACAGGCTCCCCCCTGTTGCCCCATATATGGGGCTTAAATCTAGTCGGAAACAAGAGGACTCACACTAGGTGAGTCAAGCAGCGCTCAGATCAATGAAATAATACCAGAGAATTATAAAGGTATAACAATTTTTACTGTATCTTTAAAAACACATGTATATCAATACACAAATAAAATCAATTTATAATGACATAATGAATGAAGGGGGGGGGAAGTAAAAGTAAACTGGAATGAATGTATAAGAAATAAATAAATTTGAACAAAAAAAGTCCCGCCTCAATGGACACAGGAAGGTGGACTGTGTCGACACTTTTTTTGGACAAACAATTGGTAAGTGCACGTTACCGATAATGAATGATGAATCCCATAAATTGTGATGATGCTGGGGGTCCTCACGATGTATGCGGAGATGTTAAATGCCGCTGGAGGTAATCGCTTGATGTAAACCAGACATATTGCAGTTGGAGTAAGAGAAGGTTGATAAATTCTCAGTAGGTAGGATTGTCTGGAGCGATCTCACCCAGAAGTAATATAGATGATGGGATAAGGGAATGGCTTCCGTGCCAAGTAGCAGTCCACACTGGTGTAGGTGTTGTTAACCAGGGGTTTGGTAAGCACGGTGTCCGCCAATTAGAGATGCCAGTTGGAATGAGCAGCAATAGTGATGTCCAAAAATTCTGTCGAGAGTAACACAGTGGTGTCCAGAGGTGGGGAGCAAGCACCTAACGCGTTTCACTGCGTCCTGCAGCTTTATCAAAGGTGTGGGGGCTGTGAATCTAGGTCAGGTATATATACCTACTTAATGAGGGAATCAATGCACCTGTGCAATTCAATTAGCAATTCAAATCCGAATGGTATACATTTTTTGAACATATTAATAAAGAGGCAGACATATATCGTAATCATATAACTATTAAGAAGTAAAAAGCAGAAGAATTGGCAATATATACATAAAAATTCAACTTTTACCTTTCTCAGTGTTATAGTCACGTGACCAGAGGTGAGTCACGTGATCGTGATTATCTTATGTGAATGAACTCGTTTATGCCCGTATATTGAGTGAGTCCAGGTCAATCTTTTCTCCCAATAATGGAGATACATGGATAGCGCCCAGCACTCCGCCGGGGAGATCGACATAAAAGATGTACACATAACCCCTGTAGTCACCGTCTATGTACGTGGAGCGCATATGCGTTCCAGACGGAGACCAAGGGGAAACACTTCCGGGATGACTCGGAAGTGACGATTAGGCTTAGTACCAATCAAGTTAGAAGCTAGTTGGAACGCACATGCGTTTCAAAGGGTACTTCCGCTATTATATCAGTAATCGGTGTCGGTCATAGAGAATAAAGTATAATTTGTTTACCAGAACATATAATAATGTGGATATACATATTTAAACATGGTTCATAGCATAAATACAGGATATTTTAAAGTTGAAAAATACGTGGTCACATGACCGATAACTGTATGGATATATGGAACGCTTAATGCGTTCCAGCGGGTCATGTGACCGAGTACTTGAGAATAAACTTAAGATTTAGTGGGGAACATAAATATAGGATATCAAGAAAAACAGCCAGCGATTGTAGCACATATTTATAATATCAAAAGGTATACATATCTTTTTAACCCCTTATGTATTTTAATACGGCTATCTATTCAGAGAAACTTATATTAAAGTTATAAGGATGACATCATGCGGTGTTACGAGAGCTTAAAGAGACAGTGTATTATAGATGATATTCCTGCTTAATAGAAATAGAGACATATACAAATCAGATCACAAAAAAAATTTTTTATATCTAAACAAAGAGAGAGGGGTCCTTTTATAGAGTGATGAGCATATTTGTAATGTTTTGTATGACTAATATTTTAATTTCGTATAATAAAGTAAAAGGAGAGGGGAGGGGGGGAAAAAGAGGTGTGTAATGGGATGAGAAGGGGAAGGAAAAGGGTGAAGGAAAAAATGATAACAGAGGATATACATATTTATTCTTATTTTGGTTTGTTATTATATTCGATTCTTCTTTCTAGTACCTTCAGTTTGGATATACTTAGTATATATTATTTGAATAAAACGTGAAAAACTCAAATCTAATTTTATTAATAATGATCTCAAGCGGAGATGTTTAAAAGAACAGAGGAAGGGGAAAGAACCAGGCGAAAGGATCACAAGACAATATTAAGTTCCATTGCCTCGTTTAGACCCCTAGGGAAAAGGCAATCCATTTTGAAAGTCCAGAATATTTCTTGTTTGCAAAGAATACGAAATCTGTCGCCCCCCCTTTTGGTGGGTGGCACATGTTCTAATCCTGTTAATTTCAACTGTTTAGGGTTATTGTTATGGTGTTCGGCAAAGTGCCTTGAAACACTGTGGAGTAGAGACCCTTTCAAAATATTACGGCGATGTTCAAGGAACCTAGTTCTTAGGGGCCGGGTGGTCCTACCCACATACTTTAAGTTACAGGTACAGGTAAGGAGATAAATAACAAAAGTGGTATTACAATTAATAAAACCTTTTATTTTCATTTTATCAGTAGATGTATTGATTATATTTAGTTTATTAGAAATAAAGTCACAAGTGATGCATTGGTTGCCTCCACATTTGTAGCAGCCCAATGGTTTTGTAGGAAGCCAATCTGATGGTGAGGAAATTCTCTGTGATGGAATCTTTGGACATTTCAAGCAACTTGGAGCCAATAAGTTTTTTAATGATTTATTCTTCTTGTAAATAAATGAGGGTTGGGGAGGAAGAATATCTACTAGTAAGGGGTCTTGTTTCAATATGGAGTGGTTTTTTCTTATAATTTTTTGTATGTTCTGATAATCTCTATTGAAAGTAGAGACAAAGGCGATACGGCTATCTCTAGTTGAGGGGATATCTGTGGGGCGTCTACCGCATAGTAGAGTCTCCCTATCTTTCTCTCTGCTTATTTTATATGCATTCTCGACCAATTGGTCAGGATATCCGCAGCGTTGGAATGCTGTAATTAAATCCTGAGCTTGATTGTCAAAGGTTTTTAGATCCGAACAATTACGCCTAAGACGTAACATTTGTCCCTTTGGGATATTTTTTACCCAAGGGGGGTAATGAGCACTCTTAAAGTTTAAGTAAGAATTTGTATTTACTGATTTTTGATAGTTACTGGTATGAATAGAGCCGTCGACACTCCTCAAAGTGAGGTCAAGGAAGTTAATAGTGTGGGGGTGATAATCGTGAGTGAACTTAAGATTAAAAAAATTAGAATTAAGGTGAGCAACAAAGGAGGTGATAGAAGTGACATCCCCATCCCAAATGAAAAATAAATCATCTATGTAACGGCCATAGAGGACCAGGTTCGCCCCAAAGGGGGACCCCCAAATGAGTTGGTCCTCCACCTCCCCCATATAGAGGTTGGCGTAACTTGGGGCGAACCTGGTCCCCATGGCCGTTCCCATCACCTGTAAATAAAAAGTGTCTTGAAAAAGAGAAAATAATTGTGTTTAAGAATAAATGAAATGGAATTGGTGATAAAGTGCTGTAATTCCACCGTCAGATCACCATCCTCTTCCAATCGTTTAGATATGGTTTTAATACCTAATTCGTGTGGTATGTTTGAGTATAGACTCTCTACATCCAAAGTAAGGAAATAATAAGTCTCCTTCCAAACAATATTTTTAATTAAATTTAAAAAATGGGTGGAATCTCGGATGTGTGATCTGAGGGTGGTAACACGTGACTGTAAATGGGAATCAACAAATTGTGAAAGGTTAGAGGTAAGTGATTGGACACCAGAAATAATAGGACGACCAGGTGGGGAAGTGAGGTGTTTATGGATTTTAGGGAGGTGATAAAAAATGGGTACTAGTGGGTGGGGGTTAAATAAAAAGTAATACTCGTCTTTAGTAATAACATTATCCAAAATGGCTAACTCGAGGAGTGTCTTCAGCTCTAAGATATATGGTTGGGTTGGATTTACGGTTAATTTAGTATAAAAGGACGAATTGGACAATTGGCGGAGTGCCTCATCTACATAACATGTTCGATCCTGTATAACAATACCTCCTCCCTTGTTGGCTTCCCTAAAGACAATGGAGGTGTCTCCAGTGAGGCCGACAAGGGCCTTCTTCTCCCATTTGGTGAGGTTATCTCGATACTTATATCTAGATTTTCTTCCCTCAGAAGAGCAGAGATGTTTAAAGTCATCGAGTGTGGTCTTATAAAATGACTCGATGCTTGTTCCTTTAGCCTTTATCGGGTAAAAATCGGACTTGTTTTTTAGTTTAGATTTATCTATTTCAAAGATTTTTTGAGGGGAGTTGTTACTCTCAGTCCACAGTTCTGCCAATATATCTAAGGATGTTTGATCTCCACTATCCAATAAAATTGGAACTCCTGGATCATGATCTTTTTTAGTTTTCTGGGAGAAAAAATATCTCTGCCTACACAAAGTGCGAATATAGCGATTAAGTTCGATAAATAATGTGAAAATATTGGCATCTGTGGAAGGAGAGAACTTTAGCCCTTTTTGTAAGAGTTTTGACTCAGCTTCACTCAATTGTCTAGATGAGATATTGAATATATTGGTAATAGGTTTTTTAGATATTAGTTTCTTGCGTTGGGCCCTCTTTCCTCCTCTAACTCCTCTATGCTTGAGTGTCTTCTTTTCTTTGGTGTGCCCCCTCCTTGATATCTCCCCATTTCTCTGTATTGGCGGGGGCCTAAAAAATGATCAGAGTTTGATGTTCTTTGAGATCTATTTGTAGAGTCCTTGGGTCTAGCTCCTAATGATTGGTTGGAATACTCATTATTAGGGGTATGTCCTTGTTGGGTTTTTCTGTTTTGTACGTTTCTATTATCAGAAGGAGTATTTTGGGATCTATTAGGATATTTACCTCTATATTGGGGGGAATCATATACCTTGATATCACCCATTTTTTCAGAGGTTCTCCTGTTATCATTATATCTACTTCTATTATTTGAATAGTTATTGGTTCTGGGTTGGTTTCTATGTTTAAGCCTATAGCTCCTGATATTATTGGACTGATAGTCCGTTAGGTCCCTCTGGAACTTTTTGCATTTATTGTCTATGACTTCTTCCTCGAACTTAATTAGTCTCTCTATAACTCTCGCATCTTTTTCTTTGAATTCTCTCGTTTGATTAAACGGTTCTAATTTAATCTTGATATTCTCTATTTCCGTCTCTAGTTCTTTAACTTTTTTGTTTCTATAGTCAATCACCAAATTCATTAGCAAAAACGAACAATTGTCAAGAATAGTATCCCATTTAGTTTGAAAATCTGAATTCTCTTGAAAAATGGAGGGTTTGTGTAAGCGAAGGCCCCGAGGTAGCATCTTTCTATCAGCATATTTTTGTAAATTAGTGCTATCGAGCCATTGTTTAGTTTCATCTCTTAACAAATCCTCCAATTTTTCAAAGAGAGTAATACATTCTTCATCATTTCTACCATTAAAAGACTCTTGGGGTTGATCCCATTTAGAGATATATGTCTGCCTCCTATTTTGTCTTTCATTGAAATTAGAGAAGCAGCTCATGTTGGCAGCCTGATGGACTCACAAAAAAAAGGGGAAGAAGAAATGTTATCCACTAGGGATAATCAGGCGCCCTGCAATGAGCTGAGTCTCTGAATAGAGCAGCTGCTTGGTTGTGAGGGTAGTCACTCCTCACTCAGAATTACAAAAGAAACAAGAGGACTCACACTAGGTGAGTCAAGCAGCGCTCAGATCAATGAAATAATACCAGAGAATTATAAAGGTATAACAATTTTTACTGTATCTTTAAAAACACATGTATATCAATACACAAATAAAATCAATTTATAATGACATAATGAATGAAGGGGGGGAAGTAAAAGTAAACTGGAATGAATGTATAAGAAATAAATAAATTTGAACAAAAAAAGTCCCGCCTCAATGGACACAGGAAGGTGGACTGTGTCGACACTTTTTTTGGACAAACAATTGGTAAGTGCACGTTACCGATAATGAATGATGAATCCCATAAATTGTGATGATGCTGGGGGTCCTCACGATGTATGCGGAGATGTTAAATGCCGCTGGAGGTAATCGCTTGATGTAAACCAGACATATTGCAGTTGGAGTAAGAGAAGGTTGATAAATTCTCAGTAGGTAGGATTGTCTGGAGCGATCTCACCCAGAAGTAATATAGATGATGGGATAAGGGAATGGCTTCCGTGCCAAGTAGCAGTCCACACTGGTGTAGGTGTTGTTAACCAGGGGTTTGGTAAGCACGGTGTCCGCCAATTAGAGATGCCAGTTGGAATGAGCAGCAATAGTGATGTCCAAAAATTCTGTCGAGAGTAACACAGTGGTGTCCAGAGGTGGGGAGCAAGCACCTAACGCGTTTCACTGCGTCCTGCAGCTTTATCAAAGGTGTGGGGGCTGTGAATCTAGGTCAGGTATATATACCTTACTTAATGAGGGAATCAATGCACCTGTGCAATTCAATTAGCAATTCAAATCCGAATGGTATACATTTTTTGAACATATTAATAAAGAGGCAGACATATATCGTAATCATATAACTATTAAGAAGTAAAAAGCAGAAGAATTGGCAATATATACATAAAAATTCAACTTTTACCTTTCTCAGTGTTATAGTCACGTGACCAGAGGTGAGTCACGTGATCGTGATTATCTTATGTGAATGAACTCGTTTATGCCCGTATATTGAGTGAGTCCAGGTCAATCTTTTCTCCCAATAATGGAGATACATGGATAGCGCCCAGCACTCCGCCGGGGAGATCGACATAAAAGATGTACACATAACCCCTGTAGTCACCGTCTATGTACGTGGAGCGCATATGCGTTCCAGACGGAGACCAAGGGGAAACACTTCCGGGATGACTCGGAAGTGACGATTAGGCTTAGTACCAATCAAGTTAGAAGCTAGTTGGAACGCACATGCGTTTCAAAGGGTACTTCCGCTATTATATCAGTAATCGGTGTCGGTCATAGAGAATAAAGTATAATTTGTTTACCAGAACATATAATAATGTGGATATACATATTTAAACATGGTTCATAGCATAAATACAGGATATTTTAAAGTTGAAAAATACGTGGTCACATGACCGATAACTGTATGGATATATGGAACGCTTAATGCGTTCCAGCGGGTCATGTGACCGAGTACTTGAGAATAAACTTAAGATTTAGTGGGGAACATAAATATAGGATATCAAGAAAAACAGCCAGCGATTGTAGCACATATTTATAATATCAAAAGGTATACATATCTTTTTAACCCCTTATGTATTTTAATACGGCTATCTATTCAGAGAAACTTATATTAAAGTTATAAGGATGACATCATGCGGTGTTACGAGAGCTTAAAGAGACAGTGTATTATAGATGATATTCCTGCTTAATAGAAATAGAGACATATACAAATCAGATCACAAAAAAATTTTTTTATATCTAAACAAAGAGAGAGGGGTCCTTTTATAGAGTGATGAGCATATTTGTAATGTTTTGTATGACTAATATTTTAATTTCGTATAATAAAGTAAAAGGAGAGGGGAGGGGGGGAAAAAGAGGTGTGTAATGGGATGAGAAGGGGAAGGAAAAGGGTGAAGGAAAAAATGATAACAGAGGATATACATATTTATTCTTATTTTGGTTTGTTATTATATTCGATTCTTCTTTCTAGTACCTTCAGTTTGGATATACTTAGTATATATTATTTGAATAAAACGTGAAAAACTCAAATCTAATTTTATTAATAATGATCTCAAGCGGAGATGTTTAAAAGAACAGAGGAAGGGGAAAGAACCAGGCGAAAGGATCACAAGACAATATTAAGTTCCATTGCCTCGTTTAGACCCCTAGGGAAAAGGCAATCCATTTTGAAAGTCCAGAATATTTCTTGTTTGCAAAGAATACGAAATCTGTCGCCCCCCCTTTTGGTGGGTGGCACATGTTCTAATCCTGTTAATTTCAACTGTTTAGGGTTATTGTTATGGTGTTCGGCAAAGTGCCTTGAAACACTGTGGAGTAGAGACCCTTTCAAAATATTACGGCGATGTTCAAGGAACCTAGTTCTTAGGGGCCGGGTGGTCCTACCCACATACTTTAAGTTACAGGTACAGGTAAGGAGATAAATAACAAAAGTGGTATTACAATTAATAAAACCTTTTATTTTCATTTTATCAGTAGATGTATTGATTATATTTAGTTTATTAGAAATAAAGTCACAAGTGATGCATTGGTTGCCTCCACATTTGTAGCAGCCCAATGGTTTTGTAGGAAGCCAATCTGATGGTGAGGAAATTCTCTGTGATGGAATCTTTGGACATTTCAAGCAACTTGGAGCCAATAAGTTTTTTAATGATTTATTCTTCTTGTAAATAAATGAGGGTTGGGGAGGAAGAATATCTACTAGTAAGGGGTCTTGTTTCAATATGGAGTGGTTTTTTCTTATAATTTTTTGTATGTTCTGATAATCTCTATTGAAAGTAGAGACAAAGGCGATACGGCTATCTCTAGTTGAGGGGATATCTGTGGGGCGTCTACCGCATAGTAGAGTCTCCCCATCTTTCTCTCTGCTTATTTTATATGCATTCTCGACCAATTGGTCAGGATATCCGCAGCGTTGGAATGCTGTAATTAAATCCTGAGCTTGAGGGGGGGCGACAGATTTCGTATTCTTTGCAAACAAGAAATATTCTGGACTTTCAAAATGGATTGCCTTTTCCCTAGGGGTCTAAACGAGGCAATGGAACTTAATATTGTCTTGTGATCCTTTCGCCTGGTTCTTTCCCCTTCCTCTGTTCTTTTAAACATCTCCGCTTGAGATCATTATTAATAAAATTAGATTTGAGTTTTTCACGTTTTATTCAAATAATATATACTAAGTATATCCAAACTGAAGGTACTAGAAAGAAGAATCGAATATAATAACAAACCAAAATAAGAATAAATATGTATATCCTCTGTTATCATTTTTTCCTTCACCCTTTTCCTTCCCCTTCTCATCCCATTACACACCTCTTTTTCCCCCCCTCCCCTCTCCTTTTACTTTATTATACGAAATTAAAATATTAGTCATACAAAACATTACAAATATGCTCATCACTCTATAAAAGGACCCCTCTCTCTTTGTTTAGATATAAAAAAATTTTTTTGTGATCTGATTTGTATATGTCTCTATTTCTATTAAGCAGGAATATCATCTATAATACACTGTCTCTTTAAGCTCTCGTAACACCGCATGATGTCATCCTTATAACTTTAATATAAGTTTCTCTGAATAGATAGCCGTATTAAAATACATAAGGGGTTAAAAAGATATGTATACCTTTTGATATTATAAATATGTGCTACAATCGCTGGCTGTTTTTCTTGATATCCTATATTTATGTTCCCCACTAAATCTTAAGTTTATTCTCAAGTACTCGGTCACATGACCCGCTGGAACGCATTAAGCGTTCCATATATCCATACAGTTATCGGTCATGTGACCACGTATTTTTCAACTTTAAAATATCCTGTATTTATGCTATGAACCATGTTTAAATATGTATATCCACATTATTATATGTTCTGGTAAACAAATTATACTTTATTCTCTATGACCGACACCGATTACTGATATAATAGCGGAAGTACCCTTTGAAACGCATGTGCGTTCTAACTAGCTTCTAACTTGATTGGTACTAAGCCTAATCGTCACTTCCGAGTCATCCCGGAAGTGTTTCCCCTTGGTCTCCGTCTGGAACGCATATGCGCTCCACGTACATAGACGGTGACTACAGGGGTTATGTGTACATCTTTTATGTCGATCTCCCCGGCGGAGTGCTGGGCGCTATCCATGTATCTCCATTATTGGGAGAAAAGATTGACCTGGACTCACTCAATATACGGGCATAAACGAGTTCATTCACATAAGATAATCACGATCACGTGACTCACCTCTGGTCACGTGACTATAACACTGAGAAAGGTAAAAGTTGAATTTTTATGTATATATTGCCAATTCTTCTGCTTTTTACTTCTTAATAGTTATATGATTACGATATATGTCTGCCTCTTTATTAATATGTTCAAAAAATGTATACCATTCGGATTTGAATTGCTAATTGAATTGCACAGGTGCATTGATTCCCTCATTAAGTAAGGTATATATACCTGACCTAGATTCACAGCCCCCACACCTTTGATAAAGCTGCAGGACGCAGTGAAACGCGTTAGGTGCTTGCTCCCCACCTCTGGACACCACTGTGTTACTCTCGACAGAATTTTTGGACATCACTATTGCTGCTCATTCCAACTGGCATCTCTAATTGGCGGACACCGTGCTTACCAAACCCCTGGTTAACAACACCTACACCAGTGTGGACTGCTACTTGGCACGGAAGCCATTCCCTTATCCCATCATCTATATTACTTCTGGGTGAGATA